>NC_135377.1:12018254-13218254 GCF_049243985.1 Paroedura picta
AGCACAGAGGAATCTGATAGGTCAAGGCTATTACAATTCAGTGTAAAATCTTGGAAATTATGAATACAGCCAGGCATGTTTTTTTCATTCTAGAATACTAACTACCTAACATAGGTTTTCTCAACTAGAGTTTCATGAACCTCGGGGGTATCTTGACAGCCCTGGGAAGATTTCCTGAATGGGTGGGAGATATTTAAAATATATACATATAATTATAATTATGTTAAATATTTTCAGGTGCTATGACCATACATGGTCATGTTGACCTACCCCCCCCTCCCAATGGCCAATATCTGTCCTATTTTTCTCATATACTTCAGACCACATATAATTGTGATTCTGGAATACCTCTGGCTAGCATCTTGGCTCTATCTGTTGGATGAGTATTGTTCAAAACCTGCAAACTCTTTTACCATAACACGTATGTCAGCTTGCCAAAGGATTCTTGTAGCTGTTGCTTTAGCAGATTAGCAGTGCAACTCTATGAGCGCTTTCCTGGGAGTATGCTCCCAAGCAATAATAACAGGTCCTTAGTTCCAAGTAGACCTATTTAGGATCGCTCCCTTGCACAATTACCTTTCTAGGATTCGTCAGCACAAAACCTACCCACCACTAAGAGTTTTAACACTCTGAAGACCGTAACGTTGACGGGAAATGTGCCCACAGCAAATAAGCTGGAACATCTCGTTAAGAAGGCAGAAAAATAAGTTACAATCAGAGCAAGTGCCTTGTTTGAAATGCTCTGAACCATTTACCTATTCTTGTCTTTTCAGAGCCCACGTTGAAGGCCTCAACCAGATTCTCCAGGAAAAGACGCACCAGCCTGAAGTTGAATCTGCCGATGCTCCAGGAACCATCCACCAGGATCACAATGTCTGCAATGGCTGGGGTTTTACATTTAAATAGGTTTTCTGTCAATAACAAAAGGGCAGATGGAAGATTTAATTTGGTGCAAATAGGGCAACATATTTTTTTTTGGAGGGGGGAGCGGAGAACGGCATAATGTTTGAAAGAAAACATGGCTAGAGCAAAACAAGCAGCCTGGAAAAGACTCCCTGGATATGGTCCTTGCTGGAAAGAAATATCAATTAGTTATGCATTCGGTGTTTCAGGATCAACGGGAAGACATCTTGGCAAGGGGAGTTATATGCCTGAGAGGCAACAGTGAGCTGCCTTAGTTAGGGTTTTAAATGGCCAAGTCCTTTGCAGCAACCACCGAAAGGAAAGGAGCATTAAGAAATGTGAAGACGATTATGCAGGCAGTACAGAAAGAGGTGTTTTGATAGGAAATTCTCAAAAGACAAAAATGGTTGGTAGACGCATGGCTGGCAGCATGTCAGAGATGAAAATATATGGAAGAGAAAGTAATCCCAACAAGACATGCAATGAAATGGCTGTTTTTAGTACATTTGATAAATACAACAAATGCCTGATTTGCGAATGTCAGCATGGAGGGCACAGTTAACATCGCTAGGATCATTTTGAGCAGCAATGAAAAAAGCAATCTGATGTGCAGAAGGGGCAACCATAACCATTTAGCAAAACGTGCCTGGAATGTTATGTTTAAAAACAATAATGCTGGATATTGACAATGCAAGCACACAAAAAATGACGCTCGTGCATTTAAGTCTGTTGGAAAAGGGCAGGTAACAAATATAACAGCAACAACAACAACAACAATAAATGTATTCCAGAGGCAACAGATTTTGTTACAGACAATTTTAGCATACAGCTGGTTATCAAGGACAATGACTGGGCTGCCAACTTCGACGTATACAAAATTGGTTAGATTATATAGCAGTGAACTTCCTGGGCAAGAATTAGTCTTGTTTGTTTGTTTGTTTATATTTTTATGCCGCCCTTCCCTACGGCTCTGGCCGGTTTACATAAAACATTTTGGAACATTTACATAGAGCACTATCAAAATCAATATAACAATATAACAATAACAACAACACACCAACTAGAACAACTAGAACAGCACTTCAACAATAACTTTGACAGTCCTTCAGCAGGTTCGATCTCTCAGTCTGGGGGTGGACCTGTAGATGCTATGGGTCAGTCGGCCCCACCAAATGGAAGAGCTCCTTTTTGCAGGCCCTGCAGAATTGTGGAAGTTCCAGCAGGGCCCTGATCTCTTCAGGGAGCTCATTCCACCAGGTGGGGGCCAGGACAGAGAAGGCTCTGGCCCTTGTTGAGGTCCGACATGCCTCTTTAAGGCCAGGGATCCGTAGCCAGTTGGAGGTGGTGAAGTGTAGGGCTCTTCTGGGGGTGTAGGCCAGAGAGGTGGTCTCTCAGATACACTGGGCCCAGACCGCATGATCACATTTTCACAATTTTGGGATTGGGGGAGGGGGATGAATCTATACCAGAAGTTTGAACATTACTGTGCTAGTGCTCCCATAATAGTGACACTTTTTTTGTGAAGGGATTAAGACCCACTTATTTCTAACATGGTAGCAAATTTCCTTTGCATTTCTACCAGAATAAGATCTAAAAGAATGTCCTAACGATAGTAATGGATGGGTCTTGGTCTGATCCATTCCTTAAATTAACATACAGGCAACGGTTCTTCAAAAATAGACTGAAGACATTCTACTGGGTTTTGTTTTGCTTTTTGGTAAAATTAAGGGGGGGGGGGGAACGTATTGATTTAATTCATCCATAGTTTTTTTCCAGCTGAAGCTGAGCTAGTATTACATTGCTGAAGAAGAGTTGCCAGGCTCTAGGTGGGGCCTGGAGATCTCCTGGGATTACAACTGGTCTCCAGATGGCAGTGATCAGTTCCCCTGGAGAAAATGGCTGCTTTGGAGGGTCAATTCTATGGTATTATACCTCGCTGAGGTCCCTCCCCAAACCCTGCCTTCCCCCGACCTCCCCACCCCCCCAAATCTCCAGTAATTTCCCAACCTGGGGCTTCAACCCTATTGCTGAAGGATTTACAAGACACTGAGATGCTTTCATTTCCTTCCTTAGGTTGGAACTACTCAATCCCAGCTCAAATTTGTTCCTTCAAAGCTCAGCTGTTCCTTCTCCTTCACAGACTGGAAGACACAAAGGAGGGAAAGAGGGGTGGCTTCACATCCTCCAACCCGCTGCTACCTCTCCTTAATAATTACTCTAGGGGTTAGCGAGGGGTTGCAGCCACCCTTCAGCAGTATTTCTTACAATCCTAGGCATCTGACCAGAAACATAGCCTAACTTCATGAGCCGCTGCAAATTAAACTGTCAAACAAACTCTGGAGATTAATGCCTGAGTTTGAATTTTTTTTAAACACACACACACACACACACAATTGCAAGTGGATTTAAATGCTATTTTAATAAGTCTCCCTCCCTCTCCCCCAGCCTCCAGCTTCCAGCCCAATAAGCAGATGCTAATGGTAATAACGCTCTCTGGGCAAGGAAGCAGCTTTTCAGCTCTCAGGCTAGACCCCCTTTAGCTGTCTGGCCAGAAACAGGAGGGTCCCGCAGGCTCCACGGACAGACTTGGGAGTCCAGCTGACGGACTTGGTTGGCACCCCAACTCAGGTAAAACGCTACCACTGCCTCGTGACTGAACCCAATCAAGATTCTTAAAAAAGAAGAAGAAGAAGAAGAAGAAGAAGAAGAAGAAGAAGAAGAAGAAGAAGAAGAAGAAGAGGGAGCCTGCATTCTCCAGCCCAGCTCAAAGAACAGAGCTCCCATTACATAAATGCAATTAAGAAGGTTAGAAATAATTTGAAGATTGGAGAGGACACATTCATGGAATAGTGCTGCCTAGAAACAGCTTCAAGAACTGGAGCATCAAGACAAAAATCCCTTTTAGACCGAAGAACATAGACTTGAAACTGTTTCCTTTTTTAAAATACTTGACAAATGTACCTTTTGATGGAGGGGGGATTTGGTGCATGTTGTCTTGTGGGGGGAGCATTTTTCTCGGACTTTGGGTGTTGGTTGCATGTCTCCTTTTGATATGAATGTATGAATTTTGATGTGTATGTTTGAATTTTAATTAAATGTCCTATTTTTTAAAAAAGACCTAAGAGTATATACCTTTTGCCTACACTTGATCAAATAACCGAAGAAAAAATATTAGCCCACAAAACAAGAAAATCATCAATCACTAGCAGAGTTGTCAGCCTCCAGGTGATTGTACAAAAGAAGAAAATCCACCATGTGGTAACAGCACAACTAAGTAAGAGTATATACAATATGGATAAAGTTTATCCAAATGCTTTTAAAAGTACAAACATAACATTGTAATACTCCCAAAGACCGTTTATGCACTGGGAACTTCACTGCCCCAGCTCCCGTGCAGAAGCACAAATCGGGAGCGGATGAGGTGCACCAGGTCAAATGCTCCCCCGTGTGGGTGTAGGAATAGATGGAGCAATCTGCCACAATTAAAACTCCAGCCTGCAGCCTGGCATGAAACCTCCAGTGCATAAACGGTCATAGTGTGTAATCATAGGAACGCCACTGAAAATTCCAGATCCAAATGAGGAACTGGTAAAGCCTCCATTTCGCTTATGACCATATCTTCAGTCAACCCAACCACTGATGTCCGCTCTCAATGGGCTGAAAACAAGACTCGTGACAATAGAGCTGTAGTCCTCAACATATGGGCTCTCCACATGCCCATTCCCATCTAGAGCCAGGGCTCCCAACCTTTTTGAATCTATAGCCACCTTTATAATTCTTACATAAGATGGTGGGTGCAGCCACAAAATGGCTGCCACAGGATGGTAGGGCCAAGTACAAAATGGTCGCCATCGCTTACCTTCAGTCACAAAGTAGTGTGGTGGCATCTGCTGCAGAACCAACATTTTAAAAAATCTGCATAGCCAATCAAATGTCCAGTGGCCAAACAGAAGCCTTGCTGGGCAAAAGCCCTATCAACCCTCCTGGTGAAGCCCAGATCTAGAATCACTTGAATAAGGCTTTAAACCGATCCTACATTGAACAGGGGGTTGGACTATATCAGTGGTTCTCAACATTCCTGCTGCTGCGACCGCCTCCATGGTTCTCAACATTCCCCTTTGGCCTCAGCGACCCCCCGAAAGGATCGATCAACCCCCAGGTTGAGAACCGCAAGTCTAGATGGTCTTTATGGCCCCTTCCCACTCTATGATTCTATAAAGCAAGGTTCCCTGGGGTACATCTTCCCATATCATCTCAATACATTTCCTCCAGATGCAACTTCAACTCATATTAGTGAGTATAATGTTATTTACTATTACAAATTATTCATACTATTTATTTAATATATTTATTTCCTCACCCCTATACACACACAAATTTTGGGAGTGTAGACAGTAGAGAAATACTGCAGAAGTGAACTGCTTGAGTAAACGGTTGGTATTTAAGAGGGTAGATGTGACTGTATGTAGATCTCAATCTAAAATGATTCCTGAAAGGCTTCAAGATCCACCGCAACAGTATCGCGAATAGCAATCCTGATTTATTTGTCTAATTAAAACAGTCCTGTACTTTTAACTGCACTGGATCACAAATCATCCCTAGTCTTGAACTTTTCTGCTGTCCCACTCCAAGTTAATAGTTTGGGGGGCTATATTTCAACTAAATAATGTGCTATGTCTTTTGGAAAATAATGAAAAGAAAAACAGTCTTTCTGGAACAAAGGCCACATCTGCCTTTGTGAATGGCATTATTTCTGCCTTTGTGAATGGCGCTATTTGTTTCTGATTAATGTTCCTCTTTCAGAAGTATGGTCAATGTTTAACTAGAAGTTCAGATGTTGCTTTTACAGAAGTTTGTCATGCAAACTGTTCATGAACTATGAAGATAATATGAAAAGATAACGCTGAAGTCATAGCTAGCCAGGAGATTTTTACTATATAAGGATCATTATGGCCAACAAACTCTCTTTTATCATTAATGCAACCAGGTTAGGGTGATGAAGTACCTGCCTCAGGTAAACCTTATAGGGTTGTCAATGGGGATCTCCCATTATTCTACCTGATCTGCAGGAGAACAAGATCAGTTCCTCTGGAGAAAATGGCTGCTTAGGAGGGTGGACTCTATGGCATTACATCCTGCTGAGAATCTCTCCCCAACCCAAATCCTGCCATCTTCTGGCTCCTCTCCCAGATTCTCCAGCTATTTCCCAACCCAGAGCTAGCAACCCTACTTGTGTAAAATGGTCCTCAATACATCAACAGATATTAAACTAAAGTAAGTCATAATTTGATAGTGGTTTAGGAAATTCTTGGAAAGGCAATGCTTAGAGAAGGCTTGGAGTTTAGGGAGTTCAGAATGGATGTGTTGGTCTAGAGCAGTGATCCCCAACCTTTTTGTCACCGGGGACCGGTCAATGCTTGACAATTTTACTGAGGCCCGGGGAGGTAGTCTTAAGGGACAGCTGTTCAGACCTTAATGGCCGCTTTTAGAAAATAGCCTGGAGCCACGGATTGGTACCAGTCCATGGACCGGGGGGTTGGGGATCGCTGGTCTAGAGTCTTCACTTCAAAGCTACTATTTCCTCCTGTGGAATTATCCATTATAATCAGCCTATCAGTTGCAATGGTTGTAGTATTCCAGGCCCCACCAGGAAGCTGGCAATTCTTCAATTCAACCATTTTCAAAATGGTAGCTGGAAAGCCAGATACTAGCTTGCTTAGAAGTGGTGGCAGAGATTCCAGTCCCCAAGTGGGACCTGGGGATCCCCATGAATTATAGCTCATCTCCAGACTAAAGAGATTCGTTCCCCTGGAGAAAATGGCCACTCCAAGGGTGAACTCCATAGCACCTGAAGGTTGGCATCCCTACTGGAATCCACCATCCAAGGCAGCTATTTTCTCCAGGGCAACTGATCTCCATAGTCTGGAAGATCTCCAGGCAACCAGTTAGTGATTTCCTCTAGTAATTGAGCCTGGAACCTTCTGTGTGTAAAGAAGATGCTCCACCACTGAGCCATAGCCCCTCCCCTAAATAGAAAAACAAGACTTATTTGTTTACTTAGGAGATTTTTATGCTGCCTCTCCAGAATCTTGCATGAAGCAGCATAGAAATATGCATAAAACGAGAAGCAGGCCATAAAACAGCTAAAAGGACCAAATCTCTGTTTAAAACCCTGTGAAGAAGACCCATTTTGGCTTGGAACCTAAAAGATGGTGGAGTGCACAAGACAAGGAAGCTACAGTTTACTCCCTCAGATTATAAGGGTTGTCTAAATACCAAAACAAAACAAAATCCTAAATGAAAAGATTAATATTTTACCACATTGTAAGCATGAGGCCTCTTAAACGACTTAATCCAGCCCTGTATCTGAGTAATAATAAGAAGGAATTACAGTAGAAATACCAGCTGAGGTTCGTGACCGTTCTTAAATCCAGATCTTACCACAACCTTCACAGGGGTCAGCCCGAGGATAGCTTCTGTTATGCATGTTTAACTTCTTTACCCTTATCCTAAGTCTCAGGTGCAATTTCTTTTTAATGTCTGTTGTTCCGGTCACTGGAGGAGGGAGTGAAAGAACAGCGAATCTGCCTGGGGCATTAAGAAACCCTGACCGTAGCAGCATTTTGCTCCGACATCCCTGGATCAGTTCAATACCTAGAGGGCAGGCAGGTGGGTTGAAAATTATGGCAGATGTTTCTTGCATGAAAAAAGTTTCATACATTTTTGTTTTATCACACTGCTGTCCTTTCAAGAGAAAGTCACAGTAATATATGTGTCTGTCTATAAGAGGTATTAATAGTGCATTAACCAATTTCCTTCATTCTCTCACTTTGTCTTTTTAAAAATGTACTTTCACTCAAACCATGTTCTCTATCTGTCAGGTTAGTAACTATTGGTATTTCATGACACATGAACAGCAAATTAATTAAGCCTGACAAAGCTCTGGAGAGACAGGTATTATTAATGATGAGCTTTCAGGGCCTAAAACAGGGATGTCTATTTAATTCTCAAAAATTTCAGTTTGCTTTGCTCTGGGCATCAAGGCATTGACTGTCTTATGTTGATGACAAAAATGAATCATTTAAACAGAAAACCATAAATTTCTATCGTAGAATGGTAGTCACACATTTCAAAATTCATTTTCTTTACTCTCACTGCCAAAAGAATCCTTGCCTGATGAAGGAAAATGTCAGTTTTCGGGATCAATTTCATTTCCAGCTCGGCATCTCCAGAAGATAGCCACCCAAAGCGGCTCACAACAAGTTTCAAAAACAAAAACATAAAAATGGTCAAACATTTAAATTACTACACTGTAGCAAAATTATAAGGCAACCTTGACCAGAGGCAGCAATTTAACACCAGCAGACCAACATAAAACAACCAGTACCTCAATGGCAGAAGAAAAAATGTCTTGAAGTGATACCTGGAAAACAAAAATGTAGGTAGTGGGGCAGCTTCTGGTGAAAGGAAGCATTTCACAAATGGGGTGCCCCTACTGAACAGGCTCTGTTTTTAACTCCACCTGCCTTCATTTGCTCTGACTACTCCTGAGTTGGAATTTTATGGGATCACCATAAGCTGCTGGTAACTCAATGGTACACGTTACCTTTTTAGTTGTTGATGTCAGTCATTCCATTGTGTACAACTCTTGGCGATCCCATGGCACAGCTGTCACCATGGTCCCTGATCCCACACTGCCTCCCTCAGCCATGCAATGTTCTGGCTGGTGTCCATCTTGATCACATCAAACCACCGTGTCCTTTGTCAGCCTGGTTTCCTTTTTCCACTGACCCATCCTAGCATAATAGCTTTCTCCACTGAGTTGGGTCACATGATATGGCCAAAGTAAGAGGGACGGAGGTTCTGATTTTGCCTACCAGTGATAGATCTGGCTTCATGCGCTGAAGTATTCCCTTGTTTGTGACTTTTGCTGTCCATGGAATCTGAGGAAGCCTTCTGCAACACCAGAGTTCAAATGAATCGAATCTCCTCCTGTCAGGTTTTTTCACCGTCCCACTTTCACAGCCAAAAGTGGCCATTGGAAATACCAGACTAATCTACATTTGGTAGTCAGACTTATGTCCTTGCTTTTCCATGTTCAGTTCATGAAGAGTTGAATAAGAAGAGTTGGTTCTTATATGCCGCTTTTCCCTACCCGAAGGAGGCTCAAAGCGGCTTACAGTCGCCTTCCCATTCCTCTCCCCACAACAGACACCCTGTGGGGTAGGTGAGGCTGAGAGAGCCCTGATATCACTGCCCGGTCAGAACAGTTTTATCAGTGCCGTGGCGAGCCCAAGGTCACCCAGCTGGTTGCATGTGGGGGAGCGCAGAATCGAACCCAGCATGCCAGATTAGAAGTCCGCACTCCTAACCACTACACCAAACTGGCTCTACACCAAACATTGCTAAGCAACCCAGAGCAATTTGACGTTTTATTTCCAGACTGCAACAGCCATTCACATCAAAATGAATTCTTGAATGTATTTAATCTCATCACCATCAATTGTTATTGTGACATGTCTGGGGTGTTTTTTGCTGGGGTCATTGATTTTTGTCTTTTTAAGTGTTTAAGAAAAGGCCAAATGTTTTACTTACTTCATTGACCTTTGAAATCAGTTGTTCTAGGCCTTCCTTAGTTTCTGACAGGAGGGTAGTGTCCTCAGATTACCGAATTATTTATATCCCTTCTTCCAATCCTATGGTATAAACTCTCAAACTTTTAAAGTAGAAACACTCTAGTCTCCACATCTCAGCCTGCAGCTTTTTGCATTAACGTATACATGTACAGAGCCTCTTGTGGCGCAGAGTGGTCAGGCAGCAGAAATGCAGTCTGAAAGCTCTGCCCATGAGGCTGGGAGTTTGATCCCAGCAGCCGGCGCAAGGTTGACTCAGCCTTCCATCCTTCCGAGGTCGGTAAAATGAGTACCAAACTTGCTGATGGGGGGTAAACGGTAATGACTGGGGAAGGCACTGGCAAACCACCCCGCATTGAGTCTGCCATGAAAACGCTGGAGGGCGTCACCCCAAGGGTCAGACATGACTCGGTGCTTGCACAGGGGATACCTTTACCTTTATACATGTACATCTCTCTCCCAGCATCCTTTTCATGTGCACTTTTTCTGATGTCATATCTCTTTAAGCAAATCCCTCCCCCTCCCTGATCAAATTCTCCCCTAAAAAACTGAACTGGCTGCTTCTTAGATATTATCAGTTTTTCTCAGTGGTAAGTTTAAAAGCTGGGCTCTCACCTGGGTGATCTTAAACACCTGCAGCATGCTTCCCGAACAGTCTGAGTGGATCCTGCCTGCTTTATAAAAGAGCAAGAGTCCAGACAGACTCGCCGGGCTACGGACAGATCAACACAGCTATGCATCTTGCTTTATATAGGTTCATCATGGCCCAAAGTGCTCCCTGGTGCCTCCCTAACAAATCTAGAGTGTTCCTCTACCTTCTCATCAATGACTCAAGACCTTGTATTTCTGCCTGCTTAGCCAGCCCTGCTGGAAAAGTAATTGTTAAGACAGTGAATTTCAGAATGTTACCTAGGATCCTGGATTTGGCTTCCATTAGTATCTTTTCACCATCACTGTTTCTGACATTTACCATAACCACTGACTCCCCCTCACCTATGCATTTATCTACCTGGCTAGATAACACCCTATCTATAATCTTTCCACCGGGCCAGGCTATCTACTTCCTGATGAAACCCAGACTCTCTGCCTGCACTTCCAGCTCACGTTCCTCCTGCTGTGTAAAATGGAGATTCATGCACTCCCATCACAGAGCAATAAGCAAAATCCAGGTGTACATGCAACTGATGAATCTCTGCAGCAGAGAGAGGTGCAAGTCTCCACCATACGGGAAATTCATCCGGGCTTCCTTCCCCTACTTGAATGTAATGTGCAAAACTGATTTTGAGGAGATGATTCATTTTGCACTTTCTGGGTTTACAGCACCACACATAAGGCTGGTATATATGACTATTAGGGCCACTAGCTTGGGAAATTCCTGGAGATTTGGGGCAGGTGCCTTGGGAGGGGTAGAATCTGGGGGGGGGGGGGATCAGCTGTAGGGTCCGCCCTCAAAAGCTGCCATTTTCTCCTGTCTACAGAAGTGATCTCTGTCATCTGGAGAATATTTGTAATTCCAGAAGAACTCTCCGGTCCTACTGTTTGTTCACAGCAGTCTCAAATTCCTCAGGCTAAAAATGCCATTTTTAGCTTTGCCTTCCACTACACACTCAGAAACTTCTGTTTCAACTTGTGATTATTCCTCCAGGACACCTATATTGTTGAAGAAAGTTGGAGTCCAGTGGCACCTTTAAGACCAACAAAAGTTTCATTCTGGGTATAAGCATGTTAGCCTGAAGCAGTAGAACGGAGTTTGGGAACAGTGGCACTTTTATGACCAACATTCATAACTTTTCGTATGCACGGACGTGTGGATCTGAGGAAGTGTGCATGCACACAAAAGCATATGCTGTGAATTAAACTTTGTTGATCCTAGGCTCAAAATTTGTTCTGGGCATAAGCTTGTGTGTGCATACACACATCTCGAAAAGTCTGCATGCACACGAAAGCTTATACCTAGGGCATTTCCGCACATCGCTAAAAATAGTGTAATGCCAGCTGAATGGCGTAGTACTAAATATTATCATGCCTCCTGGCCTCTCAACTTTTTGCTGTCTTGCTCTAGTCTGCCGCCTTTTCACACTTCTCACCCTCCACAACTGCTGCTGGAAATGGTGGAAGAGAGCAACGCGCTTTGTATAATGGCCGCTATTTTTTTTTTAAATTAATACTTCTCCATTTAAACGCAGATGCATAGTGCTTTTTGAATGCCACCCCTTATGGAATCACAAGTCTTTAGATACTTTAAAACATTAATATAATTCCTGATTTTTTGGGGGGGGAGGGGTTTTAGAGAGGTATGCTTTGTGTCACAACTTTTGAAAAAAAATACTTTTATTTCTGGCATTGCCTGCACTCTTGTACGACTATTTATTGCTCCAGGTTGTTCTCCATGTTTAAAAAGCACTTCCCATCCCCTGTAAGAAGGGAGAGGGAGGTGGGTGCAAGGGCGGGATAGTGGAGGCAGAGGTTAGTGGAGGCGGGATAGTGGAGGTATGGAGGTTCTTCACCTCCATACATTTCTTTGCCTGCTGCCCTGCTGGTTGTCCACTGGGGGACAGCACTTTTTAGGTTGGTGAATCCACTTTTGGGGATTCACCAACTCGCACTTTAAAATGGCAGATATAGCGAGCAGTTTGCTGGCCAGACTTGAGAGGTTGGCGACATCATGCAGAGCAGCCAGAATATAACGACTACATTAAGTAAGGATTTCACTATATTTATCGCGTGCAGAAAAGCCCCTAGAATTAAACTCTGTTGGTCTTAAAGGTGCCACTAGATTCCAACTTTGTTCTGCTGCTTCAGACCAACATGGCGACCCACCTGAATTTACCTTTATTGCTGGTTATAAGCTATCATGAGAAAATTGCCACAGTGAACACCCATAACAGTGCTTTAAAAAAAAGTTTATGCTGATGAAAAGCTTCTCCTTGCCTCTCCTTCCAACTAAGCCTAAAATTCCGTGACCCCAACACTGTCACTTGCCACTTGGTATCTGAACGGGTCATCTGGGTTATCAGCCTCAAGCAAAGAAATTGTGCATGTTGATGCTTGTGGTGATTTATTCACAGTGCCCGTTCATCACAAAAGGCAGTCCTGACAAACAAGAAAGTGGGATTTATATTTTCTTTTAGAAATTAGTCACCTTTCCTCGGGGCATTCAAAACAGCATGTACAGGCCCTCCTCATTTCATCCCCAAAGCTGGAAAGCAGGCAAAGATTAGAAATGGTCATGGAACAAACCCAGCCAGGGAGAGCCAGTTCTCACATTTTAAGAAGTACACCGAATAATGTAATGTGTGACATGGGTAGCCTAAAAGGTATCTTATCAGATAGTCAGGTGGGAACTCTGTTAAATGGGCTGTAAAGCTCAATTTTCTGTTAAATGGGTTTTAAAGCTCAATTTTCTGCCATATATTCATGGGAAAGCAGGGATTTGGACACGGTTCCCAGCATATTATGGACTGCAGAGTAAACCTTGTTTCCTTAGAGCTTTGTAAATCTGAAATGACTGAAAAGTTGTTTGCAATGGGCTATCAGGGCTGTGATGAGTCCAATTTCACCCTGCTGGCTGCCTGTAAAGGAGCAGGGAATCAAACCTGGCTCAACAGATTAGATACTGCCACTCTTAACCACTACACATAGAATCATAGAATCATAGAGTTGGAAGGGGCCATACAGGCCATCTAGTCCAACCCCCTGCTCAACACAGGATTAGCCCTAGCATCCTAAAGCAAATCCTGCACCACGCTGACTCTCAAATTTCTTTCTCAGGAGTTATCATAAAGGCACAATTTGTCATGCATTTATTGAGTTGGGGTTAAAATATTCTTTATTACTTTCCCCTGAATCAATCTGGCCTGCAGCTGGCAAGGGAATGCCTAGAGCAGGGGTAGTCAAACTGCGGCCCTCCAGATGTCCATGGACTACAATTCCCAGGAGCCCCCTGCCAGCAAAAGCTGGCAGGGGGCTCCTGGGAATTGTAGTCCATGGACATCTGGAGGGCCGCAGTTTGACTACCCCTGGCCTAGAGTTTGGCTGAGGGAAGTGCTAATTTCTTTGCAGGCCCAAGGCAGAGAAATGAAGCTTCAAGAGTTGCAGCAGGAGCCCTTGGAAAGCACACAGGGGAAGAAGCAGCCCTGAATTTCTTTAAATGAACATTATGGGCTTGTCTTGCTTCTTTGTGTTGCTGGATGCCGTTTGTTAGGACTTGCCTTTGTTCAGCGTGCCCCTTCTGAAGGGTGCCGAAAAATCCAGTCTCTGCAACTGTTGCTATATTAATAGCCACTATGATTCAGCTGTACCTGTGGTTTATGACAAATGCTACCTTGAAAACTATGGCACCTTGAACGGTTTTCTTTTGGAAGCAACTCCACAATTGCTGCCAAACCACAAGGGTGCCCCGTTTACTGACTTGAATCCCTCCCCACCAACTCTCCAGCTGGAAGAGATAATTCAGGAGAGAGATCTGTGTTGCCAACAAAACCTGAGGGTTCAATTCCTAGTTCTTTGTTACAGACGCTTCTGGACAGCTAGAGCAGGAATTCCCAGCTAGGGTTCCCTGGAGCCCTGGGACTCTGTGAGAGTTCCACAGGGACTCTGCAGCCTTTCCCTCTATATCTTGCCTTAATGGACTTGACCACAAATTAGTCCCGGCATTGCCATGAAAGAAGGGAACTGGCTGCTTCCACTGACCTGGGAGTGGGGAGTGGCGTTCTCATGTGTCGAGGAAAAGAGGTGAAGCTTGGATGCCTACTCCTGCCTGGTGAGGCCAGCTGACATTACTTCCAGCCCGATTTCGGGGCGCTTTGAAGCCTGAAAAATATTTCAGTGGCTCCTCCTCAGTCAAAAGGTTGAAAAAGGCTATGGTACTTAACATAGGGAACTGTATTTTTCATTCACTTGTGTAAATTAGTAATCATGACCAAAACTACACTTCTCAGAATCAAGGTGCTGCCTCTGAGCAGGCTGGGAAAGCTTCCTGACAGACTGAGGCACGGAAACTGCTCTTGGCTTCAGCTGGGCGGCCATGATGGTCTGCTGGATTTAAACCTATTTGCACCTTAAAGACCAACAGGATTTCCTGGATATAAACTTTCAAGACTCAAAGCTCCTTTTCATCAGATGAAGGGTGCTTCTGGAAATCTTGTTGGATCCACTGGATTCAAATCTAGCTCTGGGCTTAACTCTAGTTAATGTAGTTATTCTATTTGGTCAAATTAGTCAGAGGAATTTTTTTTAAAAAAAATAGACTTCCCAGAGTGCAGAACAGTTTCCTTTTATAACATATTAAGTCTGTGAAAATATGCAAAAGGGGGAGAGAAGGGAAAATAGCAGAGGAGAAAGCTGGCCGAGAGGCAAAATTCACAAAATCCATTAATCAGCCATGGCAAGCAGAGAAGATTTTCCTTGTTTTTAAATATATGAGCACAGGCAGAATTGGGGAGTGGGTGTTTGTTAGGTTCAGTGCTTCAGTTAACAGCTTAGAGATTTCCGAATAGGGTGGGGTTAGTCTTCATATTGCAAATTCTTCTCCATCGCTAGTGCAAACAAGAAATTCAATGTAGAGTCAGTGTCTTTAAAAATAAGAACAGCTGGTTTTCATACCCCACTTTTCAGTACCAGAAGGAGTCTCAAAGCGGCTTACAATCCCTTTCCCTTCCTCTCCCCACAACAGACACCCTGTGAAGTAGGTAGAGCTGAGAGAGCTCTGACAGAACTGTGACTAGCCCTAGGTTCTACAGCTGGCTGCATGTGGAGAAGTGGGAAATCAAACCCAGTTCTCCATATCTCAGGCCACCACTCTAAACCACTACACCAAGGTGGCTCTTTAAAAAATATAAATAAAAGAGAGATCCTACATGGAGAGATCCAATTCAGAGACTAATTTTAGTTATCAGTAATGGACACAAATTCGCCAGGCCAAGTTTTCCCACACAAGCTGAAATTCTAACCAAAAGATTATCTACTGACTGTCAAGTTAAAGGTATCCCCTGTGCAAGCACCGAGTCATGTCTGACCCTTGGGGTGACGCCCTCTAGCGTTTTCATGGCAGACTCAATACGGGGTGGTTTGCCAGTGCCTTCCCCAGTCATGACCGTTTACCCCCCAGCAAGCTGGGTACTCATTTTACCGACCTCGGAAGGATGGAAGGCTGAGTCAACCTTGAGCCGGCTGCTGGGATTGAACTTCCAGCCTTATGGGCAAAGCTTTCAGACAGCTGCCTTACCACTCTGCGCCACAAGAGGCTCTTACTGACTGTCAAGTTAGGAATGGTTATAACTCCCGTTTCTTTAAGCATTGTTTTAAAAGGAAACATTTCTTCTAAGTCAGAAGCTATACAACTTTTAGGTGGAAACAACACCCAAAAGTCCCTGCGACACCCAAAGGTAACCCATCACGTTACATCTTGTGCTGAAAGAAGTGCAGCAATGCAATAAAAGAATTGTGGCAAGAATCACAAACCAAGACAATTGGAAGAGATATGAAAGAGATGAGCCATGTTAAGCGTTACATGCATCAGAAACTGGGCAGGGGGATATAACAAGCTTTTTATCCTTACACAGGAAACATTTGCAACTTGCAGGTATCAGCAGAATAGTCAAGGCATCTAGTATCAGTGTGTATATATGAAGCTGGTTTGCACCAAGCAAGATCATCTCCTGCTGTCTTACTTAGACTAACTGGCAGTGACTGTCCAGACTAAAAGAATAAGGATTGGGGCGTATTGAAGTCTAAAACCAGAAGTGAAGCAAAGCATCAGTATTAACACAACACATTACATGTTGCAAAAATTGCTTTGGAGTACACTAGTTTCAGCAAGTTACCCACAGCAGCAAATTATTATAATAACTTATCTCAATATTTTGGTGAATCGTTCAGTTCGTGCAACTCTGCCTGCATAGAAAAGCTGTCTTGAATCTGTTAGTCTTAAAGAAGCCAGGAGACTCTGTGGGGGATTTGATGCCACAATAACAATTTGTGAGAATCAGGCAGAGCTAGATCTGTCCTAACACCCATTTCCTGATCCCTTAAACACTTGAGATGCCAGGGATTGAAACCGGAACTTTTTACTTCCAAAGCATTCTCTCCACTTCTGAGCTACCATCCTCTGTGTGTGTGTTGAAAGATAAGATTCTTTTCTTTCTTTCTTTCTTTTTTGTATGGAAAGGAGGAATGCTTTAAGATAAACACACAGAAATAATGAACTGCTGAGCATAAAGCCATCTGAGCGTGGCGAGTGAGAAGATGCAATTTGGGACTTTGAAGAGGCTGCCAGAAACAGTAAGCCAACAAAACACCGAGCCTTTGATGGCTGAGTATTTTATAAGTGTCTGCAGAGCTCATAGACATGTACCTTGGCTCTAATACAACGTGTGCCATTTTCCTGACTGAAATCACGGCCTCCCTAGCTGCTAATTAATCTTGCTGATCTTGGAGGGGGCCCCTCCAAGCACAATACTGGTACTTGTCTTCTCCACTCCCCGCGTGGAGCTACCAGCAGTTTGGGAGGGAGCACATGATTTCAATCAGGAAAATAGCATTTAAAAAGGTGTGTCCTTATGGATCAGGGGATACTGAGTCCACAGCGCAAGTTTTACTCCGCTGCCCCCTTCTAGCAAGTGGTTCGTCCCTGGACTATTTCATCTGTTATCAGTGATTTCCCAGGTTGTCCAGATTTGGACTGTGTTTCTCCCTGATGAATTCTTTCAGCATACAGTATGAACTGCAAGGTTTTGTGCTGTCGCTTGTAAAATACATCAGCAATGGTTGACCTAGCATCTTATTTTTTAAAATTTTATGATGTTTTAATTCCTTATTTATTATTTTCATAATTGCTGATTATCCATGTATGCATTTATGGTTATATTTCTTTTATTTTGCTGGTCTGTACCTATATCTATAAATAGAGCCTCTTGTGGCGCAGAGTGGTAAGGCAGCCGTCTGAAAGCTCTGCCCATGAGGCTGGGAGTTCAGTCCCAGCAGGTGGCTCAAGGTTGACTCAGCCTTCCATCCTTCCGAGGTCAGTAAAATGAGGACCCAACTTGCTGGGGGGTAAACGGTAATGACTGGGGAAGGCACTGGCAAACCACCCTGTATTGAGTCTGCCAAGAAAACGCTGGAGGGCATCACCCCAAGGGTCAGACATGACCCGGTGTTTGCACAGGGGATACCTTTACCTTTACCTTTTTACCTATATCTATATATCTGTGCTGATTCTCTGAACGTAGGCAGATTTATTTATTTATTTGTTTGTTTGTTTATTTGTTTGTTTATTATATACTGTCCTCCCCAAAGGCTCAGGATTGGATTGTGATTAGGTGGGCAGAAGGGATTGTGTCGGTGCTTGGCTCTTGTGGCCCTTTCTTGGGTGACCACAGAAATATTGATCAATACTTTGGGATCAGAAGGAGTATTTCCTCCAGGCCAGAGATTCTGGTTTTCTTGGGGGGGGCATTATCTGGGCATGGAGTTGGGGTCACTGTGGTTGGGCAGGCAGTTCTGAATTTCCTGCACTCTGTAGGGGGGTTGGACTAGGTGACCCTGAGGGACCCTTCCAACTCTATGATTCTATGATCTATATATAGAGCACTAAAAAAGAGCTAAGCACCACTTTGCCCACCATTACTGGCTCAAAAATCTCCCTTCTCCAGATGCTTTAAACATAACTTTCAAAAATATGGTGGGGTATTCCTTTATTTATGTAGTCCTGAACCTCATTTGCAAATTGGTAATAATTTGCTTTAGGAACATAAGAGTTTTGCAGAACAGACCAAGGCGCACCAAGATCAGCACTCTCGTCCCAACAGTGGCCATTCTGGGTCTATTGCATTTCATTCGATTCCTGAGGACAATGTACATTCTCACAACAACTCTGTAAAGTAACTTAAAGTTGGCATAGAGCAGCTAGCCCAAGATCACCACCTACACATTTCTTGGGGGAACAGGGATTTGAACCTGGGTCTCCTGTGCCCTAGTCCCTAGCTGCAATATCACACAGGCTCTCAAATGCTGCCTGAGAGCGTTTGGCTGGTAGATATTTAAAAAGAAGGCAGCATTCCAGATGAGAACATAACTACACCTGTTACAAGATTAGAACTATTTATGTGAGGAAGAGTAAAAAAAATATCTGAAGAACTACCATGGAATGGGCTCAAATCTAGGTGCTCATGGGCTCACCATTTATTACAGAAACGGTCCACTACAGGTCACTTTGCACCGTTCAAAACAGAAGCCGTTCTGTAAGAATTCAAGGCCAGGCCCTTCCTACATTTAAGTTTTTCTACGGCTGTTACCTCCGTGATCATTTTGTCTGCTAGAACTTTGTGAAATCTTATGCATGTGTATAAAAACATAGCAATATTCTTCACAGTGAATGTTTATTTTTGTTATCAGAAGACCACAGACAAGAAGATGTCTGTCTAGCTGACAAAGACGTATGACTTCCATTTGGCTTCTGCATCTAAGTATCTACTGCATTTATAACCCACTGCTCATCCTAGTGAAAGCAGCTTTCATCATTCCACTCTCCTCCTTTTTATCCTCACAACCACTCTGTGAGGTAGGTTAGGCTTGAGCAAGTGAGTTGGCCCAAACTTACACAGCAAGTTAACACAGCAGACATCCTGTGAGGAAGGTGAGGCTGAGAAAGCCCTGTTACATTTTTATACTGCCCTCCCTTGCTGCTCAGGGCTGTTCACAGCATAGATCCACATTATAATATGGGGCACAGTACTCCAGAAACTAAACTCAATAACTTGTATCAACATTATAAACATTCAAACTGTTAACCGTATAAACATTCAACATTTCTTGACAGATTGGCCGGACTTGTGATATATCCAGTGGGTATATCTGGTGGGGAGAGGTTCTGGGGGCCCCGTTAGAAGTTATCAGCTCATTGGTCCCAACCGAAACCTTGGTGGAAAAAGCTCTGTGTTTCAGGCCCTGTGGCATTATTTCTGAACCCATCTATGTTAGCGGCCACTGCCGCCTCTTGCAGGAGCAAATCCTTACTAGTATGTCAAGGAGCTGCATATGCTGCATACATCTATATTTAAGGAAGAAAACTGTTTGTCACTTTAATTTGACCAATACTGCATGGAAGCAAAGCTGTTTGATTGACAACACAAAACCAGCAAGATGAAAAGGAGGAGGAAAAGAGACACACAAACCTTTGCCCCACTGGCATACAAACCTTCCAAGGTGCCAGATTCCACCGGGTGTCTTGGGAGTAGAATGGGGTGTCGGGTAACTTACCTTGAATGTGCTTGTTCTGCATATTGTAAAGCACTGCTTAATGGGGGACTAATTGCTTTGGAATGTCATTTCATGACAAAGAGACGGCACTTTGAATTCTAAAACAGCACGAGAAAGCAAATCAAATGTCTTCCCCCAGGATTCCTTTGAACACAGAACTACCTTTCATTATAAGTGGATTCCATGCTGGCACGCAAGGATACTCTCGCACTTGACAGGGCTGGTTGATCTGAAAATGACATCACGTTCTTGCAGAGCGGGGCAGGTGTTTGCTTGCACCAGGTCTATGTTCCAGGGAGCTGTGCATGCCTTTACCCAGGTGTCCACCCCAACAGGCATCCATTTGAACAGGCAAGGAACACCTTAAAGCTGTTGGGCAGGGCATTTCATTTGTAAGTCTGAACCATGCAAGGAATCACTTTCTGATTTCTAGCTAGCGAGAGGTGGCAATATTAGGCAAAGGGCATACTGGCCCAGTTAAATTGAGTCTGCTGCTTTGGGAAGAAAGTTCTCATCTTAGTAAACTAATAGGAGTCTTTTATTATCAGGAACTTCATTCACAATAGGACAGAGCTGGCATTCTAAACTAACTAGATAGACACAGATACAGGAGAGCCCATTTTGCTCTCATGGTAGTAAGATGGAGAAAAGAGAAGGAAGGAAGGAAGGAAGGAAGGAAGGAAGGAAGGAAGGAAGGAAGGAAGGAAGGAAGGAAGGAAGGAAGGAAGGAAGGAAGGAAGGAAGGAAGGAAGGAAGGAAGGAAGGACAATTTCCTGAGAGTGTTTCAGAGGGTAACCATGTGGGTCTACAGAAGAAGAGCTAGATTGGAACCCTTAAAGACCAGCAAGATTTTCAGGGTATAAACCAAGATTGGCCAAACTGTGGCCCTTTTAACAGAATAAAGTAAAACGATGTGCCAAAAAGAGGGACAAAACTTTCTTCTCTCCATGGGAACTGTCTGGGATGCGGGACAGCCTAGATCTAGCATCTTGTAAGGAAGTTCTTTCAAGCCAGTGACCACCTTTAGGATTATGACACTGCATGGTGGGTGTGGTCACAAAATGGCTGCCACAAATGATTGCCACGGGAGTTGTAGTCAGCCACAAAACAGCTGTTGCAGACTGAAGCTTACCTTTGGTCATACAATGAAGATCTTTGCCCTGGGGTGGTAGCTGTTGCCAAAGGAACATCTACATAGCCAATCAGAAGCCATGCTTGGCAAAAGCCACACCTGGCCCTGCCAACTTTCTAAAATCTCTTGGTTGGCACTGTGCTGAGGACCCATGTTCTAGGGTTCTGTTCTTTGATCAAAGAACCTTGGAAACTTGGCAAAGGAATCTTGGAAGTCACATATCCCATAGTCTTAAGCAAAGGATTTTCCCAACCCTGCTACTTAACATAGAGTTCTTATTACATAAAATGTTCACCCATAAAATTATTTGGATCCAAACGTAGAGTTGTGAGATATGGAACCCTCACTCCAATGTGACTGTTTGTAGCCACTGTGTTCCATTTCTCTGCTAATTTTTAAGAAAACAAGTTAAAAATATACTTGCTGGAACAGTCATTCCTCCAGACTTCATATACATTACAATATAGATATATTCTGTAATATAGATAATCCCCAAAACACCCATAATCTCTGACCTGCTTCTGGAGATATGGTATCCATTGTTGGGCTGGCAGGTCTCCACGTACCTACATCTTTCACCTTAGATTTACCTGTAGCGTCCTTCCTTTTCTCAATATCTTTAACTGCGAAGGAAGATAATACAGACAGATTTTTACAAAGGACAGGTGCTCCACCTCATTAACAAGAAAACTTCATTATTTATAAAATTAAGCTCTGTATGTGACATTTGCTTGTTTTGCTTGATAAAACAGTTTGCTTTATATCTCAGACACCTTTTTCGTTTATATTATGTTAGCAATAGTAATGCACAGTAGTAATAGCATAGAAAAACACTGAAATCTACTTGGTTTCTGCTGATAAGGCCAGGTCAACACGGATCTCAGTTCATATTGTTCAGGACAGAGCTACACATTGGCAGATACCTGGAACTACCACATAGTAGAAAATTGCAACATAAAAATGAGCGGGAGCCCAGCGCAGCCAAGGCTAAGGAAAAGCATAGGGTTACCATCCCCCACCCCATGGGTCGTCAACTGTTAGGCCTCACCACCTCACCACCAATGGCCCTTAGGTTCATTAAACTGTGCAAAATCTTGGTTTATATTTTAATGCTTTAATGCAGTGGTCCCCAATCCCCGGTCCGGGGACCGGTAGCGCTCCGTGGATCAGTCGGTACCAGGCCGCAGCTCCTCCTCATCCTCCTCCCCAGCTGCTGCCTCAGGGCTGCCCTGCCACTCTGCTGCCAGTTCACCGTTGATGCTCTCCAGTGGCTGGGGCTCCCCCTTGGCATGGCACTGCGCAGCTGCTGCTGGCAGCGCCCCCCAGTGGGTAGTGGAAAGTTAGGGGCACCGGCAGGAAAGCAAGTGGAGCAGGGGCTCAGGCAGCAGCGGTGACATCCCTCGGCAAAAGACTACACTCCCCCCCCCCCGGGCCTCAGTAAAATGGTCAAGTGTTGACCGGTCCCCAGTGATAAAAAGGTTGGGGACCACTGCTTTAATGTGCCATGCTACCACCATTCAAGAATGTAATTCTGTGCACAAGGACTGATGCTTAAACCTCATTAAGATAAAAATGGATGTCATGGATAGTTAACTGTACCCAGAACCAGATGCAGATTCAAGGCTGAGAAGACACTGGTGCTGAAAAAACATTAAACAGCAGGAGTAACAGAAGCACGGTTTCTTATCTCTACCTTTCTGGCCTCCCCAGATGGTTACAGGGCAAGCCTGTGTAATGTACTTTCATTTTATCCCACTGATATCATTGGGTTTAGAGTGGAATAACTACATGGGATGTAAGACTCTGGACAGCTACAAAATCTATTTTAAATGTTCTGTTAAAAACAGGATGAAGCCCATTACACAGAGATCTCTAGCACTTTAATATCATTTGTCTTTTTTTTTTGCTTAGAACAGTGTAAAACAACTATTCTTTGAGAATGCATAACAACAAAAAATAATCAATTCAGAATAAGCAGAACTAAAGACTGCAAGTAGAAGCTAAACGTTTAAGCAGCCCATTAGCAAAGCGTAAGACCTTTATTGGCATTATACAAAAGAAAATCAATTGACGGTAATAGGTAAATCAGATAAAATTCCAATTGTAACCTTAACAGCACCTCTAACAAGTGACTTTAATACATAGGAAACTAGCTGTATTCTCAAGTCTTTCAGGCACCATATCAACTATGGAATTGAATTAAGACACAGATATTAGTATTCTTGGCTAAAAACTCTCCATGTAAAATTTACATTGAGGGTCATAAAAAGCATAGTGAAACAACATATGGGTAGGTTAGAGACTCAATGGCACCGACACCGCAAGGTATCTTCAGAAGATATCCCTCGAAATCTCCCTTCTAAGGACAGCAGATGGCATTCCATGATTAAACCTTGCCTGTGAAATAACTCTGCACAGATTTCGATTGGTTAGGGTGCTGATGTATGGGGCCATTTGACCCGGATGAGGGAGGATGCCAAAGGTCAAGGAAGAGCATGTTTTATAAGCTTCAGTAATTAGTTTTTGGTAATCAAGCTCAATTAGTCTTTTTTAATACAAGAGAAGATTTCCCTCTCTGGTTGAAATACTGAGGTCATAATTGAATTTGAGTTCTTTAAGTTTGCCCTCCACAGTTCGGATCTACCTAGAGGTTTCAGATTCCTTCAGCATATAGTGAGTCAGACTTCCCTCTTCACTATTAAAATGAACTCTTAACCAGGCTAGCTTGATCTCAACAGGTTTTGGAAATGAAGTAGGGTCAACCCTGGTGTATACCCAGATGGGAGACCACCAAGGGTCGATGCACAGGGGCAAACGATGGCAAACCACATCCGAATGTTTCTTGCCTTAAAAACCCTCACTTGCCATAAATGGATTGGGATAGGACAGCTAAACAAAAAGTGCAACAACTCCTTTATGAGTTTTTATGACACACTCTTGATTAACAGAGGATTGGCTCAAAAAGACACACGTGAGCTGTTGGGTCACAGAAATAGCAGTGAGAGAATGCCATCTTTGAAGTGACTTGGCTCAAAGCCATTAAGGGCTTTCTAAATCGTATCTATTATCTTGAATCATGACCAGATTTGCTCATGAGTGCCAAAGACAGCCCTGGAGCACTGGTGAACTTTCCCCAGTTTGTAATAACATATTAATGGTCCTTGGCATTTGAAGGAGGGTATTTGGTTGTGTGTTTTGTTTTGTTCTTACAGTATTTCCACTATCTGTCCTTGGCTAGACTAAACACCCTGGACCTCCTCGGTCTCTTCATCGACCTCTTGGATTTTAAACTGAATCCTCTCCAATTTAGTTTCCCTAAAACAAGGCAAATTAAGAGCAACATTCCAAATGAGAGCATAGCAATATCGTTTGAGAATAATAGATTCATTCAAAGACTTCTGATTTGTGGAAGCTGGGGGTGGGGGAAAAGTCTATTACAGTAAGATAAAAACTGTATTCATCTTATGCTCCAGTTACACCCTTGCTAGTGAATTGCAGCTCCAACCTAATCAGAGTTCTAAGGTCACTGACTTCAGTGAATTTAGGTCAGCCAGCAAATTTCCCCTCTTGTATGTTGGTTTCATGCTCTCTTAGGACCTTGACATTCATCACACAATATCCATTAGAGGAGAGCACCAACAACCACACATCTTGCCCTGAGTTCCCCTCTGTTCAGTAACATCAACTCAGGAAAAGTCACCTCAACTCAGGAAACATCAACTCAGAGTCACAGAACCCACATGGGAAAGTGTAAACCGTTTTGAGACTCCTTCAGGTTGTGAAAAGCGGAGTATAAAAAAACAGCTCTTCTTCTTTTCTTCTAATCTACTTCATTAAAAAAAAATAGAATAGAATTCTAGAGTTGGAAGGGGCCACACAGGCCATCTAGTCCCACCCCCTGCCCAATGCAGGATCAGCCTAAAGTATCTCGGACAGGGGTAGTCAAACTGCGGCCCTCCAGATGTCCATGGACTACAATTCCTAGGAGCCCCTGCCAGCGAATGCTGGCAGGGGCTCCTGGGAATTGTAATCCATGGACATCTGGAGGGCCGCAGTTTGACTACCCCTGATCTAGGATAAGTACATGCTTAAAGACCACCAGTGACGGGGAGCTCACCACCTCCTTAGGCAGCCAATTCAACTGCTGAACTATTCTGACTGTGAAAAAAAAATTATGATATCTAGCCGATACATTTCTACAAAAGGTTTAAACCCATTACTTTAGGTTCTATCCTCATCCAGATACCACTAACCCATGCTGCAGCAATTAATCCCTTGATTTCATTGCATTTCTAATGTTTAATGCCTGATGTTCACCACCGAGGGGACTTTATTTGGGTCAAAATATCCTATAAATGTTTTAAATTTAAAAAATTGAATGTGTGAATCTATTCTCAGTCTGCCCTCCATAGCTGAATTTCAAAAGCCTTAAGAAATATTAAACAAGGGTACCCAGAAGTCCTCTGTTGTTTCTGTCCATTCAGAAGCTCTTTAAAAAAACATTGATGAAAATGTCCTTTTTTGTTGTTAGGCTGAGTCTGTTTTGCCCTATAGTCCCCAGGGGAGGCTAGCTTCATCTCCAGAGTAGGGGTAATTAAAATGAGATTTGTCATAGTTTGAAGGTGTCAGTTGGAAAATATGTCTCTCTCTTTTTTTCCTTTTCAAAATATGGTAACCCTAATTAAACACATCCACAAGAAAGATACAAAGGAGGGTCTTTGCAAGCACAGGATGTCTGATTTCATCTAGGCGAGCTGTTCCAAAGTTCGAAGTCTATACTGCAGCCAGGACAAACACAGAGAAGGCAACGAAACTCTAATATTTTAAATATAGTGCAAGCTTTAAAGTCTAAACCTCACCGCTAACCCTGGTTTTCTGGTGGAGCAGACAACTCTGCAAACAATTGCAGCCAATAATTCAGAGCTTGGAGCAACCACTCAACAGGTTGCCCTTTTTAACTAAAAGTAACATGTGGTTTTGAGGATGTCTATCAAGATCCTATCGCAAATACAGACAGTTCCACTAAGAGCTGGAAACGGAAACCTGGCGTAGGCTCTTCAAAAATAACCATCACTCATTCCCTTATGGGGAATTCTTGTCAGATGGGAAACGTGCGGTCTGCCTCAAACTATGGTACCAACACACACACACAAACTGCATTCTGAGGAACACTGTTGCCAAAGCAACCCAAATAATGGGCAAAGGAAGGGAAGTCCATGCATGTATATGACTAGCAAATTCACATATTACACATCTGGGCCTTTAAAGGCTTAGGGCATCAATAAAATCGCTACCCCATGAAGATTTCCAATCATTTCTGTACTGGTACAGTGAAGGGGCAACATCTGCACCATACATGACTTCCCCTTCTCCAAACTCCACCTGATAGCACAGCACACTAGTCATTCCATCCATATAATGAGGAGGAGGAGGAGGAGGAGGAGGAGGAGGAGGAGGAGAAGGAGAAGGAGAAGGAGAAGGAGAAGGAGAAGGAGAAGGAGAAGGAGAAGGAGAAGGAGAAGGAGAAGGAGAAGGAGAAGGAGAAGGAGAAGGAGAAGGAGAAGGAGAAGAAGGAGAAGGAGGGAGACGGAGAAGGAGAAGGAGAAGGAGAACTGGGGGGGTTGTGCCCCGCTTTTTACTACCCGAAGGAGTGGAGAATCAAACCCAGTTATCCAGATTAGAGGCCACCGCTCTTAACCACTACACCAAGCTGGCTCTTAAGAACATTGCAAAGCTGGAAAAAGTACAGAGAAGGGCAGCCATGATAATTAGGGGGCTAATTTCCTTTCTGCTTCATTGGAGTCACATTAGCAGAGATTACAGACTTCCAACCTTCCTCCACAATTCAAGAGCATCTGAACACATGGCTCAAATTTACATTTCTTTTCATTTTGAATCTTCGATTCCACAATTAATTGTCACATGTCCCGTGGCAGGTAAAAGCAACCCTTCTATGAACGCATTGTGCATGTTTGTGTGCAAGTAGCTTCTTCCCAAGCAAAACCCCTTCGAGTCAGGTACAAAACTGGAGTAAACAGTGACGTACTTCGGAACTGGCCTTGGGCTGCTTTACTCTCTTGGTTTTTCGCAAAGGCCACTATCTGAACCGTATAGCTCTGGTCTGGGAGTAGGCCTTGAATGATGGCTTTGTTTGCATTGTTGGGGAGGGTGAGCTCATCGGTTTTTCCACCTGCAAAAGAGAAACAGTGGTTTAGAATAAAGATCACGCAGGAATTGACGTTTGCCTATTGTTCGGGAAACGGTATCGTAGATGCTACGGAACTGCACATTTCAACCATATGAAGCTGCCTTTTTTGTCTGTTCCAGCTGGCAGTAGCTCTGAGGAATCCTTTCCTCCTCCCTTCTTCAAAATTCCCAGAGCTTAATTATCCACCTTGCCAAACTCTCTCGACTCCTTATGGGGATGAATAACTATGGGCTTATTATACACTACCGTGTGTGTGTGTGTGTGTGTGTGTATGCTTCAGCATAAATAATGCACTTCTTTGGCATGCCTTAGAATGATGTCATGTTAATCTTGTCTCTACACATCTCCTTAATGAGGAAACTACTGCTCATTCATTCTTCATATCCACAGGCAGGTTGAGATGCAGGCTTCCTAGCTGTCGGGGATTCCCGTCTTTCTAGCTACTAGGGAAGCAATCCCCCCCCCTCCCCCATTTTGAATTCTTGCCTGCAAAGGGCTAAAATGTCAGGAGGATTTGTCCTGCTGGAGAGTATTCAAATGTGGCTCCCCAATATGCATTCTTTCAAACAGCTTTGGGTAGGTGGTGCCATTTTCTGCTTTCAAAGAAGCATGGTGGCTGAAGATTTAGACCCACCTAGAGACATACTAAAAGGGCACCAAACATCAAACTTCATGTCTTTGTACAAGAAGAAGAGTTGGTTCTTATATGCTGCTTTTCTCTACTAGGAGTCCTAAAGCGGCTTACAATAACCTTCCCTTTCCTCTCCCGACAACAGACACCCTGTGAGGTGGGTGAGGCTGAGAGAGCCCTGAGATTACTGCTCAGTCAGAACAGCTCTATCAGGGCTGTGGTGAGCCCAAGGTCACTCAGCTGGCTGCATGCGAAAGAGGAGGGGATAAATCAAACCCAGCTTGCCAGATTAGAAGATGGCGCTCCTGGCAACTGGCAGGGAAAGGCCTAGGCCTTGTTGCCAGTGTCAGACAGAAGTGATATCATCACACTATGACACCCAGGCTCTAGTATTTGGGCACAAGCTCTATGGTAAAACTGGCTTCTGCCACAGAGTCTTTCTCAAATACTAGAGTGTCACCTGGATGTCACTGGCGTGATGACATAACTTCCAATGCAATGCTTGTGACAAGGCCTGGGCTTCTCTCTTCCTCCTGGTAAATCACCCTGCCCACTGGCCTGCTGATCGGTGGCTGGAGGCCAGGGCCTGGTGACAGGGAAGCCCTCCTCCATGGGGATGGGGGGTCTGGCAACCATATGCCTGTAACCAAGGTGGGGCCCATATGTGCCCTGCCCTACTCAGAGCACTCTTTCATACGCCTCAGAACCAATGAAAAGATCTTTGCTATTTTTTCCCCAGGGAATCCTGCTTGCCACTTCTTCTCAATGTGGCCATCCCTAATCAACAGTTGAGAACCGCTGGACTTCTTTGTTAAAGTGAAATATAGTGTTTTGCCTTTTCTTTTACCTGAATTTGGGGTGACGAGGAGTTTATATCCATCCAGCTGCCCTTTAGGAGCTTTCCATGAAATCTGAATACTGTCATGATTAACTACGGCGTATCTTAATCTCGATGGCGGGGCCACTGAAAGGGAAGCAAAAATACTATTGTTGAAGTGTCCAAAAAAAAAAAGATTTATCGTCTTTAATTTTAAAAATTAGTACCACAGCGCACACAGACATTCACATTAGCACAGACACACATGTGGCCGGACGAGACAAAGGATGCGAGTTATTAGAGAGGTCTCACGACGCGAGTCTATTAGTTTCTAAAGTTACACTGAACGTGTTAAGGTGCATTATGGCCTCGCCAGTCAATTAAAAAGGGACTACCGTTCCCACAGGAGAAAGATGAAGAAACACATGAGTTAGAGGTTAAAGCTGCTGTTTAGTAAGCAAAGGCAATGTACTATGTGCATACTACTCCTTCCCTAGCATCTTAGGCTTTCTGTAGATAAGACTGTGTGTGAGGGAGGAGTCCAGGCTGTATTTTCCAAAGCACTAATCTGAATGCATATTTTGGGATGTGTGCGAGAAACAGCAAGTGTCATAATTTACAAAGGGCCGTGGTGGTAGTGGGCATGCCCCAATACAAGATGTTTGGACCCCAATAACAATCGTTTGGAACCATGGGTTTGGGTCTGAGAACAGACATCCCTTTCTGCCTTTAACCATCCACCCCACCCCACCCGGAGTGTTAGATGGCCTCCTAAGTCAACTCAGTCAAATTGGCCTCGTGGATCCATGCCGCGGCAACACGGAGACGAGACTACTGTAATATACAAAGAAAGTTCTAATGACCTGAAAGATACAGTCGTCACAATCCCTGGGTGGAAAAGCCACAGCACTGAACCTATCGGTGTAAACAAGCTTGCATCCTAGCATGAAAGAAGCTGATAGTCCTGCCCTTAAAAGCCACATACCAAAAAGTGACAGACTCCAGACACACGCGGATCTACTTATCCCCCATTTTTAATCAGGCCTCCACGGCTCTGCCAAAGACCTTAGCCTAGGCCTGTACAATCTCTGACCCGCCCAGTCAAACAACCCACCACATACAAGTAGCCTGATAATCTCCTAGTTTTGCCAGGACAACAGAAGTAAGTTAGATATCCAGCATCCGGCAGGCCACACGGGTCACGTTGAGTTTAGAGAGGGTTCACAAATTATGCAGGCCATGTCTTGGACCCAAACACCGTGCCAAATCACGGTGCCTTGCTATGTGCTTAGTTGAACACCTTCCCTTACTGTTCTTTCCGTGCTCCACAATCCTTAGATTTCTCTATTTAGCCAGCCTCCCAATCAACTTCCCCTTCACCTCTAGGGTCGCCAGCCACCCCGACCCCCCAAACACCAGTGAGAAATGGGGAAGGTGTAGGGTTGCCAGATTCAGGTTGGGAAATTCCTGGAGATTTGGGGATGGAGCCTGGAGATGAGAGGGACAAAAACCTCCTTGTTTTGTTTTTTTTTTGATATCACGTGTATTCCTATTGAGTTATTATATACATACTTTATTTAACATGATTTTTTAAATGTTGAAATGCTTTAGTGTTTTATGTTTGCCATCTTGGAAGACCCCCTTAGAGTGGAAAGTTGGCATAGAAAATTTTTAAATAAGCAAAATGAGTTTTGTCTTAAACAGACCCCACCTGGAGTACGGTATGTAGTTCTGGAGGCCTCACTTCAAAAAGCAGGTGAAAAACATTGAGAGGGTGCAGAAGAAAGCAAGGAGGATGGTCCAGGGCCTGGAGACCAAGCCCTATGAGGAAAGCCTGAGGGACTTGGGAATGTTCAGCCTGGAGAAGAGAAGGCTGAGCGGGGACCTGATGGCTCTCTTGAAGTATCTGAAAGGTTGTCACTTGGAGGAAGGCAAGGAGCGGTTCCTGTTGGCAGCAGGAATGGTTTTAAACTATGTGTAGAATGGTAATGACTAGGTATCACGAAATGAATTTTCACAGTCAGAGTAGTTCAGCAGTGGAATTGACTGCATAAGGAGGCGGTGAGTTCCCCCTCATTGGCAGTCTTCAAGCAGCTCCACCCAACTCTGTAACCCCACCCAACTCTATGATTCTATGATTCAAGATACAGAAGGTAAATGGATGTCACAAGTGGGTATCCTTTTTCTGCTCCAAGGAATTTATGTATCCGCACATAAGGATCAGCCAATGGAGAAGCTGATCCCCCAAAAAAGTTAAAGGTATATAAATAATACAAATATCAAGACAATTTAAATCTTTTTTTTTACTTTTACCCTATTTCCCCCTACTATTTATTTATGGTTGGCTAGATCAAATAATGTGGTTTGCTTCACAGACTGTACCCAGATTAAGCCCCTAAAGGAATTTAATAAACAAGAGAGCAATTGAGCAATTCAAGCAAGAGGAGACAAGCCCCTTTAAGTATGAGAAAGAGGATGCTAAAAAATAACAGGACCGCTTGCCCACAGAATATGGGGTTGAGCTTGAATAGTTTAGTTTAATAGTTTAGCTTAATATGACCAGTGGAATCACAAAATAGACTCTACCTCTGAAGAATACAGGTGGGAAGGCCGTGCATTTGAACTGCCTTCTCAGGCTTATTGGTTTGGATGCAAACTAGCATTTCCAAGAATGTAAGGATTTCCATCTAGTGCAATTCCCCCCTCCCTTCCACAGAGACACAAAATGCCCCTGCAAACTGGGCCATGGGGCAAAGGGGACGCTCATGAACAGAATTTGAAGGGGAAATCTTAGCTGCCATGGGAGGGGGGGAAACAGGAAAATCATGTTCTGTGAGTAGAAATAATGGTAGGGAAAACGTCTGGTATGAATCCAAGTTAGTATTCTTTTCTGTGTGCTGTGCTTCCCGACCGTATTCTACACAATCGCACCACTTCTGCGGGTTCTTAAAGGCTGAAGAATGTTTCAGGGTTACCCAACAGTAGAAAAGTCAAGAAAGACTGCAGTAGACTAAACCAGAGGTGGCCAACCTGTGGCTTTCCAGATGACCATGGACTACAATCACCATGAGCCCCTGCCATAATCATGTGTTATCTCATGGGGAGTTCATTTGAGACCTTCATCTTGGAAGTCAGGCCCGAGAGTGTTCAGCTGAAGGCTTCTTGGGCTACCAACAAGAGGAAAGAGATGGACTTTGGAAATGGCAGGCTGTGAAGGAGGGAGAAATTAATTGGGCTTTAAAAGATCATTGCTCTGTCGTGCAAAGTTCTATGTTTTTGTTACATGATACAATGTTAAGTGACAAATAAAAATGGGCCAGGAGGGGGTGGGAGGGGCCCCAGGTGGGCATGTACACAGCTATGCTTCCCAATCCTATTCTGCATGATTGCACCATTTCTGGCGAATGTTTCAGGGGTTTCTCGATGGTAAAAAAGTTGAGAAAGGCTGACTTAGGAGGTAGTAATTCAGTTTAGGATGATACTATAGGTAGGGTTATCAGTCTCAAGATGGAGCCTGGAGCTCTCTCCAAATTACAACTGATATACCAAAGAATTGACATTCCTTGACTTCCCCCTCCCAGGCATCACCCCCAAATCTCCAGGAATTTCCAAGGCCAGAAATGGCATTACTAAGCAGATCTTTACTATAATAGTTAGGGGGTTCTTGACCCTTTTAAAAACACACTAATGGAAACTACAAGAGGCAATCTGAAATTCATTTTCAACACTTGTAGGAAGGTCCGTGACTGAAGGAAGCAGGGTGGAATGAAATGGGCAATATGAATGGCACCCCCAGATTGTTGAAAATATTGAATTCCATTTTTTAAGTGACCCCCTCACCCTCCAGCAGCGCAAGCTATAAAACCAATGACCTTTGGCAAACAAGAAGAAATCCAAAAATGTTTAATTGTTTTGTTTTCTTAACCTCAGGGAATAGCAATGCAATGATGAGGAATGCAATTTTTGAACTATTTGTCAGGTCCCATAGAAGGAAAATGAGCTCTAAACTAAATTTAGGTCTTAATCGATTTCCAGTGTCATCCTAGGCACCATAAGGTGTAATTCTGTGCTGTGGGGACTACCTGTCTGTCTGAGAAACATGAGAAGTAGCCTATACTGGGCCACAACACTGGTCCCTCTAGACCAGTACAGATAGGACAGCCAGGCCTCTCACTATAGTGGAGCACCTCTGCATCCTGCTGTTTTGCCTGCTGGTGCTTGCATCACAGTCAGGAGGAAACGCAGGCGTAGGTTGAATGCTGGTGAGCCGATATCACTTCCAGTAAAAAAACAGAAGTGATGTTGTGGATTGTCTTGAATTTACAAAAACTCTATGATAAAACCATAGAGTTTCCTAGAGTTTCTAATGTTATGACTTCTGGTTCTTACCATAAGTGATGTCAGCAATAGTGTGCCAGGTCTACCTCCAATTTCTCCCCAATTTTTTCCTTAAGCATAGACTACTCTAACTGGCCCTGGCTCTCCAAGGTCTCATGTCTAGAGGCCAGCATTTGCTACCACAAATCCTTTAGCTGGTTACTGTTGGGAATGGAATCTAGCCTACCACTGAGTCATGGCCCTTGCCTTCCAAAGGAAAAGAGATCACTAGTAAGTAGCCATCACCAAACAAGGCACATTTCCACAACCTCTAAACCATTCCCTCATTCAACACAGATAGGAAAAGAAATACACAGCTACTCAGATGGGTCTGTGTGTATACTGGAAAGCTACAACACAACAGGCTAGAGGAATTGTGCAAAAGAGTCTTTACATAACTAGACAATTTTCACTAATGTTCATGTGAGGTCGTATAGGGCAGGGGAGAACCAAGCCAACCAATTTCCATGCTGATTTTGGATTACAGGTGGGACCAAATGGGCAGCTTTTTCATTTAGTTATGCAAAGACTGGTTTACGCACAAGAAAACACATACAACTAGAGAAAGTTTTTTTTTAAAATCTAACTCTTGGACAAACGACGAGATACTGATGGGAATGACGTCAGAGTCACCAACCTGGAGCGGAAATCTTTATTTCTGTGGGATACCTTTATAGCCTGTGGAACAAAATCTTACTTCTTGCAAAAAGAAACAGAATCAGTCCAAATTCAGTCAAGTTAGCTGACAAAAACAGTCACTCATACTCGTTAAGCAGTTCCATGGGAATGTGCAAATAAATAGCCGGCAGGAGCATGGATGCATTCATCCAGAAACTGGCTAAAGGCACGTTCAAGGCTTTAACTTACACAGATAGCATTAACACTTGACTAATTTCCCTTTAATTGAACAAAGTTTCAGTCGAACAAAGTTTAATTCTGGGTATAAACTTCTGTGTACATGCAGACTGGAGGTAACCTCTGTTCAATTGCTTCAGATCAACATCTCCCCACCCCACCCCTGAATCTTTTGCTTAATTGTTAGCACTCTGGAATCATCATTCTTGACCATAGACAAGGAAAGCTGGTCTGAAACATGCAGAGTGAGAACCTTATGTTAATAGTTGCCTTGACAAAAATGGACCTTGTTACATTTTGACGTAACCGCTGTGCCAAAACTTTAGCTGCTTTATAGGCCAGGATTATCTACGCAGAATGGCAGCAGCTCTCTGAGGTCTTTAACAGAGGTCTTTCACATCACCTACCGCCTGGTCCGTTTATATGGAGATACTGGGGATTGAACCTGGGACTATCTACATGCCAAGCGGATACTCTACCACTTTGTTTGAATGGCAGAATAAAGAGTTAAGGCAATGCGGAGCAACTATTCCCAGTCATGCTAAATCTTCCCATCATACTTTCCCCTGAGGAAATCTGTAATTGCCATGTATCCAGATGTCAAAATTGGCTCCATATGTAGACAAAGATCTGCAGGGTCCTGTTTCTTTGTGTACTGCAGGGGTAGTCAACCTGTGGTCCTCCAGATGTCCACGGACTACAATTCCCATGAGCCCCTGCCAGCCTTTGCTGGCAGGGGCTCATGGGAATTGTAGTACGTGGACATCTGGAGGACCAAAGGTTGACTACCCCTGGTGTACTGGACACCCTGATAGCCACACATGTCCATCAGGTTCCCCAGTATGGCAGAAGGCGGATAGCAATTTGACCAGGTATCTCAACAGAGGCCAATGTGGAGACAGTGGTGGACAGGAGGCAGTCATCAACTGGAGCAATTCTCTATAGCAGGGGTATTCAACCTGCAGTCCTCCAGATATTCATGGACTACAGTTCCCATGATCCCCTGCCAGAAAACGCTGGCAGGGGCTCATGGAAACTGTAGTCCATGAATGTCTGGAGGACCACAGGTTGACTACTCCTGCTCTATAGCAATTTCCAAAGTCCAACTTCCTGATCTCCCAATTGTTATTAAGCAACAACATTTACTATTCAAAACTATACAGGCCTGAAAGACACAGTAGCTGCCATGACCCCAATAATGTCCCTCGTAAAAAGAAAATATGGATGTTATCGGCGGTTTTCTGCTGTTACTGTCCCTCTGCCTTGAACTCACATATGGAAGAGCTGCCTTTAGTCGGCTGTAAACCGTTGTCGGGTTTAACTACAGTGGAGACACGGAACTTGCAATAGTATGAAAATGGTTCCTGTTACGTACTTAACTGGCTCCCCGCTGTCCCCGTGTTCGCTCTCGTTATGTCTTGCAAGTGATCAGATAACACAGAATTGCAGTTGGTACCCATTCTCATGAATTAGAAAGAAAGCTTTGAGGTAATGTATGTGGGAAAATTTACGTAGCATAGGGGTGGCCAAACTGTGGCTGTCCAGATGTCCATGGACTACAATTCCCACAAGCCCTTGCCATGTGCTGGACTACAATTCCCACAAGCCCTTGCCATGTGCTGGACTACAATTCCCACAAGCCCTTGCCGTGTGCTGGCAAGGGCTTGTGGGAATTGTAGTCCATGGACATCTGGAGAGCCACAGTTTGGCCACCCTGCAACACTTTCTTTACTCAAGGAGTGATGAGAGGAAACCAACAAAAATTAAACCTAGTCTTTCCACATCATTTCACACTTTGGTAACAATCAGCCAGAAAGCACACCTGTTGTTATATCTGTTATGAGTTAAGCCAGCTGTTATGAAGGCAAGGAGAGACGGTCAGTTATTGAATGTGGCAGCTAGAAAACAGAAACGCAAAGCAACCTGGAGCATGGATGTTAAAAGCAGCACGGTTTACACCTGTTGTATGGAGCAAAAGGGCTACAGACATTTCAAAACAAAACAAAAAAGCCAAATAATAGTGCAGGCTATACAAAAGACAGACATGTACCATGAGGCCTGTCCTAAATTGAAAGGGTTACACTTTGCCTGAAAACTGTGGGATAAGATTTCCATGGAGGATGGGTGGACTGAACATGAGAAAGCCAGAACCCACTTCTGCACATCAGAGAGCCTGAGTGAAATATATCTGAGAGAGAGAGAGAGAGAAATTACCTTGTGCCTGGACATGGTTGATTAATTGAACCGTGGCTGCTAAGGAGGCAAAGGAGAACCAGCTCAGTGTCTTGAACGGACGACAGAGCTTCATCCTCGTTGCTGGAAATTTGCCGTATCAACAGATCTGTAAATACATATTTCATCAGCAGAGGGGCATCATTCCAATGGGATCAGCAAGTTCCAACAATACCCTCTTGGATACATTTGAGATAATTGGGCAGACAAGAGCCAATTTTAAGAGCATTTGCCATGGCCGCTTGCTTTTATATGGGGGTCAAACAGGTGCACTTGTACAAAAATAAAAGGAATTCACCTTAGACACGCATTTACCTACCGTATATACTCACATATAAGCAGACCCGCATATAAGCACCTAATTTTACCACAAAATCTGGGCGAGCTTATTGACTCGCACATAAGCCGAGGGTGGGAAATGCGCCATCATCACAGGCTCTCCCATCCCGCATTGCCATTCCCTTTGCCATTGAAGGCAAAAGGAAAAAAAGATCAGAGTCCCTCAGTCAAACCATTGATGTCCTACAAGCTGCCAGAGCAAGCTCTGCTTGCGGTACACATTTGCAAAAGGCAATGCAACGACTGGCTGGCTGGAGCAGGCTTTTATTTCAATCACCGTATATACCCACATATAAGCCAAGGAGGGCTTTTTCAGTGTGGAAAAAAGGTGCTGAAAAACTTGGCTTATAAGCAAGTATATAGGGCGGTTATTGTTATTATTTATTACATTTTTATACCGCTCTCCCAATATGGCTCAGGTTCACAAGTTCTTCTACTGGTTTGCCTATAACAGGGGTAGTCAAACGGCGGTCCTCCAGATGTCCATGGACTACAATTCCCAAGAATTGTAGTCCATGGACATCTGGAGGGCCGCCGTTGGACTACCCCTGGCCTACAACAACGGGGACTGACCAAGTAGAACCAATGAGGCAGCTGGGAGCACCTGTCCCTGAGGTTCCCTTGAAGCCCAGCTGTGTCCACGCTGTCATCTCTACTTATAAATCAGGGATTCGTAAGAAACTGTAGGTGCGGGAAGGAAGTTGATTTGGAAATTTCTGGTTTGAAAATTCCTTGTTTGAAAATTCCGCCCAGAACTCTATAAACTCTTGACTTGAGCAGGCGAAATTCTCTCTCCAGCATCATTTTTACCACTTAGGTACCATCCCTCATGGCAACCCCAGGAAATTCCACCTCAGTGCGAGAGATGAGTGGAGATGGTTGGCTATTGCCTTCCTCTGGGTGGCAGCCTCCTTGGCGGTCTCCCATCCAAGTGTAGATCCTGCTTAGCTTCTTGGCTCTGATGAGATCAGGCTAGTCCAGGTTTTAGGGCTGCTACTATTTTCCATTTTAAATTATTCTTAATATAGCTGTGCCTCCTAAAACATACTGAGTCCATACCAGGCTATTTTGGGATCCCTGTCCTTTTATGTTAATTTACAGTGCCCTGTTTTTGCTGAACATCTAGCCAACATCGTAAATATTTCTGTCATTCCACCCAGCACAGTGGGCACATGTGCCAGAGATTTTCATGGTGGTTGTTGATATTCCCATCAAAGCAGCTAGTTCTGATGAATGGGGAAGCTACAGAAAGAGGGCCCTACGACGGGAGCTCACTGACGGCACTAACTAGCAAAATTCATTAAAAGGCTCAAAGAAACCCTTTACACGCAGGCTTCTATTCCGCTGTGATGTAGCTTTGCTTATTTTCATTTTCTGAGTGCTACTGGCAGGTTACCCTGTGGTCTGGTTCAGCCGTTTATCAGACAGCAAATGTCTTTGCATGACTGAAGAATCATAGAATCATAGAGTTGGAAGGGGCCATACAGGCCATCTACTCCAACCCACTGCTCAACGCAGGATCAGCCCAAAGCATCCTAAAGCATCCTAAAGCATCCAAGAAAAGTGTGTATCCAACCTTTGCTTGAAGACTGCCAGTGAGGGGGAGCTCAGCACCTCCTTAGGCAGCCTATTCCACTGCTGAACTACTCTGACTGTGAAAACATTTTTCCTGCTATCTAGCCTATATCGTTGTACTTGCAGTTTAACGAAGGCACAGGTGCTCCCCTCAGTACGTACCTAGAATAAAATATGATGCTGATGCTTTAGAACAGGGGTAGTCAAACTGCGGCCCTCCAGATGTCCATGGACTGCAATTCCCAGAAGCCCCTGCCAGCATCCGCTGGCAGGGGCTCCTGGGAATTGCAGTCCATGGACATCTGGAGGGGCACAGTTTGACTACCCCTGCTTTAGAACATGAGAAGAGCCCTACTGGATCGGACTGGTGGTCATCTAGTCCAGCATGCCGATTCATGCAGCCTCCAGCAAGTTTCCCTGGAGTGCCAACAAAGTTATTCCAGTCTTAGGTCCCTCTTCCTTTTGATAGGATAGTAGAAATCGGGCAATATTTCGGAATAGTTTTAATGTTTTAAATTAAGTTTTATATTGGATTTTATTTCTGTAATTTTTGACTTCTTGCAACCCACCCTGAGTTGCCAGTGAGAGGACAAATAATAAATACATTATTACATTATCATCATCATCAACAACAACTACAAACAGAACACAGAGGCCTTTCAGCACTGGTATTCAGAGGTTTATTGCCTCTGGGTTGTGAAGTGTCCCTTTAGTTGCCATAGCTAGAGGCTACAGATCAGTCTTGGCCAAACTATGAGTCTCCAGAAGTCCATGGACTACGGTTACCATAATCCCCTGGCAACTGATCATGCTGGCAGGGACTCATGGTAACTGTAGTCCATGGACCACTGGAGAGCCACCATTTGGCCAACCCTCTGTCGGACCTCTCCTCTTGAAAACTATCTACACTCTTAGCCATCACTATATCCACCAGCAGCGAACTCCACAGTTTAATTACTCCTTGAGTAAAGAAGTACTTTCTTTCTTCCGTCCTGACTGTAGTGCTTCACACAAAGCCATACACACACAGCAGTCCAACTTGCAAGATGCCAAGTCCTCCTTTCCTTCCTTCCTTTTGCTGAGGAGGAAGAATAAAGCAAACTGCAACCCTGTCTGACTCCAAGGAAGAGGCAGGTCGGAGAGTCTTGCCAGGATCAGCCCCTGAGTTTCAGCCCCTGCCATCAGTCTCAGCTTCAGAGCTGCCTTTGAACCCAGCACAGAGCCTGGGACACAACCAGACACAAGCACCCGGCATCTCCAGCCTTTGGACACCATCCCTGCTTCTGAAGCCCTGGCAGCACCTGCTTGTCTCCTGAACCTAGACAGCAAACGAAAATCAGTATTCCAAAGATGGAGGAACGCGTGGCCGATTGCTCAAGGAAGATCCGGCCTCCCAGAGTTTTATCGGACTTGGCGTATGAGTGACTCATTCCTGGCTACTGACCTGGGCTTCTGTCCCACTCTTTGCCCACTCGCTTAATTCAGGGGTAATCAAGCTGTGGTCCTCCAGATGTTCATGGACTACAATTCCTATGAGTTGGTTGCTGGCAGGGGCTCATGGGAATTGTAGTCCATTAACATCTGGAGGACCACAGGTTGACTAACCCTGCCTTAAATGTTCTGGCTTCCTGTGCATCTCCCCCAGCCGTGCCTTGACAGGCTGCACATACAGACCTTTGCATGGGGAACATGCATACACTGTTGGTGGAAAAGAATGTCAAGTTACAGCTGAGTTAAGGCAACACCATAGAGTTTTCAAGGCAAGAGAGGGACAGAGACTATTTGCCCCTGCCTGCCCCTGTGGAATATCCCTAGCCTTCCTTGGTGGTCTCCCATCCAAGTACTAACCAGAGTTGACCCAGCTTAGCTTCGGCAATCTGACAAGACTGAATTGGACAACATTCTTGCACATCAGGGAGTGCATAAATTAGCTCGAGATGATGTTCTGAGATAAGCATGGTGCCGACAGATAAACCGGCTGTTAAAAACACAAAAGCAGTTCCAGCTGGGTGTTCTTTTTCTTAATTAGTCAGCAGCGCTAATCACGTAAACCTGTTGTGCCATATTAGATACCTAAACCAGACCTCTGGTCCTCACAGTCAGGTATATGAACTTCAATTAAAGCAACTTGATGCAATAGATAACCATTTGCCCAGAACGATCATTTTTCCAGGTACTGTGGGTACAGGGAAAAAGATAAGGTGAGAACTGACTGTCTCCCTCTATTGGTGTCTTCCGCCTGTGGGTGAAGAGTTCTGTGTTTCATTTAGCATAACTCCAGTAACTGGGGTTGCCAACCTCCTGGTGGTGTCTGGAGAGCATTTGGTATTGCAACGGACCTCCAGGTGATAGAGACCAGTCCACTGGGAGACAATGGCTACTTTGGAAGATAGACTCTATGGCAATGGTCCCCAACCTTTTTATCACTAATGAGCATTCACTGTAGGACAATAAGGTTATATTCTTGGGTTATGTTCTCTAGGGTTACATACTTGGTGCTTGGGAAACCCCAACACATTTTGCAGCAAACTGTACGAACTTAATACTTACAGAAGGATACTTTTAAGACCAACAAAGTTCAATTCAAGGTATGAGCTTTCGTGGGCATGCACACGAAATGTACACATGAAAGTGCACACCTTGAATACAACTTTATTGGTCTTAAAGGTGTCACCGGATTCTAAATTTGTTCTGCTGCTTCAGACCAATACGGCGACCCACTTGAATCTACTTACAGAAGGGAAAGTAACATTCTGCTGAGAATCTGAAGTGATATCCCCCTGAAGAAGCCTGATGCAAAATACATTGTGGTTTCACAAATATTAAACATGTATTATTATTATAACAGAGCTGAGATATTAAATGCTGGGCAAGATGGAATTAAGGTACCACTGGACTTGTACTGTCTTGTACTGTCACAATAGCCTGACACAGCTAGCTACCCCTCTGGAACAGTTGATGGCATCTACTTTACTTTTTTTCCACAGATAATTTTTTGGCTAGAGCACAGATGTGGGAAACAAATTTAGGATGGGTGAGGTGCATTCTATTATACCAGCTGCTGCTGAAAAGTACCCTCAGCGGCCAAAACAGGATTGACACGAGCTAAACTGTGCAGTATGAAGCCTGTCTCAAGAGAACCAGAGGAGAAGGCCAATGCTCTTTGGCTGCACATCTGCCCAGCAGTTGTGCTCTTCACACAGTGGCCACATGTGAGAAATATTTGCCTGTGTACACATGCTCCCGGTGAACAGGCTGCACAGGGGAATGTAGAACAGATGTCTGGGAGTGGAATTAGCGAGCACCAAACCAGCGCGGCGTTGTGGTTAAAGAACGGCGGGCTCTAAACTGGAGAACTGGGGTTGATTCCTCACTTTTCCACATGCAGCTAGCTGGTTGACCTTGGGCCAGTCACAGTTCTCTTAGGGCTGTTCTTGCAGAGCAGTTCTCTTAGAGCTCTCAGCCCCATCTACCTCAAAGGGTGTCTGTTATGGAGAGAGGAAAGGAAAGGTTTTGTAAACCACTTTAAGACTCCTTCACGTAGTGAAAAGCGGGGTATAAAAAGCCAGGTCTTCTTCTTCTCTTCTAATCGACTTTGCTAACAATTATCTAATCCAGAGATAGCAACCCATATTGCAGCAATTAATCCCTTGATTTAATTGCATTTCATTACTATAAATACTTCCTCCCTTAAACCAGTAGCTCCAGTTTTGCTACCCAGACCCCCTTTAACAAAGGTCTGATGTATAGAAATGTAGTAGGTTAAATTTCTTCCTGGCATGGAGATTAACAGGTAAAGTTTTTTCCACCACTTACTGCCATGCCAGGAAAAAACTTCACCTGCCAAATTTCTGAGTGGCAGGTTTACATAAAAAATAGAGGATTAGTGCCAGCTTAAAGCGGGGAGGGGGGAGGCAGCCCTGCTTAAAATTGCAGCTGCAAAACTCCTGCTTCAGGAAACATGCTTAAGAACCTGATCCGGACCATTTTAACTCCAAAATAAGTTCCAGTGGGCCAGATCCAGCTACCTTCTGTGAACTTTGGCAGGTTGTGAATGGGTGAGCAGAAGGGATGGTGTTGGTGCTTGCATCTTGTGGCCCTTTCTTGCATGCCCAGAATTGCTACTTTGGGGTCAGGAGGCAAATTTCCTCCAGGCCAGAGATTCTGGGTTTTGAGGAGGGGATCATCTGGGCATGGAATTGGGGTCACTATGGGTGGGCAGGTAGTAATGTTTCCTGCATTCTGCAGGGGGTTGGGCTAGACCCTGGAGGTCACTTCCAACTCTATACTACTGCTAGCTTGCTACTACAAGAAGAGAAGCGTCACTGGAAACCACAATCATGCTAGGAAAGTTAAAAACAGTAGGAAAAGAGGAAGACCCAACAGGATACTATTGTCCTCCAAGAGGTCTGCCAGTGCTGGGTTGGAAATTACCTGGAAATTTGGCAAGTAGAGCCTGAGGAGGGCAGGATTTAGGGAAGGGGGGCGGGGCTTCAATGGGGTATGATGCCAGAGAGTCTACCTTTCAAAGTGGCCCGTTTCTCCAGGTGGATTGATTTTTATTCCCTTTTATGATGTAGATTTGTTCTGTAATCCCAACAAAGGTCCTGCTTCTGCTGTTCACTCTATAACAGAGATGCCCCAACCAAGAAGGCCCTGCTTCTCCTTAAGGATGCACACATGGCAAGGGTTCCAAAGTAATGTCGGACTGCCATGCAGATTCAGAAGGAGGGGGTCCCTCGAACACCCTGTTGCCAAGTCACTTAGGCCAGGGGTAGTCAACCTGTGGTCCTCCAGATGGCCATGGACTACAATTCCCATGAGCCCCTGCCAGCAAATGCAGGGGCTCATGGTAACTGTAGTCCATGGCCATCTGGAGGACCACAGGTTGACTACCCCTGACTTAGGTCATTAAGGGCTGAACACTCTGAACTGATCTCCAGCCTACAGAGATTTGTCCCCTTAGAGCAAACAGCTGCTTACGAGGGCAGTTCCTATGGGATTATACCCCACTGAGATCCCCTCCTATCCTTACAGCCCACCCTGCACCTCAGGCTCAACCCACAAATTTCCAAGGGTCTCCCAACCCAGATCTGACAACCCTACTGTCCTGCAGGCCAATTCCTTAAGGAGTCTAAAGTTGCCAACCTCCAGATGGGCCCTGGAGTTCCTCCAGAATGACAGCTGATTTCTAGACTACAGAGATCAGCGTCAGAGGGCAGCTATATCACAGAAGAAGTGCAAAATTTGAGTCCAGTCACACCTCCAAGACCAACCGAGCCACGTGTCTGAAGAAGTCTGCCTACACATGAAAGCTTATACCCAGAATTAAACTTTGTCAGTCTGAAAGGTGCCCCTGGACTCAAAAAATTTGCTCTATTGCTTCAAACCAACAAGGAGACCCACCAGAATCTACCCCCTAAATTTTGTTCATCTCTAAGGTGCCACTGTGCTTGAATCTAGCTCAGGGTTTCTCAACCAAGGTTTTGTGAAAGCCTGGGGTTTCTTGATGGCCCTGGAAGGGTTTCCTAAATGGGTAGGAGTTAATTCATTTTTAATATTTTTTAAACAATTGTTAAAGACTTATCGGGTGATATAAACCATATATGGTCATGTCACCCCCCCAATGGCCGATGATGGTCCTGGAGAGGGTGAGAAGGGGAGGGGCCCTGGGTGGGTGTGTCCACAGCTCTGCTTCCAACCATATTTTATACAATCATGCTACTTCTGGGGGTTCTCAAAGCCTGAAGAATGTTTCAGGGGTTTCTCAATGGGAAAAAAGTCAATTAAAGCTGATCTAGCTGTCCTACAGATGTAGAGAATTAGGGGATAAATCTTCCAGGCAGATGTGGGCTCCTCTGCCTTTTCAAGAGATAAAATAAAGCATGACCCAGAATCCTCTCTATCTCTATCCATTTCTATGAATAAACAGCTCCACAAGCCATTTGGGGACAAGCATTTCCCCTAATGCAAGAAAAAGGGAGAAAGGGCATTCCCCCTCCCCCCCCCCCAGTTAGGGCAGGAAGATAAGAAAGACCACAAACCCAAACCCTTGAGCCCATTTCTCTAACCACTGGCAAGAGGAAAACAGCCCATTCCCATTAGCAAAGGGTGAATCCATTCATTGCACTTCTGGGCTTCTATTGGAGTAGAAAAGCCACAATAGAAAGCATGTTTTGACTGTTTAACGCCAACTTTCTCCCACTTTTCCATTCACTGTTAACAATGTTTTTGCACAACAGATTCCAGGCTAGAAGGTTACTAAGAGCCACTTTCTTCATTGCTTCCAATAGCATGATCACCTCTCTGGCCTCAAGGAAGCCCGCTTGACCTCAACCAAGGCAGCTTTTTCTGTCCTGGCCCCAACTGGTGGAACGAGCTCCCGGAGGAGATCAAGGCACTGGCGGAACTCAAACAGTTCCACAGGACCTGCAAAAAGGAGCTCTTCCGCCAGGCCTTTGGTTGAGGTTGACCCAAACCACTGCTTCCCATCAGCCCTCCCAAACCTCCTTCCTACGACCCTCTCTGCAGACTCACCCATCCCACTGGGCCATCAGTATGCGTTGATTTATTGTCCTCCCCGGTGTTATCATTCCATAATTTTGTTTTGTATTATTATAAACTGAGTTTATTTGTATCGTTCCTGTTTGATACGAACCGCCCTGAGCCTTCAGGGAGAGCTGTATATAAACATCAATCAATAAACTGGCATGGGCCGGAACTCAGAATGGCTCCCTTCTGCTTTCAGGACCAATCAATGAATGACATTCCTGCACATATACAACAGCGCTTCCTGCACAAATAGTACAAGAGGGCTCAAAGGTGCTCTTCCATCCCCTAGTGACGCTGCACGTCATGATTATTTGTGGAAACCTCCAGAGAAAAACTGTCTTTAGATTCCCAGGCACCCCCAGTATTAGCTAGATGGTACCAGCTAGATATCAGGGGAAAAAAACTTCAGTCAAGATTAGTTCAGCAGTGGAACCAGCTTCCTAAAGAGACAGTGAGCTCCCCATCACGGGCAGTTTTTAAGCAGCAGCTGGACAGATATTCTGGATGTTTTAGGATGATCCTGCATTGAGCAGGGGGTTGGACTAGGTGGCGTGCATGGCCCCTTCCAGTTCTAGGTGGCTTGCATGGCTCCTTCAAGTCACTCAGAAAAAGGAGCCACTTTGGCATTGCTCCCCACGGAGGTCCCTGTCCTCCCCAGGCTCCCTCCCCAAATCTCCAGGAATTTCCCGAGCGGGATCTGGCATGGCCGGTGGCCGGAGGGGACTGGCTGGCCACCCGCGAGGTGCTGACAGCGAGCCCCCTCCTCCTCGGACGCCCCGAGCCCTCCCCCGGCAGGCTCCGCATCTCCAGCTTCCGCGGCCGCGCCGCACAATGGCCCTCCGCCCACGCCCCCCTCCCCGGCGGCAGGCGCGTCTCCCGGGCGCGGGCGGATCGAGGGGCTTCCTGGGCGGCTGCCTCCGCCGCCTCTCGCCCGGGGCGATCCGGGCTACCTGCTCTTAAGCCCCCCTGGCCCTTTCGTTGTTCCCGGGCGCCGCGGAGGTCAGGGGAAAGCCCGGGGTTCCCTGCCACTGGCGGACCACCCCGCGCAGAATTACGCGCCCCCCCCCACCGATCCTCCCCCCTCCGCACCCCACATTTCTTCTGACGCTCCCTGCAAAAGTGGCTATTTCTGAGCACCTTTTCCCAAAAAGAAAATAAAAGTTTCCTTGAGGAGGGGAGGGGGCGTGGGGGGAGAAAGCAAAAACGAATTCCAACCCACCTTGGTCGTCATGAGTAGTTTTGGAGTCCCTTGGGGAGGCAGTGGGGAGAAAGGAGCTCCTGCGGCAATCTCCCAGCGGGTGCAAATTTTTTTTTAAAAAGGGGGTGGGAGAGAAAGAGAGAGAGAGAAGTAAGTCCCGCAGTTCTTTTTTGGGAAAGCCTCCTGCCCCCCTTCTGACTTTCTCTGCCTTTCACAGCTCTGGATCCGAAGAGCTGCGGCGGCGATGGGAGAGAAAAGAGGCAGCCAATTAAAGACCAGAAAGTGGAAAGAAGGGGGGGGGGGAGACACACCCAGCCCTAGAAGTCGGAACAAGCACGAGCAGACACCCAGCCGCCTCCCCTCCCCTTCCCCCGAGTCCCCATCCCTTACCTTTGCTCGCCAGCTCCGGGTTTGGGACGCGGGCACGGCCAGGTGCGCTGGGGAGGGGGGCGGGAGAGGAAGCCCTCGGGGTGGAGGAGCAAGAGGCCAGGAGCGCCTGAAATCCCCCCCCACACACACACACACCGTTTGTGGCAAGGGTGCGTGAACTTTCTTGAGTGAAGAAGTGAGCACTGCCTCAAGAAGGTTTGGACCCTGGAATTCCTCATCATAGGGAAGGAGGGAGCCCCGTTGCAGCTGTCCTGCAAGGAGTCTGGTGATTGCCATTTCCTTGTCTGACAAAAGTGTGCATACACAGGACAGCTCACCCCTTGAATCAAACTTGGCTGGTCTTAAAGGTGCCACTGGAACCGCTACCTGGAGTCCGACAAGGCTGCCCACCTTGATCTGCCATAGGCTTTCCGCTTCCTGGTCTTTGATCGTCTGCCTCTTTTTCTCCCCCATTACTGCCGCGGCTTCTCAAATCTAGCATGGCTACTCATCTTGATCTATCTCATTTTGGTTAGGAATTTCTTGTCTCATTCTTCTTTCTTATCCATTGAGGGCGAAATCTTCCAAAACTCCTTTCCCACTGTGCTCATTTGGCCCATGGATCTCAGTTCCCATCCCGGAGAATAACACTATGCCCAGTAGGGTTTGGCCATACCTCTACTCTAGGAACTAGCTGTGTGAAGGATTCAGCAGGCAAGAGTTGCCAACTTCCAGGTAGCGCCTGGAGATCTGGAATTATGATTTATCTCCAGATAGTGGTTAAGAGCAATAGCTTCTAATCTGGAGAGGCTAGTTTGATTTCCCACTCCTCCACATGCAGCAAGCTGGGTGACCTTGGGCCAGTCACAGTCCTGATAGATCTGTTCTCACTGAGCAGTTCTGTCAGAGCTCTCTGAGATCTACTGACCTCATAGAGTGTCTGTTGTGAGGAGCGGAAGGGGATTGTAAGCCGCTTTGAGACTCCTTCGGGTAGAAAAAAGCGGCATATAAGAACCAACTCTTCTTCAGTAATCTCAGCCTCACCTACCTCACAGGGTGTCTGTTGTGGGGAGAGGAAAGGGAGGGCAATTGTGAGCCACTTTCAGACTCCTTCTGGTAGAGAAAAGCGGCATATAAGAACCAACTTCAGTAATATCAGGGCTCCCTCAGCCTCTCCTCCCTCACAGGGTGTCTGTTATGGGGAGAAGAAAGGGAAGGGGATTGTAAGACACTTTGAGACTCCTTTTGATAGAGAAAAGTGGCATATAAGAACCAACTCTGCTTCTGCTTCTTCTTCACAGCATTTCATTTCTCTTTGGCAACTGCAGGGAACCAAAGTCTTTGTACAAGCTGGCTTTGGCTGTTCAGCATTGAGGGAAAGGTGCTTTTTTTGGTAGACATCAGAGGTATAGTTTTATTTCTTATTTCCCACATAGCACAGCTATGGAAGGAACTGTAGCTAGGCACGCCAGCTCCGAATTGAAGACTCCCTGGAAATTTGGGGGCAGAAACCAGGGGTGGTCAGAGTCTGGGAAGAGGGGGGAATCAAACCTGGCTCGCTTCTCTTAACAAAGAATGTGATTGGCCCAAGATCACCCAAGGAGCTTTCATGACAGTAGGAATTCTAATCTGGGTCATCCAGATCCTAGTCCGACATTCTAACCCAGCCTTTCTCAACCTTTTTACCATTGAGAAACCCCTGAACTATTCTTCAGGCTTCCAGAAACCCCCAGAAGTGGCGCAATCGTGCAGAATAGGGTTGAGAAGCATAGCTGTGCACATGCCTTCTGGGGCCCCTCCCCTTCCTACTCCCTCCAGGCCCATTACTAGCAATTTTGGGAGGGGAGGGCACTGCTCTGTTTTGCCTTTGGTCACTGAAGATGAGATACCAATTTCTTATTGCTTCCCACATTAGACCAATTCCCTATCATCTGGGCTTTTTCCTCAAGGAAGGCAATGACTAAAGGTAATGAGAGCTCTAATATCTTCAGCACATGCACCACCAGAGGCGGTGCATGTGTACCCTGCTAGAAAAATAGCCATTGTGTGGATTAGTGGTATCAGGAAAGTGAGAAGAGCTGAGTTTAGTTCCCTCCCACTCTGCATCACAAACACCTGGCTGTGGCTTTAACGGGGTGGAGGTAAAGGGTATCATGTAAGGCAGGGGTAGTCAACCTGTGGTCGTCCAGATGTTCATGGACTACAATTCCCATGAGCCCCTGCCAGCGTATGCTGGACGACCACAGGTTGACTACCCCTGATGTAAGGAACAACAGTTGGAGTTCTGGCCCGCTAGTGGACCTCCAGATTGAAGACTGAATCAGGTTCAAGGTTCTAGTTCTTCCTTTTAAGGTCCTAAAACAGTCTGGGATTTTTGTACCTGCAGGTGTGTCTTCTCCACTACATCCCCCAAAGAAATCTACAATCGAACAGAGAAGTAAAATTGGCCTCCACCAGCCCTGGCACTGTCCTTGTGGAACGTTTTTCCGAGTGAGATCAGGGCCCTTCAGGACTTGAAGCAGTTCCTCAGGGCCTACAAGACAGAGTTGTTCTACCAGGCCCATAGCTGAGGCACACAAATGCCATCGATAAGCTGGCCTCCCTACACAAACAAGGGACATCTGTACGCCATCCGGTATTTTCACCAGAGTGCATTTTATCCTACTGGAGAGAAGGCGGCGAGTTCCCCTGATTGTTTTTAATGTAAATCAAATTGTTTCAAATGTTTTACATTATCGTTTTATTTGTGATATATATGCTGTGAACTGCCCTGAGCCTTTGCAGGAGGACGGCATATACATTTGAAAATAAGTTATAAATAAGTAAGTTGTTTGGCACCTGGCTGGCCATTCTCTTCTATTATTTTCTTAGGAAGGGGTAGGAAAGACCATTCTCTTTCTGAGACCCTGTTAAACAGGGTAGCCAACAATGAACTAGAATGAATCAATGTTCTGACTTTGTAATAAGCCAACTCTGTATGTTCAGGGAATCTCTCCACATATGCTACTCTAGCAACTGCACCACACGGAGGAACCATGCACAAAATACATGTTTATATACGCTGTTCCTTGGAGGCCTTCTGCGTGCCTATGTGAATTATATTTTCAGGATTCTTGGTGAAACCTGACAAAATCATTGGGTGCATAGGACACTCATAGCCTGTCTGTAATGCCCCTATCTCAAGCTTATCCAAACAGAAGCAGTGCCTTCAGCGTTTATGGCAAAGAAATAAAAAAGGACAGATACCTGATGTCTAGGAATTTAACAATCTAAAATTTGACAGTAGGGAAGACAACAGAGGATGGGGAGGGGTGGAGAAAGGTGCGAGTAACTAGAGATGAATAAAGTCACATGTATACAGGTTGGGTTGTAGTAGGGAAAGGATGCATGCATTAAACCACAGGTGAGATGGAGATTAATTTGAAGAATGATCTTAAGAAAGGGGCAGAGCCCCCACATACAGATAGGACAGGCTGTAGTGGTACAGTGAATACACACATCAGATGTCAGAACAAAACGATGTCTAAATATTTAAAACAGATGATAACGCTGAGTTGAATTAGCTTGCAACAATGCAAATACTTCTTCGTTAAAAAAAAAACCCACGGAGAGAATATGTGCTGATGACTAAGCTTACAAATTTGGTGAGCTGAAGACCACCAGAAGAATTCTTTGAACGCTTTCTCTTAAAATGTGATGACATGTAATGTATTAGATTAATGATCAATTTATGGTCTTTCCTTTCTCTTGCAACTGGAAAAAATCAAAATTTAAAAGATCCATTATGAAAATGAATTCTGTGTAATTCTAAATCTCAGCAAAACTGCAGAACTTGAAGGCGACCAGTTACTGCTACTGCGAATACCTTTATACTTGATCAAATTTATATGATATCCAATTGCATCTCACCTCATACTTCCTCTATTTCCCTTTGGCCCTGATGTTCACAATTTTCCCCCCATTCATTACCACATAAACACGTCTACCAAGGGAGCGTTCCCCTCATGTGTCTAGTGAAGCAGTCTCTAGGCCGTGACATTTTTATGTTGGGATTTTTAAAAATGTTAATATTTAAGGTGCCGCAAGAGTCCTGTTTGTTTTTGTTGTACTGCCTCTCTGGAGCTGTTATCTGAAGAGATTACACACTGGCTCCTTAGCAGACTGGAACTATATGCCGGAAAGGCCTGTTGCCGTCATTGTCCAAGGCAGGAGGTCAACATGAGCATTTCAGACGCCAAATGGTGCTTCCTTGACGCTTCCTTTCGCTGTAGAGTTCTCAGCGTGTTGACCTGGGGGGTCCCAAAAGGAGATGCACATTCCAGGAAGGAAAAAAAACAACACCAACTATCATTGTAATTGTGAAAACAAAGCTGAGGTGTGTTAACAGTTATCATGTGTAATTAACCTGACAGGAAAAGTTTCTTAAAGGTAATACTCTCAGAGCCTAAGGATTAGAAGAAGAAGAAGAAGAAGAAGAAGAAGAAGAAGAAGAAGAGTTGGTTTTTATACTCTGCTTTTCACTGCCTGAAGGAGGCTCAAAGCGGTTTACAATCGCCTTGTCTTCTTCTTCCAAAACAGACACCCTGTGAGGGAGGTGGGCCTCAGAGAGCCCTGATATTACTGAAGAAGAAGAAGAGTCGGTTTTTATATGCCACTTTTCTCTACCTGAAGGAGTCTCAAAGCGGCTTACAGTCGCCTTCCCTTTCCTCTCCCGACAACAGACACCCTATGAGGGAGGTGAAGCTGAGAGAGCCCTGATATTACTGAAGAAGAAGAAGAGTTGGTTCTTATATGCCGCTTTTCTCTACCCGAAGGAGCCTTCCCTTTCTGTCCCCACAACTGATACTCTGTGAGGGAGGTGAGGCTGAGAGAACTCTGACAGGACTGCTTGGTCAGAACAGTTTTATCAGGGCTGTGTGTGACAAGCCCAGGGTCACCCAGCTGGCTGCATGTGGTGAAGCAGGAATTCAAACCACACTGGTTTTATTTTTAAAAATTTTTTTTAGAACATTCCATGTCCTATTCTGTACGTAACACGAAGAAATTATTTCTCATGCAGTTCTCTAACTGCACAAAACGCCTGTATGTGCTGGACCAGAAGTACCCAGCATGGCGTTTGTGAGCACCATCTGACACCTTTTCTGATGGCCGCCAAATGTTTTAGAAAGTCTAAGTGTGGCTTTTGCGCAGGAAACTTCCTGACTGGCCATCTGAGATTTGCTGGGCTGCACAGATTTTTAAAAACATTGCTTTGGCAACAGGTACCACCATAGCGCAAGGAACTTTACTGTGTGACTTCAGGTAACCTGTGGCAGCCATTTTAGGGCTGGCTGCGCCTCCAGCGGCAGATATTTTGAGGCAGCCATTTTGCGGCTGTGCCCACCCCCCCTGGGTCAAAATTCCGAAAGTGCCCAGCCCACAGCTTCAGCGAGGTCAGGGCCCCCTGCGCTGACCTGTGCGTTTCGTTTGCTGAAAACGCCACAGTGTGCATTCATTTTTCAAGTGCTTGGAATTGTTCTTTGCAGCCGCTAAAGGAAAGAGAAGGGGGTGGGGAAGATGTGAACGGGTCTAGCCACAAATCCCTGAAACGTTCATAAACACATAAAGAGTAATCGCCCAGATTCATGCTTGACTGCTGCTTGGCACGCCGTTTGCAGCAAAGCTGTTGGCCTGTCGAAAGCACTTCAAGGAGCTGCGGCTACAGGGCGGCTTGGGCCTAGCAGGGTAGAAGAGAGGAGAGTTTTGCGCCCTCTTCAGCTTTTGAAATGAGGCAGCTGGGGAAGTGCATGACTGCCACCACATGGCCTTCCACGCTGCTGACATAATCACTGTTAGAGCATTTCCCAGTCCGCAAAGGGCTTGGCAGTTTTATTTATCCTGCTCTGGTGAAAAACACAGCTGTCAAATCTTTTTGTTAGTGGATGGGAGCAAGGAACTGTACTGGCTTCCTATACGTTCCAGAGTCACACCAGAGAGGTTCAGACTTTGGGCCGAACAAACCTATCGTCACAGGAATAAACAGCCTTAAAAGGGGATTAGAGAGATTCATGGAGGATAAGTCTATCAGTGGCTACTAGCCAGGGTTTTGCTTAGGGGAACCTCTGCATTCAGAGATACTAAACATCTGAATCCCAGAGCCAGGAGGCAACAACAGGTGAAGACCTTGGGCCTCTATGTCCTGTTGCTGGTCCTCAGAGTTGGCCACTGTGTGAGACAGGATGCTGGACTAGATGGACCACTGGTCTGATCCAACAGGGCTCTTGTGATATTCTCAGGAAGGCCTCAGGCTCTCTGCCCTGTCGCTGGCTCTCCAAAGGAACTGGTTGGCCACTGTGTGAGACAGGATGCTGTCCTGGACTAGATGTACCACTGGTCTGATCCAGCAGGGCTCTTCTTATCTCACAGGACTGATGTTTAGGTATGAGGAGGAAGGGATAACCATGGATACACTTCTGAGCTCCTTGGAGGAAAGCGCGATAAAAATGTATTAGATAAACAATTTGCTCAGAGATTCAGAGAGACCTCACTTCGTGTTCTGTCTTGCAAGAGGGCCAAACAGGTCTCCATGCATAACAAACAGTATTGCCACTCTCCAGTTAACCAAGATGAGGTCTCCTGGAGAAAAGGGCTGTTTTGGGAGGTGGACTACACTGTCTCTGCTTCCCTGCCACAAACCTCACCCCCCCCCCCCCAAAGCTCTAACCCCACTCTCCAAATCTCCATGCATTTCCCTATCCAGAGCTGGTTTTCTCTGAGGTTTTTCAGGGATTTGAAATGTTCTTGCCCATGAAGGCTATATGTGCTTCCTTCAGGGGCACTCAGAATCACAACCTTTCTCATTACATCTCTCTTGGGTTTTGGTTGATTTTATGTGCTTGCTTTTAGCCCTGTGCAGGTGATATATTTGACCATGTTCCCAGAGTGAACATGCTACATATAAAAGGCCAAAGCATGGGATTCTGGCATGTGTATTCCAGTTCCGGAGTTGAATATCCATGTGTTGTGTCTTACAGATAGAGCGGGAGTAATGCGTACAAGGAATGTTGCTAGCGGCGCTCAGTCAAATGTATCACCTGAAGAATGCTCTTGTGCAATGTTTAATTATTATTTCACTTCTGTTTTTATTAGATGTCACTTTAACATCTCTGAAAAGCCGCTTTAAAAACCCAGACGTTGATTTTAAAAAAAAGAAAGAAATCCTCTCAGAAATGTGGTGAGGTTAGTGAATCATGGGGGACAAAAAGAGGGATTGAGGAAATTTTTTCCTCATGGCTGTTTTAAATTTAACAGCATGGTGTGTTTCGTGAAGTATTATTAGTTTATAGCAGAGGTAGGCTGGGAAATCTACTGAAATATATCAGTCTATAACAAAAAAAAATAAAGTCCAATAACACCTTTAAGACCAACAAAGATTTATTCAAGGCGTGAGCTTGTGAGTGCATGTACTCAAAAGCTCACGCCTGGAATAAATCTTTGTTGGTCTTAAAGGGGCTATTGGACTCTATTTTTGTTGTGCTACTTCAGACCAACATGGCTACCCACTTGAAAAAAAGAAAGGTGTACCAACATATATATGTGCCATTAAGCCACCACTCTGCAAGCGACTTCCAATGCACGTGAGATAAAGAAGTGGTAATTTTTTGTTTTAATTTGGGAGAAAATTGAACATTTCAGATTTGGAGGTCGGGGGTTAATCCATCTCTATGGAAAACTAAGGTCACCTGGTCTTTCTCAACAAAGTGACTGAGAGAACAGTAGCAGACCAACTCCAGGTCTACTTGGATAACTCCACATCTGAAGAAGATCCAACTGATTGAAACTTGGCCCTGTTTCTGTATCTGTGGCATATATTTTTGGCGCTGTTCATTACTCAAAGGATTTTCGCCTATTTTCCACTGCAATTTTAATGTATTGCTTTACTTTACCTTGTTTAGCACTGTGCAATAAAATGCGTATTTAATATATTTTTGTAATAATAATTTTTAGATTTCTCAGCCTTTTTGGTTTCTTCTTGGATAACTCATCTGCTCTGGACTCTTTTCAGGCTGGGTTCAGGATGGGCTAAGAGACAGTTTTGACAACCTTCATCTGAGTGTACACAAAGGCTCCTTGTTTAATGTGTCATGTTAGAGATACTGGACGTCCGCTAAATGTGCAGACCTTTTGTTGGGTTGCCAGTTCTCAGTTTGAAAATTTGGTAACCATGTGAATTGTGGTAGGGTGAAATCTCAGCATGATATAATATCATAGAGTTCACCTACCAAAGCATTTGTTTTCTCCAGGTAAACTGATCTCTATTGTTTTCTCCAGGTAAACTGATCTCAATATCCTGGAATTGATGGTGGCAACCTCACCATCATCACATAGTTGCCATATCCATCTTAGGCATTCCCAGCAGATTTGGGGGGCAGTGCCCGGGGTGAGAGTTCAGCAGAGATGTGATGCTAGAGCAGGTTTCTTCAACCAGGGTTTCATGAAACCCTGGTATTTCTTGACTGCCCTGGAAGAGTTTCCTGAATGGGTGGAAGTTAATTAATGTTTATATATTGTAAAAAAAATTGTTAAACATTTATTGGGTGATATGACCATATATGACCCCCCACCACCACCGCCGAATGGCCAGTGATGGCGCCCCAGGTGAGCATGTACATAGCTAAGCTCCCCAACCATATTTTGCACGATCACACCACTTCTGGGGTTTCTCGAACTCCGAAGAATGTTTCTGGGGATTCTCAACACTAAAAGAGTTGAAAAAGGCTGTGCTAGAGTCTAACCTTCCAAATTTCCATTTTCTCCAGTGGAATTGGTCACTACAGTCTGGAATGTCAGGCCCCACCATCAGCTTAACAAACTTTTTGCCCTCCGGGGAGGTTAAGGTGGCCTGTTACAGGGTTCCCAGGTAGTCTGTCATCCAAAAACAAATCAGATACGAACATGTTCTGCTTTGATCAGAATATTGTGTCACGTACTTTCACATTCCAGTCTGAGCTATCAAGACAATGGACTTTTCTTTCATTATTTGTTTCTCATTCCTTGGAGGTTTTCAAAAAAATGTGGACGTCTCTGACAAATGCTTGAGTTATAAACATGCCCTGAGTTATATTATTTCTTCTGTACAATTGCCAAACCAGAATTTTAATTATTTTTGTCACATAAAAGCATAGTATTAAAAAAAAATGAATTGTTTAAATGTGTCTTATGCTTTCTGGAAACAGACATGTTTCAGAGTTTTCTTTCTGCCTTAGCTGTTCTTACTGCCATCTCTGTTGACATGAGCTTTTTATTATTTGAATGTGTTTTAAAATTGTTTGAAATGTTGTTTTGAGAGCTGCACATTAAATCTTTTTCCTTTGTAATCTCCTACCCAGTTACTGAATGATGGGCTAGCTGACTAATTTAATCTCTTTAATTTCTTAAAGAATTGTTTTTTTATATCCTGCTTTTCACTGCCTAGAGGAGCCTCAAAGCGGCTTACAATCGCCTTCCCTTCCTCTCTCCACAACAGACACCCTGTGAGGTAGGTGAGGCTGAGAGAGCCCTGACACTACTGCTCTGTAAAAACAGCTTTCTCAGGACTGCGACTAGCCCAAGGTCACCCAGCTGGCTGCATGTGGAGGAAGAGGGAATAAAACCTGGCTTGCCAGGTTAGAAGCTGCCGCTCTTAACCAGTACACCAAGCTGTCTCCCTTCTTTTTCTGCTTCGCTCTAGATGTTCTCTTTATGGATTTTATCACGCTCAGGATTCTTCCGAGTGACTGCACAGATTGCTGAGTTCTGCAAAACTGTTGTCTGAATAATAATGCCCTTTATTAGGTAACAATGTAATGAGGTATGTGTGGAGGGGGCAAAATACAGCAATCATATCCTGTTTGTTGACAGCGCGCATCAAATGCAGTCATTCAGGGATTACATTGGAGTGTGATTCTGAAAGATTTAACACAGGGGGGCCTATTTATTCCCTCATAGCTCTATACCGCATTTCCCCCCATATGCTGAGGCCTCAATATTTCTGGGTATAAAGGCATTCGCTAGCTATTTATGTCTTCCGGGATGGACCCTTGAAGACCTCAACGAAAATCTCCTGCAGTTATTTTGAACACAAATATCACTCCTCACCTCAAGATCATCCCTCTGAGAGTTCATTACACCTTGATTTTTTAATATTGTGATTTGAATTGTTGTGGCGTGTCTGTATCTTATTTTGAAGGGATGTTTAAACATTACCATAGCGACCAGAGTCAGAGAGCGTTAGGGAAGTGGGCCTCAGTAAAATTGTCAAGCGTTGAGTGGTCCCCGGTGATAAAAAGGTTGGGGACCACTGGTCAAGAGGATATTCCCAACCCTCTGTGTTACAAATCTGAACACATAATCTGGGCCACACAGAACTTCATGCCCAAGTGCAGATTTAAACGTGGGTCTCACTATTTCTCAAATCCTTTGGCCACCTCATGAGAAGGAAGGACTCCCTGGAGAAGAGCCTAATGCTGGGAACGATTGAGGGCAAAAGAAGAAGGGGACGACAGAGAATGAGGTGGCTGGATGGAGTCACTGAAGCAGTCGGTGCGAGCTTAAACGGACTCCGGGGAATGGTGGAGGACAGGAAGGCCTGGAGGATCATTGTCCATGGGGTCGCAATGGGTCGGACACGACTTCGGACCTAACAACAACAACTCGCTGTTTCTAGTTGCCAACCCCCTGGAAGTATAGCTCTTCTCCAGACTTCAGAGGTCAGTTCCCACGGAGAAAATGGCTGCTTTGGGGGGTGGGCTCCATAGTCTTCTACTCCATTGAGGTCATTCCCCACCCCAAATCCTGCCCACTCCTGGCTTCACTATCCAGCTGTTTCCAAACTCAGAGCTGGCAACACTAACTGCACTGCACTGAGACATATTTTGAATGGGGTCAAGGCTCAGTTTAGCAAATCAGGTCTGCCTCCCCCCCACATGTTCACTTGTAATAACAGTTATGCCATAAATCAGCCTTTGTGAGTCTTCTCGCTATGACCCATGTACCACACACAAGCTCTGTTTTGCATATGACATGTGCAAGGGCTTTTCTATTAGTTTCTGATTCCTCCCCCCCTTCAGATCCTTAGTACAATCTAAACTTTTAAAATCCACTGAAATCCTAGAAAATTAAGCTCCTATGCTTAAAGGGGGAGGGGGAATGAGGATTTATCAAAATAAACACGCTTCAGATGATGCCTCCGAGTTTGAAAAAAGAACTCAGAGAGCTGTTTTGAACAGCAGAGGGCAGCATTACATAAGGTGTTTCGTTTGTGGACGAGTAAACATTCTAGGTGATGCAATGACCAATCATTGCAAATTTGGACTGAGGAATACGCGGCACAATTTTGCTTGGGAAGTTGCTGTTGCTTCTGTTGTTTAAAGCAAGCGGGGAAAATGGAGCATAATCAGCTGGTTCGCATGACGACATCGGAAATCACAAATTCTGAAAGTGTAGCCGAATGGATGGTTGTCAAAAAAACATGGTTATTGTAGTATGAAAGAGTGGTTAATGCAGCCTAGCTGTGGCTCTCCAGATGTCCATGGAGTACAATTACCATCGTACTTCCTTCCATTAAGACAAATCTCTTAATTTTCTGTTTTGTGTTTTGTTTGTACATGCATTTTCAGCCTTGTTTTTATATGCGTTTTTGCTCCGATTTAAAATTTGTTTTATGATGTGTTTTTAACGGACGTATTTTAATTGTCGGCCCTGATTGGGCAGAAAAAACGAGACATACATATAAGGAAACATTTTCAACGCAGGGGAACTGTTCAGGCTGGGGTGCCTGCGTGTGTTTTCCTGGTCAGTTGTCAAAGGTGTTGAAAAAACAGCCTGGCCTGGGTGAAAGCAAGTGAGGTTATCAGATTTCAGAACAGATTGCAATAGATGGAGGCCATCAGCATTGGCCTCTGATGTTTATTTTAGATTGTGCCTCTGCAGGCAGAAAAGGAGGCCCTCCTGGCCTTGGATTATACCCAGGGTCAAGAGCCACTTTAGTACAAGCTTCCTGGCTTGTAATCAGAACTGATAACAGCTGAGATAAGGCAGTAAGAAGCAGGCAAAACTGGAGAGCACTGTCCCTGGTAATTCACTGGTTCTCTGTTGACCTCCATTTGTTTTATGGGGAGATGTTGGCAGGCAGGGACTTTCACTTCCTCATGTGGCTACAAGCACAGACAGCTTCAAGAGGGGACTGAATAAATGTATGGAGCAGAGCAGGGGTAGTCAAACTGCGGCCCTCCAGATGTCCATGGACTACAATTCCCAGGAGCCCCTGCCAGCAAACGCTGGCAGGGGCTCCTGGGAATTGTAGTCCATGGACATCTGGAGGGCCGCAGTTTGACTACCCCTGGAGCAGAGGTTCATCAGAGGCATTCGCTGGCAGGGGCTCCTGGGAATTGTAGTCCATGGACATCTGGAGGGCCGCAGTTTGACTACCCCTGCCCATGAGGGATAGAGGAAAGACTATGTCTGGGGCAGTGATGCTAGGTATTCTTGGTGTTTGGGGGGCAACAGTGGAAGGGCTTCTGGAGTTCTGGCCCCAGTGGTAGACCTGGTGGCACCTGGGTTTCGGCTACCATGTGGCACAGACTATTAGACTGGATGAGCCATTGGTCTTATCCAACATGTCCACAGATTCATGTAGCCTGATACGGTCGTGACTATGGTGTGCAATGAGAAGCTCCCACCCTCCACACCCTGCACCATCCAAATTGGGATAGCGCATGTCAGGAAGGCACGAAACTCCTAGATTAGCAAAGCCTTCATTGTGCTGACAAGGACTTCATTGAAAGTGTATTTAAAAGCTCCTTATGGAAGATAACACCCCCATCACCATCCAGCTTGCAAAATATTGTGCCGTTTTAATTAAGGTCAGACAAGTTAGTATAATTTCAGCTGTATAGCTTTTAGCTCTCAGTTGATCTGTTTTATTAATTATTTACTGTTTATTGCACGTTTATTGTTTAAAGGTTTAGTGTTACGGCTGGCTGTCATATGCTATAATAAAATTTGATTTGACTTTATTATGCACAAGCTAGCCTTTTATCCCTCTTTCCCCTTTTATTTCCAACAGTGGGTTTAAAGAGATTTTAGCGCAATCACATTGTATTTTTTAAACATGCATGAGGTTTATATAAAACGTAAACTTCTATTTGGAAATTTACCAAATCAATAATACTAGTTTTACAATATAACCTGATGAAGGATAGCTGTCCACATTGGATTAGAAAATAAATCTGAGAGCACAATACATGAATCAGGGGGCCAGTTAAGGAATTCTTGGCTTTCCCCAGAGGAGACAGCATTGACTCTTATGAAGCTGATCTGTTTTGCAATTATACAATTTTTCCCACCCCACCCCCCATCCTTCTCAGGAACTCTCTGCATTACACTGCAAAGCTAAATTGTGACCCCGGTTTTGTTTTTTCAGTTTTAAAATTTTCTGCCCAGGCAACAGAAATAATCAGTAAGTGAATATTAATTAAGCAAGGATATAATAATAATTTTTAAAAAGCCAATATCCAAACAGTATGCATGTGGGGGAGTAAATGCTAATATCTTAGGAAAGCAGAAAGCCATGGTATTTTGTGTTAAAGGGGATTCAGTTCAGAGGGGAAAATAATTTAATGTATGATGAGAGAGCATTACTCATATTTAATCATTTTAATTTTTAATTTAGTATTGTATTTCGGTCCTGCCCTCCCACCTTGCTGTGCCCTGTTTCTTTTAATGAGATCCACTGGGAGCCGTATGTTCTTTATTCTTTTAAGTGCTAGTAGTTGTTCTCCGAGCCTCTTGTGGTGCAGGGTGGTAAGGCAGCTGACATGCAGTCTGAAGCTCTGCCCATGAGGCTGGGAGTTCAATCCCAGCAGCCGGCTCAAGGTTGACTCAGCCTTCCATCCTTCCGAGGTCGGTAAAATGAGTACCCAGCTTGCTGGGGGGTAAACGGTAATGACTGGGGAAGGCACTGGCAAACCACCCCGTATTGAGTCTGCCATGAAAACGCTAGAGGGCGTCACCCCAAGGGTCAGACATCACCTGGTGCTTGCACAGGGGATACTTTTACCTTTACCTTTAGTTGTTCTCCATACCACATAGACCTCCACTTTTTTTTAAAGTTTATTTTAAAAATTCTTAACATGTATAAATTGAACCGTAACAGAATATCTTCTGATTACACAGTGTGGTGGAAAACATATCAACATATATACATTCAACAGATTTATGGCACACCAATCGTCATGGGAGTGACAAGAAGCTTAACAATAATGCTTATGCAAATATCTCCTAGCATTTAAACTCTGCCATATTTACCTACATTCTACATGATACAATCCAAACATGAATTTTTCAGACGGGTATAAATTTCAATCACTAATCAAGGGCTGAGTACAGAACTGTGAAAGGTTGCGATATCAAATTGTGTATGTCTCCCCCAAAGTCAGGGAGATTTGAAAACTTGAATTGCACAGCTTCATGGTCTACAAATTTGAATTTATACTGAAAACACTTCAATAAGCTTTTATGAGAACTGTACTTGGTTCTATAGAGGCTACCCTCAGACATTCTATACAAGTGGATTTGGTAGGTTTTTGGATCCATAAAAAAACCCTGCAATACTCATTCATCATTTGTAAAAATGGGATCGATGTCTTTGCAAACAATAATTGCTCTTTCAAAATGCCTTTAAATTGAGGAGGGGGTGGCAATCTGTTCCTCAGCTTTTAGTTCCAACCCCCGGGTATTTTAACATTTTTCAAAACAGTGATTCATGTATAATTCTACAAAAAGCGTAAGCTGTTTTTTAAAAAGCCAACATGCATCGAACAATGTCAGCAGCACACTGCATACCACAAGTTTGCAGGTTTCTCTAGTTAATTTTTAGCTTTTTAAAACGGATGCTAAACAAAACTCCGGCAGAATCATTTACCCTACACTGGACAGTACCTTCGTTTACTCTGAAGAGTATCCTTTCCAAGTTATGACTGTTCCAACTTTATTCAATACCACAGTTTTATAGCCATGCCCTTTCACAAACACTTAACCTCATTTTTAATATCAGGACTGTCGAAACTGTAGGATCCCACTTGCAAAGAATTGCTGAAGCACATGGAAACGCCATTATGAATTTGTCAGAAAACAGTCCCCGTCCGCTCACCTCTGAATGGGCTGGGGGTGAAAGATGCTGATTTGCCTTCCAGAGAGCTTTATTGGTGAAGAGTGATCCAGGTGAGATCTTCCTTGCTACATTTCATCTACTACACCCCAGTTGTCAATGGATCCTCAAGCACTGCTTTGTGTTAGGCTTATCTCAGATCTTGCTCTCCCATTACAAAGCTCAGGGCAATATCCGTGGGACTCCTGGAGGTCTCCAAGCTGGTCCTTCTAATTTACTGAAGTTACCTAATACTTAGTTCAATATCCACCTAGCTTAGTATGGTGTGGTGCAGTCAGCTCTCAAGCAGAGATCTTTTCCCCGGCCCTGCTTTCTCAGAACCTTATGGACTGGAGGATATTAGGGGGACTGAATCCAGAACCTTTGCCATGCCCTCAATCCCTGAGCAATTGTCCTTTTCATCAACTGAATGCTGTAGTCCTAAAAGGAGTTACAGAAGAAGAAAAGAGTGTTTTTTTTTGTACCCCGCTTTTCAATTCCTGAAGGAGTCCCAAAGCAGCTTACAAACACCATTCCCTTCCTCTCCCCACAACAGACACCTTGTGTGGTAGGCGAGGCTGAGAGTTCTAAGAGAACCGGTCTGCAGGAACAGCTCTAAGAGAACTGTGACTAGCCCAAGGTCACCCAGCTGGCTACATGTGTAGGAGGAGGAGTGCAGAATCTCAGAGGACCACAGGATGTCAGAAGAGAAGATCTCAAAGGTTCAAGGCACATCTCTCGTCTTTACAGACTGCAGATAACCCGAAAACACGCATCCAATGCCTAGTGAGGACTTAGAAACCGGAGTAAAACAAAGTCAGAAGTCCAGAAGATGGGCGGTCAGGCTTTGGTACTCTGCACAGCTTCCAGTCTCTTTACGGAGCAGAATCAATGGTGCAGCACGGATGGACAGAGTCGCATATTCGCCGAAGCAGCTACTGGTGTTGAGAAGGGAGGGAGGAACTGAGAAGCCAAAAACAGGTTTACTTAGGAAAGGCACGAATGTATCCCCTTGCTTAATGTTGATGCTTGTGTGCGTAGTGTCCAGGCACAGGGGAAGAACGGACGAGGAAACATCTATCTCAGGGATCTATTTCCTCCATCACTTCCATGACGACGGTCCTAGGGCCGGTGAGGATGATGTTGCTCACGGTCCTGTAGTCTGCATGGAGGACGTTGAGTCCGTTCACTGAAACCACGAACTGGCAGACCTAACGAGAGGAGAAAGCAGCGAGGCGTCAAAGACTGGGTCAGGCCTAGGATCCTGTCCTAAGGTTAGGAGAACTCCCCTCCTGTCTCAGCAGAAAAACCACTTCAACAAGGTGCCATGTTAACAGTAGCGACATTTGCTGTTTTAGAGTTCACCGCTCGCTAGCATCTGCGTACACACGTTTTCCGATGAGGATCCTTTGAATTTAACAAGCACAATGTGCTAAACTCAAGAGGTTTTATGAGGATAGTAAAACTTAACAACAACAAAAAAAAGGACTCCGGGGTTTGGCAGCACTTGGCAAAGATAAAGAAGGCTTGCAAACGTTTAAGCGGAAGGGTTCCAAAGCGCTTCTTAATTTTATCGGGCTGTCGGGCGAGCCTTAACTGATGTCTAACAAGAACCACCAACATCTGTACAGACTAACCAATGAAGAGATTTCATATTTTACCAAACCAGCACACAGGGGAAGAACCCAAGGCGATTCTTTTACAAACAATAAGTGGAAAAAGCCTCCTGTAATGGAACGGCTTTCTAGGATATCCTCCATGCAATGGAATTTGATGCAACCCTCTCCACTGCCAGCACAAACCTGTTTTTGACGTCTTTTCCTCCCCATACCCTACAGATGCCAGGTTGCAACCAAGTGAGCATTCCTCATTCAAAGTTTGTGGTATCTTCCATTCTGCTCCCCAATTGGTCCCCCAGGACTGCCCTTCTCCCCCATCCATGTAGGGGTCGAATCATAGCCCTCCATGTTGCCTTGGTCTGGGGAGGGATCAGGCAGAGAAAGAAGCCCTAGATCAGGGGTAGTCAAACTGTAGCCCTGCAGATATCCATGGACTACAATTCCCATGAGCCCCTGCCAGCATTTTCTGGTAGGGGCTCATGGGAATTGTAGCTCATGGACATCTGGAGGCCGCAGTTTGACTACCCCTGCCCTAGATGGATTGTCTCTCACATCCTTGAAACTTGATTCCTAAACTGCCCTCCCAGAGTACAACATATAAACATTACTGATTTTTTAAAAACAACAGTAAAATGAAGTTTAAACTGACATTAACATTGTGTAAACCTTGTTTGCATCAACCAGACAAATATTATTTTGCTCAGCTCTCTCAGAACTAGATTTCAGTCTGGAGGTGGTTTTAATACAGGGGCCTCAGTAGATGTTATCTGAATCACTGGCCTCAACCAAAAGTCTGGCAAAAGAACTGTACCTTACAGGCCCTGTGGACATTTTCAAGGGAAATGCAACAGCTGTTGACTGTTAATAATACAAATTTACATTGTATTGTTTATTTGTTTACTTCACTGATACCTTACTTTTGTCCCCCTGAGTGGGGATCTGAAGTAGCTTGCAAACATTCTTGCCCTCTCCCATAGAACAGGGGTATAGTCAACCTGTGGTCCTCCAGATGTTCATGGACTACAATTCCCATGAGCCCCTGCCAGCATTTGCTGGCAGGGGCTCATGGGAATTACAGTCCATGAACATCTGGAGGACCACAGGTTGACTACCCCTGCCATAGAAGGTAAAATGACTAAACTGAGGCTATCAAACTAAGATCACAATAAGAGTCACTGGAAAAGACAATAATGTTAGGGAAAGTAGAAGGCAGCAGAAAAAGAGGACACCCCAACGTGGGTTGGATTGAATCGATAAAGGAAGTCACGACCCTCAGTATGCAAGACCCAAGCACCAGGAGAATCTTCAACACCCAACTCAAGAAATATTCCTTTTCAGCTCAACAATGTTTAAATGCTATCCTGATCAGGAGATAAAGCTCTACATCCATTTACGTCAATTGACTGGGAAGGGTATAGCACTTATGCTTATGCTTGAACTGTTCATTGTGTGTGGAATTCTGTAAGTGCCTCTAGCTCGTGCGTAATTGGCCAAAGGGTGGGCGGTGCAGGGGTAGGCAGCAATCCAACTCTCACATAAACACTGCATCCGTGGAGCCTTAATGCTCTCTTTCACCCTTTACAAGCTGAAAGCCTGCCTGGTGTCGCATTAGAGACTTCATAGAAAATGTTTACTAGACGTTGGGAGTTCCATTTGCAGGGGTGAGCAAAACAACTTGCTTCAGGGAATGACAAGCATTCCTGGCATTATTGCTTCTGATAACTGGTGATGCTCTCTCTGCGCCGGAAAAAACACCACCAAGAGGAGACTGCTCAGCGGAGAGAGAGAGGAAAACAGCCCTCTGGTATCCATGAAAGCTGCGTTTAGAACTAAACTACTGCACCCAAGTTCCATCTGTTGAACGTAGGCTCGCTATTACAGCTGATGGCCAGAAAACAGTTTGGATCTTAAACTGCCCTCCCAGCAGACAGGCTCAGGGTGGCGTACAACATATAAACATTACTGATTTTTAAATGACAACAGTAAAATGAAGTTTAAACTGACATTAACATTGTGTAAACTCTGTTGGCATCAACCAGACAAATATTATTTTGCTCAGCTCTCTCCGAACTAGATTTCAGTCTGGAGGTGGTTTTAATACAGGGGACATATGTGCATAAAGGAGAAAAATGCAAGAACAGGCAGCGTGCCCATCTGGATACTTTCCCTCTAGGTTGCCAGCCTCCAGGTGAGGCCTGGAGATTTCCTGCTATTACAGTGGTTCTCCAGATGATCCAAGATCAGTTCCTCTGGAGGAAATACCTGCTTTGGGAGGCGGGCTCTAGGGCAGGGGTAGTCAACCTGTGGTCCTCGAGATGTCCATGGACTACTACTCCCATGAGCCCCTTCCAGCATTCCCAGAAGTGGCATAAGCTGGACATGCCTCCTGCCCCCCCTGAGAGTGACATGGCACCGGAAGTGACATCACCACCCACACCTTTCGCCTTCCTTTTGCTCCCTCCCCTGCCTTTACTACTACTATGGCAACTCCCTCTCATGTAGGCCAAAAAGAAGGGCAGGGGCTGAGAAGATAGCGTGGCTAGATGTCTGAGAGGACAGGACCTGGCTAGATATCAGGAAAACATTTTTCACAGTCAGAGTAGTTCAGCAGTGGAATAGGCTGCCTAAGGAGGTGGTGAGCTCCCCCTCACTGGCAGTCTTCAAGCAAAGGTTGGATGCACACTTTTCTTGGATGCTTCAGGATGCTTTGGGCTGATCCTGAATTGAGCAGGGGGTTGGACTAGATGGCCTGTCTGGCCCCTTCCAACTCTAGAACTCTATGAATGGGCAAAGTGGTCAGGAAAGCACCGGTAGATTCAATGGAGATGGCGAGGCATTTCCAACACTATTACTGTCCAGGTTTCTAAAAGCGCTTTTCTGAAATGCTCCAGTGTCAGCGTTCTCATCCCTATTATTTACGTGAGAACGGATGTCTATTTCAGTAGCCAGCAAACGCTCCCCCCCCAAAGGGTAAAAGGTCACAGCTGCACTGGGCAGCCGCAATTTGGGCAGGAGCCCAGGTTGGAATTTACAGGCTGTAAGAAATGCACAAGCGTGGCTCTGTTTTGACACTGGCAGGCGAGAGCGAGGCCGCTTGGCACCCGCCTGGACGGGTACAGCTGTTGTGGTTCCCCTGGCGAGCCTCGTGCCCTCATCTGCTGCGAATTCCTACTCCAGAAGCACACCGGGCCCCTCTCATCTAGTTATCAGTCCTCTCTTCCACAAAATGAACACACACACTCAAAAGGGGGGAACTGTGCTAGGAAACACTGTCTTAAATGTTACTTCCAGTCCTATAGGTATATAGGCATGAAAAGGGGCAGGGGAGGAACAGTGGGCTAATATGGCCAGTGTGGCTGGGCCTTTTCCCCCCAAGACCTAGCAGCTTCTGTGCCGCAGGATGAGTAATATCGTAGGGCTTCTTGCGAAATAGGTTAACGGTGATCCAGCCGCAAGCTCAGCGGGGAGCTCACGGGCGAAGAAAGGAGTAAAATTTGCAGAACAGTCTGGGCAGCTCCCTTGCCGTATTCAACCCCAAGAGACTTTTGTTCTCCAGAATAGAGCTCTGGAGAAAACAGCAGTTTGCGGCAAGGGCAGGGTTGGTATGGCATGAGGACAACCGTTTGTAATATCTGAAAATAATCATAGACTCATAGAACCATAGAGTTGGAAGGGGCCATGCAGGCCACCTAGTCCAACCCCCTGCTCAACGCAGGATCAGCCCAAAGCATCCTAAAGCATCCAAGAAAAGTGTGTATCCAACCTTTGCTTGAAGACTGCCAGTGAGGGGGAGCTCACCACCTCCTTAGGCAGCTTATTCCACTGGTGAACTACTCTTACTGTGAAATTTTTTTTCCTGATATCTAGCCTATATCGTTGTAGTTTAAACCCATTACTGCGTGTCCTCTCCTCTGCAGCCAATATTGGGGGGGGGCTTAAAACCCACTCTTCCCCACACCATAGTCACAGTCTGAATCACAGCCCCACACGCTTGCTTTTTAAAAGGAGAAAAAGGAACCACGGGGAGCTCCCTATGCAGAAGTGGGACCTGCTTACACGGAAGTATAGGCACAGCAGAATACAATTTGGTTCTCCACAGACAGAAAAGGGGAACAGGGGGAGGCAGATCAGCCTGAGCAAGCCCTTGAAAGTTTGAAGAATCCTCAAAGGGATATTCTGGGCTGAGGTTTCCAAAAGATTACAATCAATGATGATTTTAGGAAAGGATCTGTTGAGACCACTGTAGCTCTACCTGTTCTTCCTAGACCTGACCTGGATAGCCCAGGCTGGATTGATCTCGTCAGATCTCGGAAGCTAAGCAGGGTCATCCCCGGAGAGTATTTGGATGGGAGACATCTGAGGAATACCAGGGTCATGATGCAGAGGCGGGCAGTGGCCAACCAGCCTTGAAAACCCTATGAGGCCACCATAAGACAGCTCTGCCTCAATGGTACTTTCTTCCAGCACATAATGTCCCTGTTGTGTTCAGCATTCTCTCAAGATCTTACAAAAACAAGAACATCCCTGTGGAGGGCTGCAACAGGCCTTCTCCTCTCCCTTTTGGCACCCTTCCGTCTCCTGAGTGCCGGGGGCATGCTGCAGTTGCTTCAGTCCTGGGACAGCAAGGCCGATGCTGTCAGGTGGCTGAAGTTACAAAGAAAAGCCGTCTGTCCTTACCAAACTAATTTCCAGAGAGCTGTTTGGTACCTAGCAGGAGGATGGCCACAGGGCCTGTCCAAACCCGTCCTTTAACCGCAGGGTGCCAAAGAAGTCTCCGGTCTGCCTCCTCCGGCTCTATCTGCCCCTCTCTGGAGGCCAAATCCATCAACTGTTCCAAGAAAGCAGGTTTGCCAACCATCAGGTACAGGCAGGAGGGGAAGGCCTCCGGAATCGAAAGCGTGGTGTTTCCAAATATCGACTTCAGCCCCACCGCCTCCTCTCTGTTTTGGGCTAGATATTCAACACCAGCAACTTCTCCCCCTGGCCTTAAGGGACTGCTCCAGGCTTTCCTCCAGAACCCACTGAGACGGATTACTTTTGGATAACTCTTCCCCCCCCCCCCACCCCAGGTCTGTCTCCAGCCTTACAAAACATAAGAAGCAGTGCTGGTCTTGCAGCCTCTCGTCGTTCCAACGTTTTCAGACAGGAGGCCACCAAGGGCAGATGCTGAGCTGCAGGGCAGAAGTCCTGCCCTAGGGACTCAGCTCCTCATGGTGCCAGGAAGGGAAGTACGGCATACGGCGCAGAGAGTAGATAAGGAGCGTAAGAGTTTGTCTAAATGAATCCAGCCTGCAGCAGATGTCCAGAGAGGAGGAGGGAAGCGGAGGGGGCGGCCTTGGAGCTCAAGGCTCTTCTCGAAAGCATAACACTGAACCCTGGCTTGTCTTCATATTCCTGCCCTTCCCATTCTCGCCAAGTTTTCTTGGTCCAGTTTTTTTACGGGAGTATTCCAAGAAGTTCTGGCAGAGAGTACTTCTCAGAGAAGGACAGACTCCTTTTCATTGCCAGATTTAGAACTATGCCAAGTTTGAAAAAGCTCTGTGCGCGTGTGTGTGTGTGTAGTCTAATCTGGAGAACCGCGTTTGATTCCCCACTCTTCCTCCATATGCAGCCAGCTTCATGGCCTTGGGCCAGTCACAGTTCTCTCAGAGCTCTCTCAGCCTCACCAACCTCACAAGGTGCCTGTGGCAGGGAAGGTGATTATAAGACACTTTGGGATCTCTCTTCCAGGAAAGATATACCAAAGCAAGAAGAATGCAGCAAAGGTGAAGAAAAGGTGGGTGACCATGAGACAATGTTATGTGGAATCCCCCAATCCCCCCATTGCTATGAAACCTCAGCATGAAAACAACCAGAGCTACAAGCAATAGTGCTGCAATTACGACAACCGTTTCTGCACTCATCACGTATTTTAATGTTTATGAGCTTGGTGTTGCTACCTACAAGGAGGTATTTCCTGCCCTCGCCTCTGAAGCAACCCTGACGATTTTAACCCATGATACTGAATAAACGTACCTTCATTCCTGCCGCGGCTGCAGGGCCGCTGGGGTCCACAGCTTGAATGTGGCACGGCTTGCTCCCACGCACAACAAACCCCCACCCGACGGCATCACCAATTATCTTAAGAAAAGAAAACACACGCGCCTTCACTCTCTTGCACATGCAGTTTCAACAGCAAGCCAAAAACAACCCAAAGACAGTCTGTATTTTACTTGGTTCTGCTGAAACCCACAATATTTACCGATTAACATAATCCTGGCATTGGAAGGGGCCCTACAGGCCATCTAGTCCAATACCCGTTCAATGCAGGATCAGCCTAAAGCATCCAGGATAGGTATCTGTCCAGACGCTGCTTAAAGAACGCTAGTGAGGGGCAGATCCCCACCTACGTAGACAGCCAGAACTATTCTGGCTGTCAAGTTTTTCCTGCTATCTAGCTGGTACCCTTTTACATGTAGTTTACAGACATCCCCCCCCCCCCCACAGTGTGTGTCAACCACTGAGCAAAGCATCATACAAATTATCCAGGAAGATTACATAACAGAAGCATGAAAAGTGGAGACGTACTGTGAAGGTTTTCCTGGCATAGGGCGCACTGGGCATCAGAAGTTCATCAGTAGTCACTGGTCTCTTTAAGACTGTGAAGAAACAAGGAAAACTGTTAAAATAAAAGCTCTTTCTTAGAATCCAGAAATATGGACAAACCGTTTGCCTGTGCTCCATTCCAGTTTGCTTTTATCACCAACTAACTGTTCCATAATTCCCCACTCCCCAGTTTAAACAATGTTTTGCATCCTTGTACCGAGTCTCAGTTCAGGCATCATGGTCAAACCTTGGTTTATTTGTGATCACAGACTGATCCTTCAAAATTTTCACGCTCATCTGTTCCTTCCGTCCCTTCCCAGTGCAGGCTGAGAACATTCTGGTTTGATGCAAACCAGAGTTTGTCATAGAGTTTGAATGTGGCAAAATGACAACCCTTGGTTTATTTCTTGCTTACAAAGTGAGATTCTAAATGAGTAATTTGGTTAGTAAAAACTGTTTTTGGAAGGGAGGGAACTTTGCCACTTGTCCCAAGTTTTAATTTTCATGTTTTGTCTGCTGAAGCGAGAGTACATGAATGCAGAACAGAAGATCTGAGGAAGGAAGCTACAAGACGGTTCTTTGATATTCAAGTCTCCCCTTGGAACGAATGACTAGTGGCAACATATTTCTCAATCATTCTTTCCCAATCTCAGGAAGAACAGTACCAATGGGCGATCCTTCCTCCTTCTAGAGACCCAGAATTATTCAAAAAGAAAACACTAGTTGCTTTCATCTCACTAAAGAGGGATTTGTCAAATGCCAGCTGAGTGCAACAGTTGGGAATATTCCCAATTCCTCTCACTCCCAGTTCCATCATTTTACTGTTTTCCCCTTTCTTGTGCTGCCCTGTTTTTAACTAGCTCCTCAAACACAGCACTGTGTTTCATCTGAGCCATGAAAAAAATCACAGCGATCCCAAAAACTAGCTAAACCAGCTATAAAAGTGGAATTTTTTTGTCTAATTAAGGTCCAATTCTGCCAGCTGATAGGTAAGTAAACCTGAGCTGCTGTTTTCACATCAATATGCTGGTTATACCTAGAAGCTGTGGGCAGCAGAGTGCATTGCTGACTTTCAAGTTCTTTGAGGGGAAATGATCGCAGATGACACCGAATTCTGTGTGCTTTTTGCTAGCTTCCACATGACCCGACACTGAACAGGCCACTGGTGCACTGAAGACAACACAACCCTCAGTGGCGCTGCAGTAGACACACGCACCAAAATACTAGTCCTTGTCTAGCAGGCTGGGTTTCAGCACATGATACGCTGGTTTACTTCATGCCTGATTCCTGATTTTTTCCACCAGTGTGCATGGAAATGTTCACCACAAAGGGCTTCAAATGTTGCACAAGTATGTTCGCATAAGCACAGCCATGTGCGGCTTCAAATGGTGGGAAATACACAACTGGCCTGAACCGACAGAGAAATACAACACCCCTTGCAAAGTAGTCTAGGCATCACAGACAGAAACGGTGATTTGTTTCCATTGTGCTCTGCGTGCGAGAGAGCTGTCGGGTGCTGCCCTTACCGGATTTGGGGTTGCACAGGACTGGGGGGCTGCCACTGAGGGTGGGGCTGCTGCTGAAGTACCCGCTGCTCCCGCAACTGCTCATGCTGCTCCGTCGGACTGCAGAGACTATCTTGATCTCCTTGCTGGGGCTCACTGTACAACAGAGAAATGCAGAATGTGGAGATTATTCTTGCCTCTTGGGAGGACAATTTTCCTTGAAGAACCTGCCCCCCTGCAGCAGAGGGTTACCAGATAGGGAAGCCAGTCCCCATGTGGGATCTGGAGATCCCCTGGGCTTGTAAATCATCTTCAGACTAAAGAGATCAGGTCCCATGGAGTAAGTGGCTGCTTTGGAGGGTGGACTCCATATCATTAGACTCCACTGAGGTGCCTCCTTGCCCCAAATCCCACTCATTCTCCATCCCCAAAGTCTCCAGGTATTTCCCAATCCAGAGCTGGAAGGCCTATTACCAGAACATCACCATCTGCCCTTAAGCAGGCTGATTTCCCGCCATGATGCAAGAGAAGGACAAGAGCAAGGTCTGAGTCCAGTAGCACCAAGGAATTCCAGGGTCATGACACAGAGCAGGCAATGGCAAACTAGTTCCAAACATCTCCGGCCTTGAAAACCCTCTGGGGTCACCATAGGTCAGCTGTGACGCAATGGCACTTTCCACCACCGTCAGCAAAGACCAACACGATTTCCAGGATAGAAACGAGATCAAGAATCAAAGCTCTCTTCATCGGATACAAGCAGGATTGGAGATGCTTGAGCCCAGTTAAAAAGTGTGTGTGTGTGTGTGTGTGTGTGTGTGTGTGTGTGTGTGTGTGTGTATGAGAGAGAGAGAGAGGAGAGTCTGGATGGAAAGGTGCAATGCCAAATGGAATCCGCTTGATGGCCCTGGAAGGGTTTCTTGAATGGGTGGGAATTCATCAATTTTATGTATTGTTAAACATTTATCAAGTAATATGACTATATATGGTCAGGTTGACCGCCCCCCCCCAATGGCCAATGATGGGCCTGAAGGGGGTGGGGAGGGGAGGGGCCCCAAGTGGGCATGTGCACAGCTCTGCTTCCCAGCCATATTCTGCACGATCCTGCCACTTCTGGAGTTTCTTGAAGCCTGAAGAATGTTTCAGGGGGTTTTCAATGATTTAAAAAGTTGACAAAGGCTGTCTTACTGCACGAACAACAGCCCACATATATTCCTGGCCTGAAGGGCTACGGCTCAGTGGTTGGACTTCTGCTTTGCATATCCAATTAAAAAGGGGGTGAGACACGAGGTAATCTGGGAAACCTCTGCCTAGGATCCTGGAGAGCCGCTGCCCGTCTGAATAGACAATACTGACTTCGATTGATGAAGAGTCCAGTTCAGTATAAGGCAGCTTCATGATTTCATGTGTCATTTTTGGAACTGAGGCTGTTAGGTCTAGTGTACACAGGAAGCAAAACAAGTGGATAAAATAGGCTGGACCACTTCAGAAGACAGGTGGGGGGTATGCCATATTTGAAGAAGGTTCTAATGCAGTCCAATTCCTGCTGGGCTACATTTTCAGCGAATGTTCAATAATGGCTTGAACTGGTACAGTCTTCTCTAGCTCAAACTGGTACAGTCTGTTCCACCACCACAAAGATCTACCATCTCATTCTGCTGTAAGTGTCAACCGCATGGGCCTGAGTCTTGGCTGAACGTAGAGGGACAACAATCCACTCCAAAGATTGCTTCTAACTCTTTCTTTGGCCCTGAAATTAAGGGAATTGGTAGGCGTCTTTACCTCTAAACAAAGACATACCAGAAAGGAAACTGGTGTGTTTTTTGTTGTCGTGATTCTGCTTGCGCAGGCAGAAGGGACTGTCGTGGCTCTCTGGTATCAAGCGGGACTTCTCAGAGAGCAATTCTATCAACCTCCTCCTCCGACGGAAGTTCATACGAAACTGGAAGAGCAGGTTGCTGTCGACGAAGTGGTGTTTGCTGGACACTGCGGAGGAAGGAAAAGAGAGAAATTGATAGATCCCACCCAGCAGGTTATAAAAGTCAGGACAGAACTAGTAAACCCTCGGCCTGTTTACAGAACACCAGTCAGTTTGCTCCCAAGTTCCAAATTTAGCGATAAAACGCCTTGACTTTGATTTGTAATAAGATCGACTCTTTTGGGTTCATCTGTAGGTGTGTGTGTTGAATGAGTGACCAACTGATTGAAGCAGGACTTAAGCAAGGGCAGAGAAGGGAGAAGAAGCCATGGTCCAGTGGGTGGAACTCATGCTTCATACAGGGAAGGTGCATAGTGTGGCGATTGCATGTGCTCTGCATGCAGGTCCAATCCTTGCCTTTCCCATAAGGATCTCAAAGGATGCTGGGAAAGATGTTCCTCTGCCTCAGAAGCTGAGGAGCAATCTCCAGTCAGAAGAGATAATGCCGAGTCAGATGGACCAGTGGTCTAAATCAGCATGAATTAGCTTCATCTGTCTTCACAAAGGTTGTTGAAGACAAGGCCACAAGGGGACCCAGGGATGGGTCAGGGAGTGCACAGAGCAACAGGACAGCATTGCCAGGCAACCAGCCAGAGATGGGGGAGATGGAAACTTACAGATGGGGGTGTAATTGTTGCCCCCCCATGCAATGACATCACTTCCGGCTCGAGACAGAAGTTGTGTAATTGCACTGGGGATGACAATTGTGCCCCCCTTTTATTTGCCACCAGTTTTCTCCCTCCACACAGATGAGTGGCAGTGTGGCGAGAGTGGGTAGGAGATGTCCTGCCATAAGAAGGAACATGACAAGCATTTAGTAAGAGTTTTCTGCCACAAATAAGTCTTGAAGGACAGCTAGCCACCTGCCTGAGAGATGAGTCAGATAGTTCTGACTGCTGCAGAGTTTATCCAGTGGCGGATGGCTAACTGGCTAGCTTGTTCAGTTCTGGCCGGAAGACTGCACAGGACACCAGACAGGATCCTTGTCCTGCCCCATGGGCCCAGCACTAGGAATAATCACTCAAAATTCAGGGGGTCTGGGTCTATGGCACAGCATTCATAAGAGACAGGGGTTCCCAACCTTCCTAATGCCGTGACCCTTCAATACAGTTCCTCATGTTGTGGTGACCCCCAACCATAAAATTATGCAAGGGTTCTTTCTCAGAAATTAAACTGAAACTGTCCAATGGCGTGAAGATCCATTGTTCATGATTGTGTATAAATTGTTTTTTTCCCTGGGGTTTCTTAGTTCAGCTCTGCCTCTTGTCCCACCATGCCTATCTTACTCTGCTGCTCCAGACAGAAAAACGTTCTATCTCCATCTACCCTGCAAGGCTGTTGTGTGGGTGGCGTCCCCTCGGGCCAAGCTGCTTGCCCTGCTGCAACTCCTGTGAAAGGGTCATTCAACCCCCAAGGGGGTCCCGACCCCCCAGATTGAGAATCACTGTTATGGAGCCTGCAGGCCCTGCTGGACTTCTGACACAGCCACAAAATGGCTGCCAAAGGAGGCAGAACCTGCCACAAAATGGCTGCCACAGTTGACCTTCAATCACATAGCAAAGGTCCTTATGCTGTGTTGGCTGTGGCTGCTGCAAAAGCAACATAAAAAAAAAAACTCACACAGCCAATCAATTCTCCAAAGGCCAATAAGAAGCCCTGGCAAGCAAAAGCCTAGTCCCACCCACTTTATAAAAACAGTTGGCACATTCCAAGAAAGATTGGCAGATTCCACAGGCACCAGTCTGGAGATCCCTGTAATACATGCCAGCCCCAGCCCCTGATCACCCCCCTTTCAGGTTGCTCCTCTGTTCTAAGACATTGTGACAACTTCACGCCACCTTCTTATTGAGCTCTGCCTTGCCAACACGTGCCAGGTAAATTTCTTCTTCCAGAATAAAATCCCAAATAACAGATGTTAAAGACAGACTTTGATATGATCGGGTTGTTGTTTTTTTGTGCGCTTTCTCGTTCAGCTGTTCCCCATTTGTCACCCTTAAGGCAAAGAGACCTTCTTTTATCCAGGTGTATGCTAGACCTCCCTGCTGTGGCAATTCCTGGAAAGACGCCCTGCCCAGCTTGAGAAAAACAACTGCTGCCAAGAATAACAATCCCTCTACTTTAAGCAAACAGCTTTATATAACATCTTCCCAGGCCTAACACTTAAGTCAGAGGATGCAGTACAAATTAAGATAACTTCATTCTGGCCCTGCTCTCTTAACTGCCAAGAGCCATCAGCTGAGGAAATTTGAGCAACTGGCAGGAGAAACTTCCCTTCTTAGAAGAAGAAAGAAAAAGGAGGAGGAGGACAAGAAGGAGAGGAAGACTTGGTACTTATATGCCGCTTTTCTCTACCCGAAGGAGTCTCCAAGCAGCTTACAGTCGCCTTCCCTTTCCTCTCCCCACAACAGTCACCCTCTGAGGGAGGTGAAGCTGAGAGGGCCCTGATATTACTGCTTGGTCAGAACAGCTGGTTGCATGTGGGGGAGTGCAGCCAGATTAGAAGCTGCACCAAGCTGGCTGTCTCTGTAAAGGCACTGTAGCCAATTTAAAGACATACAGTGTTAGACTTCTACCTGTGCTGTTAAAGACGACAGAAAAACTAGGAAAGTGACCACTCATGTACAAAATGGCAATAATCCCAAATGAATCAAAGAATCATGGAGCTGGAAGGGACCTCCAGGGTCATAGAATCATAGAGTTGGAAGGGTCCATAGAGGCCATCTAGTCCAACCCCCCTGCAGAATGCAGAAAACTCACAATTACCTGCCCATCCACAGTGACCCCAATTCCATGCCTAGATGATGCCCCCCCAAAAAAAATCCCCAGAATCCCTTGGCAGTCTGGCCTGGAAGAAATTCACTTTTCAATCCCACAGTGGCAATTGGCATTTCCCTGGGCAACCAACACAGGCACCAACACAATTCCTTCTGCTCACCCACTCACCATCTGCCTTAGTTCATGGATTTTATGCTTGTCTAAAAACTGACTTTATTTCATTTCATGCATCAATGAATGATGAAAAAAGCATCATCACCTTTATTCTTATAACCTATCCTTCCTGTGAAGCTCAGAGCTGGTAACATCAATGGTAAAATACAATAATAAATAACATTAAAACACATGTCAAATTGGATTGGTTAAAACCTATTACAGTCATCCCACAAAACCTATTACAGTCATCCCATCCCTAAAAACCATTGCTTTTAGATTACCATTTATTTACTTCATTTATACTTTTCCTTCATTTGATGGGGAATCAAAGCCGTTCACATCCCATGCTCTGCTCCATTTTAGCCTCACAACAACCCTGTGAAGTAGGCTGTGACCAACCCCAGGTCATCCAGCAAGCTTCCAAGGCACAGTGGGAATCTGCCCTGAGACCCTGAAGAGACACTGTCGGTCTTCAACAATGCTCTCTGTGGGAGACATATGAAGCTGAATCAGACCCTCGGTCAAGCAGGGTCCATGTTGTCGGTCACAGCCTACTTCACAGGGTTGTTGTGAGGCTAAACTGCAGCTACTCTCCAGAATCTCAGGCAGAGATCTTTCACATCACCTACTACCTGCAGCCTTTTAAGTGAGGATGCCAGGGATTGAACCCCTGACCTTCCGCATTCAATGCAGAAGCCTCTGAGCCTTAAAGCTTTGGGCATAAAGCAGTGTTCCTCCTTACAGCCTGTATTACGCACCCTGATGATTTCCACCCTGCTGTATGGACCAATAAGGATCAGAGTGGAGGAAAAATTGATTGCATGAGGTTAAGGAAATAGGGGGGGCGGAACTGAGGTTTTCAGACTTGTCTCATTCCAAGTGCGAACGAGCAGGCCAACTGCTACGTTCTTTGCGATTTGATTTGTTTCTGGAACAGGCCCCACGCAGTTACCCTTTTATTAAAGTGCATCAGAGAGGCCCGGCTCACGACCATCTTTTTCAGTCTTTACAGTTTGTTTCACTGCCAGATTCCCTCTTCGCACCAGGTGCGCCTTCCAGTTCCCCCCAGGCCGTCATTAAAGCGGAATGGTTTTAAAATGAAAATGGCAGGGGATGTTGCACTTCGTTGCAATGAGTTTCCTAGTTCCAAGCGTCTAATTACACTATAGATGGTATCTGACTTCATTAGAGGGAGAGAGAGAGAGAGAGAGAGAGAGAGAGAGAGAGAGAGAGAGAGAGAGAGAGAGAATGATCTCATCCCTATCAATATACGCAGTTAACAACTGGGGAGGGGTGGAGGGTTGACAAAAGTTTCGGCATGTGCCTAGACAGCTGCCAGCCTAAATTCCCCACTCCTGCCTCTCCACTGTGCAGTTTTGAGAGTTGCCAAACTCCAGGTGGGGCCTAGAAATCTGGAGTCACTCAATGGATCTCGAGACTCCAGAGATCAGTCCCTCTTGGACAAAATGGCTGCTTCAATGAGACACTTCTCCAGCATTGAGAGGCAGCGTGGTGTACTGGTTAGGAGTGGCTGCTTTAGGATGCTTAGGGCGAGTCCTGCGTTGAGCAGGGGGTTGGACTAGATGGCCTGTATGGCCCCTTCCAACTCTATGATTTTATAATTCTATGATTCTAATCTGGTGAACCGGGTTTGATTCCCTGCTCCTCCACATGCAGCCAGCTGAGTGACCTTGGGCTTGTCACAGCCCTGGTAGTGCTGTTCTGACCAAGCAGTAATATCAGGGTTCTCTCTGCCTCACCCACCTCACAGGTTGTCTGTTGTTTGGAGAGGAAGGGAAAGCAATTGGAAGCCACTTTGAGACTCCTTTGGGCAGTGAAAAGTGGGATACCAACTCTTCTTCATCTTAGGACCCTAAAGGTTGAGCTGCTAGATGGTCATCTGACCGAAATGCTGATTTTATTAACTTAGGCAGATTGTGAGTGAGTGGGCAGGAAGGGATGTGCCAGTGTTTGTCTCTTGTGGCCCTTCCTTGCATACCCTGGGCATTTCCTCCAGGCCAGGTTGTATTCCAGAGATTTTTGGTGGGGGGGGGATCACTGGGGCATCATATTAAGGTCACTGTGGATGTGCAGGTAGTCTTGAGTTCCTGCGTTGTGCAGGGGGCTGGACTAGATGACCCTGAAGATCCCTTCCAACTCTATGATTCTATGTGTTTTGCTTTGCTTCAAATACAAGTATTTATACAATTCTATGCACATAATAAAAGTTTAAAAGACCGATTAAAATCACAATTGCATATACTATGTAATACAGTAAATACAGAATCAACATGGATCATATAAGAAACGAAAACCAGATGCATTTTGACCCCTAAGGGTCTTCCTCAGAGTCTAAATAACTTTAACTGCATTTCTACAATATAAAACTGTTAACATTTAGGCTTTGCTAGGTGGTTTAAAAAAAATCTAGAAAGTGATGCTCCAACCGATATGTATCGTATATAAAAATGTCTGGTGTGGAGCCCACATAGTGCTTAATACATGAGAACGCACTTTGAATGTGAATCGGGCAACAGCAATAGTGATGGTTTTTGAACAATATTTCACAATATACTGTACAAGTCCGTTTAAACTTTATTCGATCACTGAGGAAGAACCCACAGGGGTCAAAAAACAGGTTTTTTGTTCCTTATATGTTCCATGTGTAATTGTTGAATCTGTATTTGCTATATTACACAGAATACACAATTGAGAGTTTATCAATCTTTTAAACTTTTATTATGTGCATGCAATTATAACAAATTTTTTTCTTGCATTTTTTGCAGCACAACTTGTATCCATTTTGGTTTTGTACTGCCCCGTTCCCCACATTTTTAGGGCTGCCAACCTCCAGGAGAAGAACTCCCAGAATTCCAACTGATCTCCAGAATGGTTTCTCTGGAGAACATGGCTTCTTTGAAGGGTACCATGACATTATCCCCTGCTGAGATCCCTCTGATCTCCAAAGCCCCCCCCCCCTCCCCAGGCTCTACCTTCAAGTCTACAGTGATTTCCAAACCAGGAGACGGCAACTCTACACATCCTCAGCCTCTACCCTGCCCGCCAATCTACAGGAAATTCCAAACCAGGAGTTGGCAATCCTGTGACTGTTCTCTGCAATTGTTCTTATATTTAGCATAAAACTCAGCTGCAGGGATTGCCGTTTGTGGTGGGCAGAGTTGCAAACCATGTCCATACCATAGAGAGCAAATGGCAAGATTAGAGAAAGGACTCTATGGCAGGGGTAGTCAACCTGTGGTCCTCCAGATGCCAGCAAACACTGGCAGGGGCTCATGGGAATTGTAGTCCATTAACATCTGGAGGACCACAGGTTGACTACCCCTGCTCTATGGTATTATACCCTGATTAGGTCCTTCCCCTCCCCAAACCCTGGCATCCTCAGATTCAATTTCAAATCTCCAGGAATTTCACAAACTGGAGTTTGGCAACTGTGCCACTCCCTGTCCAACAGGAACCCTTTATTCCTGTATTTTGCGCCCATCTGAAACTCATCTTGGCCCAGATCTACTGAACAGTCATTGTCTGTTTCCAATTTAAAAAAAAAAAAAACTTGGCCCAACACACATACCAATTATCTAAACCAAATTTATTTTCCTCTCCTTCTCCCTTTTAGAAAAGCCTCCAATAAACTGGGTTTAAGGGGGGAAAACTTCAGAAAATATCAGATAAATTTTAAAAATAAATTAATTAAAAGGCCATACCACTACAGAGGGTATCAGAGCATTCTGACCCCTTTACTTTTTTGTCCATAGCATTTGTGAATTTTCTAGGCATGTATTGGAGGAACCAATGTTTCTGAAACCACATACATTTTTTGTGCGCATGAAGTCCTGAAAGAATAAAGGCATTTTGCCCGGACTTTTAAAAGGCAGAGGCTGGCTTCTACAGCTGAGCTCTTTCCCCACCCCACCCCACCCCCCAATCCTCTGAAAGACTTTGCAATCTAATGTGGCATCTGCAAATGTACTTTAAGGAGTGGCCTCTATTCAGAATCCAGACTGTAATATTAAAAATCTAGATATCTACTCATCTGTGTTTTCCAGCTATATATTTAAAATGTTCCCATTGCTGTGCCTTGCTTTCCCAATGTTCCCTTGGGACTTAGCAGGACCGAGAAACAAAAGCCAGAACTGGACTATGTAGACATGAAAAGTAGTGGATTAGTATTATAATCCCAATTGTACCTTCTTGTACTTTTCTTGCATAAGTGAATGGCAGCTATTTATTCTTATGGGGAAAGGAAAAACAAGCTAGCAGAAACAAGCTAGTGACACACACTCCTCCCCCCCCCCACACACACACACCAAACCTAGCTGCCACCTCCATCAACGCAAGGAAGGTTCCCCACTATATTGTTCACTGCTCACCTGGCTCCACAGCTCCACAAAGCAACACTCAAGAATCAAAACAACCCCACTGAAGGACAGGTTGTTTCCCTAACCGGAATACAAATCTAAGAAGGAAATGACAAAAAATATGTTTTTTTATACCCCACTTCTCACTGCCCAAAGGAGTCTCAAAGTATCTCCTTTCCTTCCTCTCTCCACAACACACACCCTGTGAGGGAGGCTGAGGGAGCCCTGATATTACTGAAGAAGAAGAGTTGGTTCTTATATGCCACTTTTCTCTACCTGAAGGAGTCTCAAAGCAGCTTACAATCACCTTTGCTTTCTTCTCCCCACAACAGACGCCCTGTGAGGTGGGTGAGGCTGAGAGAGCTCTGATATTACTGAAGAATATGGTTCTTATATGCTGCTTTTCTCTACCCAAAGGAGTCTCAAAGCGGCTTACAGTCACCTTCCCTTCCCTCTCCTCACAACAGACATCCTGTGAGGTGGGTGAGGCTGAGAGAGCCCTGATATTTCTTGCTCAGTCAGAACAGCTCTATCAGTGCTGTGGACAGCCCAAGGTCACCCAGCTGGCTGCAGGTGGAGAAGGAGCAGGGAAGCTGCTGTTCTTAACCACTAGAACCAGGGGTAGTCAACCTGTGGTCCTCCAGATGTTCATGGACTAAAATTCCCATGAGCCGCTGCCAGCATTTGCATGGGAATTGTAGTCCATGAACATCTGGAGGACCACAGGTTGACTACCGCTGCACCAGACCATGCTGGAACGGTCATGCAATAAAACAAACAAGGAATATACATTCAAGAGGGTGGCCCTGAAGCAGAACAAATTCAGAGTCCAGTGGCACCTTGAAGACCCATACAATTTTATTGGCTGTCTTTTCCTTTGTATCTATGGAACCTGGGCTACTTCATTATGCTGTATGTTAATTTTCCCTCTCACTCCATCTATAAGTCTGAGCTGTTTATTTTCATTCCATGACCCAGTATCTGAGGAAGTGTGCAGGACCTGAAAGCTCATACCTTGAGTAAAGCTTTGTTGGGTCTTAAAGGTGCCCCTGGACTCTAAATTTGTTCAGACAAGGGATATGGCAGCACACCAAGAAACCTCTACAAGTCTACAAATTTCTGTCTATTAGAGGAAGAACTGAGGGGGACGGAAATTAGCAGAAAAATAGAAATGGGCCAAATAAAGTTATACTCCACCTGTTTCTGGAGAAAGGGTTGGCTGGTCCAGTGGGAAAGTAGAAGTTCTGTCTCTAGTAGCAAAGCTTCCAGAGGGAAAAGGATGTAATCCTATGTGAGGTAAAAACCCAGCAGTCCAGAAAGGGAGGCAACTGCTCAGCAAATTTAAGGGAGCAGCCCCCAATCAGAGTGGGGTATGCTTAGAAATGCTTCTATGTCTTGGTTCTCATTGGCAGATTTTGAACTTAGGGTACTCAAAGGGACAAAGAACCCCAAATACATGCATGCAAATGTATGGAAAAGGCAGCCCAGGGCAGGATAATTAGGCTATCAGCCCAAAGTCCCAGTTTGGGCCGATTTAACAAAAGCCTTAATGGCTTTCTCAGGTTCTTGATTAAATCATGTTGAGGCATGGGAGAGGAGACCAAGGTGGAAGGCTTACTCATCGTCCCCTACACCTGGGTCTTTTTGCATGGTTAAAAGGGGCATGGCACAACTCTGGAACCTGAATAGAGCTTGGATTCAAGTTGATTAAGCTTTCAGGAAGGTGGGCTACTCCCAGCCAGGAATGCACTGGGGCAACCTCCGCCTTGATCCATGGACCTCAGTTTGGTATTAAACAGAATATTTCATCCAGGCCTCTGGCAGCCATGGCAGGGCAAATATAGGGGGTCCCTGTGGAAGAACCTCTTTGTTGGGTAGCAGAAGGTCTAGATGCACTCAGGTCTTTGAGAATGCTCTTCACTTTAATGGCATCTGAGACAGTGCTGGAGTCTGAAGCTAGAAGGAAAAGTTGGTACTGAAGATCAGATGGGCATTTGGAGCTATCAGGGTTACTAGGTCCCTCCTGGCCACCAGCAGATAATGGGTGGGGGGTGGGTTGCCAGATCCAGGTTGGAAAACTCCTGGAGATTTGGGGGTGGAGCCTGAGGAGAACAGGAACCAAAATGGAATTCAATATATAGTGGTACAGATATTATTTGTATGCTCATATTTTGAACTTGTTAGCTATCCTGAGCTGTAGGGAAGGGGAGCATATAAATATAAATAATAATTATAAATGTCTTTTTTTAAATTTAGGATGGCATTTGATTAAAACAGTCTTATGTGGTGATTTTAAATTTTGGTTTTATGTATTTTTATATGTGATCTATTGTATTTATATTGTAAACTACCCTGAGCTCCATAAGGAAGAAAGGTGGCTAATAAATGCTTTGAATAAAAATAAATCATAGACACATGTTTATCAGAAACACCAGGACCAACTCCAGTATGGTATATTAGCTACAGTATCAGACAAGGAGGTGAGAGACCAACGTTTGATTTCCCATTCTGCCAAGGAAGCTTTGACAAGAGACCCTGGGCCAGTCACATACTCTCAGGCCCACCTATCTCACAGGGTTGTTGTGAGGATAACATAGGGAAGGGGGGGAAATGCTGTAAGCTTTCAGAAGACAGAAAGCATGACCAGGAGAAAGGAGCAGTCCTCAGGGAAAAGTTCAAAGAGCAGAAGACTATTTTGGAAGGCCACAGATTCTGCCTCACTGTCCAGCAAGTCTAGAAAGCCAGCGTGATATAGTGCTTCAGAGCAGTGAACTGGGTTTGATTCCTCCACGTGCAACCTGCCGGGTGACCTTGGGCCAGTCCCAGTTCTCTCAGAACTCTCTCAGCCCCACCTACCTCACAAGGTGCCTGTTGTGGTGGAGGGGAAGGAAATGCGATTGTAAGCAGCTCCTTAAGACAGAGAAAAGCAGAGTATAAAACCCCATTCTTCTCCTTCTAGAAAGGACATTCAGGTCCCTTCTGGTTCTGTACCAAAATTTAGCATACAAGGGAGCTATATCATCATTCGTGCTTATTCAACAATATCACCAGCCAAGTTCTGTTATAAAAGGTGACAGCCGTTTATAAAGATGGCCTGTGTGGCACAAAAGGTATTTTATTCCCCACTTGGTCATCAGCCAAAGACTTCATTCAGCCCTTGCCAAGCCTTAGCAGCAATGCCAATAAGTTTTAATTGAATCTGTATTGACAGTGCTGACACAGGAAACTGCTTGGACCTTGGAGAGCTGAGTCAACTCGCCAGGGGATATTTACTTGCAAATAAAGTGGACTTCCACAAGGATAAAGAGTCAACACAATGAATACCAGACAACTGTTGTTCCAAATTAAGCCAACAATTTGGAAATGGTACACATATGTGTGTGTATCTACGAAGGGGGGGGGGTGTTCTAATTTTCTAGCCGCCTTTATCTTACTAAGTCTACAGATACTGTAATTAAACCAGATGTTATATTCCTCCCCTAAGGCCAAACCTACAATCATTTTCTCTCAGCCGAGTATAACCAAGATACTTTTTAACTCTACTGAAACGGCAATGAAATTCTTAGCGCAAAAATAAGCCTCCTTCCAAACTGAGCTTCTGCTAGCAAAGCGTTTTATTTGTTTAATTTATGTTTGACTCAGGGCGGATCAAAATGCCAATCAACTACGTAACTTCTCAAAATATGCAAAAAATAAAATTTTTAATGAGTTAATTTAAAAGGGAAGGCGATTGGAAGCCGCTTTGAGCTTCCTTCGGGTAGAGAAAAGCGGCATGTAAGAACTAATTCATCTTCTTAAGTACAATTCAAACATTTTAAAATTACACAGCTACTGTGGCCTTTAACATGGGAGGGGGGGCACCCACTTCACATCACCCCCACTGAAGATTATAGTCTGGTGCCTACAGGAACTGTCCAAGGTCCGGCAGGGCCCTGAACTCTTGTGGCAGAGCGTCCCACCAGGCCCAGCCAGAGATGAGAAAGCCCTGGCTCAGGTTGAAGCCAGTCTGATCTCCCTAGGACCAGGCATTATGAATAAAGACCTTAGTCTGTGATGCATCAACAGACTTTACGCACCAATCTCATTTGTTCTAAGCCTGACATTCCTTCTAGCGCTTATTCCTTCTAGCCCTGACATTCACCCCTCTCCTGCCTTAGTGGTCAAGAGCTTCTTGGTTCTTTTCAAGAGTCTGTGGCATTGCTATGCAGATGAGCCTTAAGTACCCATTCAATCTGAATACTGTGTAAAGTGGGACCTTGGACTGACTGACACACCCAAGGTCTGTTCAGGTCTTGATAAAGGCTGATTTTGCATCAAAAGGTGTGTTATAGCTTATCTCTTCACACCAACAGGTAACAAGAGTTTTCTAGGTAACTGATTAGGTTGACCTGCTCAGCTGTCTGTGCACCCTCTGGCTAACAGGTAGAGCTCCAAAAATAAGATGGTTCAGAAAGACAATCTTGCACCTCTTTCCCCAAGAACTATGGCTTATAGTGCAATGAGGAACTGGGTGAAGGAACTGGGTGCGAATGGATGGATTCTGAGATGCATGGGAAGTAACCTTTGATTTTGTGCTTCTTGTTGAGACCCCCAAAGAGTTCTTGCTCCCCAGGAACATGGGGACGTTTAGGATTCCTGCTTGGGGTTTCCACCTCCAGGTTGGAAAAAAACTTAAGGAAGTGAGGTTTGGAGAGGTGAAGGATTTCAGTGGAGTTTAATACTATATAGTCCACCTTCTAAGTGGACATATTCTCCGGGGCAGCTGATCTCTGTTGCCTGGAGATGGGTCGTAATTCCAGGGCATCCCCAGGTCCCACCTGGAGCCTGGCAACCCTGTACCCGCTGCACATAGAGAAGCTGAGATAGATGTACTATGACAATATTGTAACAAAATGCTACCTTGGATCTGCTGTGCTACCTTGGACCTACCTTTCTCCTGCCAAAAGGTGTCAAGAAGACCACACTTTCAACTAGAATGCCATCTTGCAAGCTTACCCAGTTTTACCTGGGACTGCCTTTGAATTGATAATTCAGTCTATTAGAATAAATATAGTGTTGATATAAGTCTATGCATTTTGTGGGACTGTGTCTTTTCTCCATTTGGGGCAAAGATAAACGAGAGCCTAAACCAGGGGTAGTCAAACTGCGGCCCTCCAGATGTCCATGGGCTACAATTCCCACAAGCCATGGGAATTGTAGTCCATAGACATCTGGAGGGCCGCAGTTTGACTACCCCTGGCCTAAACATTAAAACAAAGCCAGGATCACTGTCTATTTCAGCACCCTCAAACACTGGCCAAAAAGCTGGCCTGGAAGGCCAACAGACAGGCAAAGAGGCCAAGGCCTTCCCCTTCTTGTCCCAGTACCGCCATGCTCTTTTTCCCATTCAGAATTTGGAAGAATGAGGGGATCTGTATTAAAACGTGCAGCCTCCTTCTGAGAGCATTCTCATACAGGGCAGAGCCAAGTACTCACCATGCTGCATAATTCCGTGCTCCAGCAGCCGGCGGCCAAGCTGTTCGGCTTCAGACCTCGTGGTGGTCTCTCCTTCCTGGATCAACCAATCAATAAGCTGAGATGCCACAAAAGTGCGTTCATACTTTATGCCTTCCTCTTCCCTGGCTTGTAAAAGAGCATTTTCAGTACTCATCAGCCTGCAAGGAGAGAATAAGGGGGAGGGGGGAAACCCACACCTATGCTGAGATAAGCATCAAAAACATAGGCAAGCTTTGAACTCTGTATGTCACCCAAATTAAGCTAGGGATGCACCAAGTGCAAGAAAAGAAGAGTTGGTTTTTATACCCTGCTTTTCACTACAAACACTTTTCCCTACCTCTCCCCACACCCTGTAAGGGAGGTGGGACTGAGAGAGCTCTAAGAGACCTGCTCTGTTAAAACAGGTCTAACAGGACTGTGACTAGCCCAAGTTTGCCCCAGCTGGCTGGATATGGAGGAGCGGGGAATCAAACCTGGCTTGCCAGATTAGAAGCTGCTGCTCTAACCACTACACCAAGATGGCTCCTGAGTTCTTATTTTGGAAGACTCTGGTGCTAAGAGCATAGATAAAGGAGTGTGTGATGGAAGAGATCAGTTCCCAGAATGGGTGGGGGGAGGGGGAACCACAGCTCAGCAGCTAATTACATGCTTTGCATCTAGAAGGTACCAGGTTTGAACCTCGGTGTCATGTTTTATTTCAGCAAACAAATGACCCCAAACTCACCTGACAATTCTCCTTTTTAAAGAAACAACTGAGAAACCTCTGATGTCAGTGGTTCTAATGGCATTTCAGAGGGAATAGTTATTTGATTTATTTAGATTTATAGACCGCCCTCTTCACTGGAGCAGACTCAGGGCAGTGAATAATATATATTTATCAGTACATTAAAATCACAGTTTAGGAAATTCTAAAATCAATTCTAAAGTGGGACTGCAGGTTTGTAGAGAAATTCCCCCTATCCATTCCTAGCCCCCTTTTGTGGATCTTTTGATCATATCCTCTATGCGTGGTCTGGAATACATATAATGATTGAATCCTGAGTTAAAATCTAAACATGGGCCTCTGCCAGATGCTTCAATGGAAAATAACTTGAGTCTTAGTTGATCTGGTTAATAATCTAGGCAAGCAACATTTTAACAACCCACCAAAAACCTCCATCTATGTCACCGGACCCCCCCCCCCAAAAAAAGCAATTGAATTAACTATCCTTATAAATGGTACCAGTCCTTTAGAACAGCTGGATCCAAAGACAAGGGGTAATCAAACTGCGGCCCTCCAGATGTCCATGGACTATAATTCCCATGAGCCCCTGCCAGCATTTGCTGGCAGGGGCTCATGGGAATTGTAGTCCATGGACATCTGGAGGGCCGCAGTTTGACTACCCCTGCAAGTGGACAGGATTTTAAAAGGGAAGATGGCAAAGACCACCACCCTTCCCATGGTGTAGCATCTGATAGCCCCTTTGAGTCTAAATCGTAAAGATGAAAAGATCTGGCTTTTGACCACTCCTCGGGTACGGGCAGCCCTGTGGTGAGGATCCTTTCAGCTCCATCCTTTTCTCTCCAGCCTAGAGATGAAAAGGCCCCCAAACATTAGCTCAGTCTTTTCGAAGCAGCTCTGCTGTGAAGAAATTGGTCATGCTGGGTCTGTAGAGGGGGGATTCTTTGTTAATTGTTAATTGTTCTCTGATGAGTCTATAAATAACGTGGCTGGCGGGACGGAGTGCTAGAGAGAGATCTGTGTCTGCAAAAGGGAAGAAAATGACTGGAAGGGACGGAAACATGAAAGGAATCTGGATCACTGTCAAGTGGAAGCAGCGGATGGGCCTGCAAGGGCTTTGCCACCTGATTTTTCCCCATCTATAACACAGAAGCTCCTGCTTTTAGTGGACTAAAAAGGGCTTCTTTACCTCTGAGGCTGGGCATACAGACAAGGTCTCTAATAAATATCATACCTGATACTTGTATGCCCCCAAGATACATGATGATGATACATTTAAGAAAGAAGTGGGACATTAAACACTTTTTGCAAGACTAGAGCCCACTTGGAGTAGTGGTTAAGAGCGGCGGCTTCTAATCTAATGAACCAGGCTTGATTCCTCATTCCTCCACAGGCAGCCGGCTGGGTGACTATGGGCTAGTCAAAGTCCTGTTAGAGCTGTTCAGCAGTTCTGCTAGGGCTCTCTCAGCCTCACCTACCTCACAGGGTGTCTGTTGTGGGGAGAGGCAGGGCAGGCTGCTTCTCCAGGAGCCAGACTTTGGGGAGCTCAGTGTGCTGCACTGGGAGGGGGAGGCCAGAAAATATTCCTTTGATGGAAGTCCTTACATCAATGGAAAATTACTGCTGGATCCAACCCAAGAATTGCATTAGGATTCAAAATGTTACACAAATCAGGAGATGTATGTGATGCCTCTCACAGAGAGACAGTTTAAACATTCAGAGAGACAGTTTAAACATTCAGCATAATGAATGAGGGTTGCCCATCTCCACCACTACCCCCAGCCACCGGTAGGGGTAGGGGGCCTAGGGCTGCCAGATCCCAGGTTGGAAATTCCTGGAGATTTGGAGATGGGGGCTGGGGAGGACAGGGGTCTTAGTACGGTGCAAGGCCAAACTTCCCTTCTAATGTGGCTGGATTTTCTGTTTGTTCCTCCCCTGCCCCCATCTTGAACAGAAAAGCTCCACTAGCTACAAAATGCATTGGATTTCAAAGCTGGATCTCTACCAGTTACATATCGCTATGAATAGGTGACTAATTCTTAGAGATGTACGGCACCTTATGTGAGGAATCCATGAGCACATATTGCAACATACATTAGAGTGAAAAAATGTCCTGGGTTGGTAGGGTTGTGAACCTCCAAAGTTCCACATATTGGAATTTGCTGCAGCCTAGAGGCACATCAACCAGGGAAAAAAGCACTACAAGATTTGAGTCCAATGGCCCCTTTAAGAATGCGACATCCAAGCTCCTCCTCTCCTGTCTTTTTCCTATATAAGTCATTGATGTCCATTCATTCTTAGGAGAAAGAAGTAAAGAGCTTCTCTGTTTGGAATGCTATTATGGCCATAGAATGAGTGGGTGGGCCAGCCCGGACTTAAAGCAATCCCAGTTCACTCCAAGCATGGAACACCACCAGCTTCCCCCTCCACCGGCAAAGCTTCTTGTGAAAACAAACTCTTACTATACACACAAATACACACGCCCGTCTCGTCCTCTTCTTGGTGAACAGTGGTTGGCCAGCTCAGGGGTAGTCAACCTGTGGTCCTCCAGATGTTCATGGACTACAATTCCCATGAGCCCCTGCCAGCAAACGCTGGCAGGGGCTCATGGGAATTGTAGTCCATGAACATCTGGAGGACCACAGGTTGACTACCCCTGGGCTAGCCATTTTAATAACCAAACTGATTTGAACACTGGGCATGCACACAGACAGGAAATCCCCCCAGCTGTTTTGCTTAGATATTCTATTACCCGGGTAACCTTGTGCATATTCGGAGAGTTCGCTGTTAAACCATCTGCAGACCATCTACCCCCAACGCAGAGGCGCTCACTGCGTGGATGAGGCCCTGAATAGAAAAACTGCAAGATCTACATATTATAACTTTTATGGGTTTCGGATATCACTCCGCCGTTTTATAATGCGGCGTCAACTGTAGCTTTCCCTTCCCTGCTAAGATCAGACAGCCATTTAACATTTCAAATCCAGAACATGATGTTCCTGCCAAAAATATTAAGAATGTATTAGTTGTCGTTGCAGGCAGATGTGCTGCTCCAGAAGTCTGTTTATGAAAAGCATGAATTAAACGGATAAGCAACCTAATACCGGAGTGAGTAATTGGATTTTTGCAATAACGAGGTTTCTACTTATTGCTGTTTGGGCCAGCTTTCTGGCCGAAGCTGAACCTCAGAATCTCAAGAGCAGGGGCTGCTGGGAAGGAAAGTACCAATTCTCCCCTCCCCCACAGTAGCTTTGTTGGGCAAATTATCACCATGGCACCCTTGTATAATGGGAGAGGGCTCTCCTTCTAGGCAACCTAATGCGCAAAATAGCCATTCTGCTAATACAGGGCAATGCATGAATTTTTCAGCTTTGATGCGCGCAAAAGCATAGCCTGAAAAACTCTGGCTTTCTGATTGTGCAAAACAAACCTAGAAGATGTGCATGTTGCCCTGTTCATGCAAAATGGTGACAAAGGGTATCAAGAGGATCATGAGCAGAAACTGCAAAAAACAATTCATAATTTAGTGAAATCAGCTGCTGAAGGAGGCGGTGAGCTCCCCCTCAACAGCCGACTTTAAAGAGAGGCTGGACAGATCCTTCTCCTGGATGCTTTTGGCTGATCCTGCATTGAGCAAGGGGTGGGACTAGATGGCCTGTCTGGCCCCTTGTAACTCTATGGTTCTGTGGTTTCCTCTTACTTGACTTTGGATTGCCAGAACTGAGGCAGCTAAAAAGGGCTTCTTCAGGTCAATGTTCCCTCTAGTTTCCTCTCCTACTGAGTGGAGCAGTTCACATCCTGAGCAGAACATAACTGCTGTGGTCTTCAAATGGGCAATGGGCAATGCAAGACCCTGAGCAGCTCTGGATCCTTACTGAGCAGGGCTTCCTGTGTTAATACATCTGGCAACCCTATGCCTGAGTAGGTTGCCAAGTCTCCCGTTGTGTCAAGTAACTGCCTGCTGGCAATGCTCCAAGCAGTGTGTGTGCGCGTGTACGTGTGGGGGAAATGCCAGCGTTACACATAGCATGACATCACTTCCAGGGGGAACCCAGAAGCGATGTCACATTCCCCCTCTAGGGGTCTTCTGTATTTTACATTCTATGGCTAAATTCCAAATTCAGTAGATGAGTGGGTAAGATGGTCAAATCCAAGCTGGGAAACTCCTTGAGATTTAGGGATGGAGCCTAGAGAAGACAGGGACCTGAGTGGGGTACAATGCCATACAGCCCACCCTCCAAAACATCCATGTTCTGCAGGGGAACTGATCTCTGCAGTCTGTAGATGACTTAATTCCATGGGATCCCCATGTCCCACCTGGAGGCTGGCATCCCTAGAGCAGAGAATGACATTTCAAGCTGCTTTAGATTCTGTTGGGGAGAAAAACGAGGCATGAAGATCTTGAGGGATGGAGAAAGTTCAGAGGAAAGTGACGGGGATGATCCGGGACCTGGGGGACCAAATCTTATGAAGAAAGGCTGAGGGACTTGGGAATGTTCAGTCTGGAGGAGTTTGAGGGGGGACATGACTGCTGTCTTTAAGTACCTGAAAGGTTCCTTAGAGCAGGGGTAGTCAAACCTGTGGTCCTCCAGACTACAATTCCCATGAGCCCCTGCCAGCTGGCAGGGAAAGGTTCCTGTTGGCAGCAGAGTATAGGACCCACAGCAATGGGTTTAAACTACAGGGAGAATGATATTGGCTAGATAGCAGGGGGGAGGGATTTCACAGTCAGAGTAGTTCAGCAGTGGAATCGACTACCTAAGCTGGTGGGGAGCTCCCCCTCATTGGCAGTCTTCAAGCAGCAGTTGGACAGATACTTCTCCTGGATGCATTAGTCTGATCCTGCATTGAACAGGGGGCTGGGCTAGATGGCCTGTATGGCCCCTTCAAATTCTATGGTTCTATTCTATGATTCTATGGCCAGTCCATCATTGCCTGTGGCACAGGTACTCATTTCTGGTCAAATAAGCTTCTGAGCACCAGGAAAACATGTTTGTCCGGAATGAGTAGCAGGATGTGGAAAGTGAGCATATGCATCCCCATGGAAACAACATTTCTATTGTACTACAATCACTTTCCTTTATAAAGAACAATCTGCCTGGCTTTATGTGAAGCCCCTCTGAATCCTAATATAAGCAGCAAGATTTGACTCTAGAGTAAGGTGACCAGATAGTCCCACTTTTGGAGGGACATCTGGGGGTACCTGGCAAATTGTACTTATGTTGAAATTAAAAAATAGATATTACAATGCTATTTTTGCGTTCTGTGCGTTCCATGAAAATGTTTGTTGCTTCATATAGACCAAATTTTTAATCAAGAACCCCCCCGGTCAATGGTGTCCCGCTTTACCATTGTTAAAATCTGGTCACCTTACTCTAGAGGCCCCTTACAGACCAAGAAGATTGGGGAGAAGGAGGAGGGAGAAGATATAAGCTTTTTAGAGTTAAAGCGCCTCATTCTTATATCCCAAAACCCCTTGTTGGTCTTGAAGGTTCTGCTGGACTTGAACCTCACTGTTCTACTACAGACCAAAACAGCTCCCCTCTGAAACGATTAGAAACAGGGGCTGTTGATTCCGCACTTATAAATACTATAAAATGGTTTATTTTTGCAAAGTCCATTTCCTAGTCCAACTTCCAGCGCACACTTCAAACCAGCATGGAAACCGTATCCGCTTCAGACAATCAAAACACAACATCTCAGCCCGCTACTTGCACCCTCTAAAGTCCCATTTGTTCAATAAAAACATCTGCTCACCTTTTGTACTATCTGCTGCCTGTAAATGTCAGCTTGCGTATTCTATTTATTTCTGTGCGACTGAAGCCCTTGCGTTGCTTGAACGAAGCTTGTGTCGCGGGAGGGGAGGTGTGCGTTTTTGTGGTGGATGGACAATCTTAGTTCAGCGGTAGTCAAACTGCGGCCCTCCAGATGTCCATGGACTACAATTCCCATGAGCCTCTGCCAGCTGGCAGGGGCTCATGAGATTTGCAGTCCATGGACATCTGGAGGGCCGCAGTTTGACTACCCCTGATTAAACATCTTGAGGTAAGGATGCAAGTCCCCTGGTAGGGATGCCTGGGAATTATAGCTAATCTCCAGACCTGCCAGCGTTTTCTGGCAGGGGCTCATGGGAATTGTAGTCCATGGACATCTGGAGGGCCACAGGTTGACTACCCCTGCTCCAGACTACAGAGATCAGTTCCCCTGGAGGAAAGGGCTGTTTTGGAGGGGGGACTCCATAGCATTATTATCCACTGTCCCGTCTCCCCTCAAATTCTACCCACTCCCAGCTCCACCCCCAAGGTCTCCAGGTATTTCCCAACCCAGACCTGCCAATCCTATCTTGGGGAGCTTTCATTTGACCCATGCAATCAAGAAAGGATATTTTGTTTCTCCATGAAAACATCTGTTTCAAATCTTATTTACATGCTCCTCCGGTCTGCTATTTTCCTCTGCCTCCGTATTTGTTCAAGTATAACATTTCCTGTAAGAATATACAGGCAAAGAAATTGCGCATTTCAGTTAGGGTTTTGGTCTGCAGCAACACAATTTTGCTGGGCATTCGTCAGGGAAAGCCGATAACGACACTTCTCCCTCCGAATTGGGTGCAACATACTTTTCATAGATCCTTTGTCCTCTCATGAACACCTTGACTTCGTTGTCCAGAGGGAACGTTCCATCGTCTTTCCTGAACCGGTAGAAAAGTTTGAGATCCTTGAATTCCTTGTGTTCGTCACACACTGAAATTTAAAGTACATGAAATCAGCAGTGAAATGTAACATGTGAAATCAAGACGGGTAACCAAGTTAGTCTGTCCGTAGCAGTGGAAAAGAGCAAGAATCCAGGAGCACCTTAAAGACTAACATTATTTACGACAGGCTAGGAGCTTCCATGAGTCACTGTGTGCTTCTTCAGATACAGCTAGCCAGGGGTAGTCAAACTGCGGCCCTCCAGATGTCCATGGACTACAATTCCCAGGAGCCCCTGCCAGCGAATGCTGGCAGGGGCTCCTGGGAATTGTAGTCCATGGACATCTGGAGGGCCGCAGTTTGACTACCCCCGAGCTAGACTATAAGTCCATCTGCCCTTATATTTTGGAGAGTGGAGTAATTTCAGGTGTCAAATGACATTAGGAGGTGAATAATGCTACGGTCCAGTGAATCGTCTCCATGATACAGGACAGATGGACTCACATTCTAGCTATATCTGGAGAACTGAACAATGACTCACAAAAGCTCATCTCCTTGCCATAAATTTTGTTAACAAACTGCTCTGGACTCTTGCTGTTTTCTACGGATAAGTGAAACCAGAAATGGTAACACGTCACAAAAGGTAGTCAAACGCCCAGTAATAACTATTTCAAACTTGTAAACAAAGGCAAAACAACACAAAAATCTTTGCTGCAAGATATGGCTACAAAAAGTTACTTACTTACACACACAAACACACACACTAGCCATCAGTGGGTTACCCACATCAGAAGAAGAAGTGTTGGTTCTTATATGCCGCTTTTCTCTACCCGAAGGAGTCTCAAAGTGGCTTACAGTCACCTTCCCTTTCCTCTCCCCACAACAGACACCCTGTGAGGGAGGTGAGGCCAAGAGAGCCCTGATATTACTGAAGGAGAAGAAGAGTTGGTTCTTATATGCCGCTTTTCTCTACCCGAAGGAGTCTCAAAGTGGCTTACAGTCACCTTCCCTTTCCTCTCCCCACAACAGACACCCTGTGAGGGAGGTGAGGCCAAGAGAGCCCTGATATTACTGAAGGAGAAGAAGAGTTGGTTCTTATATGCCACTTTTCTCTACCCAAAGGAGTCTCAAAGTGGCTTACAGTCGCCTTCCCTTTCCTCTTCCCACAACAGACACCCTGTGAGGTAGGTGGGGCTGGGAGAGCCCAGAGATTACTGCTCGGTAAGAGCAGTTTTCTCAGTGCGGTGGCGAGCCCAAGGTCACCCAGCTGGGGGACCAGCAGGTGTTCTGAGTCGGTCGGCCTCAAGCAAATGCCTGGTGGAAGAGCTCCCTCTTGCAGGCCTTGCGGAACTGTGGAAGTTCAGGCAGGGCTCTGATCTCCTCAGGGAGCTCATTCCATCAGGTGGGGGCCAGGACCGAAAAGGCTCTGGCCCTTGTTGAGGTCCGACGCACTTCTCTGGGGCCAGGGATCCGCAGCCAGTTGGAGGTGGCGGGGCGTAAGACTCTTGGGGGTATAGGCGGGGAGGCAGTCTCTCAAATACACTGGGCCCAAACCGCGTATGGCCTTAAAGGTGATTACCAGAACCTTAAGCTTAATCCGGAATTCAACTGGGAGCCAGCCAAGTTGTTGGAGTGCCGTCCGGATGCAGGATCTCCATGATGTTTTAGTGAGAAATCTGGCCGCAGCATTCTGCACCAGTTGTAGTTTTCGAATCAAGGATGAGGGTAGGCCTGCATAGAGCGAGTTGCAGAAGTCCAGCCTAGAGGTGACCGTCGCATGGATCACTGTGGCTAGGTGTTCTGGGTCCATGTAGGGTGCTAGTAGCTTGGCTTGGCGGAGGTGGTAGAATGCCAGCCACACTACCTTTGTGACCTGGGCTTCCATTGTAAAGGAAGCATTCAGGATCACACCCAGGTTCCTGGCGGAGTGCGTTGTTGAGAGCTTGCTGTGGAATACACTCTACAAAGCCGCCATTTTCTCCAGGATCTCTGTTGCCTGGAGATTAGGTGTAAAACCAGGGTATCCTCAAGTCCCACTTGGGGACTGGTACCCCTGGGTCCACCATACATGGGGTCCACCCAGGCCCAGTCTGTGTACTCCATAATGTATGAACTGACCAGGCCTGGGCCTAAATGCCCAATCTACCATGAAGTTTACTAGATGACCTTCAGCAGATCCTTGAAGGAAAATCAGATTTATAACAAATTTAATGCTAAAGAATTTAATAAAGGCCCGTTCTTTTCACTCACCATGGTGGATAATGCTACGGTCCAGTAATTTCTGTACAAGTTTAATCGCGGTCTCCCTCTCCGTGGTCTCCTTATGATCAATCAGCCAGTCAATGAGCTCTTTGGCAACAAAGCAGTTTGGATACGTCTTGAGGTGATGCCGTCGGTCTTTGATTACCTTTTCTTCATGCAGGCGGAGCCTGTGAATCAAACAACATTCACACTGTGAGTGATGTCTCCCATATTCCCCCAGTGTTGGACAGAAGGCTAGTTGACCCCCTCTCCTTGACAGATTGGCTTTCCATCAGCAGGAAGGATTGGTGGGTATAAACACTGAATCATGCAATTGTCCACCATACATATAACCAGTAAGAACTTAAGTAGAGCTCTGCAGGATCAGGCCAGATCTGTCAGCTTGAAAGCTCATATCTTGAAAATCCAGTTGGTCCCTAAGGTGTTCCTGGAGTAGAAACTGTTAGAATCATAGAGTGGGAAGGGGACATCCAGGGTCATCTAGTCCAACACCCTGCATGCAGAGAGCAGGAAACTCACAACGATCCCAATTCCATGCCTAGATGATGCAGACTCCAAACTCACACAGCTACGTGGTGTACTGGTTTGATTCCCACTCTACAACCAGCAGCCAGCTGGGTGACCTTGGGTGTGTCACAGCCCTAATAGGGCTATTCTGACTGAGCAGTAATATCAGGGTTCTCTCAGCCTCACCTCCCTTATGGTGTGTCTGTTGTGGGGAGAGGAAAGGGAAGGTGATTGTAAGCCACTTTGAGACTCCTTCAGGTAGATAAAAGTGGCATATAAGAACCAACTCTTCTTCTTCTTCAGTAATATCAGGGCTCTCTCAGCCCCACCCTCCCTCACAGGGTGTCTGTTGTGGGGAGAGGAAAAGGAAGGCCATTGTAAGCCACTTTGAGACTCCTTCAGGCAGTGAAAAGTGGGGTATAAAATCCAACTCTTCTTCTTCTACCCTCTGAAGCTACCTCCGGGGGGGGGGGGATGAGGCTTTTGTGCTGTTTTCCAGAATAAATTAATTTCAGCACCTCCACACTTTTTAACCTGTGCTGGGGAAAATCAGCAGATGAGATAAGCCCCAGGAACACAAAGTCAATTTTAGGCCTGGCAGATGGAGAAATCAGTTGTTGGCTCAACAGAAAAGAAGAACAGGAGGAGACACAGAGGCAGCTTTCCACACCATACGCTAAGACACATAAATATGCTCCAGTCTGTGTAGGGAACAAGCGTCCGCACATTGCTGGAAGCCAGGAGTCATTTTCCCAGAGAAGTGTTAACAAGCTTTGCATTAAAAAGCTTCGCATTACCGCATGATTCAGGCCATCCTGCTGCCAAAAGTTACAAGAACTACATGCAGAGTGAAGAACGAAAGTGTGAGCACATAACCCAGTCTCCGTACAGAAAACCACAGGCAGAGGTTCACAGCACAGGAATTTAATGCCCAAGATCAGGGGTAGTCAAACTGCGGCCCTCCAGATGTCCATGGACTACAATTCCCAGGAGCCCCTGCCAGCGAATGCTGGACATCTGGAGTTTGACTACCCCTGCCCAAGATGGTTGCAAATATCTTGATTTTCAAAAAGGGTGGCTGGTAGAATCTTAAGACCCCCCCCTTGCATGCTTCTGTTCTGGTTCTAAAGCAGGGGCAGTCAAACTGCGGCCCTCCAATGTCCATGGACTACAATTCCTATGGGCCCCTGCCAGCCTGTTCTAGAGGCTAAGGTAAAGGTAAAGGTAAAGGCAAGGTAAAGGCAAGCACCGAGTCATGTCTGACCCTTGGGGTGACGCCCTCTAGCATTTTCATGGCAGACTCAATACGGGGTGGTTTGCCAGTGCCTTCCCCAGTCATGACCGTTTACCCCCCAGCAAGCTGGGTACTCATTTTACCGACCTCGGAAGGATGGAAGGCTGAGTCGACCTTGAGCCGGCTGCTGGGATCGAACTCCCAGCCTCATGGGCAGAGCTTTAGACAGCATCTGTGCCTTACCACTCTGCGCCACAAGAGGCTCTCTAGAGGCTAAGTGGGGGGAAATTCAGTAAGGAGATCAATACAGTGTGAGAGTGCCATCCTTAAAGGGAACCATGGTTCAGTGGCTGGGCATCACGTCCATTGAATGAGAACAAGGACAGCCCCACAACTTATGCCACACAAACAAACAATTGCAGGGGTCCTTTAAGAGACATCTGCCCTTTCCTACTTGCTCATTGGCCTTGGCTGCCTGTTGTTTGTGCAGTGCCCTTTCACCAAAATTCCCCATCACGATACTTCTTGAAGCTTATTTTACTCCATCACAGTTGGCTGAGCTGATTGGAATTCTAGCCTCCCACATGGCTGTAAGAGCAAAGGGGAACGTTCAAGGCAATAGTTGTACTGATATCTTTGTCGATTCCAATATGGAATATTTTAACATAGCTTGCCTCTTTTGTAAGCACGGCATTACATCATAACCAGGAGACTGACTAGCCTCTTGAGAGAGGCTCTGCCCAGATTTCCTCATTGCGCTGGTGCCGTTCTGCCAGTATGGAGATTATGGTCTGTTGGAATGGGCAAGACCCGAAGTGTGCATGATTCAGAAGCATGCGATGAGTGTCCTGCAGGGGGCATCGGACAAAATGTTTATTTAGCATAGTTAGATCAGAAACTTCCTCATATTTTCCAAACAATCTTCTTCTGATTGGCTCAACTGGAGACATCTTGCTCCCTTGAGGATACTTTCTCCCAGCTTGATATGCCCAAGATGGGCTCTTCGCTGTGCCAGGAGGAAAAGCGGCTGCAATCCTCTATTTTTTTTTAATTTCTGGTTCATTATAAGCAACACGGGTCAGGAAAACATATTGCTACCCAGAATGCTTTGCGTGATAGGACAACCGACAGACTCTATGTGAAGTCAAGATCTTCAGCAAGAGGTCTTCTGGCTGTCACAGGGGTAATGCAATCATTTGCACAGAAGGGCAGGGCAGGACAGTGGTTCCCACCTAAGCATAACAAAGAATGGGACCGCACCTGGGCCAGTGGCAGATCTAATTTGCCATTATGTATTGTTTTACCTTAATGTCTCTTCCTGGTGCTTCTAGCAGCTTCCTTCTGTCTTGAATAACTGGCACATCAAAACCCCATTTACCCACTCACGTGTCACATGCAGGGATTACTGCAAATCACTTAGCATTTAAGGTCTAAAACCTCTATTGCAGGGTAGTCAAACTGTGGCCCTCCAGATATCCATGGACTACAATTCCCATGAGGCCTTGCCAGCACATGCTGGCAGGGTCTCATGGGAATTGTAGTCCATGGACATCTGGAGGACCACAGGTTGACTACTCCTGCTCTATGGCGTTTGCAAATATAGTGGTTAAAGAAAGGCAGTCAATTTGGATGGCTGAACATTGCTGAGTGCTTCTTACTGTTCTTTTGCTTGCAGCATACAACTCTTATACAACCCGCCCAGGATACAAGAATATCCCAAGTAGGACACTGAACATATGTGACCTGGGAGGCCTAGGAGGAGGCAAACGGGAAATGTGACGCTCCTGGCATCGGACAGGCGGCTTCACATCCATTTGCCAACCCTCAGCAGCTAGCGGTTGTCATGTTCCAAAGCCAAGTTCCTCTTTCTATTTACATCTCAGCCACATGAAAACGTAATTGTCACTTGACTGCGGTACGAAAGAAAATAGCCTTTAAAAGCGGAGGCGAACACTGGGGAGGGGGGGAAGCCCAAACAGAAGATGAGCATCCTTCTAAGTCAGTACGGTCCAGGAGGAACCTCTACACTCTGGTAGCTGTGAACCACATGGCCATTGAAGTTAGCTCCTGTAATCATGCCTGGTCTGAAAACATTTGGATTTGGTCCTCTTTTGCTGTGCTGGTGTGAGGTGCCTGCTACGGAGGCAGCCTTGGACAAACGCTAGGAATGTTGTCTGCCTGGTGCATAGAGGCTAAGAAGACATTCTGGAATATTTATATTTTTTGTTTTGACTTTTATCCTGCCAGTTTGGTGTAGTGGTTAGGAGTGCCGACTTCTAATCTGGCATGCCGGGTTCGATTCTGCACTCCCCCACATGCAACCAGCTGGGTGACCTTGGGCTCCCCACGGCACTGATAAAGCTGTTCTGACTGGGCAGTGATATCAGCACTCTCTCAGCCTCACCCACCCCACAGGGTGTCTGTTGTGGGGAGAGGAAAGGGAAGGCGACTGTAAGCCGCTTTGACCCTCCTTCGGGTAGGGAAAAGCGGCATATAAGAACCAACTCTTCTTCTTCTTCTTCCTTTGTCATAAAGAGTCAGGGTCAATGGTCATGGCTACAGGTAAGGTAATCGGCAGCAAGATGTTCATGTAAGGCTCAGTCTTAGGCCTGGCAGAACCATTTTGTTTTCCAGGCCCTGCGGAACTGTCTAAGGCAGGGGTAGTCAACCTGTGGTCCTCCAGATGTTCATGGACTACAATTCCCATGAGCCCCTGCCGGCATTTGGTCTAAGGTCCTGCAGTACCTTGATCTCTTGCGGCAGAGCGTCCTACCGAGCTGAGTAAACCCTGGCCCTGGTCGAGGCCAATCTGACCTGATCATTAGATCTCAACTCCCCCTTGATTTACAATGGAGACTCCGTGTACTTCGTTATCATACCACCACATGTGCAGACCGTGATGGTACTGGGAACATAACGCAGAAGCCTGGTTGACTTGAAAGTTGGGAGTACAACCCCTGGGTATGAGATCAAAAGAGGGGGCGTGAGGATGAACAACTTTGCCCGCTGGGCAGAGGATGGGCTGTAGGTGTCTCCGTCATGCTCTCATTCCCTGTTGCTTGCCTGACTGGCTTTGCCTTCCATTTCCTTCTTTTCCAGCAGTGGCACAATCCTCACGTACCACCCCGATGCCATTTGCTTCCCCTCTCTAACAATCTGCCTGGTTTCTTCTCCTCTTCCTCTTCACCAGGGGTAGTCAAACTGCAGCCCTCCAGATGTCCATGGACTACAATTCCCAGGAGCCCCCTGCCAGCATTCGCTGGCAGGGGACTCCTGGGAATTGTAGTCCATGGACATCTGGAGGACCACAGTTTGACTACCCCTGCTCTTCACTTTAGGCTACGATTGCAACAACAACTGTTATCCCAGCAATGGCTGTTACTGGGTTGGGAAAGACCTGCAGACCTTGGGGGTGGAGCCAGGAGCAGGCAGGATTTGGGTCTGGGAGGGTCTTCACTGGAGTATGATGCTACAAACAGCCATTTTCTCCAGGGGAACTGATCTCTGCCACCTGGAAATGAGCTGTAATCCCAGGGGATTCCCAGTTCCTACCTGGAGTCTGGCGTCTCTGTCGGTTGCCCACATCGCCAGGTTTTCCTTCTCTTTTTGTTGACGGCATAAGCAAAGGCAGCATTCCTCTATTCTGAGGCAATCTGAACTCCCTCGTCCCAGTTTAAAGGAAGTGTTAAATGTGGAGGACCCCCTCGTGTCTGCAGACAAACTGTCTATGGTCCGTACCTGGACCCATGCTGCTGTTTTTTTAGTTTTTCATCTACATGTAGATTGTCAAAGCGCTAACCAGGATGGCCAAGGCAAACCTGATCTTGTCAGATCTCGAAGGCTTAAGCGGGGTCAACCCTGGCTAGTATTTGGATGGGAGACCTCTAAGGGACGTGAAGGTTGTGGTGTAGAGCAGTGGTCCCCAACCTGCGGGCCGCGGCCCGGTGCCGGGCCGTGAAGGCCATGGCGCCGGGCCGCGGCTCCCTCTCCCCGCCCCCCGGCAGTAAAAAACTTCCCAGGCCGCAAGCTTGCGGCCCGGGAAGCTTCTTACTGCGGGAAGGCGGGGAGAAGGAATCAGAGCCGCGCCCGTGTGCTCCTGAAATTTTTGAAAAAAGCTGCCTAATTCTTCACATTCTCGATTATTATATAACATGGCAATTCTAGGAACTCTTTCCTGAGAGTAAGCCCTGCTGAACAGACTTCAGTAGCATTCCAAGCAGGTCTGCTTAGGATCGTACTGCAAGACCGCAACGGAACGAAGATATGAGAACTGCTTTTAAGTTGGTCTAAATCTAGGGACAACTTAGCACATGTTAGCAAGAGACGAGAGCGTGTCAAGGGTTGACAGCAACTGTGGTGCGGAATGTGGTTTGCCAAACATAGTGTAGGCTCGAGGACTTTCCCCTCACCTTGCACAATTCCTACGCCAGGGGTAGTCAAACTGCGGCCCTCCAGATGTCCATGGACTACAATTCCCAGGAGCCCCCTCCCAGCATTCGCTGGCAGGGGCTCCTGGGAATTGTAGTCCATGGACATCTGGAGGCCCGCAGTTTGACTACCCCTGTCCTACGCTATCATGCCAGAGGGAAGCTGCTGTGACTGAACGTTCATATTCTGGCCAGAGAGCAAAATCGGATGCCAGGAACAACCCCGTTTCTTTGCAAGTTAATGATTTGTTAACCTCACTGGAGAACTTTGTCAATTATTCTCAAGCTTCTTGGCCAGCGCCGGGAAGGCCAGTGGCACATGGCTATGCCTGGACAACCAAGCACTTTAAAGGTAGCAATAAATATTTTCTTTATTAGATCTTTAAACTTTCAGCATCTTACTTTAGAGTTTGGGGGGAGGGGGATGTGACAAAACAGCAACACAGAGATCTTCTTGAATACATCTGTCCACTAAGCCAGCCTTTCTCAACTTTTTGACCACTGAGAAACCCTTGAAATATTTTGCAAGCTTCGAGAAACCCTGGAAGTGGTGCGATGGTGCAGAATATGGTGGGGAAGCAGAGCTGTGCACATGCCCACCTGAGACCCTTCCCCTGGGCCTGCTTCGAACACTTGAAATATGCTACAGAACAGTGGCAAAAATCTCACTACTGTGTTCTTTGCAGAGGTTGCCGATCCACTGAATTGCTGCATGGATTTCTCAGGATTGGTGGCGACAGCCCTTCTTAACAACCTGCTAAGTGCCTTAAAACTTTGGGGTGGGTTACTTCCAAACCGGTCAGTCCTAGAGGAGATCAGCCCTGACTGGCAGGTTACAGGGGATGAGCGATAGGGTTGTGAGTGTCCTGCATAGTGCAGGGGGTTGGACTAGATGACCCAGGAGGTTCCCTTCCAACTCTATGATTCTATGATTCTATGACTGCTCCTTCGAAGGCCAGATCCTGAAGATGAAACTCAACTACTTTGGCCGCCTCATGAGAAGGAAGGACTCCCTGGAGAAGAGCCTAATGCTGGGAGCGATTGAGGGCAAAAGAAGAAGGGGACAACAGAGAATGAGGTGGACGGATGGAGACACTGAAGCAGTCGGTGCAAACTTAAATGGTCTCCGGGGAATGGTAGAGGACAGGAAGGCCTGGAGGCCATGGGGTCGCAATGGGTCGGACACAACTTCGCAACTAACAACAACAACAACAACTTCCATGCATATGTCTTCGGAGCTGAGATTTATGCCACTGAAACCCTGCTTGAAATGTCTTGGACTCCTCCAGAAACCTGAAGCAGATGGTTTGCATAATGCAAAAACTGCATGAATGATTAATTACTCCAAGTGGCTGGCCTTTGAAAGTTTTAATTCTTCTTCCAGTCCTCTCCTTTCATATCCCTCTTTGCTAAGTTTCAGATTTTCCAGTTTAAAAAGTTGCTCTTCCAAAACAAAAAAGATCACAGAGCACATGTTACAGTTTTACTCTACCAAGTAGCGCTGCAGAGAAGGGAGCAAGTAATTATTTTAAAGAGGAACAGGTCCAAATCACACATGTTCCCACTCAATAAAGGCTGAGTCTGCGAGAACGGGCCCAGAAAGGTCTCTGGCATGCAATGGTTGTGGTATTGGATATTGCCGATCCAATCCTGGAAGCACCAAGCATTTGATTGGGTTAGCCATATCCAGTTGCACACCCCTAATTAAGACCTTGTTTGCACTGAGTGTCATCTTAATGGGGACCAGTCACTTTACTATTGGCTGATCACATACTGTTAAGCCTGTGGGTTCAGCAGACACGGACAGGCTCTTCGAAAACAATCAGCTCTTTATTAAAAACCAACTCCAACAAGAAACACCAAACAGCAAACATAGGAATTCATGGAACTTATATACATGTGAGCTGGCCTGACAAGGAACCTGATTGGCCCTCAACGGAGCTGTCCGATTGGTCTATAACAGAGTTCTAACATAAGTCACTCGCTGGTCAGATTTGGACCCTTTATTTGCAAATTGTACACGTATGAAGCGGCTGAGATTGATGACTAGATTGGGGGAGAAATGTCCTGCCTCGTATCATGTCCTTATTTACCAGGTGATATTATTTACCTCTTTGCCATGAACAGTTTCCACTGTCCATTTCCACATGTGAAGCCTCTATTAAAAGGACAGGAGCACATTTCCTTGGGAGGTGGTGGGTTCTCCATCTTTGGAGATTTTTAAACAAAGGTTAGATAGCCATCTGACGGAGAGGCTGATGCTGTGAAGGTTCAAGGGCGTGGCAGGTTACAGTGGATGAGCAATAGGGTTGTGAGTGTCCTGCATGGTGCAGGGGGTTGGACTAGATGACCCAGGAGGTCCCTTCCAACTCTGCTATTCTATGAATCTATGTTTCTAGGCTGGATTGCACAGGACTAAAATTAGGTTTGCCAGTTTCTTGGCAGGAAAAAAAATGTCTTGTCCCTTTAACAGAAGCTTAATGGGATGTTATTTATCAGGTGATGGCATGGACCTTTCCATACCATGAAATGCTTCAGCTGACCACACGTTAAATGTCTAACAAAGAAGGTGTTTTTCCTCCAGGCCCCCTTAGTTGAAACACATTCATACAGAACAGCATTGCTGTTATGGCAATATTACCATTTTCTAGCATTCAGACATCCAGCTTTTTGATGGGGGGGGGGAAATGAGCAAGTATTGCAGACACCTACTGGACAGTGCCTGTGACATCACTAAGTGCTGAACACTGTAATTCCAACCTGCACTATGGAGATCTGTTTTATTTCTTCTGATGATGCGGACTGCTCAGGAATGGGAGAGAAGGACTAATGAGGCTCTTCAAAATAATAATGGCTTTTTATGCTCTTCTTCATGAGCCTCTTGTGGCGCAGAGTGGTAAGGCAGCCGTCTGAAAGCTTTGCCCATAAGGCTGGGAGTTCAATCCCAGCAGCCGGCTCAAGGTTGACTCAGCCTTCCATCCTTCCGAGGTCGGTAAAATGAGTACCCAGCTTGCTGGGGGGTAAACGGTCATGACTGGGGAAGGCACTGGCAAACCACCCCGTATTGAGTCTGCCATGAAAACGCTAGAGGGCGTCACCCCAAGGGTCAGATATGACTCGGTGCTTGCACAGGGGATACCTTTACCTTTACCTATGCTCTTCTTCAACATACTGCAGCAAACGTCTCTTTTCTTGGCAAACAAAAAATATAGCGTTTGACACTTAAACTCTTTGGGGGGAAAAAACTACCTTAATGTGAAAATTGAGAAAATAATCCGGAGAAGCTGAAATTTGCATGTAACATCGGTAATGAGAATCAGAAAAAGTTTGAGGTTTTCTTAAAATGTGGCCACTGTAGGAAGATTGTCTGCCATGTGACCTTATAGTAAAAAAGTGAACCCCCCCCGACATTTGCTAATGGCTTCTTCACCTGCAGCATTCTTCAGTCACGTTTGTGGTAACAAAAAGGGAAGGAAACAGGAATTGACAGTGTTGCTGAACACCGCATCATAATTATTCTTGAACAACAACCCTACATCTTGGGAAGCAAGTCCTAGTGAAACCAACAGAATATACTTCCTGTAAAAAAATACAAAACAGTATAGTTTGAATCAATACTGTTCTGATTTCTGGTTCAGATGAGGATCGAATTAAGTTTCTTTTGGCATATGTATTCCCGATGGTTACACTGGACACAGCCACGTTTATACTATTATCTACGTCCATCAGGAAAAGATTTGCCTCTGATGCAACCCAGAGTCCAAGATGTTCATTGTACAACTGTACCACTGCATGCTATTTTTCTTTTTTTTTCCTTCCAAAAATCTCTTTATATTAAGCTTTAATATTTTTAAAATTAAAAACAAGTATGTCAGCGAACAATAATTAAAACAGATTCAATTTTAATTGTTGCTTGTTAACATACTTGTTGTAATTGTTTCATTTTTGTTGTTCTGCCTGTTATGGCATCAGGCTGCAACAACAAACTTATTTACTATTTTAATTCCCGTAAAGGGATTCTTCCCCATCCCGCAATGTATCCTGCCACCTATTGAGTTTACATGGCAGAATGAACATGGCAGAGATCTTAGACCCTGGCTCCTGAATTTACTCTTATTTTTTGAGCCTTGTCTCATGACCTGAACTTTGTACTGCCAGACCTCAGCAAGGCTGAGAGGTCTTGTCTAATATAAGCATCTGCCCCAGCTAAGTATGCACGGTATACACGGAATGCAGCCTGTCTCTCCGTCTCTGTTATTACGGCTCCTCCCTCTGTGCCGTCTTCAACTCATTTGCTCATCTGCTCACCAACAGCCTGTGAAATAAAGCGCTGGGATGATCAGCAAGCGGTCCACAACTGCAGCAGCTGACAGTTAACAGTGGCTCACATTTTGCTCAAGTCTTTTAGCTGCAATGTCACTGAGCAGATCTAATACCAAAAAGGAACCCCCCCACCACCACCAAACACACACACAAAAAGCAATGAAACATTTGAAAAATTCATTTGGAGAAGAGTATTGATTTGGAGGGTGGTATTTCCAATATGGCACAATGGTTAAAGTGTCACATAGGGATCTAGGGAAACCCAGGTTGAGGTACCCAGCTTATTGGGTGAACTTGGGGTAGTCTCTCTCCCCCCCCCCCCCCTCTCTCAGCCTAAACCACCTCACAAGGTGTTCACTGTGAGGATAAAAGCTCCGCACAAGAAGGGGCAGGATTTTTTCTTTAAAACCTGCTAAATTAAAGCTAGATCAAAGGCACAACAAATATGTCCAGACGCTGCTTGAAGACTCCCAGTGAGAGGGAGCTCACCACCTCTCCAGGGAGCCGATTCCACCACTGAATGACTTCTACCATAAACCATTTTTTCCAGATATCCAGACACTACCTTTCCACCTGCAATCTAAACCCATTGGCTGCAGGTCCTCTCCTCTGCTGCCAACAGGAACCACTCCCTGCCCTCCTCCAAGGGACAGCCTTTCAAATCCTTAAAGAGAGCAATCATGCCCCTTCTCAACCTCCTCTTCTCCAGGCTGAACATTCCCAAGTCCCTCAGCCTTTCCTCCTGCTTTATCAGGCATGAAACCCAACGGAGTCCACCTTCCAAAGCAGTCCTGTCCACCAGGGAAATTGATCAGTGTAATTTGAAGATCTGCTGGAATTAGGAGAGAGCTCCAGACCCCACCTAGAGGTTGGCAAGGAGCCCACCTGGCCAACAAGGAGAGGAAGACTTTCGCTGGGCCAGCCTTTGACTTGCGAAGCGAGCATGGATAGCTCTTGAAAACCCACATGCTTCTTTCTTTCCAAATGAAGTTCATAAACCAGAGGCCAATCAGTCCAAACCACCTTCCCCAAGACACGAGGCATTCTTCTGTCAAACATCACACCGCTGAAGTGTCCCATCAAAGGAAGAGCGGAGGCTGACTGAATTAAACAAGCCAAGCTCTCAGGTCTCCAGGTCAGGGATTCCCAACCAGGGGTCTGTGAGAGCTCTAGAGTGGGTCTGCAGCCTTTCCCCCTCTCACATTAATGGACTTGGCCATAAGCTAGGGAATTGGGTGCAAATACCAAAGAGGGAGGGAGTTAGTTGGGTTGTGTTCTGGGCTGTCTTCTCAGCTCCTGCCATTCTTTCAAGCCAACATGAGGCAGAGATGTTATAGCGGTAGTAAAGGCTGGGGGAGAGAGTGAAAGGAAGGCGAAGGGTGTGACTGGTGATGTCAATTCCAGTGACATGTCACTTCTGGGGGTCGTGGCAGGGAGGTGTGGCCAGCTGACATCACTTCCGGGGGTCCTCAAAGCCTGAATATATATTTCAGGGGCTCCTCCACAGTCAAAAGTTGAAAAAGGCTGCTCTAGGTGATCACACCTTGCGGTGGGTAGAAGAGGCCCAACTCTAAATAAAAGGGATTAAAAATATCTCACCCTGACCTGAACGGTCCAGGCCAACCCGATCTCAGAAGGTAAACAGAACTGGCCCTCGTTAGGATTTGGATGGGAGACCACCAAGGAAGTTCAGGGGCATGCCAGAGAGGCACGCAATGGCAAGCCGCCTTTGACAGAAGGTATTTAACAGTGGTGGTCAGCAGTTCTCCCCTAGTCCCCAGTGTGGGTAGGTGGGGGGTTGGTTTGCAGCCGTGTTTGTTGCTGGTTTTGTATTTATCTAACTGTTGTGTTTTTAGTGGGGGTTTTAGGGGACTTGTATTTTATTTTTCATCTGGTAACATGCCACAAGCCGGCTTCGCTGAGAGTGGTGGGAAATAAATGCAAATAATAATAATAAAAATAATAATGAACGTCTCTCGCCTGGAATGCCTCATGAGGGGCTTCCCTAAGCTGACTGTGACTTGACAGCACCTTCCCTCATAATTATCAGCCAAAGGTGTCCTGACCCTGCCTTCGTTCGCTAGGCTTCGGCTGAAGCCAGGGCAGAAGTCACCTTCCACCTCCTTACCCAAGAAAAGCGTAAGGGACAAATGCCTCAGAAGCAAAACACCGCACCTAAAATGGAGCCAGGCAGTTTCCAGGAGTTTTTCTCCCGCTGTATAAATATTTGCTCGCTTTGTAAATAACAGAGGTGGCGCTGAGCCAACTGAGAAAGCAAGCCCTTATCGACGTGTTAGACATAACCACAATTATTTGGTCCTCTTCTCCGGCCCTGTTCAAGGGCAAAGTTTACACTTCAGGCCTCGATCAGCTCCTAAAAGTTGTAAATTAAAGCCACGCATCTTTCGTTTGTCCGCAGTTCGTTTGTCTCTCAGGTCAACTCTCCCCTAGTCAGACATTCTTCTGCAGCAGGGTTGGCCGAACTGTGGCTCTCCAGATGTCCATGGACTACAATTCCCATGAGCCCCTGCCCACATGGGCAGGGGCTCATGGGAATTGTAGTCCATGGACATCTGGAGAGCCACAGTTCGGCCAACCCTGCCCTACAGCCTGATCCTAAGTACAATGCAAGATGCCTAAACTCACTCATTTCAACAGGTTCAGGAAAGTCCAAGTTTGCAATGGATCATGGCAGTTTTAAGGAAACGGCTCTCAACTTGAGCCCCACCTGCAATATAACGTTGGCATGCGCTCCAGAGCTTTTCTAAGAATTACTGCAGATACCACAAGGGAATTCTTTTGAGCGTTATCTATACACCAGAGCCAGCGTGGTGTAAAGCGAGCCAGCGTGCTCCAGCAGTTAGCTTGGCAGACGAAGAGCTGGAAGGGCCAGGGTAGACTCTGCCCTTTGCAATGGAAACTCGTTGGGTGACCTTGGGCCGGTCAGACATGCCCAGTCTAGCCTACCTTGCAGGGCTGTTGTGAAGATAAAAGGGAGAAGGGGATTGGTGTTGCAATATAGCCGTGAACCAACTGGGAAAGGTGGGCTATAAGAATAGTAATAATTATTAGTATTAGTAGTAATAATAACTTTCCCCACCCATTGGGGAGAAGTGGCTAAATAAGCTCTTCTGAGACCTACTTCTAACCCAGCTCTGCTTTTTGACATCCACTTGCAAAGCAATTCCATGCAGCTTTTCCACCATCCCAACAGAAAGCACAAGAATCTCATTTTGATTAAACACAAAGCACAAGAATCTCATTTTGATTAAACACAAAGCACAAGAATCTCATTTTGATTAACAGTGAACCAGTTTTATTTATACTTTTAATTATAATTAGACTTCAAGGGCTGCCCCTCTTGGCCCAGCCATCTCGGGGTGGTATACATCATGATAAAATAACATAAAACAAACAGTTAAAGCACCACAAAAGAGACAGCAGAACTGCCCCTGCATCCTTACTAGCAGCCTGTACCGCATTAATTTTTATGTATACCACAGTATAGATGTTACAAGGGAGACTGTGTGTGTGGGGGGGGGGTTCTTAGATGTTACTGGCAGCCTGACCTCAATCAAATTCTGGGAGGAAGAGCTCCGACAGGGCCTGCATCTTCTCCAGGAGCTCATTCCACCAGGTAGGGGCCAGGACCGAAAAGGCCCTCACCCTGGTTGGGGCCAGGCACACCTCTTGTGGACCAGTCTGTTGGAACTGAAAAGGGAACATTTTCGGAGAGTCGGCCCCTCTGATACGCCAAGTCTGGATCGCAAATGGTACATTTTAATCTGCATTTTTAGCATGCATGCATCAATAGCACGCTGTACAGTGTGGCCATTTCACTCAACAGAGAGAGGCAGGATATAAATTAATAAATTTCCCACCAAGCCTCTTCCCTCAAGTCCTCACTTCCTCTTTCCTGGCCTCGCATTCCTGCTGAAAGAGAATTGCCCTATTTGGGTCTCAACTCAATTTGAGTACTAGTAGACTGAAGAGAGCATCAGAACCCAGGAAGTCCAGGGTTCAAATGTGCCACAAAGTGCATTTGGATGATCTCTGGCCGGTCATTCACTCCTACTCATCTTAACCTATCCCGCAGGCTTCTTGAAAGAATAAGACTGCAGTTGGAAAGGGGAAAGGAAACGAAGATGGGACGCAATATATAAATGTCAGGTTTTGTGGTCTTCTCAAAAAGGAATCCTTAAGGCTTATGGCTATAGAGGAAAGCTGGCAAGGAACGGAACAGGTAAAACCTCCAGAAGATAACTTGGCTCGGTTTTCAGCAGCCACATAGGTGGGCCCTTGGCTTTACGCCCCCCCCATCCTTTGTTCTTCTCTCCTGACACCCACGCCCGTCCCCTTGAGCCCCAGGGGAGGGGGGGGGGGAAACATATCCATGTCCTTTGAAAACAAAACTAAATCCAGCACCCTATAAAAATAAGCTAGCGTTGCATGACTGATCTTGGCTGCAGGGTTGGGTTTTCATATTACAAAGCACACCTCTTCTGCTTGCTGTAATTAGTGTGCGTGTGTTTGTGTGCGTGTGAGGTACCATCAAGTTGCAGTCAATTTACAGCCATCCCATAGGGGCCAGGCTTTTTCAACTAGGGCTCCGTCAAACCTTGGGGTTTCATGACGGTCCTGGAAGGGTTTCCCGAATGGGTGGGAGCTACTTAATTGTTTTTAATATATATATATTAAATTTGTTAAACATTTATCAGGTGATATGACCATATATAGCCATGTCAGCCACCCCAAAATGGCCAATGATGGGCCTGGAGGGGGCAGGCAGGGGAGGGTCTCCAGGTGGGCGTGTACCCAGCTATACTTCCCAACCATATTCTGCACCATCGCGCCACTTCTGGGGTTACTCGAAGCCTGAAGAATGCTTCAGGGGTTTCCCAGTGGTAAAATAGTTGAGAACGGCTGCCACAGGGTCTTCAAGGCATAAGACGAACAGAGCTGGTTTCCTATTGTTTGCCTCTGTGGAGCAATCCTGAACTTTATTGGCTTTCTCCCATCCACATGCAAACCATCTTTGCCCTGAGCCATCCAAGCTCAGGGTGCAATGAGGGTCATCACTAGTACAAAGCATCGGGGTTGGCCCAGCATCTTTAATGGCAAAGGATTGGGGGCAGGGGTTTGGGACGGGCAGTGGTTTGGGAGGGGCGCCTTTTCCATGCAGTTGCTACACCTGCCAGAAGTCCTTCTGACATACCCAGCTATTAAAAGTCTCGGAGACCTTTCCTTCTTGGCACCCAGCCACCCGTCATCGCCGCGCGGCTCAGAGAAGCCCCCTGACCTTTGCACTACACAGGAGGAGCAGCCCTAACCCCAAGCAGCTAGCTCTGGAGGTGGGGCACCCGATCTGTGTCAGCTGGAACAGAAAGAGACGGGCTTAGCGTTGGTTGCGCAAGCACAAAGAATTTTCCTTTTATTAAAAAAAAAAGCACACCACAACGGTTGGCTCGAGTCACAGAGAGGGAAAAGGCAAAGATCTCCTACCGTAGCTGCTCCCCGGTCAGCAGGACTTCGGCCATGTGCTCCATTTCAGTGGCCCGCTGCTGCAGGGTGCCCAGACTCCCTTCTTCCATCGCTGCCAACCTGGCCAGGGGCACACAACGCAACAAGCCGAGCCTTAAAAGGGACCGAGCAATTCCCGCCACCATAACATCCCAAACCTTGAGGTTGCAACTAAGGAATAATTATCCGCCCCCCCAAAAAAAACACACCCACCTCTGCACCCCATCCCCTTCCTGCATTCTTCTTGCATGCCTCCTGAGGGGCACCTGGAAGCCTGTCCCACTTTAACTGAAAGCCCTGTGGTCTTTGGCTTCTTACCCTTTGGCTCACACCTGGCACTTTTCTCCTTTGGCACCTGACCTGGATAGCCCCAGCAAGCCTGATCCACTCAGATCTCGGGAGCTACGCAGGGTTGTCCCTGGCCAGCGCTTGGAAGGAATCCCAGGGTCCCGAGATGGTGGCAGACATTGGGCAACCCGCCTCCAAACTGTCACTTGCCCACCTGTCCGGCCGTTTTAGGATCGCCTGGCTCCCTGCTCCTCCACGTGCAGCCAGCTGGGCTAGTCGCAGCTCCCTTTCACCAGTTCTCTCAGAGCTCTCTCTCTCTCAGCCCCACCTACCCTGGCCGGGGGGTCTGTCGCGGGGAGAGGGAGGGAAAGGCGTTCGTCGGCCCCTTCGGGCAGAGGACCAACCAGAGCTCTCCCTCCAGCGCCCTCCCTGTCCGCTCGCCTCTCTCCTCCCCGGTCTCCCTGCTGCAGCCCGTCCAATGCCCGCGTGCAATCCGGCGCAGCCCGGGCGCGGGGCGGAGACGGCTCTGGGGGTCCTGCGTGGCTCCCTGCGGCAAGCCCGCGCCGCGCTTCCCCTCACCTGGCGGCCGGGCGGGCGGGCTTCCTGGGCGGCGTCTCAGGGGCAGCGGGGCACGTGCCTCCAGCAGCCCCAGCAGGCCGGGCCAAGCCGGGCAGCGTCCTCCGGCGGCCGTGGGCGCTCAGCTCGCCTCCCCGGCGGCATGCAGCTCGCGGCGGCCCTTACCCAGGCATCGCCCGCCCCGAGTGGCGAGCGAAGCCAGCGGCGCCGCGGGAGACGGGCCAAGAGGGAGGCGCTGCTGCGAGTCAGGAAGGAAACAGCTGTCTCCTGGGCCCGGGCGGGCGGGGGGGGGGGCGCCAGCTGCCTCTCTCCCTACTGCCCCCCCCCCCCACTCAGCCACACAAGCCGCCTGGCCCGCCTCGCCACTGAATGCTTGGGGGGGAGGCTCAAAGAAGTCATTGCCAGGTTCATGGAGCTATTTGTAGCGATTTAGCGATTTAGCTCGCCGTTTATGTAGGGATTTCATTTATTCAGCTATTCATTTGTTCGATTTATAACCCACCACTCCCTCGCGGTGGCTGGCGACGACCTATAATCCCCACAAAAAAGCCCCTTTCAAAATGTATTTTTATTTTGCATTTATCTTTGTATACCACCGCTCTCGAATGTCTTCGTGACGATGTACAAGATCGATAAAATACAATAGAATTCCCCTAAAATGCCACATTAGTACAAATGTAACATAGCGAAATAATAACATAACAAAATGTATATAACAAAATACCCACCCACCCACCTCTGTCCAGCATGGGTCAACAACTCTCTCCCTGAGAGCGAGGAGTTGACCTCCATTTAGAGATCCTCAGATGGTAACGCTGGGTGATATAAAATAATAATAAAGCCCAGGTCAAACTCACCCATAGCGGCGGTGAATAACTCACCTCCTGCTCTACAGGCCTTGATCCAGTGCTTCAGGGGACACTGCGCGGCTTGGCCGATGATCCAGCTACTTTGGATAAATACCATGGTTCCTTTCTTGGATTTTAACCTGGCATGGGGGCTCAAAATTCCCAGAAAACCAAGCCTTCTGTCCTAGACCCTTGCTCTCTCCAGCAGCGGTTACTCAGAGGTGAGGGAAAAGGGCAAGCGGAGTGGCCAAAGGGTGGGTACAAAAAATAGTTTATTATTCCCCCACCATATTGCTAATCAATAGCACAGTTTGTTTGAAGAAACACAAACACCTGCACTTGCATTAGCGCAGATTTCAATCGAGTTTGTGTAAAAGGTAAAGGTATCCCCTGTGCAAGCACCGGGACATGTCTGACCCTTGGGGTGACGCCCTCCAGCGTTTTCTTGGCAGACTCAATACGGGTGGTTTGCCAGTGCCTTCCCCAGTCATTACCGTTTACCCCCCAGCAAGCTGGGTACTCATTTTACCGACCTCGGAAGGATGGAAGGCTGAGTCGACCTTGAGCCGGCTGCTGGGATTGAACTCCCAGCCTCATGGGCAGACAGCTTCAGACAGCATTTCTGCTGCTTTACCACTCTGCGCCACAAGAGGCTCTTGCATCACTCCAATTGCTTGGGTGTTTGTTGTTTACAGTTGAAATAATCCAGATTACCATGCCTTCAAGTCCAAGGGAATAACTGACTGAATCTTTTAAAAATGGGAAAGGCGCTGAAAAAGCTCTACAGATGGCATTTCACACCACTTCCCCAGAAAGCAAGAAGTGGTTTATAAATAAAATGAAGACAATGCTTTAAAATCGCTATTAAGTGGATGGATATGTTAATCTGTAGCAGCAAAATGAAATTTGAGAGCAGCACTTAGGCAGACTGTAAGTGGCAGAAGGGAGTATGTTGCTTCTTGGCTCTTGTGGCCCTTTCTTGCTTGCCCAGGGAAATGCCAATCACCACTATGGGATCAGAAGGTGAACTTCTTCCAGGCCAGACTGGCCAGTGATTTGGGGCGGGGGGTGGGGGCGCGGAGGGGGCATCATCTGGCCATGGAATTGGGGTAGTTTTGAGTTTCCTGCATTCTGCAGGGGGTTGGACTAGATGACCCTGGAGATCCCTTCCAACTCTATTATATTGTGATTCACCTTACAGACCAAAGTTTTGCAGAGTATCAACTTCTGTAAGTCAAATACTACTTTATTTATTTATTTATATTCATATTTTTATACCGCCCTTCCCCACGGCTCTGGGCGGTTTACATAAAACATTTTTGAACATTCACATAGAACACTATCAAAATCAATATCAAAAATCAATATAACAATAACAACAAAATATCAACTGGAACAATTAGAACGGCACTTCAACTGCAGAATTGTGGAAGTACCGGCAGGGCCCTGACCTCTTCGGGGAGCTCATTCCACCAGGTGGGGGCCAGGACCGAGAAGGCTCTGGCCCTTGTTGAGGCCTGATATGCCTCTTTAGGGCCAGGGATCCGCAGCCAGTTGGAGGTGGCAGAGCGTAGAGCTCTTCTGGGGGTATAGGCAGGGAGGCGGTCTCTCAGATACACTGGGCCCAGACCGCGTATGGCCTTAAAGGTGATTACCAAAACCTTAAGCTTAATCCGGAATTCAACTTGGTCAGATAACAGAGTTGAATCTGGGAACACCTTAGAGACCAAGAAAAGTTTGGGTCCAAGCTTTTGAGAGCTCATCAAACACAGTAGAAATGGAGATCTCCGTGTCCTTTGGTCCTGTCCAGGTGGATGGGTAAAGAATGCTTGCAAAAGATGCAAAGGTACAGTGTATATTGCAATCAGCCTCACTAGAGCAAAGGGGAAATGCTTAGGGGCAGAAAATTAGCACCTGTACTGGTCAGATGAGGAAGGCACAGGATCAGACCATGTACACTTTGACCCACGAAGACTGGAAAATGGCAGTTGCTCTTTAGGTCACTACTAGACTCAGATTTTGTTCTACATTAAAACCAGAGCAACCATAAACCATTCTCAGTGCATGCATGCAACAGGCTATTTTTAATGTTTTTAAATCACAGGTCAGAATTGATAAATACGCAAGATGGATTTATAGCAGTGGTCTTCAACCTGACCAGGAGCCACTGAGCATGAGATTCCCTAAAGGTTAAGCACACGACAGGAAATCACTGGATTTCAGAATCACGTGACAGGAAGAAGAGAAGCCAGAGTCATAATCTCAAAGACCAGTGCCAAACAAAGGACATATATTTATTATATTTCTATATCGCCCTCCCCTCATGGCTCAGAAAACTTGGAAACCATAATACAGGTGCAATATGTTTCAATAATAATAAAAGGATGACAACAGCAGTAACAGAAACAGCCGGTGAATTTTTTTGCTTAATTGGAATATTAACAGAAAGATTTCCAGCTAACTGAATCCCATAGGTTGGTCAGTGCAGGGTTGCCGTTTTGTTTGCTCCAAGGGCACATCTGTGAGAGGGGAGGGGTTCTGGGAGCCCAGTGCGTGTCGTTGCTTCTGTTGGATCTCAACCAAATGCCTGGCAGAAGAGCTCCATTTTGCTGGCCATGCGGAACTGCGCTAGCTCCAGCAAGGCCTGGTCTACCACTGGGAGTTTGTTCTGCCTGGTGGGGCCAGGATGGAGAAAGCTCTGGCTCTGGCTGAGATCAAACATGATGAATTCAAAAAGAAGGAAGAGGTCCTGGGGAAAGACCAGAAGACTAGGGTAGAACTGTGCCCATCCAGAACATGCAGGCACGATGAAATTAAGATAATCTAGAACAGGGCTTCTTAACTTATTTTCCACTCAGGACCCCTTCTCACCTGAGATATTTTTACATGACCCAAAGTATATATATATAGGCAAAAAAAAAATGAATATACAAGTCAAACATTTATTGAGGATAAATAAAAAAGAAATTTATTTTAAAACAATTCTTTAGCATACATATAATTTTGCCATTTATTAAAGACTACAGCAGATTTGCAGACTAATGAGATGGCTGTGCTTGTTTATTTTTACATAAAGAATTAAATCTTGGGATATTTGATGCCGCGGAACATAGAACATTTTCAACTTTTTCAGGGTTGATCGATAATTTGATTTTATAGTCATCAGTGCTGAGAACACTGCTTCGCATAAATACATAGTACAAAAGGGCAGATGTTTAGGGCTGTTTCTCAAATAAATACTAACTTTACTAGTATATAAAATTAATCAGCCTGTGCTTAATTTCCCTTAATCCTAACAATTCCCTAGTTGTTAACCTTTAGAAGCCCACCCTGATCTCCTTTCCATCAGGTATCTCCAGCTGTGGCTTAATAAATTTAAATGCCTCTATTTTGAAGATGAGCTTAATCAAGTGGGATCCATCTGCCAGGAACAGTCCATGGTGGCTTCTGTGCAAAGCATTCTAGCCAGGGGGCTGCCTGCCTGCATTCAGCACCCACTCACACATTATGCGCTCCTGTACATGGGGGAGAGACGGCAGAACCCAAAGCAACCCCCAACCACTGATTCACACACACCCCTTGCCCCAAATCCAGCCAGCCAAATAACCACTCAGCCGTCGCCAACACCTTCTCCCGCACGACCACTCTCCTCCTCTACAGCTTGACCAGCAGTGCAGCTCCTCATCTCAGGCAAAGCCACTGGGGCAAAGCACGCTGCTGCATCTGAGTCCTTTCAGCACCAAAACCATGCGCGTGTGCTCTCCCAGCAGGCTGCCTGTCACCCCATTCAGGGGCTTCACCGGGAAGGCAGCCTGTAGCAAGTACTACAAGTGCTACAAGGATAAACTGGTACTGGCTGGAAGTCACCAGGATTCAGTTATGTGGCCCCACTTGGGGTCACAGAGCCCAGTTTAAGAAGCTTTGATCTAGAATACATGAAGCATGAACCCACACTGAAGTATACATTTAAGACATCTATTCGCAATAGAGTAATATGGATTACCTTTTTTAGAGCCTCTTGTAAGGCAGCAGACATGCAGTCTGAAAGCTCTGCCCATGAGGCTGGGAGTTCGATCCCAGCAGCCAGCTCAAGGTTGACTCAGAATTCCATCCTTCCTTCCATCCTTCCGAGGTCGGTAAAATGAGTACCCAGCTTGCTGGGGGGTAAACGGTAATGACTGGGGAAGGCACTGGCAAACCACCCTGTATTGAGTCTGCCATGAAAACGCTGGAGGGCGTCACCCCAAGGGTCAGATATGACCCGGTGCTTGCATAGGGGATACCTTTACCTTTAATATGGATCCACAATTTAAATGAACATACACTGTAAAATGTACCAGGATGACATGACAAGCGAAGCAGTGACAAAGTGGCTCAAGCAGAGCCATCTGGATCTCAATCCTGTGAAAAGATGCCTTTATTCACTTATCTAAGGAAGAGAGGCTTCTCCCTGGGGGGACAGAGAGACACTGATGGCCACTGTGCCTCTCCTTATATTTGCAACTGACAGGCTGTGGATAGGATGCAGACTGGCAGAATTTGTACAGACTTTCCCCTCTGCATTATCTCTTGTCAGTCATCTTTAGCTTCCGCGATAAAGAATCACCAGTTTATGATAATATCAAAGGCTGATGAAAGAAGAGGTTATGGGTCAAGAGCAGACCATCTGCTTTGGATGCAGAAAGTCCCAGGTACAATTACTGGCATCTAGTGATGTGAAGGCTCAGGAGTGTGTATGGGGGTGGGGACACACTGATATTTTGGGGCGGTTGGGTTTTTCCTCCATGTGACTTTATACATTCCTTGTTAGAAAAACTGGGAAATGTGGGGCAGCACTGGGAGGGGGGAGGATGAAATATTGTCCCTTTGGAAATGAATGAAATGACTTTTATGCAAGTCTTTCCTTCTTCCTTATATATCGTGAAAAACTCTTGAGGACCTTTTCATGTTTTTCATTGGAAAAATTAAATACAGGGAAACTCTGAAAAAACATTTCTATTCCCCACCCACCACAAATAAATGAAATGTGCACTATGAATATGCAGGTAATACTGAACAACCTTGCAGGGGTAATTAAGAATTGCAGTAAGAAAACATACACAGAAGTTGTGGACAAAATTGAGAGAGTGCAGAGGAGAGTGATAAAAATGATCCAGGGCCTGGGGACCAAGCCCAATGAGGAAAGGCTGAGGGACTTGGGAATGTTCAGCCTGGAGAAGAGGAGGTTGAGAAGGAACATAATTACTGTCTTTAAGAATCTGAAAGGTTGTCACTTAAGAGGAGGGAAGGGAGTAGCTCCTGTTGGCAGCAGAGGTGGACCTGCAGTAGTGGGTTTAATTACAGAACCATAGAATAACAGAGTTGGAGTGGATGTCATGGGTCATCTAGTCCAACCCCCTGCACTATGCAGGTCACTCACAACCCTATTTTTCATTCACAGTAACTTGAGCCTCTTGTGGTGCAGAGTGATAAGGCAGCCGTCTGAAAGCTCTGCCCATGAGGCTGGGGGTTCAATCCCAGCAGCCGGCTCAAGGTTGACTCAGCCTTCCATCCTTCCGAGGTCAGTAAAATGAGTACCCAGCTTGCTGGGGGGTAAACGGTAATGACTGGGGAAGGCACTGGCAAACCACCCCGTATTGAGTCTGCCATGAAAACGCTGGAGGGCGTCACCCCAAGGGTCAGACACGACTCAGTGCTTGCACAGGGGATACCTTTACCTTTACCCTGCCACCCCCTTGAACCTTCAGAGAATCAGTCTCTCGGTCAGATGGCTATCTGTAGAATGGTGTGTTTTCCAGAAGGCCCAGAAAACAGTGGGGTTCTGCAGGAAGCAGATACATGTTAGAGGTAGAAACCCCCTCCAGTTGTGAGCATAAGCAATAGCTGGAGAAGATTGTTACTAGGACAGAAACATAGGGGGAGTTGTCCATTGATAGTATGCCTTTGCTATAGCAACTGGTCCCCTACCTGTTGTGCCAGTCTGCCCCCTAGTGGCATAGTTGCGCCCTACAACAAGGCCGAGAAGTTGCGAGAGAGTCAACACCACTTTCCCAGAGCGAAACTCAAGCCTGGTAGCAATTTAAACACCCACAAGGCATAAACTCTTGAGAAAATATGTACGTCATCGGACTAAGAAAGACTGCTTAAAAAACATTTTTAAAGAAAGAACTGCAATTAACTGTGTCCCAAAAGATTATAAAAACAGTAATTTTAACATTGCAAAAAGTAGGACGAGTGAACCGCTGCCTGCTTTAATGCTAAAATCTGGAACACAAAATTGCTAGCCTAAAAAGCTGGGGTCGATCCCGGTGAAGAAAATGAGGCTTCAGAATAGACATGCACACAAAACCGGCGTGCACCCTCCCCCCTTTAGCTGGAGAAGTTAACTGCCACCCATTTTGTTGGTCCTTACGGTGCTACTGGCAATAGCTGTTCCCTCCCCTGACGACGAATAAGACAGGAAGACCAGAAAGGGCGCCTCTTATTAAGCTCTTAAAAGCCATTTCCAAATCCTTAAAGGCAACTCCAGATTCTCGCCCCCGGCGTCCACTTCCCCGAGGCAGCCTGCCTGCGAACCACAGAGCCAACCTTTGCAACATCGCCTTGCCGTCCGCCGCGCGCAGCCAAGTGCCGCCCCGCCCCTCCCCTCCGCCTTTATACAGACCGCCGAATCCCCGCCCACTGTGTATCACGTGAGGCCCATTGGCGCGCTTTCGGCGGCGGGCCGTTTCCTCGACCTCCGAGGTTGCTCCTGGCAACCGTAACGGCCAAGCCTCCTCCACCCCCCCCCCCCCCCGCGGCCAGACGATGCGGAGCCGGGAGGAAGTGGACGCCACGCTGCAAGTGGCCAAGGTGGACCCGGCGGAGCTGCTGCCGGCCGCGCAGTGCCTCAGCTTCAGCGCCCAGGCGGACGCCGCCGACTGCTACCTCCTGCAGCTGGAGCCGGAACTTTGCGCCGAGTTGGAGGCGGGGCGGAGGTGCGTGCGCCCCCTGGCGGCCGGGAGGGAGGGAGACGCGGGAGGCTGGCGGGCGGTCTGCGCTCTCTGGCTCACCCTGGCGGCCGGGATGGCCAATAGCAGACCATTTCTCCCTGGAAATGGTTTTGGGAGCGACAATTGAGTTCAAAGCGCCGATTGATTTTCCTAGCAACGGATTGCCGCACTGCATATTTAGGGTGTTGTGACACCGTTTACTGATTTGCTACTAATTCTACTTTCTCCTGATAACTGCACTCTTATGATGTCTGCTCCATTGTCTGACAAAGTGTGCCTGCACACAGTCGCTCACCCCTTGAATAAATCTTTGTTGGCCTTAAAGGTGTCCTTGGACTCAAATTTTGTTGAGCTACTTGAGAGGAACACGACTACCCGCTTGAAGGGTTCATAAGAGTACAGAGAAAGTAAATCAGGAGCAGATTTGTAAAATCAGCCCTTTGGGTTCAGTTGTCATTCACAAAAACCTGGGGGAATAAAACGGTTGTGGTTAGTGATTAATGGCCGACACTTTCCCAGTTGTGAATTGAACCCAAAGGACTTATTTTTTTTTAAAAGGGTTCACATTAGGGTTGCCAGCTCTGGGCAGGGAAATACCAGGAGACTTTGTGGGCGGAGCCAGGAGTGGGTGGGGTTTGAGGTGGGAGGAACTTCCCTGGAGTATAATGCTATGGAGTCCAAAGCAGCAAGTTTCTACAGGGGAACTGATCTCTGTTGCCAGGAGATGTTATAATTCCAAGTGATTCCCAGATCCTGCTTGGAGGCTGTAAAGGCACATCCTAGTATTTCAGCATTAAAATCTGTGCATAACTGTAAAAACCGTCTTGCTTCCAGCCTCGTCATCCGTGGAGATAAAGAGGAACATGCCGTGCTGTGCAGCAAAAATCAGACCTACGACATGAAAATAGCCGATACCTCCAATATGCTGCTGTTTATACCTGCCTGTGAAACTCCCGAGCAGCTCTGTCCAGACACGCCCCCGTCTGTTATTTACACACAGGTATTTTCTCGAGCAGCTGGCTTTCTTGGCGGGGGAAGTTATTTAAAACAGATCATTTTGCTGATCGGTTGTGTTTGCACTCTTCCCGTCTTCCAAGTAGGGGAGGTTGTGCATGCGGGGCAGTCCCGTTTTGCGGGGCAGTCCCGGGTTTGAATGCCTGAGGAGGGGCTCTGACTCACCTACCCAGGAAACTTCCCGACAGAGCAGATGTTCGAACCCCCAGGCCAGATGAGCTGGTGGCTGGATGACCCACCAGTCTTTCAGACAGGCTTCAATAGCCTTTTCCTCTGATTCTACATTAATGGAACTTCTGCTGAGAGAAATAAAATGTGTACATGCTGTGGGGTGTGCTTACGGTTCCAAGGTCTCTCACAGCTGCCAGCAGGGGACCTGCATTCCAGGAGTGGGGAGGAGTGCAAAAGGTAACACGGGGTGCTGCTCTCACCCTGGAAGGGATGTCAAGGGGCAAAACTCTGACTTCTGAACAAAAACACTATAGCAGAATTAGATTTTTACCATAGATTTTTGCCCCAAAACAAGAGTGTTGCCCCCCTGACACCACTGATGTGCCTGTGTTGCTTCCAGATTACAGGGTGTCATCTTTAAACCCTGCTTCTTTCCTCCTTGTCCCTGGGAAGTTCCCCTGGTTCCTGAGAGCCCTAAAATGAGGGGAGAGGCTCCAACCTAGGGGATCCCCAGGCCTCAACTAGGAATCATAGAATCATAGAGTTGGAAGGGGCCATACAGGCCATCTAGTCCAACCCCCTGCTCAATGCAGGATTAGCCCTAAGCATCCTAAAGCATCCAAGAAAAGTGTGTATCCAACCTTTGCTTGAAGACTGCCAGTGAGGGGGAGCTCACCACCTCCTTAGGCAGCCTATTCCACTGCTGAACTACTCTGACTGTGAAATTTTTTTTCCTGATATCTAGCCTATATTGTTGAATCACAAGATACAAGAGAAATACTGGAACCAAAAGCTACGCCAGGCAGATTGCTTATTATCCCCTCCAGCTAACTTGAAGTAGCTTTTTGTTTCACTATTTTGCTTATATATTATGTAACCCAGGAACAGGAATTCTGGGTGTATATAGCGTGGCAGACTGGGAGCCCGGCAACCTAGGTTCAGATCCTCTCTTCTGCCCAAGGCTTATGGACCTTGGGCCCTTCACAAAATCTCAGCCTGGTCTGTTGTTGTGAGACAGTCAAGGAAGGGGGGGGTGAACATTTAAGTGTTGACTTTTATAGTGTTTTTAAATTGTTGTTTCTATTTTTTAAATAAACTTTATTTATATTGTAAGCCGCCTTGAGTTTTGTAGGTAAAGGTAAAGGTAAAGTTATCCCCTGTGCAAGCACCGAGTCATGTCTGACCCTTGGGGTGACGCCCTCTAGCGTTTTCATGGCAGACTCAATATGGGGTGGTTTGCCAGTGCCTTCCCCAGTCATGACCGTTTACCCCCCAGCAAGCTGGGTACTCATTTTACCGACCTCGGAAGGATGGAAGGCTGAGTCAACCTTGAGCCGGCTGCTGGGATTGAACTCCCAGCCTCATGAGCAAAGCTGTCAGACGGCTGCCTTACCACTCTGCGCCACAAGAGGCTCATAAGTTTTGTAGGAGTTTGTGGCTAATAAATGTTTTAAATAACATGATGTTCTAAAAACTGTTTTGAGTCTCAACTGGGGAGAAAAGCAGGATAGAAATAGGCAAATGCATGCTGTTCCCATTTGCGAGAACTAATTATCCAAAACAAAGAATGAATGAGTAGGAGCTCAGAAACCTTAAATGAATGGAAAAAATCCCAAATTAACAGTGGGAAAATAAGAAATATGTGCTGACCATCTGAACATCTGTTTAAAATAACAGTTTCCTCAGGCTATATAATGGTTTCCAATGCCACAGTTCTTCAGATATTACAAACACAGGTCTTCACACTGGAGATAATTGTATAATATTTATATGAAACACGAGAGAAGAAGCTATCATTTCTATCAGCTTTGTAATATAGTGAACGCAAATAAGTGCTACTTCTAAAGCTCCTAATTATTATTATTTTTTAATTTAATTTATGCCCTTCCATATAACTTGAGAAGAAAAAACCCTCTGAATAAGCACCAAAAATTATTTTCCACCTTCAGCCTTTGGTGGTTTAAACAGCAATATCACAATTGCCATTTTGGTGAACCCAAAAGGAAAGTTGCTCTAATTCCACAGCCCTTTATTGGGCGAATATATAGGTTGCCAGCCAATGGCTGCCTTCATCTTAAAAAGAGAACTGCTGTTCTAGTGATTCAGGCTGCAGCAGGACAGAGAGTTTTCCTCTTGTCTCCTTGGCCACACAACACGGTACAGCTGACTCCTTTGGCATAAGAACATAAGAGAAGTCATATTGGATCCGGCAAATGGCCTATCCAGTCCAACACTCTGACACACAGTGGCCAAAACCCAGGTGCCATCAGGAGGCCCACCAGCAAGTCCAGAACTACAGAAGCCCTCTCACAGGAATACTGGTTGGCAAGGGGGAGAAGAAAAAATGCAGAATATTCACAAAGAACTGAAACTGCCAGAGACCATCCAAAATGCTCCTCAGAGGGTTGTAGTGCTGATATGGCCTTAGGCCTGTTACTGATCAGGGTTCTATGTGCATTTGCTTGTGGCAGACTTCAGCTAAGGTTCCTACTGTAGATTGCAGGGTTTTCCAACAATTACTGGGAATTAAGAAGATGTCGACCCAAGCTAAAGAAACTCAAGAAACTGCTAATGGAAAGTCCTTACGAAGGGCCAGACGAGGAGAAAGAGAAAACGTCGACCAACCCAAAGGTAAAAATGGGAATGCGAAGAAGCTGCCTTCTGCTCAGGCAAAAATCGATAATTTACGAGGATTACGTGGAAAAGTGTAGATGGGAAACAACTGACTGAATCCGAAATAATAACTGTAACTGAAAAGCAACCAACATGGTAGAGGGTTTAGAATGCTGAGCTGGGCTGTACACATCCCAGAGACAGAAACATCCATCCATTTTTAAATTGTTTAATACAGTGGTCTCCAACCTGCAGGCCGCGGCCCGGTGCCGGGCCGCGATGGCCATGGCGCCGGGCTGCGGCTCCCTCTCCCCGCCCCCCCCCCCCCCGCAGTAAAAAACTTCCCAGGCTGCAAGCTTGCGGCCCGGGAAGCTTCTTACTGTGGGAGGGCAGGGAGAAGGAATCGGGGCCGGCCCGATACGGGGGGCGCGGGCGCGGGCGCGGTCGCGGCCGATGCGGGGGCATGGCCCACGCGGGCCGCGGGCCGCGCCCCAATGTCCTGCCGGTCCCCAACCTCAGAATGGTTGGGGACCACTGGTTTAATAAATCCATTTCGTGCTGCTTAAAATTATATGCACAAGCTGCCTTGAAAACCTCAGCAGTTGGGATCTCTGTGTACAGAAATAAACCGAGTACATCTCTGTGTACAGAAATAAACCCATTTCAGACAGGTTGGTTGATTTTTTTTTTTGTTTGAATTCTTGCTGGTTTTAAATTGTTGTACACCACCCTGAAATGGCTGGGCTGAGTGGGACGGTCCTATAAATCTAATTATAAATAATTAAATAAAAATAAATAATGTCACTGTAAATTCTAACAAGAGAATTAACATCCCTTGAATCCTTTTGTCCCCCCCCTTTGCGTAATGTTTGTAGTACACGACGGATGCCTTGCTAGATCAGATACAAGCAAGTGAGGAAGAAATAATGCAGCAGCTGGAGGTTTTAAAAGCATGTCAGGTTGAAGGTATGTCTTTCTGCAGAAAGATGCGTAGCTGTTTAGGACATACATAGATAGGACTCTTTCATTTTTCAAGTATTTTTATTAAAGTATAAGGCAGGGGTAGTCAAACTGCGGCCCTCCAGATGTCCACGGACTACAATTCCCACGAGCCCCCTGCCAGCAAATGCTGGCAGGGGCTTGTGGGAATTGTAGTCCGTGGTCATCTGGAGGGCCACAGTTTGACTACCCCTGGTATAAGGTATGCAGAAAGTAAAGAAAAGCATTTAGTTGCTGTATTTCCCCCTCTCTCGTCCTCCCACTGTCCCAGTTATCTTCCTTGCTTTTCATTTAGCAAGACAATACATGTAAAAGTGCCATTGTTCTTGAAATTCTTCAATTGGTTGTCTGTTGACCATAGAAGTAAGTTTTGCCATTTTTGATAAATCAGCTAATCTGTCAAGCCATAACGACATAGTTGGTGTTTCCAAAGATTTCCAGGTCTTGGCCAGGACTGGTCTTGCTGTTGTCGTAGCATAGAAAAAAAAGTTCTAGCTTTGAGGGGTAATTTATCTGGACACAAACTTAATAGCATATGTTCAGGTCTCATAGAAAACTTAGTAACAAACATCTCTTCTAATACATCATGTACTTTTGCCCAAAATTTGTTTACTTTCTCACATCTCCACCGTATATGAAAAAAGGACCCCAGTTTTTCATTACATTTCCAACAAGCATTATTGTACCCCTTGACCATTTTTGTGATTGCTTTGGGTGTTATGTACCATCTGTAAAACGCTTTGTACCAATTTTTCTCTTAAAATTTGTTTGTTAGTTTGGGAATGTTCACCCATATACGTTCCCATAGAGAGGACTAAAATGGTCTGTTGCAATTCCCCCGATTAAACCCAAAGATGGCCAGTTTTGATTATTGGCTACCTCTTCATATGTCAATGAATAGCCTTCCCATGGGGATCAAAAACTATGGAAGGACTAGGACACCCTCCACCCAAGACTCGGGCATATTTTTCTGAACATCTTGGGTAATCTGCAGAAAAAAATATTTTAAAAGTGTTAAGGGATATAGTATTCAAAAGATCAGAATGAAGCAACATCACGATGTCAGTTGTTGTTCATACCTGTTAAAGTAAAGAATGTCATCTTCTGTGCCTGGTAGGATATTGGAGGATTCTTGACTTTGATTATGAGATGAAACTGTTGAATCATGTGACTCAGCTGATATATACAGAATCGTGGTCATTCAGCAAGGTTCCTTTAAGTACCTGCCTTCAAGAGCTTGGACCTCTGGAGCCCAAGTAAGTTCTTTGTTAGCAAACTGCTGGAATTCCCAAAATCTTGGGGCTCATCTACTAGGACCTGTTCTAGTTGGAACCTTCACATTAAAGAAGGAGAAAAATTAAGAGACAAGTTTTACAATTTGTATAGCTTTACTTATTGGAAAGACATATTCTGTAAAATATTGATATTGTTACTTGATTGTAAGCCTAAGGAACAGGTTTACTTTACTGCTCTGTGTATAACTACAAACGGTCCCACTTTTCTTTGTTGCATCCTGAAATAAACAAATTATGTTTGTTCCAGGGAAATGATAGAACACATTCTTAGGAGCTATGGAAGACAAACCATCGTCGAAGGTAAGCTCTCCTTGCGAATGCATGTTGGAAGTCCTTCAAATAACGAAGAAGAAGAATAAGAAGAGTTGGTTCTTATATGCCGCTTTTCTCTACCCGAAGGAGGCTCAAAGGGGCTTACAGTCGCCTTCCATTCCTCTCCCCACAACAGACACCTTGTGGGGTGGGTGAGGCTGAGAGAGCGCTGATTTCACTGCCTGGTCAGAACAGTTTTATCAGTGCCATGGCGAGCCCAAGGTCACCCAGCTGGCTGCATGTGGGGGAGCGCAGAATCGAACCTGGCATGCTAGATTAGAAGTCCGCACTCCTAACCACTACACCAAACTGGCTCTATACAACAGGCACGAGGTGCTGTACAACAGGTACATGCAAAATGGCAAACAAAACTGCCCCCCCCAATGATCAGAATGGTGCCTCATCAGGCCAAACTAGAGATGATTCCTGCAAACTAGAAATGATTCTGGGATTGCCATTATGCAGGACTGATCACCTATTTAAACCTGGGTCTGCCCCAGGCACTTTCCTCTCAGCCTGGCTTGGTGGCGGTGGAAAGTGCCATCTAGTGGGCAGCCCCACAGGGTTTTCATGCAATACACGAACAGGTAGTTTGCCATTGTCTGGACTTCCCAAGGTCTGATGAGATCGGGATAGCCGGGGCTGCCCATAGCTTAGCTGAAGGCAAAGTACTTGAAGTGAGAGTGTGAGATTGACAGGGGAGGGATAAGATCCGGCCAAAAGCAGAGCAGGATAGCTTCGCAACACCCAGCAGGGCACCGATTTGCTGTAAAAACTGGAGAGGTACACACTTGTACGTGTGTGTGTGTGTGTGTGTGTGTGTATCGTGGTGCTTGACAATGAGAGGTGCAGGATAGAGACATAACTGCACTCTTTCCTCTAGCCCAGGGGTGGCCAATTTGTAGTGCTCTGGATGTCCATAGACTACAATTCCCATGAGCCCCTGCCAGGATGGGAATTGTAGCCACAGCTTGGCCACCCCTGCTCTATTTCATGTCCTTATTCCCTTCCCTATGAAACCCATCCCGCCCCCAGTTTTCTTACAGAGCGTTTAGCTTGTGTGAGCACATGTACACAAACTCTCCACAAACAAGTAGTACAGTTTTGTGTATTAACAGGAGGCAACCGAATGCCGTGTTTCCTTAGATCTCAATGGGCTAATTGAGGCACAGACTTTGTGGCTCACTGCTTCCTTCATCTAACGTGTTGTATAAACCAGATCAGCTTTTCCAGCTTGGCCCAGGCTTCATAATTTCAGGGAGACGGGGATCCCCCACATTTTTAAAACAAAAGGAAAAAGGTTTCCTGTATATTGAATCCGGGTTCCAAGATTTGTGTTCTTCATTCTTTTCTAGGCGAGATTTTCTATGAAATGAACGAAGAGAAGATCTGCAGAGCCACGGCACAAATGCTCTTGCAAAATGCAGTCAAATTCAGCCTCTCAGAATTCCAAGAAGTGTGGCAGCAAAGCGTCCCCGAAGGGATGACAACGAGGCTGGACCAGTTAAAGGTAATGCAGAACCAGTAAAACACAAATACATTTTCTTCTATGTGTTTCCCCAATATCTTAAGGTAGACATGTCCACTGGACAAGAGATTATACCATATTAATACACATGCTTTGCTGCGGTTCTCCTTCCATATTCGTAATGCATTATTTGTTGACTGCCCCATTTTGTTGACAGAATTCATAATTATTATAATAACTAGTAAAAAAGCCCACTGCAGTCAAAATGCAGTGGGCGCCAGGAGGGCAGGCCATGAGGGCGGCGGGGCTCAGTGGGCTGGGTTGGCAAGGTCAGGTTTGTGCTGTGGGGCCGGGGGCTCGTGGCCTACCTGGAGTGCGGTAGGCTGGCAGGCCGTGGTGGAGGGCGGCGGCACCGGCGCTGAGGGCTCCTGAAGCATGTTGCTGGTGGCGGAGCTCCCAAGGCGTCCTCCGGAGGGCGGCAGTGACTGGGTGGGGCGAGGGGGCGATGTCCCGTTGCGGCGGCGCATCCGGCGGCGACTGAAGAGGCGATGGGGCTCTGACGCTTCCGACACAGGCAGGCCGAGTTCCAAAATGGTGCCCGCCCCAGCACCGGCGACGGCTGCGCGGAGCAGCGACGGGCGAGCGCGGACACACGGGCCCCGCACGGCGACTGCGTCCCCGGCCCCGCCGCGGTTTGGCGGCGGCTCGGCCGGTCTCCTTTTGCCCGGGAAGAAGTCCACACCGCTGGTCTTGGAGATCGAGCCGAGGCATCCTCCGTTGGGCGGCGGTGGCTGGCCGGGCTAGACTCAGGCGCCTCCGGGCTCGACTCAGGCGGCGGGTAGGGAGTCCCCGGCAGCCGCGCTCCACGTGACTGCCGGGGGTTCCCTCCGTCGGCGGCCTGACGCGGCGAGAGGCGCAAAGTGCCTCTCACCGCGTCCGCCCGCCGCCCGCGGGAGCCCCCGGCAATCGCGTGGAGCGCGGCTGCTGGGGACTCCCTACCCGCCGCCTGAGTCGAGGCCGGAGGCGCCTGAGTTGAGAGTCGGCGAGAGGCGCTTCGCTGCGTCAGGCCACCGGGCAGGGAGCCCCCGGCAGCCGCGCTCAGCCGCGTGTCAGGCCGGGAGCAACTGTGAGCTGCGCTGCGCGCGGCTCGCAGTTCCTGGGGCTGGGAATCGGAGGGACCAATCGGCAGGTGCTTCGCGCCTGCCGATTGGTCCCTCCGATTGTCTGTCATGAGGAAGGGTCCAATCTGGACCCTTCCTCATCCCGGACTCATCCCGCCCCAGGACCCCTTACTGTTTTATTTAGTCCGTGGCGCCCGCGGCGCCACGGGCGCTGTTAAGATAATTCTTTATTTCTATCCTGCCCTTGTTGGCACAGGGGCAGGTAACAACCGACTCCAAAACAGTCATACAAGATTAATAAAAACATTAATTAAATCATTAAACAATTGAACTGCCACCTCCTAATGATAGTTCAGACCTTTCTGAGGTTGGCCAGAGCACAGAGGGGCTGATGGATGGGTTCAGGGAGCCAGTATCTTGATGTTTACACCTGGCCCCAACCATAGGCCTGGTGGAACAGCTCAGGTTGGCAGGCCCTCCAGGACCTGAAACAGTTCCAGAGGGCCTGTAAGAAAGAGCCGTTCCGCCATATTGCCTTGCTATGTGAAATCCTCCTTAAGCCCTGTAACCACTGCTGTGGGTGTATAGCTCCTTCCCTCCTCCTCATGTTGTTTCTTCCAGAGTTTGGCTCTTGTGGATCGATCCTCCAGACCGGAGACTATCTCCTTGCTAAATGTCGAAGACTTGCCTGAGGAGAGCCAGGAAAGATTTAACAGCTTATTCACCATTCGGGAGAAGTGGACTGAAGCCGATATAGCTCCATATATACAGTAAGTAGCTTAAATGCCTGCTGTGCATCGGGGTGGGTGGATGTTAAGTTCTTTATTCACATGGTTCCCTTCACATTTTGGTTCTGCTCCTGTGTTTTCTTTAGCCTCCCACAACTCCCTTTATTTGTACGTTCCTTTCTTCTTCTTTAAATCTGTATACGTGGTTTCCTTGGGGAGAATTCACTGAATCCTGACAGCTTCAGGCATCACTTACAGACTGATTCCAGCAGTCCAGCAGAGGATGAATACTTTAGTCTTAAATTGTGGGCTGGACTGATTGCCACTCCCCAACCTCCCTTGACTGTCTTTCTGCCAGTTGTGCAGGCAGCCTGCTTGTCACCAGGTTTTTCTAGATATATCAAACTCTCCGCTTTGCAGTTTTATTTCAGTATAACTATTTCCATGACTGAAACATGCTGCAATATTCAAGTCATTGGCCTTATTTTCCGCTCCTACAACTACCTGTTTATCTACATTCTATCATAAAAAGAGCACCGGACCAAGTGTCCATCTAGCCAACCTTTCGTGACCTTCCCTACACAGAATTTTGACTTTTCGTTATTTCACATCGAGTCAACATTTTCATTACAACAGCTGCCAGAACCCCAGAATCTCTCTCCTGGTCAGCTTTGATCAGGGGAGGCTGACCAGAAATCCTTGCTTCATTCCCTTTATTGACTCGGTGTACCATTCGCTTCACAGCATCAGTTGCAGGTTTTCTCCTTGTTTTCATACCTCTTCTGGGCCATGCTCCCTTTTATGGCTGCTCCAGGTCCAGCTGCATCATTTTCACAAGATTTGCTCCATTCAGCTTTTTTCAGCCTGGAGTGTGACGTGGTTGAGGGTGTTCTGTAATAAGCTTCAGAAATATTCCAAAATCACTGAAACATTTTGTCCTATTTGATTGAATTTAAAAAAAAACTGCATAAAAGGTGTCTCTTTTCTATTTTTGCAGGGACTTGTGTTCAGAGAAGCAAACGATTGGTGCGTTGCTGACAAAATATGCCCGCTCTTCGACACAGAACGGAATTAAAGTTTATAATTCTAGACGGCCCATTTCATGAGAAGCAGCATTGCTTAAAGCAGGGGTAGTCAAACTGCGGCCCTCCAGATGTCCATGGACTACAATTCCCAGAAGCCCCTGCCAGCATTCGCTGGCAGGGGGCTCCTGGGAATTGTAGTCCATGGACATCTGGAGGGCCGCAATTTGACTACCCCTGGCTTAAAGGTTGACTATCAGATGGTGGCTCATATATGGGGGGGCTAGGTTTGTATCACTTGGTTAAAGTCTTTCATTGAGCATGCAAGCACATTAAAAGGCACTGGGATTCTTGGGAAAGTTCAACATATTACAGAGGAATTCCTCTCCCCCCCCCCAATTGGGAAATGTATCTATAATGATCCAAAACATATTCACAAGACTTTGTTTTAGTCGTTTAGAAATAAAAATACACGTTCCTTGGATCCTCTGATTTTGCCTTCAAGTGGTCTGATAATATGATGGCAGGAAGCTGCTCAAGGCAGGAGGACCGGTATGTAGGAAAGCACTCGGGTTGAGGGCCTTTTCTTTCCTCTTCCAGAAAATACTGGCTTTTGTCTTTGGTAGACTCCTGTTGTTTACCATGGTGTGTATCTGGCCTAGTGGAAGGCTGAATAGTTATTACTCCCATTACTAGTCTTAGAGTAATCTTCCTGGGGTCTAAAGGGACTGAAGAAGAGGGGAGCCCTTTAGCTGCTCTACCATCAGCCAGTTGAAGCTCATATACTAATCCTAGCTTCCAGCGAGCTCACCGGTTGTCCTATTTTATTCCCACAACACATTTGGGAGATTTACTAAGCCCGAGGGAGCATGTGCCTGGATTAAGCTTTCTAGCATCTCCAGTTAGTGGCTGCTGGGTAGCAAGTTTGTTGCCAGCGACTCACTTGACAGCTATCAATGAAAGCATCACTAATAACTCATCATCCATGCCGTGGCCATTGTGCAGTTAGAGGCACAGCACTGCCTTTCTGCTTGGCTCTCACTGTTATGAACCCTGGCCAGGGGCTCCATAGCTTTGTGTAAGTCCTCAAAGAACCAGCACAAGAGATTCAGGTTTATTCACAAGGAGATCTTGAATAACCAAGTAAAGTTATCGAACCAGATGTAGGATAAGCTTCAATCAGCTGGCCTCAAGAGCGCATAAACACATCAAAGGTTAGCCAAACCTTGAGACCGAGTGCATAACTAAAACAACACATCTTATACCCTTGATGCTGGTTCTGAGAATGATTACTGAAGCTATCCCAAAGAGATGGCTGGGCCAGGCCATCTTGCCCCTGGCTTCCGGAAGGGTGGAGAACCAACCCAGGCCTTGGAGATAAACTATGCTAATCATGGAAGACAGAAAGTTCCCCTGGGAATAGCTAATACTATCCTCCCTCAGGGCGACTCAGCACCAACGTGTACCAAAGATGGAGTCCCTGAGGTTAATACACTCATGACAGAGGGGAAGAGGACTGAAACTCAGCAAAGGGGACTCACTAATGGGAGAGGGGAATAGATGTCAGGCTTTATTTTAATACTGTTTTGTGTTAGCCTGTGAATAGTTTGTTTTTCATTTGCTTGTTTGGACAAATTTATCCCAGTTTTTTATATATATATATATATAATGGGTGCTTTCCCTTTTGTCCTGCCAACCTATACCCCTCCTTTCGGCTCTCTACAACAAAATGAAGTCCTGTGGCCACTTAACACTTTGTGGCAGAGGGTTTTCGAATCTAGAGCCCACTTCATCCGCTGCACAAAGACCACCCTCTAGGAGTAGCATGGACACAAAACAGGAATATATTTTAAAAACACCTGGATCAAAAATTTATGGGAGTCAAGAAGTAGGGTTTGTGTAGAATCATAGAGTTGGAAGGGGCCATACAGGCCATCTAGTCCAACCCTCTGCTCAACGCAGGATCAGCCCTAAGCATCCTAAAGCCTGTAGTTGATAAGCACAGGTGGAGAATATATAAGGGGACTGCAGTAACTATCCACAGCAGTTGTATTGGGTGATGCCTGAATATAACTTTTCGAGATCATAGAATCATAGTTGGAAGGGGCCATACAGGCCATCTAGTCCAACCCCCTGCTCAACGCAGGGTCAGCCCTAAGCATCTGAATAGTAACATCACAGGTTTTCTCACAATTCCTCCCCCAGCCCGGTTGACTGAGAATACACTAAAGGAGATCCACACCCAGGGAATGTAGTGAATTGATGCAATTGCAAACATTGCACACTCAGGCAGTTTACTCAGCATACCCCATGCCCAAGTTAAAGGGCTGCAAGATTCCCTGTTTTTCTTTTACTCCCCCATTCTGCTTGGATCCGCCTCGCACGAACTTCCCTGCCCGAAGCGCCAAATCAAGCCCATTCCTCTCTCGACTACTACAAAAAGGACACGCGCATGCGCGTTCTCTGGGGAACGCACACCTCCGCTCTTCCTTTTGCGCATGCGTCTAGACAGTCAGGCTTGGGATTTTATTATTTAGTTCTTTCTTTTCCCTAACTCTCCCGTCCCCTCCCCAGCCGCCTAACATAACTCCTCCAACCAACTGCGGTCGAAATTAAAATCAAACAACCCACGGACCAAGGCTGTGCCCTTTGAACTACGGCGGCAGGTCGGAGGTCGCCAATAAAATGGCGCCCTCAGAACGCGCAAAGCTGATTGGGCGCGCGGGCGACGGGCCGAGCGGGAGAAGGCGAAGCGCGAGCGGCCTCTGAGGGGAGTCTTCGGAGCGCGCGGCTGAGAAGAAACGCCGGTCTCCGGACGACCCGCCGCCAGCCCCCCTCTGCGCCTGCGCCCGGGACAACCCGCCTCGAGCCTCGCCGCGCCCGAGGGACAGCGACGCTCCTGCGAGGAGGGCAACCGCCGCACCCCTGCCCGAGGCTCCAGCCCTGCAGAGTCCCCTCCCGCGTCCGCCTTTGCAGCCTCCCAAGATGCCGCCGCCGCTGCTCCGCTAACAGCCGTCCGACTGTGCCTCTCCTATGGGTTACCCGCAAAGTACACGTGTGCTGGGACGCCCCCGCAGTGAATGAGCCGCGCCCCGGCTGGGAACTCGCAGGTCTGCCTGGGATCCTCCATCCCAGCCTCGAGCCGGATGGTCCCTTCCAAATTAGACCGCGCAGGAGTGCAGCCAAGTTACTCCTGGTGGCCCCAATTCACAGAAAGCGCACCAGTTCAAAAACTTACTGTTATTTTGGAGGTTTCTGTAAGAAGCCACCCTTGCGTTGACTATATATCCATAGACCTGCCCGAGAATCTTGGTGGCAGGCAGGGGCTGTTCCGAAAAACAGGTCAAGAGGACTGCTGATGGCTTATTGCCGGTGTTCCTTTTGTTCATATGGGAATACCGATGATAAACTTCTAAAAGGCCTCTCCCCAGAACCGTGCTGGTGAGAGATCACTTTTTCCATTAGACGACTGTCTGCTGAAAGAAATAGTCTTGCCAGTAGCTTGTTTTGAAAGTACATAGTGGACATTGCTAGTTTAGATGAGAATTTCAGAATATACATTCCAGCTGTACTCCCCTTGCTTCATTCACTCAATGGATGGTATCCTTGGAACCAGACATATTGTATAAATCTAGTTTAATGGATCCGTTTTTTTCCAGTTTTTAGAAAGATCCTTTATAAAATGCCCTAGATGCATTTTGGTTTTATGGTCCTGTTCTGGTTATGCCCAAATCTGCTGTTCTAAGACTTGATGATGAAAGATCTGCAGTAAGAAGAGAAGTTCACAAAGAAAAGTTAGAAGGCTCCTGTTGAAGATGGTGATGATGTGCATTTGATTCTCAAAAAAGTTCAGTGCTGTTCAGGATGAACAGGAAGAAAGGAGACAAAGGATTTGAGAGCCCAAGACCATATAAATTATAAGTATCTATGATAACATTTTGTGCATGTTTTGATGATTTTAAAGTATATGACACCGGAAACAACAAAGCACGTGTTTACTAAAGGCTAGTAAGCAGAAATGCTCTAGTGGGAAGGCCGTAGAGTTATCAAAATAGTACTTTGAAAAGCAGTTTTAAGTTCCTTATTTGTTTGCACTATTTATAGTCTGACTTTCTTACTGAGACTCAAGGCATATCACACAGTGTCGTAAAGAAATGGGAAACACTATACTTGCTTTTAGTACAGAGGAGGGTCTGTGTTCTGTGATAGAGCATCTGCTTGGCAAACAGAAAGTCACAGGTTCAATTCCCTGTGTCTTCTGCTGAAAGAACCGGGGAGTAGATGATGCAAAAGTAGATGATGCTTGAGACCCTGGGGAGCAACTGCTATGAGGAGACAAGACTGCTCTTGATGCACCAGTGGTCTGATTCATTGTAAGGCAGCTTCACGCAACTCAGGCCTGACAATTCCCTGATCTTTACAGCCAAACTTAGCTTTATTCCTGAAAGTAGCATTGAACGCAATCCACAAATAAAGTCAATTACAGTATTTTAAATTCTGTGCATTACTTTTAGGAATGTTGGGCAAGCTAGGATTAGCTCCTCTTTTTACCTCATTTTAGAACTAGAGTGTGGATTTGCAACCAAAATAAACTGTCTTTATTAGCAAGCTAGGTTTCTGAAATAATAACTAAGAAAGGATTGCATTGGAATCAGAATGGTTTATCATTCCCCCCCTCCCTCCAATTTATAGCCCGCCTTATTCCAAAGCTCAAGACGGGTTAAAGAAAAGTTATACCCCCAATATATAACCTCTCCCCTAAATCCAACACCCCAATAAAACATCAAGATCTCGAAATTCCCTTCAGACAACCACCAGGGGGGTCCACTCAATGATCTAGGGTAGCCTGCGGGCGGCCCAGTGATCTTAAGAATCATGTAAAACAAACTTGGAGACAACATGGATTGGGGGAAGGGCTTTTTTTTTTTTTGGCCACATCCTGTTTGTGCTGTTCAGGGGAAAGGGAGTTGTGGAATGATTAAAGACTTAAGTGTCCGAAGGTGCACCCTAGGGCCACTTCTTGTTATGCCACTGTAAGTAATACACATGTTGATATATCTAAGTGTGTGCGAGGAAATTTGTTACTCTTTTTGGGTTCATAGAAGCTCTGCTGATGTTATTAACTGTTCTTTTAAAGCAAGGAATACACAACAGTATCAGAGAAGCTTATGTTTATCATGGTGTTTAATCATGCATTCATACAAGAAAACCCTGTTACCTGCTAAATTTAATTTATGTACTGAAAATACTGTTTCTCAATTGGCAGTGGCTAAGTGGAAACTATCCCCACCCCTGTAAGTGACTTACCTCACCTATGTCTAAAAACCATTATATGGCACATGGGTGTGTGTAAGGCAACAGTATACTAACGTCTTTTCAAGTTGCCTGTATGTTTGTGCTTGCCAAAATATTTATTTTGAACGTTGTGTTTTCTTCCCCCCTTCTGCCCAGCACAACCCACCAGGTGGTTTGCATCAACAACATAAATTTCCAGAGAAAATCTGTGGTTGTGAGTATAACTGGTATAGAGGAAATATTTAAAATGTTCTACTTATTGCAGCTACTAATTTTGTTGAAGGGTGGGTGAACTGTTTTTCTTTATAACATCTATCCTCCTCCTCCCCCCACAGTTGTTTGCTTCATTCAGTTTTATACACTACATTTCTGTTATACCATAGATAGGAAGAGCGTACCTGAGAAGCATTGCTCTTTTCTTTATCTATCTGATCTGGCCTCCTCCTCCTGACCATCAAGCTGGTTTGCAGATGTTGAATGACATATTCTGACTTAGTTGCAAAGAGTCCTCAGATCCACATGTAGTAGTGATGCCTGTGAAAATCTACCAAAGGCTAAAATTTGACTTTGTTATACAATCATTTTAACACAAATCTTGTTTTACAAGACAGCAGGGTACAAGCACAGTAATTAATGACAACATAACAGACCAGCCAATTAGCCCAAATTCATACATTCCTTTAATAAGCCAGCTTGTCAGGAGGGTGATCTAAAAATCAAATCAATTAATATATTGATACCCCAACAAAAATCGGGAGCCAAACCAACAAAGTCCTGAACAAATATAAATTCAAAGAGAAGTCAGGTTTCGGGGTCCCAAAAGAGAAGCCTAGGAGGCAGATTTTGATGTGTCTGAGATCAGCTTACGGATCTTTCTGGAAGCAAACTTTCCGCTTTAAGCAAGATTTGAGTCTAGTAGCACATTACATTTCTAGGGTATAACCTTCTCAAGAGTCAGAACTCCCTTTGTCAAGAGCTTTGACTCTTGAAAGCTGCAACAAAGACTTCCAAACTTTATAGAAACTGAAGCTGAACTTTGTATTCCTATTTTCCTGGTCAGGTTTTTATTGTCTATTTAAGGTGGCTCCAGAATCAAGTACATCAACTTTTTAATCTAAGCATGTTATAATAAATCAATGCACCTGCCTTTTAGAACTTAAACTTTCCTCAGGGCAACAGAGTGTACGATTCAGATGGGTCTCAGGAATCATAGAGTTGGAAGGTACCTCCAGGGTCATCTAGTCCAACCCCTACACAATACAGGACACTCACAGCTACCTGCCCAGAGAGCTGGACTACTCCTGGGCCTATGCAGAGAAAGATTTTGTCACATTTTGCACTGCCAGTGGATAGTATCAGGAATGGGATTTGTGTGACCTCAACAGATAGGCTGGCACATCCAGGGGAGAGTACTCCCTAAAATACGTACAGCCTTGATTTTCCCCCTAGATTGACAAAATATGATATCCTGCATTATTGGCAAGTTAGAGGTGGCATTCCAATGGCACAGAGACTTGCATCTTGAATTGACCTGGATGTGATTAGGCGCTCAATGCAGTCTCCTCAGCACAGGTTGTACATGTTGATGCCATTTCATCCTTGAGTGGATGCAGTGCGCTACATTCTGCAGAAACTGCTGAGTGACTTTCATGGGCAGCCCTGCATGAGGGGCTTTACAGGAGTCAGCTTGGAAGGTGGCAAAGTCTGTAGTGATAATTGCTGGGTTCCTCCCTTGTAGAGAAAGCCACTGTGACATGAATAGTTACATTCCTCCACCTTGTGTTGATAGAGAATGGTGGCTTTCATTTGTACAACCTCTTGTTTTTCATGAGCTTTTTGTATTCCCAGAGGTCTGTAATAGATTCTGTATGTTCCATTTTATGCCCTTACCCCCCGGGCTTCAAATGAATACTTACCACCAGCAATGGTTACAATTGTTCTCTTAGATACAAATGGGTAGCCCTGTTGGTCTGAAGTAGCACAATAAAATAATTGTTCTCTTAGTTATAGTTGGGGAGGCATGAATTGTTCTTTTTTTAAAAATTTAGGGTGAGGAATGGGTATTCAAGATAGCATTGGTCACGCTGTTGCTCCAGCATGTCACTTTGCCAGCAGGTCTGGAGAATTTTCTGTTCCATTTAGGGGAGCTTCATGAGGTATTTATTTACCTTCAACACATTGAGCCTCTACTAAAAAGACAGAATGTTTTTGTCCAGGCTCTTTTGGTAACCTTGCCAGCAGTATTGCCTGCTCTGACTGGCAGTGGAATAGCTCCCCAAGGTCTCAGGTAGAGGTCTTACATCTTCTGCTACCTCATCTTTTAGCCTGATTCATCCAGGGATCTTCTGCAGTCAAAGCAAGATGCTAGAGCTCCTCCTAAAGTGCAGCCTCCGATTGGGTTGTGGTGGTACGACAGCTTTGGATTCCTTGAAGGGAATCTACAGATGGAGAGGGAATCAGAGCAACTTGTCCAGGATCAGGGCAAATGTTTAAGTTCAATAGGAAACAGTTTCCATGTATATCAGTGTTCTGTTCAGCCTTCTAAAATACCCCAAAGAGACTTTTCTGCACAAATTATTGTTAAAGCAGTCAGGATTCCTACCCCTTCCTATCCCACTGATCGCCTCCAGTCTGGTTTCTCTGCTGCCTCCATCTCTGCTGCCCTAATTGTAAAGTTAAACATGCTCACTTAAGTGATACATGTACACAGATTTCTGGCTTCTTACAGAACAGGATTATCAAGTACAAGCAACATAAATAGTGCTAGTGGAATGGGGAAAAAAGAATTGGTGAGTGTTATAGATCAGGGGTAATCAACCTGCGGTCCTCCAGAAGTTCATGTACTACAATTCCCATCAGCCCCTGCCAGCAAATGTTGTAGATAATATGTCGTAGATAATACGTTGGACCAGGTGCACCAAATTCACATACCAGAACGACTTTCAAGGAGAAAAGCCAAATTGGAGCCAGGACAGCGTTTTGTTTATTCTGACATTTCTGGTAGTGCAGAATCCTTTTTGCATGCATGTGTGCTTTTGCTTTTATCAAACTAAATCACTCTGAGTACAGACCTTTACTAAGTGTAAAACGCAAGACTGATTTCTGTGTTTGAAATCCTTACAGGGTTATGTGGAGCTGACAATATTTCCCACTGTGGCCAACCTGAATAGAATCAAGCTTAACAGCAAACAGTGTAGGATATACAGAGTGAGAGTCAATGATTTGGAAGCAGCTTTTATTTATAATGATCCCACGCTGGAAGTTTGTCACAGTGAATCAAAACAGTAAGTATAGGAGCCTGATTTGTCTGTGTTTCAGAAATTGTCAAAACAAACGGTAAACGTTTCCTTAAATACATGCAGATCAGGAAACCATCCATAAAATCATGTTTTTTTTTTCAGATTTAGCAATTAAACTGTATTTGTTAACTCACTAACAACAACAAAAAAGCATGGTTTCTCTGAAATATTAGCCTTTCTTCCAAGGAGTCTACTTTTTGTTACATAAATTGTGGCCTTTTCCTGTCTGTGAATCCACTGGTATTTAGTATCTAACCACAAATTCTCTCTAAACACAGACATTCGGAAAAAGCTGTCCCTTGGTGATAATCACAGGCAGAAAATCCCCGTATCCTATTTCCTTTAAATTACAAATCCCTTTAAATACAAGAATCCCTTTAAATTTTCTTTCAACAAGGATCCCTGAAATTAATATCGAAGATGAGATTTGTATTAATACTTATTTCTGGTGCAAAGTATGTGCCACAATAATGTGTTTTATTTATGTAATAACTGTGAGATATAAACATAAAAACCTGGTTAAGATTAAGACACAAAAACTGTTTTGCGGGTGGTTGAAATTTGCTGGGCAGGGAGCCTAATTCTGGAAAGAATTAAGTGTGCTGATTTTGGCCAAATGGGCCATTGCAGCACACTGATAGGCTGCATTTCCTGGAACTTTGTAGATTTAATCGTTTATGGGAATAGGCTGTAGCTCAGAGACTAGGATTCAGTAGAACAAAACAGTAAACTTCTAGTCATTTTTAATCCATCATGCCAGTTTTGAGAACTGAAATGCCAACATTTTCCAAGCGGGCAAATCAAGTTTACAGATCTTAGCATATTGCAGTTCTGCTGTTAATATTGGAGAAAAACGTACTGGGAAGAGGTCAGTCTGCAGCTTCAAACATAATTGAATGCTGTTGCTTATCTGGATCCACATCACTTTGGCATTACATGCATGATACTGAAAATGCAGTTGTGGCGTTGGCTGACCTCTGCTTAGCCATCGGCAAGGGAACATTAGGTCCCACTCATCGAATGAGAGATTTCTGTGCTTAACACCACTGGCAATGAACAGACTGCCTTAGTCAAACCTGTAGCACTCTCTTAACAATCTTTCCAATGTATGTTTACCTTCTATGTTTAAACCTCCTATGTTTAAAGCATGTATTCTACACCCCACACCAAATCTGATCATTTTAATATGAACCTAGGGTACATAACGGTTGGAAGATGCTCACAGTGGTTACTGCTCAACTCCCTTTCGTTGGGCCCAGGGATTACCCCAGAAATAATGTATATTTACTTCTTTAGAGCAGAACAAAATTTGAGTCCAGTGGCATCTTTAAGAGCAACAAAGTTTTATTCAAGATATATAAGCTTTCGCGCGTAAGCATTTTAACTTACTTTTCTCCATAGCATATAGACCCAAAGTGGCTTACAATGTACAAAAGACAATGGAGGCAAAATAAAATATATTTCCCAGTTACTACTTTCCATTAAGGCAGTGCATGTGGCGATAATCCTGCCGTGGTGAACCAGTCTCTCAGGCAGGCATTTGAGCTAATATGACAATTTTTACGTGATATATCAAAAAGGTCTCTGGAAATACATTCAAGTAGGTAGCCGTGTTAGTCTGAAACAATACAACAAAGTTTGAGTCCAGTAGCACTTATAAGACTAACAGAGTTGAATTCCGGGCATAAGCTTTCGTGTGCATGCATGCGAAGAAGATACTGGAGTGCCACTTAAAGGTGTCACTGGACTCAAACTTAGGTCTTTGGAAAAGTAGTCTATAAATTCTCTAAATTTCTATTTAATGAGGAATCTCTTGGTTGGCCTCGCTGTAAGTTAGGCAGTGTTGTACCCTTTCAGGATTGGGCAGGTTAGGTAGCCAACCAAATTGGGCTAGTTCATGTATGAATAATGATCACTGACTGTCAGAACTTGAATATCTTAATGCTTGATGGCTCCCAGTAAGATGGGTGGAAACCACTGTGTTTGTGGATATGCAACGTGATAAGGAAAGTTCTGTGTGACAGGTCATTCAATCAAGCAAGTCACCACTTGTGCATGCTTCAACCCTCCCTTAGAATTATGCAAGGTCAGCTAACATCTAGAACAGGGGTAGTCAACCTGTGGACCTCCAGATGTCCATGGACTACAATTCCCATGAGCCGCTGCCAGCAAATGGTGGCAGGGGCTCATGGGAATTGTAGTCCATGGACATCTGGAGGACCACAGGTTGACTACCCCTGATCTAGAACACTTTCTTAAAATGACAAGTTCTATGCTTTAGGTTTGAGGCATCTGTAACCCCTGACGTCTAGAACATGTCTTTCAAGCGATGAGGACAGTGCTGTAGGTTTGGGGCGTCTGTAAGCTCTTGTAAAACTAGCTTCTAGAACGCTTCCTTCAAATCACGAGGACTATACGAGGATTTGGGGTATCTGTAATCCCATAGGTCTTCTCACATAAATCATGGTAGCTTTCCAAGAGAGATTTAAAGAACATCCATAATGAAGCTCACTCAGTTTGTGTTGGGTGGGGAATGGGAATTGAACAAAGCACTTTGAAGTGAGATCATGTCTGATTTTTTTTTCTGCAGTTTTAACCTTTTTCTTGCGCATTGCCCAACAATGACTTTTATAAAACACATTACTAAAATTAATAAGTAAATGCAGTGTACCTTTTGCATGAGTCTGTTCAGAGGAAGGAAACAGACTGCTGCCTGTTTTCTTGGATTTTTTGTTTTGCAGAACTCGTTCATAATCTAATAGGAATCAAAAGTATCCCCTGTTCTTCATTAGATCACCCTTTAAAAGAATGCTGGAGGTATAGTATAAAGCCATCCAGCTAAGGAAATCAATTGACTGTGAAATCACCATCATTAGAGTGAAACAGGATGTAGAAGATTTCAGTGGTTTAATCGATGGGTTGTGCTGTGGTTAGTCATGGGAGGGTGGATTCTTTGAATTTCCATCCCCGTGGCCTGGAATGCAGCTTCTTTGTGCAAACTCCAAACATGTTGTAAGTCCAAGTGGAAAATTTCAGGGTCTTATACAAATGGTTTCAATCATACAGGCAGCATGTAGCCATTCATCAAACCATTATTTTGTAACAAGTGGAAAGGTGAGAATGTCTTTAGTGCACACCGCAGTAAACACAGAGGCTGCCGGTTGGCTCCTGGACCCAATCCTGCCTTTGTTTCATGCTTGTGATGTCTTGGGACTCGTACTCCCCTCAATTTGTTTGAAAGTAGTCAGTTGGGAAATATGTCCTCTTTTTTGCTTTTAAAAATAGGGTAACCTTACTACAGGGGAGAGAAGTAACACCAGCTGAAAGTCCTGTTAGAATACGCAAGACCGGTGGTGTGCCTGATTTAGCAGCATGAGAAGAATATCCTGCAGGGGGCATCAGAAGAGTTATGTAGTGAGCATCGTTAACTACATAGAGCCAGTTTGGTGTTGTGGTTAGGAGTGCGGATTTCTAATCAGGCATGCCGGGTTCGATTCTGCACTCCCCCACATGCAGCCAGCTGGGTGACCTTGGGCTCACCACGGCACTGATAAAGCTGTTCTGACCGAGCAGTGATATCAGAGTTCTCTCAGCCTCACCCACCACACAGGGTATCTGTTGTGGGGAGAGGAAAGGGAAGGCGACTGTAAGCCGCTTTGAGCCACTTTCGGGTAGGGAAAAGCGGCATATAAGAACCAACTCTTCTTCTTCTAGTTAGGAACTTCCAGGCGGTTTTCAAATAATCTCCAATTTCAAATAATCTTTTCCTACAAGCTAGTATTTGCATGTGGTGGGCTGACTCTGCTCCTTGTGCCATGCCGAAGGAGACCAAAGCGTTTGGGTCAAGGGGCTGAGTCTACCTGCAGGTGTCCTATAACTTGTGGACAGTTTCCCTGATGAGTTCTGAAGCAGTCCAGTTTTTGACGTTTTTCCGAGGGGAGGCAAAACCCTCCTCTTTCAGAAGGCCCGTGACTATTGTGCCTTTTCTGGTTCTGTGTCTTCATTGCTACCGATTGCTATATTCTTATTTGAGGCCATTTTAAACTGCGTTTTATCATCTTAACGGATCCTTCTCTCCAACGTGGGGAGAACTTCACTTGAAAACTTTCCCCGTTAATTCAGCTCGAATTTGGACCTGAAGAAGCCATTGGGCTTTCTCGTTGCAGGAGGAACCTCAACTACTTCTCCAGCGCTTACGCTGCCGCAGTCAGCGCTGTGGACCCAGATGCCGGAAACGGAGAGCTGTGCATTAAGGTGCCGTCGGAGCTGTGGAAACAAGTCGATGGTAAATTGGAGAGACCCAGTTGATCCTTAAAAGTCCTACGGGTTCTGAGCCCCAGTCCTGAATCTTTTTTCATGTGGGCGGTTTGTGGTTGGGCAGCCGATGGGCACTGCAATGTGAAGAGCCAGTGCCAGGGAAGAGCTGCTGCAGAGAAAATCACATTTCAGTTGGGAGTCATCAATTATCTTCAGAGATCCCAACTTCACAAGCACTTCACAATTATATTTCTCCCCCCCCCCCCAAGTTGTTAATATGGGTACTTTTGCAGGGCTGAATATTAAGAGCAGTTAATAAATTAATGTGGCAAAGTTAGCTAAGTGAGTCTCAGCAATCAGGGATTCCCAACCAGGTTTCTAGGGAACCCTGGAGTTACACAAGAGCTTCCCAGGGGCTATGTACCCTTTGCCAGAAATTTGTATGGCCATTGCCATACAAATCATTGGAGCCCACTTCTCCTGTTACTCTATAGGCCTAGTCTCTTTCTTCACAATGGAAACAGTATTTGACTGATTGACTGGCTCCCACATCTTCCCCACCCAGTTCTCTGAAGGCGCAAGTCAGCACTTTTTGGGTTCCTCAAAGCCTGAAAAAATTTTCAGGGGCTCCTCCACAGCCAAAAGTTTGAAAGAGGCGGATATAAATAAATACGAGCTTCAACTTGTCACTGTTTTATTGCTACAGAGCTAAAAGCCCTAAAAGTGCACATCAACTTCTCTCTGGACCAGCCGAAAGGAGGCCTTCATTTTGTGGTACCCAACGTGGAAGGCAGTTTGGCAGAAAGAGGGGCCCACGTCTTCTCTTGCGGGTATCAAAATTCCACAAGGTGAGAGTTGGACAGTTTTTGCTGATGACAGAGTGCCGCGACAGCCTCACATTTAATTCCGTTTTACTTCTTGGTTATTGCTTAGTCTTTTTAGAACCACTTCAGTCAGAGTTAATCTTATCCCAGCATAGGGGTTGGAGCGAATCTCTGTGCGCAGTCCTGTGCAGAGGCTGTCGCCCTCCATGTGTTGAAGAGACAGTGGTAAAGTGTTATTTATAGATGTAGAATCATAGAGTTGGATGGGGCCACACAGGCCATCTAGTCCAACCCCCTGCTCAGTGCAGGATTGGCCTAAAGTATTCATGTCAAGTGTTTGCCCAGCCACTGCTTGAAGATTTCCAGTGAGGGGACTCTTACCACCACCTTAGGCAGCCAATTCCACTACTATAACTTTTCCCCCTGTTATCTAGTATTTTTCCACCCATAATTTAAATCCCTTGTTGTAAGTCCTATTCTTTGCAGCTAAAAGGCACAGCTTCCTGTTCTCCTCTAAATGACATCCTTTCAAGTACTTAAAGAGAGCAATCATGTCTCCCCTCAACCTCCTCCAGAATGAACATTCCCAAGTCCCTCAGCCTTTCCTTGTAGATAAGATTGATTCAGCTTTGACGTTCAAAGATAGCCCTACTGACTTTTGGTCAAGTCAGTTAACTGGCTTTATTTTTGTTCTAAAATGTCTCTAAGCTGCATTTTCCTACTTTGGGGAGTTCTAGGCTCACTGGCAAACCACCCCGTATTGAGTCTGCCATGAAAATGCTAGAGGGTGTCACCCCAAGGGTAAGACATGTCTCGGTGCTTGCACAGGGGATACCTTTACCTTTAGGCTTCAAAGACTCTTCCACTAAATAAAAGTCTTCCTTGAGAAAAAGAAGAGGATGAAGAGTTGGTTTTTATACCTGCTTTTCACTACTTGGAGCAGGCTTTCTGTTCTGGCCAGGGTTCTGTGTTTGGGCATGGATAGAACGGGGTTGTACATGGGGCAGGATAGGTCACACCTAGCCACCAACAGCAGCTTGCTTGTGCCTTTTTTGCCGGCTGAATTGGAGAACTTTGCTACATATTGAAGGCTATAGGAGTGTAGTTTTGAACTGGGACGATCCTTGACGACTGACATTCTGTTTTCCCCTCTAGGTTTTGGTTTCCTTGTGTCGACTCATACTCTGAACTTTGCACATGGAAACTGGAGTATACCGTCGATGCCACCATGGTGGCGGTCTCAAATGGAGATCTGGTAGAGACAGTGTACACTCATGATATGAGGAAAAAGACCTTCCACTATATGCTGACGATCCCGACTGCAGCCTCTAATATTTCTTTGGCTATCGGGCCATTTGAAATCCTTGTTGACCCCTACATGCACGAGGTACTGCTTTTCACTTGTCCTTTTCATATTGAATGCGATTTCTGGCAGTGTTCTTAGGCGGAGTATGGTTGGGATTATACCATCACTGTTACATTAGTCATATGAATGTTAAAGAGGGTGTACTAAACTGTATTACATTACACTGCAAGTCAAAAATCCAATTCTTTAGGTTTACTATTCCTGTTTTAGGGTTATTGCTGTTCAATAACTTGGATTTTTGGGGTAGTGGCTTTGTTGTATAGCCTGAAGCTGGAATGTAACCAGACCTACACTGCTTCCCAGGTTCTAGTTCAATTGATCTGAGAGCCAGCGTGGTGTAGCAGTTAAGAGTGGCAGCCTCTAATTTGGAGAACTGGGTTTGATTCTCTACTTTTCCACGCACAGCTAGTCAGGTGACCTTTGGCTAGTCACAGTCCTGTTAGGGCTGTTCTTACAGTACAGTTCTCTCAGAGCTCTCTCAACCCCACCTACCTCACTGTGTCTTTTGTGGGAAGAGGAAGGGAAAGCAGTTTGTAAGCCACTTTGAGACGACTCCTGGTCATGAAAAGCAGGATATAAAAACCAACTCTTCTTTTCAGAAACCTGGAAATGTGGCACTAATTCTCCCAGGGAAAAGGAATGAAACAGTACACTTAATTGTGTAGTTTGAATCTACAGACTGGAATGGTGAGCTTTACTCAATCCTCCCTGTATAATAGAGCGATCAGGAGAAGAAGAGTTGATTTTTGTACCTTGCTTTTCTTTACCATAAGGAGTCCCAAAGTGACACATAGTCACGTTCCCTTCTTCTCCCCACCACAGATTCTCAGTTCTCCATATTAGAGTCTACCTCTTTAGCCACTACCCCACACTGGCTCTCTGATTAGAGAGCCCCACACTGGTTTTAGCCACTACCTCACACTGGCTCTCTGACCTGGGAGACGCGGGTTCAAATCTCTAATCTGTCTTAAAGCTCAGTGACTTTGGGCCAGTTCACACACACTCAGCCAATTCTACTTTGCAGTGTTGTTATGAAGATAAAATAAGGTGTGGAAAAAGCCATGCGTGCTGCGCCGAGCACCTTGGCAAGATGAAAATGTATGGACATTCAGGGCATAGGCACCCTTCTTTTGAGCAGTTATGGTACGGCTCCCGGTCTTTGCAACTCACTAAAAAGTTAACCAAAAGTGATACAATGAGAGGTGGTAACTAGTGCAGCAGGAAAAATCAGAACACTTACAAACCAACAAGAAGCAATAAAAACAGAAGGAAAGATGTACATTCAAGTTCTATAATTCTGGCTGTCAGTAACTTATTTTAGAACTTCATTCCACCCTGGCCTGAAGCGCAGTGTAAGTAGCTTGTTTGTTTTGCCCCATTATGACAGGGATTTGAACCACACCATACTTAATTATCCCAAGTGGTCTACCAGTTCTCTGACTCTGCTTATTGAATATCATTGTAATACCATTGTAAACATTGAAATAAGGGGCAGAACTGTTTTTTTGTGGCAGTTCTAATGCTGATTATGCATTTTCTAATCCTGGATCCTGTCTATCTCTTAGGGAACACATTTGATGTTAATTAAAAGCAAGTGGTGCCTTTAATTTTCAGAGGCTAGCTCATGGTACCCAGCTAGGGTTCCCACTGGCAGCACCCCCTCCTAAACTGCAGCCACCACTTGGTATGCCAATGGGGGGGGAGGAAATAAAACATTTGTCATCACATCAATGGCATGACATCATTCTCAGGGTCAACATGGAAGTGATGTCACACTGCTTTAGGATTCAATGGAAACTGTAGTTTTACCATAGAGTCTCTGCTGAATCCTAGAGTGGCATGATGACACCAGGTTTGCTCCAGAAATGACATGAGATCAAGCAACAGTGAGCCCTATGTCTCCCCCCCTCCCCGGTCTCCCTCTGACTGGTAACTCTGTTCCCAGATGTGTGATAGCCCCTTTCAGTAATTGTGAAATTAGAATCTAAACTTCTTTTCGTGATATTTCCCTTGGGCAGAATTGTATTACATTTTGATTGCCTTATTTACATCTCATCTTTTTTTCCCAGAAGGGGATTTGAAGTGGATTGCAAAAAAAGCGGGTTGGACAAGAGTTTTAAAGGGGGTTGGACTAGATGGCCTGTATGGCCCCTTCCAACTCTATGGTTCTATGAAGGTTTCCCATGTTAAAATGTTGACATTTGCCAACTTACGTATATCCTTTTTGTTATAGGTGACACACTTTTGCTTACCCCAACTTCTCCCACTGCTCAAACACACCACATCGTATCTCCATGAAGTCTTTGAATTCTATGAAGAGATACTTACCTGTCGCTATCCTTACTCCTGCTTCAAAACAGTTTTTGTAGATGAGGCCTATGTTGAAGTAGCTGCCTATGCTTCTATGAGCATTTTTAGGTTGGTGCTTAGAATGTTATATCTAAAAACCAGTTTTTTTAACTGTTGCTCAAAGGAAAGGGCTGGGTGCTATAACCTTCGTTCTGCTTGCTCTCTTAATCCACTGTGGAACGTATTCCTCTGGCACTAAGCACTTCTATTCAAGCAAGCTTCAATGTCTTTCAATGAGCCGAGAACTGCTTAATGCTGAGGAAGATGCTTCCCAGTGGAGGGCCTTTTCTGCAGTGGACTAAGAGGAAGATGAGGAGCAACTGTGTATAGATCAGCTGTTTGGTGGGCCCTTTAAATCCCCCCCCCTTTCTCAAGCAGCAGAGAACTTCTGAGCTGCTTTGCGCGCCCTTTAAATGCCTCCCTCTCCTGCTTTCTCAGTCAGTGGAGAATGCTGACTGAGAAAGTAAGGAGAGACATTTAAAGGGCTCGCAAAGCAGCAGAGTGTCAGTTTCAGCTGCTTGGCGAGCCCTTTAAAAGTCTCCCCCTCCCAAGCCTTTACTGGGAAGGAAGCATTTCAAGGCCCTGTCAAGCAGCTGATGTTGACATGGCCTGTTTAAACTGCAGGGTTTGGTTCAGATAGATTCAAAAAGTTTCCATAGCATTGATTCACATACCTTTTGGGCTATCTGGACCAAATTGTTTTTCATACAAGAAAATCATATAAAAGCATTTGGAAAAGTTAATTTGAGACCATTTACAATCTACCAAATGTAACATTTTTCTTAAGAATATGCAAAATCTGCTTGGGGTGGGCGGGGAGGAGAATCATCGTAAACAAAGCAAATTGGTACCATTTTCATTATTCCAGGGTCAAATACTCGTTACAGATTTAAAGCCTGTAGTTCTGGAAGTTTAACTTTCCGAAAACATTATTGTGTGGGGAGATATAAGATTCCTAAAATCTTACCCTTTTATGTTGACTGCTTAAACACAAGAGTAAGGTTTTTTTTTAAATGCATCATAGTCACTCATGTGTGTTTGTATTTTAAAACGATTTAGTACAAACCTTTTGCACAGTGCAATGATAATAGATGAGACCCCACTGACCAGGAGATGTTTGGCTCAAGCTCTGGCCCAGCAGTTCTTTGGCTGTTTTATATCTAGAATGTCTTGGTGAGTACAGCTTTAACATATAAATCTCTTCATGTAGTATCTGTTTTATGGGTATGTGTGGCAGGCCTGGCCAGAGACAGCTGAGGTCAAGAGCAGTGGGAGTCCTTCCCAGGGAAAAGCTGCCCAGGCCCAAGGAATCCCCTACAGGAGCTGCCCTAGAGGCCTGCAGCACAAGAATGCCAGGTTCTAGGAACCTGGGTCCCAAGTTGAGAGGTTTAGCAGTTGTAAGAGGAGGAAAGGAGATTAAGAAGAGCCCTGCTGGACCAGACCAGCAATCCATCTAGTCCAGCATCCTGCCTCACGCAGTGGCTCTCCAGTTTCTCTGGTGTTCCAAAAGAGCATAGAGGCTGAGACTTTCTCCTAATGCAGCCGTCAGGATTTTATTTATATTTATTATTATTTATAATTTTAAGTTCTAGACCACTGCTCCCTGCAAGTGGGCTTGGAGTGGTTTACCACAACAGCTTGAAAAAGGGCGGAACAGAAAATTAAGAAATAGATGAATAAAAATAAATAAATTTAAAACCATTAACAATTAAAACATTTTAAAAAACCATGAACTTATTTGAGACTTCACCATTCTGCTACCAAGACTGCCTAACTTGTGATTTTCTGTTGTTTTTAAGTGGTATGATGTTCTGGGGGGGAGGGGAATCCAATGTCTCTTGGGAATGTGGCTTGGGCAGGAAGAGGGGCTGGGACCCACAACTAGGGGACAGATCCAGTGCCTGAACTCCTCCTTAAGAACTGCCCTCCTGAGAAGCCTAGAATGGGAAAAGGGAGTTCAGCCACAGAAAGTGAGGGAACTTTCCCAGGAGGCCAGCTGGCTCTCAACGTAGAATTCTTATCTGGTGACCAGGGATAATGGGGGGCTTCCTCTTTGCCTCTGATTCAGTATCCTTCCAAGCAGTCGGGCAGTTTTCAGCATTTGCAATGCTCTGTAAATTGAACAAGTTGACGTCTTTATTCCATCTTTTGCTTACAGGTCAGATGAGTGGGTATTGAAGGGAATCTCTGGCTATATTTATGGCCTTTGGATGAAGAAAACCTTTGGCGTAAATGAGTATCGACACTGGATCAAGGAGGTAATATGCCCAGATGGGTGGTGCTTTGAAGACATCCATGCACTTAATCTGTTTTTTTTTTGTTCTTTTATTTATTTGAATACTTTTACTCCACTTTTCTCCACTGGGTGAACTCAAAGCAGCTTCCTGTATTCAAAAGCAACAGGCCATGAATACTAACAGAGATACAACAGGTCTACCTGGCAGTGACTAACTAAGGCACAGGTGAAGGAAATGGAACACAGCAGATGGCAAAGCTGATGGCAACAGTCTCTCTCCAGCCAGCATTATGGGCCCGATGGATTAAAGCAGGGGTAGTCAAACTGCGGCCCTCCAGATGTCCATGGACTACAATTCCCAGGAGCCCCCTGCCAGCATTCGCTGGCAGGGGGCTCCTGGGAATTGTAGTCCATGGACATCTGGAGGGCCGCAGATTGACTACCCCTGGATTAAAGTGAACAAAGTTATCAGTGTTCGTTGGACATTTTAAAAAGAAGTTATTGCAAAAGTTTGGCCAAGGACTGGAAGCAAATCAGCACCATTCTGGAGATAATAAGACATTATCACAGTGCATAGGCAGAGAGGGCTGCCTTAAGCTGCTCTGAGTTATCCCATTATCTGGTTATATCTTTAAGGTGGCATGTTGTCATACTGCAGGGGTAGTCAACCTGTGGTCCTCCAGATGTTCATGGACTCCAATTCCCATGAGTCCCTGCCAGAAAATGCTGGCAGGGGCTCATGGGAATTGTAGTCCATGAACATCTGGAGGACCACGGGTTGACTACCCCGTCATACTGATTGCCCATTTCTCTAGGGCTTGGATAACCAGGTGCTTCCACTTCAGTCTGTGCGCTAATAATCCACCATTCCTTGCCCTGGTTTTTTTTTTTTTATAGAAAGTTTTTATTTTATTTTCCAGAGTTGAAAACAGTGAGATACATGCAATCTACATTGTTAATACAGAAAAGGAGAGCTATACTCTTCATTTGATACACTTGGTTCCCCATTTTTAATCCCTTTTGTAAATAGTTCAGGTAAGGGCCCCATTATTCTTGAAAGGCCTCTTAGTGTCAGTTTGGCTATCTTGGTAAGATCAGCTAGTTTATTCACCCAGTCTTCTGTCGAGGGTAGTTCTTACGTTTTCCATTTCTTGGCCAATTCTAGTTTTGTTGTCGTCGTCGCATAATAGAAGAAGCTCTGTATGTGGGTTAGGAAGCGCTGTGGAAAAACATTTTGGTTCCCTGTTTCAAACTTACAAACCCTCTTCTCTCCATATAGACTGGCTACAATATTATGAACTCTTACCCAAAGCTTATAGACTTTTTATAAAAAGAGAAGTCTACTTTGTTACCATCATTTAGTTTCTGATAGTTTTAACAATCATAAACAGTTTATACTTAACATAGTCCTAGAGCCCTCCACATTTTCACTAGAAAAAGGGAAAAAAGAGAAAAAAAAATACTTAGTTGTACGGAAAGAAGGGAAACAAATATATATAAGTATACATTGTTGATACCAGAAATAATAAAATGGAGTCTTCATTAATTAATAGAAAAGATTTTTCGTTAGTTATATATACACCTCCTCAGCTAGAAACCTTCTTTTAGTTATGCTTTAAATTTAGGCTGAAAGTCACTACATAGATATGCTAGATAATTCAAATTCAGGTATCATAGGAAATCTAAAACCCCACACTATAATGTAAGCCCATTCCTTGCCCTGGTTTGTTGGAATGGGTGCAATAAGATGTTACTTGTATCGGGAGGGAGATGTTTAAGCATGCTTAACATATAGTGGGCCTTGGAGACAGTCACGTGGTAGATTTCTTCAGGCTATCACCCTCCTCACAGATTCCACTACAAGGTTGGGGAAACTGCTAATCTGAATGTCAGCAGTTCTTAAAAGGGTGTGTTGTGGTCGCTTGGGCAGTTGAATGGGTCCGAGTGTGGCAGCGGGACCATGCAGTTTGTGGGCTCCAATTTACTCATCACGATTCTAGTATAACTGCCTCTGTGATGGAGAAATAATACCATTGCTATGTGCGTGCGTGTGACAGCAGCCATCATGGAAAGAAAAAAATTAGATACCATTTTACTTCTGGAGTCAAAACAATATATAAGCAGGACCACAAATTTAGACCAGCTTCTGGTTCCTCACTTACATAGGAGTTTTCTAAGTTTGTCCCTTTGGAAGAAGATCTGAAGGGTTTTAAGTGGTAAAATCCAAGCCCTAAATCTAGGCCTCTTAGAGGGGCTATACAGCCTTCTAACCAGCGCATGATTTCTTTAATTAGCTTGAACCATCTGGTTCTTTTGCTTGATCTTTATAGTCTATCGATGATAAGTGATGTGTTTGGCCATAAAAACACAGCTTTTAAATGGTCTTGGTTTAATTTCATAGCCCTGCATCCCCGATCTGCATTTTTTCCCTCTTAAACAGCTTCATATGTTTCTGTGGGAATATCATGTTATATTCTTGCCACTCCCAGAGAACATCGTTGTCCGTCATTTCTGCTGAGCACTTCAGTCCGTTCATGTTCAGTGACAAAGGGTGTCATTTCTCCGCATTGCTGCAACTCCTTCCATCCCTGTTGCTCTTAATCCGTACAGGCTCTTTGACCCCCGAAATAATCTTTTCAGGGGTCAGGTGGGTCTGTGGGAGCAGGAGAGCAATATGGGGGGGAGGGTCGATTGGGGTTCATCGGACACATGACCTGTCACTGTTTCTAATGAGAGAAGCTCTCGTACTTTTGATGCTCATGTACCTCGATTTGGGTAATTTACCGGTAGCAAAGAATTTGCATCCTGCTGCTGTGGTGTTTGTGCAAGCAGGTACTCATTTGTGGCATTCTACGTATATTGCACATTTCAGGAACTAGACAAGATAGTGGCCTATGAACTGAAGACTGGCGGAGTCTTGCTTCATCCGATATTTGGTGGAGGAAAAGAAAAAGACAAGTACGTTCAGTTGGGCAATGAGTAGATTTGAGGGGGGGTGTTAATGTATGAGTAATTAGTGAGTTAATTACTTCACCTGGCCAGTAGTCCCATAAAGGTTGTTCCCCCGATAAATATTATCTTTGAACTGTAAAAATAAAAGTGCGTTAACTGAGCATCAGTAACATATTGTGAATGTTACTGTTGTCTTCATGGATGGATGGGTGGGTGGGTGGATGGATATGCATTGTGCAGGAGGTTGGACTAGATGACCCTGGAGGTCCATTTCAACTATGATTTTATTTATATTGTGTGTGTAAGTGTGTGTGGAGAGAGACAGAGACAGAGAGAGCTGTCTTTTAAAAATCTTTATGTTGTGAAATCACCATGCAAAGCATGGTGGGGTTTTGTCCTACAATGCAAAAGATTCTGAAATAGTCTTGATTTGATTTTCCAGCCCTTCATCACATCTGCATTTCTCTATAAAACACCCTCACACTTTATCGTGGGAATACTATACAATGTTCCAGTGTAAGGCCCACCTAGTCATGAGGCTGATAGAAAACAGGATAAGCATGGAATTCATGTTACAAGTAAGTATGTACATCACTCTATAAAATACATTTTGGTTACCTTAAAGTAGCCTTTAAGTTTTTTTTTCCTTTCCATCAATTCCTTTAAAGAATTCAGTTTATGTGTCATAACTATTAAAAGTGATGTTGAAAGAGAGGAGCATAAACAAATTATGGCTTGGATCCGGCCAGTTGTTTTTTTTTCCAGGCAATCCTGCCCACTTCCTCTCCTCACCATAACCCCATCCCACATGGCTTTCGTCCATGCTGCTGCAATGATCCCCAACCTAGCAAGATTTTTGTTGGTTCTTTTTGAGCAACTGAAAAGCTGGCTGGACCCAGTCCTACAAGCTAAACCTATGTGTTCTTGTTTTGTGTAAATGGTTGGTGCCCATGAAAAACCGTCAGTTAAGAAATTGTGAATTGATCAGGGGGAATTAGGTTCTCTCCTTGAGCTAGCCGCCTCTGTAGACCTAAGCATGGTTGATGGATATTAAGATTAATTTTCATTTTATTCATTTATTATTTCATTTGTTTACCGCCAATCCTACCCAGGCAGTTTGAGGCTGTTCACATCATCATATAAAATATAAAATTACAGGCAGAACTGAAAACAGCACACTGTACCCAAACCCACCCAATCCTCTATATCCTCTCCTGCCATGCGAAGGAATATCCATGCTGTCACCCACCAAGGGCAGGGTAAGGAGGAGGGACACAATTGATGTTCCACCACCCAACCTCAGCCAAATGCCTGCTGGAAGAGCTCCATTTTACAGGCCCTGCCGAACTGCGAGAGCTCTGACAGGGCCTTTAGGTCTTTGGGGAGCTCGTTCTACCAGGTTGGGGCCACAACCAAGAAGGCCCTATCCCTGAGGCTGGGCAAACGTCTTGTGGGCCGAGAACCACCAACCTGTTCAAGTTTGCAGAACCTAAGGCTCTACTAGGGGCACAGGGAGACAGATGGTCCCTCAGGTCATCATTACCCATGAGAAAGGTAGCTAAATTTACAGGAATTGTTGAGCAGGAATCGTTAACTAGCTTCAGTCCTGGTTAAGAGGGAATCTGTTCAGCCTTTATTTGTGGTGAGCATCAGTGTCAAGACACTGCTTAACCATGGTTGAACCAAGAGGTGTTTGTTCCAGGGAGGGCGTGTCCCACAACCAACTTCTTAAATCTTAACGATGGAAAAAAGAAAGCTGCCCTTACATCTCCCCCGGCCTGAACTGCTAAAGATGTATTAGTTACACTTTTATCCTGCCTGTCCTACAGATAACTTAAAGCAGACCGCAGCATAGGTGGACTGGCTAAATGGTCTTGGCAGGGCTGAAGTTCCCCTAGCTTCACTCACGTAAATGCATCATGCTGCCCTAGGGCTACCCTATGGAGCCCAGAGAACACAAGCACCTCTTTGCCTGGTTAGCTGTTTGCATAACTGGCCCACGTGGCTTGGGCCCAGTTCGAGCCACACCCGGAAAACTAGGTTTCCTCTTGAATAGCAGGCCATGGAACCGAGCCATCGGTTGCAAAAACAAGGACACTCAACAGTGGCTTAAGCAGTTCAATCTGTTGCCTGTCTTCAGCTGCTCTTTCTCCCCACCCGCTACAAGCAACAATTTTTAGCCATCAGACCATAGAGTTGTGTGCAGGAGTAACTGCACGATGCTGCTGTCATTTCGTAGCAGCTAATTATTATGTGAGCAGGTTGTTGGGCAATGGGGCTGCCAGTGCTTAGCCGTGATAGCTGCATGAAGCTACGCAGGCCATGTGCTGACCCAACAGGGCACTTCTGAACTGGTGCATTTTCTGATACATGGCTCCCTCCAAAAGTAATCAATGTCCAGGTTTGTTCCTCTCCTTGCCAGCAAAGACCACCTTGGACCTTCTCCGGATTTGTTTCTGAAATGAACTCTCTTTGCGTCACGTGACCGGGAATGGCTTCAGTATTTCTTAAAAGACTTAAGGTTGCTTGCCTGCTTTGAGTACCGACTGAGGCTGATTTTGCTTTGTAGGTTTTCAACAAGCTGCTGAGCCTTGCCAGCACCGCCTCATCCCAGAAGTTCCAGTCTCACATGTGGAGTCAGATGCTGGTTTCCACATCTGGGTTTTTGAAATCCATCTCCAACGTCTCTGGCAAAGACATCCAGCCATTAATAAAGCAATGGGTGTATCCTTTCCAGTCTAGCTCTGGGCTAGTTCATAGGGAAGATGAAAAGTTAGCTGCGCTGTGGCCCAGTTTAAATGAGTACGCTGGAATATATGAAGCAACCTTGAGATGGTACAGAGGGATACCATCACTTCTTGTTAAATATTTGAAGTGCAAAGAATAATCTGTTCCACTTAATATTTCTGGTAAGGCCTTGGAGGAGGAGCGTGTCTCATGTCTTAAGTGCCACTCAGCGCTTAACACCCACTCAGGGCGGCTGTCCCGCCCCTGAGTGCCTCCTCCTCCAACCATCTTGCCTGTCTGTCCAGCAGCCAGCCAATCACCTTCCGTCTCCATCTCTGACCACCCCCTCCTCCTTCCACCTTCCTCAGAGGCTGTAGATCCCTGCCCCGTGAGAGCTGCCCCTGCCAGTGAGTTCCCTAACAGCTGCCTACAGCCTTTCCAAGTCCTGGGGGGACGGAGAGACCATTCATAGAGTACTTCCCTCTCCCCCCCTCCATCTAGTGCCGGTTGTATTCCTGAATGGAACGGGCTTGGTCCCTAGTAAGTAAATAAAATCCAGAACACCAATGTTGCTTTGTTACCATAAAGGCTGTTATTAAAGTGTGCTTTATTACATTTCCCTTCATTCGCGCTATGCCAAAATTACAAATAGAGACTCACAAACAATTGGAAAATTCTGCTCCACGAGCCTGATGTAAACATGGAGGCGTAACGTGCTGTAGGCACGCACTGATCCAATTCCACACAGCTTGGGAACTTAAGTGACTTCTGAACACAATGGTCGTATTATCCTATTCCGTTCATTAGAGATCAGAGCAGCGTGGTCAAGTTTTATGGAAGTTTTGCATTCAACAGGAAACGAAATGTACTGGAATTGGAAATAAAGCAGGACTATACATCTCCTGGGACTCAGAAATATGTGGTAAGTCCAATTCGATAAGTTTTTAGTAAAACTTGTCAGTCTTTTTACCTACCTGCTGCACAATTAGCCTTTCAGTTATATTAAAGGTAAAAGGTAAAGGTATCCCCTGTGCAAGCACCGAGTCATGTCTGACCCTTGGGGTGACGCACTCTAGTGTATTCATGGCAGACTCAATACAGGGTGGCCTTGCCAGTGCCTTCCCCAGTCATTACCGTTTACCCCCCAGCAAGCTGGGTACTCATTTTACCAACCTTGGAAGGATGGAAGGCTGGGTCGGCTGCTGGGATCGAACTCCCAGCCTCATGGTCAGCGCTTCAGACAGCATGTCAGCTGCCTTACCACCCTGCGCCACAAGAGGCTCTTTCAGCTATATTTGAACCATTAAATAAGGGTTGGGAGGGGCAACTTTTCTGACATGCTGAGCTATATCATGGGAGGGTCAGTAGCCTCCAGCTCCTTTCAGTGTTTTCCTGCGTTGACATCAATGCACATTAAATAGGATTTTTATTGAAGCCAGATGACAATTTCCAGTTGATGTTTTCCAACTTATTTGTCAGCTGTTATCCTAAAGGCAGCCTTGCATTAGCTCTTGAAAACACTGAGTGGATTCAGAATTCAGTGAACTTCTGGTTTCCTTGTTTCCTTCGTGTTTTTGCAGTCACATATCTCTGCAACTATAGGGACACGAAGCCTGTTTTGTTATTCTCCCCCACCACCCAATACAGTTTAATGGAGTTAATAGGGTTGTGCCGAAGATGGTTGACCCCACAGAGAGCTCATAAGAGAGCTGTGATAGTATTGTTCAGGGGAGGCCAAACTGTGTCCCTCCAGAAGTCCATGGCCTACAATTCCCATGAGCCCTTGCCAGCTTGGTTATTGTAGCCCATGGACCCACAGATTGGCCACCTCTGGTACAGTGGCCTGAACATTGTACTTGGGCATGTGAATCTTGTGTTTGGATCAGCCTTGGAGGTCAAGGGATGGATCTAGGCAAGCCTCTTTCTCGCCACCTAACTTCACAGGATTATCGTTGTAAGGAATATGTTTGTTTAGGTTACACATGTTGGAAACAAATCACGCCATGTCTTGACATGGATTATAGCTAGAGTTTGTATGGAGAGCCAGCGTGGGGTAGTGGTTAAGAGCAGCAGACTCTGATCTGGAGAATGGGGTTTGATTCTTCACTCCTCCACCCAAAACATGCTGGGTAACTCTGGGCCCAGTCACAGTTCTCTCAGGATTCTCTCAGCCACCACCTACCCCACAAGGTGCCTGATGTGGGGAGAGGAAGGACAGGCCATTGTAAGCCACTCTTGAGATTTCTTAAGGTAGAGAAAAGCGGGGTATAAAAACTTTATCTTCTTTTTCTTCTTCCTTCATGTCCTGATAATGGCAAATCCATCTCTTCTAAGGGCCCTCTGAAGGTGACGGTGCAAGAGCTTGACGGGTCTTTCAACCATACTCTGCAAATAGAAGAAAACAGCCTGAAGCACGACATACCCTGCCACTCAAAGAGCAGACGGTAGGCTTTGGACCATTGGCAAGAGCCTCCTTGTGCAGCTACTGTGGGCTTGGGGATAGCTGCAGCTTGATTAGCCTGACCTTATCAGAGCTTGGAAGGTAAGCAGGGTTGCCTCTGTTTGGGAGACCACAAGGAAGACTGCTCATTTGTTGCCTTGGAAACCCCATGAAGGGTCAAAGTGAATCAGTTCCAACTTGTCAGCATTTTATTATTACAGGAGTAAGAGGGTTTTTTCCCTGATTTTTATACCCCCGATCTTGGAAAGTCTCACAGCGGTTTACAAGTATAAAACAATAGATTCCATAAAAACCCCATAAAAACTGTCCTTATCAGTAACCAAGCAGAGGAGAGCACTACCCTAAAAGATTTTAAACACTCCACCCCCTATCCCCCCCGATTCAGCCTAAGAGCCAGGTCCTCAAGGGCCAAGTTTTAAAAATGGGGGGAGGGGGGAACTGGCTGTCACTCTTGAACACCAGAATTCTTGATACAGGTAGAGTGGTTAAACATTTTCAAGCATTAACCATAATCTGCATTGTTTGAGGGTGCACCCGTGGTAAGTGCTGTCTTTCTAGAAGGGAGGAAGGACCACAGACAGAAACAATCTGGGGTATCTGTTCTGGTTAAATGAAGACTCAAAAACTTAGCCTTCAAAATGTGGTTTATCAAATCGTTATTTAATCTGCGCTTGCAGAGTTCGGAAAAGAGAAATTCATATTCACGTTTGCCTTTCTTTCAAAAACAACAATGCAGGAATAAGAAGAAAAAAATCCCGCTAATGAATGGAGAGGAAGTAGACATGGATCTTTCTGCTATGGAGTAAGTGATTTCATGAAAGCAAAGATATTGTCCCTCTTCCTATGTTGTATTTGGTTGTTTTAAGGATGGGAGAGTGCGTGATAGCTCAATGGTAGCTCTCTGGATACGGAAACTTCAGGACTTCTCTCTCCTGGTCTCAGCAGTAGTTTACCTGCTAGGAGATACTTGATACTGGTAAACAGCTTAGGAATAGTTTAGTAATAAAGATTTTCTTAAAAAGCCTCACAGTAGTGTACTGTCCTCACTAATACTGTGAGGCTATGCCCAGAGGTAAGCTAGGTCCCCGTTAGAGACAATATTGATTACTAAGCTGGAATACTTTGAATGATTAGCTCCCATAATGATTTGAAGATAAGTTTGTCTTCATATTACCACTGTAATGTAATTTCGATCTTGTCACCAAAGAAATGTTGGTGAAAACTCTGTTGAAAGTGAGGCTTGTTTTGGCAGGTTGCTGCAAAGACTTTGTAAAGGCTTGGGAAGAAGAAAATGAAAGTCTATTAAGTGCATCTTTGTTTTAGATATTTTGCCTTGCCTGAACTGCCTTAGCCTCCAGGTGATGGCTAGAGAGCTCCTGGATTACAGCTGATCTCCAGACAATAGAGATCAGGTCACCTGGAGAAAGTAGCCACTTTGTAAAGAAGATTCTCTGGCAGTACACCACAGGGACATCCCTCCCCTCCCCAAATGCCACCCTCCACCAGTTTCCCAACCTGGCAGCCCTAGTAACTGCTGATAAACCTGCCTTCCACAGATTTATTTTAGTAATTTTTGGCTAATCTGTTCCCGACTCATTCTTTGTACATAATCATTGCTGCCCGCTCAAGAGCTGTGTAGGCTAAAGAGAGTCAACAAAGAAAGGATTTCCACAAGAGGGCTCTGGTGTAGAAATACTTTGGGAAGGCCCCCCTCTCCCTGCTGTTCAAGGAGCAGAACTGTAGCCTCACACATCTAGGAAACGAGAGGTTTTGAGTTGAGGGCTACCTCTCCACTCCACTTTAAAACGTCATAGTTGGTCTGCCAAACTCTGCTCCATTTTAAGCCAAAACTTTGCTCTTTCGTTTTTTCCAGTGCTGACTCCCCTTTGCTCTGGATAAGGATCGACCCAGACATGTCTGTCTTAAGGAAGGTAGAATTCGAGCAGGCTGACTTCATGTGGCAGTACCAGCTCCGATACGAGAGAGACGTGGTTGCCCAGGAGGAATCCATTCTGGCCCTGCAGAAGTTTCCCACTCCAGCATCGCGGCTGGCGCTGACCGATATCCTTGAGCAAGAGCAGTGCTTCTACCGAGTGAGAATAATGGCCTGCTTCTGTCTTGCAAAGGTGAGGAGGCGGCCGTGTCGGCCTTCCGCAAAACGCCTTCACAGGTTCAGGGATTTCCATGGAGGCCTCCTGGTTGAGCCTGGGTCAGACCGTGTAGAACTGACTCCTGCAAAAATACCTTCTCACTGGACCAGCACAGGGTCACTTCTGTAATACACAAATAGTTGTGAGTCTTCCAGGCTTTTAAATAAAGGCTGCTACTTTTCTAGTACTCATGGACTTAATTTGTCCCCTCCCCCAAAACTTGAAAACCAAAGTTAAAATTGTGGAAATTTCAGGAGTAGTTTCTCAGACTGAGGGGGGGGGGGCGTCCTCTTCTGTTACAAGAAAAATCATATAAGGAGGCACATAAAAATTGGTCTGTGGATTGCGACCATTGGATTGGATCCCCTCAGAAAGAAGCCTGACTTTCCTGCCTCCTCCCTCCTGCAGCAGCCCAAACTGCACCTGCCTTTCAGCTCCTAATGGAGGGGGGGAACCCAGGAGCAGGACTGCAGGCAGTATTTTGGGAAGAAGAAAAAGGCAGGGAGGCCACGCTCTGAATTGCATTTTTATCCTGACCTTCCCCTAAGAAGCTCAAGGAAGTGAGCATGGTTCTTCTTTCCCTCATTTTATTACCTGCGAGGTAAACTAGGTGGAGTCAAATTGACTTGTCACCTGGTGAGTTTCATGGATAAATGGGGAATTTGAACCCAGACCTGCCTGGTCCGAGTCTTAACACGCTGACCAATACAGCACACCGGCCCTCACTTTATTATTAGTGGCCTTGAAATCAGAAGACAGCATCAGAGGGGAGGTCTGCAGTAGAACAGTTAGATGCATCCAGTAAGACCTTAAGATAGCGGTAGTCAACCTGTGGTCCTCCAAATGTCCATGGACTACAATTCCCATGAGCCCCTGCCAGCAAACGTTGGCAGAGGCTCATGGGAATTGTAGTCCACGGACATCTGGAGGACCACAGGTTGACTGCCCCTGCCTTAAGAGACCAACCAGAGTTTCCAAGTGCAATGTTTTGAGAGTCAAAGCTCTCTTCTCGAGACAAAGTAGAGCTCTGACTCTCAAAAGTTTAAATCCTGAAACTCTGCTTGGTCTCAAAGGTGCTACTGGGCACAGATTTGAAATCAGAATGCATTCTTCGTAGGTCCTCCACAATTGCAGGGCAGGATTTTTAGACCTTGTTCGTTTTTAACGCGTCGGCTATGAGTAACCGTCAAAACTCTGCCGCATCTCCCAAACAGAACTGCTGTCCAAAGCCAGCCTTATGGAAGTATTTACCAAGTGCTCGGAAATGACCAATTTGAAAAGAAAACCACATTGTTTTGTAAAAAGGGAATTAGAGGCACCTTTCACAGTAACTGCTGAAACAGAGATGCTTGATGTTAAAATAGTTTCCTCATTTTCATTAATCCTTGTGATTAAGGGTGTCTTTAAAAAAATAGACAGCTAAAATGTGTGTTGTTTCTTTGAGAAATTCTTGTGTGTCTTGGAAATCTGGGCAGGTTGTAGACTTTAACCTCTAGCTTTACAGCCTTGGTTCTTTCTTTCCAGCAAGAAAGTGCAGCCTGGGCATGTAGGTTTAACCCTGTAGAGAAGACAGTGTGGCATAGTGGTAAAGAGAGGCAGTCTGTAATCTGGAGATTGTGGCTTGTTTCCCCACTCTTCTTCCACATGAAGTCTGCTGGGTGACCCTGGACCAATCACAGTTCTCTCAGAACTCTCTCAGCCCCACCTACCTCGCTGGCCCTCACTTTATGATTAGTGACTGTTGTGGGGAGGGGGAAGCTATTGTAAACTGCTTTGAGGCTCCTTAGGGTTGAGAAAAGCAGGGTATAAAAACAAACTCTTCTTCCTCTTCCTCCTCTTCCTCCAGAATTGATGCTTAAGTCATATTTCTGTCTCACAAAATAAACCAGCTCATGATCCTTGACCCTAAAGAAGCCTGCCTGTCCTCAACCAGGGCCAGAGCCTTCTCTGTCCTGGACCCCACCTGGTAGAATGAGGTCCTGTAGGACAGGGGTAGTCAACCTGTGGTCCTCCAGTTGTTCATGGACTACAATTCCCATGAGTCCCTGCCAGCAAACGTTTGCAGGCTCATGGGAATTGTAGTCCATGGACATCTGGAGGACCACAGGTTGACTACTCCTGCCGTAGGAGATCAGGGCCCTGACAGTGCTAAAACAGTTCTGCAGGGCTGGCAAAATGGAGCTCTTCCACCAGGCATTTGACCAGGTAACCAGCAAACATCTACAGGGCCCCTGCTCCCTCCCTCCCATGCGTTCTGCTCTGGACCTGTTTGCATCATTATACTCTGTTACCTCTGTTATAGTTTAATGTTAATGCTATTGTGAACAGCGGAGTTCCATGTACTGTTTTCTGCATTTTATGTAAACCGCCCTGAGCCTCAGGGAGGGCGGTATATAAATACAATAAAATAAATAAATAAAATTGGCCTGGAACTGGAACATAGGACTAAGTACAGTTTCCTAGTGAAGCTGAGCTAGGATTACATAGAAGATCCTTTTGTTTCTGTGCCACCTTTCTTTCCTAGAAAGGTGTTATTGTTCACGCACCTGCTAGTCCAAAAAGGGTTGCCCTGGGCTCTTCTTGCTAAGAAACCTGGAATTGGGCCTTGCTAGCAGAGTAGCTTATCCTCCCCATTCTCCCACCGCACCGGCCCCAGCCAATCTCTTTTACTCTCTCAGAGCCGAAAACAAGCAGATGGGATGCTACTCAGGGCTGGCCTTTTGCATTTACTAAAGGGAGATTCCTTTAGAAGCGTATGGAGAAAACGTGTGGCTAATCCATTAAAGGTTCTTGGATTCCTTCCTGCTGTGGTGAGGGGTATGGTTTGTTCTTCTGAAGTTGCAAGGCTGCTGAGGGGGATTTTATTGAGTCTGACCATGCCAGCACACGGGCCTAATGACAAGGTGGTGTGTGCTCTACTACTTTAAATTGTGCCCTCCTCCATTCATGCCCTGTAACTAAGCCTCCAGCCACCTCCTGCTGCTTTCACGTTAGGCAGACTGAATGTCCTGCCAGCTGCTGAGCTCAGGGGAGCACTTCCTCAAAACCCTGTATTCTAACTACTGCATTTGCTGTGTATGTGAACTCACAGGGAGTGTAGACCAACTCATCTTTACCATGCTACTCGGAAACCTCTGAATTACACCTGTCCTGAGTAACTATCACCTCACCGTTGAATCTCGTGTGAATCTTCTTTTTGCTGGTAGACACCAATCTGGAAATAACACGTTCTGTTGCCAAATTCTTAGCAATTGTGGTTTCTTTACTGCTATAGAGTTGGGTTTTAATTTGCCTTGCTGTATTTTAATGTTTGGCGCTTTGTGATTTATCTTGTCTCTGTATTAGGGATTGGTGGTTTTTGGATTTGAGGTTTCCTGATTCTGTACAACTCAAATAAACGGAATCACTGATTCAGTATATCAATATGAGTTTGTCCAGTTCAGGATCATTGAATTGATTCCCAGGCAGCAGAGAGTAAGGAGGAAGAACTGCCAAACAGCTGATCCTCACAATCCAAGTTGTTCAGCAGTGGAATTGGCTGGCCGAGGAGGTGGTGAGCTCTCCCTCGCTGGTGGTCTTACAGATACTTATCCTGAATGTTTTAGACCCGTGGTCCCCAACCACCGGGCCGCGGCTCCCTCTCCCCCCCCACCCAGTGAGAAACTTCCCAGGCCGCAAGCAAATCAGCCGCCAAAGCAGCCAATTAGCATGCGGCCCGGCAAGCTTCTTTATGCGGGGGGGGGGGAGGGAAGCGTGGCTGCTGGCGCAAACACGGATGCGCGGCAGGTCTGGGCCACTGCTTTAGACTGATCCTACCTTGAGCAGAGGGTTTGACTAGATGTCCTGTCTGTCCCCACCAACTCTATGATTCTACAATTTTTATCTCATAATCATTTGAGATTATTGAGTTGCAGACCCCATCCTTTCCTATAAAGTTACAGGAGGACACACCTTTCCGCCGTTTCTTTCTGTGAGGGCTTGTTCAGCCGATAATCCTATCAGATGTCTTGGCAATTGATTTTTGTAAGCCTTTACTATTCTATAAAGCAGATTTTCTAAATTGAAGTTGTTTAGATGAGCTCTCTCTGTTGTACCGATCTCTCTGCTCCATACGCTCCATATCACCTAGACCCAGACGGGCTTCTGGATTGTCTTTCTCTTTGGGTGGTCTTGTACTTTGGCCGAGGCACTGTTGAAATCTGAAATGAGGTTATTGGCAGGGTAAATTGAGAAATCGGGTAACGCTAACACCTCTTGTGTGACTGGCTTCTGTAGACGGTCTATATGCAGCTTACCAACTTAAGAAAAATCTGTCTGAAATGGAAATTGTGGTAGAGGGAACAAGTACAGTCAGGTATGGATTGCAGGAAGGTAATTAGTTGCAGATGTCCCGTAAATACAAACTGTTTCCACATTCTATAGATGCGATTTATAGAGGTTGTGGTGGTGAGAGGCTGTCTGGTTTTTAGGTAATGCTTTCATTTTAAGTAGCGGTTCCCAAACAGTGTTTCCTGGGCCCCCACCCTGCAGGGCTCTTCGGACAATTATCAAGTTTCCGTGGCAAGATGGTCAGCAGTGGCAGAAATTCTGTTTGCAAATAGCTGTTGTCCAACCATTAACATCTGTCCTTGCAACGCCCGGCCTTTTGATAATAGAATTAAGAAAAGAGGTTAAAGATGCAGAGGACATTGCAGTTAAAAAAGTAACTGATGGGTACAATAGTGTTCCGGATTGGCTTTTCTTATGTTTTTGTTTTAGAAAGATTTGTGGAAGACTGGTCTATCAGTTACTATTATCCTTCATTGTGCCGAAGGAGAACTTCCATATTCAGAGGCAGTCGACCTCTGGATTCCAGAGCCAGGAGGCAGCATCAGGGGCAGACCTTTGCTTTTGTGCCCTGTTGTTGGTCCTGTGTGAGACAGGATGCTAGACTAGATGAACCAGTGGTCTCATCCAGCAGGGCTCTTCTTCTGTGCCGTTGTGTGCTGCAGCTGTTCTGAACATTAAAGGTAAAGGTATCCCCTGTGCAAGCACCGGGTCATGTTTGACCCTTGGGGTGACGCCCTCCAGCGTTTTCATGGCAGACTCAATACGGGGTGGTTTGCCAGTGCCTTCCCCAGTCATGACCGTTTACCCCCCCAGCAAGCTGGGTACTCATTTTACCGACCTCGGAAGGATGGAAGGCTGAGTCAACCTTGAGCCGGCTGCTGGGATCGAACTCCCAGCCTCATGGGCGGAGCTTCAGACTGCATAACTGCTGCCTTACCACTCTGCGCCACAAGAGGCTCTTGTTCTGAACATTACTCTTTCCTATATTCTGTGAAACCATTGAAGCATTGCGGGGAGCTTACTGACCACCTCAGCTGCTCTTACCCTTTTTCAGGGCGGTACCTTGAGAAATCTTTGCTTAAATGAGCAATGGTGTTGTGGTCAGGCATAGCATGAGAGGTGGTCCCCTTGTGTGAGACCACAAAGGACTTTCTAGGTCAGGGGTAGTCAACCTGTGGTCCTCCAGATGTTCATGGACTCCAATTTCATGAGCCCCTGCCAGCAAACGCTGGCAGGGGCTCATGGGAATTGGAGTCCATGGACATCTGGAGGACCACAGGTTGACTACCCCTGTTCTAGATGACCCCCAGAACCTTGAATTGAACCCAATAACCCATAGAGGCTTTCACGAATGAGCACATGCCCTAGAATTGTACTGCAGAATTCTCTACAGTGCATGCAGATACCATAGCAAATGTCCAGAAACTCTCCATCCAACCACTGCAGAGTAAAAAGCTTTGCAAACTGCATACTTTAAACTGTTACTGTTAAATGGTTGTAGATTTTGTTCACTTGCTGCAGTTTTCCTACCCTCCCCCTTTAACAAATGTGCTTAAGGGGGCGATGGGAACTGTGCTCAGTCAATATAAGTGTGTCTACCTTTGTTGCCCTAATCATCCAGATTGCAAATTTCATGGTGAGCACGTGGACTGGACCACCAGCTATGAAGTCTCTCTTCACCCGCATGTTCTGCTGTAAAAGTTGCCCCAACATTGTGAAAACCAACAACTTCCTGAATTTCCAGAGTTACTTTCTTCAGAAGGTAAAGATGTTTTTGTCACCTCCGATTCATAAAGACCTTAACTTCCTTTAGCAGGTCTGGATTGCTAAAGGTTGGAATGGCAAGCAGTCAATTGTATTTATCATGGTAGTATCAACACTCTTTTCAGAGACTCGTAAATTTGTGGTTTGCCCACACTGGAAGTACTATGCACCGTTCTAGAGGGAGATATAAAATGCCCAGGAATTTTGAGTCCTCAAAATTGAAATACATGCAGTAGTTACGTTCTCATCAAACCTTAATTTGTTTTACTGATTTACTAATCGAAAACATGTTTATAACCTCCTATATAAATTTGTACTATTTGACATATTTATGGAATTCAGAAGTATAAATACCTCTTTTTAAATAAGAAAAATGGCAAGTATTCCCAAGAGTTGACAAAGATATACAAATCGCTGCACCCTGTGGTACCTTAGCCCATGTATGTTTAATTTTTGCTATCTGAAAGTTAGGGGAGGGTGGAATTAAAAGTTGAAGGTAGAAAACAAATCCAGTAGTAAACAAAACAGTGTGTTATTTGGACAAAAATAGTCACTGTAAAACTTTGGCTATCAAGCTAAACTTTATAAATGTTGAAAACGGTGAACACTTTAATAATGTATAGTCAATAAATACGTTATAACATATTAATGTTGCCAAAGTATTTACATTTAAACAAAAAAGTCTTGACTATGTTGTCCATGTTGTCTACAGTGATTTTTTGGATACCCTCAAATCTTCAAGTTTTCCTATTAGAAAAAATTGCAACGTCCTAAGCCTTTTTCAGTGCTATACATTGTTAATATGAAAAACCTTGCCTTAAGAAACATTTTGCTCATTCTAAAAAAGAAAATGTTTCACAGGAGTTTGTTTTGTGTATCCCCTCAAAATGGAAAAAATTCCCCCTCCTCCCCCCTCATTTCCAAATCTGTAGTTCTGTACCTTCTTCATCTCAGGAAGGCACCTCCCCACCAATTTTTACTTAACATAATTAACAATTAACATTTTTACTTTAACAATTTTTACTTTAACATATCTATGGAGGAAAGACACAGGGGCTGGTTCTCTTGGCCTGTGTATGAGCTTTTGGGGTTTCTTTGTTGGAGACTTGCTGGTCTTGTTGATCTGATCAACCATGGCAATTTTTGCCTTAATCATAAGCATCCCTAGAGTTACTCAATTTGAGTATTTGATTTTGTTATTCCTCCTGATATGAACCTTACTCTGCAGTCACAGAGGATGCTCAAGCAAAGTTGAAAGTTAGAAGCTCACACTGTTGACTTCAAGGCCGAAGTGATTTTCCATGAGCTAGTTTCTGATTAATACTAAAATCATAGAATCATAAAAACATAGAGTTGGAAGGGGCCACACAGGCCATCTAGTCCAACCCCCTGCTCAACGCAGGATCAGCCCAAAGCATCCTAAAGCATCCAAGAAAAGTGTGTATCCAACCTTAGCTTGAAGTGAGGGGGAGCTCACCACCTCCTTAGATGGTGAGCTCCCCCTCAAATCAGTTCCTCATTAATGTGTTGTTCTTTTTTTTACAGACAATGCCCGTTGCAATGGCCTTGCTGAGAGATGTTCATAATCTGTGTCCCAAAGAGGTTTTAACATTCATTTTAGACCTAATCAAGTACAACGACAATAGAAAAAACAAGGTAATAAGCTGCTTTAAAATGTTCATTTCCTCACCATTTAGCGTGCAGAGATCACGGGGATCAGCTTGCTTTTCTGTAATCGCATGACATGTAGAATAGAATCATAGAATCATAGAGTTGGAAGGGAGGGACCTCATGGGTCGTCTAGAAGAAGAAGGGAGGGGGAGGAGGAGTTGGTTCTTATATGCCGCTTTTCTCTACCCGAAGGAGTCTCAAAGCGGCTTACAGTTGCCTTCCCTTTCCTCTCACCACAAACAGACACCCTGTGAGGGAGGTGAGGCTGAGAGAGCCCTGATATTGCTGCTCGTTCAGAACAGATTTATCAGTACTGTAGCAAGCCCAAGGTCACCCAGCTGGCTGCATGTGGGGGAGCGCAGAATCGATCCCGGCATGCCAGATTAACCACTACACCAAACTGGCTCTCCAACCCCCTGCACTCTGCATGACACTCACATCCCAATCCCAAACAAATGTGTTTGTTTGTACATCTTGCCTTAACAATGTAATGGTGCGACAAGGGTGTCTGCTTACCAATTTTAAAACATTATAGAATCATGTGAGGATTAGTCTTCTGTGTTCTTCACTTCCCAGAATTGTAGCCCAATTCATACACTCCGTGAGCAGCACACTAAACATTCTCAACTGCTGGTTAAGATCTCTTTCCAAGCCCTGCTTTCTGTTCCAGGCAGCCAAAGTGGAAAATGCCACTCATCAAATCGGTTTGTAAATTCAGGCCCCAGAACAAACCATGGTTAACACAAATTGTGTTTTGTAAACCGTAAATCCTGGTTTGGTGCCAACCAACAAACCCAAGTTTGCCAGACTGCATGTGTTCAGATAATCAAAAGCTCTGCTGGACAGAAGCACCATGGGACCATGTCATTTCTAAAAACAGTGGGTGGGTTCCAGGAAAGGCGTCAGCAGCCGTCATGAAACCCCCAGGTGCTACAATGGGGACCCCTGGCTTACGTCTGTGCCTAATTCACCCAGATATAATTCCCACTGAAGACAGATTGATCTACTGATGCCTATCTGATGCCAGCGTGGCCTGGATTGGCCTGACAGACCTGATCCCATCAGATCTCAGACACTAAGCAGTGTTAGCTCTGGTTACTATTTGAATAGGAGGCTACCAGGAAAAACCAGGGTCATGCTGCAGAGCTTGGCAATGGGAAACCACCTCTGAACGTCTCTTGCCCTGAAAACTGTACAGGGTCACCCCAAGTTAGCTGTGACTTGACAGCAAAAACAACCAGAAATCTGGAGGCAAGGTCAGACTTTAGTCTGGAAACCAACTCAGTGGAATGTGCCTTCAGGTAGAACTCCTTTGTTTGCAGTGGCCCTTTTTCACTGTAAGTTAACGTTTTGGTCTTTGGCTTTAGTTTTCAGACAACTATTACCGAGCGGAACTGATAGATGCCCTAGCAAACTCTGTGACCCCCGCTGTCAGTGTGAACAATGAAGCCCGGACGCTGGATAATTTAAACCCCGATGTTCGCCTCATTCTTGAAGAAATTACCCGGTTTTTAAACATGGAAAAGCTACTCCCCAGTTACAGGCACACCATTACGGTCAGGTATGACTCGTTAACAAGATGAACTGCTGCAACATCAAGCTATAAACTTTTATCTTTGTCTGGATCTTGCTTGGATTTTGCGGATCCACAGCGGTTCGTTTTGATCTTGCAGGATTCTGATACCGCAGGGCAGGTGCCAGCGTAAAATGTCGAATGAGATCACACATAACTTTAATAGTAAGGCGTGAACATTTCGCACAGAGGTTCTGGTTAACGGGGTGCTTTTCCAAATGAACTTATTGCTCAAAATTATTTTCTTGACCACACACAGCTTCAGTCATGCAATGAAGGCCCCTGTGGTGCAGTAGCAGCTGCTGCTGAAGCAACTTAAAAAAAAACACCACATGGCTAATCACATCTGCCAACCAGAAGACCTGGCGGGCAGAAGCCTCACCTGGCTTTGTCCTCTTTCTAAAAACATTCGGTGGGCACCAGGAAAGGTGTTGATGGGAACTAAATCACTCAGGGGCACTGTGTTTGGGGACATCTGGACTGGATTGTCCAACAGTATGAACTTGTGGGGGATCTTCTCACTCTGTATGTTGCACTGAGACAATCTCACATTTTGCTCTGTGTAAACTGGAGTAACTCTTTAGGTAAATCTCTTTTAAATTAGAATGTCCTTTTCCCAAGCTCCTGCGAATTTTCATACAACTTCGGGATTGTTTAGCAAATTGCTGTGCAAATTCCTGCACAACGCTGGACTGAATTTCTTTCCTGTGACTGCACATTCGGAATCCTCAAGCAGGAACTCTCCCCCCCCCCTTCTTCTTTCTCCCCTCCCCTGAATGCTAGCTGCCTGAATGCCATTCGCATACTGCAGAAGAACGGGCACGTCCCCAGCGATCCCGCTCTCTTTAAGTCATATGCGGAATACGGGCACTTCGTGGATATCCGGATAGCAGCCTTGGAGGCAGTTGTCGACTATACAAAAGGTAATTTTTTAGAAACCATTCAGTCAGTCACAATGCACACTGCCTTACATTTACAGGTAATGTGTGCATCATGGCTGATTTCCCAATAAAGCCGCTTCTTTGCTGTTCAAGGGTTGCGTTCTTACAAGCTTGGAATAATTTAGGCCACCCAGTATCTGAGCCATGCAGAGGCAAGAAGCAGCCCTGATCTAGCCCAGGCTAGCTTGATCTTGTCATAGTTCAGAAGCTAAGCAGGGTCGGCCGTGGTGAGAACTTGGATGGGAGACCCCCCCCCTCCCCGTGATAGGATAAGTGCCTCAAACCCTGGAGAACCGCTGCCACTCTGAGTAGACAGAACTGACTTAAGACGGATCAAGGGACCTGGTTCAGTGTAAGGCAGCTCCATGTGTTCACGTCCTCCATTTTGTCTTTCTAGTTGACAGGAGCTATGAGGAACTGCAGTGGCTGCTGAATATGGTTCAGAATGACCCTGTGCCCTACGTAAGGTCGGTCTCCCAGACAAGCATTCTCTTCTATTTCTTTTTAACAGTTCTTTTGATTTGTCTCACAAAAGCGTTGCGACAATCCGTTGTGAACAACTGGTTTAAAAGACCACTGCCGACATCGCACGGGATTCTCACCAACGAAATGGGCCCCAACCATCCTGATTTTCAGAAAATGAAAATCCACAACGTGTTTTGTTCTTCACCTAGATCAGGGGGTCCCCCCCCCCACCTTTTTGAGTCTGTGGACCTCTTCGGAATCCTGACAGGGTAGAAGAAAAACAGCTGCTTTCTTATTCCCTGTTTTTCTCTACCAGAAGGGGTCCAGAGTGGCGTACAAACGCCTTTCCCTTCTTTTCCCCACGGCAGACAGCCTGTCAGGTAGTTGGGGCTGAGAGCGCTCTAACAAAAGCGCTCCATGAAAACGTCTTTAAGGGAACCATGACTAGCTCAAGGTCACCCAGCTGGCTGCATGTGGAGGGGTGGGTAATCAAACCTGGTTCTCCAATTTAGAGTCCATGGCTCTTAACCACTACACCACGCTGTCTCTCGTGCTGATGCAGTTGCAGAAAGGCCACCAGGGGAGCTGGAGCCAGCCTCACATGCAGAGGAAGCCCATGGGCAAAGGACAAAGAGGAGTAATTTTGGGAAGTTATGTGTAATTTTTGGAACTTCTTTTCCCCTCTGCTCTCTATTGCCCCATGACTCTTCTCTGAAATGGTTTCTCAATGTGTTTTAAAAATCCTGTATGAGTACACTGAACTGGATATCCTAAGATGTTGTGAGTACCAAGGGGACAAATTTGACTTTTTATATATGATGATGATGAAGCTGACAAAAGTTAGGAGAAAAACAAAAACTAAGTTTAAAAGTCTGTTCTTATTGTTTTTTAGACACAAGATCTTGAACATGTTGACCAAGAATCCGCCGTTTACCAAGAATATGGAATCTCCATTGTGCAATGAAGCATTGGTGGATCAACTCTGGAAGCTGATGAATTCAGGTTAAACTCTTCACCCCACTCCCTTGTTATTTTTAAGAAACAGATCAGAACATATGTAGAGGTTCTGCATGCGTACTTGTCACTAAGTTCCACTGAGTACAGCAGGGCTTATTAGTTTAATGTATTCTATTGCAAAGTCATCCAGCTTTTTTTTTTTAGCATGGAATCCAGGGCAGCATATGTGCAATCTCAGGGTATCCCTTATCCAGGCCCTGAGCAAATGCTCATCACAGTCTGGGGATTTCATAAAGTGGGGCACATATAAACATAACTACATTGGAAGAGCAACCACTGATGAAGATACACAGAAAGCAGGTTATTTACCTAGGATCCCGTTCTGGTTGACTCTTTATCATTATTTGGACTTTTACTAATAATACAGAGAGGACTATTACATTATCTTGCCTTGTGATTCCTTTTTTTTTCTTCTTAGCTTTCTTCCAAGCAAGTGTGCCTCGTTGGGAGCAAGCCATTCAGGACAGGTCATGACCACCTTGAAGCAGTGTTCATGTTGTGGTTCTTAACCACAACACCAAGCTGGCTACTTTCAGAATATATGGGTCAAAATAAAGATGAACTAGCATTGTTTGTAAAGACAAAAGCATAGCAGAACCATTTTGAATGTAACATTTTATCCTACACTTAAAAACAAAAAAGCTCTATTTCTCAGAGAACATCTTTGAGCAGGATACTTGTTGATCTGTTCTCGGAAATGTCTGGATGAATTTTTCCACAGGGGGTCTCCCCCCCCCCCAGTGGAGGGAAAACCTTGTGCCAGAATCAATCTGCAATTATTTTTCCTTCCCACCCCAAAGTAACAGACCAGCGGTGTTTAAAAATGGCCTTCCAAATTTGTCACGTTGCTGGTAGCCTCAGATACGATCGTTTGTGTGTGTTGTTCTCAGGATCCTGAAGGCTTTGTGCTCTTTATACATCATTATTTTTAGCGTTTGGCAGTTCACAGCTGTATTTCGACAGTCGGGGGGCAGTGGTGAGGGACCAGCTTTACTTAAAAAAAAAAATTTGGAAAGGTTTACCAGATGTCAAGCTCAGGAAGTAAACAGTTTGGATTTTGCCACCAGAGGATTTGCGGTGGGTCCGTTCTCTCCCCTCACCCCCTACCCCGAGCACTCCGGCTTAGCCTTTAACTCGGGGACCTTGCTGTAACAAAAGGCGCGATAGTAAAAAGACAAAGATACGTTCTGTTCTTGATATTTGGTGTGTTAACCGCATAAATCTCTGTGAATCAGGGAGATCTCTTGCCCAAATACTGCTTCATGTGAAGAGCAGCAACAGAGTCCCAGAGTGCACGTAAACCATCCCCAGCCCTCCAAGTTGAATGCTTTGTAACTTATTAATGCCCACGCAGTGGGGAGATGCTCTTATGGTGGCCTGTGTAACTTCAGGGAAGCAAACATCGGGTGCTAGCACCTAGGGGGGCAAGGCCAGTGAATCCAAATTGCATTGGCAGGACCGTTCGCTAAAACTTAAGTTTTTTACAATTAACTTTAAAAATTCACGAGCGGATGTTGCGTATGAAGCAGCAAAATGGTAGCTCAAAGCTAACAATATAGCACCGATTATGTGATCCGTAATAAAGATTTCCTCAATCCTGTGAATGGATTGAAATGTTAATGGATTAGCAAGATTTCTTTTTTTTTTTTGGCATTGGGACCAGTGCATCTTGTGCCTCCAAAATCTCTAACTTGTATCTCCTTCAAGACCATGTTCAGGTTTGGATGATAAGAATGTGCTGTTTCATTGTGTTTTCGTAGATGTTTGGGAAAGTCTTACCAGGGCATGGCGGGCCTACATCTCTGCAGACAGCTACAGAGTGTCATCTGCTGTGGGCTCTTGTGACATTGTGTAGTTTTGTCTTGCAGCTTCCCTTTTTGCTTTCTCTTTTCTTTCTTTTTTTGAGCCATATGCCTTTTATCTAGTGGAATCTCTTTCCCATATGGGCCTTGGCTGCTCCGTGAACTCAGGTCTCCATTTTAACATTCTTTCAGCGGTCACACAGTATCCCTGTTTTTAGCTGCCACTAGATTTGCACGCAGTACCGCTTTAGGGACAACAAGATTTTTAGAGTAGAACCTTTTGAGAGTCAAAGCTCCCTTTGTCAAAAAAAAGCTATCCACGTGATTAAACGTGCAGTTCACGTGGCCCAGTTAAATGTGGGGAATCAAACCCAGTTCTCTAGTTTAGTTTGAAATTGGTGACATCAGGGAAAATCCTCAGCCTCCCATGTCCTGTTGTCGGTCCTCCAGAGGACCGGTTGGCCGCTGTGTCAGAAGGGATGCTGGACTAGGTGGACCCTCACTGGTCTGATCCAACAGGGCTCTTTTTATGTTCTTAGCAGGGGAAGGCCTCTGTGCCCTGTTGCTGGCTTTCCAGAGGACCAGTTGGCTGCTGTGTGAGACAGGATGCTAGACTAGATGGACCACTGGTCTGATCCAACAGGGCTCTTGTGATGTTCTTAGGAAGGCATCAGACTCTCTGCCCCATTGCTGGCCCTCCAGAGGAACTGATTGGCCGCTGTGTGAGACAGGATGCTGGACTAGATGGACCAATGGTCTGATCCAACAGGGCTGCTCTTAGTTCTTGTGGAGAGCTGATGCCAGTCGGACTGGCCAATAATGACCTTGCCTGACCAGAAGTTAGTACGAGGCAGCTTCAGAGGTAGTTAGTGGCCACATTACTCTGTGTAAAAAAGAGGGCTTCCATGTGCAGGTTTCCTCTGCAGGGGCCCTCAGTTAGCCCTCTTAAAGATACCTTTGCAAGGACTAGCCCAAACATATAATCACTTTTTGATTTATTCAATCATTGATGATTGTTGGGGAAAACACTGGCAAAGTTCTCCAACTTTGAGACGTTCTCCAACTTTGCCAGTGGGATTTATATGGGATTCAGAGAGCCAAGGCAGCGGACTTAACCGGATTCTCTGCACACCACCAGTGAATTTTGTTTCAGCGACTCTAGTGCTGACGGCCTTAAACCGGAAAGGGACCCCACAGTGTGTGTTGTAAAAATGCTTCCAAGGTTCAGCCCCCTCCTCCAGTGAGAGAGGTGTGTGTTACGCATTTGCATGGTTTTTTTAAGTGACTCCTGTGGCTTTCGAATGGCCTCCCTCTGGCCCTAAATCACAAGTTCCTTTTAAAACTTGCTGGGTTTTTTTCTTGCCTGTTTCTTTTTTAAAAGGGGGCAGGGACAAGTCTCGGAGATGTGGCTTTGCGGTGGTGGTGGGAGCTGCAGGTCAGAAAAGGGCAGTGAGCAAAGTCTGTTGGGGTTCCCATTGTTTTAACAAGAGCCTATGAGCTGCACTCAAGAGAATTTGGGATCTCTGTGGCTAATTTGGGCCTCCTGTGTTTGACAGAGCATTTTTGAAAAACACAGCATATTCTCAATATATATGGGATATTCTGTAAGGCACCAATATGCAGAAGAAAGGCCGAGTGGTAAAACTGCAAGTGTGATCCAAAGCGGCTTGAGGACTTCAGCATATCGCAAGTGGCTGTCCTCACAAGGGAATGCCAGCCGTCTCCCCGAGCGAGACTTCGGCAAGGCATGGGTTCTTCCTGGCAGCACGTCTGATGCTTACACTTTTCCAAGGCTGCCATTTCTGATATCAGCTGTGCCGGAACACGCAGTTTATTCTCCTGCAGGCCCCTGTATCAATTTGTGCTGCCCTGTTCTATGCCGTTCTCTTTATCTGGGAGATGACCCAGTTTGTTCGGTTGTGTGTTTGCTTGTTTTAAAATCCAGGCTTGGGAAGCAGGATGGTTGTTCCACTTAACTTGCCTGTTGTTTGGCGCCCAAAATGACATTAGTAGAAGTGACAGTACGCTGACTGCAGAACGTATGTCATTGATCGATTTTATTGGGAGGAAAAATTGTAAGCTCGTTTTGGTGTAGTGCTTAGGAGTGCGGACTTCTAATCTGGCATGCCGGGTTCGATTCTGCGCTCCCCCACATGCAACCAGCTGGGTGACCTTGGGCTTGCCACGGCACTGATAAAGCTGTTCTGATAAAGCTGTTCTGATCGGGCAGTGATATCAGGGCTCTCTCAGCCTCACCCACCCCACAGGGTGTCTGTTGTGGGGAGAGGAATGGGAAGGCAACTGTAAGCCGCTTTGAGCCTCCTTCGGGTAGGGAAAAGCGGCATATAAGAACCAACTCTTCTTCTTTATCCTGGAGAACCAGGTTGCCCCTTGGTGTCATTCTGGCTTTGTTGACCTGTTTCCTTACTACGGGGGCCCCCAGCGTGGCCTCTCTGGGCACCATAGCGCCCAGAGACACCTTTCCTGGAATCTGCAAAGTGTCAAAATAATGAGCCAAGTCAAATCCATCCTGCACTGAGAAATTCCCTCGCCTCTATGAATGATGCACCTTAAGGTGAAAACTTGAAAACTGGCTTGTTCGGTGTAATTTATTCTGAATTTGCTGATCATCAGTGTGGGTAAGATGCAAGGTACTGAAGTCCTATCCCAGCCATGGATAGGACACCCCTGAGGCCTCAGTATGCTTTCCCCACAAACATTCAAAGCCGATCCACTCAGACATAAGGGCTGTACCTTGCCAAGGAGTCGCAGTGGGCACACCCAGCTAGCAGCGAACTGGGCATTCAGCATTGCAGAAGATGGTGCATGACGATGACCTTTGCTCTCCTCTTGGTTTCCTAGGCACATCGCACGATTGGCGGCTGCGGTGTGGTGCCGTCGAGCTGTACTACACGCTGTTCGGTCTCAGCAGGCCCTCCTGTTTGCCGCTGCCAGAACTCGGGTTGGTCCTCAACCTAAAAGAAAAGAAAGCTGTGCTGAACCCCACCATCATCCCGGAGACGGGGTCAAGTGGCCCGGAAAACGCTAGCAGCACGAGCAATCTGGGACAGATCTTGGGCTTCCAGAGCACCGTAAGCAGTTGTCATGTAGACCCTCCCCAAAACTCGCAGTTGCTCGGTTTACCAAGCGTTGCCTGGCTTCCTGGCATTGCCATCTTCCTTTCTTTTTACTTCATTTTGCCCTTTGTTTATGCGTCTATATTCTGCCTTCCTGCCGGGGCGAATTCCCCAAGGTAGCTCGATGATTGAAAACAGATCATAAAACTAAAAGGCAGTACACCAAACTTCATTCCATGACAACTGCCACTGTTCAGAACGTCCTGGGTTTGGGGCAAGGTTTGTTTTGGTTTGTTTTAGCTTAGTAGGAGCCGTAGCACTAGGACTCTTTCCGAGCTTTGCTTCCAGGCATTTGGCACCATTTCCGCAGCCATTCCCCTCCCGCGGCACTGACTGAATTGTCTCAAGCGCCATCCTGTGCTGGCAGGAGTCTTGGCTACTGTGCTAGGGGCCCCTACGTGAAGATTTTCTCTCTTTCTCAGGAGGATGATCATCTTGTTAAAGAAATGGTAGCTATGCCTCCTGCTCACCAGCAAGGGTTGAAGAGGAAAGCTGACACGCCTCTTGGGTCCCCGCTAGAGCCAGGCCAGATCCTGGAGAAGAACGAAGACAGTAAAGTCAAACTCAAGATAAGGGTAAGTGAATGGCAGGCCAGGCTTTTGGCTCTGTGTGGTTGGAAGGGTCACCTAAGAAGTGGGCCACCGGTCCCCATTGATGCCTCTTAGCTCTAGCACCCTGTCCCATCTTTACTGGTGTGAGAGAGGGCACCCTTTTTTGCAATACCAACTGCAAAAGGAGGAGGGCAACAAAATGATGCCTCTTGATACCTCCCTCAGCAGATTGAAGTCTAGCTTTCCTTACGTCACAGAACACCACGGTGGGGAACGCCCAGGACCCAAAGGGCCCCCCCACCAAGTTATCCTCTGGCTGCCCCTTTCTTAAGTGCTGGCCTCTCAGAGACCAAGATGACAATGGGCAACCCCGAGGGATTGTTGTAACCCATGTAGGCTCCTCAATAAAAATGAATTCTGCATCTCGTCTTTAAGCTTGACTGCGGGGTAGGAAGGGGTGGATTTGCATGATCTCCCTGGAATAACTTTCTGTGGGCAAAAGTCTCCCTGGTTGGGGGGGGAGGGCAAGGATTAAAATGCATTAATCGATACTCCCTAAACAGCATGATTGTGCTTGTTTCTCTTATAGTTCTCCAACTCTCAAGAGGAGGAAGAGATTGATATGGACACCGTTCACGATAGCCAGGCTTTTATCCACCACCATCTGCACATGCTGGAAAGACCATCGACACCAGGTTGGTTCAGAGGGCTGCACTCAGTGGTTTGTTTTGTGCTCCCAAGCAAGCCAGTTCCTTGGCTGTACAGATCGTGTTCATCACATTCTGCATCCTCTGTTTCATCAGGTAGAGCTCTAGATGTTATTATGTGCTGAGAACCTTTATTTGATTTCCTATTCCCAGCGTAGTTGGGACGGCCACGTAAATACTCCAGTGGGACTCTTACAAGAGATCCTGTTCCACATTCTCTCTTGGGAGATGTTATGGTCCACTGCAAGCTGAGACAGGAAGGCTCTGAACCCTGGTGCTCGGGGAAGTAACAGGATGAGGCTCTGACTTGATGGCGGGTCTTCTGGAAGCAGCTAGAACGCAAGATTTGCCCTATATATGCCACACAGTTGGTCTGTCATGCTCAGTAGGATCCATTCTGATTGACTGTCACTCTCTAGGTTCCAGGTGGACGTCTTACATCGTGAAATGAAATGGATTAATGGTGTGCTTTAAAATATGGCCATAAATGTGTATGTTTTGTGGTCTACAAACAATGTGCATAAGCAAAAAAAAAAAAAAAGCACCTTTTTAAATGGCCTTTTCACAAATAGTAAACTCACATGGGAAGAAGATCGATTTTCTCACGTAAAAAGAAAACTGGCATATTAGAAATAGTCGAGGTTCTAAAAAAAAAGTAAACTGGTACCCAAAGTAAAATCTTTCATCGTTAGGGTATGCAGTGCTTGATTTTCTCTGCTCAAAGGGCAAGTGGACGTTCTCACAACAGTGTTGCAAGGTAGGCCACTAAGGATCTCGTTTCACAGATGTCTGATTCAGGGAGAAAAGACCAGCTCCATGATGGGCAAAGATTTAATTTGTGGGCGAAGATTTAATTTGAAATGACTTTTCCAAAGCACAGTTCCAGCAGTGCTTGGCTACTCAAAATCTGTATAACGTATTTCCAACTTACTTCTGCACGTGCCAGCAGGACTGCAGCTCCTCCGAACAGTGTGTGAATGAACCAAGACCCAAAAGTGGCCTCAGAGATGCTTATGCCTTTTCAGATTTGACAGGATTCCAGCTATGACTAGTGTTTTTCCTGTTCTAAAGCCAGTTTTTCTAGCACACTCTTATGCTTGTCTCCATTGGGATCTTTAAAAAAAAAAGTTCAAATTGGATTGTTTTTATTTTGCTAGGAATACTGAGCACATTTGTTCTGGGAAGTCTTAAAGCAGTTTCCCCCCTGCGCTGATGGGACCTCCTTTCCGCTACCACCTTTTCCTTTGTCACTGATGGCTTGAGAGCAGTGTTTAACTGGCTTTCTTTGGCCTATTTATAACAAGATAGGAGGCATGTAATTGGCAAATTACGCACATTTGAGTCCGAAAAATTGTCCTAATGTTTGCTGAGAAAGCATGGCGGCCAAATAACTTAAAACAGGGGTAGTCCACCTGTGGTCCTCCAGATGTTCATGGACTACAATTCCCATGAGCCCCTGCCAGCAAACGCTGGCAGGAGCTCATGGGGATTGTAGTCCATGGACATCTGGAGGACGACAGGTGGACTAACCCTGCCTTAAAAGGTTACAAATCACCCATCAAGCAAAGAGAGGTGAAAGAAAGACATTTTCAAATTGAAGGGAAGTTTCTTCCCATCACAGCTTCCTGGAAGTGGGAGGTCGAAGAAGTCACAAGAGTTAGAGATTTGTTTGTTTTTTAGTTAAAGCATTTTAGCTCTCCAGTCTCTGAAACCAGACTGAAGTAGAGTTATCGTGACAAAACAGTAAATATACAATTAAAAATCGATAAAACTGACAAACTCAAGCCTTCCTGGATAATTCTGCCATGCTCATCTTGTGGGATTCCAACTTAGAGCACTCATGTGTGGCTTGGAGTAGAGCCAGTTTGGTGTAGCGGTTCGGAGTGCGGACTTCTAATCTGTCGAGCGGGGTTTCATTCTGCACTCCCCCACATGCAGCCAGCTGGGTGACCTTGGGCTCACCACGGCACTTAAAAAGTTGTTCTGGACGAGCAGTAATATCAGGGCTCTCTCAGCCTCCCCTCCCTCACAGGGTGTCTGTTGTGGGGAGAGGAAAGGGAAGGCAATTGGAAGCCGCTTTGAGACTCCTTCGGGTAGAGAAAAGCGGCATATAAGAACCAACTCTTCTTCTTCAGTAATATCAGGGCTCTCTCAGCCTCCCCTCCCTCACAGGGTATCTGTTGTGGGGAGAGGAAAGGGAAAGCAAACGTGAGCCGCTTTGAGACTCCTTCAGGGAAAGAAAAGCAGCATCTAAGAACCAACTCTTCTTCTAACTAAGCAGAGCTGTTTCATAAAATTAAATAGTCTGTTGCTAGCTGATTTCTAATCAGTCTTTCTGTCCCTATTGATTGGTAATAAAATATGCATAACTTACAAGTGAGTTAATATTAATCAAAATAACTAGATTGGCTCCAAATATCATAAGTGGAAAACGATACAAATGCAAGAAGTGCAAATGACTTTGTAGATCTAGTTCTTCTGACAGGCAACACCAAGCCAAATGAGCATTCTCCTTGGTGTAGGAGACTCTTTTAGCTGTCAGCCCTCTCTTGAGTCTAGAGAAGACTTTTCATAGGAAAAGATTTAATGAATGAATAATTGGGCGAAGGGCGCCTCCCTGAACACCAGGGTCCCCTTCCCAAAACCAGATTCCTTCTTTCCTGCCATCTATCGCAGCAATGGATGCAAGCAAGTATGCTCAAGCCCTTTTGAAGGTCAATGATTCCACTGACAGAGACCTGTCTTGCAGAATGGCTAATGCAGAATTTGGTTTTCTGGGAGTATCGGATGTGCTGGGACTCTGTTATGAACATAGGCTGTGGTCAATTGTTTATTTCTTCAGTTAAAAAGGATCGGGGAAGGAGACTGACCGAGTGCAGTTTTTACAGAAGCTGATGTAGCACATCTTGTGTCAGGGAGTCCCAGAGATCATTTTTTTAAGAAGAAGAGAAGAAGAAGAACAAGAAGAAAGAAGAGTTGGAATATTGGAATGCAAACTGAGTAATCAGAAACCAGACCTTTAGTCTGATCCTGCACTGAGCAGAGGGTTGGACAGGATGGCCTGTATGGTCCCTTCCAGTAGTATGATATTGGGAGTGAATTGCTGGTTCTTTGTTTTTAAAAAAGTCTCACATAAGCATGCTGTGCAGAGTCACTCTGCTCTGAGCCTTTAACTTTCAGTGGATCTAAGGAGGATTTGAGTCTGTGAAGGGAGCTTGGACTCTCATGAGCTCAAACTCCCCCCCCCCCCCTTTGCTGGTTTGTAAGGTGCTACCAGACTCAAACCGAGGTGCTGTGTTGCAGACCAACACACCTGTCCTCTGAAATGGTCCAGGAGTGTAGCTTTTTGTGGCATGGACACTGTTAGCACAGTATTGTTTCCCCTAGATAGGCCCTTTAAAATGACTTAATCTGAACATATGCTCAAGGATTCTTTTACCAAATGTCCAGTGAGTCCCCGGAGACAATACGGCCTTAGACGTCATCAGTGCTTTAAAAATAAAGTGCTGTTGTGGCAAGCACAGTCCGCTGTGAGGCCTTGTGTAAAAATGCAGGGAAGTGTCCCAAGCACATAGGCCAAGAAGTAGCTCTTTCCCCGAGGTTTCATAATACTCTGTTCTGTGCTATTCTCATACACCCTTATGGGGGGTATAAAGTTATAATAAACAAAAGATGCCGGCGAAGTGTGCCAGAAAGCTAACAGATGTTGCTTTTGGGACACTTGTGCTGACCAGCTGTGCGCTCCATCTTGTTCCTTGTCAAGAACACTGGGATAGAAATGGGCTCAGTGCAAACAGGCTGAGTTCGGGCCAGTTGGACCCGCCGTGCATGAAAAAGCAGGCAGAGAGAGCTATTTTGGGAGTCACGTTTGTTCCGAATGGCGCTCGCTCCCCGAGCACTGCGAGGCCATCTCTGACGTCTGCCAGTGAACCTGCGCTGTGGCTCTTCTTTAAAGAATTAGAACCACAGCTGACTCAGAAGGCCTGCCTGAGTGGAAATTCCCACCTGTGGGCCCTCCCGTTGCCAGGGCCTGCCCATGCTGCTGCTTCTACCTCTTCTTCACTGGCTGGCTGCTTCCTTTGGAGACATGCCCATGGCCCTCTCCTCTGCTGCGTGTTCTGTCCTCTGGGCCCTCCTGCTAGCTATGGTGAGTCTGAGGTGGCCTCTCTCGTGGCTGCTGTTGGTTTCTTTTCCTTCAGATGCTGCATCAGAGTTGGGAAGGGGGCATTGGACAGAGAGATTAAACGTTCTAATGAACTTGCTGTGAGGATACTGATTTAAGGATTGATTCCTTGTCTCCAGAAGACAAAACCAGTCGTACTTTAGTTCTTTATCTCAAAAAGGCAATGGACACATTCGTGGAGGGTGTTGATGGGTGGCCATTTGCGGATGACCGAGTTCTGGCCAGAAGCACTCAGGATGGCCATTGCTCTGTGTGCCTGGCCTGCCATCTGAGTAGCTAGATGGTATGCCAAGCTGGTGAGAGCCAGTGTGTAGTGGTTAAGAGCGGCTCCCGCTCCCTGCCCCAGTGGGCAGGAGGGTGTCGAGAATGGCAGGGTCAGCACACAGTGTAGCCCCTCATCCTTTCCCGGCTGGCAAGAATGGCAAGCTTACCATTTGTTTGGGTTGAATTCCAGGGAAAGGCGTTATGTTGAGATTGGAGACTGGTGGGCAGATGTGTCCTTAATTGTGAAGTTTTGGGAGTAATGGGCCGGGACCCCCCCCCCCCACCCATTGTACTCCATCCGTCTCCACAGTTAAGGATGCATCTGCCCATTAATCTCCTACCTTAACATACTTATTTCCTTCACTGTGTTTTCCCCCTGGAATTTAATCCTAACGGTAACCTTATAAGCAAAGCCTGCTATTCCTGTTTGATCCTGGAATCTGTTCAAGATCTTCTTTAAGCTGTGTGCTGATTCCCTGCCCACCTTCTGTTTATAAGTCTGGATTCCCATTCCATTGTATCTGAGGAAGCGTGCTGCATACACCTTGAATAAAACTTAGTTGGGCTTAAAGGTACCGCTGGACTCAAACTTTGTCCTACAGTTATTCATTCATTCATTCATTCATTCATTCATTCATTCATTCATTCATTCACTCATTTAGATTTCTATACCGTCCATTTCTTTGCAGCTCTGGACGGTTTACACAGAACATTATAACTTACATGAAACATGCAGACAAAACAACTTCATCCCTATGGAATTATTCAAATGTGGTTGTTAGGTTGGAATATCCAGTGGGCGCCAAGAACCCCAGTAAGGCAGCACCCAATGATGGGGAAGACCATAATAATACCTGCCATAGATCCCCCCTCCATGCTCTGAGTTTTCTTGCTATTGTATTGTGTGCTCCGTTCTGAGATATCTGGGCACCAGTGGACATTCTCGATGGGGAGAGCAAATCTGGTTCTAAACATCTGTTCTGCAGAGAGAGCTAATAATTACGTTGGCCTCTGAACATTCAAAACCAGGGATGGGGGGAGGCGCCAAGTGAATAGGCTAGTATAATGCATATTCCGTTCCAAGGAATATTACTAACCACTTCAAATGCAAACTCCAAGACCTCACCCTTCTGTGGTGGTTTTGGACGGTGCCTGCGGATCCCTGATTCATTCTCTTGTTTCCTGAACCATCAGGGAGAGCAGGGTACCCTTTCAGGGCAGCAGGGCATATATTGTCAGTATGTTCCCTTAAGAACAATACGAAGGGAAGTGTTTCGGAACAGATTATCAATCACAGCAGACTCGTGGGTGATAAACGGGGAGCTATTCATGTATGTGGAGAACTAGGGGTGCTAAAGCCCAGGAATCCTGGGGAGTGGCATTTGAGTGAGACATCTGAGTCGTGGAAATAAAATTTATTGTCATTGTTGAAGGGTGTGTTAATTTTCTTTTTTCTCTTTGGCAAGCCGATGATGTGTTCTCAGCGGGGAACTTCAAAAGAGAAGTGACTAAGGTTTTTGGATGGTTTAGAACAGCAACCTAATGAGTTTCTAATACTGATATTTTTATATTATGAAATGTTCAGGGCGGTTCTGTCTGAGAACCTGTTTTCCTGCTTCAGGTCTTCCTTCCCGCATGCCCTTTTCCATGTGTGTTGATGCTTTCGATGGCAGGCACTTGAAAGCACATTTGCAAAGTTAGTGCCTTAGAAGTTTGGAAAGATATCTCATGGCACAGAAGTGGATACACCTAGGTTTTATTGCCCCGGAATTAACAGCAACTTGAGAATTTTGGTATTTGTGCTAATTAACTGCAAGAACGTCCAACATTTGTTGGCATTAGGGATCTTTTTAAGCACCAGTAAATATTTCAGCCATAACACTTGGGAGATTATGTTCTGGTTGCACAAAGCTATGCCAATAAAGATGTCTTGAGTCTGGTAACACAAACCCTACCACACAAATGATGTTTGCCTTACACAGTAGTTTGCTGGTATTCAGTGAATCATTCTTATTCCTTAATTTTCATATATATTTTAGTGATGCAGTTCTGAGGACATGGGGCTGTAAGTCAGGCGCTTGCCTCGGCTCGGTTTTCCCGTCCCTTTGCTATTGATACGTATATTCTCCATTTTGTGCTTTTGTGGTTGCTTTCTAAACGCACGTTTTGAAACAACCGTAAGATCTGGTTTGGTTTTATTTTGTGTTAGATGTGTGTACCCAGACCGTCGGAGTGCCCTTTGAATGTCCATGTAATGAACTGCGGATGACAGCTTCATAGATACAACATAAGCCCCTAATGTAGAAGCTGTAATCATGCGGTCGGAGGCTTGTCCGGGAATAGAACAGGACAAGCGATCTAGTGTTTTAAAGAGACAGTGACATGAACAAGACAGTAGGCTGGAGATTCCTGAGAAGACCACCCCCTCTAACCTCTTAAGCAGCATAGTCCTTCCCTATCTTAGATGCTGCCCTGTTATAGCTTGGCTTCTGGAAGGACCCAGATTCAGTCCACAGTTGAAGGGTCCAGTTGAAGGGTCCTGAGTAGTTAGTATTTGGAAGTCCTGTCTCTGCCTGGTCCCCGGAGTGCGAAAATGGATGGACCAGCGGCCTAACTTGGTACAAGTGGGGTAGTGTCCATTAGGCTAAATCCAAAACAAAAAATTACCATTTTGGCATTTTCTGGCTACTCTTTCAGTCAGATGTAGACTGGGGCTGAATTTCGGCTATCCATATGGCCAAGCCTGAAAAAAATCCCCCAAATAATTAAAAAAAAAACATTCCACCTTTTTTTTTCCTTTGGAGGCCAACAGAAATGGACCCCCACCCCCCAGTCCAATCTTTTGGGAACTTGGAAGTCTTTTGAGGAAAGGCACTAGCAGCCATGTTGCTAACCTCAAAAACCTCCTTTTGCCAACTTGTTGTTTGGTTCTTTGGTTAGTGCTTTGGTTAGTGAATGTTCCCAATTTGGGCAGTGACTCACACAGGGATCTTCGACAACGTGGCTGGTACCTCTGCAACCTAGGCAGGGGTACTGAGAGCCAGAGAGTAGGGAAAGAGAGAAAGCTTATTGTGGGGAGCAATGGGTTAGGAAGTTAGCTAACTCAGGCCATCAAAATAATACCAAGAATTCAGTTATAACACCCAATGTTATAAACCCACATAAAGAGCCGAAGCATCCAAATGCGGTACAGAAAGAAGACTTAAGCTGCCTCTCTCTTGAAGCCCAAGTGAGGATCTGAACTCCAAGGCAGAGATCCAAACATCTGGGCAGCAAATAATCCAAAGTGGAAGAAATAGGGGCCATGTCTCATGATAGTCCAAAAGGATAGATTGTATTAGAGAAAGAGCCAAGTAGAAAAAGAAACTTTGCCTTTTCTTTCCGGGCCTGAGCAGAAGAAAGAGAGTGTGGTATCGTGCTTTGCAGTGTCGCAGAAGGACAGGGACTACTCAATGCAAAACTTATTTATCCTTATATCCATTTTATGAAACAGCCTAGGGGGTGGGACGTGTCCAGCTGTCCAAGTTGGAATAGGGCCAATCAGGGTGCAGCCAGCTTTGCCCTGATTGGCCCTGCCCCTGCAGCTCCCACCCTCCGTCCCTGGACTCTAGCCTCTTTGCTCTCAGATGCCTCAGTGCCTGGAGCCAGCAGCAGGTAAGGGCAGAGGGCCCTGGCCAAAGGGTTATGGTGGAGGGCTTGCTAATGAGGGCCTCTTGGCCTGCTCATTAAGGACTGCTAAGGAGCTGACTAGCTGACTCTGCTAACGAGCTGCCCTGCCCTCACCCGTCCCACTTGATCTGGCTGCGAGCTGCCGCCCAAGGCCACCTTAAGCTGTCTGGCCGGGGTCCAGGGGAAGGGACCCTTTCAAGGCCCGTTCTTAGGAACAAGCTTTGAAGCTAGTTAATTTATAATTTGATTTGAATGCACTTGCTAAGAAAGATACTAGCTTGGGTCCAGCCAAAGGATCGTAGATCTGTTCCCTTCTTTCCAGCAGCCATTTCCCCATGGAGTAACAGCTATGTGGGTTGGTGGGCTGCAGTGAAGAGGCAGATGGGGGAGAAATGATATTGTCCTTCCCCTCACCTCAGCTCCTTCCCACTTGCAGTCTCCCCACACACATGGCTGCTGTCCCACACAGGTTCCATGACCTCAGGAATAAGGTTTCCTGGGATCAGAAATGGCCACTGGGCAAGGGGAGATCAGAGGATGGTAGAAAACATCAGCACATTGACAGGTCTCTGGATCCCATCACACAGATGTCTCTAACGGGAGATGCTAGGGATTGACCCTGATACACCCACATGTAAGATTTGCAGTCTGCTAATGATGTGTGTACTCTTCTTCTTCCAACTTGTTATTATCACACTTAGCACTTGTACTTTTTTTCAAGTGTTCAAAGCACTCCGTTTGCATTATTTCCCTGTAAAGGATGGGATTCTACACAGGCCTACCCTTAACTTTGATCCGGAAACTGCACCTGGTTCAGAATGTTGCAGCCAGGATCCTCACAGGTACTCCATGGAGGTCCCACTTCTGGCCCGCTTTCCAGTAACTGCAGTGGGTCCTAGAAGAATTCCAGATCAGACTTAAGGTCTGGGTAATCGCCTTCAAGGCCATATGCTATTTGGGCACAGTATACCTAAGAGAACGCCTCTCTGCCTACACCCCCCAAAGAGCCCTACACTCCATCACTTCCAACTGGCTGATGATCCCTGGCCCTAAAGAAACATGTCAGGTCTCAACTAGGGCTAGAGCTTTCTTTGTCCTGGCCCCCACCTGGTGGAATGAGCTCCCTGAAGAGTTCAGGGCCCTGCCTGAACTTCCACAGGGCCTGCAAAAGGGAGCTCTTCTGCCAGGCATTTGGATGAGGCCAACCGATCCAACAGCAAGTGCTGGGTCCCCAGAAACCCCTCCCCACAATTTGAACCCAAACCGACCAACCTATGGGATCATAGTTGGAAAGTTAATGTTGTTATTGGGAAATGTTGAATCCTTGTTGTCTTCAATTATGGAAGCCACTGGTCTTGCTTCTGATATGAATTGCACTATATCATCACTACCTTTTGTGTAAATTGCCCTGAGCCTCAGGGGAGGGCGGTATAGAAATTGAATGAATGAATGAATGAATGAATGAATGAATGAATGAATGAATGAATGAATGAATGAATGAATGAATGACTTGTTGGTCTATGGTTCAGACGCTGTGGGATCACTTCATTGTACAAAGTTATGCAAAGTTATGCAAAAAAAGATTGGTAAAGACTCTAAAAATAGTGAAATCAGTTTTAACATAAAAACTGTACTGGATTTTTAAAAGACATGATTTAACCTGATCTAAGGTGATATTGAGCCTCTTGTGGCGTAGAACAGCAGACATGCAGTCTGAAGCTCTGCCCATGAGGCTGGGAGTTCGATCCCAGCAGCCAGCTCAAGGTTGACTCAGCCTTCCATCCTTCCGAGGTCGGTAAAATGAGTACCCAGCTTGCTGGGGGGTCAACGGTAATGACTGGGGAAGGCACTGGCAACCCTCCCCCCTATTGAGTCTGCCAAGAAAATGCTAAAGGGTGTCACCCCAAGGGTCAGACATGACCCAGTGCTTGCACAGGGGATACCTTTACCTTTTAAAGGTGATATTGGAGTGGTCAGCTAGTTTTGCATTATAGACTTGTGACTTAACTGCAGTCTAAAAACCCTGTAAACTTAGAGCTGGGATTTGAGAAACCCCACAAAACATCCGCCCACCCAACAGAAATTCGACCCCTCTCTGTAAAGTTTTTAGGAGGTTGCTTTTAATAATATATTTTAAATGTAAATTTATATAATGGCTGTTCTAATTATTTGTATTTTTTTCTCTTATTTGCCCTGAGCTAGCAGGGAAGGGCAGTTCAGAAAACTGAAATTATTATAGATACATGTGACCCCCATCCTCAGAGCTTTTGATACATCCTTGCTCTGAGGATACCACCTGTTGTCGAAACGTTGCCACTATAACCGAGCTTGTAATTGCCCTTCCGTTTCAGGCAAAGAACAGTCTTCTCTGGACTTGAACACGCTGCCAAATCCCACACCTCCGCTGACTGGTTTTCTGAAAGAGCCCAGCTCCTCCAAGCACAGCGAACACCACCACCACCACCACCACGAGCACAAGAAGAAGAAGAAGAAGCACAAACACAAGCACAAGCACAAGCACAAACACGACAGCAAGGAAAAGGAGAAGGAGCCCTTCACCTTCTCCAACAGCCCGGCCAGCGGGCGCTCGGTCCGCTCCCCCTCCCTGTCGGACTGAAGCAAGCCCCTCGCCCGGCGCTGCGGCTCCGTCGGAAGGCCCCCGGATCGGGACAGGCTTCCTCAGAGCATTGCCAAAACGAACTGTGTTTCCGAAGCCTTTGATGGCTGTCACAAAGGCGAAGCGTGTTTTAAACAGAAGCCAGCTGCCAGAGCCTCTGGAAAAGTTGCGGTCCCATGTTGCATAACGTAGCGTTGGCCTCCCGAGGAAACAAAGGCCCGGGACTGATCTCTTTTCAACATGTCGTTGAAGAATTGCTGTTGCCCCATCGTGTTCCGACTTAAAAACTGCTCGCACAGTCGAAGTTGGGAACTTCTTATTATGAGGGCACTGACTTAAAAAAAAAGAATTATGCGCGTTGCCCATGCGACTCAGACTTGCATTTGGCAATCACTTCCACAACTCGGATTTTTGTTCTTTTTGGGTTTGTTGGCCAAAAAAAAAAAAAACCCGCTGCTGTTTTGCTGTGTCCTGTAATCAGCCTCGTAATTATACAATGATGAAGTTTGGGCAAAAACAAGCCCTTGCAAAATTGGCACCATGCCCCTTTCCCTACTATGCCAGTTAACCTTTCAAAGGCACTCCTTGTAAAGTAGCACTTTGGAAGGGGAGGGAATGACTTATCTGCAAAACCTTTTTAAAACTCTCCTGATAAATTTCCTGGAAACTGTGATTTAAAAAAAAAAGAATCCTTTGAATGCACAGTAGCTTACAATTTGGACTGCTTGGATGACAATATCTAGCAAGTAGTCAATTTCCAGAGCCGAGTAACTACTACAAAAATGTATATATTATTATTTCATCTTTGTGTAGTTGTAAGTACATCTTCCTTTCTTGCTGCAGTTTTCAAGGATACTTTAAAGTTGCTCTCCCATCTGGCTTCTGTCCCCGCCCCCCCTCCCTTTGCAAGTTTGGCCTCTAGATTAAGTATTTTATTTGATGTGTGTATGTTTTTTTTTTTAAACTCCCAGCGTAGTGGAGAGAACACTGAACAACGCCGATCCAAGAAAAGTAATTTTAAGATGGGACTCAAAATGGATTTCCTAATGAGACCCTCGGTCGTTAATAAACACTTTTCTGTAGTCTTGCTGTTAATTGTGTGCTTGTTGCATAAAATCATCAGGTCACAAACATGATTGTTCTCTCATGGGAGAGAGAACAGGCCTGTGTCTTCTCTATGTAAGTAAAATTAGCAAAAAAGCCCATTGTAGAAGAAATACAAGCACTAGCTTATACTGGCCTTTCTCAACCTTTTTACCATTGAGAATCACCTTCAAGAAATTCTGGAAATGATGTCAGCAGGACACACTCCTGCCATGATTGGAACATATCACCAGAAGTGACACCACCCAGATACTTTTGCCAGATGTGACATCACGTGGGCACTCCCACAGCACAGGAAGTGACAACAGAAATATTTTCAGATTTGTGAACAGACCCATACTTGTGCTCTGGGCTTTTTGCTGTTCATCAAAGGGAGCCTGCAGAAATAGGGCAGGCGTATACTGCTCCATCACTCTCCCCCATAACACACACAGTTAAGTTAAAATGAGATTGCTTACCTTTCTGATCTCTAGCCAGGCCCTCTCACCTTCCCACCCCCTCCAGGCCTATCACTGACCATGGGGTGGGGGGGTCAGCATGATCATGTACGGACATATCACCTGATAATTAAAAAAAATTAACTCCCATTCAATCAATGAAACCCTAGAGTCTCATGAAACCCTGGTTGAAAAAGAATTAGAACCACAGTTGAAAAAACCTGGCAACTTTATTTATTTATTTATAATTTGATTTATATCCCGCCTCTTGACTAAGTCGTCTCAAGGCAGCTTACAACAATAACAGCATACCCTATAAAAGTATATAACACATTAAAACCTACAATTCCATACAAGAATAATTATCAACCAACCATAAATCTACAGATGGCGGAAAAACCCGCCATAACCCTCTATTCCGGTCAGCTGTTAGTCTTCCAATGTATCTACATAAGTTAAACTCTCTCCGGCTCAGATCTGTCGCACCAGATGTACAGTGCTCAATGTTGGGCGGGACCCCTGTTCGTGACTCCGGCCACTCCGCAGATCTGAAGTAGCTTTCATGGATCTACTCGACTCCACTTTATCTTCCCAGCAATCCTGTGAGGTAGGTTGTGTTGAGAGAGTCTTCTAGTGAGTTTCCATGGCTGAAGTGAGATTCGAACCTGGGCCCAACACTCTAACCCAGTCTTTTCTCAGCCAGTGTTTCTTGAGAGTCCTGGGAAGGCTTCTTTATATATTTTTAAAACGCGTTAAATGTTTATTGGGTAATATGACCATATATGGTCATGTTGACCTCCCGCCCCCCCATGGCCTATGATGGGCCTGGAGGGGGTGGGAATGGGAGGGGTCCTTGGTGCGCATTTGCACCGCAATGCTTCCCAACCATATTCTGCACCATTGCACCACTTCTGGAAGGTCTCAAAACCTGAAGAATGTTTCAGAGGTGTCTTAATGTTAACAAAGTCAAGAAAGGCTGCTCCAACCATTATGCCACACTGGGTGTCATAAGGCTTCAGCGTAGCTTTTCTGGAAACATCTGTGTCGGTTTAAAGCTTCTTGCAAAAACTTGCCTGCTGGCATATTCTCTTAGCAAGATAAAGCTGGCCAGAATTACAGCCCTGAGCTGCCCGCTCCTGGTCACAACAGAAGAACTAACCATGATTTATCTATTGCATAGGCTCCACTGCATACACTCTGTGGAAAAGAATGCTACGTCGATGACAGATAAATTAAAGGTGCTGGCATAAAGACTCTGTTGCATAACACACAGAGAATTTTTTTAACGTGAGTGATGGAGATCAAAGCTGGAGGAAACACATGAAGCTCTGTTATTCTGAGTCAGACCTTTGATTGTCCAGTCAGCACAGTACGCTCTGACAGGCAGCAGCTCCCAGGGGTTTCTCAGGGCAGAGAACTTTCACATCACTGACTATGGCTTCATTTTAACGGGGGAAGCCAAGGATTGAACCTGGGACCTTTTGCATGCTAAGCAGTGTTCTACCATTGCTCCTAGAGCTGACTGGTAGAAGCACATCAATAACATTATTGACAGCGTGCAACATGGAACAATCGATTGGAGAACCTTGGGATAAGGGGTAGTCAAACTGCAGCCCTCCAGATGTCCATGGACTACAATTCCCATGAGCCCCTGCCCGCATTTACTGGCAGGGGCGCATGGGAATTATAGTCCATGTACATCTGGAAGGCCGCAGTTTGACTACCCCTGGATTTCGTGATCATGTGTTGTTGGGGAGGGGGACAGCCAGGACTGGAGGTGGGGTGATAAATAGTAAATACTGTTTTTCTGTGGGGGGAAAAATAACATTATTGACAAGTCCCAGTTTAGTTCAGTTTTTGCCTGGACCATGCAAGCTTCACTCCATCAAAGTATCTGATCCTACTTTCTGATTAGTTATCAGAGCTGAATTTTCAAATCCGTAACTGAAAGAAACTAAATTTGGGAAAGGATTGCCAACCTCCAAGAAGTTGGTTTTTATGCCCCACTTTTCACTACCCGAAGGAGTCTCAAAGTGGCTTATAATGGTACCAGGGGTACCAAAATGGTTTTATACCAGGGGTAGTCAAACTGCGGCCCTCCAGATGTCCATGGACTACAATTCCCAGGAGCCCCTGCCAGCAAATGCTGGCAGGGGCTCCTGGGAATTGTAGTCCATGGACATCTGGAGGGCCGCAGTTTGACTACCCCTGCTTTATACCCTGCTGAAGTCCCTCCCCTCCCCAAATCCCACTCTTGCCATGCTGCACCACGTCTCCTCGAATCCACCAACTCATAGTTGGCAATGCTAACACAGCAGCAGAAAAAGGAGAAAAGAATGACATATTTTGGTCTTCTAACAACAAGTAAAGACCCGTCAGCCGTAATACAGTAGAAGTAAAAAGTCTCAAGCTGGCGATGGCGAAGTGATTTAATGATTTAATGTTCAAACCGAATTCACAATATTCAAAACAATTTCAAAACGGGTTCGCAGGAATATGTCCATTTTCGGTTTCTTCATCAGTGAATTCTGGTCCTCTGACAGGTCAGACCAGGCTAATAGACAGCTGTCCTACATGGCATGATCTTCCTCGCCATTATCTGAGTTCTGAATCTAGACCTGGAGGGTGAGTTCTTGAGGCTGGGAATGGGATTCCTGGGGTGAGTTGTTTTGAATTTTGCTTTGGGGCAAATCTTCAGGCAGCCAAAGGCTGTGTGCAGTCCCTTTCTGTCATCCCATCAGATACACTTTATCAGAACACTTCAGGTTTGCCTCAGAAATTTCTCAGGATCCCTCCACTAATGTCAAAGAAGACTAGAGGTATAATCTGTACTATTATGCACAGCTGCTAACCCCCTTTTGAATTAGGAAGCAAAAGGATATCTCAAAAAATTGGCCACTCACAACATGGGGAAGGGGGAAGCAAACCAGATTTAACAGAAGCAATAAAATAACCAGAGGAGACACATCTGCGGAGAGGAAGGAAACCCACATGACTTCACTTGTTTGGAAAATGTTCGCCAACCTTTTGGGCAGCCCATTTGACCCTTTAGGTATCCGAACCAATAAAGCAATTCCTGTTTTGTGTCAAAGTGGAACGGTGATAAGAGAGAACAAACAAGGCATTTTACTTTGATTTGACGGCTGTTCAATGTTTTCACAGAGCTCACGAAGGTTTGCTGTCTCCCTTCTCTCATTTTCTCCTCAGATTTTTTCACCTTATGTACCTGGAAGACATGTGTGCTTCCTGTCAGTCCTCTCAACCTTCTCTTCATACCACTTGCCAAGAGACATTTTAAAAGATGCATATCCATTCCACAGAGCTTCCATTTGCCTTTTTAGCCACTGAGTCACACTGTTGACTCATGTTCAATGTGTGGTCTACTAATGTGTGGTCTTCTAGGGGAGCTGATCTCTGTAATCTGGAGATCAGCCAAAATTTCCAGAGATCTCCAGCGTGTATCTCTCACCTACAGATCCATACAAATATGACAATCTGCTTCATAATATATCTTACAGTTATATGTAGTGCTATCATTACCAAATCTGTAATCTGTGAAAGTCAGGTGGTCCCAGAGAGATAGCTGTGTTAGTCTGTAGCAGGGGTAGTCAAACTGCGGCCCTCCAGATGTCCATGGACTACAATTCCCAGGAGCCCTTGCCAGCATTCGCTGGCGAATGCTGGCAAGGGCTCCTGGGAATTGTAGTCCATGGACATCTGGAGGGCCGCAGTTTGACTACCCCTGGTAGCAGCAGAATCTTGCTCTTTTGCAAATGTCCAGGAGCACCTTAAAGACTAGCAACATTTGTGGAGCTTTTGCGAGTCACTGCAAACGTCTTCAGACATCTGTATCTTGTTAGTGGCGTCCATGCAGGAGAGCTCTGAGAACTGCCATGTCTTCCAATAAGTGCAGGGTGACGAACTCCCTAATGAGAAATCACCTGAATTACAATGGTAACATTACAATGGAAATCAATACCCTCTGACAAGCAAGGATTGGGTGAGGGGGGGGAGTGAGGGAGCACAGATGTTCGAAATAATCTGAAGCAGACCATAAACTCTGAGCGATGACATAAACCAAAGTGTCCAAAAGAAATTGGAATCAGATTTTTATAAAGCCTCATATGCATGGAGTCTACGCATGTGCACTGGCCAACCTCTCAGTTTTGCAAATTGTTCCTACGGATAAGGAAAGTTTCCACTAAAACTGAAATACTGGATTCGGGTTGTCTACAAAGCGATAACATGCAGTCCTTTCCCCTAGGGCAGAGGTAGTCAAACTGCGGCCCTCCAGAGTCCTCTGGCAAGCGCTCATGGGAATTGTAGTCCATGGACGTCTGGAGGGCCGCAGTTTGACTACCCCTGCCCTGGAGAAACAATGCTAGTTTTATCCCTTTTGCTGCCCCCTTCAAAATTCCATGGGCATTGTCATCATTATTGTCACCAACATGTAATTTTCAACGTGGACCATTTGTGGATATCTAAACTCAGAAACTGGAACATGGAACTGATTAAACAGATTGTTCTACAAATATGAGAAAAAACCCTGTACCATCAGAGAGAAAAGGCCAACCTTTTGATGTGGCTTTTACCTTAAATGAATTGGACTACTTTTTGAGTGAATTTTAATGCATTTTATGTGTATACTGGCACAAGGGGCTCTCCCCTCCCCCCCCCCATTTGGGTTGCTCAGCCGAGACCTGGTGAGGCCACAGTGAGGCTATTCGAGGCCATAGCACGCTCTGGCGGAGGCTCCCTGCCTCCCTCGCCCCCCCAGAAAGCTCTGCTGAGGTCTGGCTGCTTGGGGTGGGTGCAAGCTTGGGTAGGGGCTCCCTGCCTCCCCCATACACATTTGGGCAGCTTTACCGAGGCCTGGCGAGGCCACAGCAGGGCTGCTTGGGCTGCAGGCCACCTTACCTGACTGCTGCCTCTTCATGCAGCTGGAAGGTAGAGGAGGAGGCAGTCAGGGATGGGTCATCCCCTACCTGATTGGTCCTCTGAGGGTTGAGTGCCCTCCCCGAGGGCCAATCAGGGGGTTGGAGGCAGTTAGGGGGCAGGGCAAGATCTGACAGGATCTGGCTTGCCCAGGCTGTCATTGTCTTCTGAAGCAGTACACACTTATTTTCCCTGTTCAAACAACAAACGTATTAGGAATATCACTTGAAATTTCTGCTTTATCCAAATATCCTTGTAGTTTTAAATCAGACATGACAAGGGGACATGATAGCCCTCTTGAGAGGGGACATGATAGCCCTCTTTAAGTATTTGAAAGGTTGTCACTTGGAGGAGGGCAGGATGCTGTTTCTGTTGGCTGCAGAGGAGAGGACGCGCAGTAATGGGTTTAAACTACAAGTACAACAATATAGGCTAGATATCAGGAAAAAGTTTTTCACAGTCAGAGTAGTTCAGCAGTGGAATAGGCTGCCTAAGGAGGTGGTGAGCTCCCCCTCACTGGCAGTCTTCAAGCAAAGGTTGGATACACATTTTTCTTGGATGCTTTAGGATGCTCTGGGCTAATCCTGCGTTGAGCAGGGGGTTGGACTAGATGGCCTGTATGGCCCCTTCCAACTCTATGATTCTATGATTCTATGATTCTATGTCATATGTTCAGAGACTCTTCGGGGCTTAATGGGAAAATTTCAATAATATTTGTTCATCAAACAGAATTGACTTAACAGGCTTATATGATGTTGACAAATCTTAAGTGATCATTCTGTGGTCTTAAGTCCCACTCAAGAGTTGCTAGGCTGGAGTTTTTATTGTATAATTTCCAGGTTGGTTCTCTGTATGTTTGCTCAGAATTAAGTTCCATTAAATTCAATGCTTCAGTTGGTTTTAAGATTGGGGGTTTTATGGGATACTTCCATGTAATCTGCCTTGAGTCCAGGGAGCAAGATGGACTAGAAATTCAATGGGTTAAAGCGTTCTTAACTCTGCATAGAATTAGGTGGCTAATGTCTTTCTTCAAGGCTTATGAACCAGAGACCTTGTATGCTTGCTTCAGACTCCGGACATCTTTGACAACTGATGGATGACTAAATCCCTTTGGAAAATTCGGGACATAGCAGAGCTGATGATCAAAGTGCAGTAACTAAAATGTTCTTCCCCGAAACTCAACGAAGCCATGCCAGAAACTTAAATTATAGACATTGCCGAAAAGCATGCATTCTGATTGTGGGATGTGACACAAGCTGGGCCCTCTCAAATACCAGCTCAGCGTAAACGTTTTTGTTAATTGAACCTTTGGGATATTCAGTGGGTACCATATTATTGATGTACGGCTCAGACCACATTGATCTAAAGCAGTAATTGTCAAATGATGGGATGGATCCTTCCAGCTGGATAACAGGAGGCTAACAGCTGTAGCTGGCTAGGGATATTGGGCAGCTGTCCAGAAAGGACTGCGGTGGTCAATTGTGTATATACAAAAGTTTCCCAATTCAACACACACACACACACACACACCTCCACTCCACACTGGTTCTATAGAACAGGGGTAGTCAACCTGTGGTCCTCCAGATGTTCATGGACTACAATTCCCATGAGCCCCTGCCAGCAAATGCTCATGGGAATTGTAGTCCACGAACATCTGGAGGACCACAGATTGACTACCCCTGCTATAGAAGACTTCTTTCCACACATTCTGTCTTCTTCTGCATCTAAAGTGTCCACCCCTTCCTTGCTTATGTTAGGAGTTACAAGTGCTCTGAACATATAAACACTCCATATTATTATGGCCCTTGCAAACAAATAACTTAAAAAACCCCAAACCAGTCTGAGAAACGATCGATGGTCCTTGAAGGACCAATGGTCTGATTCATTGTAAGGCAACTTCATGTTTCCATAATATGTAGCTCAGTCAGTTCATATTCCAAATCAACAACAAGACTTTAGAATAGAGTTTCTGGATATCCATTAAAATCGTGTCATTCATTCAGTGTACACAGCAATGGCATTCACTGTAGATGACTTTAAAAGGGGACTGGACAGATACATGGAGAAGAGGTCAATCAATGGCTGCTAATCATGGTGACTGCAGACCAAACTATACATTATGATCACCACACAGACTTGCCGAGAAGACCTACAGTAACGTACATTACAACGTTGTTCTCATCTGTTCCATTTTATACTCAACAATTTCCTCAGGAGGTGACAGGTTCTTCATTTTTGGAACTTTTAAAACTGAGGCTGGATAGCCATCTGACGGAGAAGCTGATTCTGTGAATATTCAAAGGGGTGGCAGGTTACAGTGGATGAGCGATAAGGTTGTGGGTGTCCTGCATGGGGCAGGGGATTGGACTAGATGACCCAGGAGGTCCCTTCCAACTCTATGATTCTAATAATCCTGTGAGGTAGGTTAGGCCCAATGTCACCCAGAAAGTCTCCATGGCAGAGGGAGGTTTTGAACCTAGCTCTCCCATTTCCATGCTGGCTGACGTTACGGGTGGAATGAACGATACCATGAGGATACATTTCAACTATGATTCATACTGAAAGATGGACTTGATTAATAGTACAGAGAGAATATGAGCTGCCTTTGTTAGTCATAAGTCTTCTTATATTTTACTGGTTTTAGGGAGCCAGCTTGTCTCATGCCTCTCTACTGTCTGTTTTTCATGGGAGTTCCCCCCCCCCCATGGAATATTTGACAGACGCGGGATAAGTTCCTAAAATGTATGTTTTGAAATCATGAGTTTCAACACTGTGGGGCAAAAGTGAAAGTGATAAGATGCCAAGTAAACAGTGTTGAAGACTCTGGAATATTGGATCCTCCTAGGGTAGAAGTTGTCAAGATTTTGCAAACTACAGCTGCTCTTGCTCCTAAGATTTTGCAGGAACAGTTTGGAGGGCATGATGTCGAGAGCCTTCCTGCCTTTCCTCTCTCCAGCATCACAAGCTGCACCGGATTGGGTTGCCAGCTCTAGCCTGGAAAAAAACTGGGACATGACAGAGGGAGAGATTTGGAGAGTGGAGTGACCTCATTGGGGTATAATGTCAAAAACGTTCACCTTCTGAGCAGCCATCTTCTCCAGGCTGATCTCTGTTGCCTGGAGATGAGCTGTAATTCCAGGGGATCCCCAGTGTTGTATATGCAGAGAGCCTGCTTAAGAGCTGCAGTATGCAAATGAAGGATTCCAATGTGACCAATGGGTGAATTGTATTAGGACTCTATTATAGACCAATCAGATGGTTTTGTTAAGGGCCAATCAGGTTCCTTGACAGGCCAGCTCAAGTGTATATAAGTTCCATGAGCTCCTGTGTGTTCCGTTCTAGGCCCATTCTGCACACAACAGACAGATAATGCACTTTCAATGCCCTTTAGAATTAGCTGCCAAAGCACATTGAAAGTGCATTATCCTATGTGTGCGGAATAAGCCCTAGTCGGTGTTGGTGTTGAATAAAGAGTTGTTGGATTTGAAGAAACTGGGTCTGTGTTTTACAGAACCCACAAACTTAATACCCAGCTCCTACTGGGAGGCTGACACTCCTCAAACCTGACAAGATCGTTTTAATTCTGCCTTCCATGCAACTGTACCAAGAGCTTTCCCCTCCTTTGCATCTGATCACCCTAACATGAAAGAGGAGGCTCTGTTCCCATATAGTTCAAGCCACACATTCCTGTTCAGAGCACAGCTGCCCACAAAGCAGATAGGAGGAATCATGTGATAAGCACAACAATCATTGTCAGCAAAGGGAAAGTTTCAGGGAAACAACATTTTGCTGTGAGGAAAGGCTCAAGAATGGGGGATTTTGCAGTGTGTGCGTGGTGGTGGGGGAGATGATCAAGGGAAGTAGGGTTGCCAACTCTAGATTGGCAAATTCCTGGAGGTTTGGGAGCCTGGAGAGGGAGCTCAAGAGGATGCAATGCTATAGAGGTCACCATCCAAATCTGCCATTTGCTCGAAGGGAATTGATCTTTGTAGTATAACAATTAAATTTACATGGACTCAGGGTGGATTACAGTCTAGGGCAGCCTTTCTCAGATTTTTACCACTGAGAGAACCCCCTGAAACATTCTCCAGGCTTCGAGAAACCCCAGAAGTGGTATGATCATGCAGAATATAGTTGGGAAGCAGAGCTGTGGACACACCCATCTGGGGCTCCTCCCCTTCCCACCCCTTCCAGACCCATCAATGGGGGGGAGTCAACATGACCATATATGGCCCTATCACATGATCAATGTTTTAACAAATTTGAAAAATATATAAAAGTTAACTCCCACCCATTCAGGAAACCCTTCCGGGGCCATCAAGAAACCCAAGGGTATCACGAAACCCTGGTCTAGTGTCTCTTCTCTAAAACTTCATGGTTGCAAAGTCATGGATGTACACTCCTGCCAGCATGACTAATTCAGTCCTTGGACTTGCTTCCAAGTTATTTGGCTTGTTATTGAAATAGGAAGAAGGTTTGTTTTTTTTTGTTTTTTAGTTTGTTTGTTTGGAAGGGCCACAATAACACTCTGTTTGCATCCTGGAGTGTTTATACGTTCAGAGCACTTATAACCCCTAGCTAAGAATGGCAGGAGCCAGGAAGGGGTGGAGCCGAAGTGCAGAAGGGGGAAACCTTAGCAGGCCTGCCCTGCTAAAGAGCTGGAACCTTAATTATAGGCTCTTAGCAGCTTGTTTCAGGGCTGGTTTATCCATGTAGCTTCCAGGACCCCCACACAATGTCTTCTCCCACACAGATCCCCTCCCCCTCCCCTCTTTAAGGACACTCAGAATGATGCCCCTTTCCACTGTGGGAGCCCCCTCCACCCCCAGTCTGGCTGCTCCTGCCGCAATTGTACTCTGCTAAGACCCCACGAATCCTTAAACCAGCTCCGGTGCTATGAGCCCCGTGAATCCTTCAATCACTCCTGGATGTGTTCTCTAATGGGGTGTTCATTTGAGACCTCCATCTTGGGCCTCCAAGAAGAGGAAAGAGATGGACTTTGGGGATGGCAGGCTGTGAAAGAGGACAATCACTGGACTCTAAAAGATCATTGCTCCATTGTGTGACTAAGTTCTAGTTTTTGTTGCATGACAGGATGTTAAGTAGTGAGCAAAAAAAATGTTTCCTTCTCTTTGAATTCTTGCAAGGTTCCTTCCAAGTCCTGCCCCGCAGAACCCGCAGGCCGAGGTCACGCGCTGAAGGTTTGCTCTAAACAATTAAAGAAAAAGAAAAAGGTCAGCCAGTGAAACGATTCACTGGCTGCATATTGTAACCTCTGGAAACCTCCCTAAAACGTGGTGGCCGGTCAAAGGAATTCGATGCCTTTGAAAGAAGGTTTTGGGAGGGCCATGACACTTTCCACGGAGTCGTTTCAGGCAAAACTTGCATGTAGAGAGCTTGAAGGGAGGGAAAAGGGGGGGGGCAGAGAATCAATCCTGGAAGCTGCTCTTTTGTTTGGAAAGGCATCTTCCAATTGCACCATTGTCCTCTGCGGACAGCTGGCACCCTGACTTCATCTGCATTGGGCCAGTTTTGAAAGCAAAGGCTTAGCCAGTGGACAAACAATCCCAGGCAGGGTGACTTCTGCATCTTCCAAGGAAGCAGCTGAAAGTGAGAAAGGGGGAGAGATAAAGGCAGGTTGATCCATGGATAAGAAAAGCAAACTGGTATGATTCCCCCTCCAACTTCCTTTTCATTTATTGTACTGTTTGGGTTGTTTGTTTGTTTTTTAAGCAGTTGCCGATGCATTACGACAACAGGCAAAGTTCCTGTCTTGTGTCTTATGTTTAAATCTGCACTTGTGTTGTGGTTAATCTATTAGGGGTTACTTAGACAGGCTCCATGCAGAACTGGGACCCCTGAGCAAGTCAGCTCTGGAATAGATGCTAGATGTTTGGCCTTAAATGTGAGACACAAGGTCTCTGTGCTAAAGCTGTGCTTAAATTTAAATGGTGATATTGAATTGCATGCTGTCTGGGTGCTGTTAAACCTGCAACCTGAATTGGGCTTACTAAAATGAAATTGGTGGGACTTACATGTGTACACAGCCTGGTGTAGTGGTTAAGAGCCGCGGTTTCTAATCTGATGAGCCAAATTTGGTTCCTTACTCCCCCACATGCAACCAGCTGGCTGACCTTGGGCTCGCCACAGCACTGATAAAGCTGTTCTGACCGAGCAGTAATATCAGGGCTCTCTCAGCCTCACCTCCCTCACAGGGTATCTGTTGTGGGGAGAAGAAAGCAAAGGTGATTGTAAGCCACTTTGATTCCTTCTGGTAAAGAAAAGCAGCATATAAGAACCAATTCTTCTTCTTCTTCTTCTTCTTCTTCTTCTTCTTCTTCTTCTCCTTCTCCTTCTTCTTCTCCTCATCCAGTTTACAAGACATGGGAGGAAAAAACAGCATGTTTCATACGTCTTGATAATACTTTCATAAGACTTTCATACGTCTTGATAATACTGAAGAGAAGCTAGCTAGGCCTGAGTTGATGATGATTTTAGGCTTGCAGTGAGGTAGTTTGCAGGGCACTTTTCTCAGAAGCAGTCCTGCTCAGGAATGGGTCTACAGAAAAGTTCTCTGAGGCTCTAGGCCAGGGGTAGTCAAACCGCGGCCCTCCAGATGTCCGTGGACTACAATTTCCAGGAGCCCCTGCCAGCATTCGCTGGCAGGGGCTCCTGGGAATTGTAGTCCACGGACATCTGGAGGGCCGCAGTTTGACTACCCCTGCTCTAGGCCTATACTTCCCAGGAACTGAAGGTTTAATTTTCTTAAGTGGCAGTCCTGTGACCCTTTGCAGGTTAGTTTATTTTCCTAAGGGAATGTAATGTGTAATTTTTATTTCCACATGATAAAACTCTCAGACACTTTAGAACGGTTCTCAAGCTTCTTTGCAGCTTCCTAGGAATGGGAAATGATAAGGTGCAAACTTGCAAGTTCCTTTTAGGATTCCTAAGGAAAAATTTGTGGCTCTGGTATTTGGGGAATTATTGCCAAAACAACAACAACAAGGGGGGTTTTTTGTGGTCACAAGGCAGGTTTCTCTGTGTGTGTGTGTGAATTTAGACTTGCCAGTGTGCAGGTGGTGGTTGGAGAGCTCCCAGAATTACAGCTGGTCTCCAAAACAAAGTTTGAGCCAAATAACTTGGTCTGAAGTAGCAGAACAAAATTTGAACTTAGCCACTGGGTTCAAACTTTGTTCTGCTGCTTCAGACCAATTGGCTACCCACTTGAACTGAACTGGTCTCCACGCTATCAGTTCCCCAGAACAACATGGGAGTTTTGTAAGGGGGACTCCCTGGCACTAGACCCCAATGGGATCTCTATCCTAACCCCCCCCCCCCCAAATCTCCAAGAATTTTCCAACCGAGAGCTGGCAAACCTTCTTTTTAGGATAGATAACTGAAGACAAGGATCTCAAAACGCTGCTGTCTTTTTCTGTAGAAATGAACAAAAATGCAAACACTGTTTTTTATTACTGCCTCTCCTATGAGGATGGTGGTAGCTAATTACTCTTCAAAAGAGAATGCTGATGAAATAAAGTTATAACTTTTAAAGCATCTACACTTAAATGGCACACTGTTACAAATGATCAAGTGCATCATTAAAAAGGTAGCATGGTGTAGCTGCTAAAGAGCGCGGGCTTCTAATCTGGTAAGCGGGGTTTGATTCCCCGCTCTGCCATATGCAGCCAGCTGGGTGACCTTGGGCTAGTCATAGCCGTGATAAAGCCATTTTGAGCCAGCAGGAATATCAGGGCTCTCTCAGCCCCACCTTCCAGTTTGGTGTAGTGGTTAGGAGTGCGGACTTCTAATCTGGCATGCCGGGTTCGATTCTGCGCTCCTCCACATGCAGCCAGCTGGGTGACCTTGGGCTCATCACAGCACTGATAAAGCTGTTCTGACTGGGCAGTGATATCAGGGCTCTCTCAGCCTCACCCACCCCACAGGGTGTCTGTTGTGGGGAGAGGAAAGGGAAGGCGACTGTAAGCCGCTTTGAGCCTCCTTCGGGTAGGGAAAAGCGGCATATAAGAACCAACTCTTCTTCTTCTTCTTCCGCACAGGATGTCAACAGGCAGAGCTGCCAAGAACCCCCGCTAGGCTAAATGTATTTAGCTAGCTTAAATGCATTTATGTGTGTTACTCTACAATATTGTATGCCACAAAGCAGAGGGGGGTATTTGTTTTGCTTTCCCTTCCAGTCTTGTTGGGAGGCAAAAAGCCACAATGGGGCATAGGGGAAACGTGGGAGGCATCTCCCATAAAGAGGGCTGCAAACATGAGGTTTACCATCCCGCATTTGCAAGCAGGAAGCCACTCGCGTTTTACCATTCCATGCAGAAATGGTCAGATTGTTCCTATTTCCCTAATTTCTAATGGTGCTGGAAAGTGCAATCACGCTGCAGCTGATTTACGGTGACTCCCCTAGGGTTTTCAGAGCAGGAGAAGACCGGAGATGGGTTGCCATTGCCTGCCTCTGCATCATAACCCTAGATAACCCTGCTTTTCTTCTGAAATTTGACACAATTGGGCTAGTCTGGGCTATTCAGGTGTGGGCAATATAATCATAGAATCATAGAGTTGGAAGGGGCCATACAGGCCATCTAGTCCAACCCCCTGCTCAACGCAGGATCAGCCCTAAGCATCCTAAAGCATCCAAGAAAAGTGTGTATCCAACCTTTGCTTGAAGACTGCCAATGAGGGGGAGCTCACCACCTCCTTAGGCAGCCTATTCCACTGCTGAACTACTCTGACTGTGAAAATTTTTTTCCTGATATCTAGCCTATATCGTTGTATAGAATCATAGAATAATAGAATCATAGAGTTGGAAGGGGCCATACAGGCCATCTAGTCCAACCCCCTGCTCAACGCAGGATAGGATAATAGTCCATTAAAAACAATCACTTTTGGTAGGGTCAATGTTTATTTCTTAATTTCCTCCACTCATGCTAGATCCCTTAAATTTTCCCACAATATTATCTAGTTGCGGGGGGGGGGGGGGCGGATTTATGGAAAACATATATATGTGGGTTTTCATTGCACTGTTGTGGGATTTTAAAAAAATATTCTACTACTAGGAATTTCCTTGGCATGAGTCATGCATTTTGCTAAAACATGATACACTGCATTTTTCTGGATAAGTATTTTGAAAAAAAGGATAATAGAGCAACCTCTGTTTAAGAGCAGGCTGTCAAAACAAACCGGCTTGTTTAAGCCCCTTGCAACTTTGCAAACTAGCAATTAGGAGTTCCCTCCATAGACAGCGGAGGAAAACAACAAAGTACTGGAGGAAGCCAACAAAGGGCAAGTTTCTTGTTGGCTTTCAGGATAGAATAGCGCTCCATCCCCCTAAGATGCCCTGCAGTTAAGGCTTAAAACTCTCTTGCTAGTATATGGTGGCTCCCTTCTCTTACTGCTTGTATACAGCTGACTCCAGCAGATCTGAGTAGGGTCACCAGATTGAGGCTTGGAAACTCCTGGAGATGGGGGCGGAGCTTGGGGAGACAGGGACCTCAGTGGGGTATAATGCAAGAGGGTCCCCTCTGCAAAGTGGCCATTCTCTCCAGGGGAACCGATCTTATTTTAACCACCTTAAAGTTACTGTGAACATTTGCAATACTGCTTTTCTGAATTATGTAATTACAAGAGCAATTCATGATGGACAAGGACTTCGCTTCCACATGGGACTTCTCTTTGGTGCAGCTTTTCGTAAGAATTTGAATTATGCTCTATAATACTACATGGCAATTTTTTAAAAAGATAAAAACGATAGATCCTTGTTTTGTCCCTGGAAACATTGTTTATACTTTGCTTTACCGGAGAAAACAGAAAGTTCTGTTCCAACAGGATGTGTCTTCTTCCCCAACCTTTTGTTCGTTCTAACACTTTATTTCTCTAAGGTTCCCAGTAAACACTAAAAAAAAAGAAGAAGTACAGAGCAATAAACTGAGTCATACAAATACGGAGCAATGGAAAAGACTTTTCAACAGCGAACCGTTTTTTAGGCATTTAGTATGAACACCATGCATCTGTTTCGTGGAGGAGTGGTTTTTTTTGGTTTTTAAAAAATAGACATGACATACACATTACAATGTGGAAGGTTGCTTGAACTGGGCTGGAATGGGAAAGAGAGCCCATGATTGTTTCTAGTGTGCCAGCCAGCCAGGGAGGTAACCAGTGAGAGTCAGGTTGAGGACACTGGGGCAAGAATGCTATACCACTTCTGGAGAAAACCCCAAAATGATACCAGTTAACTCTAGGAATTGCTGGAGAGATCATTGGATAATGCACTTTCAATGTACTTTCGCAGATAGATTTTCCTGTGCAGAACAGAAAAATCTACTTTGAAAGTACATTGAAAGTGCATTATTCTACATGTGTGGAATGGAGAGGGCCATTTCAGAGCTCTCTGAGTTCTGCAGGGACTGCAAGACGGATCTCTTCTGCCAGGCCTATGGTTGAGGCCAGATGGTTAACAACGACGCTCCAATGAAATCTCGGGACCTCCCTCCCGCCCTTTCTGCCCTTCTATTCACCCTCTGATTCCTCCCTAGTCTAATATCTGGAAGGACAGTGTGGTTATAAATCTTTACGAGCACTGGCTGGTACAATAGTGACTAATTTTGTAAACTTTACAGTTTTAACTTCTTTGTATTGCTGTTCATTTTTTTGGTTTTATTGTGTCCACCTCCCCAAGATGCTATTCCGAGAGGGACGGCATATAAATCCCGAAATACACAATAAATAAAAATAAATAAATACAAGATTTCGCTGCACAGAGATAATATTACTCTTAGGGGGCCTGTCTAATGGTTCTTTCCACATTGGTTCTGGCCCTTCAATGCTTTAGTTTATCCCCTGATTCCCACACACATTTTTGTGTTTTTATTTTTCACATCTCCACTCCTTCTTAGACCAAAATTTACACACTAGCGATATTTGATTGCCACTTTTTGAAAAGGGGAGGGTGCTGTGATGTCATTATGACATCAGCACCCTCTCTTAGAAATCTGAGTCCAAAGGCACCTTTAAGACCAACAATGTTTTATTCAAGGTGTGAGCTTTCGTGTGCAAGCATCTACCGCTTGAAAATCCTCATTATTGAAGGCATGTGTGGAAGAAAATAAACTGACCCCATAATTAGGAAATGCACAGGGAGGGCAGACATTCAGAAGAACCATGCCCAAACCAATTCAAATGCTTTTGGATTAACTGCCAAGAAAATCAGGAGTGTGCCTAAAAACTTGTAGTCTGGATGAATAGTTCTTGCATTCAAATTGACAACGTATAATTTCGCCATTGATACTACAGGTAGGGAAGGTCCCTCTTAATACTTAAGGTTACGGCCTATTAGTCTTTTATTGATTTGGTTTTTCTTTAAAGCTCTTCATTTGCACTGATTTCTAAAGTGAGGGCTGGCAAAGCTAGAGGGCCTTGACAAAGGGTGCCCTTTCTTCTAGCTTTGCACAGGCTAGGAGGAGTACAGACAGTGAGGGCTGCTATGTGAAAGTACTCCTCCATGATCAACTGTTACAACTTCACATGTTCCCAGTATTTAAATAATTGGTGGGTGGATAGGTTATATTTTGTTAGCAGTCTTAGATTGGGGGGGGGGGGCTTGCTGTGGAAAAGTGCTTTGAAGGCCACAGGATCGAGAAGCAGGGTCAAACGTATTTCGGTGGACCTTAGTACAACTAGTCAGATGCAACTTGGAGGATAGGCCATAAATGTCTAAGTTTGCTTGTTTGTTTGTTTAACTACTAACAATGCAATTTCAAACTGTTACATTGTTCTAAGACCACTGACAAGATATAGTCACCTGTGCTCTCCTAGCTACACTGGCTTCAGGTGGGAAACTGGGTCAGGTTCAAGGATTTAGTGCTAATCTTTAAAGTCCTAAATAGTCCGGGACTCTCATATCTTTAGGACCATCTTTTCTATTCCCCCGCCCCCACCGAGTGCTAAAATTGAGTGACTGAAGCAGTCTGAGGAGAACCTTTGAGTGACAGACTGTTGAAACAGAATTATGTGGAGAGAAATGACAGTTGGGAAGTGACAGTTGAAGAAGAGATGCTTTAGCACTGATTGAGGACTGGGAAGGAGGCAAAGAGAGAGAGGATCGTGGAAGATCCCCATTGGTGTAATGGTTAAGAGTATCAGATTCTAATCTGGTGAGCTGGGTTTGATTCCCCTCTCCTCCACATGCAGCCAGCTGGGTGACCTTAGACTAGTCACAGCACTGTTAGAAGCTATTCTCACAGAGCAGTAATCTCAGGGCTCTCGCAGCCCTATCTATCCCCAGGGTGTCTGTTGTGAGGAGAGGAAGGGAAGGTGATTTTAAGCTGATTTGAGACCTCTTCGGATAGTGAAATGCAGGGTATAAAACCAACTCTTCTTCTTCTTCTTTTTCCTCCAACCAACCAACCAACCAACCCACCAACCAATCAACCCACCAACCAACCAACCATCCATCCATCCATCCATCCATCCACGCCAGAAAAAGACAGAGCTCCTAGTGAAGAGAAGTAATCTATGCACAGTGAAAAAAGAGATAACTCTTAAAAGAGTAGTGATCCCTGGTCTGTATTCATCAAAGGATTTTGGGAACTTGGTTGTGTGTTCCTGCCTTCTAAAAGTGAAGTGTCAGTGAAATTCAGAAACCTATTATTGCAAGTTAAAGCAGAAACTGAAATGAAAGCCTCTGTCCGCAAAGTTTCAAAGACCTTGTTGAAAAACAAAAACAGTTCGTGTGATCACAATGTTACTGCAGTTTTTATTATCGTTTCATCTCTTACATCCTAACTTCTTATTCCACCTAACTTTCCCCCTTCCAAGTTAAAATATGTTGTTTATTTTGGGACTTTCAAAAGTCTGCCACATGCCATCATAGGAGTGGAATATTAGCAGGCCATTTTTTTTCTTCCCTCAAGACCCTGGGCTGGGCCAGCATCAAAACATATAATAATATGTCAGGGTGCGACAGGGTGGAATGTAGGGGCTGCTCAGCAAGGAAGAAAGAAGAAACAAGGGGAAAATCCCATGCTTGGGGGAAGGAAGAGGACAAGATTGGATACACACTTTTCTTGGATGCTTTAGGATGCTTAGGGCTAATCCTGCGTTGAGCAGGGGGTTGGACTAGATGGCCTGTATGGCCCCTTTCAACTCTATGATTCTATGATTCTAAGATCACAATAACATTTAATATGGATCAAGGTATAGGGGAGTGGGGGGCCAGGTGGAATCTTTGGCAGCTCTGGCTGTTGAAGATAGGCTGACAGCAGGCAGCCCTAATGGGGACTATGCAGAAAGGAAGGACCAATTTTAGGTGTTGCAGCCTGTGAGCAGAGATGATATGCAATGTGTTAGTTGTAAACACTTATCTGCAACCTCGTATCTGATTATTCAGTGAAGGAAGGACTGCCACTCAAGTTATATTGGACAATTTATCATCTGCATAAATAACAACATACGAGAATGGAAAGGTTTGGATTGGAAGGCTTGGGAGAATGGAATCATTCACCGCTTCCAGTAAAGGGGCAGTTCACTTAAAAATGTTCCCTGCAGTAAAATTCTGCTTATATAATTAGCTCTGGTTGCATTCATGTTCAAGATTGCGGAGATGTCTTCTCCTGAGGATACGTGACTGAGTTGGTAGGAATGCATACTATTTTCAGAGCTTCTAAACAAATTGCATTCCAAAGTTTAACACGATTGCTATTCAGTCCTGGAGGGCAATAAGAACCCGATCCTATGGGTGTTTCTACTCAGAAACGATTTCGACCAAGTTCAAAAGGACTTGTCTTCCACTACCTGCATACGTGATTGCAGCAATCTCAGTCTAGGAATGTATCTTTGTGCATAACGTGCCGTCAAATTGCAGATGTCTTTTGGTGACCTCAAGGGCTTTCAAGGCAAGTGAGGTGGTTTGCCGTTGACCTCCCGAGCAGAGTCTTCCTTGGTGGTCTCCCTTCCAAGTACCAATCCTGCTTAACTCCTGAGATATGGCAAGATCAGGCTATGCCACTTTCCATTCTAAGAGTAGCAAGAAGAATTACAGTTTCCAGTTAAGAGATTTTGGCATATATATGGCCTGCTAGAGGTGGTGTTTTCTTCCAGCTTGTAGGATGCTTTTGAGGGCAGAGTTCAGTACCATGTGACACTCTAGCAGTCCCCCAAATCTCTATGGTAAAACCATAGAGATACAGGGAATTGCTATAGCCTTATAGAGTCTTCAAGTATTTAAAAGGGTTCCATATAGAGGATGGAGCAGAATTGTTCTCTCTTGCCTCAGAGGGACAGACCAGAATGAATGGGATGAAATTAATTCAAAAGAAATTCCATCAAAACATCCGGAAGAAGTTCCTGACAGAGCGGTTTCTTAGTAGAACAGAGGTGGTGGGTGCTCCATCTTTGGAAATTTTAAACAGAGGCTAGATAGCCATCTGACAGAGAGGCTGATTATGTGAAGGTTCAAGGGGGTGGCAGGTTACAGTGGATGAGCGATAGGGTTGTGAGTGTCCTGCATAGTGCAGGGGGTTGGACTAGATGACCCAGATGAGGTACCTTCCAACTCTATGATTCTATGATTCTATGATTCATAGTGATGTGTGACATCTCTGCTAGTTACGCAACTGGCTGTGAAGTTGCAGTATTGCAGTGATAGCATATCTTCCCCCTCCATTTTCTCCTGCAGCTGCGAGTGGCTTGGGGCAGGGGGTGGAATTCTTCTTGTTCAAGTAGGAGACCTGGGCCCAGTCTGCACACATTGGATAATGCACTTTCAGTGTGCTTTTGCAGCTGGATTCTTCTGTGCAGAACAGGAAAATCTACTTCGAAAATGCATTGAAAGCACATCATCTAGGTCAGTGGTCCCCAACCTGCGGGCCGCGGCCCGGTGCCGGGCCGCGAAGGCCATGGCGCCGGGCCGCGGCTCCTTCTCCCCGCCCCCCCCCGCAGTAAAAAACTTCCCCGGCCGCAAGCTTGCGGCCCGGGAAGCTTCTTACTGCGGCAGGGCGGGGAGAGGGAATCGGGGCCGGGCCGCGCCCCGATGCAGGGGGCGCGGCCCGATGTGCGGGCACGGCTCGCGGGCGCGGCCCGATGTGCGGGCGCGGCCCGATGCGGGGGCGCGGCCCGCGGGCGCAGCCCGATGTGTGGGCGCGGCCCGCGGGCGCGGCCGATGCGTGGGCGTGGCCCGATGCGGGGGCGCGGCCCGCGGGCGCAGCCCGATGTGTGGGCGCGGCCAGCGGGCGCGGCCGATGCGTGGGCGTGGCCCGCGCGGCCGCGGGCCGCACCCCAATGCCCTGCCGGTCCCCAACCTCAGAAAGGTTGGGGACCACTGATCTAGGGTTTGCAGAATGGGCCTTGGTCTCCCAACAATTAGCACAAGGAGCTGTCCCTTGATTCTGGAGCCTCCAGTGTTGAGGAAAGACTCATTGCACTGGTGGAGAGCATGACCACTAATGGATCTAATCTGCAGGATGCAACACATTATCAGAAATGCACTGGTAAGAAAATCCAAAGAGAATTCAGAGAGCCTTATAAACATATTACTATAATGTTATATCAATATAACAGTATTCAATTATGTTTTTTTCAAAAGCCCTACCTGGTGGAAAGGATTGCAATGTGACTGGAAAATCCAAAGTTTTTTACCCGCTCAGTAGGGTTTCTAGTCTCCTGGTAGGGATGGGTGATTCCCCAACCCTAACTACTGTTGCCTGCTGCCAGTTTGGGGTTTTTTTTAATGGCCATTGGTCCTTTGGTGTAATGTCCTCCTTAGAAAATGCTAGGAACTCTTAGATGTTACCATAGAGTTTTCAATGTTTCCTAGAAAGGTGTGACATCACTTCCAGGTTGCCCCCAGAAGTGATGTCACACTGTTGCCTATGACCTCATCCTGGTCTCCCACTGGTTGTCAGGCTGAACTGACAACCCTTCTTACACAGCAGTGATCTGGGCTTTACTGTGTTCTTTCCCCAAACTGCAGCAAAGCAGATTTGAGAAAGGTCAGAGAAAAGCTGGGAAAACTTGGGAGGTGCACATATGCACCACTATGCTGTTGGAAAGCAGGAACCTCCCTCACCTCCCAACATCATTAAATCCAGAGCAAAAACCCTGTTTGGGAACAGGTCCAACGTTTCCTACAGGAAAAATAGAAAAGCATATCTTTACAATGCTTACGAAATCAGAGAATCTCAAAGTCAATGTCATGACTTTAAGAATCTTTGATTTCACTCACTCTATATAAACTATGCAATGCATCTGACTCATCAACAATAAACCCAACATTATTATTATTATTATCATCATCATCATCATCATCATCATCATCATCATCATCATCATCCTTTAATTCAGGGGTAGTCAACCTGTGGTCCTCCAGATGTTCATGGACTACAATTCCCATGAGCCCCCTGCCAGCGTTTGCTGGCAGGGGGCTCATGGGAATTGTAGTCCATGAACATCTGGAGGACTACAGGTTGACTACCCCTGCTTTAATTTATATCCCGCCTCCCCCCGGATATAATGGAGAGGCTCCATTACAATAGGAGGGATAAGGCATTTTGGAAAATCGATCTATGCAGACAGCTCAGGTTGCATGGGGTCTTTAAATTCCCTTCTGCCATGCAGAATGTTGGATGCATTGAACTGTAACGGCTTGGCAGGCCTCAGGGGAAAGATGCAGATGCACAACGGGGATTAAAAAGAAATCAATTGACAGCTGCCTGAAAAAGCATAGGATCTTTAAGATGGTTTAACTCAGATTTCATCTGGTTTTGCAAGAATAAGATGTGCCCATTGCATCCTGGGCTCTTGTGCTTTGGCAATCCAACATGTGTCTGGAAAAGAGAGTCCAGAAGGTTTACGATGCCCCAACATGTTGCTTTAGAGCTGTGCGCATACAGCGCTCTGGTCCTAAAGTATATTTCATTATCTGTATTAATCTGCCTTTCTTGCAAAGAACTGAAGATAACATACCTGGGATTCCCGGGCAGCCTCCCATTAAAAAACTAGCCAGACCCAAATTGTCTTCACTTCAGGAAGGTGGGAACATCGTGTGCTAGAGCCTGGAGGTTCAGAAATCTGTTCCATCGGATGTTGTTCTGCTGGGGAAAGGCCCCTACAAAGCTGGAATGGACTCCACCCTAAATGTTTGCTCCAGAACACAGGCTGCAATCCTGTCCATCTTTATGCAGGAGTAGCTGGACAGCCCGGGCTAGCTTGATGATTTTGTCAGATCTCCTAAGCTAAGCAAGGGAGATCGCCAAGGAATAGCAGGACCGTGATGTGGGTATAGGCAGTGGCAGACAGCCTCTGGGCATCTCATGCCTGGAAAATGCTGGGCTCAAACCCTTTTGCTTCCGACCAACATGGCTACTCACCTGAGTCACAGTTTGCCTTAAGGCAGAGAGGCAACATCATTGCATGGATAATGGCTTCCTTAGCTCGTTTCACAGACTAAAACTAGCTGGTACTGAAAGGGTGCTGCATTTCCCTGGATGGAAGATAACCCTGTACGTCAGACAATTGTCCTTTTAAAAAACGGGTAAACACAAAACGGCTTTTTTCACTGGTTCCCCTCTTTTTCGTTGACCCATTAAAAACAAACAAACAACCTCTAGTCTTCCTTTCAGGTAAATGGGCCACTTTGGAGAAGACACGTGGCTTTTTATTCCTGTAAATCAGCTTCTGACTGACTTTACAGTCCATGCTCACTACAGGGCTCAATAGCTCTGAGCAGGCACTCCGCTTTAGTCCCAGGGGACTGCTGAGAAGTCAGCACCGCTCTGTGAAGCATGGAGAGCAACCTTTTCCTGAAATAGGCCCTTTGTTTGACATGAGAGCTCCAGTAAATGGGCCATCTGAAAGTAAACAGCGTTTTCTGCCAGCCTATGGCCTGGGACCGGCTTGCTGAACAGAACTGCCTCCCCATTTTTGGGAGCTCTTTGGCCTGTGAGTTCAGAGGCTGAGCGTTTGAGGCAGGAACCCAGAATCCTCCACTTCAGAGGTCGCTTGGGCCACAAAAGCAGAAGATGGCTTGAAGCAAATCACTGTTTTCTCCAGGTTGCCAGCTCTGGCCTGGGAAATTTGTGGAGACTTCTGGAGCGTGAGACTTGAGAAAAGTGGAGTTTGGAGAAGAACCTCAGCAGGATATCATGCCATAAAGTCCACCCTCCAAAACCACCTTTGTAATTGTGGGAGATCTCCAGGTCCCACCTGGAGACAAGCTTAATATGGGGCCTGTCGTATGGGGCTCTGGTGCCTAGGGCTGGGCATGAAGTGCAATTTTGTGGTTCGGTTCACGGTTTGTGGCTGAACCACGAACTAAAACACAAACCACTGTCAACTGCTCTTCACAAACTTCCATGAACTGTATCAGAATTCATGAAAGTTCGTGGTGGCTCTACCATTTGCGAACCACGAATCTGGCAAAATTCATGATTTTAGTTCATCAGCCGGTTCGTGCCCATCCCTAGTGGTAACTATTACTGAGATAACGTACATGAAGGGCATGTGAACTCTTGAAATGTAACACAGCACCAGGCTTGCAGTGTCTCCCACCATAGCAGGAGTGGGAGAAATATTTCCTTAAAGAATAGAAATATTTCTTTAAAAAAACAACAGTGACGTCTGTAGTATGGCCCCACTGCCAACTCTCATGCTGATTGTGGCTGGAGAAATATTTCTTTTAAAATGGCGAGATTGTCTGTGCCCCTCTGTTAGTTCCAGGAGTAACCCGGAAGTGATATAGAGTAGGTCTAAGAATTGCCACAGAGGTTTGGGCCGTTCCTAAAGCTACCCTACAGGACACAGGTGACATCATAACCCCTCCATGTCCCCGCTGCCAACTCTCATGCTGGTTGTGGTGGGAGAATTTAAAAATATAGAAGTCATCTGCATCATTAAATCAATTAATTCCCACCCATTCAGGAAACCCTTCCAAGGGCATTATGAAACCCCAGGGTCTTATGAAACCCTGGTTGAGAAAGCCTGCCATAGAGTTTCTGGCAAATCCTAGAGCTACCCTATGTGCAGTAGATGACATTGCACCCCCAGTACCATACTCATAAGAGTAGCCAGGCACAGCCTGGGAGCCCTACGGCAGGGGTAGTCAACCTGTGATCCTCCAGATGTTCATGGACTACAAGTTCCACAAGCCCTGGCAGGGGCTCATGGGAATTGTAGTTAATGAACATCTGGAGGACCACAGGTTGACTACCCCTGGCCTACAGCACTCCCATAGCCCTCTCCAGTGCCGGCCCTTTCATTCGCTAGGATGAAGTGGTTTCCCTACTAGCAGCAGCTTTGGGGTCTCATGAAAGAGGCTGGATTAGCCACATCGGAGGTATCACCTGGGTTTCCTGCCACGGTGTCCTGGGCCACCTCAGGCGCTCTCTTTCCTTCCCATCTCTACGCTCAGAGGAATTGTGCTGTGGGCAACATCAATCCTGTTCAGAGAACTTTCCAAAGGCATCTGACTGACAGCTCTGGGCTACAGAGAGCTTTTGATCTGTGCTGTTCTCATGATCTTAATCTCCCCTGCAGGAATCTTCAGGGTTGTTCGGAGAGATTCGGCGGGGTGTTCACGCACAACACTAGAATACCGTCTGCATTTACTTCTTGCACAGAAAAATGCCAGAGCGGCTTTCAAAACCAGGCCTCTGTCTCTCTCTCTGTCTCTCTCTCTGTCTGTCTGTCTCATGGGAACCGTTTTTGTGCAAGGTGCAGCGATCCAGCAAGAGGTTTCAAAACTCTTTCGTGATGGGCAACCAATTATTCCTCTTATCTATGGAAAAGCCTCGTGTTTATTTGGTTCTTGACCGATGCCGTCCAGCCTAAGTGACTCTTCTCCTGGTTTTGAGTAAACTGGCCCATCCCTTTGTAGAACACAGCCTATCATTTAAGAGAGGAATCTGGGCTTTAGCTGGATTGTAATTACTCTGCCACATAAACCGCAGGGGAAAGACACAGCTGCGCAGCGGGGGTCTTTCAAAGAAACAAAAAATTAACAGACAAGGGCAGCTTCTATTAGCGCTACCACGGAGAGTGCGGCAGATGGTTTCAGGAGCGGCTCTGAAAACTATGTTTGTATCCAGATGTCAATAGGTTTCTGTAGGTAATTTCTGGATCTGAGATTACAGTGAGTCTAGTTCAGGACGTGGGCCATACTTAGGGTTGCCAACTCTGGGTTGGGAAATACCTGGAGGTTTTGAGGGTGGAATGAGAGAAGGGAGTGGTTTGGGCAGGGGCAAGATCTCAGTGGGTTATCACGGCCTAGAACAGGCTTTCTCAGCCAGGGTTTTGGGAAATTCTGTGGTTTCTTGATGACCCCGGAAGGGTTTCCCGAATGGGTGGGAGTTAGTTAATTCTATATTTTTCAACTTTGTTGAGCGTTTATTGCGTGATATGACTATATATGGTCATGTCGATTCACCCACCCCTTCCCAAATGGCCAATGATGGGTCTGGAGGGGGTGAGAAGGGGAGGAGCCTTGGGTGGGTGTGTTCATAGCTCTGCTTCCCAACCATATTCTGCGCGATCACGCCACTTCTGGGATTTCTCAAAGCCTGAAGAATGTTTCAGGGGTTTCTCAATAGTTAGAAAGTTGAGAAAGGCTGACATAAAATCTACTTTCCAAAGCAACCATGTGAATGTCAGCATCTTTGTATTTTTTTCACCCATTCTCTATCCTGACAGGTAGTTCTTTCCTGACAAGCAGTCTTTTCGTTTCCACCTGGAGCTTGGCAACTAGGCTAGAGAGACTAGTTAAAAGAAACTTGATACTTGGCTTACTGCAATGGTTTTTTTCACTTCTCTGGAACAGTTATGAAGAAGAAGAAGAGTTGGTTCTTATATGCCACTTTTCCCTACCTGAAGGAGGCTCAAAGCGGCTTACAGTCACCTTCCCTTTCCTCTCCCCACAACAGACACCCTGTGAGGTGGGTGAGGCTGAGAGAGCCCTGATATCACTGCTCGGTCAGAACAGTTTTATCAGTGCCGTGGCGAGCCCAAGGTCACCCAGCTGGTTGCATGTGGGGGAGTGCAGAATCGAACCCGGCATGCCAGATTAGAAGCCTGCACTCCTAACCACTACACCAAACTGGTTTATGTAATCCCTGTCTATGTATTGCAGGACAGCCATTTTGGTGTAGTGGCTAAGAGTAGTCCTGTGAGGTAGGTGAAGCTGAGAGAGCTCTGGCAGGCCTGCTTGGTCAGAACAACACTATCAAGGCTGTGATGAGCCCAAACTCACCCAAGTGGCTCTGTGTGGAGGTGAAGTTTATCAAACCCGGCTTGCCAGATTAGAAGCCGCTGCTCTTAACCACTGCACCACGCTGGCTGGAAAAAAACAAACTGTCCTGTCCCTTTAATAGAGAATAGGAATTTACTCAGTGACTTTGAGTACCTTGACCATGACCATGACACATTTTAGATATTCATTTCCACACATTAAACTTCTGTCAGAGGGGGGATTTTTATCCAGGCTTGTTGGCAACCGTATGTGTTCACGTGATCACTGCAGGAGAATTTTTGATTCTTCTTGTTGGTTCAGGCTTAACAATTGTGAGTCTGTCCCTTTTCAAGCTGGGGCTATTGGTAAACATTTTAATATAAGATGTTTTCATCATAACATTTTTTTTTTCTCTCCAGCAAATATCTTGGTAAATAACTTGCCGGAGCAAATACCTTTTAAAATGGCCAATTCCACCCATGATTTTATAAGCTACTTTGCAAATAGAACTGCTTATCAAAGACCTTAATTCATACCAAAAATAAAAACTGAATAAGATTTAAAAGGCTGATCCTTTAAAAGCTTGCCTCTGACACCTGAAGATCAGTTATAACACCCAGAGACCTCCAGGCACTACCTGGAGACTGGCAGCCCTAAGGAGATGGATGCTGAAAATGAGAACAGGAATACACAATTGCAATCTTTTAAGGGTAGAAACCATATCCTTTGAATCCTTTTGTATGTGTTTGTCTATGTTTAGGACTGTGTAGAAGCTTTGTGAGTCTCGGCAGGGTCTCAGCATCATTTTTCCAGGTCTGGTACAATCATGTAGCTTTGCACCATGCTGTCTGAGAATGCCGTCTCTGAAATCATTTTAGAATATTTCTGCAATTGCCATAAAGCAGTCTTGTAATGTCATCAGCTTGCTGGCTGCTTTGACACTCCCTGCTTCTCCAATATGTCTGAGCCCAAGGACGGTGTACTTGCATAGCAGACAGAGAGCCAGTGTGGCATATCGGTTAAGAGTCGCAGACTTTAATCTGGAGAATTGGGTTTGATTCCCCATTTCTCCTCTGCCTGAAGCCTGCTGGGTGACCTTGGGCCAGTCACAGATCACGGGAGGTGATGGTACCGCTTTACTCTGCTCTGGTTCGGCCTCACTTGGAGTCCTGTGTCCAGTTTTGGGCACCCCAGTTGAAGAGGGATGTAGACAAACTGGAGCGTGTCCAGAGGAGGGCAATAAAGATGGTGAGGGGTTTGGAGATCAAGACGTATGAAGAAAGGTTGGGGGAGCTTGGTCTGTTTAGTCTGGAGAGGAAAGGACTGAGAGGGGATCTGATAACCATCTTCAAGTATTTAAAAGGGTGCCATATAGAGGATGGAGAAGAGTTGTTCCCTTTTGCCCCGAAGGGACGGACCAGAACCAATGGGATGAAATTAATTCAAAAGAAATTCCATCTAAACATCTGGAAGAAGTTCCTGACAGTTAGAGCGGTTTCTCGGTGGAACAGTCTTATTTGGGAGGGGGTGGTTTCTCCATCTTTGGAAATGTTTAAACAGAGGCTGGATAGCCATCTGATGGAGAGGCTGATTCTGTGAAGGTTCAAGGGGGTGGCAGGAGACAGTGGGTGAGCAATAGGGTTGTGAGTTTCCTGCATTGTGCAAAAGGTTGGACTAGATGACTCAGGAGGTCCCTTCCAACTCTGTTATTCTATGATTCTATATTTCTACAGTTCTCAGAGCGGTCTCGGCTTTACCTACCTCACAAGGTGCTTGTTGTGGGGAGAGGAAGGGAAGGTGATTGTAAATTGCTTTGAGACTCATTAAGGTAGAGTAAAACAGGGTATAAAACCAACTCTTCTTCTTGTTCCCCAGACCCCCCTTTCCTTGGGTCAGAGCAGAATCTCTTCTTTGAGTAGCCCTGTTTTCCAATTACAGTGCCTAGATGTACAGTCCAAGTACAGTGTTCACTTGATTATTCTTTATGTGTGTGAAATATTCATCATGTTATGTTCAGTGCATGTACAGCTCAGTGCTTGATTTCAACCTCACATCTATCCCAATACTGGTCTTTGGCTTCATGTGTAAAGCGAAAGCTTGTTGGCTCTTTCTCACATGCAGATGCATGCATGTACAAACTGGCTGTAGGTGCATGCACAAACCATTTCTGCGATTCACAGTGAACACATGTACATTCTGCATGTATATGCATCCATCTGTTTAAAAGAAGCAGCCAATGTGTGTTTGCTATACGACTGAAACCAAGGAACCAGTACCTGGCTATATGTGCGGTTTCAGTCGCATGTTCAGCTGTACATGCGCCGAATGCAATGTGGGAAATAACCAATGCACATATAAAGAAAAACAAGGGTCCACTGTAGGCTCATTCACTGTAACCTGTGTACAGGTTTCTGTGTACAGTGCCTACTTGATTTCTCTTTATATGCGCGGTGAGTAACTCTCATGTTACATTCGGTGCACAGATAGCTGAACATGTAGTTGAAACCATGCATTTATTCAGGCGCCGGTTTCTGGTTTCATTCGCCAAGTGAATCCATCGTGGTTCTTTTTTACCAACAGATGCACACATGTCCATGCAGGGAGACGTGTGCCTTCACCATGACTTGTGAACAGGGCTCGTGTGTTCAAGCGGGGACCATGCCTGCAACTTGTTTTGCTAATTACACAACCAGAGTCTGGTAGCCACGGCAGGCTGATTAAAAAGGCTCTTGTGTTCAGGGCCAAGAAGCGTTTTAAAACACAGCGTTTTCTTTTTTCCGTGCCGCAGTCCCTGAAACTTTTCAGCATGGTGCGTGTGTGCATGTGTGGAGAGAGAGATGCACAAATTTGGTTCCTCTCTCAAAAACCTCCCTCCATCAGCCAGAAGAATAAAACGGAGCGTGGAGTCTGTTTTGTTGCTTACAGTAACAGAAGAAACCCTTTTGTTGCCAAAGGAAACCACATAAAAGCGTGTGTGTGTGTGTGTGTGTGTGTGTGTGTGTCTTTGCAAGGGGGGAGGGGAAAGCCAGAAGGATGATGCCTCGGGCTCCTTGCACAGGAGAGCTGCGATTTGAGAGTTGAACATGATGAAACCTCCCCCTGGACAAATCAAATTGAGGCTGTCCGGCTCACCAGGTGGGATTAGCTGCAGCTAATAGGGGGGAGCCAAGCAAGCGGAGAGCCCTGCGCTCAGCTGAAAAGGCAAGGAGACGCCACAGATCTGCCTTTGCAAGGATTCTCTTAACATGGCTAAGAAAAATTCTGTGCAGTCACATCAGGTAGGAGCCGGCTTGCCCCTCTCTTCCCCCCCCCCTTTCTTTTTTTCCCCCTCTTTTTTTTTGAGGAGGAGCCACTGATGCTTCCAGAGGGTCAGAAGACCTCCCTTTCTGCAGGATGAAAAAGAGAGCTTTGAGTTTTTGCCTGCAGGAGGTTTTATTCACAAACCCGCTGCTGTCATTTGGTGTTCCAGCAATAGGAACAGTGGCCAAAGGGGAACACCAAATAGCAGGTTACTTTCTATTTTGGTCATAAATGTTGGTTGTCCCTCTTTTGAAAAGAACATGGAAACAAATATCCCCCCAAAAACCTCCCCTCCCAAAAAAACCTGGCTCCTGGCGTCTTTCGTTTACTCACCGCTGCTCTCTTCCTCCCTCCCTCCCTCTCGCTCTTTCTCTCTTTCCAGCTAATATCCTTGTTCACTTTTGCTGTCGGGGTGAATCTCTGCCTTGGATTTACAGCCAGCCGGCTGCGACGTTTTGTTGGAAATGGCGAAGATAACCTGTCCTCAGGTATGGGAAAGCGACCCCCAAGCGGTCCCAATTTCATGACACTTTGGGGCATGTGGCAGATTTGGGGTGGGTGTCTGTGTGTGTGTGTGTGTTGTGGGGTGGGTGGGTTAAATAAGAGCTGCAGAGATGTAGTTGTACTGTTTGTTTTCTCAGTTCTGCAGTATAGCAAAGGTTATGTGGAAAATCCAGAGTGTGTTGACCTTCAAGGATTACATTCAGTTATCTATTTACTTCTGACAGGGGTACGCATGTGGGAAAGAGAGATGCAAGGGTGTTCTGGGGCTGAGATTTGGGATGTTGGGGTTGAAGCTCTGTTTTTGTTTTTTTTAAATCAAACTTTTGTCCCTTGAGCTTTCCCATCAGTCGGGCTAGAAAAGCCAAGCAATTTCCACGGGGCTTGCTTTTAACCTTGCCGTCCTGGTTAAGAACAGCGGCCTCTAATCTGCAGAGCTGGGCTTGATCCCCCTGCCTTCCTCATGCCACTAGCCGAGTGACTCTGAGCTAGTCACAGCCTTGACGAGCTGTTCTCATAGAGATTTCTGTCAGAGCTCTCTCAGCCTCACCGACCTCACAGGGCGTCTGTTGCAGAGAGGGGAGGGAAAGGCAAGGCAAGGAGATTGTAAGCTGTTTTGAGACTCCTTTGGGTAAGAAAAGTAGGGTATAAAACCAACATTACCACTGTGACCGTCCTGTCCCGTCCCTCCCCCTCCCAATATAGAAATGTAGTTGTGGATCAGAGGGGAATATCGGGGGGGGGGGGGGGAGGAGAAGTTTTCCTTTTCTGCTTTATCTTCTTGTCCTGTTGACCTCTGAACAGTAGGCTGCAGCCTTTGAAAGTGTAAAGGGGCCGGCTGGGAAGGGAGAGAAAGCAGGCGGTAAATTTTAACATTCTTATTTGCGTGGAGCAGATGCAGGAGGGGACCCAGAAGGGCCAGTGTGGTGCAGTGGCTAAGAGTTTGGGACTAGTATTTGGGAGACCTGGGTCTGAATCCTCACTCATGCCATGGAAGCTCACTGGGAGACCATTGGCCAGTCACCTTCTTTCAGCCTAACCTACCTGGCAGGGCCGTTGTGAGGATAAAATGGAAGAAAGCCGTAAAGCCATGCTGGGTCTCCATTGAGGAGATCGAGGAGGTGGAAATGAGTTAAAAGAGTAAAATTAAAATGGCCATGGAGCGAGCATTGGGCAAAGAGGTCATCCAGTGGTGCAAGCAATGGGTTAGTGCCCATTGCTTCCTCCTAAAAACTGATAGAAATGTGGGGAAAGGGCAGCTGATACCAGTGGGTATTGCTGATGAAAGCTTGACCCCTGAGGATCTGGCAGAGTTGCTGCAGCTTGGTTCTGCTTATTTCTGGCCACTAGCAGCCCTCTAGGGCTGGGGTAGTCAACCTGTGATCCTCCAGATGTCCATGGACTGCAATTCCCATGAGCGTTTGCTGGCAGGGGCTCATGGGAATTGTAGTCCATGAACATCTGGAGGACCACAGATTGATTATCCCTGCTCTAGGACACTGGGAAATTTCCTTGTTGGAAGACAGCAGGGCGTAGTGGTTAAAGAGCAGCAGACTCTAATCTGGAGATCCAGGTTTGATTCCCTACTCCTCCTCTACACGAAGCCTGCTGGGTGACCTTGGGCCATCGCAGTTCTTCCAGAGCTCTCTCAGCCCCAACTACCTAACAGAGCATCTGTTGTGAGGAGAGGAAAGGGAAGGCGATTGTAAGCCGCTTTGAGGCTCCTTCGGGTAGAGAAAAGCCAACTCTTCTTCTGCAAGCTAAATGGCCAGGCTGCTCCTGAGCAGATGCTCCATGACTGGTACTTGGTGGCTCTCCCTTTTTAAATGAAGAGGAAAGGAGGGAGACGTCAGGATGCAGTCTTCAGCATGTTTCAGATGACCAAAATGGGAAGAGTGGGTGGTAAAATTACAAGTCAAAATAAGATATAGATAGATAGATAGATAGATAGATAGATAGATAGATAGATAGATAGATAGATAGATAGATAGATCTGTCAAGTCACAGCTGACATAAATTTGCAACTTGAGATGAACAGAAGCGCCCTGACTTCCTTGGTGGTCTCTCATTGACATTCTAACAAGGGCCAGCCTTGCTTAGCGTCTGAGATCTGATTACATTGGGCTAGCCCAGGCTACTCACACAGCATACTGCTACATGGTGTGCGGCATGCACATCTGTCCCATGTGACTTGCTCTCAGAATCTGGCAGGACTCTGCCTCTGTACATGCTCTGTGTGCTCTCTGGAGGCTGAGATGCTTCGTGCTTTGAAATGCAGGACTGGACAGACCTTTTTGGTCTAATCCAGCCAGCCAGAGAAGCTGAAGTTCTCTTTTATCCTTGGCTGGTGCTGCCGTCACTTCCCCTGGGACAAGAAAGGAGCGGGTTGAATGGATGATAAAGGAGTATTGTGCAAAAAGCGTTCCTGTGATGAAGCTGGAAAACTTGCAGACGCTTCCAGTGATTTGTTTCCCTTGATGAGCTGAGCACCGAACATTTATAAACAAAATCAATCAGGCCTCACTGTGGCCAGCGTGGTCATGATACAGATAAACGGCTTGAAGATGCTGACGTCCCTTGTAAGTTTGGTGGTGGACCCAAATGCTTCTGCTTCTAGGAGCCCTGCTTATCCCATAGCATCTCTTTTGGGGGATTGTACTACAAGGCCTGTTTAGATTTTGAGCCCCGAAGCTGTAGCCCAAATGTTGGCCACAGGAGGTACATGTGTGCGTGCGCACGCTTTCCTTGCCAGACAAAGTTATTGCTGATGTATCAAAGTAATGGAAACAGGATGTGCCAAACACGAGACGAGAAAGCCCTTGTGTTCCACCGTCGTAAACGGGAACGCTGAACGATGGGCTGTGGGAAAGAGGGATGTGCCGTTATGCTGGATAGCTTAGGCTTAAGTGGTAACAAATGCTCCGATCAAAGGCGCCTGCTTTCAGCTTTGATAAGCACATATGAATCCCGTTGTCAGTAATGGAAGATGCAGATGGTACATAGTGGCGACGAACTGGAACCCGCCTGCACAGAGCTCTGCCGAATCTTGGCTTTGTGTACTCCAAGGACGCTGCAACCCTCCCTCCTGTCTGATCCATGCGAATGTAGAAAACGTTTTCTCCATGTGCTGTGAACTGTGGGCTTGCATTGTCCTCGCAGGTGCTGGGTGCGGGGCTTACAAATTCCAAACACATGGCCGGAGTTGCTAAAGGGCCAAGCTGCAGTTGGGAATGGGCTGTTTTGGAAAATCTACTCCCACATCCTTCACACTGGTTTCTGATACACAAATAATTTTGCAGGGCAGTCACATAGTCACCGACTCAGGGCTAACCTTCATGGGGTGAGAGGTGACCACCGTTGCCTTCCTCTGCAAAGCAGCCCAAGGCTTCCTCTGTGGTCTCCCATCCTAGCACTTACCAGGACTGACCCTGCTTAGCTTTTGAGATCTGGCAAGATCAGGCTAGTGTGGCCTAGGAAAATCAGAGCTTGTAATAACTGAGTGCTGTCAAGTCACACTGGCTGAGGGTGACCCTTCTCTGGGTTTTCTGTGCAAGAGGTAAACAGAAGAGGTTTGCCGTGACCTCCCTCTGCCTAGCAACCTTGGTTTTCCTTGGCCGTCTCCCATCCAGCCACTAACCATGGCTGACCCATTGGATGGAAGTTTGCAGATTTGGGCTGTGACAAGCTATTTAGGTTGGGGGTGGCTGTGGCACAGTGGCTGAGCACCTGCTTGGCATGCAGAAGGTGCCAGGTTCTATCCTTGACAACCCCAGGTGGTTGTTTTTTAAAAAAAGGATCTAGTAGGTGAAGTGAGAGACCTCTTCCAGTGACCCTGGAGAGCTGCTACCAGTCTGAGTGGACAATACTGATTTTGATAGGCTGAGGGTCTGATACAGAACGAGGCAATTATACATGTTCATGTGATGTACCTGTGCTGATTCGTCAGGCTGCTGTAGACTGTGCGCTCCTGGCTTTGTATGAAACTGTTCATAGGAGGTGGCAGCTCTTGTTCTTTGGGGGCAGGGGTGGGGAGAGTGGCAGAAAGGAAAACGTGGACAGACTGTTCTCTCCACAGTCGTAATTTGCTACCTATGGGCTGCACTTTAGTTGTCTCGACTTGTGCTTCCAGGGTTGCTGGATGAGTATCACTTCCAATGCAATCCTAAACAAATCGGGAGTCTTGAAATCAGTGGGTTCAGAAGAATGTCACTCTGTTTAGGATTGCCCTGTAAATACCTCCACCAACTCTGCCCCCCCCCCTGTTTCCCTAACAGAATGGGGGCTCTGATCTCAGTTCCTTCTAAATACGCCTCTGGTGCAAACAGTAACCTTTTCTATTTGGAAATAAACAGAGTGTGTAGCATTCAGTATTTATGGAGCGCCATAATGGAGGTGTGTATTGCTTTAATGCCGGGAGTGCTGACCTTGCCCATCCTGCTGCAGAGGGCTGCAGATGAGGTCAGCAGTATCCTTATCCCTCAAACCACAGACTTAGCATTGCCCTTGATTTTCTCCTGCGCAGCGTTACGGAGAACAGTGCGTTGCTCAGCATTCTTCGTATCACGGGTGTTTTGTGTTGCAGTTTTGGCTTCTTCTGGGCATGCCAAGCAAGACAAACCCTTGTCCCTGACACAGAAATTGCCGCTGGTGCAGAATGCAGCTGCTAGGGTCCTCACGGGAACATCTCGGAGGACCCACATCCAGCCTGTGCTGAGGCAGCTGCATGGGTTGCCGGTTATGGCCCGGATCAGGCTCCAGGTTTTGGTGCTAACCTTTAAGGCCATCTGCGGTCTGGGCCCTTCATACTTGCAGGACCACCTATCTCCTTATGCCCCCCACCCTCGCAGGGCCTTGCGTAGATTCTGCACAGGAAAATCCAGCTGCCAAAGCACATTGAAAGTGCATCATGCTATGGGTGTGGAATGGGCCCAGGAGGTCTGGCAACTCTGTTTCTCAGTGATTTCCTGGGATGATGTTCTTTCAACTGTAGATTGAAAAGGGACTGAGCCTAGAACCTTCTATATACAAAGAAGATCCAGATTGTCTTATGTCCCCTCCTAGCATTACTTTAGGAGTAAATAATCTGCACTAGAAAGATGAAGGAAACAATAATGTCCGTTGTGCGGTATCGCAACTGTCTAAAACAGCCTTTCTCAACTTTTTTAACAATAAGAAACCCCTGAAACATTCTTCAGGCTTTGAGAAACCCCAGAAGTGGCAGGATCAAGCAGAATATGGTTGGGAAGCAGAGCTGTGTACCACCTGGGGCTCCCCCCCCCCTTCCCATCCCCTCCAGGCCATTTGTGGGTAGTAGGTTGACATGACCACATTATGGCCATATCACCCAATAAATGTTTAACACATTAAAAAATACATTAAAAAATTAAATCCCATCCTTCCTGGAAACCCTTCCAAGGCCATCAAGAAACCCCAAGGTTTCACAAAACCCTGGTTGAGGAAGCCTGGTCTACAAGTATGTTACAAAGCATGCACACGAAAGCTTATACCCAAAATTAAACTTTGTTGGTCTTAAAGGTGCCTATTGCTTCAGACCAACACCGCTGCCCCCCATGAACCTTTCTGAAAGTATGAATTTAGTAGAAGTATTGCTGTTAGATGAACTGTGACCAAAACTGTTCTGCAGACATAAAAAGCTCCTATCAGAAGTAAAACGGGGAATTCAGGGTCATACGCATGATATCCCCCTTGCCCTTTTGTTTTTCTTTGCAAAATTCTGCATAGTCTGAATGGAAGTGATCGGCACAAGGTCACCCAGCGGAGCTAGAGGACTGATTTAAATCCAGGCCTCCCTGGTCATTGTCTAGCTGTCGTTCCACTGCGCTGCACCGGCTTATGCAAAAGGCAGTGAAGCCTCCTGAATGTTTCTTTCCAAAGTCAACAATCGCACATGGACTTCAGCAGAGCTAAAGCCAAGCGTTTTCGGCAGCGTTTGCAAATGATTCCATCACAAGTGAGATTGTGCAAGGTCTACAAGTCAAATAGCCCAGATAAATAATCACATGACACTAGTGAACGAACCCCAGAAAGGCAGTGAAATTGCACATCATGTAATGAATGTGAAACGTCAGAGGGCATTTTGTCCTGGGATAAACCACGGAGGACACAGTAAAGGAAAAGTTAAGGATGGCTGCAGGGTGAATGTACATGTCTATTGACGTAACAGCTTTTACCATTTACATTGGATGGAACTCCCGCTTTTTCAGGGTAAGTTCCCCCTAACCCAGGATTTGTAGGGCCTGTAGCATACAATTTAGAATGTCACCCAGAGGCTTATGCCCTTCATGTCTAAAAATCACATGTTTTATCCATGGGAAGAAGTGCACAAATCCCTGGCTGTTCGGTCAGGGACTTGCAATGCATCAATATGCAGAGCTCCACTATAAACTTATCAACACCAATGGATGTAGACTGGATAGGATTGCACTGTTAACTGTGCAATCCATGGCTTTTCATTTTCAAAGCCCGCTTGGTGTAGTGGTTAGGAGCACAGGCTTCTAATCTGGCGAGCCGGGTTTGATTCTCTGCTCCTCCTCCACATGCAGCCAGCTGGGTGACCTTGGGCTTGCCCCAGCACTGACAAAGCTGTTCTGACCGAGCAGGAAAATCAGGGCTCTCTCACCCTCACCCACCTCACAGGGTGTCTGTTGTGGGGAGAGGAAAGGGAAGGCGATTGTAAGCTGCTTTGAGACTCCTTCAGGAAGAGAAAAATGGCATATAAGAGCCAACTTTTCTTCCCTCTTCAGTAACCTCAGGACTTTCTCAGCCACACCTCCCTCACAGGGTGTCTGTTGTGGGGAGAGGAAAGGGAAGGTGACTGTAAGCCCCTTTGAGACTCCTTCGGGTAGAGAAAAGTGGCATATAAGAACCAACTCTTCTTCAGTAATATCATGTCTCTCTCAGTCCCACCTCCCTCACAAGGTGTCTGTTGTGGGGAGAGGAAAGGGAAAATGAATGTGAGCCGCTTTGAGACTCCTTCAGGAAGAGAAAAGTGGCATATAAGAGCCAACTTTTCTTCCCTCTTCAGTAACCTCAGGACTTTCTCAGCCACACCTCCCTCACAGGGTGTCTGTTGTGGGGAGAGGAAAGGGAAAATGAATGTGAGCCGCTTTGAGACTCCTTCATGTAGAGAAAAGAGGCACATAAGAACCGGGAGTCTCCTGCTGCCAGGCCTGACCACCCCACTGCTGATAAGCTAGCTGGTGGGGGCAGGGTCAGTTATCCATGCAGCACATGTAGCTGGTCGATAGTATTAAATGAATGTTTATTTTATTGGCACTTCAACAGAACTAGTGTTAAAACATTAAAAACATGCTGTCTAGCAGCAACTAGAATAAAATAATGGAATAACAGAGTTGGAAGTGACCTCCTGGGTCATCTAGTCCAACCACTTGCACAATGCAAGATACTCACGGCCCTATCACTCATCCACTGTCACCTGCCACCCCCTTGAGCCTTCACAGAATCAGCCTCTCCGTCAGATGGAGCATCTGTTTAAAAATTTCCAAAGATGGAGAACCCACCACATACTGAGGAAGCCTGTTCCACTGAGAAACCACTCTAAACTTCTTCCGGATGTTTATTTCCCCCTCCTTGTTCTCTGTGAGGCTGCTGTTTCCAATCCTCTCCTCCCTGCCTTGTTCAGAAAAAGAAAGAAAGAGCCTCCTGCTGTGCTTGGCTCTTCTTCCTGCTCTGAGCTTCCCTAGTCAAGTGCAGAATGCTTCCTGTTTCAATGGGGGGGGGGGGATAGGAAGGAGGAAGACCCAGGTTCAAATCAATCTGAACTCATCAGGATTGACAATGGAAAAAAAACAAAGTAAGTGCAGAATCAGCCATAGACGAACTATAGAACAAAGTTTGACTCCTGTGGCACCTTTAACACTGACAAAGCCTGTTTATTTATATAAGGTTTTTGTGTACGCACACTTCATCCAGCTATATTGGTCTTGATAGGGCTTGGGATTTCTTTCAGGTAAAAGACAAGGGGGAAGAATTTGCCCTCATGCTTCCATACCAGGATTCTGATCTTCCCCCTTATCCCATCTTGGATCTTGGATCTCCTGCACTGCACAGAATTTGGCCCTGTTGATGAATGCGCTGTATGTGTCAAAAGGCATATCAGTGTTATGAAGTGCTGCTGTTTATTCCTTTGAGAAAATAGAAAGATGTTTAAAAAGAGTAACATTCACGGACCTTGTTAACACAATTTTACAAGAAGAGAGGATTGTATGTTGTCCCCTTCTCAAACAGTCTTGTTGATCGTAGCCAGCTTACTCAATTCCTGTCTACTGGAGTCTCTGAGGACACAGTATGACCTCACGCTGACCTCCCCATCAGGTTCAGGTTGGTCACACTACATGTTGGGACATTTGGACTTGACCCGGTCCTGAGTCCTTCCAGAGAAACAGAGCTGCAGAGTAACAGAGCATTTTGAAAATATGCATTTATGCCTTATCTTTGAGGATGAGGCACAGAGCCAGACTCACAGCGCTTTGAGGTTTTAAAAAGAGAGAATCTCTACCGGAAAGATTATGTACAAATACATATCATATTCATCTACTCAAGTCTCCTTACTGAAGCAGATGACAAAAGCTGGAAGGGTAGTTACAAAAGCAGCACATTTCAAGCCTCTATGATTGAAACATCTAAGGCTCCCCCCCCCCATCCCTTTCCCCCTTTTATTGGACAATGCACTTGGGCTATTGATTATCTTCTCCTAATCTGCAGTCACTTGAGCAATCTTTACCCACCTGCCGGTTGTCTGAATCATGGTGTCCTCTTTCTTTTCTTTTTTTTCTCTCTCCCCCCACACAGTCTTATCAGATTCCCCCTGGGTCAGTTCTGCTGGATCCTGCAGAAACAGATGTTTTGAACTTCAAGAGGCTGAGCCTCCAGGATGCCGCTGTGACAACTTGTGCAAGAGCTACACCAGTTGTTGTGCTGACTTTGATGAGCTGTGTTTAAAGACAGGTAGGATAGCTTGGGGACTGCCTCCCAAGACTTGTCATGGCCTCTGCCATGTGTCCAAACACCCCCACTGCAGGGAGCCGTCATGGGTTCCTTTTCCAGACTGTCGGGAGGAAGAAATAATCGATGGTGGTAGAAACTGGTTACCCAGCATGGTTTTCAGGGTAAGAGACGTTCAGAGGGAGCTTTCCATTGCCTGTCTCTCGGTCACGACCTTGAACTTCCTGCTGATCCTCCATCCAAATAGTAACCAGGGTTGACCCTGCTTAGTGGCCAAGATCTGATGAGATCAGGCTAGCCTGGGTTATCCAGGTCAGGGCAATCTCACCCCCCCCCCCAATCTTAATAGGGTTCTGAAAACAAATTTGTACATAACCTGTGTTGGGCAGCCACAGAACGGTCATAAAATATTTTTTTCAGCATTATGTTATTTTGGGGGGGAGTCTGGCTCCTAAATTTTACGAATGGCTTGTGAAGCCAGCAAAAATCAGTCGAAGCCTGTGGAGCAATCATCCCGCCCTTCTTCCAGGTTCTGAGCCAGTCCTTGTGCCTCATGCAAATCTAAAGGATTGTCAGCCAATCAGAACCCATGGAACTCCACTGGATGGGAGGAAAGTGAGCCAGCCTTGGTTTAAGAAGGGTGAAGAAACGCATTGTTGTTGTTGTTGTTGTTGTTGTTGTTGTTGTTGTTTGAATAGGGATTTTGTGGCTCCAAAAAGGAGTGTCAGTTTAGCCTGTATTTTATTTGGCTTTGCAGTTGGGTCAATTTAGGAAAGAAAGCTTGTTTAAGTGAGACAAATGAATATCCTGTTAAGGGCCCACTTGTGTGTGTAGGTCAGGGGTAGTCAAACTGCGGCCCTCCGGATGTCCATGGACTACAATTCCCATGAGCCCCTGCCAGCAGGGGCCACGTTTCTTCTGCAGTTGGTTCCCAGTGACCCTAGCTTTCTATTCCTCCTGCTGCTTGAATATGAAAAGTGTTGGGTTTCTTCTTGGCACAGCATAAATTCGGAATGGGTGGTTTCTAAAGCCAAATCACTTCTCTGACAAATTGTTCATTATCTCAGGAGGGCATTGGAAGGGTACAACGACCAAGACGAAAACGAGCTTCCAGTAGCCATTTTTTAAAAAAATTATTATTATTATTATACTGGGGTCAATTTATCTTTGACCAGCCATCCAGAAGATACGTTGGAGGAGGAAATAATAAAAGGCAGCTCCTTTAACAAGGGTTTAAGTAGAACCACTTACCGATTCCCTTCCAGAATATTTATAACATCCTCTGTAAAAAGCCAAAAAGTGCAGAACTCCCAAGTTCAGTAGTTATTTAATGTAAGTTACAGTAAATGCTTTGGAGATGCGCCTGTATAAAGAATAAATCATTCAACTCTACAACTGCCAGTACACAATGTGGTTGTACTCTTAGGGAGGGTGCCAAAAAATATCAAACTTTAAAACAACTTTCCACCTTGCCACAATGCTAGCTTCATATCTACAAGAATATGGCAATGCCCGAACAGTAGCCTCCAGAAAAAAAAACCATCCTCCCTAGCCACACATTTACTTTTAAGAAATCCTGTCCAGTTGAGAGTGTCCTGAACAGTTGGTTTTACCCAAATGTCTATCCAAAACTATGCACCTTAATTGATTGGCATTTAAGACACTGGAAAGTTATATTTGGAGCAGGATAAGACACTGAAAGGCAGGAATTTATTTTATCGATTCATTTAATTTATATCCCGACCCTCACTGTGGCATCTGATAACAGTTTGCTCTTTGGACTAGACCTGTGTCTTAGCTGTACCACTTCAGGATCTTATGAAGCAGCCTCTGTAGGGTTGCCAGCCTCCAGATGGGACCTGGAGATCTCCCAGAATCACAGCTCACCTCCAGACTACAAAGATCAGTTCTCCTGAAGAAATCGGTTGCTTTGGACGCTGCACTTTGTGGCACTGAGGTTCTTGTCCTCTCCAGGCTTCACCCCCAAATCTCTAGGAATTTCCCAACCTGAATCTGACAAACCTACCCCCCACCCCACATCCCTCACTGGTGGCTGGGTGTGTGTGTGCTGGCAACCCTGGTATTTGGTTATACGCAAAAGGGGCTTGCACGTAGAGAACTAGCAATAATGTCATGGAGTTCACCCTCCATGTTGGCAGAGTTTAAATGTGTGAGAGCACCAGGATACTTAAAGAATAAAAAAAAGTTTTATTAAGCAGAGAAACAACTTTCTCCAGAAGGAGAGGAGAGAGTCCTAAATGTAACTGTTCTGCTCTGCATTCGTTCTTATGTGTTCAGGGGGCAAGCAGGGAGGAAATGTGTTCAAAGGAGCAGGAAGTCTCCAAGGCCCATTATGCACGGGCCATAATCCCCGATAATGTTCGCCACCGCTGCCAGTTCAGGCGCGTCCCGGCCCAGGGCTACGGAAGGCCTGCTTTAAGCAAACGAGGGAACTTCCGCAGCTTCATGGGTACACCTGGGGCCAACAGGGGCTGAGGCGAGCCAGTGCTGTGCATAATCACCAGTGCCGGGTCTTTCGGCACGCCCAGCCCTGACCTGTGGTGTCCCTTCAGGGACACCGCATGCCCCTGCAGCCTCCGTGGAGCTGCGGAGCTGGCAGGGGCGGCTCCCTGCCCCACCAGTACGTGAGGAGGGGGCCTGCCCTCTCCCCTACGGCCCCTCCCCACTTCCCCCCGCCGCTTCGCTTACCTCAGCCAGCAGCGATCCGGACCTCCTGGCCCCGGCGTAAAGCACGTGTGCTACGCCGAAGCAACCCAGCATGCCCCGCTCCCGTGCGTACATGGGAAACAGTATGTCAGCAGAGCGGGGTAGCTGCCGCCGTGCATAAAAGGCCCAACTGAGCCAATCTGGATGCTGGAGGGGACTATATGAAAAACATTAGAAAGTTTCTATTCTAACTGCTTACTGCACATCTCCTCTGATACACCCTGTCGGATATTCTTTGAATCTCGCACATTTCAACATTCCAAAGTATCCATTTTCTTCAGGTAAGATGATCTCAGTAGTCTGGAGATGAGCTGTAATTCTGGGGGATCCCCAGGTCCCACCTGGAAGCTGGCATCCCTATAGAGCCTTCAACTTCTGACCCAAGCTGTTCTCAAGAAAATTAACTACCTCACAGAGAACTAGTCAGTTTCTCACAAGCCTTTATGAAGACTGTTAGTTGTCCTGGGAATCAGACTTCCCTTGTGTTTCTTTTTGTCGGAGGACTGTCCTAAGTATACAGATTATATTTCTGCTGTGACGTTTTTGGATCTATTGGAGAGGTGTGTTCTCAAGTCCCGTGTTTCTCAGGCATTCTTGGGCTGATTCATACTAGGTCCAAGTAATGTATAGAAAAGCAGGTTTGCCAGTTCTGTGTTGGGAAATACCTGGGGTCTTTGAGAGTGGAGCCAGGAATGGGTGGGATTTGGGGCAGGGAAGGACCTCAGTAGAGTATAATCCTGTGGACTCCCCCCTCCAAGCAGCCATTTCCTCCGGGGGGACTGATCTCTTTAGTCTGCAGATGAGCTACAATTCAAGGGCATTCCTAGGTCCCACAAGGGGGTTGGCATCCCTAGAGCTCTTAGATCTCCCACCTCTCCCCCAAGAACTGTTTTCTGAGTCAGAAACAGCAAGGAGAGGGGAGGAGATACGATGTGTTCCCCTGTGGAAATGTAAGATGTAGGTCAATGGCCAAAGAAAAGATAAAACGGCTGCACCTGTTACTAAGAGATAAGGCCAAAGCTGATGGTGAAAAATAAATATACATTTTATTACTCTGCTGAAATTCCTAAAATTCCCTATGCATTTTTCCAACGGGCTGCTTTTTCGGGGTTATCTGTTAGTCTTGAAGTCTTTCTTCTACAAGATCTGTAACTGACAGGTATTCCCAGGGAAAACCTCAGGTGTCGTTAGGCTGTGTGTTAAGGGCATCCCCATGCATGCGTGTTCAGATGACTTTACAACCTTTATTCCTTTTGGTCGCCTAAAATTCCAGTTTTGTGGATGGAGAAATTAAGCCAAGGGAGTTGCCACCAAGGGCTGAACAGAAATTTTGATAGAATTATGACCAGTTTTAAATGTAGATGATGGGGTTACATACAGTTACCAGATCCCCTCTTTTTAGACATCTGCCCTGTTTTAGGCTCTTTTTGAACAACTGATGAACATGTCCCCTTTTGGGGTTGGAAGGTTAGAAACATGCCTAGTTAGTAGCAGTTATCACAGCTTAAATAGTAGGGGCATTTAGAATGAGATTGTGTCAAAGTGATCACTTTTTTGAAGTAGTCAGTTGGGAAAGCTGTATGGAAGGGTGGTCTAAAAATCTAATTCATTAAATAAATAAAATAAAAGATGTCCTTTTTTTTTTTGCTTTTCCAAACTGTGGTCCCCCTGGGTTACATCAACACTTGGTTCCTATAAACTGGAGCACAAGAAGTCTGCAGGGACAAAATTTCTGTTTCCTTCAGCAGCCCGCTATGACCAGGTGGGAAGCAGATGCTGAGTATTAAGAGACCTTTGTAGACAAAATGTCACATGAGGAGGCAAATTGGGCACAATTGCCCCCGTCTTTCTGTGCTAAGAGGAGGACCATCTCTTCTGTCAGCTTAGAGTCCTTAAACTTTAGTCACCTGAGGACCCCCAATTTTGAATTAAAATTATTTCAAAATGCATAGTAAGCATTATGGAGGCCTCTGACCTGTGGTATCATCTGAACCATAAGAACCACGCTACAGAAGTGAGTTTAAGATTTTTTAATTGTTTGTACAGATCCTACAAGATCAGCTCTCAGAGGATAGCTGATTCCTTAGGGCCACTGCTCAAAAGAACTGATGTGAATCAAAAGAGCCAGACTTCTAATGAACCTTGTCCCTTGATTGGAAGAGATGTGTGTCCGAGATACTACATTTCCTTATTGGTTGGCATTATATTGCAGGAACTTGGGAATTTGGTGACATTCCATTGTTGATATTGCTTAGTTAAGAACAAGCCTTTGCTTTCACTTCACTTGTTTAGTTGGTTGCTGGCTGTGACTGGTGGTTATGACCAACTGGGGACAACCTGGTCTTGTCAAATCTTGGAAGCTAAGTAGGGTCAAGCCTTGTTAGTACTCAGATGGGAGACCACCAAGGAAATCAAGGGTAGCTATGCAGCAGCAGGCAATGGCAAGCCACCCCTGTTCATTTCTTGTCTTGGAAATCCTTTGGGGTCACCACACGTTGGTTGTAACAGCACATAAAACACACACAATCTTAAAGGGTTCAAAGTTTTGTCCCCCCTGTGCATGCTAGAAGAAGCCAAATGACTGCAGGTGCCACTGTTGTTGCCTTTTTTTTTCATTTTGAGAGAGTGTAAAAATGTCTTATGTGTTTCTTTGCTTTGCTACTGCTGCTAGCTGGAGGCTGGGAATGTACGAAAGAGCGTTGTGGGGAGGCAAGGAATGAAGATAACGCTTGCCAATGCTCTGAAGACTGCCTGGCCAGAGGGGACTGCTGTACTAATTTCCAAGTGGTCTGCAAAGGTATCTGTTTCTCTTCCTTTTCTACCTGGAAATAAGCACCACGGTGACAGTTTTGGAAGGAGTGGGTCATCTAATCCACCTTCCTTATCTCATAAGAAAAACGATGCTAAAGTTTGAATATTTCTCCCCAGTCATTTAACCTGAAACTGTAATCTGCATTAAAGGTGAGGAGGTCAACTGGGGTGGGTGGGAGAGTGGTGCTATATATCAGTGGTCCCCAACCTTTATTAGGCTGGGGACCGGCAGGGCATTGGGTCGCGCCCGCAGGGACCGCGCCCGCGCGGGGCCACGCCCATGCTTCGGGCCGCGCCCGCGAGCCGCGCCCGGCCGCACCCGGCCGCACCCGCGGATCGGGCCGAGCGGGCGCGGCCTGCACGGGCGTGGCCCGGCCCTGATTCCCTCTCCCCGCCCTCCCGCAGTAAGTAGCTTCCCGAGCCGCAAGCTTGCGGCCTGGGAAGTTTTTTACTGCGGGGGGGGGCGGGGAGAGGGAGCCGCGGCCCGGCGCCATGGCCTTGGCGGCCCGGCGCCGGGCCGCGGCCCGCAGGTTGGGGACCACTGCTATATATCCATTCCCAAGTTACTTTTACCTAGGCCCATTCTGCACACATTAGATAATGCACTTTCAATGCACTTTAGAAGCAGATTGTTCTGTTCTGCACCGGAAAATCCAGCTGCAAAAGCACATTGAAAGTGCATTATCCTTTGTTTGCAGAATAGGTCCTAGTTGAGGAGAAAGTGCAAAAGTGAAATAGCCCTTTAAAGTGCAAGATTTGTTGCTCTTATCCCTTATTTTCCCCACTTTGAAAAAAACCATAATTTTGGAAGCATACCCTAAAGCAAAGTTGGTATACATTCATCCCATCTTGTCTAAATCTTCAAGGAAGGAATTTCAGCCATCTCCCTAGATAGCTTATCTGGTTGTTCGGTTGCTTTTAGTGGTCTATTGCTTGAAAGGGTTACTCTTTTTGTTATTTTGCTTGAAACAATAACCTGCATGGTTTCTCAGTTTATTTCCTTTCTTGGCACACTGATCAGAAGGTTTTTCAGGCATATTTTGGAAATGTGCCTCTATTCAGAAACTCCCTTATGCTGGGTATATATGTTTTTTTCCAGGTAGCTATTTCAGAGCTATTCCTCCCCTTAAATATTCCCTTTAAAGAGAAGCAGACATTCCCAGGCTCCCTCTGAATAGCCAGTAGCAAAATGTCTTAGTGACCTGGGCTCTCAGCCAGGAGGACTGTAAATTCATCTTCAGAAGGATCAGTTGGATGCATCGCCTTTTCAGCACTGAGAATGCTACTGCTATTCTGACTTGGATTAATAGTTGATAACTTGAACGCTTGAAGCTGCAGATCAGGCTTAAAGTTTTGGTTATCACCTTTAAGGCCATACGTGGTCTGGGCCCACTGTACCTAAGGGGTCGCTTCTCTGCCTTCACCCCTCAAAGAGCCTTACGCTCCACCAGTTTCAACTTCCTGGTGATTCCTGGCCCCAAGGATGCCCACTTGACCACAACCAGGGCTAGAGCTTTCTCTATGCTGGCCCCCACCTGGTGGAACGAGCTCCCAGCGGAGATCGGGGCCCTGACGGAACTCGAACAGTTTTGCAGGGCCTGCAAAAGGGAGCTCCTCTGCCAGGCATTTGGTTGAGGTCAACCAGCACCATTGCTTCCCACCACTCTCATGCCCTCCCCAGCCTCCTTCCTACAACCATCACTGCAGACTCACCCATCCCACTGGGCCATCAGTAAGCCTTGATTTATTGTTCTCCCCAATGTTCTATTTTTCATAATGCACTTTCAATGCACTTTAGAAGTAGATTATCCTGTTCCGCACAGCTAAATCCAGCTGCAAAAGCACACCAAAAGTGCATTGTCCAATGTGCACAGAAGCAGTGCTACCATGCGCATACAACTGTACAATGCAGAGCCCTTGTTGGTGATTAATTTTTAACAGAAGACATATTTTTTGAATCGAGGAAGGGTTTGAAAGGTCAGCAATGGTGATTCTGCCTACTGACTCACTCCCATATGAGCCAAGACATGGGAAAACAGCACTCTCACCCTTCTCTACTCCAGCATGAACATCAGTCAAAAATCTGGCAGGACATGACCTTGTACTCCCTCTCGACTCCCACTTACCTTGTCTTGGTTTGCACACGTTAGCCACTGACAGGCATAAGAGAAGTGCTGTGTGCCAAGGACTGCATTGCTGGCCAAGCTGAATAGGGCCAAGGTCGCCCCTATTTGCTGCACCCACTAGTGCCGTATGGCCCCTTCGGTTCCCTGAACTCTAGCTGAGGTTGCAGGGAGGGGAAATCTGCAAAAGCAACTCGGACCGGGTCACTCACTTCTTCAGTTCTGTGGAGTTTCAGCTGAAAACAAGATAACATGTTTCTAGCACTTGTTCCTGTGGACTGAGCTAAGGACAGATGGGAATCAGTTCTCTAAGGGAAAACTTTATGTGCAGAAAGGTTAAGTGCCCCTGTCCTAGAGCCATGGCATTAATTGAAAATGGCCCCTCAGATCCATGGCTACTTTTCTAGAACACGAGACACATCGGAAGCCTGGGTTCGGTGACTCTTTAAGCTTACCCATGATCAATTATATAGGAAGAGGAACGGGTTTAGTGGTTGCGCTCACGTGTGCTGTTACTTGGGAGTAATTTCCAGTGATCACAATGGGAATTGCAAGTCCACACGCATAGCTTTGGATTGTATGTCATTGGTTTGGCTATAGCAGTGCACAATAATTTGTATATCCTGGAGAGCCATCTGAAAGAGAGGCTGATTCTGTGAAGGCTCAAGGGAGCGGCAGGTTACAGTGGATAAGCGATAGGGTTGTGAGTGTCCTGCATACTACAGGGGGTTGGACTAGATGACCCAGGAGGTCCCTTCCAACTCTATGATTCTATGATTCTAACTGCACAGTGCACACTATTTTGCCTCTTTTCACTTTAGGAGAAACTCCCTGGGTTCAGGATGAATGTGAGGAAATACGGTCTCCAGAATGCCCAGCAGGGTAAGTACATTTTTACAGCAGATAATTGCTATACACAGACCCCTCTGGATTCTCTTACTTATTTATTCTTTTCCTTTCCTTTTTAGTGGTCTTTGGTTTTAAGCCTTAAGGCAATATGTCTTATAACACAGGAGATTCATTGTTAATTTAACAATAATTTTAATTATTATTAAATTAATAATTATTAATCATTATTAATTTCATTATTATTAAGATAGGATTCCAGTGGCCTGGCACTTGATGGGTCCATGTTCCATAATAAGAAAAAGTTTTCACATGTTCAAAATCCTAAATAGCACTAACATTAAACTCGTATATTACATTCAAAACACTTTACAGCAGGGGTAGTCAACCTGTGGTCCTCCAGATGTCCATGGACTACATTTGCTGGCAGGGGCTCATGGGAATTGTAGTCCATGGACATCTGGAGGACCACAGGTTGACTACCCCTGCTTTACAGTATCCTAGCACATCTGCCAACTGACTACACACCGAGGAGGGTATCATTTTTAGAAGATGGATTTACCCTTGCTGTTCCAGATGTTTCCCCAGGAGAGTACAGCCAATTAGACGGTATTAGGTGTTATAGCAGGGTACCTATCTTTCCTGTATTTATTATTATTATTTAATTTTTAGACCGCCCTTCTCCCAATAGGTCTCAGGGCGGTTTACAACATAAATAGTTAAAACACAATAAAATCCCCATAAAAACCCCAATTAAAAGTTACATATAACATATCACATAACATATAGCGGCGGTGGTCACAATTCTGATCTTAGTTCAGCCTGGTGGAGAGAATAATGTTCAGAAGAGGGTGGCACCAATACAATACATCTAACCATGATCTCGGTGTTAGAGATCTCAATATTGGAGGGGATCCTCTGATGGATTAGTGGGAGAGCTGCCCTGGCCTCAACCATATGCCTGGCGGAAGAGCTCCGTCTTACAGGCCCTGCGGAAAGCTGGTAGATCCTGCAGGGCCCTTAGCTCTTCTGGGAGCTCGTTCCACCAGGTTGGGGCCAGGACTGAAAAGGCCCTGGCCCGGGTCGAGGCCAGGCGAGCATCCCGTGGGCCCGGGACAACCAGTAAATTCATACCCGCAGAGCGGAGTGCCCTGCGGGGGGCATAAGCAACCAAGTGGTCCCACAGGTAGACGGGACCCAGGCCGCGTATAGCCTTAAAGGTCAATACCAATACCTTGAATCTGATTCGGAAACAAACTGGTAACCAGTGCAGATGACGAAGCACCGGCTGAATGTGGGCCCTCAAAGGTTTTCTAGTGAGGACCCTGGCAGCCGCATTTTGGACCAGCTGTAACTTCCGAGTCAAAGACAAGGGAAGGCCCGCGTAGAGCGAGTTACAGAAGTCTAATCTGGAAGTGACCGTTGCATGGATCACTGCAAACAACAACTCAGTTCTGAAAAAGGGATTCCAAGATAGTGGCCTTTCATTTCTGGCTTAATCTGTCCGGCAAAAAAAGCAAAAGAAAAAAGAAATAAAATCCCGATATCAAGGTATGGTCATAGAATTTAGATATGCTGGTTATTATTTATAAAATTCCTGAATTGCTTTTATCCAGTCTCAAGTGGCCACTCAAAGCAAGTGGCCACTCAAGTGGCCACTCAAAGCAAGTGGCCACTCAAAGCAAGGCATGATACAGTCAGACCCACATTTGACAACAAAAACCCTATGACTCAGTAAAACAATTGATAAATGATTGGTCTCACACACTATATAACAAATGTTCAATCCACTTTCAATCCATTGGATTTTACTCTGTGACATGGCAAAACCCACCCGTAAACAGTCATTGAAGTGGGTTGAAACTTCATTAGTTTAGCATGTGTGAAAGTGCTCAATGGGGAGGCATGCATGCTCTGGGTTAATATGATGTTTAGGATGCACAGGTGGGATCTGGTGCTCATTTATTCGATAACAGTTCAAGAACAACCTCAAGGCTCTCAGTCTTTGAGGATAAGTAGTTCCTGAATGGAAATAGTTCATATATAGGCTGACCATTTGCCCACCTGTGGAAGCTCCAATCTATGCTCAGTCAGTGGAGCAACAGGTGATGTCACTTCCAGGTGATCACAGTGTCTGCAACTCTCCTCACTCCCTAAGCTCTGCCATCCCCACACTCCAAGCATTTCAGGTGCAGATGTGGCAACCGTCCTCATGGAGGATTTATGAGCTCTCCTAGAGTGGTTCAGCAGGTGGATGGAAAGTATAAGATGCAAATCAATGAATGCAACTGGGTCTTGCAGCATCTTAGAATCATAGATTTGGAAGGGGTCCTGCAGGCCATCTAGTCCAACCCGCTGCTCAGTGCAGGATCAGCCTAAAGCAGGGGTAGTCAACCTGTGGTCCTCCAGATGTTCATGGACTACAATTCCAAAGCTGGCAGGGGCTGATGGGAATTGTAGTCCATGAACATCATGGGAATTGTAGTCCATGCACATCTGGAGGATCACAGGTTGACTACCCCTGCCCTAAACCATCCAGGATAAGTATCTGTCCAATTGCTGCTTGAAGACTGCCAGTGAGGGGGAGCTCACCACCTCCTTAGGCAGTCAAGTCCATTGCTGAACTACTCTGACTGAACATTTTTTCCTGATATCTAGCTGATATCGTTCTCCACATAGTTTAAACCCATTACTATGGGTCCATTGGCAACCCAACTGGGATTGTTCTTCCATATTTACATTTACAGGCACACCTGCAAGCATCAATGTTATGGTGCATTCACTTTGCCATAACCTCCTTCAGAGGTTTGAATCTTAAAGGGACCTGAAACATGGAGCACTCTCAAGACAGATTTTTAATAAAACAAACCATTTCCAAAAGGCAAAATAGGGACAGTAATTTTCCAGAGACAGCTACCAGGTAATTAGGATTATCCTTGGTAAATACAAACTGTTTGAGGATACACAGAACTACTTTAAACTGCATACACAGAATTAAGGGTGCTTAATGGGACAAATTGGATTTGAAGACTGGAATTTACAAAGGAAATAAAGCTTCAACATTGGGGCAGGCTATTGCTGAGCAAACAAATAAGTCTGTAATAAGATGGAGAACTACCTCAAGGTGGGATCATTGGAGCATCCGAAAACAGAAACAGAAGAAGTTCCTCTTTTTCCTTTTTGAATAACCGGCTGCCAAACGCAACCAGCAGTTTGCATTCTCCATCAGGTTTTAGCCGAGTGCTTGTTTTGAAATTATCTCAGGGTTGAATCAATTGAAGTCATGGCAGACTGAGGATCAGATTTCCAGTTAGGGTTCCTGACTCCAGGTTGGGAATTTTTTTGAGATTTGGGGGTTAAACCTGGGGATGGTGGGCTTTGGAGAATGGAAGGACCTTAATGGGATATAATTCTATGGAGTCTTAACATTGCCAAGTCCCTCAGCCTTTCCTCATAGGGCTTGGTCCCCAGGCCCCGGATCATCCTCATCGCTCTCCTCTGCACCCCCTCAATTTTGTCCCTGTCCTTTTTGAAGTGAGGCCTCCAGAACTGCACCAATCCAATAATTATGAAGCATGCTAAATGTGTCTTCATCAGTGATGGAACCTCTTTTTTTTTTTTGCATATACACAACAGAAGCTGGTAACGGAAAGAAGCGGGGGAAGGGGGAATGAAGAAACAAAACAATATAAGTTCTCGGCATCCAATTAAATTTAAATCACTATACGTTGTAAAGGTTTTCATATAGCTTCTAATAACAACTATAATTTGGGGGGCTTCTATTATTGTTCATGGTAATTGTTGTAAACCACATTGTAGCCACTTCTCATGAGACAGTGGCATAGAGGTTCGAATATAAATAAATAAATAAGCACAATCAACATCATACTTAAACAAAAATCCCTGGAACACTCGGGGGGGGGGGGGGGGAAGGGGCCCTGAAACATTCTTCAGGCTTTGAGAAACCCCCAGAAGTGGTGCAGTCCTGCAGAATATGGTTGGGAAGCAGAACTGTGGTCACGCCCACTTGAGGCCCCTCCCCTTCCCATCCCCTCCAGGCCCATCATTGGCCATTTTGTGAGAGGGGGGGGGAGGGTTGACATGACCATATATGGTAATATCACCTGATAAATGTTTAATTCATTAAAAAATAATTCAAAAATTAATTCCTACCCATTTGAGAAACCCTTCCAGGACCGTCAGGACACCCCAGGGTTTCACAAAACCCTGATCGAGAAAGTCTGCTCTAACCACTGCAGCATACTGTCTGGATCTCCCTAGCAACAATGCTCGTTTTTCTCTTGGAACATTCCCAGGTGAAGTTGCCCGGGAACCCTCTAAAAGTTACATCTAGCATTGTTGGGGTAGTCAAACTGCGGCCCTCCAGATGTCCATGGACTACAATTCCCATGAACACCAGCCAGTATTCAGCAGCATTCGCTAGAAGGGGCTCATGGGAATTGTAATCCATGGACATCTGGAGGGCCGCAGTTTGACTACACCTAGTTGCTCTCTTTTTCTGCCATGTGGTCTTCAGCCTGTAGCTCATGAGTGTATTTTTACGCTTCAGATTTCTTCGCCCCCCTTTGATCATCTTCTCTGTCGATGGCTTCCGAGCATCCTATATGAAGAAAGGCGATAAAGTGATGCCCAACATTGAAAAGCTAAGTAAGCATAATCTCTCTCTCCCTTTCCTTCACTGCTTTTAACGTTTATATAGAAATGGGGATACATGTCTATGCTACTGCTTTGTAGAGAGTCTATGCCAGCTTAACTATCATGGCTTCCTGCAAAGAATTCATGGATATTGTAGTTTGGTGAGGGTGCTAAAGATTATCTTTTAATCGTCAGAGGATCCTGGGCAGAGAAAATGAACATTCAAGTGTGTAGTTTAAATATGATTAAACACAGGCTAATCAACTGATTGCCTTAATGTTCCATTTTCATTCCCCAGTGTTAATGTAGATTTTTTTCCTGTGGCAAAACAACTTTAACATGCTTTCCCAGTCTTTCCTTGTTTTTTCCCCATTCACTCCTAGAAACATAGAATCATAGAGTTGGAAGGGACCTCCAGGGTCATGTAGTCCAACCCCCAACTCACAACTACCTGCCCACCCACAGTGACCCCAATTTCATGCCCAAGTGATTCCTTCACCAAAAATCTCCAGAATCCAACCTGCCCTGGAGGGAATTCACCTGCCATCCCACAGTGGCAATCAGCAATTTCCTGGGTATGCAAGGAAATGCCACAAGAGACAAAAACTGACATATTTCTTCCTGCCTCCCCTCGCTCACTCCTAAACTAGTTTTTCCTGTACCTCTCCCTCCCTGGAAAGCACCATACTCATAGTAGTAGCCCTTTGAGAACATGATGTTCCTGGTGTCTTGACTGCACATGTGGAATGAACTGTGTCATCTTCCCAATGTGTGTGACTGCCATGTCTTCAGAGAAGCTCAACAAGTGGATTTTCTACCGTTACATGGATAGCGGACCCCAATTTAATTTGTCGTCTGGTTTGTGTGTTCTGAAACGGAAATGTATGCATTAAAAAACAGTGGTTGCACATATTGGGTGGATTGCACATAGCACATTTGTTCCATACATGTGGTGGTAACTGTAACCATTGAACAAGGCTAGTATATTGGAGAGAGCAGGAACCCCCCCCCTCCCATTGGTAATGTTTACTGTGCTGCTAGTTTGGTGTAGTGGTTAGGAGTGTGGACTTCTAGCCTGGCATGCCGGGTTCGATTCTGCACTCCCCCACATGCAGCCAGCTGGGTGACCTTGGGCTCGCCACGGCACTGATAAAACTGTTCTGACCGAGCAGTGATATCAGGGCTCTCTCAGCCTCACCCACCTCACAGGGTGTCTGTTGTGGGGAGAGGAATGGGAAGGCGACTGTAAGCCGCTTTGAGCCTCCTTCGGGTAGGGAAAAGCGGCATATAAGAACTAACTCTTCTTCTTCTTCTTCTTCTTCTACTTACCCTATCCAGTGCCATGTTTTCTTCTTAGCTTTAAGTGGAGTCTTCCTTTATAGGGCAAAACAGATATAACAGCCATGGCCTCCATTTATTGATTTGATGGTAGGTGATGGTAGGTGATCTACTGACCGGAATAGGGGATCACCTGGTATGGTAGGCGATCTACTGACCGGAATAGGGGATCACCTGGCATGGTAGGTGATCAACTGACTGGAATAGGGGATCACCTGGTATGGTAGGTGATCTACTGACTGGAATAGGGGATCACCTGGTTTGGTAGGTGATCTACTGACCGGAATAGGGGATCACCTGGTATGGTAGGTGATCTACTGACTGGAATAAGGGAGGAATGTCATCCCGCACTCTGTTGAAGTTTTAGATTGTTACATTGTATTTTATTGGAGATTAACTGAAGGGGTTTCATGGAAATTGTTATATTTTACTGTTTATCCTGATGTGAGCCGCCTCGGGCCGATTGTGTCGGGAAGGACGGGGTATAAATTAAATTATAAATATAAATAAATAACTAAATATTTTTTGCTTGCCAGGTCAGAGGTATAAATTGGTAATAATATGCTTTTTAAAAATCTGAGCACCTCAGTGTGTGGGGTGTGGGTGTGTTTTGCTATAAAAATGCGGCATGCTTTTAAAAAAATGAAATACATCCATCTAGTTAAACTTCATTTTAAAGATCTCATGTGGCTCAATACGCTGAAACCTTTGTAATTTTCTGAATGGTTAAACTAGTAATCGCTAAATGTAGTGCTTGTAGCTCGGTCAGAAAGCCGATGAAAGTTTTCCCGATGGGGCTGATGCACCATTAAAACGGTATTTAAATCTGTTGTTTTATTAATCTCCAGATATAGAGTTGCAGGCTTAAAAAGGCCACGCATTTAGAAGAAACACACTGCCTGGTTCTATGCAATGGGTTCTTTTATATAGTGCATGTTGTAAACATATATACTTTTCTGCAGTTAGATTTTGCCTAAAATGAGCTTGGTATTGTTTAAATCAGTGGTTCTCAACCTCCCTAATGCCTTTAATAAAGTTCTTCATGTTGACCTCCAACCATAAAATTCTGCAAGTGCAACTGACCAATGGTGTGAAGATCCATTGTCCATGATTGTATATAAATTTGTTATAAATTGTATATAAATTGGCGGACGCCTTCAGGAGGAGTGGCAACAGTGGAGGCACGCCCCCCCGGCCAACCCACTCGCCCTGCCATGACCCCTGTGAAATGGATCCCGACCCCCAGGTTGAGAACCACTGGTTTAAATGATATTTGCCCATGGAACCTTTTGGCATATATTTTATTTATACCAATTCTGCTTTAAAACACACCATCCTATCTATTGTTTTCAGGATCCTGTGGAACTCACGCCCCGTATATGAGACCTGTCTATCCTACAAAAACCTTCCCTAACTTGTATACTCTGGCAACAGTAAGTCATTTCTCTTTACTTTCTGGATACATGGAATTGACCTTATCTTTCTGTAAATTATAAAATGTGATGGACAAAAGGAAGACCTCTGAATGTAAACTGGGGAGAGGCTGTGGCTCATCGCTTTAGAGCAGGGGTGGTCAACCTGTGGTCCTCCAGAAGTTCATGGACTACAATTCCCATGAGCCCCTGCCAGCATTTGCTGGCAGGGGTTCATGGGAATTGTAGTCCATGAACCTCTGGAGGACCACAGGTTGATTATCCTTGCTTTAGAGCATTGGTTTGACATGCAGAAAGTCCCAGGTTCAAGCCCCAGCATCTCCTGAGGGTAAGAGGTGATGGGAAAGACCTTAGCCTGAGATCCAGGAGAGCTGCTGCCAGTGTCAGTAGACAATACTGACCTTGACGCACCAGGACTCTGATTCAGTATAAAATAGCTTCATGGGTGTCCATGTGCAAACCAGCGAATGGTATTTTTTACCATGCTCTGAAGCTGGAATGAGAAAGGATTATTTCCCCATGTATCTGCACCATGACAAAGTTCGTAGTTGCTAGGGGCAAATACACATGCCAAAAACTGCAGAGTGGCACAATTGTGTATGAATTGCACCGTATGATTGTGTATGAATTGCACTGTTGTAAATTGAAATAGATCACACCCACACACACATACACCCCCATGGTCTTAACCACATAGCTGTACAGCCAAGAAATGGATTGCAGCATTTTCCCTCCTGCTTTTAACTTTCAGGGAGGTGTCATGTAAGACTTCTTTGTTAGACTGTTGTGTACTCATGCCTGTTTTGTGAAGAACCATATATATCCATGTAGGTGAAGTGTTCTTATTCATAAAACGATTCTCACTTTTCAGGTGAGGGACAGAACATTTTTCTGATGTTCTTTAGGTAGGCACCTGTGTTATCCGGATAGTTGAGCTACTAGGTGGGAATAACGTGCCCAGAAGATAGATTTATCCATTAATGTTAAACCACTATGTATACATTTCTAAATGTTTAAACTGTTATTCATGACATATTGTCTATAAATTGTCATAAAGAGGTAGAGTTAAACAGAACTGGTCAGGGAAAGAGATCTAATAGTGCGTTTGGATTTTACTTCATGAAGTGTTTTAAAAGATGAATCTACATATCTGAAGGGGAAAAAATCCTCCTGAAGCCATCATATCCGTCCTTCTTAAATCTAGTAATTTCTGTCCTGAAGTCATGTTGCCTAGTTAATAATCTACTTAATTACCTAACAGTTTCAACACATTTTAAAGTCTCTCTTGATTACAGGACTTATGCTATTAAAAAGTCAACTCCATGTTCAGGACACAGTATGTAGAGAGTTTCACTAATCTGAATTTTCCTTTTGTGCAAAGGGACTGTACCCTGAATCTCATGGAATCATCGGCAACTCAATGTACGACCCTGTATTTGATGCAACCTTTAATCTCCGAGGCCGGGAGAAGTTCAACCACAGATGGTGGGGAGGACAACCAGTAAGCTTCAAAGTTTATGAAATGTCACCAAAAGCAATAGTTCTGCAAATAGATAGATAGATAGATAGATAGATAGATAGATAGATAGATAGATAGATAGATAGATAGATAGATAGATAGATAGCCAGCCTCCAGGTGGAGACTAAAGATCTCCCTGTATTACATCTGGGCCTAGTCTGCACATAATAGATAATGCAATTTCAATGCTCTTTAGAAATAGATTTTCCTGTTCTGCACAGGAAAATCCAGCTGCCAAAGTACATTGAAAGTGCATTATCCTACGTGTGCAGACTAGGCCCAGGTCTCCAGATGACACAATTCTGTTCCCTCAGAGAAACTGGCCATTTTGGAGGGTGGAATAAATGGACTCACGACCTTGCTGAGCTCCCTCCCATCCCTGAACCTGCCCTCCCTGGGCTCCATTCCCTCCCCCACCCCAAATCTCCAAGTATTTTCCCACCCTGAGCTGGCAACCATAGCAGGCTCTTGCAGTGTTTCTTAGCTAAGTGTTATAGGGCCAAAAGTTAGCTGTGCCTAGGACTGCAGTCTTGTGTTAGGGAGTAAGAGTTGGGGAATGAGAGTCAACATGTGGCAAACAGTGACACTCTAATCTGGAGGTCATTATAAATGGCATGTTATATTACCAAGGAGAGTAAGAATTACTAAAAGTTAATAAGCCATCGGGGAAGACAGTTGTATCCGAAAATGAGGTATACCAGATCTCATTCTGGCATGAGAAATAAATCTCATTCTGGCATTAGAAATTGAATACACTTTTGTCATAGCAGCCAGCTTGATATTTCTTTGCTTGTCTGGATTTTTGGCTGGTTGTTCTTCTTGCTAGCATGTAGAATATTAAGTAGCTGGAGTATTTTACAAAGCGCAGAGCACCAGATAGTTCTGGCAGGTCTTCTGATATGCTTATCTTTGCCTAGCCTATGTTAAACTGCAAAGAGTCCGTAGGCTGCTATCCTGCCGGTCCTGGTTTTTGAAGCATATAGAATCACTGAGTTGGAAGGGTTCCGCCTAAAGCTTGACGAAAGCACACTGGCATTTTTGTGTAGAAAGATGGAACGACATATAGATGTCTGTTGCATAATACTTGGACACATGGAGGTTATGTGAAGAGAGCTTTAAAGCAGGGGTAGTCAACCTGTGGTCCTCCAGATGTTCATGGACTACAATTCCCATGAGCCCCTGCCAGCAAATGCTGGCAGGGGCTCATGAGAATTGTAGTCCATGGACATCTGGAGGACCACAGGTTGACTACCCCTGCTTTAAAGGCTTCATGGGGTGGCCCCATCCTATGGTGAGTTGACCTTCTGCACAGCCAGGAAAATTACACTTGTCAATATGTGCTAAACGCAAAAATTGCACAAACCAAGATGACCGTGTGCAGGGAGCCAACGTTTCCAGGCTTTCTCTGACCTTTGTGCATCCGGACGGTTGGTTATGTGAACAATATAACAGATTGGGCTGGAATTTTGCATGTGTGGAATTGCCGAACACAAAGTTTAGAGGAAGGGCCCTGTTCACCCTTGCAATGTGGATTTGGCGTTCTGTCGATCAAGCTTTCTAACTCGTTTGCAATATGAGTAATCCAATTTTAAGGGGCAGAAAGGGAATGCAACTTGGGGAAGGGGGGGGAATAGGGAAAATGTGCTGTGACATTGAGTTTTAATAATTGTTCTCTCTTGTGACCCAAAGCCTTGAGCCCTTTTGTAATCTCCTTATATTTTCCTCATTAGATATGGATTACTGCTGCCAAGCAAGGGGTGAAAGCTGGTACATTCTTTTGGTCTGCGTAAGTAATCTCTGTTTTCTGAACAGTGTGAGAGAAAATGCAGTGCCCAGCCATGATATTAAACACCAAATGAAATCAGATGTTACAAGAAGGTGCATTCGTTCGTTCGTTCGTTCGTTCGTTCATTCATTCATTCATTCGGTTTATATACTGCCCCTCACTTTGGCATCTAGGGGCAGTGTACAGTAGAATAAGTACATTGAAACATTTGCATCAATATGAACAGAAAGCATAATGACCATAAAACAGTCAACATCAGAGTTTGAGGACACTGCACATAGGCTACTTGGAGTAGCTCAGATCACAAGGGGGTGACAGCAGCTGAGCAGGGGGTTTAGGTTAGGGTGCGTGAGTGTCAGAGGTTGCTTGGCAGGAGTCCAAGTTGAGGGGGGGGGGGCCTTGCCGTTGGTCTCAACCGAAAGCCTGGTGGAAGAGTTTCATTTTGAAAGCCCTATGGAACTGTTTAAGATCCGGTAGGGCCTTGATTTCATTAGGGTGCTCATTCCATCAGGTTATTAAACTGTGATCTAGTGTGAACATAGTTTGTAGCCATAATCTTGTGACTGTTTTCCTATCTCCCTCCTCTGGTGCATGGAACTCGCTTGAAAATGTTTTGGTGGGCCAAGTTCCAAGCTTCCAGAGGCCATCTGTATGTACGTCCTTCAGCAAATTGGAAGCTTTAATGTAATTCCAGAATTTTAAATTCAGATTTAGTAGACAGCTAGAATTCCAGTTTGTATTGGGGCTAGGTTGTGAGACTTAGGGATGGATGAGCTATAGGGATGTGAGTGTCCTGCATAGTGCATGGGGTTGGACTAGATGACCCATGAGGTTCCTCCCAACTCTATGATTCTATGATTCTACGACTAGCCTATGAGATCTAATTACTGCAATCCTAAACAGGGTTACATTCTTTTCAGCCCACGGAACTCAATGGTTTAGCTGATGCTTTGTCCCGTTTCCTTTATTCCGGTCTAGTATGATTCCTCACGAACGGAGAGTATTGACTATATTGCAATGGCTAACCCTTCCGGACAACGAAAGGTAAAGTTCCTCCCCCTTTTCCTACTGTAACTGTGCAGAATAGAATGCCTCTGTTGCCAACTACCTTGGTAGATTTTTAATTTTGATCAACCACCTTTTTCTGTCCTAAATTCATGACATGAATGCCTCTTGATTACTTGCAAACATTTAATCACGTGGGCTAATGTCATGGGGTTAATGTGTCCCCCACCCCCATCCAGCTTAGGCTCTTGTAGGCGTTGCATGCTGAGGTTTGGCCAATGTCCAGACTGCTAACGGTGTATACATGGCATTGTCATTTGCCAGCGGGCACAGTCACTGGAAATTGCTGCTTGTTCCTCTGCCCCCTGTTCTCTGTTATGAAACTTTTTCTCCATCAGTGTGTTTTGACCCTGTCTGCTTCTCCGTATGCCTGCTAATATTTCACAGAGTTATGGAACAACTAATTGTTTAATCAGGCTGCAGAACACTTACAACCAAGTCGAAGACACGCTCCATCCCCTACCCCACAATGACTTGAGTGGACTTGCTTAAAAAAAAAAAAACTGTTGTGGAAATTTTTCTTTTTTCCAGGCCTTATGCGTACGCTTTCTATTCTGAACAACCAGATATTGCTGGCCACAGATACGGTCCTTTTAACTCAGAGGTTAGTATAGTTCTTCTTACGTAAATGGATTGCCTGTCTCCGTTGACTTGTCATGAGTCTATGGCATGCTGAATTGCTAATTCCTGCATCCATGGATTGTCTGTTCTCCTCTTCTGTAAACATTCGGCTAAGATGTCTTCGCAAACTCAAGGGTGTATATTATGACAGGGCAGTTCCTACTGGAAGGACTGTTACAAGTCTTCATGGAGCCATTTCAGTTTTTCAGCAAAGTGTAGACAAACTGCTCATGAATAGATTGAAAAATGTCATTCCAGCAACCCAGTTGTGTCTGTTAGGTGGACTTGTTTTCTTTTAACAGGATTTAGTTGTCTGGCATGGGTACATAGTACATGGCCGTATTATTTTGATTGCAAGTGGTCTAAAACAGGGGTAGTCAACCTGTGGTCCTCCAGATGTCCATGGACTACAATTCCCATGAGCCCCTGCCAGCGAACGCTGGCAGGGACTCGTGGGAATTGTAGTCCATGGCCATCTGGAGGGACGCAATTTGACTACCCCTGCTCTATATACTGTGTCCTGAACACTGAGTTGACTTTTTAATACCATAAGTCCTGTAATCAAGAGAGACTTTAAAACGTGTTGAAACTGTTAGGTAATTAAGTAGATTATTAACTAGGCAACATGACTTCAGGACAGAAATTACTAGATTTAAGAAGGACAGATATGATGGCTTCAGCTAATTGTGTAGGCTCATGGGAATTGTAGTCCATGGACATCTGGAGGACCACAGGTTGACTACCCCTGGTCTAAAATACGAGCGGTGAGGAGGAAAGGTGGCAGAAACTGGACTCTTGCTTTTTTCTTCTGCTACAGACCAACATGGGTACCCTTCTGGATTTATCTACACGCTCACCTGGGGCCCTTCCCCATGTCACCCCCTCCAGACCTATCATTGGCCATTTGGGGGGTGGGTCAACATGACCGTATATGGTCATATCACCCGATAAATGTTTAGCAATTAAAAAAATATATTAAAAATTAATTAACTCCCATGCATTTGAGAACCCCTTCCAGGGCCATCAAGAAACCTCAGGGTTTCATAAAACCTTGACTTTAGAGAGCTTGGTTAAATAAATACCTTGCAATGAAGCACAGATGCATCTCTTGTTCAGTTCTCACTACACAATTCCAGTGTCCCTCAGTGATGCCCTTTGAAGCCCTTGTCTGGCAATGAGTCTAGCAGCAAATTCCAGGCTTCCTAGTATATCACTTATCACCTGTCCGTCACTCCTGATGTGAAGTAGGGCTGCCAGCTAGCCGGTAACATTTGGTGGCAGTCTGGGGAAGGCAGGACAGGGGAGGCACTGAGGGAGCGAATGGGAAATGATATCCTTGTGTTATTACGACATTCTAGTAGGGTGAATCCTAGAGCATCATGTTGACACAATGGCGTCACTTTTGAGTTTACCTTGGAAGTAATGTCCCACCGTCAGAAGTGATTTTCAGTACATCCCTCCTCACACTGCTTTGTCTTCATGGCAAAACCTTTTTTTTAAATTCAGGAGTTTCAAAAGCAGTGGTTGATAGCATCATGCCTCAGAGTCAAAGGATAATATATGATTTCCTCAAATGCATGTTCAGTAACAAAGCCCCTGTAAGATAGGCCACCGTTACAATATATTGGGAACAATGGATTCACAGCTGAGGTGAAATTTGAACCTGGTGTTGTGTACATGAGGTGGATGGAAAAGCTAGCTACTTTTTTATTGAGTACAACCAAGGTTCTATGAGTAAATCATTTTACAGCACAATCCACAGGGAATATCAGTATTAAAGTATGACCATTCCCTCTATGCTTCCCTTTACAGAGGTGGCCAAACTGCGGCTTGTCCCCGGCCCAAAGGAAGCGCGCCTAGCCTCGACCAGGGCCAGGGCTTTTTCAGTCCTGGCCCCTACCTGGTGGAATGAGCTCCCGGGTGATCTGCGGGCCCTGCGGGATTTGTCAGCTTTCCTCAGGGCCTGTAAAACGGAGCTCTTCCGCCAGGTCTATGGTTGAGGCTGGGGTCAGCGAATCAGGGACATCGCTCCCCCCCTAGGAGTTGGAGTGTACGCTACTCCCCTATCCTTTCCTCTTCACCTCTTTGATAATTGGGGGAGGGATGGGATTTTTAGCCGTCATGTTAGTAGATTGATGTTTTAATGGGAATTTTAATGGGGTTAGTTGTTGTGACCCGCCTCGAGCCTATCGGGAGAGGCGGGAAATAAATCTAATAATAATAATAATAATAATAATAATAATAATAATAATAATAATAGCCGTGGACTATGATTCCCATGAGCCCCGGTCAGCATGTGTTAGCAGGGGTTCATGGGAATTGTAGTCCATGGACATCTGGAGAGACACAGTTTGGCCACCCTGGGAATACAGGGAAATGCCTCTTAGAGCTCTTCAAAGCATTTCCATTCATTTTGAACAACAATCTTTACTATAACATCAAATCTTCATATTGCTTTACATTTCTGGCAAATATCTTCCCCTAGCAGCTATTTTTACTGCAGGACAGTTGAAAGTTCTGTCAGAATTGTGTATCCCTGTTTTTGATTTTTAGGCTTCTGTTGCAATAAGCTACTGAAGATGCACCCAGCTTGCAAACTGTGGACAAGTGAACTAATTTCTGAATAATTCTGAGTCATGTAACTATATCTGTGAGTTCATGAAAATCTTATGCACGAGCCAGGATGAACTCTCAGTGGGAAGGTTTAAACTGATTTTCAGATTTAATCTTAAATCTTTTAAGCTTTAAATTGGGAAGGTTTAAACTGGGCATTCACTGCTGGGCGTTCATGGCTTCTGGGAGGCTCCTGCAGGGTTGGGAAGATATTTGACTGCAACTAAAGTTCTTCCCCATAGACTGACACCTCACAAATTGTTTCCCTTCTGCATGATAAGGTCACTTAAAGGTTATATAGGGTTGCCAAACTCCAGATAGAGCCTGGAGTTTTCTCAGAGTTACAACTATCTCCAGACGAGATCAATTCCACCAGGGAAAGTGGCTGCTTTGGTGGGTGGATATGCCATTATTTGTATTTATTTATACATAAAAAGTGACAATGGGACAGCATAATCGCCACAGCCAAACGACTGGCTCTGATGATAGCCATTATTTATTTGTGTTTAGATGTTTCTCAAAAAGACTCATAGAGGATTACAATGTAAATAAAATAAAAGAAATGTGAATGGGCCAAAGCTGAGATTTAAAGATTGTGTTGCAGTGAAAAGTTTGATGAAAATGTCATTATAGGGCAGTGGTAGAAAAGACAAACTCTGTGCTGTGGAATATTAAGGGGCAGTGAGTCACTTTTTCAATGTCGCACCAACACCAGGTCATCACCTCTGGCATGACTCAGAAATGATGTAATTACACTGGGGTGATGCTCTAGCATTCTTCCCCAAGTGTTGGGTTTAACCATAAAGCTTTAGGCAAATCCTAGAATATGCTGAATAGGATGGTGTCACTAACAAGTCACACCAGAAATGATGTAACAGAATCAACAGTGGTCCTGGAGACCTGGTCTTCCTATTCTGCGCATCTTTTGAAGGGTACGTGCAAAGTGGTGATTTTAATTTTTAAAACCCTAAACTATGTCTGTGGGGTAAGAATATTTTGGGGAGCATCTGTTCCAAACCACACTTGATGCCATCTCATCTGCCAATGAGGCCCTGATGCAAAATACCTTTGAAGATTGATGCCAGGCTGGCGTCTATCACAAACACGGCCAAGCTATAAATTTTCTTCTCTTAGAGGCCTAAGTAGCTTTATCATGCATAGGGGTTTTATGTGTGTGTATATATCTAGAAATGTTTCTTTCCCCCCAGGCCTGCTAGTACTGGCCTGTTATGGTTTTTAAAACAGTGGTTTTAAAATGCAAGTTATGGAAACTTTTGGCTTTTTTACGAATATTCAGCACTGATTAAAAAGTCAATCTCTTGTAAACCACTTTGATTTTTTTGTAATTAAAGCGGTCTGGGTGTTTAGTAATAAATAAGGAGGTTCGGGGAAATTGCCAGGAGAACACACACAAAAGGAAGGTCAAGAATGGTGGCTGAGCCCCTGGGAAGGGCAATATAGAAACCCAGTAAATAAATGAATGAATGAATGAATGAATGAATGAATGAATGAATGAATACGTAATGGCACATGACCCCAAAGCATGTGACTCAAGGGGGTTACCGTTTGTTTATTTAATTTTATTACATTTTTATACCATCCTCCCTTGCTGCTCAGGGCAGTTTACAAGAAGAATTCACAGATCACAATCCTTTATGAAATTGGTGCAGTACAAAAAAATTGTTATCAATTATGAACTCGTAACATTATGAACATTACAACATTGTAAACTACATACCTGTATGTGCAACTGTTGCTTGATGGGGAGGCTGGACCAGGGGTTGCCTTGTGTTGGTGTAACTGGTGGTAGGGAGGGGCTTTCTGGGGGGGGGTAGTCGATGGTATTGTTTCATTGGCCTCAACCAAAAGCTTGGTAGAAGAGCTCTATTTTGCACACCCTGTGAAACTGTGCTAGCTCCGTCAGGGCCCTGATCTCTTTGGGGAGTTCATTCCACCAACTGGGAGTCAGGGCAGAGAAAGCACTGGCCCTGTTTGAGATTAGATTAGATTCCTTGGGTCCAGGGATCACCAGTTTGTTGGAATTTGTAGAGCATAGTGCTCTCTGTAGGATGTAGGCAGAGAGGCAGTCCCTCAGGTACACAGGGCCCAGCCCACGTATGGCCTTGAAGGTGATTACCAAGACCTTAAGCCTGATCCAGAATTCAATCGGTAGCTGGTGCAGTTGTTGGCCAAATGTGAAAATTCCAGAGCATTCCTGTGAGGACCCTGGCTGCTGTGTTCTGTACCAGTTTACTTACTATAACTACTGTTTATAAGTTTCTCCTTTTGCTTTATATTTCATATTTATTTTGTTGCAGTATTATTGTTGCTATGACAACGATGATGATGTAATGTCTATGGTTCCCTATGTTTCTGGAATACGAACCACCTTTGCCCAGTGTGTTTATCAACACTGCAATCATGACTGACTCCAGCTAACTTCCTGTATATTTCTACGTGGTCCTAAGAGCCAAGCTCCATAAACAAATTCTCTTTCTGAAATGCTAAACCGGAGTATTATTTGTTTTATTTCATCATCTGAAAGAATAATATAAGATACGAAACCAAGATGATACAGCGGGTACACAGACCGACTGAACAATCCAACTAAATACTAAAATCTAAATTTCCAATCTGCTCAATCACAGCTGGGGACAGTTCAAAAAGCTCCCACATTCCTGTGACAGATGAACGGTCGCATTTGGGTCCCTCTATTTTGCTCTGTTTAAACAACAGGTCTGTGCATCTGCCAAAGCCTGTTCATACTCCATTAGCTGTCTTCCATGCTTTGCATGACAAATCAAATCCTTCAGGTCTCTTGTGGGTATTTATCAGGTTATGGATATCGAGTGGAACGGATGGTATCCATATTTGTGACCATTCATTCCTTCGGTCGGAAATTTTGTGCTTGCAGGTTTTGCGAAGATCTTTGATTGATTGATTGATTGCATTTCTTACCCGCTACTCTCCATTGACTCAAGGTGGCTTACAGTAGGGGTAGTCAACTTGTGGTCCTCCAGATGTTCATGGACTACAATTCCCATGAGCCCCTGCCAGCAAGCTCATGGGAATTGTAGTCCATGAACATCTGGAGGACCACAGGTTGACTACCCCTGGCCTACAGTACATACAAAAGCCTTTAAAAAACCCCAAACCCTATAAAACCAATCATGAAACAAAACCAAGATTGACAGCATAACCCCTCCCCCTCCAACAGCCATCCACCTCGGGAGTTCGCTCGATGTTAATATGCATCCTGAGGATGGATCTTCACGTTGGGTGTCAGGACCTTTGTTGGGACAGACCTGTGTCCGCCATGTCTGGGGCAGCTCTCTGTTTTTGATGGTATTTCTATATTCAAAAGAAGAACATTTTGTCTTTGGAGATGTGGGGGAGCAATGTGACACTATGTAGGCAGCCAATAGGTCAAAGAGCGTTTGTAGACATGGGGGCTGTTGAGTCACACCAAAGCATCATATTCGGCAGTACTGTACACCAACCCCAAAGCTGAGCATCTGAGTCTCATGGCAGATGAACCCAAAGTTGTACCAACATACCTTTTGGAGGATGTTATTTTGCATGCAGATTTGGGCTGCTACAATGGTAAGAAGGTGTTTGTAGCTCAAGGTCATGTCCAGAGTGATGCCAAACTACTTAGGCATATGGTTGTGTGTGCAAGTCGGGTACCACTACGGTAGATGTTCAGTTCATGGTTGGCATGATCGTTATTGAGATGGTCCTCATGGGGTCACCATGAAATTATTGTGACTTGGCGGCACATAATGATAATTATTATGGGGGCTGGTGTAGGCTCCGTGTGGCTTGCAGTTGATATGCGTGGTAAACAAATGTGACCAATACTTGAAAAACCCTAAGTTTTGGGAGCACCCTTCAACCAAGCGCCTGCTTTTTTTCCATCCGTGTCCAGCCCCACTCTAGGAGGCTACCCTTGAAAAGGTAGACTTCTGGCTGAGCACTTCTGTGATGTCACGACGTTTCTACAAATCAAGATGTCGAAAGCATCCTTCCTTCCTTACTTTAACCGTTCTTGTTCATTCCAAGTGGAGCTGAAGTTTGGCTGGTTAATAAAGACTTGGCTTTCTCCCTAGCGCTAACTTCCTTTTGAAAGAGAAGCTATAACTTTGCGAATGTTCTGTACGAAATGAGCCGTCTACTGTACGAGCTGTGAGTCGGACCACAGAGCCATGCGCTTCAGGACTCTTCCTGCCTCTCCTCTAACACCCTGCCCTTGGGATGGCGATTCTGATTATTAGAACTACTTGGTGGGACACTTCCAGCTGTGGCTGTGCTTCTTTTGGAAAGAGTGAGTAAACCGCGACAGTCCTTTCCCCCCTCTCCTCGCTCGCCTGCTGCTCCGCTCATCAAGACTGCACGAGGCTTGAACTCTTCTCCCTCTCCCCCCTTCTTCCTTTGAAAAGAAAACTCTGAAACTGCTTTCTGGAGAAAGACAAATGGGACCGGATTAGCATCTCTCTTCCAGCTGCTTGCCTAGGAAGCAATGAAACAGCATGGCAGATGGTTACGCTATTTTTCCTTCCAAGAACGCAGCAGCCCCGCGACTGAGCAACAAAGACTGAGAATGGCTAGGCGGAGAGAAACAAATGGCGTTATAAATCACCATGGAGTCTCGGCCCCCCCCCTTAACTGTGCTTCCTTTTCTTCTGAATTGTGCTACGCTATCTCCCTGTCATGCACCAGCTTGCTCTCTTCTGAGAACGATGCTAAAAAGGGGCCAAGCGCTCTCGCTGGAATAGTCCCGTCGGAGTTGCATGCACCTTGGCTGCTTTTTAGATCAGTTCAAAATACGACCCGACCCCTCGTGCTATGCTTGGCTGCGCGGCTCTTCCTCAAAAATGGTTTTCCCAACTCTTGGTCAAACAGACAATCCCAGCGTTTGGAGGCCACGGTGACTTTGTGCGTTCAAAGTAATTGCAGATGTTCGTAGCAACAGGCAATGAAGGCTGAAGTCCATGGTGGGATTCCTTCTCCTTTGGAAATGTGTTTTGCATTAAAGACCGAAATGAGAATGGGGTAGTCTGACTTCCGCCAACACTGCTGGATGGAAACACCGGGTCCCATCTGAGCTTTTTAGTATTACTCTTCTTGTTATTGTTGTGGTTGGGTCATTACTCTAGTCCACCTCTTGCTACACGGGACTAGCATGGAGCTAGTGACCTGACAATGAAATGTCTAGCAGCTTCTCGACCTCGTGAAAGTATTTGCAGTGAACACATTGGGATTGGGAGCCATCAGCTTTTATGTCTGAAGTCCTATTCATAATTAATTTTATCCCATGGTCCCCTTCCCAATGAGAAGAACGACCTGCTGGATAGAGGAAAGAGCCCTTCCGGAAGTAGAAGGAGCCTTCCTCCTTCCACTGGAAGGTTCCTCACCGAACGGAAGAAAAACATTGGATCCAACTGCACTGTTTGTGGAATGTCCCTCTAAGAACAACTGGAAAGCCAAATTTAATGCTTTTTAGTTGGAAATTGATCGCATCGTCTTGAGGGTGTTTTTCATAGGCTCCCTAGTATTATTCTTACAAATATCTTCTTCTTTACTGTCAATCTTCACTGTAAACAGCCCTTTGAAAACACCTTCTCGCCTCTGGAGTTAACCAAGCCTTGGTTTACAGATTCCTAGATCTGTTGACCTATTTGGCTGAATCAAGCCTTTTCTGAGTCTAGGCATCTCTCTCCGCCAGTACAGGAGAGTAATTATGGCTCCCCTCTTACTGCTCCGTCTAAAAGACCTAAGAGAAAGATCACTCCCAAGAGGAGACAGAAAAGACGTGTTGATCCTTCAAAGAAAAGGAGAAAACCACAAAGACCGGAACAATACTCTGCGGAATCCCGTCGGAACAAAGTAAGTTTCCATAATTGTCACATTTGAAGCATTTTTTTTTCAATTTTGAAGAAGAGAATCCCAAAGTGGAGCTTCTAATGTAATCATTGTGCAAATTACATCCATAGACGGCTACAAGTTAAGCAATTAGGACAACCTGGATTCTTTCTTGAGAGTTGTGCTACCTCTGTATTCCTGTATTCCATTGAATGCTACTGCAAAAGTCCATCTCATGTTCTTCATCCACAGGTGGAAAAATTCTTGATGGGCCTTCAAAATCTTGACACGGTTTATATATTTTCGTAAAGTCAAAATGCAATCTATGGAATCAGGCATTTCCCCCAATGTGGATTATACTTCTTTGTAATATCTAGAAGTGTCTGAAAAATCACAGAGTCATTTACTTACTAAGAACATTCTTGTGCTGTGTCATAAACTTCCTTCTGGAACGTTAAGTTCAGAGCCGTTTTTGCAAATGCTGGTCTGTAAGTCCTTGATTGCATGGCCAACTCGTTTATAATAAGGTCAGCAGCTGTTTTGGAAAACTAAAGTCTTCCCTGAGAAAGTCTTAAGGCACTGAAAACCAGCGAGTAATATTATGAATGGTTTACACCAGGAAACTGTTTATTCAAGCAGTTTCATGCCACAGATTTTGTAGGCTGCTGTGTAAGAATGTAGTTTTTGGAGCATAGCACATATCCATAAGATGTCTTCATTCAAGCATGAGGATTGATATAAGCTTAAGAACTGGCAGGAAAAGGGATGGATAGAATAATTTAAATGAAAGTGTTAAAGCCTGGCCGAGATTGCCCAGCTGTGGCCTTTCAGACTTCTGTGTTTCTGTGTGTTTTCTTTCCCAGAGTATCAGAAATGTATACTAGTGAATTTGGATGTATGATGTAACTGAATATGACTTTTGATTGCAGAAAATACAGCGCTCCCCTCCCCGCACCCACCCACTGTGAATCTATTACTTCTACACAAACACACACAAAAAATCAAATAAGCAAAACAACCCCAAATTGCTCATTTGAAATTCATGAGTACTCCCTGTTCAGGCTTTAAGTTTCAGTCTTGTGCATTGAAAGTTGGTGGGAAAGGGATAGTTTCTACATTACAGTTTACTCCTAGGTAGGCAAATACTATGACTAGTAGGAAGCAGTTGCCCAGTGAATTACTTTCATTCCTAAATAGGTGACATTTCATGCTTATTGGAAATCGGAAAACAAAGAGTGGGTATTTCAGAGGCCCCCACTCCTTTCAGGATTGGTAGATACCAGGAAATAGTTAGTTCAAGTTCAGTGTCATAGCTTAAGTTGCTCACATCTGTCTTGTGTTCTATTAAAGTAGGGCCGTCAGCAATTTCTTATTTGGTTTGGTTTGAGGAATTATTAAGCGGGCTAATGGTCTTCCTTATCACCACCTTATTTAAGTTTCAGAAGTCTCGTTTAGTACAACTCTTTAATGCTCTTCTCCAAAACAGTTTCTTCATTCTAACATATGAACTGATTTGGGTTTCCATAGGTTCGCCTTCATATTGTGAGATCAGCTAGTGAACACTGCTGTGAATCTGAATTATTATTTCAAGCTTGTTTACGCTGAATTTGGCTATGCTCAGAGGATGAGCACGGAAGCTAGATTAGATAAGGTAGATTAGATATCCTATTCACTAGAGACACTTGTTCCTCATTTACCTTGCTGTCCCCTTTTTAATTGATAAGGTAAGGTTAACTGAACTGTCTAAGTCAGGAGTAGTCAAACTGCGGCCCTCCAGATGTCCATGGACTACAATTCCCAGGAGCCCCTGCCAGCATTCGCTGGCAGGGGCTCCTGGGAATTGTAGTCCATGGACATCTGGAGGGCCGCAGTTTGACTACCCCTGGTCTAAGTTAACTGAACTAATTGCTGGATTAGAACAGACACTAGCCTAAGACAGGGGTGTCTACATAAACAGAAGATCTTTGGGAACAGGAGCTGCATAGATACTTTTGCATGTTGCTTTTCAGAAAGAGCAAGATATTTCTGCTGTGCTACTATTGTGATAGGGGTGTCATTAGACAGTGGGGAGCTAGGGGATCAGGGCCTAGTCTGCACACACAGGATAATGCACTTTCAATGAGCTTTGGCAGCTGGATTTTCCTGTGCAGAACAGGAAAATCTACTTCGAAAGTGCATTGAAAGTGCATTATCTATTGTGTGCAGACTCGGTCCAGGTCAGGGCTGCAGCACTCTGAAAGGAAAGTTATCTCCATTTTTCACCCCATGCAGCAAGCTTACATTTTCATGCCAGGAAGCAACGTGGCTCAGGGGTAGAGCATCTGCCTTGTATGCCGAAGATCCCAGGTTCAATCCCAGGCATCCGTAGTTACCAAGACCAGGTAGAAGGGGGTGAGAAAGACCTCTCCCTGGCACCCCTAAGATCAGCTGCCAATCAGAACAGAGAATGATGCCTTTGATAGGCTAATGATCTTACTATAAGCTTCATGTATTCATGTTTAAAGTTGGATTAGGACTGCTTAGCCATAAAGCTTGCTGGGTCACCTTGGACCAGTCATCTTTTGGCTACCCTACCTCATAGAGTTTTGGGAAGTTGCTATGAGGCTAAAATTTGATGGAACAGTGAAATATCCTTGCTTACTCATTGAATTGGTTATCGGATGTCCTTTTGTTCAAGAACATGCCCTCTTTTTTTTTTGTGTGTGTGTCTGTCCTCTTTAGGGCTCTTTAAAAAAAGCTGATGAAAATGTCCTTTTTGGGAGGATGGGGCACTACGGAAATTCCTAGTTAGTAGCACAATAAAATCAGAGTCCAGTAGCAACTTTAAAACCAACAAAGATTTATTCAAGGCATGAGATGGCTACTCATTAGTAGCAGTTATCACAGCTTAAATAATAGGGGTATTTGAAATGTTTGAAGTAGTCATTCTGGAAATGCATCCTCTTTTTTGCTTCTCAAATTATGGCAACCCTATAATTGCAGGAAACGTTCGGTTCAAATGTTATCTGTTTCCATTGTGGTAGAAAAACGACTGGTGCACATTGTTCCACCCAACAGGGAGGACGAATGGGGGAAGGGACTAAGTACCTTCAATCCCTCTCGATGCTATTCCCCTTCAGATCTCCAGTTAGCTGTAAGATGTGGAAACTGCACAGATGGCTAATTTTCATTGTGTTAAAATATGTGCCTCCATAGATGTCAAATCCACTAAGAGACATTGACAAGATTCTGGGCCAGTTAATGGATGGACTGAAGCAGCTGAACCTACATCGATGCGTCAACATTATCTTCGTGGGTGACCACGGTAATTAAAAAACACAACAATAACCCTTTAGTTAACAACATGTTGAGATTTTGGCTACAGTGCTCACTTCAGCGGCTCATAGACTAAAAACGGGAAGAAATAAGAAGAACAGTTGGGGGTCAAAGTCTGAGTCCAATGGCACTTTTAACACCAACATAGTTTAATTTGGGGTATAAGTTTTAATTTTGGCTTTTGTGCGCCTGCACACGTATCCAGTTTGTTTTTTAATGTTCCAGTCCAGGAAAATAAAAACACGCTCATGAGGCTGTAAGAGCCAGCTTGGTGTAATGGTTACGAACAGTGGCCTCTAATCTGGAAACTCAGGTTGATTCCCTACTCTTCCTCCACGTGCAGCCAGCTGGGTGACCTTGTGTTAATCACAGTTCTCTCAGAGCTTTCTCAGCCCCACCTACCTCTCAGGGGGTCGGTTGTGGGGACAGGAAGGAAATGTGATCGAAAGCCACTTTGAGACTCCTTCAGGTAGTAAAAAGTGGAGTCCAAAAAACCAACTTCTCTTCTCTTCTCTTCTCTTCTCTTCTCTTCTCTTCTCTTCTCTTCTCTTCTCTTCTCTTCTCTTCTCTTCTCTTCTCTTCTCTTCTCTTCTCTTCTCTTCTCTTCTCTTCTCTTCTCTTCTCTTCTCTTCCCTTCCCTTCCCTTCCCTTCCCTTCCCTTCCCTTCCCCTCCCCTCCCCTCCCCTCCCCTCCCCTCCCCTCCCCTCTCTTCTCTTCTCAACTATATGAGAGTGTGATTTATCTGGGTTTGCAGTGGATTCCAGTGCAATTCTTCACTTCCTGAACAACACTTTATTGAAGAACAACAACATTTTATTGAAGAACAACACTAAGGACCAAATGGCACGTCTTTTGACCACGAGGCTGGTCAGGATTTCTCATACTGAACCGCCTTTCCTTGAGCCACCCAGAACCTGCAGGACACTTCCTTACCCAAGTGCTCTAGGACCTGATGCAGACAGGAACCACAGTCCTTGGGAGACAATGGCACATCAGCCTTCCTGCTGCGTCTGTTTCTCAAGATGAAGTGGACCCACTGGGCACATTTTCTTCTACTGCAGGGCTTTGTGGGGAGCAAATAATGCATCCTAGTGCTGCTTTAGCTCAAGAAAATGGCATTTTTTTGGGGGGAGGGGTGAATCTGGAGCCTCTCCCTCCTGTTCTACAGTCCCAATTTGGACTGAGCCCTGTGGTGCTTATGCAAATCAGTTCTCTGCAGTTGATGTGTGGCTGTAGGGAAAGCCAGTTGAGAAAAAGAACCCCAATCTGCCTCGTGGTCTAATGTAGTATTGTGTAGTTTCACCCCAAGGTGTAAAAATGTCTCTGGAAGGAGTAGAAGGGCAGGGAGGAAGAAGATGAGATAACAAATGTGCTTGCTTGACAGCTTTGTATTATTTGTCTAAGTATTTAAGCCTTTTAGGTCTTTAAAGCTCACTCTGGCTTTAATGATGGAGACCACAATTGGGCTGAGAGGTCAAAACAACTTGCTGATAAGTGCACTTTAGTCTATTCTTAACCTTCTCCCACCCAAAGAAAGAGGCAATCTCTGTGTTCACAATATGGAAGACTTTATAGTTCTTACCAGCCATCATGAAATATGAGACTCCACAGCTGCATTCAGATGTCATGGGACACCGCAAGCATATTCTGATGTTTTAATCCAGGTTTGCTAAGAAATTGTGGCGTATTGGTGGGCATGGAAGGATTTTAAATAAAGGGTTCTACCTGGCTTATTAACTGTGGTTTTTACAAAATGTACTTGGTCATAATGTTTGGAGACAGAATCCTATTTGGTTCCTTCTTAGCTGCCTGACTATAGAGATGGAAGGGGAGATGGAAGGGGAGAGAGCTCTAACAGAACTGCTCTGTGAAAATAGGTCTAACACAGCCTTTCTCAAATTTTTTACCCCCGTGAAAGCTCTGAAACATCCTTCAGGCTTCAAGAAACCCCAGAAGTAGTTTGATCGTGCAGAATATAATGGAGAAGCAAAGCTGTGTACACATCCACCTGAGCCCTTCCCCTTCCCAACGCCTCCAGGCCCATCATTGGCCATTTTGGGAGGATGGGGTGATAAATGTTTAACAAATTTAACAAATATATATATTAACTCCCATCCATTCAGGAAACTCTTCTAGAGCTATTAAGAACCCTCGGAGTTTTATGAGACTGTGGTTGAGAAAGCCTAGTCTAAGAGGACTGTGACCGGCCCAAGGTCACTCAGCTGGCTGCATGTAGAGGAGCAGGGAATCAATCTTGGCTGTCCAGATTAGAGGCCATCACTCTAAACTACTGCACCAAGCACAGGCCAATAGAAAAAAGCATGCATTGTTAGCAGAAGCAACCTATTTGTGGTGTCTTTGTTCTCTCTCCCCATGTTCCCTCTTCTCTCTGCTATTGATGATGCAACAAACAAGCTAAAGGGGAGAGATATAAAATAAAACATATAATGAAGAGACAAGACTCACTAGAAAGGACAAGAAGGTTACAAAAAGTTGAAGGCAATAGAACTAATGTGAGATGGACTAACTCAGGGGTGGCTGAACTGTGGCTCTCCAGAAGACCATGGACTAAATGGGAATTGTTGTCCGTGGACATCTGGAGAGCCACAGTTTGGCCACCTCTGGACTAACTCAACAAAGGAAGTCAAGTCCCTCAGTTTGCAAGACCTGAGCAAGGCTATTAATGATGGGATGTTTTGGACGCCATTATTTCATTGGGTCATCATAAGCAAGAAGTGACAATGCAAGGGAGCTTGGGATAGCTTCTTGGAATTCTTCTTGAAAGTGGAAAAAGGTTTTACTAACAAATCGTTGCCGATGTATGTTTCCGCCACTCTAAGCTGTGCATATGCAGCAATCTGGTTTAAATGAGCCACTCTTTACCCCTGAACCCAGCCCATGTATGTTGATAGAACCCTCAGAGTCTTGCTTTGATCTTCTTGAAATTATAAATGGAGATGATGATAATTTTAGTCAAAAGAAATAAGGTAAAAAAAAAAGTACTTTTTCTGCAACCACTTACTTTAAACGTCTTTGGGAGGCTTTTGAACAGTCTTCATTATAACTTTGGCTTCTTTGAAGCTCTTTTGCTGCTAATCGAAAGTTTTGCTGCTAATCGAAAGTGTCTGCTTTGGAAAACCTCCTTTTGCTTCATTAGATCAAACATTTTTTGTTTCAGGGATGGAAGATGCCACCTGTGAAAGAACAGAGTACTTGAGCAATTTTCACGTTAATGTGGATGACATATTATTGATACCTGGAACTTTAGGGCGCATTCGGGCCAAAGCGAACAGTAATACCAGATGTAAGTCAGTTTTTGAAAACTTCACTATAGGAGGTGGCAGGTTACAGTGGATGAGCGATAGGGTTGTGAGTGTCCTGCATAGTGCAGGGGGTTGGACTAGATGACCATGAGGTCCCTTCCAACTCTATGATTTTATGATTCTATCACTGCCGAGAGCAATAGCGGGAGGAAGGTAGCTCCCCTTCCCTTTGAAATAGTGGCATAACACTTAGAGGTGTTTCTTCTTGCAGGGGGATTGGGGTACTAGAAGTGGTACTAGTAATCCTTCTTCTAAGGGACAGTGTGTGGTAAAGCAATTAATATGTCAGACCAGGACTGGTGAAGACCAGGGTTCAAATCCCTCCTCTTCGCCAACTTAAAGCCTGGAGACCTCCTGGAATTACAACAGACCTCCAGGCAACAGAGATCAGTACCTAGAGAAAATGGCTACTTTGGAAGGCAAATTCTATGACATTATACCCCCCCTCGAGTTCCTTCTCCTTCCTGAACCCCCCTTTCCCAGGCTGCACCCCCAAAATATCCAGGAAATCTCTGTCATAAAGCTCTTTGGGCCAGTTGCTTTCTCTCAACTCAATCTTCCGAATGGGGTTGTCGTAAGGATAAAATGTAGGAGAGGACAACTGGTGTATCACCCTGGGCTGCTTGATGGAAAGCTGGGACAAAAAAAGGTTTTAGATCTTCCTGTGAATGCCTTCTTTCTTCTCTTTCTTGTCTCTGAAACAGATGACCCAAAGGTTATTGTCTCCAATCTCACAGTAAGTACTTAAGTAGCACGCATGTCTGTTTAGAACACACATCTAATTATGGACTCTCTGATCACTGTTATGGGCTTATGGTATAAGTGGGATGGTCATTATTAGATCATATAAAGCCCTCTAAATAGGTGTCTTCATGAGTAAGGGAGAAGGTTTGTCATAATTTCCACTGTTTGTTGCTGGTGAAAGATTTTATAACTCTTCTGGACAACATCTGCCTGGATGCATGGACTCTTGATTCCTTCGTTTTGAAATGGAAAATGCTCTTACGAGTAAATATTTTGCCAGTGCTGTGTTTGAAAATTTGGCGGATCGCCTGCACTTTCAATTATACTCCCCCACAACCAGAAAGAAAAAAAACTTAACACAAGCCTGGACTTGAAATTTGACTCATCAGAAAAGGAACTTGAATCAGTGCGCACATCTTGGAGTAAGGTTCTTACTGATGCTTCATCCCTCCATCCCTTTAAGATTAATACTCTGCAGAAAGTCAAGATAGCAGTCAATAGTTGGATTCAATGGAATCAGTTGTCAAAGACTGCTGTAAAAAATGTCTTAGTGGTGGATCATTGGTCTGATAGAAGAATTAGAAACTCAGAGCTTGCGCACTCCTAGGAGTCAGTCCATGCTAGATGTAACACATCTGTTTCAAGGCTAAACTGTTTCAGGCTATAAAATGTTTGCATGCTCCCTCAGGTCCCTCTCCTATGGTGCTGTTTTTCCTTTGAAAATATTTGAAGCAACGTACAATAAAGTCGAAACCAAGGTAGCACTTATAAAACTGATGGATCGACAGGAAGTCTCTAGCTTGATCTTTCTCCTTAGATACTGGTTTGGAATGTGCAGGGAGGATGTTTTTTTAATTCTATGAAATAATATCCAGGCCCTCGCCTGAAGTCTTGGAGCGGTATAGCCTATTGATGATCATGTAGCGGTACATTGCTCTTACTAATTTATAATTTATTTGAAATATAGTGCTAGATTCACAGTGGTATGTCACACCTCCAAACAGTGGAAGAGAAACAAGACTCCTTTTTCTGGCCATCAGATTGTAACTGATTTATGGTATCCAACTAGGGATTTTAGGGCCACATACATCGAGAGGTGGTTTGCCATTGCCTGACTCTGTGTAGCAAACCTGGACACCCTTGGAGGTCTCTCATACAAGTACAAATCAGGGCTGACCCTGCTTAGCTTCGGAAATTGGGATAGCCTGGGTTATCCAGGTGAGGGCATCTAGATCTAGACTAGCTGCGGTATTTGGTGCCCACTTCATATATAATGTGATTTATGTGGCAGAGAGCAGGTGGGTGGGATCCCATTCTAACCCATTCTATTTCTCGCATAAGGATCTTTCATTTGTTTCATTCCTCCTCCCATCCCTTCCTCCTTAGTTTCTGCCACAGAAACGAGTAAGGACTCAGTCTGCCGATGCGCCACTAGGGCTCCTTCTAACTTCCTTTCCTCTTGTTTCAGTGCAAGAGACCAGATCAGCACTTTAAGCCCTACCTGAAACAACATCTTCCCAAGCGGTTGCATTATGCGAATAACCGAAGAATTGAAGATGTTCACTTGTTAGTGGACAGACGATGGCATGTGGCCAAGTAAGTAAGATTTAGTCCTCTCTTTTATGGCTTATCCTTTTGTTTTGTTTCTTTTTGACCAAAATTATGCTTGTAAACCTGTGAATGTTCTTAGATCTTTTGACCATGGTGGAGAAATCACCTGGGTTATCTCTACACACAGCCTTTATGGATTGTTGCCAGTGGGGTTCCTCCGTGTCTCCTTGTCATCCTGAAAGGAAAGGCAGCATTGAAGATAATGATTGGCAGGGGGGAGTCAAGAATATTGGGAGAGTAGAGTGCCTTTTCCTTTTCTGTTCTAATTTATTTAGGAAATGTATGTGCCAACTTTGTTTTCTACAGTAGAATAACAAACACTGAATAATGCAGTTTCAATCCATGGTCACTGCACTTTAATGATCTTTTGCAAACGGATTTAGCCATTTTACACCCTGAAATCCAGTTGCAAAGTGCATTGAAATTAAATTGAAAGTGCAATATTCAACGTATGTCAAAGTGCAATATTTTATTCCAAGCCCCACTTTTCTGCACAGACCATAATGAAGGGGTTGGGTGGTCCTATAAAAAGTGTTTCCAGCCCCGAGACCACTGTCTGGAACAGTCTTTCTCAACCAGGGTTTTGTGAAACCCTTGGGTTTCCTTGATGGGTGGGAGTTATTAATTTTTTTATCTTTTTTAAAAATTTGTTAAACATTGATTGAGTGATATGACCAATATATGGTCATGTTGAACTACCCCCCCCAAATGGCCAATGATGGGCCTGGAGGGGGTGGGAAGAGGAGGGGCCCTGGGTGGGCATGGACACAGCTGTGCTTCCCAACCATATTCTGCTTGATCCTGCCACTTCTGGAGTTTCTTGAAGCCTGAAGAATGTTTCAGGAGTTTCTCAAGGGTAAAAAAGTTGAGAAAGGCTGGTCTGGCGTGTCATCCCCCCACTCTGAATGCCATTGTTAGTGTAAGATTACAAAGAAACCTTCTTTCACTATTTCATTAGAATATTCTGCAGAAATCGTATCTAGCTGCATTTGAGCTCAATGCCCACTTTACAAAGAATCTACTTTTGCACTTAGGAGACCCGGAGACGTCTTTAAGAAAATAACCGGAAAGTGCCTTTTCCAAGGAGACCATGGATACGACAACAAAATTAATAGCATGCAGGTAGGGGCTGCTGAATATTTGGAAGTGGAGCGGTGGCAGTAGAAGGGAATCTAAAATGGGCAGTTAGCAGAAACAGAACTTTATATTGATGAATTGTATCTACATAAACTGCAATCCAGCATTTCCCTAGGATTGCCTTTAAAATAATCCTGTTCTAAAATGGCATGGAAAAACCAAAGAGAGAAGTATTTTAAGTGTTTGCTGTGCGTAATATTTTTACATGGAAAGAGCTTTGTGGGCGGTCACATGCAGGGATTCTGTATAATTCCTGTGCACAAACCTTTCCCCTTATATGCATAAAGTACCTTATTTGGATTTCAGCCTCTGTGTGAAAATATTGTTTCAGAGCTCGTAACGTTTCCGCCAACTTTATTCAGGGCTCAGTCACTGTTTTTATATTAAGGTGATGCGTCTTTTGCACTAAGAAGAGTTGGATTTTGCAATCTGCATATGCAGTGTATTTACCGACGTCTTCTGGTTGGGAGAAATGCATGTCAAATAATGCCTATTGGGACTGTTTCCGGTCAGGAAAAATGGTACAGGTGAAGGAGTGTAGACTGTTCTCTGCATGTGCCACAGTCATGATCTGAATGGTGGGAATTGAGACGAGCCAACAACTCATGTCTCAACGTTACATAGGAAACAGGATTGGGGCCCTGTTTCCAACCTGTGTCCTCCATAATGTATACAGAGGCCCTTAAAGGGATCATTTCTCTGTGTTCATAGATTTCTATCAGATGCCAACATACTTTAAAGCCTATCTTTGTACTCATAAGGGCTAGAATCTTGCTTTAAAAATTTCAAAACACTTGATTTTTAGGATATTGAATTCAGCACTAAATACACTGTGGGTTTTCCTGTGCTTGTTTAAAATTGTAGCAAATACACAGAAATAATCAATCCTAACTTTTTTAGTTTAATTTCTTTTCTTCATTTTGTCTTTTAGACTGTCTTTGTAGGCTATGGCCCTTCATTTAAATACAAGACAAAAGTTCCCCCATTTGAAAATATAGAACTGTACAATGTTATGTGTGGTAAGTAGCATCAATTTTAAATTAAATTCTGTGATCCCAGGTTACGTGGACCTAAATTTCTACTCCTGCTGAGAATCTGATTCTGTAATCACCTGTCTTTTTAATCCCTTGCCAGATCTTCTTGGATTAAAGCCAGCCCCTAACAATGGGACCCATGGAAGCTTAAACCATCTACTTCGGAGCAATACCTTTAAACCAGCCATGCCGGAAGAAATCGCCAGACCACTCTATCCTATAGCTACAACGCCTTCCTCTGACTATGACCTGGGATGTACGTGTGACGACAAGGTAATTCATGGCTGCCCATGTGACTATTTTTGAATGCCTCCACCAAACAACAAAACCAAACAAAAACAACCCTTGCAATACTTGATGGTACCAGCCACTGTCAAATGAGAAATCTGATAGATCTTTTGAATCACAGGTTCTGTACTCTAAATATTATCAAACATGCCTAATATTGCTGGGACTAGTTCTAATTCTTCTTGCAATGTGACAGACTCCATCTGCCTCCTTGGAACTGCATCTGGATTGAGACTGGGGCCGTTTTGGCTGCGCTTCTCTCCTGGGCCTATTCTGCACACAATAGATGATGCACTTTTAGTGCACTTTAGAAGTAGATTTTCCTGTTCCGCACAGGAAAATCCAGCTGCCAAAGCACATTGAAAGTGCATTATCCTATGTCTGTGGAATGGTTTCTTGTAAAGAGAGCAGAAGATAAATCCTGGAGAGTAGAGATTCACTTCTAGCTTAATGAAAAAGTCTTGCAAGTCCTGCTATACAACGTCACTGCCTGGTGTAAGGAGGCCAGAATGGAAACAAGAGATCTCCTAGCAGTCCCATTGCATGCACTGGTGCATGTGGGGAACATTGTCAGCATGGTTGTGCAAAGTGGACTTAACACCGCACAAAATAGCAGAGGGTCACTGCTGCGATGATAGCTCTTGGACAGAGAAATTTGGGCATCTCTCCTGATTCTTTATTGTGCTAGAAATGTAGCAAACCCTTGTACTGAGTGGTATAATAGCTTTCACAAATCATTGCCAGCAACAGTTTTCACGGGAGTAGCATTGATCTGCTAGATAGACAGCTGAAATGGGACAGGAGGGAATGGTTCGTTTAGTTCAGACCTGCCACAGTCTTTCTCTTTTCCATAGAATAAGTTGGATGAACTCAACAGGCGTCTTCATGTCAAAGGAACGGAAGGTAAGGCCACGGTGGCAAATTCCATACATGAAATCTTGATTTTCTCATGTTCAGCCAAATCTTCAGACTTCTTTTTCTAACATGAGATTTTGATTAAAAAACATTACATAACCAGGCTAGACTATACTGTCCCCAGGAGTATGTGCAGGTGTGTTCTTTCAATGAGATGCGAAGAACTCTTAATTTTTCTGGTTAACAATGAGGGAATTGAGGCAGAGAGTGTGTGAGATGCTCAAAGCTGTTCTGTGGGTTCTAATAGCTGAGGTTAAGTTTGAACCTCAAGTCATCCACAAAAGTTTGGCTTTAAATATTTAATATGGCATTTAATAAGAATCCACCAGTTGTTGGTTTTTACTCAATACTAGGATGGAATAAAAGGTATCCCCTGAGCAAGCACCAAGTCATGTCTGACCCTTGGGGTGACGCCCTCTAGCGTTTTCTTGGCAGACTTAATATAGGGTGGTTTGCCATTCCCTTCCCCAGTCATTACCATTTTACCCCCCAGCAAGCTGGGTACTCGTTTTACCAACCTTGGAAGGATGGAAGGCTGAGTCAACCTTGAGCCGGCTGCTGGGATCAAACTCCCAGCCTCATGGTCAGAGCTTCAGTCAGCATGTTGGCTGCCTTACCACCCTGCACCACAAGAGGCTCATTATAGGATGGTATAACACCCCCCCCCAAAAAAAACAACAACAACACCCTACTACTTTTTGGGTTCGGGTATAGTGAACCTAAAAAATACCAGTATTTCCCAATATTCCTGAATCCTAGTGTCAGCGTGTGATTTGGATTCAGGAGATATTTAGGAATGCCGATTTTTTTTACTTCATTATACCGTATGGAGATCATTATAGTAAATGGTCCCCATAGGGTATAATGAGGAATTAATTTGGAGGAATCTGGAGCTCTGGGTGGTGGTGGTTGTTTTTTTTTTTAGTAGAAGTACTAAATTAGCAGCATAGCTGCTGGTGGCTCTTCTCACCCCCCTCTCCAAGTTTGAAAAAGATTAGACCAGGTGATCCAATTCTATGGGCCCTCAAAGAAGACACCCCCATCCTCCATTGGTTTCAAACAATGGGGGGAAAGGGAACCTCATCCCTTTAAATGCCTTTTGCAAACTGTGAGTGGACTCCAAAGGCATTTAAAGAGTTTGCTGTCCCTCCAATCACCTTCTGTAAATAATGAGTTCACCAGGAAGGCATTTAAAGGGACTGCAATATCTTTAAATGCCCTTTAAAATCCAACATTTTGGATAGCCAAGATACAGCCCCAATCTGTATCTGGCTGAAAGACTAGCCAGAAAATGCCGGTAAGTTAATTCTGGTCTTTTTTTCCAGCTCAGATATACCGAATGCACTCCCCTACTCAATACTGCTGTGATACTGAATTTTGTTGATATTAATTGTCCCTGGTATTTCAGAACACTGCTACCATGTGCTGATCTAATGGCCTACTTTGTCGCGTATATGTTGATCGTATCCCCCCCTCCAGTTATTGATGTTCTGCTATCAAATCAGACTGTGATCTAGCAAAAATTAGAATTATACTATTGGCCTGGAGGAACTATTGCAATATATAGGAGTAGCCTTAGCACTGAATACTGTCTGTCAGGGGCAGTTGTTCCCCTGCATACTAGGGCAAGTCCATGTGGCTTCCTCTTGCAGGATACATCAGGTTGCCATGAAGATAACTGATTGGCAGGAAAGCTCAGCTTGAGCATGCTCTGTTGGGGTGCAGGACAGAGCAGAGCTTTGTACAGTACGGGTTGGATCCGGCCTGCTTTCTCAATCAATCTCTCCAAAATTTCCCTCCATGCTACAGTCCCCATCTCACATGTCTTTTGTCCACGCAGGTCCTATCATCCCCAGCATAACCATTTTGGTGGCCAAAGGGGACCGCCAGCTCCCTTTTGCACCAGGATCCAACCCACTATGTGCATCAGGTCTGTCTTTTTTTCCCCCCTAGGGAGTGTCTGAACTGAGGTGGGGAGGAAACAGTACAGATTTGCTCCTTATCCCTTCCTTTGATGCAGGGACAACAATATATGATCTAGTCCTGCAAGCCTTGGAATCAAAGTAGCTGTTATGTGGTAGATCTGCAATTAGATGACTTGATTATTTATTTATTTATTTATAGTCCATCTTTCTTACCTAGACTGAAGGCAGGGTATGCAGAGGAGGTCAATGCGATGCAGTGTATATCAGGGCAAAGTTTACTAAAAAGGAATAGCAGAGGACCCAACCGGGAGTGAAGCCCTGGTACTGGAGCAGGTTTGACCCCCCCACACACACTTCCTGTTTCCCCAGTTATATAGAAGCCTTTCTAATCTATAAGATTCCATAGCACATTGTCAAGGATTTATATAGGGGAAATGCGATGCTGCCCCAATTCAAATAGATTAATCTATCAAGTACGTTACTTGGTGTTAAGGGTGCTCTTGTTTGGGTTCTGGTGCGTTATCTAAAGCAGTGGTCCCCAACCTTTTTATCACCGGGGACCACTCAACGCCTTTTATTGAGGCCTGGTGGGGGGGGTTAGTTTACTCCTCTACTCTCAACCACTGCCCTAATGCTCTCTGATCGCTATGGTAATGTTTAAACATCCCTTCAAAATAAGATACAGATACGCCACAATGATGAACATAAGGAACATTTTATTTTCATGGAAATTTTAACTCATGACAAGGACAAATCAATGGGAACCCTGAGCTTGTTTCTCTGCAACGAGATAGTCCCATCTGGGAGTGATGGGAGACAATGACACCCGAAGTGTGTTGTAAAGGGCCGGGGGGGGGGAGAAGGCGCCCTTTGGAGCCCACGTCCAATTAGTCGAAGGACCACATGTGGTCCGCAGCCCACAGGTTGGGGATCGCTAATCTAAAGTATTAAATCAGAAAACATGAAAAATATTATTATACTCTCATGTGATTCCCAATTAGTCTCCTCGCCTGCAGAAGGCCGAGTGTATCGCCTGCTCAGGTACTTCTATAGCACAATCCTAAACAGAGCTGCACCCTTCTAAGTGCATTCAAGCCGATGGACTCAAAAGGGAATAACTCTATTTAGGATTGCGTTCTCAGATTATTAACTGGACCTCTTTGAACTACTAAATAAGGGTGACCCTGTTATTCCGTAATTGTGTCTTGTATTTGCAAAAAAAGAGAGAAGAGCTTATTTTAATGTATGGGTGGTAAGCCAACTGAATTTAATTCACCAGTAAAAAATGCAGCTTCATTAGTTCAAATGCCATTGGTCAGCTAAAGGTACCAATTTATTTATATACTTCATTTGAATGTCACCATTTGGTCTCAGTGGAAAGCCAAAGTGGCTCATAGCATCTTTGCCATTGCCATTTTATCTTCATAAAAATCCTGTGAGGTAGGTTAGGCTGAATGTGGGACTAGCCCCAGGTCACCGAGTGAGCTTCTATGGCAGAACAGGAATTTGAACCAGGGTCTCTCAGGTTCTGGGCTGGCACTCCAAGCAGTTACCCCACCCTGGTTCTCTGAGAAAATTTTGTATCTGTGCAGTACTTTGTTCCCATAGCCTTCTATGCACCACCCTTGCAAGTAGATAGGTGGTATTATCCTCATGTTGTAGATGGGAGACTAAGCCAGTGACTGTTCCCAGGGCAGCTTTGTGTATTACGTTTTCAGAGATATACCTAAGATGGTTTATGTGTACACCCCTTCTCAGGGGCCTGCAATTATAAATCTGCCTTATTCTGAATTAGACCATTGGTCCATCACAGGCTGTAGTCTCTGCTTAGACAGGCAGTGGTTGTCCTGGGCCTCAGATGGAGGTCTTTCACATCACCTACCACTCAATCCTTTGAACTGGAGATGCCAGGAATTGAACCTGGGAACTCGTGCATGCTGTGCAGATGCTCTACCATTGAGCCACAGACCTCTGTGCTAATACAGTTTCATAGCTGGCCTAATTAATGAAGCATCCCAAAGGCCAGATAGTGAGTTCATAACAATGTTGAGATTTGAACCAGGAACTTCCTAGCTTACTCTGAACCCCTGTGTTACACTAGCTCTGAACATCAGTGCAATACAGTTTCTTTGAATATAGAGATGTGAAGCCTAAGGACTTTATGTGGTATCTGTCCCCTCCCTTTACAAAATAGCTGTTATTGATGTACTTAACGCTTTCTTCTTATTACCTTGCAGATAAACACCTCCTTTATGGCCGCCCGGCTGTTCTTTTCCGCACAAAATACAGCATCTTGCATCACCACGATTTTGAAAGTGGCTACAGCGAAACATTCTTGATGCCTCTTTGGACCTCTTATACCATTTCAAAACAGGTCACAATATTTGCCTGAATTCATCCGGAGGGGTGGGGGCTAAAAGCCCATAACGTCTTAGTGCTTAGTTTATTGGTGTAAGAAGTATGATAGGAATATAAAATTATGCACCGTGTACAACAGACTAGTGAAGGCATTTGTTACACAGTGCAAATTTAACAGGTTTTTAAAACAATTTTTTTGTTAATTTGTGGACTTCTTTTGCCAAGAAGATACCTATTGCAATGGGCATGTAATGAATTTACATTCTCATCAAGAGAGATTATGTGGTGTGATTAATTTACAGAGCATCACTGAGGTATATGATGCTTTAAAGACCCACAGAAGCAAAAAAGAAAAAAGAAAAAAAGAGTATGGTTTTATTGGATTTATTTATTTAAACTACAGACAATCTGTCTTGCCCTGTTTTTTTAAAAATATACTTCAGGAAGTTATATTAATGCTGTGAAAACTATTAACAGTAAAACAAAGGAGGTATTGTTTCTCCTGTCCATCTATTTCACTGGATGCCCTTGAGTTCTAGTATTTTAGGGGAGGGGAAGAAAAAACTCCTTTCTGTCCATTCTCTATCCTGTGCATAATTTCGTAAACGTCCATCATATGTCCTGTTAGTCATCTCTTTTATAAACTGAAAAGTCCCAGACTCTTTTCTCATAAGGGAAAGATTCTCCAACCCCTAACAATCTGAGTTACCTTCTTCCAGGGGTGGCCAAACTGTGGCTCTCCAGATGTCAATGGACTACAATTCCCATGAGCCCGCTGTTTGGCCACCACTTCCCTCTTCTGCACTCATTGACTGTTAAGGCTAAGTGTATGATTCCCCTCTCCTAGTGCTTCCTAACTCCAGAATTTTTCTAAAAAAAATACTCCCTGGTGTTTGTGTCTTCAGTTTGTATCATAACAAAACACACATCTCCTATATAGTACAAAATGTAACACAGCACTTGGCAACGTGCAAACCCGCTTTGCAACCCTTAACTCGCCATCACACAGTCTTATGGTGTAAGTCCTTATGGTGCCTACTTCCTTTGCAAATTTCAAAGGAATTGCCCTGATAGCCTGGAGCAGCTGAAACAAAATGCTTTGCAGTATCATAAAGCCGACAAAATTTACTGCAGCAAAAGCAACATAAGAAGCAATATAAGGTTCTTTGAAGTTTTGGTTTTACAGGTAGGGATTTGGCCAGAGCAAGACAAGAAATCCATAGGTGAAGCTAGCATTTTTCAGGTCCAAATTCAGTTTTCAGTATCCCTGCTAGACCCCATAAGCTCTGCCCAGGTAAAACAGTGGGCTATTGAATGAACATTATGTTTCTAGTGATTCCCCCCACCCCTGAATTTAGTTTATATTTTTCTCTCTCACCTTTCAGGCAGAAGTATCTGGGGTCCCAGAGCAGCTGGTGAACTGTGTACGACCGGACTTGCGCATTTCTCCAAGCAATAGCCAGAGCTGTACACCTTACAGAGTGGACAGGCAGATGTCCTACGGATTCCTTTTCCCTCCCCGTAAGCTGTGTGGGCACAAAGTCTATAGATTTTGATGCTCATGTCCATGTGTCTGTGTAAATGTATAAATATTCATGTGATTTGGGCTGAGTTTTGAAGTAGCGATGTGACTGAATGGAAAAGAACGCGCCACATATCCCCAGAGAGAGCTCCTATATCCAAAGATGCTTCAGCCTAGGCATGGGCAATTCAGTTTAGATAAGTTGAAAAGTACCGAAATCAATGCCTGGAAAGGCAAAGGGAGGCATTTAAATTGTGCCGTGCTGAACAGCAGATAGTAACCCTTCAGATGCCTTACAAAGCCCTTGCAGGCGCTGTCGTTGTTTGCAGGGTGCACTTTAAATGGCTCCCTGTGCCTTTGCAGGCAGCGCTGGCTGGAAAGACATGGGCAGTCATTAAAAGAGTGCTGCATCAAACAGCTGATAGTGACAGGTCAGCTGTTTGGTGGGCACTCTCTTCCCCTCTTTTCCCATGGGAAGGAGAGCACGTGCACACACAAAAACACCCCCCCCCATTTTTTTTTTCATATTCGGCCAAATTCAAAAAGGTGAAAGGTGCTTTGGACTTGGCTCAAATTGATTTGGGCTGAATCTGAAAGTCTTAATTTGTGTGTGTGTATACATTTCTACTTCAGCCCATCCACAGCAGCCTCTTTTTCTGTTCCTTGTCTGTCATTTTTATCCATAAATAACTCCCTTCTTCCTCTCCTCAGCTGAGAGGACTCTCCGTCTCCAAGCTGTGATAGGTACTCAAGACTCTCAGGACAGTCTTGTAACAAACAGTTAAAACAGTTTGGTTTGAGTTCAGTAGCACCCTAGAAACCAACAATATTTTGGGGGCATGAGCTTCCAAGAGGCAAAGCTCCCTTTGTCAGAAGCTTTGGTTTCAATTCCTGCAGCGGCCATTTTGTGACTGCCACTTTATGGCTGCACCCCCCCATGCTGTTTCAGAATTCCAAAGGTGCCCACAGGCTCAAAAGGTTGGGGGCCTCTGTTCTAGAAACACGTGTCTTCATCCTTCCCAAGGTAGCAACTTCTTGGGGTAAGGCTGAGCCTCTAGAAAAATCCTCTAGCATGAATAGAAACCCTCACTCATGCCCCAGTTTGGTGTAGAGAGCCAGTTTGGTGTAGTGGTTAGGAGTGGGGACTTCTAATCTGGCATGCCGGGTTCGATTCTGCACTCCCCCACATGCAACCAGCTGGGTGACCTTGGGCTCGCCACGGCACTGATAAAACTGTTCTGACCGGGCAGTGATGTCAGGGCTCTCTCAGCCTCACCCACCCCACAGGGTGTCTGTTGTGGGGAGAGGAATGGGAAGGTGACTGTAAGCTGCTTTGAGCCTCCTCCGGGTAGGGAAAAGCAGCATATAAGAACCAACTCTTCTTCTTCTTCCTCCAGCAGCATCCGCCAGTTTATACCCAGCCTTGTCTGTATGTTCTAACCTATTGTAAGGGCTCCTGACAGGATATTTTAACTTCTTTATTTCCAGAACTAAGCTCCTCGGCTGAAGCAAAATATGATGCTTTCCTAATAACAAATGTTGTCCCCATGTATCCTGCCTTCAAAAGTAAGTACCTTTTTGCTTTGAGCTCATTAGAACTTGCATCGTGAAATAATGATGAATAATAGTTTTTTGTTGTTTCCTCAAGATTCAGCCGACACTTGGGCCTTTGATCTGATCTGGCTTGTCTTATTAATTTATTTATTGCATTTTTAGACTGACTCTCTCTGCAGACAGGCTTCTGTCCTTATGCTATCCAGATTCATTGCAAAAGAGCCAAGTGACGGCAGCACCCTCTCTGCCACCCCACCAAACACATCCACATAATAGTATAAGATCTAACTATTAAATATACAAAGCCTTGGCTGCAGCCACTTGACTTCCCAGGTCCCTTGACTTCCCTCCGTAGCATGGGGCCTTCAGCTTTGGTGAAGAAGAGCAAACTGGTAGCCAGCCCATAGTGCAGGTATGGTTCTGGCCACAAACCATATTTCTGTGATTTGTGAGTGTCCTGCATAGTGCAGGGGGTTGGACTAGATGACCCATGAGGTGCCTTCCAACTCTATGATTCTATGATTCTGTGTGCTGACACTTTCTGTGCTGTGGGAGTGGCCTGGTGATGTCACATCTGGTTGGAGCATCTAGGTGATGTCACTTCAGAGTGCCATCTGACTTCCAAGGGTGTGACAGGAAGGTGTGGCCTGCTGACGTCACTTCCGGGATGTTTCAGGGCTTCTCAACAGTAAAAAGGTTGAGAAAGGTTGCAGTAGATATAAACGGGTGGGTTCAGTTGGGGAGGTCAGCAGATGTTAACAGTAGTTCTCAGGCCTTAACCACAGGCCTGGCGGAACAGCTGTGTCTTGTCAGCCCTGTCTAGCAAATTAAATGGCTTTTTTGTCAGCCCTGTCTAGCAATTTAAATGGCTTTTTGAAAACATGTTGTGAGGACAAATGGCAGGTTCATCCGAGCTAGATCACTCGGGAGGCAGTCACAAATGTGTGTTTGCGTGCATGCTGACTCGCATGTCAGACAGCGAGAGATGCCCGCCCTGTTTGGGGGGAAAGACAATGAGACCTCTGTAGAGTGCTCATTGGCGATGCCAGTCTCCGAATGGCATTGCCTGTTTCCTTTGTTTGTAGCTTGAGGCAGAAAGATGAGAATAAAAAAAACAGCAACAAAAATGTAAACAGTGTTCTTTAGCAGAAACCAAATGACTCTGCAGATGATATCACTACTGTGTTAAGAACATTAGAGGAGGCCTTCTGGATCAGATGGTGATGAAGGAAGAGCCAAGGGAATAATACACATCTGCAGCACGTGCTGATTCCCACTATACGTCTTCTGCTTGAATATGCGCACAATTGCAAAATACATCCCCATATAAAAATACTAGAGGCAAAGCCCGTTGCACCCAGGGAAACAATGGGCGCTAGGATGCACACCTTGGGCGCTAGGATGCACACTGTGGCCTTCCTGGGGGCTAGCTACATGGCAAAAGCTCCTGCCCACCCCTGGATTCTTGAGGCCCCTCTTTCAAACCTCAAGAAACATTCCTGACCCAGCATCAACAACCTCCAGGTGCAGCCGGGAAATCTCCTGGAATTGTAGAACCCTTCTTCCTATGCTGGATTGTTTTGGGCTGGTCACAGTTCTGCTAGAAACTGTTCTCAGAGAGCAGTTTCTCTCCAAGATCTCAGCCTCACCTACCTGATATGGAATCTGTTGTGGGGAGAGGAAGGGAAGGCTATTATCAGCCACAGTGAGACTCCTTTGGGAAGTGAAAAGCAGGGTATAAAACAACTCTTCTTCTGTTGGGAAGGTGCTACTGGGAAACAGTGTCTCTCCCCCCCCTCCACATGTCCCCATTGCCTCATGATACATCTGTGCCCCATTTACAGTTTTCCCATCTTGCATGCCACTGGTCTCAAATTTGCTTTGTTGTGATTGCCTTGGTATCCATGTGCAATGACTTCCCCTAACGGTGCCTCTTGGTACAGGTATTGAGGCTGACTGTCTCTGAACATGGAGGTTCCCTTTAGTTCACCATGGCTGGTAGCTGATGGACCTATATGAATTAGTCTATCCCCCTTTTAGAGACATCTATGTTTCCTGCCTTCAATGTGTTCCCTGGTAGTGAAATCACTCCTTGGATAATAAAAAGTATTTCCTTTTGTCCATCATGAATCTGTTCTCCATCTTTTTATGGATAGTCTGATTTTTGACAGAGGTGTAGATGGACGACACAGAGGTCACCTTTTCCTGATTGAAGGGTAACCTTGTGTCTTGATACAGGAGTGTGGAATTACTTTCAACGGGTTTTGGTGAAGAGATATGCCACTGAGCGGAATGGAGTCAATGTCATCAGCGGACCGATTTTTGATTACGACTTCGACGGCTTACACGACACCACAGACAAAATAAAACAGTAAGTATCTGTTGTTGTTGTTGGACACTGCCCTTTCAAACAACGGCTTGACATTGGGTGGAGGTAGACTCTTGTTCTGTTTGATTCTTTTTGTGTGCGTGAAGGATTTGGTTTGTGGGTCGGTCAGGGCCGGTCACAGGTTTTGGAGGTCCCGGACAAGGCAATCTCTCTATTGCTTCTTAGCCATGGCCTCTCTGCTTTCTGGACAAAGCAAAGGTCTAATCAAGGGATTCCCAACCAGGCTTCCCTGGAGCCCTGAGGCTCCAAGCCCCCCCCCCAGCCTTTCCCCTATTTGGCCTTAATAGATTTGGCCACAAGCTATTCCCAGCATTGCCATGAAAGCAGGGAACCAGCCACTTCCATTGACCTGGGGGTGGCGATCTCATATGGTTACCAGTTCTGGGAAAGGGGGTGGACCCTGGATGCCTACTCCTGTCTCCTTTCTCTCCCTCCTCAGTCCTCCTTGGGTGTGGCGGGGAGGCGTGGCCAGCTGACATCAATTTCAGTCCCGTTCCAGGGCTCTTCAAAGTCTGAAAAATATTTCAGGGGCTCTTCCACAATCAAAAAAGGCTGGCTCAATCCCATTTTTCCCACCAGAGGAAAGCAGATGGCAAATCCGTCAGCAGATCTTCTTTCAGTGGTTGTCTCCAATCGTTGCCCCATGATGGTGCTAGTGCTGGCCAAGGACTTTGGGTTGCCAACTCCCACTTGGAGATTTGGGGGTGGGGCCTGGGGAGGGAGATCAATGGGGTCCCCTGCTCCCACCTGGAAAACGGCAGCAACACCTAGTCTTGACATTTCCTGATTTTAGGCTTGCCAACCTCCAGGTGGAAGCTGGAGAACTCCTGGGATTACAGCTGATCTCTAGGCAAGAGGTCAGTTCACCTGGAGAAAATGGCTTCCCATCTTATGTATTTCCCAACCCAGAGCTGGCGACCCTACTTGATTTGAACCGTGCTGAGCGGTACCACACAAAGAGAGGAACCAAACCTTTGTCTCTCTAAGTGAAGATGAGATTCTTGACTGTCAACAGAAAAAAATTAAAAATGGAGAATTTGCGTTTTTAAAAACCATGACTCGACATGTTCTGGGATAATCACTTCCAGCAAATATTTTCCAGGGCAAATGAGCTGTGATATTGATATATGGTGCTGAAGCATCTAGAAGACTGAAAAACAGCTTGCAGAAAAACAGATTGTACTTGCATGCATGCAAAAAAAAGAAAAGACAAGACGTTTGAACTGGTTGCTGGTGTCCCAGGAAGGATGCTTTCTTCTGCATACTGAGCCAGGACAGAATGACCCAACAAAAGCTGGCACAGTTCAGTGGCTAAGGGAGCAATCCGAAAAATGCCTGTTCAGAATCCTCTTTGATGATGCTTAATCCCAGAATAGTGTTTTTAGGATTGCTCTGATCAGGACTGAGCTACAAGTTGGACAGCGTCCCATCTGAATCACTGTCCTACCACGAATTTGCTAGATGACCTCAGCCAGCATGGTGTGGTGGTTAAGAGCTGCACCCTTTCATTAGAAGAACCAGGCTTAGAATCATAGAATCATAGAGCTGGAAGGGACCTCCTGGGTCATCTAGTCCAACCCCCTGCACTATGCAGGACACTCACATCCCTATCGCTCATCCACTATCACCTGCCACCCCCTTGAACCTTCGCAGAATCAGCCTCTCCGTCAGATGGCTATCCAGCCTCTGTTTAAAAATCTCCAAAGATGGAGAACCCACCACTTCTTGAGGAAGCCTGTTCCACTGAGAAACTGCTCTGTCAGGAACTTTCCTGATGTTTAGACGGAATTTCTTTTGAATTCATTTCATCCCATTCATTCTGGTCTGTCCCTCTGGGGCAAGAGAGAACAATTCTGCTCCATCCTTGAAACTTTACTTCTTGAAACTTTACTTCTCCCTTTGCCTCACCCAGCCAGCTGGGTGACCTTGAGCAATTGTAAACTGCTTTGAGACTCCTTCAGGTAGTAAAAAGTGAGGTACAAAAACTTCTTCTCAGAGGCAGACCGCATAGTGTAGTGATTAAGAGTGATGGATTCTAATCTGGAGAGCCAGTTTTGATTCCCCATTCCTCCATATGCAGCCTGCTGGGTGAGCTTGGACCAGTCCCAGTTCTCTCAGAGCTGTTCTGACATATCAGTTCTGTTAGAGCTCTCTCAGCTCATGGGCCCCTGTTGTGGGGAAGGGAAGAAAAAGGTAAAGTGCTTCAGGACTTCTTCAGGTAGTGAAAAGCAGGGTATTAAAAACCCATCTCTTCTTAGATCAGTGTTGGGTTTAGGAATGCCAATCCTCAGGCAGAACCTGGAGATCTCCTAGAATTACAACTGATCTCCAGACTACAGATTAGAGATCAAAGCTGCTTTGGAGGTCTCTGTGGCAGTAGGTCCCTCTCCTCCCCAAATCCTGCCACGCCCCGCTTTTCACTACCTGAAGGAGTCTCAAAGCAGCTTACAATCACCTTCCCCTCCGCTCCCCACAACAGACATCCCATCCCCCAACACCATGTTCCTGATCTGAATTAGGGAATCTGATCTGAATTAGGGACCCCCCCCCCCCCCCGAGTCAACTTGTTAAAAAGCGTATTGCATATTTGGGCCCTTAGCAGTAAATCTTGTGATCATCCTTCAGTCAGAGTCCTGCCCTGATCTCATCACATCTGGGAACCTAAGCAGGGCTGACCCTGCCTAGTATTTGGATGGGAGGCCTACAAGGATTCACATGGTGGATCCTCCAAAGTACGGTCATGATACGGAGACGAGCAATGGCACCTCCAAACGTCCCTTGCCTGGCTACCAGATAATCCTCAGATTTCCTGGCTACACGACACTCACCATACAATAAATGTTAATTCTGTGTCAATTCTAAGCCTGATGCAGAACTGTTTTTTCCTCTCCGCTCCCACAGGTACGTGGAAGGCAGCTCGATCCCGGTCCCAACCCATTACTACAGCATCATCACAAGCTGTTTAGACTTCAACCAGCCGGCTGACAAGTGCGACGGGCCCCTTTCGGTGATGTCTTATATCATCCCGCACCGGCCCGACAACGAAGAGAGCTGCCTTGTAAGTGGGGACAATTTGGGGGCGGGTTTTTTTGGAAGCCACAACTCCGGCCCTGACTGGCTTGTCTGCGGTCTTTGCTTCATGCAGAACCGGTCCATACTGTAATCAGACATTCTCAGGCACTGTACGGAAAGAGAATCAGAAATAAGCCTCCTGTGCAAATGTCACAACGGACATGCTCACCTACCTAATCTGGCACCGCAGGCTTTCTCAACCAGGGCTTCATGAAACCCCGGGGTTTCTTGACGGCCCTGGAAGGATTTCCCAAATGGGTGGGAGTAAATTAATTTGTTAATATATTTTAAAAATTTCTTAGCATTCACTTGGTGATATTACCATATATGGTCATGCCAACCCACTCCCCTCTCCCAAAATGGCCAATGATGGGCCTGGAAGGGGTGGGGCGGGGAGGGGCCCCAAGTGGGCGTGGACACAGCTGTGTTTTCCCAACCATATTTTGCAGGATCGTGCTGCTTCTGGGGTTTTTTGGAGAATGTTTCAGGGGTTTCTCAATGGTAAAAAAGTTGAGAAGGGTGGTCTAGCACCTCTGTAGGGTGGTTACAAATTCTGTGTAAAACTTCTGTGAGATTTCAGTAAAACAGACCTCAACTACCATTACCTATCGCTAGAGAGGAAGGGAGTTAGTTGCTGGGAAGGGCTGGGCGATAAGTATAGCTAAGAAAGATTAAGGCAGTCGGTGGGACCTGTGAATTCGCAGCAAATTAGCAGCAAATTACCTGCACTTTGTTAGTCGTGTGTGTTAAGCTATCTTTGCCCAGCAAAAAGCATGCCGTTGTTGAAAACGGAGCAAAATAACTGTTTCGCCATCTGCTTCTTTATTGACTTAAGACGAATCTGGAGCTCTGTGCCATGCTTTTTTCGGATGGAAGTAATTGGTATGCCTCGAACCGCAAACGTTCCCTGGTTTTATAGGAGCCATTTAAAAAGAAACACATCAGCACTCAGTGGGGGGAGATGCTCCATCATAATTAATCATCGTTATAATTAACACCATTAACTCTAATTTTACTGGGCTGTCGTTAAATGGCTGCCAAGGAAGAAAAAGGGGTGCAGGGAAGTGGAGACAAAAAGGGCAGAGTGGAAACAGCTGCGGCTGCATGGCCTCTGAGGCAAAGGCATTAAATGCAAAAGCGAGGGACAAAGAAGCCCTGGGAGGCAGCTAGGCTCATCAGAGAAATAACAGGGATAAGGATCCCCGCCTTCCAAATTGCAGCTCATCTCCAGACTTCCAAGGATGCTCTGATGGGTAGACTCTAGGGCAGTGGTCCCCAACCCCTGGTCCAGAGACCGGTCCCGGTCCGTAGATCAGTCGGCACCGGGCCGCGGCTCCTCCTTGTCCTCTCCGGCTGCTGCCTCGGGGGCTGCCCTGCCACTCTGCTGCCGGCTCACCTTTGGTGCTCTCCAGTGGCCGCCATGGCTGAGGCTCCCCCTCGGCGTGGCAGTGCGCAGTTGCTGCTGGCAGCACCCCCCAGTGGGCAGTGGGAAGTCAGGGGCGCTGGCGGGAAAGCAAGTGAAGCAGGGGCTCAGGCGGCAGTGACGTCCTTTGGCAAAAGGCTACCCCCCCGGGCCTCAGTAAAATTGTCAAGCGTTGACCAGTCCCTGGTGATAAAAAGGTTGGGGACCACTCTAGGGCACTGTGCCCCACTGAGGTCCCTATCTTGCCCAGGCTTCATTCCCAAATCCCTAGGAGTTAGGGCTTTATCTGTTTGGCTAGAGGAGACCCGGCAACCCTAAAGGAGGGTGAAGGAAGAGCATTACAGCTTTCCCCATTGGCTGTGCCCCCTCCCAACCCCTTTCCTCGTTCAGGGTTCCAGATGTTGTTGACCAAGGCAATTACAAAACTGGACTTCTTCATTGGAGGGGGAAGCTGAGTGGGGCTGATTCTGCACTTACTTTGTTTTTTCCATTGTTGATCCTGTTGAATTCAGATTGATTTGAACCTGGGTCTTCCTCATTTCTTTCCCCTGACTTGAAACAGAAAGTGTTCTGCACTTGATTAGGGAAGCTCAGAGGGGGGGAGGGGGGAGGGTATGTGAGAAGTCCAGCCAGCATTTGCTTTATTTCTTTGACTGCCGGTGGAGAAGCCAAGTGCAGCACGAGGCTGCTCATCTCTTTCCTTTCCTTAACAAGCATGGGGGGGGGGAGGAAGGAGGGAAGCTGAGCCAAGTGGAGCCAGCAGCAGCCTCTCAGAGAACAAGGCAAATATCTGCTGAGAGAAGTGTGGGCTTCTGGAGCGCAATCACTTTAAAACAGATTCCAAAAGGAGGGCAAAAATAAATCTTGGGAGGAAAGTTTTGCAACCGGGAACCAGGAAGTCTTTGAACTGGCGCCCAGCCAATCAGGGACAGACTGCTTCTCTACCCCAGTGGCTTGATCAGTTATACTGAGTTATATCCACTCCTGGATAACGTGGGGGGGGGGAAAGAAGTGGCCCTCCTGCGGACAGACTCCCAGTTCAGTTGCTGGCAGGTTCCTGAGCTTTGAGGGACTTCTTCCAGCCCAAGCCAGGGTGCCACTCTGCCGGCATTTGAATGAAGAAAACCCTCTTCTCCAAACGGCACCCTTTCACGCTTTGTGAACAGCCGCTGCTTGTGAGAGGTGTGAGTTGCCTGCAGGCAACGTGGAAGCTTTAAATTACCTGGTTCTCTACCTCCCTCCCCCACAAGTGTCTAATATAGCTACAGCTAGGCAGACAGGCCAGTAAACATTTTTACGGTCTAGTAATTTTGGGGATTTATTTGCAAGGCCCCGCTAATTAAGGTCCTTGCGCTGTGTCAAGGTACAAATGTTACGAGCGTTTTCTCGATGGAGCGACGGCCGCTGCTTATTTCCAGGAACTCCGAATGCACACACAGGCTCTGTGACAGATTTTGGCACGAGGTCTGAGGCTTAGCCACACCAAACAACACCATCGCTCTTGACCGTGCAGTTCCAACCACCCTATTGGTATCTCTTTTCTTGCATTTGGCACGGCTCTGCGTGTTCAGAGGGTTTCAGGTGATGCAGCACCACCTGGTGGCCACGTAATAATCTACCATCACAATTGCAGCGTCCACCCAGGGAACCAGTTCTCACTAGACTGGCCGGGAAGGGAAGCCTGCCTTTGCTACCCACTTGATAGCTGTAAACGGGTCTTGGTAAGGTTGGCTTATTTTCCTTGCTATCAGGAGTTGCCATCTGGTGAGGAGCTGCCTGGTCCTCCACTTAGCATGTGCGAAATGCATTTTTCAGTCTAGCGGGAAGCTTTAAAAGCAGAGCAAAAGGGTTCATTGTCCCTTCCTCCCCCAGCAGTAAACGTCTTACGCTAATATTTCCATACTCTGTCGATCTTGGAAAGCTCGAACAAACGAGGAGCAGTCGGTTTGCAGCTCGGACATGATGAAAAACTGAGCCTCTTTTAAAAATATGACCAAGTCAGAGGAGGAAAGGAGGCTTCTGAAGCAAAGGTGGAGGGGATTCAAGGACATGGCTTTACCGTTCTTTTTGGTGTGTTTGAGACAGGCCTGTAGAAATGGAAGGATGTTTCTGAGAAATTGAACTTCAAACAAAGAGCCATACTGACAAAGTATGCCAGGGATCCTTAGGGTTGCAAGTTCTGGGTTGTGAAATACTTGGGAAATTTTAGGGGCACAGCCTGGAGAGAGTGTGGGGTGGGGGGGTGGGGGGGGACTCAGCCAGTTACAATGCCAATGGTCTGTCTCCAAGGGAGACTGAGCTCTGTCATCTGGAGATCGGTGTCTTCTTTATAGGCCAGATCACAAAACAAGTCCCTCTTCTTCATCAGAAGCAGCCTGAACTGCCCAAGCTCGAGTCCCAGAGTACCTTAAAGACTAAGAAGAAAAACTTGTGGCAGGGTAAGAACATTTGGGAGTCACTGCTCACAGAAGCTCCTACCCTGCCACCAGTTTTGTGAGTCTTTGCGGTGCTCCCGGACTCTAGTTCTTTTCTCCTGCTACAGACCAATGAAAACGGCTACCCGTCTTGATCTGTCTTAACCCAAGCTTGCCAGAGCTTGGAAGCAAAGCAGTCTTAGCCGTGGCTTTTCCAACACACATGGGAATGCACTTTTGATTTAGGGCTGAGCAAAAGCTGAGAGGGGTGGCCTCAGAACGTACATAGTTTAGAAGGTGGGCTCCAAATCAGATCCCTTAGAACAGTGGTTCTCAACCAGTTTGGTCTAGTGGTTAGGAGTGCGGACTTCTAATCTGGCAGGCCAGGTTCGATTCTGTGCTCCCCCACATGCAACCAGCTGGGTGACCTTGGGCTCGCCACGGCACTGATAAAGCTGTTCTGACCAAGCAGTGATATCAGGGCTCTCTCAGCCTCACCTACCCCACAGGGTGTCTGTTGTGGGGAGAGGAATGGGAAGGCGACTGTAAGCCGCTTTGAGCCTCCTTCGAGTAGAGAAAAGCAGCATATAAGAACCAACTCTTCTTCTTCCTCTTCTCCTTCTTCTTCTTCCTCCACGCCACCTCCAGATTGTTGTGCGCCTGTGCGCACACCTGCACGCCCACACATGCCTTAGAAAAACTACTTGGAGCAGCACATAACCGATTTTTATTCGCCACCCAGCAAGGCTTTTGGTTTTGATTTTAGACATAAGGGCATTCCTCACAATAATTTGACCACTGAGGAAGGCCTTTAGTTGAGGCCAGTCAGTTTTCTCCGGGGCCAGGGACCACTACTATTTGTATTTTGTAACAGATGGGTTGCAATGTCTAAGACAAGGGTAGTCAAACTGTGGCCCTCCAGATGTCCATGGACTACAATTCCCATTCACTGGCAGGAGCTCATGGGAATTGAACAACGATATAGGCTAGATATCAGGAAAAAAATTTTCACAGTCAGAGTAGTTCAGCAGTGGAACAGGCTGCCTAAGGAGGTGGTGAGCTCCCCCTCACTGGCAGTCTTCAAGCAAAGGTTGGATACACACTTTTCTTGGATGCTTTAGGATGCTTAGGGCTGATCCTGCGTTGAGCAGGGGGTTGGACTAGATGGCCTGTCTGGCCCCTTCCAACTCTATGATTCTATGAATTGTAGTCCATGGGCATCTGGAGAGCCGCAGTTTTGACTACCCCTGGTCTAAGACCAATGGGAGGGAAGGAAAAGAAGGCCGCCTGCTCCGTCTCAGTCAAAGTCGTGTTTCGATTGCAGAGTTCCGATGAAGATTCTCGCTGGGTGGAAGATCTCTTGAAGATGCACACTGCCCGCGTGCGTGACATCGAGCTGCTGACAGGCTTGAACTTTTACCGGAAGACTAGCCGAAGCTACTCGGAAGTGCTCTCCTTAAAGACGTACCTGCATACGTTCGAAAGCGAAATCTAACTTCCTCGCGTCGGTTCGGCACCTCCTCTCCTCAAGTGGTGTATATTTTTTATATTATATTTATTAATAATTTGAAACAGGACATTAAAATTATTAGCGTGTTTTAATCCCTCACATCCAATCTTAAGACGCCGAAGGTCTCGTGTCCGTTGCTGTCTCTGTCGATTCCTTTCCTGGAGGGTGTATCTGCGAGTCTGAATAGGCAGAAATCTCTCTCTCTCTCTCTCTCTCTCTTTTTATTTTTGTAGTGCTGAATCCCTTGAGTGTTTTTGATCGAAGCTTTCAGATGGGGCTGCAACAGCGGTAGTCACATTGAGAAAATGTTTAATTTCTCCCCTCACTCCACCCCCGGAACTCCCTTGTCTGGTCTTTACTCCTGAACTGTGTATCAAACATGTAAAATGACAATTACTATTAATTATGTGATAGACATATTTAAGCTCCATAGAGAATAGAAATCTAAATACAATAAAACCACACATTCAGTTTTTTTTTCCACTTTGTGTTTCTTATTTATTTATTTCACGGGTAATGGGTAAGCTGCTTCGAGGTTTCAGGTAGAGCCAGCAGGGTGTAGGGGATAAGAGCGGTGACCTCTAATCTGGAGAGCCAGGTTGGATCCCCCTCTCCTCCACATAAGGCCTGCCGGGTGACCTTGGGCTAATCACCATTCTCTCAGAGCTCTCTTGCCCCACCTGCCTCTCAGAGTGCCTATTATTTATTTATTTAGATTTTTATACCGCCCTTCCCTATAGCTCTGGGCAGTTTACATAAAACATTGTAGAACATTTACATGTTGGGGGAAGACGAAGGGTAAGCCCCTTTTTGACTCCTTTGGGTAGTGAAAAGCAAGGTATAAAGCCCAACTATTTTTCATGGATGCTTTAGGGCAGGGGTAGTCAACCTGTGGTCCTCCAGATGTTCATGGACTACAATTCCCATGAGCCCCTGCCAGCATTTGCTGGCAGGGGCTCATGGGAGTTGTAGTCCATGAACATCTGGAGGACCACAGGTTGACTACCCCTGCTTTAGGGCAATCCCTCATTGAGCTGAGGGGGGTGGACTAGATGGCCTGTATGGCCCCTTCCAACCCTATGGTTCTATGATTCTTTGACAGTATTTAGATGTAAAAAACTTGCTATTCTCCTGGCATTTCCAGGTTGTCGTTTATCGTGTACAAACAGGGCAGTGGTCCATACAACTCCAGACTGATGTCTGTCTAGGCCGGGGTGGCCAAACTGTAGCTCTGCATATGCTGGTGGACTGCAATTCCCCTTGGACTAGTATCTCAGAGACCCAGGTCTGAATCCTCACTCATCTCACTGAAGTTAGCTGGGTCACTTTAGGCCAGTCGCATTCTCTCAGGCTAACCTACCAGACAAGGTTGTTGTGAGGGTAAAAGGGAGGAGAGGAAAGCAAATTGGAAACAGGCTGAGTTAGATGCAGCAAATGTTCCACCTCTTTGCCACGCTAGTCCTCTGAAATGCTGAGTCCCATTGCAGGCACCCTGCTATAAGAAGGATTCCCCCCCCTGCCCCCCGAGTTTTCCAAAGGAAATAGGGCAGCATTTGGCAGGCACCAAGGCTGAGTTTGTAGTTGCATGGGACAGGAAAGCTCCGCAGGGCGATGAGTGCAGAAGCAATCCCCACAGATAATCTCCCCTCCCTCTCCCGTGATACAAGAACCCACTGAAGCTGAAGGAAGAAGATGAAGATTTGTGGGGTGTTTATATCCTGCTTTTCACTACCCAAAGTGACTTACAAACACCTTTCCCTTCCTCTCCCCACAACAGGCAACCTCTAAGGTAGGTGCGGGTGAGAGAGCTCTAAGAGAACTGCTCTGCAAGAACAGCCCTAAGAGAACTGTGACTAGCCCTAGGCCACCCAGTGAGCTGTATGTGGAGGAGGACTGAGGAATCAAACCCGGTTCCCCAGGTTACAGACTGCCACTCTTTAACCACGACACCAACCTGGCTGTCTTAAATATTAGCCTTCTCTGGCAGTGAGGGCTATCTATAGATGGAATCTGCTGCTTTGGAGGGTGGTGGAATCTCCTTGGTTGGAACATTTTAGGAGGAGATTGGATGAGCCCATCAGGAATGTTCTATTTTTCAGTCCCTGACAAGGTCAGGGCAGGAGTGTATGTGTGTGTGTGTGTGTGGGGGGCAGACAGGATGGCCCTTTGTCAGGGGTAGTCAAACTGTGGCCCTCCAGATGTCCATGGACTACAGTTCCCATGAGCCCCTACCAGCTGGACATCTGGAGGGCCTCAGTTTGACTACCACTGCCATTTGTGGTCTCTTCCACCTCTGTGTGATTCTCTCCTACTGGAAGGCTTTAAAAGGAGAGGGGGCAAATTCATGGAGGGCCAGGCTATAAGTGGCTACTAACCATGATGGCATCACCAGAGGCGTTATGTCTCTTTAAGCCTTCCTAGAGGTATCCTAGAGGTAGCCTAGAGGTAGCCGGTCACCCCCCCCCAAACCCCCAGTTGAACAGATTGCTGGACATGGTGGGCCTTCCGTCTGATCCAGCGTGGTTCTTCTTATGTTCTTGTGACATCTGGAATTCCAGCTAATTTCTAGACTACAGAGATCACTTCCCAATAAAGAGAGTAGCTGATTGGAAGCTGGATCCCATGCCGTTCTACCCTGCTGTTGGTATTTTGGACTAAAACCCACACACAAATGCAAATTAAGGCATTTCCACTCTTTTATCTGTCTCTCTTGCTTTTTCAAGATTCAAAAGGGATCTCTCTACCTAGTTGTGAGACTCCTTGTTTAATCAATTCTCTCTCAGCTCTTTTCCTACCGACAAACTCCTGGTTTACAAGTGCGAGTAACATTCACTCAAAATCTATATGCTGCAAAAGGTAAGAACAGACGTTAAAAACATACATGAAACTATGGCAAAGTAGATTTGTCACAGTTGTATAAACAAAAAAGGGGGGGGGCAACAGCTGGTGTTTCAGGCATCATCACCCCATAAGGAAATGCTCTGGTTTTAGGACAAAGGGTCCACTGTCAGTGGGAGTGGGCTAAAATGAAGTCCTTTTCTTGTAAATTAATGAATGACTTCCCACTTGAGCAAGGACAAATATTGGTGGTTCCAGTCAATAAATGTGTGGGTTTATGTAGCCCTTTTCTAAGATCTTCTTAATGGAAGTCAAGCCAGCCATCTGGAATTTCCCTTAGCCCCTCACCCTTCGTAACGCAAGATGAGATGAAGGGTGCGAGGCAAATACAACAAGCCCTAAGCAGGTCTGTATCTGATCCGGACATGATTAGGCAGTGGCCTGAGCAACAGGACTGCCAGTCATCAGGTGGTTAAGCGCAAAAAACACGAGAGGCAAATGTATAACATAAGTTCCAAGTTTAATTTTCTTGTAGGTTGGTGGTCCCTGAACCCAAGGAAGTACGCTTGGCCTCATTAAGTCCTGCAAAGTGACATGGAGCCGAGCGAGGCATTTTCTGTCCCCTCCAGGCATCCGTTGGGGGAGGAGTCTGCTTGGCTCTTCCATGTCCACACAGGCCAACACCTGGACAGGCCCCGTTGGGAATGCGTTCTCTTCCCATGGGGCAATGGAGGGCCTGATCCGCCCCAGGCCCAGGTCAGGGCTGGGACAGCACTGACATCATGTGGCGGTGGAAATTAGCCCCTCAGCCAAATGTGTGGTGACCCAGCCTTTTCTATCCATGTGGAATTAGCCTGCTTGACTTTTCTTCCTTTGTATATTTCAACACAGATATAACTGGAAGTCTGAGGAAGACTTACAATCTGAAAGCAGTGTTACCGGAAGCCGTTTAGTTTTAGATAAGCTAGTCATAAGGGAGTTCCTGATGAGCAAGTTGAAATAAGGATACCTTTGCTGAAGCTCTTACCGCTACAAAATAATCTTGGAACTTTTGCTATATGTTTGCCTCTCACGGTCTTCCTGCTTAGCTACCCATACTGTGTGGCAAATTTATTTTTGTAACTTTCAGGTGGTGGGTGGAGATCTCCTGGTAGTGCAACAGATATCCAGGTGACAGAGGTCAATTCACCTGGGAAAAAATGACCACTTTGGAGGGTTAACTCTACGGTAGCAATCCCCAACTGTGGGCCGTGGACCACATGTGGTCCTTCGACTAATTGGAGGTGGGCCCCGAAGGATGTCTTCTCATGGGTTAAAATTTCCATGAAAATAAAATGTTCCTTATGTTCATTGTTGTGGCATGTCTGTATCTTATTTTGAAGGGATGTTTAAACATTACCATAGCGATCAGAGAGCGTTAGGGCAGTAGTTGAGAATAGAGGAGTAAACTACCCCCCACCAGGCCTCAGTAAAAGGCGTTGAGTGGTCCCCAGTGAGTGGTCCCCGGTGTTGAGTGGTCCCCGGTGATAAAAAGGTTGGGGACCACTGCTCTACGGCATCTCTGCCCTGCCAAAGTTCCTCACCACTCCAAACCCCGCCCCTCCTCAGGCTCCACCCCCAAAAGGTACAGGTATTTTCCAACCCAGAGCTGGCAACCTTACAGAGGAACCTAATGTATGCTGCCTTGATTAGTTCCATAGAGAAAAGCTGGGACAGAAATGAAACAAACATATTGTTATAGATTTATGAACTGCAAGTCTGCATCGTTCATACAGGATATGACCTCATCCCCTGTCTAGCCCTAGTTCTGGCTCATCCTGTGTGGTTTTGTAAATCCATAAAACATTTAATACAGCCCAGGCGTCTTTGCACACAGATGTATCACACAAATGCAACCATCAGAAAGTCAGGAGGGGTTGCAGTGGGTGGCAAACTCAATCTTACTTCCGTGTAATGTGTCAAATGACCCAAAGAAGGCAAGGCAGAACAGTTGGGACCACCAGCTCTGGGTTGGGAAACTCCTGAAGATTTGGGGGTGGCAGCGGGGAGAGGAGGGAGCTCAGTGGTGCATCAGGACAAAGCGTCCCTCTTTCCAAGTGGCCATTTTCTCCGGGGGGAATTGGTCTCTGAAGTCTGCAGATCAGCTACATGTCCAGATCTCCAGGCCCCACCTGGAGGCTGGCAAGCCAAGGTATAATTTAGTGGGGCAGAAAGGTCTTGCCTTTCTGAAGCCCCACCGACATGATTAAACAAACTTTTTCAGTCTCTCTCTTTTAAAGGGTGAAGAGCAAATATTCTTAATTTCTGAGGACATTCAGCGGTCTGGCTAAATCCCTATAAAAAAGGATATGCCCTCAAGCGGGCAGTGATTATAGGCCTCGTCTTAGAGTGCGCATTGACACGGATGGGAACGAAAAGCACAGAGCCCTTCACAGAGAGATGCCCGCCACAAGGACGATACACTTTGGGTCTGGAAAGGAACCACAGTTTCCAGTTTTCAAAGTCTGTCTGTCTCACCATGTTCTTGGCACGTCCTCCTGTCCGTTGCTCACAGCTTCTAACCTGCACTAAAAATAAGGTCGATTGATTTTCCAGAAGCGGCTGAAAACAAGCTTTGATCTTCAGAAATAGGCCCGGGGCCCGCCATGACACAGGATGTCCATAAATGACTCGTCTTTTGTTGCATCTGTGGGCTGCGAAATTAATTGTACATTTCTGTTTGCCTTTGCCTATCAGTGCTGGCCTGTCTGACCCCCCATAAGTGGAATATTGATTGACTGGCTGACGAATAATGCAAAGGAAAACCAAAAGAGGGAGGTCGGGAACCTTAACCCTGACATGGATGGCCCAGGGAAGCTAGACCTTGTCAGATCTTGGAAGCTGAGCAGAGTCCATTTCGGATGGAAGGCAAGATTGCCAGCTCTGGGTTAGGAAATACCTGGAAATTTGGGGGGCTGAAGTCCAGAGTGGGTGGGATTTATGGTGGGGAGGGACCTCAGTAGAGTACAAAGCTATGGAGTCCACCCTCCAAAGCAGCCATTTTCTCCCAGGAAACTGAGCATCTTTTACCATGTAAACTTCACAAGGTTGCGATAAGTCAGCTGTAACTTTACAGCAACAAAAGAAGAAGGTGTGGCCTAGCACCACGAGCTCTGTTGGGCCATGTCTGGGAGCTGAGCAAGGATGATTCTGACTCAAGATTCACATCCTGACGATCTCATGGAGAAGTCACTGTGGCTTTCCTAAGCTCCATTTCAATGGAATGCTGGCAAAATGAAAGAGGAGCCTGGTGTGATCCTGCATGGACTCACTGTGTCCTGTTCAGAAGGCATATAACATGGCAGCCTTTGCCAACTTTTTTACTGTTGAGAAACCCCTGAAACATTCTTCAGGCTTCGAGGAACCCCAGAAGTGGTGCAATCGTGCAGAATATGGTTGGAAAGCAGAGCTGTGGACACGCCCACCCAAGGCTCCTCCCCTTCCCACCCCCTCCAGGGCCATCATTGGCCATTTTGAGAGGCATGGGTGGGTCAACATGACCATATATGGTCATATCACCCAATAAATGTTTAACACATGAATAAATAATAAACTCCCACCCATTCTGGAAACTCGACTGGGGCTGTCATGAAACCCTGTTTGAGAAAACCTGTAATATGGTGAGAGAGCAACTTGGGCCCATTCCACACATGTTGGATAAGGTGTTGGGTTTTCCTGTGCAAAACAGGAAGATCTGCTTGTAAAGTGCATTGAAAGTGCACTATTCTACATGTACAGAACGGGCCCTAGTTAAAAAGTTGACAGCCAGTGTGGTGTAAGGGTTAAGAGTGGCAGACTCAGATCTGGAGAACTGGGTTTGATTCCCCCCCTTCTTCCACATGAAGCTTCCTGGGTGGTATTGGGCCATTCACAGTTCTCTTGGAGCTCTCTCAGCCCCACCTACCTCATAGGGTGCCTGCTGCAGGGAGAGGGATGGGAAGGTGATTATCAACTGCTTTGAGGCTCCTAAAGTTACAATAAAGTAGAGTATAAGAAACAACTTCTACTTCACTGGAGTTTTAGTGCCCTGCAATAAATTCCTCTTGATCTTTTCCTTTTGTTTGGGAAGAATAAGCACATCAGGGGAGAGAATTTGCAGGAGGATGGCAGGGACCGGTTAAGCATCCCCTGTGGTATCTCAGCTCAGCATGGCTCCTTCCTCAAATAGCCTTGACCTTCCTTTGTATGGAACCTCTAGGCCAAAAAAAGAAGACACTGAAACTCCCGACTTGCTATTTGACCCTCAACATCTGCCACCCATTCAAAGGCTGCTTCCCTCTCTGTTTATGTCCATCCGGGCTTGATGCAGCCATAACTGGGATGGGGGGCATTTCTGCATTGTGGAAAGGTGCAGAGGAGAGAGAATTAACCCCCTTTGCAGGCTTTTTACAAATCCTCCTTCTGTTTATTGAGATGATAAAACCAAGAGGGAAAACGCTCCTCTCCTCTTGCCCAAAAACTTATTATAAAGTATGCTGCAGTAACCATAAGCCAAACGTTGAGCCTTATCAAAGTGTCAGGTACTCCCTGGAACGTTTGGGTGGATGAATCCATCCGAAGAATCTATCCAGAAACACAGGAGGGCTTTCAGCATTTGTGACTGTGGGAAGGGAACGACGACACCAGAAATGCAGGACAAGTTGAATCAGTAACAGCAGAAGCCGTAACATTGTAAGGAGGAGGTCAGAAAAGAAGCTAAAGTGCCCTGTTTGTAGTCTGCAGGTTCACACACACACATGCCTTCAAGTTGCCACCGATTTATGAGGCTTTCAAGGCAGAAGACATCGTGTTGGTTTGTCATTGTCTGCCTTGGTGTTACGACCTGGGCCTAGTCTGCATACAATTGATCAGGGGTAGTCAAACTGCGGCCCTCCAGATGTCCATGCTGGCAGGGGCTTCTGGGAATTGTAGTCCATGGACATCTGGAGGGCCGCAGTTTGACTACCCCTGCAATAGATAATGCACTTTCAATGTGCTTTCGCGGCTGGATTTTCCTGTGCGGAACAGGAAAATCTACTTCTAAAGTGCATTGAAAGTGCATTATCTATTGTGTGCAGACTAGGCCCTGGTCTTGCTGGTGGCTATCCATCCAAATACTTACCAGGGTCGACCCTCCTTAGCTCTTGAGAGCTGAAAAGATCAGGTGGTCCCGGTCAGTCCAGATGCTGAGACGGTGGCTACAAAACTAGCAATGGATTTTCATTGGGCACCATCTAGTGGTAACTCAAAACGCACACAAACACAGCAACAAATTGCAGGCCGGTGACATTCGGAATAGTGTTTTATTGGAATCGGCGGGAAAGTCCAGGCTGGTAGCCCAGAATCAATGTCACTTCCACCACAGGAACCCCTACCAGCCCAGCCTGCCGGGGCCAAGCAAAAGCAGCAGCAGGAGCTGCCATTGGAAGGCAGCTGCCCAGAATGCTGTTGAAGCAGGAGAGGCTGTCAGTGGAAGTGGGCATCCGGAGCCCCAGACATGCCATGGGTAGCAGGGGGCAGCGGGAGCCCGCCTTTCTTCTCCCCATTGGGGTGGGGCAGCATGATGGAGTGGTTAAAAGCAGCAGACTCTAACCTGCAGAACCAGGTTTGATTCCCCACTCCTACACATGCAGCCAGCTGGGTGACCTTGGGCTAGTCACAGTTCTCTCAGAGCTCTCTCAGCCTACCTCGAAGGGTGTCTATGGTGGGGAGAGGAAGGAAAGGTGTTTGTAAGTCACTTTGAGACTCCTTTGGGGAGTGAAAAGTGTCACTAGGCCCCACTCTCTCATTGGTCAGATAATGAATCTTTCTGGACATTTATTGTCTTCTGTTCTATTTTATAAAGGGCCTCTTTTCTTCTCTTTCTTACCTGGGCATAGAGCTATAGTAAATTAAGCTTTCAGGAGTAAATCTGGTCACAATGACTTAAATGTCATGTAAGACGTGCTTCTGTTTCTCTAAGTAAAAATTTCCTTTTTCTTGTTACTGTTAGAATCCGATCATCTTTGTAATTTGCTTGAACAGCATTTCCCCCTTCACTGGGAAACATGGAGGATTAAGGGGTATTGTGTAAAACTTCTGTGATTCCCGGACAATTGATTTTAATTTTTTGACATTTAACCCAAGAAGGTCTCAGTACTACACAGCACTACACAGCCTGCCCCATACCACACACCACTTAAGGCAGGGGTAGTCAAACTGCGGCCCTCCAGATGTGCATGGACTACAATTCCCAGGAGCCCCTGCCAGCATTTGCTGGCAGGGTCTTCTGGGAATTGTAATCCATGGACATCTGGAGGGCCGCAGTTTGACTACCCCTGACTTAAGGGGTTTCTTTCAAGGGTGCCTAAAGCCCAGAACTAGGGCAATCAGCCTTGACAAAGGAATTTATGGCGCTGTCCTTAAATCACCCCATTAAAAAGCTGGGAAACCTTCATGGCAAAGACCTGAAGGAACAGCAAACTGAAGGGCAGCTCCTTAAATTGGTGAGCAAATACCTCTGTCCTTCTTTTATGAACCTCAATGACACCAGCGGCTCAGGAAGTGGCAGCCGCTCTCTGCAATGACAGTTTGCTCCTGCTGAGGGCAGCACAAAGCTTTTTTCTGCCCTCTTGCTCAAGAGCAGGTATAGTCAAACGCTGGAAGGGGCTCATGGGAATTGTAGTCCACGAACATCTGGAGGACCCCAGGTTGACTACCCCTGCTCTAAAGAGCCACTCTTTATCAAGTTTCGGGCAGTGGTGCCTGTCCAGCAGGATGACCGCCACACCAAACTGGCTTCCTTGAGCTCCCTTCTTCCTAACGCCCGAGAGCATTCATTTTTTTACAGCCACTGACCACAGGAACATGGTTAACAGCCAAGTCACTGAACCTCAGCCAAGGATTTCCTTATGTCCCCTACCCAGCAGCAGAAAAGATGTTCTAATGCTCCAATCTCACAAAAATAACTCAATGCACACAGCCTATTCCGCACACATAGGATAATGCACTTTCAATGCACTTTAGATGTAGTTTTTTCCTGTTCTGCACAGGAAATCCAGCTGCCAAAGAACATTGAAAGTGCATTATCCTATGTGTAGAATGGGCTCATCATGTTTCCAAGTTTGGGTCTTTGGGAACTGCTTACCAGATTGCACAGGGAGGACTGCATTCATAGAATCATAGAGTTGGAAGGGACCTCCTGGGTCATCTAGTCCAACCCCCTGCACTATGCAGGACACTCAAATCCCTCTCGCTCATCCACTGTAACCTGCTACCCCCTTGAGCCTTCACAGCACCAGCCCCTCTGTCAGATGACTATCCAGCCTCTGTGTAAAAATCTCCAAAGATGGAGAACCCACCACCTCCCGAGGAAGCCTGTTCCACTGAGAAACTGGTCTGTCAGGAACTTCTTCCGGATGTTTAGATGGAATTTCTTTTGAATGAATTTCATCCCATTCGTTCTGGTCTGTCCCTCTGGGGCAAGAGAGAACAACTCTGCTCCATCCTCTACATGGCACCCTTCCACATTCCTCTGCTGTCTGCTCAAGGCCCAAAAAAACCAGCAGCCCAAAGTTCTGCACAGTGAACCCAATTTGGCCTCCCCTCCCCTTTCAGATTAGCAATCAACATGAAAGACTTCTCAGCCTGGTTCACCACTAGAGGTCAGCCACAAGTGAAGAGAACATTTTAATCAGCAATGGTTGAACCTTTGAGAAAAATAAGATTACACAGTGTGTGTTTTCTATTTACATTGCCATTTCCATAAAATGCAGACCTACATCAGAGAGATTTACAAGTTTGCTTTCTCACCCATGACACAGCCTGACCCACAGCCTTCAAAGTGCAGCACAAAGTGGCAACCAGTGGCTAGGCAACTGGGGTATCGGCAGCCAAGGTGGAGCGTAAACACTCCGTGCAAAGATCTGGAGTACTCATGCTTCAAATAGCTTAATCCACAAGTCCACAACTCAGTCTTAGTGGGTTGACCACTGCAGCATGTAGAGGGCTGGTTCGACTCTTGCTCCTGCTTCGGCCTAATTTTGAACGTGGCCAGGTCACAACGAAGCATTCACAAAACCAGTTCGACAGCCATGATCATCTGGGAAACATTATCATATTGTGGGTTGGCCTCAGATTTTCAGAGCTGGCTTAAGGAAACATAAGAACCACCATGCTCGATCAAACCAAAGGTCTATCAAGTCCAGGGGCCACCAGATGCCTCGAGGAAGCCCACAAGCAGGAAGCATGCGGCAGCATCATCCAGTCTCTGGCTTCTCCCTTCCCCCCAGCAAACAACTTAGAGAGACATCCTACCTCTGGTCCTGACTATAGTAGAGAATCCATCGTGGTTAGCTGCTATTGCTAGACCATTCCTACATGAATTTGTCTCTTTCTCTTTTAAAGCCTTCCAAGTTGGTGGCCATCCTGTGTCAGGGAGTTCCACAAGTTAACAATATGCCATGTGAAGAGATACTTCCCACCCTCTGGCTTCAGTGGGTGACCCTGAGTTCTGGAGTTATGGGAGGCAGGATAAGAATTGTATAATTGTCAGCACTGATACTGAATGAGTTTGGCCTTTCTGAGAACTCCTTTTGGATTTCTACCCGGAAGATTCAGATCCTGAGGAAGCCGGCCGAAGTTAGCTTTCCACCACACTTAAGAGCACAGTCCTGTCATTACATGCCCCCACGCTGCGCTTCACTTTTCTTCGTAGGTAAATAGGGTGATGATAAGGCAGGCGGAATAGAAGAAAAGTTGGTTTTTATACCCCGTTTTTCACTGCCCGAAGGAGTCTCAAAACGGCTTCTAATCGCCTTCCCTTCCTCTCCCCTCAACAGGCACCCTGTGAGGTAGGTGTGGCTGAGAGAGCTCTGACAGGACTGCTTGGTCAGAACAACACTGTCAGGGCTGTGACTGATCCAAGGTCTGACCCAGCTGGCTGCACGTGGAGGAGGAGTGGGGAATCAAACCTGGCTTGCCAGATTAGAAGCCGCCACTCTTAACCTGTGGCATTCAGAAAATAATTCGTTTTTTTTTGCGGGGGGGGGGGGGAAGAATGTGGAAATATAGAGTAGAGATGAGCTGGCATAGGAATTGCTCATGCCTGCAGTTTCTAAGAATTCCATACTGAATCGGTACATTCTCCGCCTCACCCCCCTAGCATCGCTAAGATGTTGACACAGGCCAATGCCTCGATAGGCATGAGAAATTATTTCAAGGAACTCCGCAGGTGCTGAACTGGGTCGCTTCCAAAGGCACGCTAAAGTGGAACTGACAGTTTCCCTCACCCCGTAGAAGAAGAACCAACAATGTGACCCACCAAGTGCCCCAGCACTCATATAAAACCTATAAGCTCTTCCATTTAAATATCCCATCCCCCATGGAAGTCATTTTCAAGTTCCGATGCTTGTTCCGCGGCTGTCTTCAGTGTGTCTTCCTGAAGAAAGCGTTGTCGTCCCGGGGACAGTTGCCGTGACAAACGCAGGTCGTGATCGCCATGACGGGGTGTTTGACGGTGCCTCCGTGGGGACAGCGGAACTCAACGTGGATGGTTTTTGTGCTGTGCGGAGTGCAACACCGCCCGTCGCTGCAGACGCCGCAGTAACGGGGCCTGTACGTCTGGACGCTGGTGCAGTTCTTGTACTCCAAGCGAACGGCTGTGAGGGACTTCTTGGTCCGGAGGCACTTCTTGCCCTTCTGAGAGAGGGACAGAAAGACAGAGAGTCTGATTCCACATAAGGCAGCTGTATGTGATCGCCCCCATGGTTGGATAGCAACCCTCTAGGACAGGGGTAGTCAAACTGCGGCCCTCCAGATGTCCGTGGACTACAATTCCCAGGAGCCCCTGCCAGCAAATGCTGGCAGGGGCTCCTGGGAATTGTAGTCCACGGACATCTGGAGGGCCGCAGTTTGACTACCCCTGCTCTAGGACATTGGTTTTCAACTTGGGGGTCAGGACCCTTTGGGGGTCGAACGACCCTTTCACAGGGGTCGCGGCAGGGCAAGCAGCTTGGCCGGGAAGGGGGGGGCGCTGTTGCCGGTCCTCCTGAAGGCACCTGCCAATTTATATATAATTCATCTACAATCATGAACAATGGATCTTCACGCCATTGGTCAGTTTCGGTTTAATTTCTGACAAAGAACGCTTCCATAATTTTATGGTTGGGGGTCACCACAACAGGAGGAACTGTATTGAAGGGTCGCGGCATTAGGAAGGTTGAGAACCACTCCTCTAGGATGCCGTCTTTTGTAAATACCATAGAGTTTGGAGGAGTTCCTGCAGCACTGATTGGCCGCCATGTGACGCAGAATGTTGGTCTGGCCGGGCCCCTGGCCTGATCCAACCTGGCTGCTCTTATGCTCCCACCTTCTCTTAGGCAACCCCCCCACGCCCATCCCTGCCAGAAGCGGAGTCCCACCTTCTCCGGCAGCAGGCCGCTTTGGCAGGGCCGCACCTCGCACAGCCTGGTCTGCTTCACCATCTCGCATGTCGGATTCTTGTTGGTGACGCGCGTGGAGACGCCCATCCCGCAAGTGGCGGAGCAGGCGCTCCACTCCGTCGTCTGCTCAATGCAGTTAGAGCCCGAATCGGACCGGTCCTTGTGAAGAGCGGCTTCTGGTCTGTAGGCTGGAGGCAAAGTCACAAGCACAGGATCGAGGGGTTATTTCCCAGTTCACATTGGGCACAACCTTCAGGCGTAGTTTAGACTTCATGACAGGCGTGGCCAAACTGTGGCTCTCCAGACGTCCGTGGACTACAATTCCCATGAGCCCCTGCCAGCATGCTGGCAGGGGCTCATGGGAATTGTAGTCCATGGACGTCTGGAGAGCCACAGTTTGGCTACCCGTGCTTTATTACCTCAGCAACATGTAGCCTTTAAGAAAGCTCAAAAAGAAAAAAAAATCTCCAGCTAGTCCAGAAGAACTGTTGCGAGCCAGGGCTACACTGTGGGGAGACGGCGGTAAACCTTCCCCATTGCCTGTGCCACTGGGCAGTGAAAAGGACTAAGAGGGCTTGCCAGGCCCCTCCCAGGGCTGCTGCTTGACATAGAAGGCCCCGATGCAAGCAAGCAAGCTCATGGAGCCATGCTGGTGTTTCTAGAACAGGCTCGTCCTTGGTGGGCAGCTTTAAGGGGCACATGGTCTCGTTTACTCTGACATCCCAGGTGTAATTGCCTGCCAAACTGGGAGCTGCGTCTCTGGGTAAGACTGGTCTTGATGAGGGTCGGGGCTTTTTTTGGCTCTGGCCCCAACTTGGTGGAATGCCCTGCCTGATGAGATGAGGGCTCTCTGAGAACCAGCTTGGTGTAGAGGTTAATAGCGGTGGCTTCTAATCTGGTGAGCCAGGTTTGATTTCCCGCTCCTCCACATGCAGGCAACTGGGTGACCTTGGGCTCGTCACAGTCCTGATAGTACTGTTCTCACAGAACAGTCCTGTCAGAGCTCTCTCAGGCTCACCTCCTTCCCAGGGTGTCTGTTGTGGGGAGAGGAACGGGAAAGCGATTGTAAGTCGCTTTGAGACTCCTTTGGGAAGTGAAAACTGGGGTATTGAAACCAACTCTTATTTTTTATCCTGCCCTTCCCTAGTTGGCTCAGGGTGGGTAAATCAAGTTTAAAAAAACAGTACAAATAAGATTACAAATATATAACATATTCATCAACTAAACTCAGCTTAAATTATTAAAATTGTTTAATATTAAAAGCCTCCTCCTCATAATTAAAGTCTTACTGAGGGGTGTGTGTGTGTGTGCTTCGTTGGTGTCTGGCTAGATTTTCTTTTGGATGGCTGGTTCTCAGGTTGGGAGGACAACGTCTGGTTGATGTTGAAGTACCAGCAAGCAAACCCCCCCCCCCCACAACTTAATTGCTTTATGTCCAGAGCCATAAATTCATTTCATTCAAGAGGCAGTTTTACAAAACACAGGTGACATCACAGCCTAGGCCGAAGCTGTAAAATGTAAACATTACCAAACTTTACGAGTGGAAGACAGTAGTGTTATGAAACACACGGGAAGGAGGAAGAGTGAGAATTGGCCTTGGAATGTGTTTGAGATGGTAGGTATGTCCGATTTCAAATAGCTATTGGACTTAAATGGGTTGCATCTTGTCACCGTAGTCGACTGAGAACGGGATGTTCCAGCCACGCAAGGCTAAAGGGAGAAGCTCTTCCCTTGGTGGGAGGGACCACCCTTAGCTGTGTGATGGTGAGACCCAATGGAAACTGAAATATTTATGACCAGAGATTTCCATGGAAGAAATTTACTTCGTAGGTAATTATGTAACCTGGCCCAACAGAGCCATCAACTCCTTGTACATCAAAAATGATTCACAATGGAATTTCACAGGCATGTAAAGTCAAATCAAATATGTGATTCCATTTGGAATCAATTATGTAAACTGCTCCAAGCCCGCTTAGAATCATAGGGATCTCCAGGGTCATCTAGTCCAACCCCAGAATGCAGGAAATTGCGAGGAGGGGGGTATATATAAATTCTAAATAAATATCCTGGGATTTTGCCTTGCTATCAAGACTGCCAGAATTACCAATCCATTTGTTCCCTCCCTCTAAGATCCTGATAAACTTTTTTAAAAGTTGCTTTGCCAATTCTTACTGGGCAGAAGCAACTGGACAGAGAGCCCGCAATTAAGTTAGCTAGATTTCCGAGTCCAAGAGCACCTCACAAGCCAACAAGATTTGGGGGGGGCATCAGCTTTTTCAGAGTCAGAGCTCCCTTCTAGGTTTTACTCCTGACAGTTTCACAGTTTCTAACCTGAAAACTGTGTAGGTCTCTCAGCCACTCCTGGATTTGAATCTAGCTGTTCTAGTGCCGACCAGCACAGCTACCTTCTGAAATCCGTAGGCTGTCACCCAGGCCACCAAACAATTTTAATAAGCATCATTTGCCAGAAGTTGGCTCCAAAAGTTTTGGCAATGATCCATTGCCAACAAATGTTATAGTTGGGCCAGCAGATCGCTTTTCTACAACTAAAGGCTCAGCGCAAAATTCAAGGCCAGCAGCGCCGTAAAAGAGCAACTAGCTTCCCACGGCGTGAGCTTTCCAGAGGCGACGCTCTGCCAAAGGGAGTGCTGGCTCTCAAAAGCTTCTGCCCTGGAAATCTTGTTGGGTTGAATCATGACTTGAATCATGCTCTGAAACCGGGGTAGTCAAACTGCGGCCCTCCAGATGTCCATGGACTACAATTCCCAGGAGCCCCCTGCCAGCGTTCGCTGGCAGGGGGCTCCTGGGAATTGTAGTCCATGGACATCTGGAGGGCCGCAGTTTGACTATCCCTGCTCTGCAACATCACCACCCTGAAACAGAGCATGCTTTTTGGAAAGACGGCATACAGGATGAGACAGACAAAAGGCACTGATGAGCACAGCTCAAGAAACCATTTTTAGACACCTTTTTTGGATAGAGTGCATACAAGATTTGGCACGGATGCCTCCAGCTAAATCCTGCAAGGGCGAGAAGATTCCACAGGACACTCACCAAGGACAATCGCCAAGCTGCCCAAGTCCACGTCTTCTTTCGAGTCGCAAGCCCACTGCTCACAACACTCTGTAGGGACTTCGATCTTCCTCGGGAAAGGACATTCCGGGCCAGGAAGCAAGAGGTCCAGGTTACAACGTGGGACGCAGCCTATCTGTCCATCCCTGCATGTACAGTGGTATTTACAGTTGGGCTGGAATGTCTCCCCACTCCGGTAAATCATCCCATCGAAGACGCAATTGTCTCCATCGAGGTCTGAAGCGAGAAAGGAAAGTGATCAAGTTGCGTGTGCAACACCAAGTTCTCTGCTACCATTTGTCCCACCAGCCAGCCTGGTAGCAGTGGCCAAACTGTGGCTCTCCAGATAACAATAATACAATTTTTAGATTTATATCCCACCCTTCCAATGCTCAGGGCGGGTAACAACAGAAGAATAACATAAAGATGTCCATGGGCTACAGATACCATAAACCCCTACCAATGGGAATTGTAGTCCATGGACATCTGGAGGACCACAGGTTGACTACCCCTGCCGTATGGTGTCTCGTTACTGCATTTGGGAAACCCTGACCGAGAGCATCTGCTTGACATGCTGAAGGTCCCAGGTTCGATCCCCAGCCACTCCAGTTAAAGGAGCGATACCAAAGACTCTGAGACCCTGGAGAGCCACCACCTGTCCTGACCTACGGACCAATCTCCAGATTCAGAATAAGGCAGCTTCCTATAACGCCCCACCTTTCTGTATTCCCTATTCTGTTTATTGTCCAGCTTCCCCATTCCTGCTCTGTTTATTGTCCATCCCGTTGGCCGCGACTCAAGGTTGAATGCCGCTAAAAACAACGCAGTTAAGTTATCCCTTGGTGCCATCTACGTCACCAGCGAATTCCAGAGACTGTACAAGTTGTCCTGTTTTATAACTAGAATGAAATGTGAATAGGCAGGAGGCCTGTTCTGCCTAGGCCATAGCAATTATTCCAGGTACAGAGTCCAAGGGCCTCGACTTTCTGCTTGAGAACTGGCTCAAGGTGTCCATAGGTGTGCATGGCAAATGCCCCAGGAACAAAGGACAAGTGGCATAGTTGCAAGGTATTGAACAGTTCCAACCAGGGAAGAAGGTGGGTTATGCTCGGGGCTCGCCCAGTCTGGCCACACGCCACTCAAATCAAAATCTCCCAAGCAAAATCTCCCGGGCTGTTCCTGGGTGGCTGATTTGAAGAAGTGCATCCTCTCCTTCCAAAAAGGGCATCAGTTACCGCTTAGTCTAACCAGCCACAGCTAGAAGTCTGATACATTTAGATCAGGGGTAGTCAAACTGCGGCCCTCCAGATGTCCATGGACTACAATTCCCATGAGCCCCTGCCAGGTTGGAGAGATCTCAACGGGGCATAATGCGAATGCTGGCAGGGGCTCCTGGGAATTGTAGTCCACGGACATCTGGAGGGCCACAGTTTGACTACCCCTGGTGTAGAGTATGACGCTCTGCCCCTCAGCCAAGGCAGGCTTATTAGTACAGGTGCCTCCTACCAGGGATGAACACTGGTCTACCCGGGTCAGTACGGCCTCCTCGGAAGATGGCTCAGTGGTTTTCACATCACCCTGAAGATGCCAGGGACTGAACCCACCAGGAGCGGTTGACCATGCCAGTAGCACATGTTACGGGGCCCCACATTTCCAGGGACTCTGCAGTGCTGTACTGTTGAGGGGGGGGGGGGGGTGACTGTCAAGGGATCTTCATACTCTTGCGCTTGCAGACTGCAAAACCCCCAAAGGGGCAAAATTGAGCATGCCTGCGGATCATAAGCCCTATAAATGTGAAGGTCCTTTTAGACAGCAGGGTCCCTTAAATCCTTGCTCCGGTGCCACGGGCCCTTTGAATCCTTCCACCGGGCCCGGAGCCGGGCATGCCAGGCAGACGCCCTGCCCGCAGCCCCTTCCCAAGGGACACGATGCAAATCCTCCACCAGCCCGCCCAATACCTGGTTGGAGACGGGCGGGGACGGCATCCTTACCCATGCACACGCCCAGCTCCGCCGCGCCGCGATCGCAGTAGAGGCCTCGGTCCTCCTGGCAGGGCAGCCGCTCGGAGCAGCCTTCGCCCCGCTGCCGGGCGCACACCGGGCAACAGGCGCAGCCGTCCAGCACCGTCGCCACGCCGGGCGCGCAGGGAGGCGGATCGGCCGGGCACTGGCACGCCCGCGGGCAGCCCCCCGGCGCCTCCTCCTGGCCGCGCACCTGCGAGAGGGGAGCAAAGACAGCGGCGCCGTCAGCCCAAAGCGCCGCGCCCGCCCCGACGCCCCCAGCCCCAGCCCGGCCAGGCAGGCAGGCAGGCACCCACCGTGCGCAGGACGAGCAGGAGGCAGAGCAGCGCCCGCCCGGCCTGCAGAGGAAGCCGCATCTCGGCCGCGCTCTCCGGCTTGCCCCGGCCGAGGCAGAAGCTCGCTCGCTCGCTGGCGCGCACATGCAGCCCTGGAGCAGATTATATACAGCGCCGCGGCAGTCCCCGGCTTGCGATTGGTCAAGCCCCCCAGGGGCCGCCAGCCAATCCCGCGCCCGGGTGTCAAATTCTTCTTCTTCGCTAGTGCCCGCCTCCTGGGGCCGCTTCGCCATCTGCGGAGCGTGCGGAACAAACGCGTTAGGCACCGTCCTCCTCGCGCGCCTCTTTGGCGGGTGGACTTGAACCACGTGGTCTTGCCTGGGGCTGGTTCCGAGCCCGGCTCCGTGTTCTCTCGCTCTGAATTATCTGCAGTGCTTTCTTTCCTACTTGTTATTCTCCTATGGCATCAGTGTACAAGAGCCAGTTTGGTGTCGTGGTTAGGAGTGCGGATAATCTGGCAAGATCGGTTCGATTCTGCACTCCAGCACATGCAACCAGATGGGCGACCTTGGGCTCGCCACAGCACTGATAGAGTTGTTCTAACCGAGCAGTGATATCAGGGCTCTCTCAGCCTCACCCACTTCACAGGGTGTCTGTTGTGGGGAGACAATAGGGAAAGCGACTGTAAGCCACTTTGAGCCTCCTTCAGGTAGAGAAAAGTGGCGTATAAGTACCAACTCTTCTTCTCCTTCTTCTTCTATATAGTGCAATCTAAGATGACGACTGCATGAAGACGTTTAGATCATAGTGTATAGCCAGCAGGATACAGTTTGTGTTTATTTTTCTAATGTGTGTAATAGCCAAAAGAGCCTAGGATTACCTGGCAGTCAGGCAAGAGAGATTCCGAGGCAGTTTACCATTGTCTGCCCCTGATTCCTTGGAGGTTGCCATTCCAAGGCTAGCCACGGCTGACCCTGCTTAGCTTCTGAGATCTGAGGGGATTGGGCTTGCCTTGGGTATCCTGGTTGTTGTGATTTCGGTGTGATGTTCTAGGATTTGGGCAAAACTCTGTGGTTTCACCATAGAGTTTTGCCCCACTTCTAGAGTGTCACACTGAAGTCCTACCAGCAACATGAGAATCATTTCTGGATGTTCACTAGAAGTGGCAGTGTGCCACCAGTAGGGCACCATAGTAGAGGTAGGGGTACAAGCCCCACTTCCCCCAGAATTAACGCCTCTCTTTGCTAGATCTTAAAAGTTAGAATTCAATGTTTCATTCATCGGTTTTGCTTCCTAACGTTATTTATTGTCCACCTTCCTGCTGGGACTGTCCAGTGACTTACAAAACTGACAAACAATGCAGTAAACCGGGGGTGTGGCTAAAGATGTCGTCCTGAGAGGGTGGCAGGGCATCTGCTCTGCTATCTCTGAAGCCTGACAGGGGTCAATTGTGCAAGCAATTGGCAGAAAAGAGGAGGGGTACGCAAACCCCACCTCACCTTTCTACCCAGGAAGTTCTTGGGGCCGTCTCCAATCCTTTAGGGAGTATATCTCCCTGGATTATAGGCTGTCAGCGTTCCAGGTCCAGAGGACGACTGCCATTTTCTACCTCGGACTTTCTTTTCTTTCTTTAATCTTAAAGTATCTGCTTCAACCCTACATGATGATTTACCACAAATGAACGGTTTGAACTGAGGGGAGGACATCGGCTGAGTTCCAAAACATCATTTACTGCAAGTATCTCTCGTTTTTTTTTTCTTCGTCTTTCTTCCTGCATCAAAGCCCTTTGTTTCCCCCCTCCTCTTACTCTGCTCTGCCTGAAGCCACCTCGTTAAGAGGCAGGCTAATTCTCCTAACTAAGCAGAAGGAGGACTCAAATCAACTCGAATTAATTGGCAAAAGCTCTTATTGTAATTGTTTTGGTTTTCGAAGATAAGAAGATAAGAGCTGTGAATGGGAAAATCTCACGAGAACTCTGTGCCTTAACTGACTTTAATACGTCACATGCCTGTGCCGGAACATTAGAGGATAAAACAGAGGACCTCTACTGGCCACTTGTAAAATTGTTTGAGGCCGGGTTTTTTTAAAGTCAAAATCATGTCTATGTTAAAAAGATTGGCTCATCTAATAGAGATACAAACCCAAGATTACAAAGTATTCTTAGATGGATTGATCAAAAATATCTCCAAGGAGATCCAAGATGGCAAGGAAGAAGTCTTCAATAGGAATGATGGATTAATAACAGTGACTGATGACAGCTTTAAACAAGGTGGAAAACCAACAGCAGAAGAGAAATCTGAAATTCATATCTTCAAGGAGATCCAAGATGCCAAGGAAGACGTCTTTAACAGGAATAATGGATCAATAACAGTGGCTGATGACAGCTCTAAACAAGGTGGAAAACCAACAGTAGAAGAGAAATCTGAAATTCTGGAGACGGAAAATGGGATGCCGGAGTTCTGCAGCCCAGATAAGGACACCCTTTTAAAAAAGACATACAGCCATCTCAAAGCAACAGTGTACAAAAATCAATCAAAAGAAATATGGATCTGCAGTGAAAGTAACCGATTTAAAGGATCTCTCTGGGGAAAAAATTGTATTGATACTGGAGTCCAGGAGGTGCAACGGCCTCAAGATTTATCGATGCATACTCTGCGGGAAAGAGTACAACTGCACTTTCTACGCCAAAGGCCTATGGGACAGAATATAATTTTACGGGAACGACAAGATGTAGCAAGCCTCGAGATGAGACCCCCTTAAGAAGACCGAAAGCTCATATTGTTTTATGTTTAATGTTATACTGTATTCTATATTTCCATTTTTATGAAAAAGGGGAAGCAGTGTCTCTTTCTCTCTTCTTTTTTTTTTTGTCTCTTTTCTTTTGTAGGCATATAGGTAATATAATCATTAGTGCTGAAAATGTAAAATGGGGTTCTCCCCCCTTATTTTTTCTTTCTTCTATTAGTGTATTGTCCTAGGACTAAAGCCTACACTGACTTGTAGAAAATGTTTAATGTTAAGCTTTCAACTTAAATCTGAAAATATATCTGTTAGGATGGTTCTTAGAATGGGTCAAGCATAAATTGTTTTGTAGATGTATCAGAACCAAGGATAAGGAGAAGCTATAGAAGACTGAAAGCTTATATTGTTTTATGTTTAATGTTAAGCATTTAATCTAAACCTGGAAATCTTATTATTCTCTGTATTAACAACATATACTGTATTCTACATTGCTACTTTTATGAAAAAGGGGAAGCAGTGCCTTTTTTCTCTCTTGTTTTTTTTTCTTAGTAGGCATATAGGTAATATAATTGTTAGCGTTGGAAATATAAAATGGGGCTTTCCCCCTTATTATTTTTTTTTATTATTGGTGTATTGTTATAGGGCCAAAGCTCATATTGATCTGTAGAAAATGCAAAGCTCTCAACTTATACCTGTCAGGATGGCTCTTAGAATGGGTCAAGTATAAATGGTTTGTAGATGTATCTGTTTTAAGGATAAGGAGAAATTATGAAATCCTTTTGTAATTTTTTTTCTTTGTACATCTTTAAGGCAAAACCCTACTTTCCTCTCCCTTCATCAGGGTATTGATACAGGGCCAAAACTCATACTGTGCTATAAGAAATGTTTAATGTTAAGCATCTAACTCAAACCTAGAAATATCTGCTAGGATAGCTCTTAGATTGTAACTTTTCTTTTGTATATCTAAACAGGCCTTTTTTTTTTTTTAAATGTAGTGGAAATGTGGACGGCTCTTAGACTCATGGCTCTTAGAGGTTTGGGCAAAAGTTTATATCACTGTGGAGTCAATGTGGGGTCGTATATTCTCAAATGATGATTATATTTCTATCTTTATGAAAATAAAAAAAATCATTATAAAAATAAACAATGCAGTAAACCAAACTCCAGTATAAAACAGACCGCAAGCAATGCAATTAGACTGGATTACCAGATGGGAAAGGTAAAAGGTAAAGGTATCCCCTGTGCAAGCACCGAGTCATGTCTGACCCTTGGGGTGACGCCCTCTAGCGTTTTCATGGCAGACTCAATACGGGGTGGTTTGCCAGTGCCTTCCCCAGTCATTACCGTTTACCCCCCAGCAAGCTGGGTACTCATTTTACTGACCTCGGAAGGATGGAAGGCTGAGTCAACCTTGAGCCACCTGCTGGGATTGAACTCCAAGCCTCATGGGCACAGCTTCAGACTGCATGTCGCTGCCTTACCACTGCGCCAGAAGAGGCTCTACCTATTTACCTTTAGATGGGAAAAGAAAGCGATAAAAACAGGATAAGACACAACAAAATCCACTCTACTTCTTTATTTAGTACACTTGTTTCTGTTGCTGAGACTCAAGATGAATCACACAGTTTTTTCAAAAAGCCCTATGTTCTAAGAACAGTACAAAGAAGACAACCAGCAGTGGTTAAAACTGGGCAGCAGAAGAGACCAATGCACCAGAACAAAGTTTGAGTCCAGTGGCCCCTTTAAGACCAGCAAAGTTTTAATCAAGAAATAAGCTGTCATGTGCAAGCACACTTCTTCCGATACAATGGTGCTGGACCCAGACAATCTCCTTGGCGTCCTGGCTTGGTAATGACGCCACCCACAGCTATTTCATGTATTCATTATGCAAAGCTGTCCTAAAATAGGTTTCCAAAGTTGACTTTGGTGGTGAACAAATTGCTCTTTCCGGAGGTCAAGTAACGCTCTGCAGAATATCAATGTGTACTCCCCCCCCCACCCCAAGTAATTACTTTGTGTAAGAATGCACATTAATGCCAGCAATTCTCAAAGCATTCTCTCTCTCTCTCTCTCTCTCTCTCTCTCTCTCTCTCTCTCTCTCTCTCTCTCTCTCTCTCTCTTTCTTTCTTTCTTTCCTTTCTTTCTTTCTTTCTCTCTCTCTCTCTCTCTCTCTCTCTCATCTTGTAATCTCTACTGATTGGTCAGGAGCCAAAGATATTCAGGGGTGGTGGTGGTTGATTTTTAAGCACTTGGGGGGGGGGATTTTCCAATGGGATAGCGACTGAATCAATATGAATTCTGGCACAAGGGAACACTTGGGCTTAGATGCCAAGAATTTCAGTAAAACTGGGTCATGTACCAATTCCAGAACAAAAACACAGTAACAAAACCTACCGTGGACTCTAGCAGCAGTTGGAGTTTCAGGTCTGAGCATGGAAATATTCTCATTTAAATATTTGCTTAGTGCCATGAATCTTCCTGGGTGGCTCTCAGAATGCCGTTCATTCTTGGTCTACCCTACCTCGAAAGGCTGTTCTGAGGTCAAAGTCAGTTCCACTGACAGTGACCTTCCAGTGCTTCAGGCAGAGGTCACAACTATTGCCTAGTCCCTTTGACGCGGGCATTGAACCCCCGCATACTAAGCAGATATTGTATCACTGAGCAACAGCTGCTGAAAACCATAAGAACCTAAGAAGAGCCCTGCTGGATCAGACCAGTGGTCCATCTAGTCCAGCATCCTGCCTCACACAGTGGCCAACCAGCTCCATGTTGATGGATACTCTGTTTTTTGGAGCAGGTTATAAAAATAAAAAGCTCATCTGTAAAATGTCGATGTTAGAAAGCTTGCAGAAGGCCTGTAAAGTAGTTCCTTTAAAAAAAAACCTCATGCAATGTTAACAACAGCATTGGTCCCAATTTCAATTTTACTTGTGGTGTGTGTGTGTTGTTAAAGGTATGTGAATGCACGAGCAATTTATGTTTTACTGTCTGATAGAATCTTAATCCTGTCTGTTTGTATCCCCATCCTGTTTCAAGGGCTTGAGGTATCTAGGAGGAATACTTGCCCCTTAGGACCTTCCCTCTCCCAAAGTTCTGCAAGCAAGGCCTTCTCTCTCTATTTCTTAAGGAGGTGAACAAAGTTTGAGACCAGTAAGGAATGCAGATATAAGATTGGAAGCAACAGTTCCGGGGACAAGTCTGCAGGTTTTCAAATTTGATTGCAGATATTGAGGATTAAAAGCGCTCTAAGATATCGCACAATAAAGGTAGGGTCGCTCCGGATCAATCCTTCTTGCTGCAGAAGGAAAATTTAAATCGCCCAAAATCCAAACGGAAATTGCATTCTGTGTAGAGGGCAGGGACTGAATCGACCTGGGATAGGAATAAAAGCTCCGTGCAGTTGACACCTAGGTTGCCACTAGCCCTAATCTAGACAGCCCAGGCCAACCTGATCTTGTCATATCTCAAAAACTAAGCAAGGTTTGTTATTTTGTTGTTATGTGCGAAGTCGTGTCCGACCCATCGCGACCCCATGGACAATGATCCTCCAGGCCTTCCTGTCCTCTACCATTCCCTGGAGTCCATTTAAGCTTGCACTGACTGCTTCAGTGACTCCATCCAGCCACCTCATTCTCTGTCATCCCCTTCTTCTTTTGCCCTCAATCGCTCCCAGCATTAGGCTCTTCTCCAGGGAGTCCTTCCTTCTCATGAGGTGGCCAAAGTATTTGAGTTTCATCTTCAGGATCTGGCCTTCTAAGGAGCAGTCAGGGCTGATCTCCTCTAGGACTGACTGGTTTGTTCGCCTTGCAGTCCAAGGGTTAGCCCTGGCTAATATTTGGATGGGCGACTTCCAAGGAACACCAGGTTTGTGATGTGGAGGTAGATGACGGCAAACTGCCTCTGAACATCTCTTGCCTTCATCCCCGCTCCCCTGGGGGTCTCCATATGTCAGCTGTGACTTGATGGCATTTTCCACCAGCAGGTTTATACTGAGAACTGATAATTGTGGGGAGGGGGTCATCTTACGTAATGGACAGAATGCTTGATTGGGACCCAAGAGACTAGGATTAAAATAATCAGCCATAAAGCTTGACGTTTTACTTAATAAACCGTTTCTTCCAGCTTGTTCCCAGTTGGGATTTGTTTTTTTCTTTACTTCTGAGGTTGATATTTCGACTATATCGTTTTTGTCCCCCTTGCACTGTTTTGCAACACTGAAACAAACAGGGCCCCTAGAAACATATTCAGAACTAGCCATTCAGATGCCAAAAATGGTTAAACATTGGTATTTGAAAAAGTTGCTTTTCATTACATTACACAAAGGGAATTCTTCCTATTCTTTTGTTGTAGTGTTGTAACTAATGAATGCATTTCCCCCTCCAAGTATCACCAGATCTCAGGGAAATGAAAGTGTGTACCCAAGGGGCTCTAACCTCCCCCCGTCCTGATTTAAAACATGGTGTGTGGTGGGAAAACCTGTCACTAGAACACCAATACCCAGCTTGCGCATCAGAATTCTCACGGATAAAGCTTCTACAAAAAGAGAGGTCTGTGTGTGGGGAGGACCATGAACCAATTGCAAAATTTACCCAGATAAGAAGAAGAAGAGTTGGTTTTTATATCCCGCTTCTCACTATCTGAAGGAGTCTCAAAGTGGCTTACACGTACCTACTCTTTCTGTCCCAACAACAGACACCCTGAGAGGTAGGAGGGGCTGACTGCCCTGTGAGAACAGCTCTATCAGGACTGTGACTGGCCCAAGGACACCCAGCTGGCTGCATGTGGAGGAGTGGGAAATCAAACCCAGGTCACCAGATTAGAAGCCACTACACCAACTTTGCAGCCATCCCAGTATGACTGATGAAGTAGAATCATAGAATCATAGAGTGGGAAGGGGCCATATGGGCCATCTAGTCCAACCCCATGCTCAATGCAGGATCAGCCTAAAGCATCCAGGTTAAGTATCGAACTGCTGCTTAAAAACTGCCAGATGTCCTATTTGCTTTTATTTTGACCTCCCTCCCTCCCTCCCTCCCTCCCTCCCTCCCTCCCTCCCTCCCTCCCTCCACCCACCCACCCACCCACCCATCCATCCATCCATCCATCCATCCATCCATCCATTGATTGACTGACCTGCTGACCTACGCTGTCTCCCGTCCTCTTATCTACACCAATCTGCTTGCATCTAAAATTCGAAGTTTACAAAAACTTAAAATGTGTGAATGTGCTGGGAGACGTTTTGTCCCTGCAAATGTTGACTTTTGCCCTTGAGCCAGTTGCTCCAGCTGGTTCCACCAGGGGGCAGTAAAAGCTGCCATGGCTGTGAATGTGACTTCCTGGAACAGCAGGGTACCAGAGGTGACAGAGGCAGGCAGGGATGGCAATCCCATGCCCCATGCCATGCACTGCTCACTGATGTCCCTCCACTACCCCCATTCCCATGCTAACAACTGCGTGACTCCCCCATGGCCCAGCAACCCTCCTTTCTTCCTTCACCCCTGAGCTAAAGTTCAAAGGTGACCAGGCAGCAGCTGTGAATGGGGGAGGACCCATTAAAGGGCTAGAAAAGTGCAGGGTCAGGGACATGGAGCTCAGCCCTTTCACTTTTAGGTTAGAGGTCAGCTTTGTCCTCAGCTTAGCTATGACAAGAGCATCACTGGCAGCCTTCAAGCAAAGGTTGGATACACACTTTTCTTGGATGCTTTAGGATGCTTTGGGCTGATCCTGCGTAGAGCAGGGGGTTGGACTAGATGGCCTGTATGGCCCCTTCCAACTCTATGATTCTATGATTCTATGATTCTATCCATGGGGATATACTCCACCCACAGCCTGTTGGAGTGAGTGACTCAGCATGTCGAGTCCCTGGAAATGGTGCTACCGGGTATATCAGCAAATATCTCCTTGAATAGGATGCCTCTCCTGATCTTAACTTGGGAGCTGTCCTCTGACCCTTCCTCCCTCTGTCTTCTCACTCTCTGCACATGGCCTTCCATGGAGACACATAGCTCTGCGGGTCCCTCCCACCGAGACAATGCTCTCATACTCCCACACGTGTGACGCCGGCCAAGCTGGCGATTTGTGATAGAGAAAGTATTCTTTAGATTAGGCCTTTTCCTCTTCTGTTGACTGCACCCTGAACGTGACCTGAAATTACTTGAATAAATGTGAGTTTACATATTTTTCCAATACACTTCTTGTGAGATTTATTTCCTGCACTCTGTATTGTGTTTCTGTGACTGGGCAAACTCTGCTACATTAACTAGATTTCACAATACAGCCACCCCATACTCTTTCCTTCTGGATTTTTCAAAATCCAGCTCAAAGAGAAAGCCCCAGGAGTTCAATAAGCATGCTTTGAAACAATGGAAGCTGTATGGAAGCTCCCCCAAAATGTGAGGGCATGCTGTATTTCACATGACAGAAAACTCTCAATCGAAAAAGTCCCTGTACTACATCATAGGTTGGTTTTGATGAAATGGAGGTAAATATGTGCATAGTATGCTGAATTCCATCGAGGATGGGCGGAGAGAAAAAAGGATTTTTATAAATTGATGTTGGGCCAAACAGTCCTTGCCCTTCATTTTCCTGTTCTACTCGGGTCCAACAGATTTTGCAGGTTTGTGTCGCATTCCATAAAACCTGCAATACCTGTTTTTCTCTTGACCAGCCCCAGTCTAGCCCTGCAGAGCAAAAGGCACCAGGGATCAAAGGTCCCTGAAGTCATCTCCAGTCTCTTCTAACATCTCTATTGCGAGGAAGTCTCTGCAAATCACACACCTTATTTGTGAGGCTTGTGGCCCTGGCAAACATGGTTCCAAACCTCAGCACTGCCTTCACCAATCCAAACTGGATCCAGACCTGAATATTTGCTTCCTTGACCTGCCTCCATCCATAACACATCTGAGCCAAGCGGTGATAGTTCTGAATCAAGCCATGCCAAGGGATTAGAGAGCACAAGGAGAGAGAAAAAGAAAGAAATCTCAGCCCTACGTTAGAAAACAAATGTCTCACACTTTGTAATTTATTGTTAACCCAAATACATATTTCAGCACTTTTAAAATTTTCCTTTCTCGTTTTCGTTTGTGAGTCCTGTGATTAGGAAGTGAAGAGATGCGCCTCTCACTTCAGAACAGAACTGGCCCTTGGAATGAGCCAAAGATCCAGTTCGTTTTGCATTCTTATTCCAGCAGAAACCAGAGACTTCTGGGAAATATAAGGCAAGGCAGGAAATGAACAGCCCTTTTCTGATTGTTTCCCCTCGCTAGCTCAATTTCCTCAGGGTCAGATGGGTTGATGGGTTAGTATTTCAGTGGGAGAGTCCTGAGGAAGTCCAGGATTGCTACACAAGGGGTTGCCAGCTCTATGTCAAGAAATACCTGGAGATTTTGGGGGGTGAGGGAATGGAGGCTGGGGAAGGCAACATTTAGGGAGGGGAGGGACCTCCTCAATGTACAATGCCATTGAGTTTACCCTCCAAAGCAGCCATTTTCTCCAGGGGAACTGTTCTCTGCTGCCTGCAGAAGAACTGTAATAACAGGAGATCTCCGGGTCCCACCTGGAGGTTGGCAACCCCAGCTATGTAGAAGGCAGACAGTGGCAAACCACCTCTGAATGTCTCTTGCCTTGGAAACCCTGAGGGGTTGCCATAAACTGGCTGCAAATTGATCACACTTAGGGCAGGGGTATTCAACCTGTGGTCCTCCAGATGTTCATGGACTACAATTCCCACAAGCCCCTGCCAGCGTTTGCTGGCAGGGGCTCGTGGGAATTGTAGTCCATGAACATCTGGAAGACCACAGGTTGAATAACCCTAGTGTAGGGCATTAATTAGAAGGAGAGGGTTCCATTTGGATATTACGGCTATTGGCTACTGTAGCCCTATCCTCCATGAAGAAAATCTTCGAAGAGTAGCCAGGTCAGATTGTGTCTAGCAAAATCCCGGGGCACCTAAAAGACCTGGAAGCTGCACTTCAAGCAGAGTCTACGCAGGGTATGCCGTACGGGTGTTGGCTTGTTTCAGTTACTGGAATCATTTCACCCCAATTGCCTTCAATGGTGCCGACAGAATACTTAGCTTGTGAAAATTATGATATCCAGTTTCGATTCTTGCCCTGTATGACAGACAGTTCAGTGGCCAAGGCTTTACCCCAGTCTGAGAGCCCTGAGTGGGTTCAAATGGAAGTTTTCAGTTGAGAGTGTCCAGTAGGAGTTACAGTTGAGAGCTGACAGTTAACAGTGAGAGAACAAAGCAGACTGGGAGAGAATCAAGAAGTTAGGGAAATGTGTGTGTGTGTGTGGGGGGGGGGGGGTTGATCCTATCTGATCCTAAGTCTGAGAGAAATTGCTCCTAGAAGATGGGGGTGATTCCTGGCCAGTAGATAAGGAAGGGAACTGGAACTTGTGTGAATGTTCCTGCCTTCAACAACTGTAGAGTCTGTGAAACCAAGAAACTTATGCTTCTTTATGTAAGGGGGGCAAAACTAGCAGAAATCTCTCTACTCAAGTTCTAAAGACCTGTCTGAGTTACAAAAAAGTTATTTTGGTGACAAATGATCTGATGTTTATATTTATTCAAAGTTACATCATTCCTGTTGCCTACTCACCTCATAAATCCTAAACCTGATTCCTACCTGACCATTTCCTCTCAAAATGATATAAATCAGTCCTTTGTTACTATGGCTGGTGTAGCAGCAATGGAGCTTCCACATGGAAAGTTTCTCTGCGGTTTTGCTGCCCTAGTTTCTTTCGACAGCCACTTCCCTTCCCCTGGACCACCTGGCCTTTAAGCAGATTTTTTTTAATGGAGATTTTGAGGGTGGATATGGGAGTGGGTGGAATTTGGGGTGGGGAGGGACCCCACTGGAGGATAATGCTATGGAGCCCAACCTTCAAAGCAGCCATTTTCTCTAGGGGAATTGACTTGGCGATAAATTGTCATTCTGGGGGGGGGGGGGGGTCCCCAGGCCCTACCTGGGTACCGGCATCCCTACTAAGCTGCCATTTTCTTCAGGGGAACTGATCTCAGCTGTCTACAGATCAGTGGCAGATTGGGAAACCGAGGGTGGGAAAATCCAAGCTTGCCTACTCTTGTGGCAACCGTCCCGTCTTTACTGTGATCTTTCCAAATCTTCACAGCAAGGCATCTTTGAGAAGGGTCAGACAAAAGCTGGGGAAACCCAGAGAGTTGTAGGATGATGCTATAGGGAAGTGGAGGGGGAAGAGATACTCTTTACACTAGCATCAAGCCCAAGGCAAATAAACGGTGTGGAAATAGCCCACGAATCTTGAATCTAGCAGAGGACAATACAAAAGCAGAGGAAAAGTCAGAAGAACCTAAGGTCAAGTGGAATCCTAGCTGGACAGCAGCAGCAACCAACATATTTTTCTTACTCTGTCAGAGAGCAGAGCAGTGGCATGCAGATTTGCTCCCTGCGCTGGTGACTCCATAAGGCCTGGCAAAAAGAAGACCTCCCTTGGGCTTGAAGACTACATTTTACTTGGGGTTTCCTGAGCAACAAGGGTTATCTTTTTATTGAAAAGCCCCATTTGTTTGCAGGAGATGAAGGCCTCTTTGAACTCCCACTTGCTGAGATCCTTTACCTGGAGATGCAAAGCAGGCATTCTACCACTGAGTCACAGTCCTGTAGGAACGACTTACCGTATTTGCCGGCGTATAAGACGACTGGGCGTATAAGACGACCCCCCAACATTTCCACTCAAAATACAGTACTATGGGCCACTATGGGCAGCTATGTCTATCCCAACTGAAGTGCACCCGGCGTATAGGACGACCCCCCCCCCACTTGGAGGCATGTTTTTCAGGGGGGAAAAGTAGTCTTATACGCCAGCAAATACTGTAATTTTTTCCCCAAACAAATCAATAAGAAATAAATTAAGATATGCTGACCTCCAGGGCTGGAGATGGAGAGCCAGACCTGAAAAAGGGAAGTTTACAGTCTCTTTATTAAATATTATTATAGCAGTTATGGATTCTCTAGAGAACGCAGGAATTTCAAAGAAGTTAGAGAACTTTCATTCAAAGGGGGATTGAAACAGTTGCACTTGCTGGCACCCCGGCACCGGTAATAAAGTTGTCACTTTATTGATGGACGAGAGGTCATAAATATAGAGATTTTGATTGGTTTGTCAGGACAAAGAGAAAATAAGAACACGCGCGTAGTACATGTCCTGCCCCCTCCCAGGAATGGAAACCATGAGAGACGCACGCCTGGGAGGGGAGAATGGAAGCAGCTAGTTCTTTAGCTTGTGGCCGAGTCCATCAACCTGTGGTCCTCCAGGTATCCATGGACTACAATTGCCATGAGCCCCTGCCAGAGTTTGCTGGCAGGGGCTCATGGCAATTGTAGTCCATGGACATCTGGAGGACCACAGGTTGACTATCCCTGCATTAAGAAGAAGAAGAAGAAGAAGAAGAAGAAGAAGAAGAAGAAGAAGAAGAAGAAGAAGAAGAGTTGGTTAGGGCTTATCCTGCATTGAGCAGGGGGTTGGGACTAGATGGCCTGTATGGCCCCTTCCAACTCTATGATTCTATGATTCTATGGTTCTTATATGCTGCTTTTCTCTACCCTAAGGAGGCTCAAAGTGGCTTACAGTCGCCTTCCCTTTCCTCTCCCCACAACAGACACCCTGTGAGGTGGATGAGGCTGAGAGAGCCCTGATATCACTGCTTGGTCAGAACAGCTTTATCAGTGCTGTGGCGAGCCCAAGGTCACCCAAGGCTGGCTGCATGTGGGGGAGTGCAGAATCGAACCCGGCATGCCAGATTAGAAGTCCGCACTCCTAACCACTAGACCAAACAGAAGGCAGGAAAGGCCAGCCCCCCCCCCCACACACACACACACTGGAGCTCCTGAGGATCCCTGGGGGTCTGTGAACCCAGACTGGGAGTCCTTGGTTTAGGAAAACAGTACGATGAGTATGTAAATGTATAAATACTGGTTGCAGTTTGGATTTTCAAGGTTTCTGTTTGGTGATTTTCTGACAGATGCCTCTCTTATTCCACCACTGCTGAACGGAGATCTTTTTTCTTCTTCTCGCATATTCTTATTGGTTAACCAGTTAATGAATTGATTTGATTATTGAGAACATTGAAGCACCAAGTCTGCAATCCCGTCCCACCTTGCCACCTGGCAGGATAAGAGGAAAGGGAGACCTCTGTATCAAAGACCTTCAAGAATGCTAATATTGCCCAGCCATGCCATATTCAGTGGACTACGAGGAAAATTCCTTGTGAAAACTTTTTCATACCTGTTAGATTTCATGGAAATATCCGAGGCAGTTGAAATACCGAATCGTATGTTGCTCATTAAAAATGTTCTCTCTCTCTCTTTCTCTCTTTTTGTCTTAAAGATGTGCCAATAGGTGTTCCCCTTTGTTCCTGGTATCTGAGGATTGCAACAGTCTTTTACATGTCCAGCCAAGTCAAGCCCAGATGTTGTGCTACACTTTCATATTTATGGGTTTCCCCCTACGCACACCTATTGAATAAATATTCACCCACATAGCGAAGGAGTCAGCGCATCATGTCATCGTACGTTGTGAAGTCCTGTTTAGTGTTGCTATCTCTTCCCCCACCCTCCTACTTATTTAACTTAACTCTGAAAGTTAGTACACCAGGATGGAATTTCTCATAGCATAGCCATGATTCATGGATAGCACAGCAAGTGACCACATGATGAAACACATAAACCTTCTTCAATGGAAAGGTCATCATCACTGACATAGCTCTGCCTAGTTTCCCAGCTCTGCCCCAGAGGATTCATAGAATCACAGAATCATAGATTTGGAAGGGACCTCCTGGGTCATCTAGTCCAACCCCCTGCACTATGCAGGACTCAGAACCCTATCACTCATCCACTGTCACCTGCCACCCCCTTGAACCTTCACAGAATCAGCCTCACTGTCAGATGGCTCTCCAGCCTCTGTTTAAAAATCTCCAAAGATGGAGAACCCACCACTTCCCAAGGAAGCCTGTTCCTGTAGATCTGGGAGTGGTACGTGGCCAGGAAAATCTCTAAGGAGGGAGTGGTGATGTCAAAGTTGCCCACTCTAGTTTGGACAGTTCCTAGAGGATTGGAGATTGAGTATGTGGAGATGAATTCATCTTGGGGAGGGTGTTGAAGAAATTCCTGTTGGTGGATGTTGGTGTTATTGTCTGGAGACAATGGTTGCCTTGGAATGTGGGCTGCATGGCATTATAATTTTAGCGACTTGGTCAACATCATTGTTAGCATTTTTAAAATTGTATAAAAATATTAATAGCAAAATTGTTCTTTATCCCAGGTGCCCAGGTAGATTCTCAGGACAACGAATATGATTCGAGGCATGCTTGGGTCATAGTTTTTCATTCATTCATTCATTCATTCATTCATTCATTCATTCATTCATTCATTCATTCATTCATTCATTCATTCATTCATCCATTCATCCATCCATCCATCCATTCATTCATTCATTCATTTCCCTCCGCTCTCGAAACAAACTCGTGGTGGGTTACAATGATAAAAAACCACAGTAAAACCCCATTAAAACGGACAACAAAATCTCAATAGTTTAAGTCGAAGTGACCCTGCATTTACAAATCTAGACATGTAGGGCTTTTCTGCATTCTCATTTTCCTTGCTTTTGTGTTCCTTCAGTTTTGTATGTGTGTGTTTCTGTTCCACGTGTGTTTTGCTCCCCCTAGTGGTCAATTCGATTTGGTCGATTTTATTTATCTTTATTTGTAATTTGATTTCTAGACTGCCGCTCCCAGCGAACTGGCTCGTGGTGGATTACAAGATATATGCAAAAACATAGTTACATAAAAATATTATAGCAATAAAATCCCCAAATCTTATCCCAATGAAATATAGATGAACAGTAAAAAAAACAGCAGAATAAGATGGTGGCATAACTAAAAGATCTCCCCAGCCTCTCATGCAGTTGATTCAGTGGGCTGGAGTGGCTAGGGATATGGAATACAGCAAGGCAGTTCTATATAGGTCTAATATCCAAGAACCAGGTGGGGAGTTTGATATTCCCCAGTACACATCGCCCCCAGCCTCAACCAAACGCCTGGCAGAAGAGCTCCGTTTTGCTTTATGTCTGGCACAATTCTATGTCAATCATAAAGCAATGTAATATTGAATTCACCACTAGAGGGAGAAAACACATAAATAACAGAACAGCAGTTTTGACAGCTTCTATATGTTTGCTATTCTCCCTAGTCTAAGGCTATGTTCTGGCTAGATCCAGAGCTAGATTTCTTAACTTTTCAAAACATGTTGATGCAGAAATAACTCTCAATTTTTAAATTTTGAAAATGTGTCCATTTCAGAATTCGATCAACGTTTGGAGCATTATCTAGTTTATATTGTTGAAGATTAGAATGAGGATCCCGAAAAGTGTAGAAAAATTAAATCTCTTAAATAAGCAAATGTAGTTGGAACAGATGTGGAAAGAATTTGAAGGGCTGTGGGAGAAGGAATACGAATATAATGGAGACCTGTGAAGAAGGAATTCCAGAGAAGACCAAAGGAAGTTGAATCCCGTGAAGGCCAGGGACAACTGAATGAAATGAAGGCAGAATCCAACAAAGACTTGGTCTTCATTGATTCTGTGGACTTCCATTTCATTCTTTCCTTTGACAGGAATCAAGCCGATCATAGTTTTTCCTGGGCAAATTTTGTGACTTTGATTATGTGTTCTTCCTTAACAACCCTATGCATTAGGTTCTTGTTCATTATAAAAATGTATGGTTTGAATTTTGTCTGTTACACAGTTACCTAGTTCAGTTGTTGCCCATGGGACTTATCCCCTTGCTGAACAAGCTCATTGTTTCTGGTTCCGGCTGAAAAAACATCGGTTTCCCTCCCCTGTAACACTTATGTGATGCTGTTCTGCTTTGGGGTGGTGTGTGTGTGTGTGTGTCAGAGAGAGAGAGAGAGAGAGAGAAAGAGAGAGAGAGAGAGAGAGAGAGAGAGAGAGAGAGAGAGAGAGAGAGAGAGAGAGAAACCCAAGTCTCTTCAGCTTGTACATGTCGATAAACCTGTAGGTCTTCGAGAAATCTAATCTCCGTACTGAGTCTAGCGTGCAGAAGTGAACACTGGTGCCTGATGGGAAACCAGGATCAATCTAATCCACTAGTGGATTCTTCTGTTTCCCATCATAGGAGAAGCTGCAAACCTGGCAGGTAAAGGTCTTGACAGAGCATTAGGAAAATGTTTTATCACAGCAACGCGTGGAGATTAGTTTTATTTAACAACTGCACAGCAGAAAGCAAAATGACAGAATGCTTAAAATGTAACGTAATTAAAAAAGAGACGATAAACCAATCCTTGCAAATGGCTTCAAAGGGCAGCTAATTGTGGAAACTACACCACATGAAGCAAAGGGACCAGGCATGTCCAAGAATCTCCTTCCAGATAAATGGTGAATGATAATGAGAAGAGAATCTTGCCGCTATGGAAGTTCTACTGAATAGATCTCGCCCATTCCCAGTCTGTGAAGGTATACTTTCAAATGCCATGCCTGCCCTTCCTTTCCATGGGATCAAATAGACAATTGCCATTCTCCATTTGCTGCCATCCTGTTTGCAGAAAGTAGAATATTTAGACCGGCTGCCATAATAAATAGTCCCGTGCAAAAGAAAACAAGCTCTTGAATCCTAAAAGTCAAGACAAACACTGCTCCTTGGTGATTCATTGATATTACTTGGCTGTTCTATCTGCTTATCATAAATCAGGAACTCCAAACAAATGAATAAAGTGTTTTGCCTGAACAGTGATTGTATCATGACCATTGGGTGTGCATATGGTTGAGCATATGGTTGGCAAGAGCTCAAAACTCTAGGGCACCATAAAATATTTAACCCGTCCTCTAACCCTGGTGTAGTCTGTATGGGTCTTTTTACCCATTCCCAGTTCAAATGAATCCCTCCTGTCTACACTAAATTCAATTTCCATTTTGATTTTGGGTGCTTTAAATTTTCCCTCTGCAACATGCGTGATTGATCTGGAGTGACCCTACCTTTCCCTCCGCAATATCCAGAAGTGGACATAACCCTTGATATTTGAAAAATCGCCACCAGTAAGTGTGCATATTTATGCTTTTTGCAAATGTAGTCCCTTCTCCCATGCTTCGTAGCAAAGCAGTCTTCCCTGATTGGCCAGGCCATCAGTTCAAAGACTTCCTGGTTCCTAGTTCCTTGTCTTAAAGTGACTGTGCTCCTAACTTCTCTCAGAAGAGATTTACCTCTTGTTATTTCCCTCTCCTCGGCTGTCTTTAATCAATGCATATTATCTTTTTCTCACCTGGTAAACATTTTCTATGGGGTCATGATGCCATGGTGAACATTTTCTATGGGGTCTTGAGTGGAACAAACATGCACCAAGATAAGAGTACTAATATAAATGAAGAACCATCAGGAATCCTGGGTATGTTTTACTGTTTCGTGTATTGTTATCTGGGGTCAATTAGAACTCACAAAACATCTTCTCATCTTCACATTAGTCAGGCGGCACACAGATTTGCATAGGAATATTTTAAAGCATGCTGCTCTATCTGCTATTTATGAGAGTCTGTGCTTATGGTGAGCTCTTCCTAGGATTTTGCCCTTTTTAGTATTGTGTCCTGTTTATTTCTCTTGGTTGTCCCCCTGTCTCTGACAGACAGATCCTAGAGATGCTCTGGAGTGACTCTTGAGCCTCAAGAAAGCAGGTAGAAGCAGAGCCCTGCTGATCAGGCTTTTTGACCGTTTCCGCATTAGAAGACATATCTTGTTTTAGCCTCAATTGGATGATGCAAGTTGACTTTCTGCATTTGACTTTCTGCACTTCCCTCATTTCCCAGGCTGAAATTTGCCATATGTTTTCTGCAATGGGGTCAGAAGGACGAGGAAAGAGGTGTACCCAAACACTCAAAATGGTGGGCACAGCAAAAAACTTGAATGTAGGCATTTCCATACTGAATAGCCCCGATTTAGACTCTGTTAGATCCCACTCTAAAAGATGAAATCCAGTTTCCTGGGGATTCCTGAGGGGGCAATTTGGGTCTGCCCCGGAAGAAGCTGATTTCAGGACAGAAACAGATGAAAAAGCCAACAGAAATTAAGCAGAAAAAAAAGCTAGCCTTTTGTGGCCATTCCCAATTTATATTGTTGGCCTTGAATTTCCTATTTGCCTTTTAAAGAAAATCGTACAGGCTTTAAACAGAAAAGGGAGGAAGAAATATATCTACTCACAGTACATTAATTTTAACTCTCAAAAGCTACGATTTAAACTATTTTAAAGAAGATGGTATGTACAGCCCACCTCCTGTTTTTAATAAAAAATGCATTTTCTTAGAAGAGAGAACTCCCTGCATTCCTTCATAGTTGGCCTTTGATGGAGATTTCCAGACTGGAGCATGTACAAGGCATCACTTCTTAATGAATGATTTTTATTCACGGTGATGCCAGTTCTTAAGACGGAGAGCTTCCTTCGGGCCCTGGACCAACCTTAGCCAAATAATTGAAGAGCTTATTGGTTGTAGTGCCCCTGTGTGACACCAAGTATTGGACTGAATGGCCCATTGGTTTGATCCAGCATGGCTATCTATGTTCTTATGTTCTAACAGTTAACATTAACTTTAAAAACTGCATGTCATCACTGGCATATATGGGCACCATTTCCTAATTTTTGACCTTTTCTAGAGAAGATGCCAGCTTTTACCATAGGGTTTCCTAAAGTTACCCATGGCCACTTCCTAGTTTTCCCTGGAAGTGACATCATCAGACAAATGACCCTCCCCCAAGACACACAATGGGCCTACTCTCAGCCCTCCCACCAGTTGCCAGTATCGGCCAACTCTGTCCCTTTAACAGAGGCTTAATTGGGTGTTAATTACCCAGGTGATGCTATAGACCTTGATGCTGTGAACATTTCCAGCTGCCCATTTCTATATACTTACCCTCCATTACAGAGCCTCTTTTGGTGCAGAGTGGTAAGGCAGCAGACATGCAGTCTGAAGCTGTGCCCATGAGGCTGGGAGTTCAATCCCAGCAGCAGGCTCAAGGTTGACTCAGCCTTCCATCCTTCTGAGGTCGGTAAAATGAGTACCCAGCTTGCTGGGGGGTAAACGGTAACGACTGGGGAAGGCACTAGCAAACCACCCCATATTGAGTCTGCCATGAAAACGCTAGAGGGCGTCACCCCAATGGTCAGACATGACCCGGTGCTTGCACAAGGTTTTACCCTCCATTAAAGGTGCAGGACTCTTTTCTGGCAACCCTGGCATTGAACAAACGGATGAGCACCAGGGGGAAACACCCTTTGGCCTTTCCACAGAGCCGCATGAGAAGTAGGAAATATTTTCAACAAAGGGTGCTCCAAGCCAAGCATTCCGAGGCGCTTTGATTCAGAGCGTGCTGTAATTTAAGGAGGCATGAGCGGGTGGCGAAGAGGAAGAGAAAGGAGAGGTGGCTTGCTGTGCCCTTCCAGTGCCTGGTTAGGAACAACATCAGTTGAGAGTCCAAGGCAGGATAGTTCCCGCTCAGATCTATGATATAGAGCAGTGGTCCCCAACCTTTTTATCGCCGGGGACCACTCAACGCTGGGGACCACTTACCAGGGACCACTCAACGCCTTTTACTGAGGCCCAGTGGGGGGGGGGGTAGTTTACTCCTCTACTCTCAACCACTGCCCTAACGCTCTCTGATCGCTATGGTAATGTTTAAACATCCCTTCAAAATAAGATACAGACATGCCACAACAATGAACATAAGGAACATTTTATTTTCATGGAAATTTTAACTCATGACAATGACAAATCAATGGGAACCCTGAACTTGTTTCTCTGCAACAAGATAGTCCCATCTGGGAGTGATGGAAGACAATGACACCCGAAGTGTGTTGTAAAGGGCCGGGGGGGGGATGAAGTAAAGGGCCGGGGGGGGGGGTGAGAAGGCATCCTTCGGGGCCCACCTCCAATTAGTCAAAGGACCACATGTGGTCCGTGGCCCACAGGTTGGGGATCGCTAATATAGAGCAGGGGTAGTCAAACTGTGGCCCTCCAGATGTCCATGGACTACAATTCCCAGGAGCCCCTGCCAGCGAATGCAGGGCCGCAGTTTGACTAACCCTGATAAGGAGGGAAAGACATTTTCAACCAGTGCACACGTGCATCCATCAGCTGTATCTTGGGGGTAACTGGCTTGTGTGAAGGAGCCACACCAGAGGACATTCATTCGTGTCTCACGCTGGTTCAGAAGACGATGCTTTGCAACAGAGTCCGTTCAGGGCAGGTTTGGGGGCTTGGAGAAGATGCCTTCCAGTTCTCCCTAAAGAAGCACAACTCCCCCTCCCTGGAGGAAGGAACAGAGTTCAGCTGTTTCCTGCCTTTTAACGCTCTGTTGGCCCTGGCCAGCACCATGTAGCAAGAGACCAGTGCAGTGAAATGGTTAAATATGGTGACCTTTAAGTATTAGAAAGATTGTCACTTGGAGGAGGGCAGGGAAAGGTTCCTGTAGGCAGCAGAGGAGAGGACCAGCAGTCATGGGTTTAAACTACAGGGAGAAAAGTACTGCTAGATATCAAAGGGGTAAAATTCAGTCAGAGTGGTTCAGCAGTAGAACCAGCTGCCTAAGGAGGTGGGGAGCTCCCCCTCACCAGCACCTTCAAGCAGTGGCTGGACAGATCCTTATCATGGATGCTTGAGGCTGATCCTGCACTGAGTGAAGGGTTGGGCTAGATGGCCTGCCTGGCCCCTTCCAACTCTATGGTTCAAGAATTCCATGAACTAGGATTGGGAGACACAATCTGAAACGCCACTCTGCCACAGAGGCTTACTGGGTGAACCCTGGCCAGCTGCTTCTGCCAGGCCCAGCACATTCATTCAAAGATGGAGGTCACATGTCACTAAAAGTATAGTTAGATTGTCATGGCTTGGCTTCCATGTCCTCCTGCCTGTTTCCCTGTTTCCCCTCTACTCCAGACTAGGGCTGACCCCTCCAAGTGGTGACTGGAGATCTCCTGGGATTACAATTGATCTCCAGGCAACAGATCACTTCACCTGGAGAAGATGGCCCCTTCAGAAGGAGGACTCTGCAACATTATATCTCATCATAGTGTTAGCAGAGTGTGACTATGCAGAGAAAGCGGAGAACCGGGCCACTTAAAGAATAAAATAGTTTTATTTATGAAGAGAAATAGCTATGTACAGAAAGAGAAATACAGAGACCTAAATTGCGGTTCCGTTCTAAAATCCCTGTTTTGCTTTTGTTTCTCCTTCAGGCCAAATAACCTTGCAATTTTTAAAATGCCATTTCTGTTTTCCTCGCGTCTAATTCGCCTGGTTAGACTTATACGTTTTAAATATTATTTTTGGAATTATTATTGGCATATAAATAATGCATAATGTATGTCAAAAATCAGGGGTAGTCAAACTGCGGCCCTCCAGATGTCCATGGACTACAATTCCCAGGAGCCCCTGCCATGCTGGCAGGGGCTCCTGGGAATTGTAGTCCATGGACATCTGGAGGGCCGCAGTTTGACTACCCCTGTCAAAAATAAATGAAGAAGACTGAAGTTACTGGTTATACTGCTTGAGAACCTTCTTTGACGTATGATGCTAGTCCTCATGAATATGTATTTTTATTTTCAAGTGGGTTGCTATGTTGGTCTGACGTAGCACAACAAAAATTGAGTCCAATAGCACCTTTAAGACAAACAAAGATTTATTCAAGACATGGGCTTTCATGTGCAGGCACACGAAAGCTCATGCCTTGAATAAATCTTTGCTGGTCCTAAAGGTGCCATTGGACTCAATTTTTGTTATATATTTTTATTGTTAGCATATTTCCGCAGGTATGAGCCCCCAGAATTGACAACCAGGAAGTGTTAGGTTTGCAAATGGATGAAAAATATATTAGCATGGCTTGCTTTTGTCTGTTAACAGAAGATTGATCGGTAGAGAGCAGCAAGCCAAGTACTTCATAGTATGGAAAAACTTTATCCCTAGTTGACATTTGAAGATCAAATTCCTGTTAAAGTGCGGAATTTATTTTGATCATCCAGCTTTTCTCTCTAATGGGCTTACAACATTTAAGGTTCTGTTTTTAAGTGCACTCGTGGTCTGGGCCCAGCACATCTGAGGGTCTTCGAACTCCTTATGCCTCCTGGAGAGCGGTCTGTTCTATGAATTCTAATAGGTTGATGATCCCTGGCCTGCATGAGGTATGCCTGGCCTTGACCAGGGCAAGGGCCTTTTTGGTCCTGGCCCCTATGTGGTAGAATGAGCTCCCAGAGGGTCTGAGGGCCTTCCTGGACTACCTCACTTCTGCAGAGCCTGCAAGACAGAGCTCTTTCACCAGGCCTTTGGTTGAGGAAAATCTTGTTGGGCTGCTCCCCCAAGCATCTATCCTGAGGCATTGGGTCGAGACAGACCTGGGGAGCCAGGAATTTTTGGGGGAGTGGGTTTGGTATTTATTGTTAGAGGCTTTACTTTATTGGATCATTGTATAAGTCTATTTTATTGTATATTGCTTGTAGACCGCTGTGAGGCTGCTGGCCCAAGAGCAGCGGTTAATAAATGTAATATTATTTTTAAAACAATTTTTCCCTCCTCCTTCCTTTTTATTCTCATAAGAACTACCCAGTGAAATAGCTCAGGCTGAAAGAAAAGGATGGCCCCGAGGCCATGCCATGTCTTTCTGTGGCAGAGCTGGGCTAGGTCTGCTTTGGGTTGGGAAATACCAGGAGATTTGGGCGGTGGAGCCACGAGAGGGCAGAATTTGGGATGGGGAGGGACCTCAGTGGAATATAATGCTATGGACCCCACCCTCCACAGCAGCCATTTTCTCCAAGGGAACTGATCTCTGTTGCCTGGAGACGAGCTATAAAACTGGGGGATCCACAGGTCCTACCTGGAGACTGGCAACTCAATAACCTGGATCTCCTACAGGTGCTAAGTTCAACACTCTGCTCTATGCTTGCTTAACCAAGCAATGGGTTAAATCCAGACAGAATTGGCAGTTTCCGCTGATTAGCAATTTTCACTGCAGCCCCCTCCTCATGTCACCCCCCAGGAGGTAGCAATTGTGAAGACCAGTGGGTCGAAGTGGGAGAGGGAGAGGTAGAACAGTTCCCTTCCACCACTGGAAAATTTCATCTAGATCCAACCCAACGGGAATGTGCACTTCTCTTTCCAAGTCAGCCATCCAAGTCACCTTGCAATCTCGACCCGCCAGGTTTCAAGATCATTCTCTGCACAAACGAACGGTGGAATCAAGAGAGATGGTTTGTGGCCTCAGCATCGCCTTAAGAAATTAGTTTGTCCGCAGCCTTCCTCACCCTGTTGTGCAAGGAACTGTCTTTGCTGCAAAGCCATTGTGCAGAGTGTGTCGTTTCCATCCGTGGTTCCGTTCGGTTCGTTCTTAACCTGCAAGGGGACCAGCTGGGGTCCTCCCCCACCACTTTAAGTCCTTGCCAGAGGTTATTATATTGCAGGCAAAACATCAGAGGAAATAGTTGGAGAGCCCCGAGGAGCAGACCGCAAGGGTCACGCTATAACATTAGAAGCTTTGGAACAGTCAATATTATTTCAAATCCTAGCAATAGGAAATATTTTAATTCTTGCTTTTCAACGTCCCTGGATATGTTGCTTCATAACACTCCACCCTTCTCCCATCTGCTAACGGTCGCCAGCTATCTAAGGTTAGGACTAATCGAGTCCAGCTCACCAGCGCCGACTGCTCGTCCGCATGCAAAGCCAGGGGCGGGGCCAGGAAAAGTGCCCCACCTGAGCTGCTGATGTCATAGAGGACATATTGACTCGAGAATCTGGAAGCAGCAGATGTCTTTGACGATGGGTCGCTTTGTTTATGCTCTGTGGTGGCAACAGAAAGAGCCAATCCCCCCAGCCCAACTCTCTCAAATAAATAACAATTCCACCCTGGTGAGTTGAATTCTGCAATCCGTACCGTATAATAGCATAGATGTTGAACACCGTAGCATGGGTTCATAGCCTTATTGAGTCCGGGTGGATTTTGGGGGTTTTGAAAGCAGCTAGGGCAGTGGTTCCCAAACTCTTTGGGCTACCACCCCCTTGGCTCCCAGGCCACATCCCTAGTGCTCCCATGTATATATTCAAACACACTCCTCTTTCCCGGTGTCAAAACATTATGCTGCCGATACTTGGTTTTTGGTTGTTATGCAGTGGCCATGTTTTGGTCCGGAAAAAGATTCTTTGCAAAAGTCACTTGCAGAAGCCATTTTGGGTCCTTGTTGGGGAGAAGAACAGATGGGGTGGGGGGAGGGAGAGAGAGAGAGAGAGAGAGAGAGAGGCATCCAATGGAGAATCCCATAGCCAGGAGCAAGCAACAGAAGGCTTTTCTGGTCTCTCAGAGATGGAGACTTTTGGGGAAGTTTGCCAACCCTGGATTAAGAAATTCCTGAATATCTGGGGTACAGCCTGGGAAGGACAGAGTCTAAGGAGGAGAAGGAGCTCAGCAGGAATACGATTCTCTCCAGCCCGCCTTCTGAAGCTGTTGTTCTCTTCAGGAAGCTAAGCAGGGTGGGCACTGGCCAGAACTGGGATGGGAGACCCCCAAGGAAGTCCAGAGGCGGCCAATGGCAAACCACCTTGGAACGTCTCTTGCTAGGAAAACACAGTTGCAGCAGGACTGCTTCCCCCCATTGCCCCCAAGTACCTCACTGGCCCTCTACTGCCTAAAATTTTGTCACCACACTCTGGATCCTTCCGCCACCATCTGGGGGGCATGCCGCCCTCTCAGGGAACCCCTAAGCTAAAGGAACACCATCACAAAAAGCTCATACACAACCTGGTTCCTACAAGCCTAAATTTACCAGCCCGAAGGGGGCAATGGATAGTGATTCACAACAGAGGAAAGATTCCACCAGCTTTATTGCTCTGTGCAAATATTTAGCGGGCAACAAGAACACTTCCTGGTCCATCATTAATCAAATTGCTCCATCCCTGGGTTGAGGGAAAGGAAGAAGGGCAGGGGGGGTGGGGAGAGAAGGGGAAAGTTTTTGCTAATATCATTAAGGAAATGGTTTTTGCCTTTGAGTGAAGGTGTGGTTGGAGATGGGAAGGAATGATAAGGCGCCATGGTGAAGGATGTGAGGAGGACATCATAAATAAACACTATTAATTATATTCACATGGAGACAGAGGAGAAAATGAAGGGCCCTAGGCCAGAAAAGGGAAAACACCGTGGTAGTTGTAGAAGGGGAAATACCTCTGGGCTGATCGTATCATGGGTAGCCTGAAGCAAAGGCAGATGAGAGAACCCTTTGATTTCCCCTCTGCCACATGTAGCCAGCTGGGAGACCGTGGGCTCGCCACAGCCTTGATAGTGCTGTTCTCACATAGTAGTTCTGTCAGAGCTCTCTCAGCCCCACCTACCTCACAGGGTGGCTGTTGTGGGGAAAGGAAGGGAAGACGATTGTAAGCTGTTTTGAGAATAGCAGTGAAAAGCGGAGCATGAAACCAACACTTCTCCTAGACTGAAACTTGAAGGAGAATTCAACCGGAATCTTGTTCCGGTTCCCTGTCACAATCCAATCTAAAATATTGTGTGAAGACCAGAGATCTGGAGAGTTTTAAACAAAACCTATGACTTGGAGGATGCAGGCTCCTTTGTCCCAAACCAGGTTGTATTTTCATCTGCACAGAACTCTGGGATCCCCAGAACTCTGAACGATCCATCTGTGGGTTGAGGTGTCATGTCCACAACAGAAAGGAGAAAATATCCTGACCCAAGTCAAGAACACCCCCACCCCAAAGTAAGGATCAGAATAAGGAAATGGGCTCAAGCCTCTAGGTAGAGCATGATGTAAAATTGAATATTAATATTTATCAAAATTAAAAACCCAAGGCTTAAAGTATAAAGGTAAAGGTATCCCCTGTGCAAGCACCGGGTCATGTCTGACCCTTGGGGTGACGCCCTCTAGCGTTTTCATGGCAGACTCAATACGGGGTGGTTTGCCAGTGCCTTCCCCAGTCATTACCGTTTACCCCCCAGCAAGCTGGGTACTCATTTTACCGACCTCGGAAGGATGGAAGGCTGAGTCAACCTTGAGCTGGCTGCTGGGATCGAACTCCCAGCCTCATGGTCAGAGCTTCAGATAGCATGTCTGCTGCCTTACCACTCTGCGCCACAAGAGGCTCCTGCTTAAAGTATAGCCTCATTCATGTGTACATTCATACTGATGCCTCCACAGACCAGAAGTCTTTCGGTATGGCTGCCTTTATCAATGGTCAGGCATAAATAGAACAGCATATATGAAATACAGGAAAAGAAATATGAAATATACAGTAGGCTCCTTTACATACAATAGTATAAAATGTCTAATAGTTAGGGCACTAAAGACCTTAATCGATTCTATGGACCAGAAGGCCAGATAAAATTCTTTGAGGCCTCTTGTGTTTCTAAAGGAGGCCCTGGTCCAGATGGTCACTTCCAGTGTCCAGTGAGTGTCCTGTAGGAGTCAGACTTTCTCCAAAGTATGCTGAGGACCTTCCTGCCAGCACAGCTTGTCACTTGGGGAGATGCTTCCACGCTTGGGTGGAGACGGATGGGGCCAGCAACTAGTCTCTTTTACTTATTTCTTTTCACAACTGGGAAAGTGTCTGTCACTAATTACTAACATGGACAGTTTTATTCCTCCAATGTTTTGGTGTATTACAACTGAACTCAAATTAATTCAAAAGAAATTCCATCTAAACATGAGGAAGAAGTTCCTCACAGAGCAGTTTCTCAGTGGAACAGGCTTCCTCGGGAGGCATTTTTAAACAGAGGCTGGAGAGCCATCTGACGGAGAGGCTGATTCTGTGAAGGCTCAAGGGGGTGGCAGATTACAGGGGATGAGTGATAGGGTTGTGAGTGTCCTGCATAGTGCAGGGGGTTGGACTAGATGACCCAGAAGGTCCCTTCCAACTCTATGATTCTATGATTCTACTCTTCACTATTTATGGAACTTCACTTTGTATAATTGATTATGGTGGCATTCATGTTTTTGACAATATGTTGTACACCTTTGAGGATCACGCCTGAATTTATACTCTCAGTACTGTTTTGGTGGAGTGAAAAAGCTGGCTGAATCGGTGTGAGGCAATGGTTAAGGGTGTTAGGCTAAGCTAGGCTTTCTCAGTCAGGGTTTTGTTAAACCCTGGGGTTTCATGATAGCCCTGGAAGGGTTTCGCACTTCCGGGGTTTCTCGAAGCCTGAAGAATGTTTCAGGGGTTCCTCAACAGTAAAAAGGTTGAGAAAGGCTGGCCTAAGCCCTGGGAAGCCCAGGTTCAAACCCCTGCTTTGCCATGAAAGTTTGCTGGGTAACTTAGGGCCAGTCACAGACTCTCACCCTAACCTGCTTTAAACGGTTGTTTGTGAGGGTCCAGTAGAAAAGGGAGAGCACTGTAAACCCTTTTGGGTCTCCAACTGAGGAGAAAAGTGGGGGGTATAAATGAAGAAAATAAATCAAATTAGGCTTCAAAGTCTGATTTCCCCAACCGATCAAATTCCAGCAACTTGGATTAGTGACAAATTAATGGTTAGAACAGGCCTCTAGCTGGAACCTTGGCATGACTGGCCGCCTGCAGGGCAAGGGGTTGGCTATAATTGTGTTTTCCATCGGAAACTTCGGTACCTTCTAACAGGATGTTGCCTTATTAAAAAAGAGAGCGATTTTAACTGTTATCGCTGCTAAGAGGCAGGATGTAAATGAGATAGATACTTGGCACAAATATTGGATATAACCATCCCGAAACTGTGGAAGTTCATTAATAAAACGTTTCCGTTGACGTCAAGAACGCTGAGAATAATGGTTGGGTTTTGCATATGTATGCCCATCATTGGATCACTGGATTGGATCATTGGATCATTGGACACGCAGTAATGGGTTTAAACTTCAAGTACAACGATATAGGCTAGATATCAGGAAAAAGTTTTTCACAGTCAGAGTAGTTCAGCAGTGGAATAGGCTGCCTAAGGAGGTGGTGAGCTCCCCCTCACTGGAAGTCTTCAAGCAAAGGTTGGATACACACTTTTCTTGGATGCTTTAGGATGCTTAGGGCTGATCCTGCGTTGAGCAGGGGGTTGGACTAGATGGCCTGTATCGCCCCTTCAAACTCTATGATTCTATGATTCACTCCAAGAGGATGTCTGGCATTTGTGAATAGTCCAGCCCATTTCTGATATCACAAAGCAAATGTCCATATTCGTCAATGTTGTGGCTAACATTTTGAGACCCAGGGGGGCCCAGTGACCAGAGTATGCGTTTGTAATTGGTGGTGGGAAGGGCTGTTAAGTCACAACTGACTTGGGGCAACCCAATGGGATTTCAAGGGAAGAGATTTTCAGAGGTGGTTTGCCGTTGTCTTTCTCTGCCGTTGTCTTTCTCTCCACCCTTCACTTCCTTGGTGGTCTCCCATCCAAATACTAACCTGGGCTGATCCTGTTTAGCTTCTGAGATGTGGTGAGATTGGACTACCATGGGGCCATCTGAGACAGGGCCAGGTTATGACTAGGAAGGATGAAAGTTCAATTCCCAATTTTGCCCTGAGGTTCACTGGGGGGTGACTTTTGCAAGCAGTTCTTTCTTTCTTTTGCTGCACATTTGAAGGATCATCTCTTTCCATCTGAACCCATAAGGTCTTATCATCGTCCAGTTTAGGTTTTTGACAATCCCCTTCTTTTGTGTACCGTTATTGCCTAGCTGTGGGCTTTTTCAGAGATTGTCCATCTTTGTAGAGTGGTTTACTTAACCCTGTTGGACAAATTTCGACCCTCCTGTTTATCAGTAAACTCTACAAGAATGAGTTTTGCTCTATGATGAGCAGAAAACTTTGCAAGGATGAGTGTGTTGCTGTCATTAAGCCATTAATCACATTTTAAACAATTTATTTTTCCTTTGCACGTTGTAGTAAATTATACCAGGTATTCGTTGTATCTTACTTCTCTTGTATTGCTTTGGTGTAAACAGTTATATTTTGTATTTTATTTTTATTGCTCTGGTGTAATTCCATTATAAACTTACCACTACAAGTAGTACTAGAGCGTCTTGTGGCACAGAGTGGTAAGGCAATAGACATACTGTCTGAAGCTGTCTGCCCATGAGGCTGGGAGTTCAATCCCAGCAGTTGGCTCAAGATTGACTCAGCCTTCCATCCTTCCGAGGTTGGTAAAATGAGTACCCAGCTTGCTGGGGGGTAAACGGTAATGACTGGGGAAGGCACTGGCAAACCACCCCGTATTGAGTCTGCCATGAAAACGCTGGAGGGCGTCACCCCAAGGATCAGACATGACTCGGTGCTTGCACAGGGGATACCTTTTCCTTTACAAGTAGTAGTACTATTACTACAGCCCATCAGCTTCACTGAGTTCTTCTCAATTCTCTCTTGTGTCTCCCCTTTGGTCATCTCTTCTCTAAGCTGATATTATTTCATGGTCCTTTTATACCTTTTCATATAATGTGGCTTTAGCTTTTTTTAATAAACTGCCTTGAGAGAAAATTGGGCTGGGAGATTAAAATAAAGATTTAAAAAATAAAGAAAGATGCCTACCTCACAGGTTTGTGCGATAGGATTAAATATTAAATAGTTTGCTGGAGAAGGGGCTCATTCATGTATTTAAATTGGGGGTGTGTGTATATGTGAGATCACCATTTAAAGGTATTGCCATGTTCATTTTGTCCCCTAACTTGAGGGGAAAAATCTACTTTCTTTAAAATGATGAAGTTTTTATTAGTGTTTTATAGAAAGTGTCTAGAAGAATCTGGGCCATGATGCCTCATGCAAGCTTAGAGGGCCATCTGGTGTTTTAAAATGGGAAGTCAACAAAGACATTTTCACATAATGAATAGTCTTTCGGCTGGAGCCAGCTTATGGAGAGCCCTTGACCATTTATGCACTGGAGATTTCATGCTGGGCTGCAGGCTGGAGTTTTAGTCGTGGCAGGTTGCCCCACCTCTTCCTACACCCACACAGGGGAGCATTTGGCCCCATGCACCTTATCTGCCCCTGATTTGTGCTCCTGCACAGGAGCTGGGGCAGTGAAGTTCCCAGTGTGAAGTTCCCAGTGGGAAATCAAACTCAGCTCTCCAGATTTGAGGCTGTGACTCTTAACCGCTACACCACGCTGGCTCTCCTTCCTTATGTCATACTGTTGGTTTATGAAGGTCCGTAGAGTCAGTTCTGACTGGTAGTGGCTCTCCAGCAGGGGTAGTCAACCTGTGGTCCTCCAGATGTTCATGTATAATTCCCATGAGTTCCTGCCAGCATTTGCTGGCAGGGGCTCATGGGAATTGTAGTCCATGAACATCTGGAGGACCACAGGTTGACTACCTCTGCTCTCCAGGGACTCAAGCATTCCCTTCACCCACCTCATGATCCTGATCTGGGCACATGGGTCCCTGCTGGAATGACCTTGTACCTAGATCTGCCTTTCTCACCTTTTTTTACCATTGAGAAACCCCTGAAACATTCTTCAGGCTTCGAGAAACCCCCAGAAGTGGCACAATCGTGCAGCATATGGTTGGGAAGCAGATCCGTGGACACCTGGGGCCCCTCCTCTTTGCACCCCCTCCAAGCCCCTCAATGGCCATTTTGGGAGGGGGTGGGTATGTCGACATGACACATATGGCCATATCACCTGATAAATGGGGATTAATTCAAGGGGTTTTTATGGTAATTGTTGTACTTTATTCTTTTATCTTGATTCCCACCCATTCATGAAACCCTTCCAGGGTGGCTGGAAAATGAAGTTTGGCAACGCCTTGTCTGTGCTGTGTTATTTTGTTACTAGAAATATAGCCCATTGCAGTCTGAAATGCAATGGGCGCTAGCAGCCCCCAGGAGTGAGAGTGGGTATTGGGGGGGTGGGACTACCTGCAGTCCTTGCTGGAGTCCTGGGCTTTTGGCGGCGGCGGCCTGACGTTTGAGTCTGGTTGTTATGTATGAAGGCTGAATTTCACTTTATATGTAAGAGTATGACTTGAAAATTTCTGAGAATATGCCTTGTAAAATTAACTAAAGGGGGGGGGGAAATATGACATAATGAAACTGTGCCTGTTTTTGAAACATTGAAATCTCCTAATAAGTAGAAATCTTCATCTGGTTTGTGGGTGGCTTTCTTATCATAAGGACCAGCCACGTAATTATCAGATATATAGTGATGAAGAATCATGAAGGTGGTAGGGAAGTTGAATTCTTTCTGAGGCTTCATATGGAAATTTTTCCACTCTCTTTTTTGTTTTAATGGACACTGAATTGTTCTCAACATTCCACAAACATTTTCAGTACTTATCAAGCCATTTTCAAGGCTCCCCCCACCCTTTGATCTATCCACAAAGCCATATGTGGGTAGCTCCATTATACAGCTTTAGTAATCCACAAAAAAAGCAACTTCTGTTGTATTAGATATCGTGGTAATTGCCTTTTATCCAAACAATGAGTGATACGTGTTGTTAATCAAATTGAAAGTTATCCTACTCGTCATTCAGTACTTCAACACGAACTCTATATTGGTGTTAACTGAGCTTAACAGGGCATAAAGAGCAGCTGCTGTGTCTCATTCACCCCATGGAAATGCCTCACTGGGTTAGGGGGTATTTTGTATTTTTATTTTTGCCAAAGGAAAAATCCCTGTCCCAATTCTCTTCTTACCTTGTTCTTTCTGGCATCCACTGTGTTTGTGTGCAGCTGGGAAAGCAGGCAATGCTAAAGAGGTGATTGCAGAACAAATAAGGAACAACGACAACAGCTCCCTACTACTTGGTGGGCAATCTGGTCAAATGCCTCATCAGAAGTTGCTGGAGTCACGCTGCCTTGCAGAGAGCCGTTTTAAGAACGTCTCCGAGGCCCGGGGAAGCCGATCCACGCCCTCCCCAGGGCTCGAAGAGCTTTTTAAAGTGGCAGCGCAGTTTTAAGAAGGTCTCCGAGCCCTGGGAAAGGCGATCCACGCCTTCCCCGGGTCTCGGAGAGGTTTTTAAGGCGGCAGCACAGTTTTAAAATGCTCTCCGAGACCCGGGGAAGGCGCGGCTCGGCTTCCCCGGGTCTCGGAGAGGTTTTTAAGGCGGCAGCACAGTTTTAAAATGCTCTCCGAGACCCGGGGAAGGCGCGGCTCGGCTTCCCCGGGTCTCGGAGAGGTTTTTAAGGCGGCAGCACAGTTTTAAAATGCTCTCCGAGACCCGGGGAAGGCGCGGCTCGGCTTCCCCGGGTCTCGGAGAGGTTTTTAAGGCGGCAGCACAGTTTTAAAATGCTCTCCGAGACCCGGGGAAGGCGCGGCTCGGCTTCCCCGGGTCTCGGAGAGGTTTTTAAGGCGGCAGCACAGTTCTAAAATGCTCTCCGAGACCCGGGGAAGGCGCGGCTCGGCTTCCCCGGGTCTCGGAGAGGTTTTTAAGGCGGCAGCACAGTTCTAAAATGCTCTCCGAGACCCGGGGAAGGCGCGGCTCGGCTTCCCCGGGTCTCGGAGAGGTTTTTAAGGCGGCAGCACAGTTTTAAAATGCTCTCCGAGACCCGGGGAAGGCGCGGCTCGGCTTCCCCGGGTCTCAGAGAGGTTTTTAAGGCGGCAGCACAGTTTTAAAATGCTCCCCGAGACCCGGGGAAGGGGCTGCGAGGCCGCTCCGCCGGCCGAGAGAAGGCTTCCCGGACCACCCCCCAGCCGAGGCTCTCTGGAGCCTTCTGCCGGCCGACGCTGCGAGGCCGCTCCGCCATATTCCCTGGGCTGCTTGGGGCGGGATTGACACTCGGAGGGGCCAATCAGGAGCCGCTTCGCGGCTCCTGATTGGCCCCTCCAAGTTTTTATCCCGGACCAGTCCCGCCCTAACTCCTCCCCACTACCCCTTACTCTTTTATTCAGTCCGTGGCGCCCGTGGCGCCACGGGCTGTTTACAGATGGCGCCCGTGGCGCCACGGGCTGTTTACAGATTTGACATGAATGGGGTGTGCCCTGGCCACAAGACTCTTGCTTGGAGGGAAGGCAACTATTATAATTTTGTGGTTGTTGCTTTTTAAAGCAGGATCAAAGCAATGCAGGTGGGGGGAGGGAAGGACCGGATGTTGAGCAGGAGGGTCCCCTGGAATTGTGGAGCTGGGACAAAATGACAGCAGATCCCCAGATGGATCACTGCTCCTGGAGAAAATGGCAGGATGGATTAAATGGCCCTATGCCCTGGGTGTAAACTGCACGGTGCTTTTATTCCGACCCAAGATCGATTCAGTCCCTGCCCTCTACACAGAATGTGATTTCCGTTTGGATTTTGGGCAATTTAAATTTTCCTTCTGCAGCAAGGAGGATTGATCTGGAGTGACCATACCTTTATTGTGCGATATCTTGGAGTGCTTTTAATGCTCAATATTTTTCAAATCCGGATTGGGAAACCAAGCTCCGTGGTAGAGAACCTCTGATAGGCCACACCTGGTCATGTGACAAGTTTGCCTTAAAGGAGAAGCCCCTAATTTCTCTCAACTTCTGTCGGTCCTGGATTTTTCATCCCTCCTCTGCCTTTTTCGAACTTCTCCCCCCCCCCCCTCCTCCAAGAAAAGAAAGAGGCTCCCTGCCTGGCTGCTCTCCCCCCCTTCAAGAAAAGAAAGAAAGAGGCTTGGCTCCCCCCCCTTCTGAACTACCCTAACCACGTGCAGAAGACTTTCCTGTTTCAATGGGGAGGGGGGTGGAGAGGAAGACCTGAGTTCAAAGCGATCTGAATTCAACAGGATTGACAATGGAATAAAGAAAGTAAGTGCAGACTCTGCCCTGGTGAGGTCCCCCTTCCCCACATCCCACCACCTGCGCATTCCACACCCAAATCTCCAGGAATTTCCCAACCTGAAGTTGGCAACACTAGCAGAGATGAAGAAACCAGAAAAAGTCTGTGTTGGATGTTGACCTTGAGGAGTGTGATTTAGCCCTGCATCTGGAAAAAGTTTCCCCTGGCTTTGCTGCATACGAAGCCTTGGTTGAGGGATATTTTTCTCAAGGCCAGTCAGCAATCCTATTTAGACCTCACCAACCTGCCAAGAAGGTTGGAGGCAGTTGTGAATTTCCTGCATTCTGCAGAGGGCTGGACTAGATGTCCCTTCCAACTCCATGATTCTATGAGACAGGGAGAGGGGGAAGCCACACCTTGTAATAATCACAGTTCTCCACCATACTTTGGAGAAGCTGCCACAGTTCAAAATGATAGTCACCTGCAAGTTTAATTTTATTCTTCACCTGCGGCAAAGCTTATGGAGCTTCATGCATCGTGCTGCTTTGGTTGATGAATGGGAAGACTGCAGGGTCATTAACTTCCAGGTGGGAGTAAAACAACAACAGATTGGGTGCACATTCCAGCAATCACCGTGCAAAAAAAGCCCTGTATGGTGAACCTAACTACATGAACAAAATATTTTTTATGAAAATAGTATATATTCAACATCTTAGAACAACTACAGATAAGGTTTACATAACTGCTATCAATTTCTTATTTCAGATGTCACACTTGTCCTCACACCGATCTGGTAAAAATCTGGGCCTTTTCGCACGGGGATCTTTGTTGCAAATTGTTTGCGGAATGAAAAATCGCCATTTAAAATAGTGGAATTCGTCGTTATGCATACCTGCCTTTGTAGTGGAATCAGTTGCGTTTTTTAGCGTTTCCCACAGGCTTCCGGTCTCGGCAGAAATCGCTAGAAAGGAAGCGCTATTGCCAAGCTCATCCCGCCCCTGGCCGTCAAGCAGCCAATGGGCAGCCGTTAGCATGCTCCCAAACAGCCCCTTTCCCTTTAAGAAAGGTTTAAAAAAAAAAAAAACCGACCCATAGCAACGAATCTAGGTAGATTCGTTGCTACGGAGAGACCCATCCAGCTGCCTAATGTGAGCTGTCGTTTGATTGTATGATCGTTTGCACGCTGCCTCGAGTGATAAAAAAAAAATCCCCCCCCCCTCTCACGGGCCCGATTTTCGGCTGAATTTATGTGTAAAAAATAAAGGGACTTTATTTCAGCAAACGGGCTTTTATGTGGTTTATGCTTAGTGACTAAAGGTGAAGGACTGAAGCCAGGGAAGCCTCTAAACAGAAAGAGGCTCGCTGGTGCGTTTATCCCCGCTCGCTCGGAGAAAAAAAAATGGCGATCGCTTCGCCGGAAGTTTGGAGGAGAGAGCCAGGGGGAGGGACTTTGAAGAACCAGCAACAATGGTAACGCACAGGTCTTTAGCGCTACTGTTGCAGATTGGTTGCAGGAGTGTATCGCTATCCGGAGGGTGAATCCACTTTTCTGGATTCCCCTGAAAGCGCTACAACGAAGCGCTTTTTGCGGGTCGGTTTCAGGATTGTTGCAGATTGTCTACGACGTCGTGGGTTATGGCAAATTAGTAGCGTTTCCAATTAGCAACCATTGTGCTATTTTGAAGCCGTGCGAAATGGCCCTCTGTTTCAACAAACTGATGCTTCTTCAGTTGGCCACGTCTAAGTGAGTGCTCTCCAAAAAGAGACATCTCAATTTACAACATCCTAGTAGAATTCTCCATGGTTTGAGCCTTTCCAGCTCAAAGAAACCTCTTTCCCCCTAGAAATTCTGGAATGACACAGGATAGAAGATCCCCAGATAATGTTATGATAAGAAGTGAGCTTCAGTAGACAAGTCAGAAGACTGTTTGGAAAGCTTGTTTTTTTCTGTTGAATATAGAAAGAGCCATGTTGCCAAATTGTTTTGATAGGATATTAAGGCTGCATGTGGAATGGATTGTGTGTATATCAAGCTTCATCTGCTACACCCCACATGAGGAAGACTCGGTAAAACAGGATACAGACCCGGGAGCTTGTCTGTGGCTTTATGTGGCACTCGCACCTGGTTGGATGAATGTATTTTCCATAACTTCTTCAAAGTCGCTTGGTACTTCTATATGAGGACTTTATATCTCCTAGGGGTGAAGAACTAATGAGAAAGTTCTGGAATGGAAAAATAGGTGGCAGTCGTTGACTGTTGGTATTACGCATAATGTAAAATTATTGACACTAACTGTTTGATGGTTGTGTGGAATGGATTACATTTCCATGAATCTTATGTAGCCAGGCATTGTGTTTTGTTCTTGCGGTTGTGTTAACTTTTCATGTCCAGCCAGGTTCCATGGACACACTTTCTTCAACTTGAACGGTTCACAACTGCCTTGGACGTTGTTGTCCTACTCAGCATCAGGATGTATTCTTGGTGTATGTATCAATGGACTTAATTTGTATTCCATTCTCACAGGGTAGTGGTGAGGATGAAATGCAGGAGAATCAGGTAATCTGCTTTCAGTCCACATTGTGGAAAACGGCGCAATGCAGTCACTAAATAGAAAATACAGGTGAGGGGGGAAGGCAGATAAAGCAGGGGTAGTCAATCTGTGGTCCTCCAGATGTCCATGGCCTACAATTCCCATGAGCCCCTGCCAGCATTTGCTGGCAAGGGCTCATGGGAATGGTAGGCCATGGACATTTGGAGGACCACAGGTTGACTACCCCCGAGATAAAGCATAGATGGGTGGGTGGGAGGGAAAGAGAGAAAGATGTAGGGAAAAGTGAGATTCAGGGGTTGCCAGGAGGAGGGGAAAAGGGACTGGGGCAGGGAAAGGAATATAGGAGAAACGGAGGTGACTCCCTTACAATGGAATTGGACCAGTTTTACAGGGGTTAGGGTTGCCAACTCTAGGCTGGAAAGTACCTGGAGACTTGTGGGTAGATTGGAAGGCTGGGATTTAGAAGGGGGGGGGGGGACTCTGTAGAGTATAATGGCAGGCAGTCTTCTTTCCAAAGCAGCCATTTTCTCCAAAAGTGAAAGCTACGCTTGAGATATACCAGAAGAGTTGGTTTTTATACCCCACGTTTACTATCTGAATGCGTCTCAAAGCGGCTTACAATCGCCTTCCCTTTCCTCTCCCCACAACAGACACCCTGTGCAGTAGATGAGGCTGAGAGAGCCCCTGGCATTACTGCTCCATGAAAGCAGTACTATCATGACTGTGACTAGCCGAAGGACACCCAGCTGGCTCCACGTGGAGGAGCGGGGAATCAAACCCGGCTCGGCAGTTTAGAGGCTGCCACTCTTTACCGCTACACCAAGCTGGCTCTCATCATACAGACTCTAAGCAATCGACGTAATTTAGAGGTCAACTGTAACCCCAGGATTTCCAGAATCCACCTGGAGGTGCCCACACTAACTGAGGAAGAATCTGTTAGGGGAAGAAAGGGAAAGCTGAAGATCAGGGAGGGTAGTTTGCCTGGTAGGTGGGAAGGAAAGAAAGCAGCAGGAAAAGGAGAGGCTATGGGGACCGTCAGGGAAATAAAAGAGGAAATAGTGGGGGAGGGAAAAATGAATCCCCCCCTCACAAAGCCTCATGGGTCGTGTCCCCCCCCTGGATTTTACAAATAAGCATTTTTGTAGCTGGTACTTTTTTACATTTGTGGTCTATCCAATCGCCGTCCAAAAGACTCTTTCATCTTTTGATGCAAACATGTCTAAATATAGTTTCCGTTTTGCATCAGGCACATAATAACCCTGCCTTTTATAAAGACACATGAATCACTCAGTAATGTATTTTAGGTCACTTTAATGTTGCTAAGAACACATTTGTAATTGGAAGGAGTAGAAAACCAGGCTTAATACAACATAGCAGCAGGATCTGATTGGCCCAAAGGGAAAAAAAAGTCTCTATGCCGATTGGCCGTTCTGCCAATAACTACAGGAACTTCTCCCCTAAGCCTTTTGTCAGGAGATTGGCTATGGATTAGCGTTTCCAAGCAAAGGGCTCCATCCCCTTGCCTTCAGCTTGTAAACTCAAACTATTGTCCTGCCGTCTCACCTTCCAAAGGCCTGATCTGGCCTGTTTAGAGCTGTCAAACCACTCAAATCATGCATGCGGGGTGCCAGGTCCAAATGCAATGCCCAATGAAGCTGAGTTTCTTTTCTGGTGATCCCCCCCAACTCAATTTGACAATGCAAGAGAATAACAAAACTAGCCGGTGGGGCAGACTCAATGCCGTCATACTCCTTTTATACCGTGTTTCACAAAATGGCATGAGTAGAAAGTACAAATACAGATTTGTGAGCAGTTAAGTAAAAGGAGTATGCAAACATTGCTGTCCAAGAGAATCTGTACCAACGGCAACAACAACAAAAACATACATGTTCACATTCAGACCATAAATGCATTCGAAATACTCTGCAACATAAATAAAGTTTTTTTTTTCTAGAATGACTAATGGAAGCAGCAACAGGGAGACAGGAACAAGCGGATTCTGGCAAGGCTCCAATACACACTTACGAAAACAAGTTTCGATTCAACACATTGGCACTGGTAGACTTTTTTCTTTGCCAGCTGGGCATGCAACACTTGGAATGGGAGCACTAGACCAGCAGTTCCCAACCTTATTGGTGCAAAGGTGACCCACAAGTCCAAGTTTACTTGAGATGGTGACCCATTCAGGGCCAGCCCAGGGTTTTGGGACACCCGAGGAAAACAATGACCTTGCCACCCTGCAAGGTCCTGCATTCCCTTAAGTACAACGGCCAACTGGATATCGAGAAGCCCACAGACTTTACATTAAGGATGCATCTGGCCTGACATTCCATTTCCCCCTCCTTCTAGCAACTACCATAGAGTTGCAAGTTGCTGGACAGACCCCTCCTCTTGTCACAAAGAGAGGTGGAAAGCAAGAATGTGAGGTGTAGACAAGGAGGGCAAAAAGAAGGAGGCAAAGGGCAGGAGCAGCCACGAGGGAGGGCTCGCCCACAGCTAAGGTTGACAGGTTCATCCGTGTGGCCAGTGGGGGATGAGGGGGGCTTTCAGATCTGTTGACGTCACCTGGAAGTGACATTGGCACATCAGAAGGTGACTCTCTGCCTTTGTGGCAAAACTCTATGGTAGAATTTGCTTCAAACCATAGAGTTTTGCTCAAAACCCAGAGTGTAATTGCCCCCTGACAACCCTGGCATGATGATATTACTTCTGGCTGCTGTCAGCATGTTGTATTGAAAAGTGATGTTCTTCTGGGTTGGGGTGAGTTCAGGGGCGGGTGGTGAAGTGTGTCCAGAAAGCAGGGGACTCCCACCTGGGCCAGTAGACCTGGCAACCTGACCTATGACTCACTTTCAGAAACTTCACAGTCCCCTTTTGAGTCTTGACCCAGAAGTTGGAAAACACTGCTCTATCCTTCTGTGATTCAAGAGCAAGAAGAAAATGAAGGACAATCCACTGGGAGCACTGAGCACAAGGGGCAGGGGTCAATGTGCCATGATCCCTTTCCAAAAATGTCAGCATTATTTGTCCATCTATTTCATTAATCAACTATGCCCTACAGACCTAGCTAATAAGAAAGTACGTCGTTCCACAGAGCCTTCTCTTCAGGGTAAACATAAGCATATAGAATCATAGAATCAAAGAATCATAGAGTTGGAAGGGACCTCATGGGTCCTCCTAGTCCAACCCCCTGCACAATGCAGGACACTCACAACCCTATCGCTCATCTACTGTCACCTGCCACCTCCTTGAACCTTCACAGAATCAGCCTCTCTGTCAGATGGCTATCCAGCCTATGTTAAAAAATCTCCAAAGATGGAGAACCCACCACCTCCCGAGGAAGCCTGTTCCACTGAGGAACCGCTCTAACTGTCAGGAACTTCTTCCGGATGTCTAGATGGAATTTCTTTTGAATTAATTTCATCCCATTTGTTCTGGTCTGTCCCTCAATACATTTTCTGTATCTAGAGATGTATTGGCTCCAATTTCGCTTTCAGGCATGATTGCCTCCCTCCCTCCAAAGCATTGCTCCAATTAAAATCGGACCGATAAATATGCTCATCTAATGCCTTTTCGCTAGAAGAGAAAAACCTCCTCTGTAGATACTCCTCCAGTTTTCGCTACTACAACATGGCCTGGCCGTGGGGGTATTCCTTAGCTGCCTTTCATTCTTTAGGCTCTAATAATTAACTCGCCCATAAAATGTACTTGGGTTTAGAGATGAAAAGTTCTGTCTGAAAGCTGGGAACATAAAGGAACAGGATAGATGTAAAACTGACCAACTCCCATAATAAAAACAGAAAGGCCTATGAACCCTTTCAGCTACTGTAGATGCTTTGATTCAGCCTGCACAAAGGTCAGCATGAAGGTGGATGCTATCCAGCTGTTGTTGAGCACTCAACATGTATTGCATGCACGAGGCCCACAGAAATAAAGGAACTGCTCTGCAGCTATGATATCAACACCTAGTAGCCATGCTGGCTGAGGGGGAACCTCCACATTCAGAAGTACTAATCATCGGAATCATTAGGAGGCAACATGAGGGCCTCTATGTCCTGTTGCTGGCCCTACTGGAGGAACTGTTTGGCCACTGTGTGAGACAGGATGCTGGTGTGGTCCAGCAGGGCTCTTCTTACAGACTTATGCTTCATGGGCTGCAAACTGAGTTAACTATTAACCGGGAACAGTGCAGGATTTATGACTTTATAGCTGCCTCCCTGCACATGTATGTGGTGCGAGGTACACAGCACAACTGCAAAGATTTTCATTTCCTCCTCCAACCAGTTGGTTAGCACCAAAAAAAAGGGAGAAAGAACCGCCTGATAACAAGAATATTATTCATCATTCTGCTTTATAATACTATCTGTAGCCAGGGCCGAAAGCCACTCCATAACCTAGGCTATGGAAAAACAAGAGAAATAAATAACAACTCTCTCCGTCTGTCGACAAGTATAACCGAGACGTGGACTTATCTGCATAGCAACATTTTAGAAAAATATACATTTATTCTGAACGCCTCCTTTCGTTTCATCTTTTGGAACGCCACTCCGATCTGACGGACAAGTGGTATAACCGTTTTGATAATCTGCACAGCTATACGAAACTGATGGGATGTCGCAGAGATGGTTCTTCTCCTCCCGCGCTATAGTTTCCACCTCCTCAACGCCAGGGTTGTGCTGCACCCGTAACATATAGTGGTGACAAAGGCAAAAATCTGCAGGGAGAGGAGAAGAAAAAAGCAGTTTGACTTCCATACCAGATTGATTGATTGATTGATCAGGACGTTTCTGTGGTCCCTATCTCCCTCAAGGGACCCAACCCAGCTTAAAGATTTCTGGACCATTTTCAAAAAATTAACAAACATACAAGAAGACAAGCATATCCTAGCAAATCCTAATTTATTGGGCTGGATTGCCAGTTGCAGGCCAAAGGCCCAGTTAAAGGTTTCCCCTGTGCAAGCACCGAGTCATGTCTGACCCTTGGGGTGACGCCCTCCAGCGTTTTCATGGCAGACTCAATACGGGGTGGTTTGCCAGTGCCTTCCCCAGTCATTACCGTTTACCCCCCCAGCAGCAAGCTGGGTACTCATTTTACCGACCTCGGAAGGATGGAAGGCTGAGTCAACCTTGAGCCGGCTGCTGGGATTGAACTTCCAGCCTCATGGGCAAAGCTTTCAGACGGCTGCCTTACCACTCTGCGCCACAAGAGGCCCAGTTAGCTTGGCTTTTATCCAAAGGCTCACACCTCTGGTTACGCCCAGGCTTAAGATACCAGCACAGAGAGGAGCAGAATAGGTTATACTGGTTCTTCATAGGCCTGACTTCATTATCTCTATGTCACAACAGAAAGTAGGCAGGTTGCCCACGGCTACGGGGAAATTACAGCCAGTGTTGACTGTGGTCTGAACGAGACGGCTTGTAACCATTTTTTCTGTCGTGGACTGAACCCGGCTTCCTCCCACCTTCACAGTTCATTGGACAAAATGTACTTTTGAAGAAGTAGAAGAAGAGTTGGTCCTTATATGCCGCTTTTCTCTACCAATGGCCAGGAAATATCTGGCAACCCTACAGAAAGCTCACTGACTCAACCTCGGCCAATGATTCTCTCTCACCCTAATCTCACTCAGGACTCAACTAGACAGGATATTTGCCATGTGCTCTCCACAGGGACTGGCAGCCATATGCCAGCCGCTGACCCCCATGGAGAAGTCCCTCTAAGAGTGGTGCCGGGCCCCAGTTCTGGTTGGGACCACAGTGCAGAATTTTTTCCTAAAATCCCACTGGCATCCTTTGCACTGGTACATCGTTTCTAAGTACAACCATGACATTCTTCATGGGCATAACTTGGGATTCTTCAGAAGGGACAATACATCACTTCCAGGTACAGCATAGCGACATCAGTGATATCATTATCACAGGTCCCCCATTTCCCTGCTGCCAGCTTTGGGCTGGGGGTCAAGCCTGAGGAGGGTGAGTCTGGGGGAGGGACTTCAGTGGTGTATAAAGCGGCCATTTTCTCCAGGTGAACTGATCTCTGGAGATCAGCGAGGACACTGCAGTAAAAGAAGGACACTGCAGTAAAAGAAGTACATATTGTACATACGTATATGTACAATAAAATGCTATCCCATCTATCGGGGACCTCTTGTGTTCTTCCATGACATGACAGTTCTAATTTCCTTGTAAAAATGGTCTCCTGAACACCCAGACTCCTTAGGGCTGCCTTTGCGTCATACAGAGCATGAGCACAGCACTTCCTTAAGGCTTCCCTCGTCACCCTTGCAAGAACAAACCGTCCGCCACTGATCCAAAATGTCAAATGTGGCAGGAGCACAAGGGCAGAGGAAGAGGGTCTTCTGTTCAGAAAGGGATGAATTCTTGGGAACCAAGGCGAAGCACACAAGCTTGCTCCTCGTGAACGGGGCCAGAGTGATACTTACGGCGGCAGCTATGCTCAAGTTATATTCGTGCTCGTTTAGAAGCGGAGAGCTGACGGTAGAGTTGCGCTGGAGGTCGATGTGGAGCCTAAGCGGGTGGCCGTGCAAAGACGTCGTGGCGGCTTGCAACAGAAAGGTCCCAAAATAACAGACAAAGACAGCTGCGTGGTACAGAAAATCCTGAGAAAGAAAGAATAAAATAGTCAGGGATGAAAGGAGCTTGCCCTGGCTCAAGTTTTATCAGCCAGTTGAGTGGCCTGCCATGTGTAGGAACACAGAGCTGGAAGGGACTCCAAGGGTCATCTAGGCCAACCTCCTGAGACAAGGAAGTAAATTCACAGCTACCCTCCCCCTCCCCCGTGACCCCTGCTCTATGCTCATGTGCGGGAGTGTTTTGAATTTATTATAACTGGGGCTCCCAAGTGGGCTTGCATTCAGAGTGCTAACTCTGGGTTGGGACGTATCTGAAAATGTGGGGGTGGAGCTTGGGGTGGGCGGGGTCTGAGAGGCAGAGGGACCTCAGTGGGGTGTAAAGCCAAAGTCAGCCCTCCCAAACCCCTGAGTCTTAGGGGACGGCAGCATAAGAGTGTAATAAGTGGGAAGGTGAATGTAAACCGATTTGAGACTTCTTTGGGTACAGAAAAGCGGCATATAAGAACCAACTCTTCTTCTTTAAACTACAAGAACAACGATATAGGCTAGATATCAGGGGGGAAAAAAAAATTCACAGTCAGAGTAGTTCAAGCAGTGGAATAGGCTGCCTAAGGAGGTGGTGAGCTCCCCCTCACTGGCAGTCTTCAAGCAAAGGTTGGATACACACTTTTCTTGGATGCTTTAGGGTGCTTAGGGCTGATCCTGCGTTGAGTAGGGGTTGAACTAGATGGCCCCTTCCAACTCTATGATTCTATGATTCTTCCTAATAAACAAACAAACAAATAAAACAGCCGTTTTGTCCCGGGCAACTGCTTTCTGTCCTCTGGTGACCAGCAGTTGTCCTCGAAAAACTGCAGTCCACCCCGCCCCCAAGGTTAGAGACACATCACTGACTTCCCTAGCACCGCAGCTTCCTGTCTTCACCAGGGCTGGATCGGCACCCTACTGACTCAAGACGCTTGTTGAGGCCCCACCATTTATGCAGGGAAGTGGGGGGCAGGGAGGCATTTGGTCTGGTTGGCACCGGTTGCTAGTCTGGCCCTGCCTCCGCTTGGGTGACAGCGGAAGATCCACTCGGCTTGTTTTCTCAGTCACAGACACAGGAATAGGTCACAACAGGCAATAAAAGCATCTCCGTCCTCAGGACAGTAAAAATACAATGTTCACTACCAGGCGCGTCAGATCAAGCCTGAATTCTCCCTAGGAGCACAAAGGGCCAAACTGAGGCCATCATGCTGTGGTCACATCATGAGAAGGCAAGGGTTACTGGGAAAGCCGATCATGCCAGGAAAAGCAGAATTTGTTTGCTATTTTAACTAGGCTGTAATCTCAAGTTATGAACCCCACACCCTACATCCTCGGGGGAGGGTGGGTGGGGGGAGAAAAGGCATTACACCAGCAGATGAAAGCCGACTTGTGAATCACATAATTAACTTACAGAAGACATTATCACTGGCAATTTGTGCTCGGAAGCTACACAGGGATGTCCCTGGCTAGTATTGGGACGGGAGAACTTCAAGGAATACCTGGGTCCGGACATGGAGGCACACCAAATGTCTCTTGCGTTGAAAACCCTACGGTGTGGTCAAAAGTAATCTGGGATCAGATGCCAATTTCCAGCACTGCCATCTGTGAGATCGTTCACGAAGATGAGTTTGGAAGAAAGAGTCCAGGGCAGGGTAAAGGAGACCTTTATTGTTAACCTCATATCCACCCCATAAAAGGAGATTGGACTGAAAGAGAAAGCTCAGAAAAGCTACAGAACTGCACAGGGATTTGAACTCAGTCCCCCTTAGGTGATTGCATCCAAGATTTTATCCACCATCATAATACCTGGAGGACTTTGATCTTTCGTTTGAGGCATTTCTTGATTTGCCTGGGCTGCGGCCTGGAGTTTGAAACGCAAGCTCCTTTCGAGTACACACAGCCAATGGGTTGCCCGGGGAGAGGAAGGTGTCGGCACGGCAGATTGCATATAAAACCCAGTCCCATGATCCTGCCGCACCCGAGCGTGACCAAGAGACAGAAACGGGGCCATCATCAACTGCCCCATTAAACTTTACCTGACAAAACAAATGAGATCAAACTTTATATGGCAAAATCAATGAGATATAATTGGGAGCACAACTACAAGACAACTCCTGCTCCAGACACTTGGGACCCAGAGGGCAGACAAAATGAACCCCAATTCCAGCTAACTGAACCTCAATTCCAGGTGGGACCCCCACAGACAAGCACTGACATTTCATGGAGTAAATGAAAAGTGTACATTCTGGGTCTAATTTATTGTTATTACCCTTTTTTGGGGGGGAGGGGTACTGCCAAGTCACGGCCGATTTATGGCGACCCCACAGGATTTTCAAGACAACGGACAAAGAGAGGTGGTCCACCATTGTTTGCCCCTGCATCCCTAGACTTTGAAGAAAGTCAAAAGACACATGGTAGACCAACCAAAGACCCATCTAGCCCAGCATCCTGTCTCACACGGTGGCCCAACTGGCTACCTCTAGGCAGCTCAAAAACAGGAAGACTGCAACCATAATATCCTGCCTGTGGTCTAACCCCCTATCTTCTTCCGTGGTAGTCTCCCGTCTAAGTACTAGCTCCGGGCTAATCCCACTTAATTCCTGAGATCTGATGCTATCAGGCTAAACTGGGCTACCCAAGTCAGGGTTTTTCAATCCCAACCTATCTAAAAATAGGTCAGGGCAGTTCTCCCCACAGTCATTTTTACCCGTACGAGAACACTGCCAACTAGGTTAAGGCTGAGAGAGAGAGTGCAGCAGGCCTCAAATCGCACAGTCAGCTTTATTTATTTGGTAAGACTTTATGCCGCCTCTCCAGGGACCCTGCCCTAGGCAGCTTACAAAATAGAACGCAGACATTAAAAGTTCTTAATTAAAACCTAGCATCAAACACCCAGCTGGAGCATTCCAAAAAAACCCCCCATAAACATAAACCACCGAACATCCTGGGCTTGCTTCGGCAGCACAAATACCGAGCATCTTAAAATGAGTTCGACAGAATCCAGATTCAAAGCCCAGAAGAGAAATGGTGCTCATGGAGAACTAGGAATCTGAACACGGATCTCCTCAGTACTAAATAGGGTTGCCAGGGGGGACTTTGGGGGTGGAGGCAGGAAGGGGTGGGATTTGGGATGGTACCACAGTGGAGTATAATTCTATGGAGTCTACCCTCCAAAGCCGCGATCTTCTCCAGGGGAACTGAGTTCTGTCACTTGGAGAGGAGCTTTAAGGCCAGGATATCCCCAGGTGGGAATGGCATCCCGAGTCCTAAATTAGTATTCTAACCATTATGCCAAATGGGCTCTTCAAGAGGGAGAGTGAATGTGTAGCTGCCACCCATGCACCCATATGAATGAACCTGCCAGCAACCAGAGCCCAAAGCCCCTCCTACAATCAAACTGCACCTGCAAAAAGAAGAACAAAACCCACAGTGCCTCGAATCAAATATTCATTGTTGAACGCCAAACTGGGGCAACTATATCGACATCCTAGAGACAGTTTGGTGTAGTGGTTAGGAGTGTGGACTTCTAATCTGGCATGCCGGGTCTGATTCTGCACTCCCCCACATGCAGCCAGCTGGGTGACCTTGGGCTTGCCACAGGACTGATAAAACTGTTCTGACCGGGCAGTGATATCAGGGCTCTCTCAGCCTCACCTACCTCACAGGGTGTCTGTTGTGGGAAGAGGAATGGGAAGGCGACTGTAAGCCGCTTTGAGCTTCCTTTGGGTAGAGAAAAGCGGCATATAAGAACCAACTCTTCTTCTTCTATTACTGTGTTATGAGTTCTTATTGTTAATTGTTCTCACTGTTAAGAAGAAACTGTACTGTATTCAAATCAAAATGTTATAATGTGCTGCATTATGAAAGTTTCAATGTAAACTGCCCTGAGCAACAAGGGAGGGGCAGTATGTAAATATGAATGAATGAATGAATGAATGTCTTCCTGGCGAGAGTGGAGGACAAGTACCACCAAGCTGCAGCTGACTAATGACAAACTCATAGGGCTTTTGAGGCATTTCAGAAGTGTTTTGTTGCTGTCTGCCTCCATATAGTGGCCATGGATTAGCTTGATGGTCTCCCATCCAAGTACGAACCAGGGATGACCCTGCTTGGCTTCCGAGATCTGACCAGATCCAGCCAGCCAGGGCCATTCAAGTCAGTGATATCTCCTTGGTAATCACTAGACAGAGTCACATGCGACATGATCTCATGCTCAGCATCTCTCTGCTCCCTCTGAGTGCTATTCAGGGACCTGGATTAGAGGGTGAGAATGTGCTAAGGGCAATTCAGTCACCTCACAAGTTTTTCTTCCAGAAACTACCAGGGGCGCATGTGAGGCATATGCAGGTTTCTACAGCCCCACAGGCCCCTAACATTTACTTGGATCTTAAGCCATCCACTCCTGTATCCTGCTGCATTGAAGACAACACCTGACTTCCTGAGCAGTCCCTGCAAACAGGGATGTGGTGAGAGGCGGGGTGTGCCATGCTTCTTTGTGCGCAGATACGATGCAGTCTCCTGCCTCGTTTTAGGCCTCTGCTCCACACATCAAGCCTGATCCAACATGGCTTCTCTTACGTTCAACATGAAGAAGGGAGTTGGGCTAGAGCAGCGGTTCTCAACCTTCCTAATGCCACGACCCTTTAATACAGTTCCTCATGTTGTGGTGACCCCATAAAACTATGCAAGGGCTCTTTCTCAGAAATTAAACCGAAACTGACCAATGGCGTGAAGATCCATTGTTCAGGATTGTATATAAATTGTTTTTTTTCCCAAGGGTTTCTCAGTTCAGTTCTGCCACTTGTCCCACCATGCCAATCTCGCTCTTTTCCGCTGCTCCAGACAGACGAACGCTCTCTCTTGATCTACCCCGCAAGGCTGTTGTGTGGATGGCGCTTCCCCAGACCCCCAGGCTGAGAACCACCATGCTAGAGATTTTTTTCCCCCAAAAAATAAGTAAACTAGGTACTCTGCCGCAATCATAATAAAAAATAAATAAATAAACTCACCACAAAGAAATGTCAAACATCAAAATAATTATACAAACCGAACAGGTATACAGATAATCTTACAATTAGAAAAGGTATACAAAAGGTGCACAATTAACAATCTTCTATATTCTTTATACAAACTCAATGATAATGTGTAACAGCTACAAAGAATAAGAATAATCCACTTCCTATTAAGAGAAAAACTTTAGTCAGGTATTTAACAACAAATCAAACAATTGGTATCATATTACTGTTTTCACTACTATGTTGTTCCATGCTGCTTCGAATATAACTGGGTTTTATTATTAGTCTTTGTAGCTGTTTGCTCCCCAGCAGAAGCTATTGAGAAACAGGCTGAGCTCCTGGGTCCTGTTGGGAGTATCCACAAAGTGGGAGTTACTGTTCATTTGTATTACACATTATCATCGAGTTTGTATAAAGAATATAGAAGAGTGTTAATTGTGCACCTTTTGTATACCTTTTCTAATTGTAAGATTAGCTGCATACCTGTTCTATTTGTATAATTATTTTGATATTTGACATTTCTTTGTGGTGAGTTTATTTATTTCCTGTTGAATTTGCCACAAGGTTCCCTGTTCTTTTTGGCAATCATAATAAAGACTGATTCTGCTTGCAAGGTCCAGTTGACCTTTGCAAAAACGCCGGAATGAAACAGAGCACAAGAGGCAGGACGCTGGGTCTAGAGACTGAAGCTCGTGCCCCCCCCCCTGCCCCCAGTCACGGTCTAGGTCATCTGATGCCCATTGTACCGACCTTCACCCAACTTTATGGCATGTTGGCACATGAAGGGAGCACAGACATCTGCATCAGTAGGACACTGTGTGCAGGGAGGTATTTCGGGGAGGTGAATTATCTCATTTCCTCTGCCCACTCACTCTGCCCCAAAACTTCCTTGCCTTGGCCACAGTCACAAAGAAGACCTCTGTCACCAGTACAAGCCACGTCTCTTGGAATCCAAAGAGGGGGGGGGGGAGAGTTCTGGGTAGGAGCCAAAAGTCTTAGACTGAAGACCAGGATCCCAGTTCATTAACGCCTTATAATCCACATTGTCACCGAAAATCTGACCAAAACCAACACACTTTTGGAACAGATCAGGGAACTTGGGGGGGGGGGGGAAGGGGTTTACAGAAAAGAAGGGAAAGCAAAAAAAACCCAACTTGAAAAACTGGTGGGAACCAAAGAGGTTGAGGGACACAAAAGTGTAAAAATATATTAAATAATTAAAAAAAAAAATAAGGCTCAAGGTAATTAAAAAATAAAAATAAAATAAAAATAAAAATTACTTAATAAAGAATCCAGTGCACCAGAATCCAGTGCATGACAAAAATATTACAAAATCAGTACTGGTTTTGTAATGTTTTTATCGTCCATAAGATTTTTAATTTTTATATTTATATTGTATTTATAACTCTGTGTTATTGTATTGGCCTCTAATGAAGATCTTATAGGCTGAAATAAAATAGTGTTTTGTACTTACGCTGTGCATGTTTTACGGATATGTGTGTGACCTATGGGGGGGAAAATTGGGAGGGGAGCTTTATTCACAAAGCTATTTGATAAGGAGAAAGGTAACCAAAATAGGGGGGGGGGGAGAAAATAAAAAATGCTAACTATTCTGCCACGAATGAGTCCAGTGGCACCTTTCACACACACACACACACACACACACACACACACACACACACACACACGAGTTTTATTCACTGGACTCAAAAATTGGTTCCGCTCTTTCAAACCAACATGGCCATACAGCTAAATCTGCGTTCCGCCAAGGTCTTCTTCCTAGCAGCATAAAACCAAGGAGGCATCAAAGCAAATTAAAATCAGTATCTGTCTACTCCAAACTAATTCATACTCCGTCCCTCATTTACAATACGGTGATCATGACATCGGCCTACTTTACAGGGGTGTCATAAGGATCCTGGAGGTGGTGTATGCGATCACTTGAAATGTGCTGTGTGACCACCTAGCAATAAGTCTTCACGGTATTTCTGGCTTACCTCTGAGTCTATAATTATTCATCCCGAAAAGACTGTGGGAATCGTCCTCAGTAGGCAGTGATGTAAAGTAAGACACACGTCAGCTTGCTGATATGTAAAGCTTATAGACAGTGTGCTCTGTCAGCCAAATTTCAGAGCATGCATGGTGGTAACCTTCTGCTCTACACAGTTCACTGCTGCTGTAGTTATCTACCTAGGACGATCAGTACACAAGCTCCTTTACAGCCTTTATGAGATACGATATATCAAATCCTTGCTGAAATATGACAGGGAGAGCAGAATGCAGGGAGAAGTGGGACAGGAGATTTTGGGGAAATAATGGAGGGTTACGAACAAGCAGAGCTTTGTGTTCCGAAACTTTATTGCGGATGGGAATAAGATCAGAGGGCGAGGTTGAAAACACACAATTATCTCATGGAAGCCACTTCGACAAGATGTTGTGACGGTGTTATGTAATACAATCCAAGTTACGAACATGGGCCACAATGCGAATGAAGGACTGTAAAGCAACGAATCAGAGACTCTGGTTGTATGAACTTATGGACCAATGAACTGTGCCCGCTAAGGACCAGTCAGGTTCTTTGGTGGACCAAGTGTAGTCCATGGACATATGAAGAGTCACAGATTGGCCACCCGTGCAGTGGCCCTAAGTCAGCTGTGACTTGAGGCACTTTCCACTTCCATGCTCTCCCATTTGTTCCCTCACAGAGGTAAAGAATGCATCATGATATTCTCCCCTCCTACATTTCATTCTCACAACAACTTTGTGAAGTAGTTTAGACCAGTGGTCCCCAACCCGCGGGCCGTGGCCCAGTGCCGGGCTGCGAAGGCCTCGGCGCCGGGCTGCGGCTCCTTCTTCCCTCCCCCCCGCAAAGCGAGAAGCTCGCCAGTCCGCGAGCAAATCGGCAGCCAAAGCGGGCGATTAGCTCGCGGCCCAGCAAGATTCTCACTTCGGGAGGGAAGTTTGCGCTGTCCACACATGCGCATTTGCGCTGGGGCTGCCACACGTGCGCGGGCCCCCGGGCCACCCTCTCCGCCCACTACTCCGCAGCGGTCCGCGGCAAGCAAACCGCTGGTTTAGACTGAGAACGTGTGATTGGTCTAAGATCACTCGCAGAGTGAAGGCACCTGCTTTGCAAGCAAAAATTTTAATGGATTGTAATATAGATAATTTTTCTCTGCAATTTGGTAGGGAGGATCCCTCAGGTAAGGGCCATGATCACATAATTTCATCCTAATTGGATGGGGGAGTTCTGCTAAAAATATATTGTGCCTGTCATTGCTCAAAGAACAGGTTTGTTCACTAGAACAGAGGCATAATTTTGGGGTGACAAATCAACCCCCTGACATTTTCATCCAAACTGGATGAAGGACAAAAAGCTACAGGTGGAAATGCATTTCCCTTGAAGCCAATGTAAGAGCTGCTTGAATACAAATGGTCTCGAACACGTAACACAATCTGAGTACCATTTTTAACTAACAAAATATGCCAAACATAACTTCTGGATTGTAACTGATAATGAAATTCAATACAAAGTGTCCCCCTGGACCGAATCAAGACCTAGGTTTCCTGTCTCCTTAACAATGCTGGGCAAACATCGGAGAGATTACTGCATGTTGAGGTCAGGTGAGCACAGCCTTCCAGGTGAAAGCTGCAATGCTCTCAATCCACAGAAACACACCAAACAATGAAATAAATCACCAGCTCAGCAGTGGAAAAACAGTCTATCAAATCCCAATAGCCCTCCATCTTTGTAGGCAGACATGGCAGCGGAGATTTTTAGGGACCAGACTGAAAGCAGGGAGCCAGCTGTTTCCATTGACCTAGAGGTGGCATTCTCGCATGGTTACCATGCCTGGAAAAGGGGGTGGAGCATGGGTGCCTACTCCTGCCTCAAACCACCTCTTTTATCTCCCCTTCCTCAGCCCTTTTTGGGCATGGCAGGGAAACGTGGCCAGCTGACATAACTTCTGGCCTGTTTCCAGGTCTCCTCAAGGCTCCTCCATGGTCAACAGGATGAAAAAGCCTGCTATGCAGCTTTTCCACTTTGGTTCATCACGTACTGATCGAGACACCAGATGACAACTTTTTGGTGAGTGGGAATGAGCCACCCCAGATTAGCCGCCCAGGCGGAACCTTCCTGTCGCCACACACGTCAACAACGGAGGCAGTTCAAATTTCCCAGGAACCATCTTGTGACATGTACCACTCATGAATCAGTATCAGCTACACCTTTTCCCCTTAATGACTTAATTAACCAAAAGTCTTGTTGCAAGTTCTGCAGATGTTATTCTCTTGGTGCGCTCACAGGTCAAAATCTTAGAAGAGGCATTCCCTCCCAGGACAAGAGATGAAAAACACCTCTCCCAAGACAGCCTCAGACTTTTCGTACGGTATTAAAATATTACTTTTAATATCTCCAATGTATTTGGGCACACTTTTAACCCACCACAAGTCTGTTAATTATTTAATCCAATTACGGCTGCAATCTTAACTCACACACGTTGTCTTGGGCTGTAGAACTTCAAAATTTCTAGTAATGCAAGCACGAGGAAGGAGGAAGGTGCAGATTTCCATATCAGACATAGAAAAACTTTTCCATCAATATTTTTCCTCCTCCTAATGTAAAATGACTCAACTGAGGCTATCGTCACATGGCCACATTATGACAAAACAATAGTCAATGGAAAAGACAATAATGCTAAGAGACGTTGAAGGCAAAAGGAAGAAAGAAAGACCCAGCATGAAGTGGACTGATCCAGTAAAAGAAACCAAGGCCTGCAGTCTGCAAGGGTCAGAAGCAATTTGATGGCACAGCGAAGATTGCCAGCTCTGGAATGGGAAATACCTGGAGGGTTGGGGGCGGAGCCTGAGGAGGGCGGGGCTTGGAGAGGAGAGGGACTTCAATGGGGTGCAATGTCACCTTCCAAAGTGGCTGATGGATAAGTTGAAGGACTGCAATCTGGATTTTCAGATCGTTAGGTGGATAGGGAATTGGTTAGAGAACCGCACTCAAAGAGTTGTTGTCAATGGTGTTTCATCAGACTGGAGAGAGGTGAGTAGCGGGGTACCTCAGGGTTCGGTGCTCGGCCCGGTACTTTTTAACATATTTATTAATGATCTAGATGAGGGGGTGGAGGGACTACTCATCAAGTTTGCAGATGACACCAAATTGGGAGGACTGGCAAATACTCCGGAAGATAGAGACAGAGTTCAACGAGATCTGAACACAATGGAAAAATGGGCAAATGAGAACAAGATGCAATTTAATAAAGATAAGTGTAAAGTTCTGCATCTGGGGCAGAAAAATGAAAAGCATGCCTACTGGATGGGGGATACGCTTCTAGGTAGCACTGTGTGTGAACGAGACCTTGGGGTACTTGTGGATTGTAAACTAAACATGAGCAGGCAGTGTGATGCAGCGGTAAAAAAGGCAAATGCCATTTTGGGCTGTATCAACAGAGGCATCACATCAAAATCACAAGATGTCATAGTCCCATTGTATACGGCACTTGTCAGACCACACCTGGAGTACTGTGTGCAGTTCTGGAGGCCTCACTTCAAGAAGGACATCGATAAAATTGAAAGGGTACAGAGGAGAGCGACGAAGATGATCTGGGGCCAAGGGACCTATGAAGATAGGTTGAGGGACTTGGGAATGTTCAGCCTGGAGAAAAGGAGGTTGAGAGGGGACATGATAGCCCTCTTTAAGTATTTGAAAGGTTGTCACTTGGAGGAGGGCAGGATGCTGTTTCTGCTGGCTGCAGAGGAAAGGACACGCAGTAATGGGTTTAAACTTCAAGTACAACGATATAGGCTAGATATCAGGAAAAAGTTTTTCTCAGTCAGAGTCGTTCAGCAGTGGAATAGGCTGCCTAAGGAGGTGGTGAGTGCCCCCTCACTGGAAGTCTTCAAACAAAGGTTGGATACACACTTTTCTTGGATGCTTTAGGATGCTTAGGGCTAATCCTGCGTTGAGCAGGGGGTTGGACTAGATGGCCTGTATGGCCCCTTCCAACTCTATGATTCTATGATTCTATGATTCTATGATTCTATGAATTTTTTATAGCATGGTGTAGTGGTTAAGGGCAGTTTCTAATTTGGTGAGCTGAACTTGACTACCTGCTTGTCCACATACTTGGGTGGCCTTGGGCTAGTCTCAGTTCTGTGAATTTTTAAGCAGAGGCAAGATAGCCATCTGACAAATGCTGATTCTGTGAGCAGGCAGACTGTGAGTGGGTGGTCAGAAGGGACTGTGCCTGAGCTTGGTTTTTGTGGCCCTCTCTGGAATGCCGAACCAGACTGACCAGGGATTCTGGGTTTTTTTTAGTGGGGGGCATCATCTGGACATGGGGTTCCCTGTGGTTGGGCAGGTAGTTGTGAATTTCCTGCATTCTGCAAGGGGTTGAACTAGATGACCCTGGAGGTCCCCTCCAACTCTATGATCCTAGGATTCTATTTTGTGGTACAGACAAGCTCCTGTCTCTTGCTGCATGCGTGGATTGAACCTTCAGCTTCCAAAAACATGTCATAAAGCATACGGGTATCTAAGTGGGTATGAACTCATGTCCACCTTTCAGACACATAGACCTCTCAATGCTTACCAGACGGTTCCAGTCAACTGCAATTCTCTCTCTGTAGCTGAAGAGAAACACAGAGAGGAAGCCCAGGGAGCTGAAGCAGGCAGTCACGGACACAAACATCACCCAGCCTTGGAGGAGTGGCAAAGGGACTCCGGTGGCAGCGACTAAAATCCAGACAAGTGCTCCAAGTAGCTACAGTAGGAGGCGAGAGGGGGAAAGAATCAGAAAAAACAATACAATTTTTAAGAATAAATGCAGTAAGTAAAAATATTGCAGGGAAAACTGGCCGTGAAAAATCTCTAATTCAGGGCTTTCAAGGTCTTTCGAGTCAGTGGGCAGCTTTGGCATTCTAACACAGGGTGGGGGGCAGAACCACAAAATGGCTGCTGTGGGAGGCGGAGCCAAACACACAGAGGAAGTGTCAAGGCAGGGGAGAAGAGGGGTAATAAAAAATACACCGGGAAAGAGGAGGGACAGGAAGGATTAAACCATGGCTGTGGGGGCCGCTGCTGTTAACACAACGCTGTTTCAGTCAGCACAGCTCATCCTATCTCTGTTGGCTAATCTGTAGCCCAGTTGGGCAACGGCCCCACCCATACCGCCCCACCCACTTTCTCAAAACACCCGGTGGCTTTCAGGCAAGGTGTTGGCAGGCTCCACACTCTAGCTCAGGGGTAGGCAAACTGTGGCCCTCCAGATGTCCATGGACTACAATTCCCATGAGCCCCTGCCAGCAGGGGCTCATGGGAATTGTAGTCCACGGACATCTGGAGGGCCAGTTTGCCTACCCCTGCTCTAGCTCATCATGCCACCTTGGGAGAACGTAAAGGCAGATTTGGATCTGAGTAAAGCCAAGGCTGTTCCCTCTGGGACTTTACACTATCGCATACCTTCTTTATGCTGGACGGCTCATCCGTTTGACAAGCCTTGGCCCGCTGGGAATTCAGAACAGCATCCTTTGCCAAAACCGAAGTGGCTCTCGCTCAAGTGGCCCTTGGCGAAAACTGCATCCTGACCCTTATTCTGAAGTCTGCTTTGATACGCTTCTGGGTAAACAGCTGGACCGGCACCCTCTCCAGCGTAGCACCGCAAAGTTTGCTCTTACTTTACCTCACCCCACCCCGGACTCTTATGCCTTCCATGGCATTGTGAAAATCAGGAAGGGTACATGAATAAATCTTTGCCTACTGAATGACTGCAGCAGCAGAGAAAAACTGACAACACTGTTTTTTAAAAAAACTGGTTGTGTGTGTACGTCAGGGGCTGTCAAGTGGCATCCAATTTATGGCAACCCTATAGGGTAGGGATTCCCAACTAGGGACCCATGGGCCCCTAGGGGTCTGCAGGAGCTCTGAAGTGGTGCAGTATGTGGTTGTTCTGGGCTGACTTCTCAGCTCCTACTCTTCTTTCCGGCCTACATGAGGCACAGCCACCATAATAGTAGTAGGGGCAGGAGGAGGGAGCAAAAGAAGCGCTAAGGGTAAGGGTAGTGATGTCACTTCTGGGGGTGTGGCAGGGGGCGTGGCCAGCTGACATCACTTCCAGGGCTCCTCGAAGCCTGGAAAATTATTTCAGAGGCTCCTCCTCGGTCAAAAGGTTGAAATAGGCTGCTGTAGGTTTTTCAAGGCAAGAGATGGAGGTGGTTTGCCATCGCCTGCCTCTACGTAGACCTCCTTGGTGGTCTTTCCTCCAAGGACTAGCCAGGGTTTTTAGCAGCACATGGAAGTTAAAACAGCTGAAGCTTTCCCCCAGTGGTCCTCTCAAAGTTAAACTTGGAGATGAAAATAGACTCAGGTCCCCAGCTACCATGTCCTAGCAAAGGGGCACCCAATGGCAGGCAGTATCATTCATTCATTCATTCATTCATTCATTCATTCATTCATTCATTCATTCATTCATTCATTCATTCATTCATTCGTGTTTTTATACCACCCTTCCCTACGGCTCTGGGCAGTCCACATAGAACATTGTAAAAATAGCTTCATAGAACAGTGTAACAATCTGTCAAATAACAATCGTAACATAATATAGCATGTCAGCCAGAACAGTATTTCAACAGAACAAGAGACAACAGAACAGAACAAGTCTTTTGACTGTAGACAAAAGGTGTGGGAAAAGTCTGCCCAGCACACCTCCATCTTTGTTCCTCCAATTCCTCCCCCAACAGCATTCTGGGAATTCTGATTCCCATACATCTGATATTAACAAGGGGGGGAACTGAAATAGTCATAGAGGTGACAACTCTGGATTGAAACGTTCCTGGGGTTTGCAGGGTGGAGGCTGAGATGGTGGAATTTCGGAAGGAGAGGGACCTAAACAGGTGATAATAACAAGGGAACTAATCTCTGTAGTCCGGAGATGAGCTGCAATTCTGGAAGGACACCAGGCCCCACCTGGAAATTGGCTACTCTAACCCCAAGTCCAGACTCTGACTTAACTGCACCCCTACTTTCCCCTGAATATTCCACCTATTTCCATGCTTCACGTTCCGTGGCTGTGGAAGTCACAAACGCAAAACCTACCCCCCTCCCCTCCAATTACCTTCCTTTTAAAAAGAAGCTACCAAAGGATGTTTGTCATCCTTTAAGGGTTGCTGTTTTGGAAGGAAGCTCTCCCGCAAACACAGAAAGTAATTCAACTGTTTCCCTCTGAGGAATACAGGCAATGGAAAAACACCCCTAACATCCCTTGCTTGGCTGCCAGACAATCTTAGGATCTCCTGGCTATACGATGCATATGCCGTACAACAGAATATAAACAATAATAAAAGAGCTAGATAACCATCTAGCTGGAGCAAGACAGCTGAACTATTGCTGTCTATTGTGCACAGCAATTTACAGACTGTAATCAGGAAACATCAGTAAACTGAGGAGGGCCCTAGTGCTTATGATGGATCTAGTCCAGGGGTAGTCAAACTGCGGCCTCCAGATGTCCATGGACTACAATTCCCAGGAGCCCCTGCCAGCAAATGCTGGCAGGGGCTCCTGGGAATTGTAGTCCATGGACGTATGGAGGGTCGCAGTTTGACTACCCCTGATCTAGTCCCTGTTCCCAGCCAGGAGTTCATGGCAGGGCTTGGAACTCTGGATTGGGAATTTTCTGGAGATTTGGGGGTGGAGCCTGAGGAGGGAAGGGTACAGACTTCAACAAGGTATGCCAGAGTCCACCTTAGGTTGCCAACCTCCAGGTGGAGGCTGGAGATCTGCAGGGATTACAGCTGCTGTCCAGGTGACCACCTGAAGATGGCCCCTTTGAAAGGTGGATTCTATTGCATTAGACCAATCAAAAATCCCCTCCCAAACCCCAACCTCTTCGGGCTCCATCCCCCGAAATCTCCAGGTATCTCCCAACCCAGAGCTGGCAACCCTTGTCCACCCTCCCAAGCAGCTGTTTTCTCTAGGGCAGGGGTAGTCAACCTGTGGTCCTCCAGCTGTTCATGGACTACAATTGTAGTCCATGAACATCTGGAGGACCACAGGTTGACTACCCCTGCTCTAGGGAACCTATCCCTCACAGTCTGTAGATTGGTTGTCTTTCAAGTAGATCTCCAGGCCTCGCCTGGTGAGTGGCAACCCTACTTCTAGGAGAACTTGATGACAGACTGCAGTTCTTCCAGGAGCGATGGAAGAGGAACCGAAGCCGAGCCGTGCTCTGCAACGTGAAGCTGAAACCGTGTACTAGTTTGCTCTTAACATTTTTGTGCTGTCCAAAAAGCAGCTTTTTCCCAGCCCATTTTTTCCTGGGGTCTGCCTGGGGTCTGGTTGGAAGAGCCCAAAAGTGTCTTTGGAAGGAGAGAACTGCTCCCCCATGGCAACCAGACCAATCTACCTTGCTACGAGGGGGAATTGGCATGGTTGCCTTGACGACACGGACACATTCCCTTTCTCTCACACACAAGCAAGTCTTTGTCGCTCCCAAACCGTGATGCTACAGAGCCAGTTCTGTGATGTCATGATCCAATTGGCTGAGATCACAAGGGGCGGTGTGGGGGGGGAGAAATCAGCCCCAAAGGAACAGTAGAAAGGATGACACAGCGGCTGAAAACAGTTCAACAAAAGACATACTCTTTAGGGGTGCAGCTGTGGCTCAGTGGAAGAGTGTTTGCTTTGTGTGCACAAGGTCATAGGTTCAATCCCTGGCACCTCCATTGGGAAGGGTCATGCAGCAGGTGAGCTAAAAGTCCTCTGCCTGAATCCCCAGAAAGCTCCTGACAGTCTGAGTGGACAATACTGACCTGGCAATATTGACTTCAGGCAAATTGTGAGCGGGTGGGCAGAAGGGACTGTGCCAGTGCTTGGCTCTTGTGTTCCTTTCTTGCATGCCCAGGGAAATGCCAATCACCATTTCTGAGACTGGGAAGTTAATTTCTTCCAGGCCAGACTGGCCAGGGATTCTGGGTATTTGGGGGGAGGGATAATCTGGGCATGGAACTGGGGTCACTGTGTGTGGGCAGGAAGTGGTGAATTTCCCACATTCTGCAGGGGGTTGGACTAGATGACCCTGGAGGTCCTCTCCCACTCTATAATAGACTGATTCAGTATAAGTCAGTTTTTATATGTAGTCATACTTGGGATCATTTGTTCCTGGGGCGATTATGGGCCTCCACTCTTTTTCCTGTCCACCATGAAAATGTTTTGGAAGGCGAAAATTCGTTGCATCCCCATCATTGGCCTTTTTCTCCAGTGAGCAGCAGGAGTTTCCTGACAGAACTTTCCACTTGGAGTGGATTAACCTTGACCAGTTTTCTTGGGTAACGCTGTTGCTGGCTGACCTAGGCAATGGGCTGCACCATGTGCCTCTACCAAACTGGGGACACTTATTTATTTAATCCATTTGCACCCCACCTTTCTCCCCAACGAAGACCCCAATCAGCTTATGCCATTCTCCTCTCCTCCATTTTATCCTCATGTCAACCCTGCGGGGTAGGTTGGGCCGAGAGACTGGCTTTTTACCCAGGTCGAATAAATCCCTCCCATCTACACTGAATTTGATTTCCAATTTGATTTTGGGTGCTTTAAATATTCCCTCCGCAATATGCATGATTGATCCAGAATGACCCTACCTTTCCCCCACAATATCCAGAAGTGGATATAACCCTTGATATTTGAAAAAATCAGCATCAGTAAATGTGCAGATCTCTGCTTTTTGAGAATTAACTTCCTGCCTGTGCCTCAAACACTGTAGCAAAGCAGTCTTCCCTGATTGGCCAGGGTGTCAGTTCAAAGACTTCCTGGTTGCAAGGCTTCCCTTAAAGTGACTGCGTTCCAGAAGCCCTAACTTCTCTCAGCAGAGATTTGCCTCTTGGATTTATTCCCCCTCCTCTGCTGTCTCCAATCCTCCTCCTCTCATTTAAGAAAAGAAAGAGACTCCTGCTGCAATTGGTACCCCTCCCTGCTCTGAGCTTTCCCAATCAAGTGCGGAACACTTTCTGTTTCAATTGGGGGGGGGGGGATGATAGAGGATGACACGAGTTCAAATTGATCTGAATTCAGCAGGATCTACACCAGAAAAAACAAAGTAAGTGCAGAATAAGCCCTAGCCTCAATTTATGGCTTGGCTAACCACACAAGATGAACGTGAGTTTTTGATCGCATTAAAAAAAACCCTACTGCTCTGCTCAATTAACTTCCACATCTTCCTGGAAAGTCCTAGGAATTTGCAAGCCAACTGTGGCTCAGTAGAAGAACATCTGCTTGTGACAAAAGGCCATGGGTTCAACCCCAAATGTCTCCAGTTTAGCAAGCTTAGGTAGTCAGTTTAGGGAAAGGCTGAAGTACTTTGAGAGCTGCAGGCAACACAGACTTCCGTAGGCCAATGGTGTGACTCAGTCTGAAGCTCCTTCATCATCCTATATATGTTTTCCCAGACATAAACCCCACTGCAAGCAAACAGGTAAATGAGGGCCCAAGATTGCAGCCTTGCTTAATGCAGTTATGCAGAGATGGCCAAACAAAAATCAATCTATTTCATAAGTGGATCCACCTCTGTCTTTGTAAGCAGTGACAAAAGGAGCATGGGGCGGCATGAGTCACGCTTGAGTAACACCTAGTTAGTATAAATGGCTCTTTAATTGTCATAACAACCGTTTCGCATGCAGGTTGTTCAGAATACACGATTTCTGAATGTCCTAACGCACACAGGCGTAACGCAATCAAAGAATCTTCAGTAAGAGGGATAGGAAAACTGTCTGCACAAGACACTGGGGCACAGACACATTGGTCCCTTGCATGTTCCTTGCCCAGCTGGTATAGAAATACTAATTCCTGGCCACCTGCATTGGTGGTTCTTTCGCCACAAGCCACGGCAGGCTGGTTCTTCCTGGTCTAGCAAGTGGCTTACAGGGCAATGCTTTGTCCCTGCTTGTAGAATCATTTGTTTGAGTGTCCAGATCAGGGGTAATCAAACTGCGGCCCTCCAGATGTCCATGGACTACATTTCCCATGCGCCCCTGCCAGCGAAAGCTGGCAGGGGCTCATGGGAATTGTAGTCCATGGACATCTGGAGGGCCGCAGTGTGACTACCCCAGGTCCAAAAACTCCCCTACCAGTACCATAAGTCAAAATGGGGTCAAAATGCCAGTTTTAATCCAAAATGTTCAGCGCGCGAGTTCCACACATGGGAAACCAGCTTTCAAATCAATTGCATTTTTAAAGGATGATTTAAATTAACCTGTCCTACAAAAAAAAAGAGAGGCAGATTTGGAACCAGGAGAAACCGGGGAGGGGCGGGGCCTCCAGTCAGGCAAGACACACCTGTGATCACGAGGCAGGTGCATGCCTGGCTCCTCCATTTGCCACCCACTTTAATAATTGGGGCTCCCTAACTGGGGCTCCCTTCCTGAGCTGTCAGAGAAACTCTTCCGCAAAGCGGAAGCGCGAGGCTGCACAGATTGAAACGGAACACCCAGTCGGCTTGCGAGTAGCAACCCGCCTGAGTGCGTGTAGATTGCGGTCAAGTGGCAGCCGAATCGTGGCGACCCCTTGGGGCTTTCGGGGCCAAAGACACTGCCTGCCTTGGCCTCACAACCCTGGACTTCCATGGTGGTCTCCCATCCAAGCATGAACCAGGGCTGACCCTGCGTAGCTCCCGATTTCTGACGAGATCCGGCTAGGCTGGGCTATTCCAGTCAGGACACAAGTAGCGCTAAAGAAAAGTGTTTCTGTAATAGGTGTTAGATCAGGATGGGCAGGGGAGCTGGTCTGCCTGTAGCAGGAGAAAAGAGCAAGAGTCCAGGAGCACCTGAAGACGATCAGCGTAGGTGGCAAGGCAGGAGCTTTCGTGAATGAGCCCTGACTCACCCGACCTCCTACCAAACCACAAATGTTGGTAGCTTTTAAGGTGCTCTTGGACTCTTGCTTTTCCCCACCAGCAACAGGCGAGAGAGATCAAAAAGATGAAACTCATTAACAGGGGCCAAGGGACCTCTTACTTATGTAAAACATGTCTGGCCGGTCCCATAGCCAAAGCCCTCCAGGCAATATACAAGAGATACAAATAGCGTGCCTATAAAATCTATTTTAAAAGCAAGTGTTTGAATTCTCACTCTGCCACGGAAGTTCACTGTGTGACCTTGAGCCAGTCTCTCTCTCTCTCTCTCAGCCTCATCTACCTTGCAGGGCTGTTGTGTGGATAAAACTGAAGGGAACAGACTATCATAAACTATGTGTGTGTGTGGGGGGGGGGAACAGGGAGGTATAAACACCTGAATAGGTATAGAGAACCCTCTTCCTGCTAAAGATGCACCATGACTAAAAGCAAGCAAACAACCGCCAGGGATCATGCGGTTCCGCAGCAGGCAGAAATACGCCTGGTGCAGAGTCTCTGATCACTGAGGAAACAGCAACATTTCCTGCCAGGCCTGGGAGGAAGCGACCAACCCCACTTTTGACAGCCTGCCAGATTGCGATCTCAAAAATCCCTCGCAAGAGCTGAAGGAGCCCCGAGCGCATTTTGCGGCTGGATCCGCAAGGCCAGGCTCATGAAGCCAGGTGTGTGCAAATAACAAACGCTTGTAAAGCCGAGAATTACGGCAGGCGGCGGTTGGAGGGCATTGAAGGGGCTTTGGCCGCGGAGTCACCCAATGAAGGCGGGCGGAGGGGGAATGAAAGGAGGAAAAGTTGCACTTAACAGAAAACCCATTCAAGAGAGTTGCGCGGAAACCGGGAGGGAGGGCTACACAGAGGCCATTTTGGGGGCTCTCCGGCCGGCTTCCGCGCCTTGACCAGAGCTCTGGATCAGGCAGACGTCCAACAGGTCCGACCCTTCTTTCAGCGGCGGCCCCACCTGTTGGATTTCTGCCTACCGAGGACGCCGATGCGAAAGAGATGGCGCACGGGGGAGGCTCTTTTGCCTCCTCCAGCTGGGGTCCGTCGCCCGCCCGCCTCCCGCCCGGTCCCCCTGGTCGACTTACGATCTCGAGGCAGATGAAGGCCCCCGAGTAGGTGCGCAGGATCTCCAGGCCGGACGGGAGGGTGATGCGGGGCGGCGGGTAGTAGGCGGTGGCGTTGGGGGGCGGCGGCATGGCGCCCCCTCGCGCGGGGATCATGGTGGCCGGGCGACCGAGAGAGCCGGGCGCGACTGGCGGCTCAGCCCCTGCCTGACGTGGCCGCGGCCAGGTGGGGAAGGGAGGCGGGCGCGGGCAGCGCCGCAGGTGGCCAGCCGCGAAGGTGGCGCGTGTGCCGGGCACCGCCCTCCGCCCTCCGCCCGCCCCGGAGCCTCCCGGCTCCTCCGAGCTGCCTGCAGGGAGAAGGGAGGGCGCCGGGCACCGAGGAGGGCTGCCTGGCCGGGGAGCGCGGGAAGAACTGGGGCTGCCCACTGCTGCCGGTCCTTTTCGAAATGCATAGGATAGGCCGGCCCTGCCGGAATCGTGCAAAGCGGCTTACAAAAGGGGAGGGGGGGGGAGCTGAAATGTGCACAAGCAAGGGACGTGGATTTACGGCAAGCGGATGGGCCTGAGGGCAAGACGCCCCCACCCAGCCTTATAGATTTTTTGTTTGGAATAATATATATATTTTAGAAGTGCATGGAATGCCAATTACGACCCAAATTTGCGTTACAGTATTGATTTTTACATTTTCTCTCGACTTTCGCTCTCGTTTTCTTATTAGGACTTAACAGTGGCCTTGCAAAACCTAATATAAGCCTGACTTAAGGCATTTTGCCTTCCTCGCACAGCTAAATAAAATATATTACACAGCCCATTTTAACTGCGTCAGGTTTCAGGTCCCTAGTCTTCTTTAATTTTTAACACATCAGTATGGAATAAACATTAAGGCATAAAACAAACAATCCCACCATAGAATCATAGAGTTGGAAGGGGCCTCCTGGGTCATCTAGTCCAACCCTCTGCACTATGCAGGACACTCACAACCCTATCGCTCATCCACTGTAACCTGCCACTCCCTTGAGCCTTCACAGAATCAGCCTGTCCAGAGAACTATCAACTTTATTATTGTTATTATTACATATTACCAGGAATTTATTTGCTGCTTTTTCCATGGACATTAAAAAAAAATAGTGTCTGCAAGTGCCATTTGTATGCAAATATAAAGACCCCCTCTTAAACCAAATTAGTGGCGTGCTGGGGGAAAGCGGTAAGTCATTTATGACAACCCGGTAGGGTTTTTCAAATCACAAAACATTCAGGCGTGCTTTCCTGAATTTTGGTCTGATGACCATAAATAAATATTGATTGATTGACAGGTGTAGTTTCCCATTGCCTGTTTCTATGTAAGTGACCCTGGATCTCCCATCCAAGTGTTGACAGGGCCAGGCCACCCCTGCTTAGCTTCTGGGATCAGTCTAGCCTGGGTGGGGACTATGGCTGCATCTGCATAATAAGCAAAATCTGCAGTTGGTGTGTGCAGGGGGAGAATAAAAGCGCTTGCAGTCTCCAGAGGCGGCAAAGGACATTGTGAAGCAAAATGCCCCTCCAATAAGTCCTGCTGGTTTGTAACATCCGTGGAGTTGGACCCACGGGAGAAGCCAAGAGCTCTCTGGAGTCAGTAGAGACCCCCATAAGAGTTCTGTGGGTTGACTGAGTTGAGGAGGGAGGCAGTCCTTTTCGCTGGTGGATCTAGGGATGCCAAACTCCAAGTGAGGGCTGGGGGGGCCTCCAAAAATTACACCTGATCTCCAGAGATTGATTCACCTGGAGAAAAGGGCTGCTTTGAAGGTTGGGCATGACCAAGCATTATGCCCCATTGAGATCTCTCCAACCTGTGGCCCTCCAGATGTCCATGGACTACAATTCCCATGAGCCCCTGCCAGCATTTGCTGGCAGGGGCTCATGGGAATTGTAGTCCATGGACATCTGGAGGGCCACAGGTTGACTACCCTTGACTGCACCATCCCTAGCTTCGAGCCTCCAGGAATTTTCCAACACAAAGTTGGCGACTGTAGGTACATCCCAATCTGAGAATTCAGGCAAGGTGGACTTGGGCTTGGCTCCTAATAAGAGAGTCCCTGGGATACTCAGCTGAAGCTTTCTTCATATGCTCAGAAGCATTTTCTCCAGTCCTGTTCATGTAGGTCTCAGCAATGGAAAGTAGGTTCTGAAGCTCAACCTTGGGCAAACACCTAGGGGGATGCTACATAACCCTGCCCCACAGGGCTTCTTAAAAGATGTGAGCGAAATCCTCAGCCGTGAACCTGAACTCACCAAGCTGGCAAAAGGGACTATTTCTTACATAGGTTTTCTGGAGGCTTCCTGAAAAGAGTGCTTTTTGCAGGAAGGTGGCAAAGATATTGAATGGTCTTTCTCCCTGATCAGCTAGCTGTTTTACATGCAAGGTGATTTTGTTTACATAGAGGAATATTAAAACAATTAATCTTCACCTGAGCATTCCTGAAGTAGTACAGATCACTAGAACAGCTAGTTTTTATACTGTGTTTTTAACTGCCTGAAAGGGGCTTACAAACACCTTTCCCTTCTTCTCCCCTCAAGTTTCCCTGAGAGGTTGATGAGGCTGAGAGAACTGTGACTGCCTCAGGGTCACCCAGCAGGTGACTCAAAGTGGTTTTCAGGCCCCTTCTTCTCCCCACAAGAGATATCCTGTGAGGTAGGTGGGGCTAAGAGAGCTCTGAGGGAACTTGGACAGGCCCAAGGTCACCCTGTAGGCCTCTGATTCAAAGCAGCTTACAATCACCTTCCCTTCCTCTCCCATAACAGACACCCTGTTAGGCCTGCTGAGAACAATTCTAAGAGGACTGTGACCAGCCCAAGGTCACCCAGCTGGCTGCATGCGGAGGAGTGGGGAATCATCTCCAGCTCACCAGATTAGAGGCTGCCACTCTTAACTGCTACACCAAGCTGGCTCTCTAGGGCAGCCTAGTCTGAGTCTGGAAATTCCTAGAGATTTGGGGTCAGAGCCTGAGGAGGGCAGCTTTAGGGAGGGAAGTGACTTCAGTGTGGTGTAATTTTTTAATTTAAATAATAATTTTATAACTTCACCCAGCCCACCCTCCGAAGTAGCCAATTTCTCCAGCTGAACTGATCTTAGTCATCTGGAGGCAGGGTTGCTAATTTCCAGGTAGCACCTGGAGATCTGTGATTGTAATTGTTCTTCAGATCAGTGGTCCCCAACCCCCGGTCCAGGGACCGGTGCCGGTCCGTGGCTCCTCCTCATCCTTCTCCCCGGCTGCGGCCTCGGGGGCTGCCCTGCCTCTCTGCCATGGCTCACCTTTGGTGCTCTCCAGCTGCCACCATGGCTGGGGCTCCCCCTCAGTGTGGCGGGAAGACGGGGCGCTGGCAGGAAAGCAAGTGGAACAGGGGCTCAGGTGGCAGCAGTGACGTCCCTTGGCAAAAGACTACCCCCTCCCCGGGCCTCAGTGAAATTGTCAAGCGTTGACCGGTCCCTGGTGATTAAAAGGTTGGGGACCACTGCTTCAGATGACCAAGATCTGTTCCCCTGGAGTAAATGGCTGCTTTGGAAGATGGACTCTAATGACATTATTTCCTGCAAAGGTCCCTCCAACCTCTCCAGGTGTTTCCCAGTCCAGAGTTGGCAGCAGTATCTGGCGATCAGCTTTAACTCTGGGAGATCTCAGGGCCCCACCTGGAGGCTGGCAACCGTGCCATCCTCCCACATCAGGATTCTGCCATCTCATTCCGCAACGTGTTTAGATGGGGCCCATTTCTTACATTGCGGAGGGGGCAGAAGGCAGAATTATGGCTGCAGGGATTGTGCGGAGTAGGCGGGTGTTGAAACCAAACCGGCAGACCAGATGCCTGTTCTCAGCTCTCCCGTTCAGAGCAAAGTTTCAGCCTTCTCCCACACACGTTCTCTTTTTAATTTTGTTTTTGCACCTCGTGCACACGCCCGAATGCAGCAGGTAAAAGGAGCAGCATCCAGCAACCGCCTTTATTTATTTCCAAACTTTTGCTCAGCGGGCACGCCTCTCGTGCCAGAGCAGCTCTGCACATTCTGGTTGGGCCGCATAGTTGTATCTGCAGAGTAACGTATGAGCAAGCCTCGTTATGCAATGCAGGAGCGGGCGGGAAGCGTTGGCTAAACAAGAACGACGCGGCACGGCGCCCCTGTTCCTGAAGTGGAATTTGAACCATCTTGAAATAGAAACGCTGGTTTCTAGTGTAGGAGAGAGGCTTGCGTTGCTGGCACTAAATGGTGGCTTATTAGAAGAACAGCCTGGGCGGGCTTCAGCTGCAACAGTGGGCCAAGCAGGTAGAACTCGCCTAGGTGAAAACACTTTCTCCTCCTCGTTAACATCGGATCGGAAGCCTCAACGTCTTCTTCGAAAAGGCGCAGTGGTGTCTTAAATCTGTGGGTTCAGAGGTGGGCACGGACACCAGTGGGCTCTTCATTAGGACCCCGGCATGGTACAAGAAGTACCAAAACAAACTTCAACTTACATACACAAGCCCCACAAAGGATCTTCCTGCCAGTGCTTGCTATTGGTCAGTTTCACTTTAAAGTGACTGGCTCGGCCAGACGGGATCTAGCCGCACATTGGTCAATTAAATTGCAGGCTTACGGTCTTCCCTTGGACCTCAAGCTTGGTTCTTGGCAGAACTACCTATGCAACATAGTGTATGTTTCATTCCTAAATGATTGTTTGTTAATGGGCATAATACGAATTGCTGGGTCTTACCTTGAAGGCCCCCAAAGTAGGGTTACCAACCCCTAGGTGAGGCCGAGATATCTCCCGCCACTACAGTTGATCTCCGGACAATAGAGGTCAGTTCCCCTGGAGAAAATGGCTGCTATGGAAGGTAGACTCCATAGCATTATACTCTGCGGAAATCCCTCCTTTCCCAAAACTAGGGGTGCCAGCCACCTGGTAGAGGTGAGTGTCCCCCATTTCCAGGCCCTGTACCCACCACCAATCAGCTGGCCAGAATGGGAACTTAACAAGAGAGAGTGGGAGACCCAATCAATGTAACTATGTCACATCTGATGTGCACTGGAAGTGCCGCTGTAGCTGTGATGCTTTGGTAGTTGGGCAAAAATTCATGGGATAGAAGCCATTTTTGCCATAGAGGTTTTGTCCGAATACTAGAGCATCTCTGTGACATCACAGTCTGATGATGTCATTTCCTGTCCATGCTGGATGTGATGTCATCACATCTCTGGCGATGTAGCCTGAGCCTCCTTCCTGCTCCTGGCATGTCCTCCTCACCCCCCACTAGTTGCCAGAAGAGACCTGGCAACTCTACCTAAACCTGACTCTCTCCAGGCTACACCTCCAAAATCTCCAGATATTTCCTGATTCAGAGTTGGCAACCCTATACGAATGACAAATGAAGGACTGTACTGTCCAGCCCACTGGAAGTTGTTCTTCGGAGGAAACCAAAGGCAGGTTTTTTTCAGTGTTTTTTCAACTTTGGAAGGCAGTTCCTTGAAATGGCAAATTTGGGGGCAGGCATTCCCTGCATCACAATCGTTTGGAAATAAATGCTATACATTTACAGTCTTTTTCTCTGGTAGGGGGAGTTCTGTTTGTTGGGATGGGTTAGGTCAGGTACTGAAAACAAAGCGTTCGGATCAGAGGGATTTAAAAAATGTCTTAGTGCATTATTAGCCATAATGATCACTGGGCTTGGTCTGAGATCTTTTATGAAGAAAGGCAAGAGAGGAATGTCATTGGACAGGTTTCCCCTGGCAGGTGGCAGCTGTTTGGCAGTGTTTGGGCAGCACACGTCACCTGTGAATCCATTCCAACTGGGCAGCGAAGCCAGAACCACACCAGCATTTGACATGAAGACAGTTGCCCCAGAGCAGCTGGGATATCTCGGTATTTGGCCCTTAATGCTTCTGTGCAACAATCTACAGCTGATCCTTTGCACTTTTACAAAAATACCCAACTTTTTGGTTTGAGTGAATATGTATGGCAGGTCTGCCCAAGATTCTGCAATCATCTTGACCAGGGGTGGTCAAACTGTGGCCTGCCAGATGTCCATGGACTACAATTCCCATGAGCCCCTGCCAGCGTTCGCTGGCAGGGGCTCATGGGAATTGTAGTCCATGGACATCTGGAGGGCCGCAGTTTGACCACCCCTGATCTTGACTGATGCAGTCACTAGAGTGTCAGAGTTAGATTTGGGAGACACGTAGAGGAGGTCTGTTGGACCAGACCAGCTGGCGGGGGATGGGTGGAACTTACCAGAAGCAGGGAGGGTCTGGAGGGAAGAAGCCTGAGGGGGAAAAAATTATTTTTGGAGTGGGGAGGCTCCAGAGGGAAGAAGCCCCTCAAAAGCGATGTTTCTACATCATCCGGAAGTGGTGTAGTGACATCAGGGCGAGGGGGGGGGGACACTTTGGTTTGAGGGCAAAACACTATGGTAGAATTAGCTTCTTACCATAGAGTTTTGCCCAAAAAATAGAGCGTCCCCCATGATGTCACCAACATCCCTACACCACTTTTGTGTGATGTAGAAACATCACTTTGCGGGGGCTTCTTCCCCACAGAGCCTCCCCACTCCTGCTAACTCAGTTCTGGGTCGTGTTTTCCTTCCACACCCCCGGGCTTCTTGCAAGGAGGATTTTTTCCAGTTCCTCAAACTCCTGAAGTGGTGGGAGAGACTCCAAACAGGGTGATCCCCAGGCCACAACTGGAGAATAGACAATGTTCACTATCCTTGCTTAAGCTGTTTTGAGAAAAATAAAGAATATTGATATAACAACAATTCAGAGACCAAGGGGCAAGGTGGAGGACAAACTGTTGAACACCAACAGTTCCTGAAAGGATTTAGGAGTTATAGTGGACAAGGAAGTTCACAATACAGTGCTGTCCTTTTAAGAGTCCAAAGGCTCCGTCAACAGGAGTGTAGTTTCCGGGGCTCATGCAGCCGAAATATTCCTCTCTGTTCTGCAGTTCAAAACGTTGGTTGAGTGGTTTGCAAGACAGACCCGTACAATTCAGGAATGGACAGAGCAGAGATAGGTTTCTGGCTCCATTTCCAGCTAAGAGAGCAAGCAAGTGGTGAGCAGTGGAACGTCTGAGAAGAAGCAGGATATTGCTAAGAGCAGTGATCTTATGGGGGATTGCAGGGCCAGGAACTGATTGGGCAGCAGCACCGAATTGCAGCACATCTTCTAGGGCAGAGGTGACCAAACTGGGGTGAAGGAGGAGGAGGAGGAGGGGGAAGAGGAGGAGAAGAAGTCTCAAAAGTGGCTTACAGTCACCTTCCCTTTCCTCTCCCCACAACAGACACCCTATGAGGTGGGTGATGCTGAGAGAGCCCTGATATCACTGCTCGGTCAGTACAGCCTTAACAGTGCTGTGGCGAAGCCAAGGTCACCCAGCTGGTTGCATGTGGAGGAGCAAGGAATCAAACCCGGCTTGCCAGATTAGAAGTCCGCACTCCTAACTACTACACCAAGCTGGTTCTCATGGTGCTGGCAGGGGCTCATGGTAATTGTAGTCCATGGGCATCTGGAGATTCACAGTTTGGCCAACCCGACCTAGAGGAAGGAGGAGTGTTCTAGTATATACTCAGAACACCCCCTCCAAACCAATGCCAACCTGTTTGGCAGGTATTCAATTGTTTGGTGTGAACTGAGCAGAATGGGCAGTGGGCTCCCAGCTGACCTTTGCATTCAGGCACAGGAAGTTCGACTCTTGAACACTTTGGATGTAGCATCAATACCATCCATTGTACACAGAGCATTTGCCTTGAACCAACAGGAAAGATCTGCAGTGCAGAGGTTGGCTTGTAGATGCCCTTGTCCGTTCAGCTTGCCATTTCCCTCCAGTTAGGCCAGTCTCCCCCTGTCTGGCAAGGGATCGAGGGAAGGAGTGCCTTATCCTGATAGGGAAAGTTGTGGAGATTCCAGGGTGGAGCCTGAGGAGGACAGGGACCTCAGTGGGGTACAATGCCACAGAGTCTACCCTCTAAAGCGGGGGTAGTCCAACTGCGGCCCTCCAGATGTCCATGGACTACAATTCCCATGAGCACCTGCATTTCAGTGAACAAGTCATTTCATGCACATCCTCCTCCAGGGGCACTAGCTCTTGCGCATGTGGATTTGCAGCTGACTAGAGCTAGGTCAATGGCTTCAGATAATGAACTTTTTTCTGGGTTTCTAGTTTCAAAGGTCAATGGGTCAATACCTGCAGAGACATGCCCTGTTTAGAGGCATTTAGCAGCTGCCAGGAACAAACCTGAAAAACTTCTCTGCTGTGAGCAGGACTTTTGTGTGTTGCACATGTACTGGGAAGCACCAGGAAAACAGTCTTTTCAATTCTCTCTTGCCCCAGAGGGACGGGCCAGAACCAGTAGGATGAAATTAACGCAAAAGGGATTCTGTCTAAACATCCGGAAGAAGTACCTGACAGTGAGAGCGGTTCCTCAGTGGAGCAGGCTTCCTCGGGAGGTGGTGGGTTCTCCATCTTCGGACATTTTAAAACAGAGGCTGGAGAGCCATCTGATGGAAAGGCTGATTCTGTGCAGGTTCAAGGAGGTGGCAGGTTACAGTGGATGAGCGATAGGGTGGTGAGTGTCCTGCATAGTGCAGGGGGTTGGATTAGATGACCCAGAAGGTCCCTTCCAACTCTATGATTCTATGATCTGGAATCTTCTAAGAAGACTCACCTGAGGAGCATGAAGGGGACCGGCAGTTTTGCTGTATTGTTTCATTGCTTTTGAAATCAGAAGGAGGAGGGGGGGGAAATGAAATTTTAGGATCATGGAAATTGTTTTTTTCTCTCTCATCAGATAGAAACAAAGACATGTTTAAGGCTCACAGAAATCTATTACATGTTGCCTAAAAGAAAAAATAATAATAAAAGGTTGAAGTATTTAAAGTTATAGAATTTAAAATATATATTTATTTGTTTATTGTTGGATTTTTATCCTGCCACTCTCAGGAATGACTCTTGGTAGGTAAAAACAGTTGCATAAAAACCCTATTAAAACCCCCATAAACCCCCCCCCCCACAACACCAAATACAAGATTGGCAGCAATATTCCCCCATGCCCCGCCCAGCCTATCTAGAAAACCCTCCACCATGGGGTATGGAGTTCACCTGAGGAGGGGCCCCTAATCTTCCCGGCTCTGGCCTCAATTAAAGACCTGGGGAAGACAATAATATTGACATTGTGGTGGGTGGGGACAGTGAATGCAAAAGAGCCTAGGTCCCATGAAAATCATAATCAGTAAATAGGGCCATGCACAGGATCTTTAAGGGGGGGGTGTTACAATACGATCTAGAACCTTTGTGAAATTTTTTCTTGGATTTTTAAACTGTTTTTCCCCCTATTTCATACTGTTGTTCATAGGCTTTCGTTCATTTGTCGAGTAGCTTTTTGAATTATTTCTTTTATTTAATCTTCTTGGTGGGGTAGTATGTTAGCGGACAGACCGGTGCTAATGTAAACCACCATGCAAATCAAGGCTTGTAAAGGAACCAATCACAGACTCTAAATTCTGCACTCTATGGACCAATCAAAGGGCTACTGAAGAGCCAGTCAGAGCTCTTGGCAGGCCCACTGAATTGTATTTTCGTGTTTCCCCCCCTTGTTGTTCAGTAGCCTGGTTGGTGTTTGGATTCGATAGAAGAGCTGCGTTTTTGAAGAACTTACCGTCTGTGTCTACCGAACCCGCAGACTTATTAGAGGGTTGACCCGTCCTCCATACACTGCCTTGTCAATACGATACCCGTCCTTTCCTGGGAAAAAGTTGCTGCCTAAGTCAGCTCAGGTCATTGGGGACAAAGGCAGGGCTGAAGAAGAGTCATAGAAGTGGTTTCTTCATCCGATCTGTGCTGGGCTTCAGAGATTGGGCCCATCCCTGGCCTAGCAGGTTTTATGCAATATGTTCTCTTGGGTTTCCTCTGATGTCAACAGGACTGTTAGCATTTGATCAAAGAGGCTTTAATCCAAAAGGAAGCGAGTAGGGTTTTTTATTATTATTATTATTTTGGCTGGTCCTTTGGTAGAAGGGAAGCCAGTTTGCCCACATTCTTCTTCTTCTTTGCTTGCCTCTTCTCACAGGGGAACAAAAGTTATGCGCTAACAGGGAAGGAGTTGTAACTTGTAATATTAGACATTCCTGCTGGCGGGTTGAGAGCCAAGCACGGGAGGCTTTTTTGAGCCCCAGCGGAGTGATTAAGCTCTGGAAAGGGCTGCCTGATAAGTATCTCTGCTGAAACTACAAGCCAAATTTGGGTCGAAATAAGCCATCCTCGTTTTTATTTCCCAGAACGGCAATAGAATGAAAAGTGCCTTTGTCTCTCGGTTGAATAAAATTAGTTGTGATTGATTAAAATTTAGCCTCACGAGTTAACACTGGCACTTAACGATTGAGCAAATAAAACTTTAACCTATCGATCAAAGCTCCCTGCCCTATTTACTGGGTGGCTGGTCGATAGATAGGCTCAGGGTATGTTAGAATCCAATGGTACTAGAGAGTTTTTAGCATCTGTCTGTCCTACATTCTTCTGCCTTTGGCCCCAGGAGCTCAGAACAGTGTGTGTGAGTCTCCCTACCTCCTCACAATAACCCTATGAGGTATGTTAGGGTTTCCCAGTGAATTCCATGGTTGAGTAGGGATTTGAACTCAGGTCTCCCCAATACGAACCTTGAGACCTCATTGGCCCCATGTTCCAAATTATACATATACATGCATATATACCTATATCAACATAAAAAGATCTTAGATATTCTCATGCATGAGGCTTAAAATGGTGGTTGCTCAAATCACTTTACAATTTGAGTGCAAATCGGGTTTTCACTGGAAGGCTCATGTGCATTGCAAATGATTCCCATTCTGGAACTTGCTTCAGCTCTATAAACAACCCACAATTACAAATATTAGAAGAATGAAGGACAATATTTACTCTTAAAAACGAGAGTCCTAGGAGGTATGGTGTGCCTGCTAGCAGGAATATATGTACCAAACAATGCTAAAATTAAAACGTTTTAAAATTTTGCCCAGGCAGTCCTAGAATTTCAAGATGGGTAAATTTATTTGGAATGGCAAGAAACCCAGAATAAACTTTAAAAGATTACAAAATGAGAAAAAGAGAAGAGGCTTAGCAGTTCCAGACATAACATTATACTACCAATTTGTAGGCCTGGTTTGGATTGTGGATTGGAGTAAAAACCCAAGACAAAGAATAATAAAACTTGAATCAACAGACTTGTATGAAGGCTTACACAACTATTTATGGATTAAGCAATCCATTAAAATGATCATAGCACAAGGAAGGAGATGAACTTTTGAGAATACGGCTTAAATGTTGGAACTTATTGAACCCCAAATTCTCTGCTCTTGTCCCCAATAGAAGCTTATCACAATAAGAACATGAGAAATAAAGGTTTCCTTTAACAAACAGCAAAGTTCTGGCAAGATACTGGAGATGAAGGAATCAACATTCAACGGTTGCTATATTATCAAACTGGTTTCAAGTCTAAAGAAGATTATCAACATGGAAGGAGGAGCTCTAAGACTTGAGTTCGAACAGCTATTTATAAAACTAAAAGACCATTTTCTATGATGGCTATAGAGTTGGAGATGTGGGGAGGTGGACCTTGACGAGTGCAGGATTTGGGGAAGGGATGGACTTCAATACCATAGAGCCCACCTTCCAAACTGGTCTTTTTCTCCAGGAAAAGGGATCTCTGCGACCTGTGAACAAAAGTCTCAAGTCTCTTAAAAAGGTAAAGGTATCCCCTGTGCAAACACCGGGTTATGTCTGACCCTTGGGGTGACGCCCTCTAGCGTTTTCATGGCAGACTCAATACGGGGTGGTTTGCCAGTGCCTTCCCCAGTCATCACGGTTTACCCCCCAGCAAGCTGGGTCCTCATTTTACCGACCTTGGAAGGATGGAAGGCGGAGTCAACCTTGAGCCGGCTACTGGGATTGAATTCCCAGCCTCACGGGCAGACAGCTTCAGACAGCATTTCACTGCCTTACCACCCTGCGCCACAAGAGGCTCTCAAGTCTCTTATATATATGTAAATAACTAAATAAAAGGAGGCACAGCCAGAACGAGGTCCGGAGATCACACTCGTTTTCACTAATCTACGTTTTTCATCAGTAGCCTGCTCCTAAATCAATATATCAATGCAAGACCCATAAATTCATATGTGAAAACAATAATCCTTATAGTATCAAAGTGGCTACGAGTTCAGTAATCAAAAGGAGAATCCTGTCAATTTCGTCAAACCTTCAGAACAGGATTATTGTTTTTTACAACAATAGAGTAAAGTAGGATACTCTTCTTCAAGAAAGCTTATTGGTCTCTAAGGAGGTGGGGCATCCACTGGACATGGAATTAGGGTCACTGTGAGTGGGCAGGTAATTGTGAGTTTCCTGCATTCTTTGGGGGGTTGGACTAGATGACCCTGGCGTTCCCTTCTAGGATTCTAAGGTGAGGCTAGACTTAAATCCAGACCTTCTATTGACTTCAGTGGTCTTCAATGGGTGTAAGAATGGCTCTGTGTTTTCACTCTACATGTGCAGGGCTAGTCTTAGTGACAATAACACTGGTAATTGTCTTTGTAGGATCCATCCGAAGAATCCCAGAGGTTTTAAGGAGAGAGATGTAAGAGTGCGTTTAGTTTGCCCAATGAAATCCATAAGACTCTAAAGGACAGAATTGTGCCCAATACACACTGATGCTGAACACGCACCTGAAATTAAACACAAGCTGCAAGCGCCTTGCTGAATCATACTCTGAAGAATGGACATGCCTCCACACACACCCATGTCTTTCTTGGCAATGTTTGCTTCTCATTCGCTTTACTACTCCTTCCCGAATCCAGATTATTCTCCCAAGAACAAGATGGTACAAGTTATTAGAAACTCCACCCTGTTAACGAAAATCGGAGAGGGAAACGCTGGCATCCACGCTGTGAGGTGAAACGTCAATCCGGGGAAATGTTGCAGGGATGGCAGGTGGTAGGCGTGGCCGGAAGTGCCCAGAATTCGGCCTGCGACACATCGCTGGCCATGGAGATTTGCAGATCAGGGAAAGATTGTTTTGCTACAGCCTGCAGCTCTCAAATCCCATGCTGACTGCATGTCGACATCCAGCAGAATCGTCTTTTGCTGGTGACCTTAATTTTGGTTTGGGTCCAGCCAACTTTTTCATCTAATCTCATCGATTTCCTCGAGAGCCAGTTTGGTGTAGTGGTTAGGAGTGCGGACTTCTAATCTGGCATGCTGGGTTCGATTCTGCACTCCCCCACATGCAGCCAGCTGGGTGACCTTGGGCTCGCCACGGCACTGATAAAACTGTTCTGACCGAGCAGTGATATCAGGGTTGTCTCAGCCTCACCCCCACCCCACAGGGTGTCTGTTGTGGGGAGAGGAATGGGAAGGCGACTGTAAACCGCTTTGAGCCTCCTTCGGGTAGGGAAAAGCGGCATATAAGAACCAACTCTTCTTCTTCTTCTTCCTCTGGGGGTGGACTGGCCATTACAGTCATCAGGACTTTCCCCAGTGGGATGATGGTGGGGGTGAGGCTGCCTCTCTTTGCCTTCCTGGGCAGGGCCAGCCCAGTGGCAAGAAGGAGGCTACCTGTCCAAGTCATATGTGCAGGAGAAGTGGGGAATCAAACCCAGCTCTCCAGATTAGAGGTTGCCGCTCTTAATCATGACACCACGCTGAGTCTGGTCAGAAGTGGACTGGGCCCTTATTGGTTGCTGCTCCCCACAACTGTGACCTGTCCTTTGGGTGAATGCCTCTGTCAAGAGTGCCAATTTGGCGACAGGGTTCCAGGGAGCACGAAACACCCATCCCAGGAAGCTGGTGAACCAGCAGGCGTCTCCCAAACGAACCTGTCGTTCAAGTTCCTCTTCTTCTCCCCCCCCCGCCATGTCATGTCCAATGGCAACATCTGGGTCCACAATAGCCTTCCCTCTGCCACAGACACACCCCAGCTGGAATGGGGAGAAGACAGGAAGGAGAGAGCTTGTTTTAGTTGATGGCGCAAAGGACCTTCAGCACTATCCCATTATGGCATGCCATTGGTTATACCCAAGCGAATGTTGCAATGACTTCAGGGTGATTTTGTTCTGCTTTTTCCTCACAACAGTCTGGAGAGGCAGGAGAATATGCAAGGCCTAGTCTGTGAAGCTCTATCAGTCCCCTCACTGGAGCCTAGGGTTGCCAGCTCTGAGCTGGGAAATACCTGGAGATATTTAGGATAGAACTGGGAGTCGGTGGGATTTGAGGCAGGAAGGGACCTGACTGGAGTAGAACGCTGTGGAGTCCACCCTCCCAAGCAGCCACTTTCTCCAGGGGAACTGATCTCCTTCATCTGGAGATTGGGCCACACTCATATATATACTGGACGGTGCTATCCTGTAGATTTCATACAAGTTAAGGCACGTCAAATACTGAAAGTATTAGCATTACCCTACTAAAACTGTTCTGACCGAGCAGTGATATCAGGGCTCTCTCAACCTCACCCACTTCACAGGGTGTCTGTTGTGGGGAGAGAAAAGGCGACTGCAAGCCGCTTTGAAACTCCTTCGGGTAGAGAAAAGCTGCATATAAGAACCAACTCTTCTTCTTCTTCTTCTTCTTCTTCTTCTTCTTCTTCTTCTTCTTCTTCTTCTTCTTCTTCTTCTTCTTCTTCTTCTTCTTCTTCTTCTTCTTCTGGAAGCCAACTGCAAGTATTCTGAAGATTGCTGCCAGGCTTGGGTAGCCCAAGATAGCCCTTTCTCATCAGATCTTGGAAGCTAAGCAGGATGCACTCTGGCTAGTATTTGCATGGAAGACCTCCAGGGACTACTAGGGTCCTGACATGGAGCCAGGAAGTGGCAAACCACCTCTGAACACCTCTTGCCCTGAAAACCCTACGAGGGTCACCTTAAGTCGCTTTTGATAGTGGCCTCAGTGCATTTGTAAGTGGTTGTATATGCCCAGGTTTGTGACGATTCTAAAAGAGACTGTGCAGACCAAAGATGGAAGGAGAGATAAAGGGAGAGTCAACAATGAGGACTAGAAGCTGAAAGCCACTTCATTCAGGGACTCGGCACAAATTGCACGGGAGAGGACTTTGGCTGTGCCACTAAAACTTTTATTCATAGACAAGTCATATGGCTTAGGATTGTAGCATGCAATTATACTGCTATGATGAAGTCAACTCCCTGCTCTTGACTCTAGAGCTAATCAATGCAGAGTCACCTGCGGAGGCCTATTTTCTCTTCTTGGGGAATTCGCAGACGAAGAACATAGTCAGGTGGCATTCCGTGTCGTTCCACTTGCCCGTGCTGAGCATTTCCACGCAGTCTTCCTGTCCGGAGGTATCATCGGGCTCCCCTTCCTTCCAGTTGCTGTAGTTCTGCAGTGGAGTACAGTCCGCATACATGAAATGGCCCTCTCGGTCCAGGTCGTTCACTCCGATGAAGACTCGGAAAAGGCCGCTCTTGGAGATGTAATCGGAGATCACCGCGTTGGCGGCCTCGTCCTTCGGCATCGCCAGGATCCCATCTCGGATCCGGCAGTGCGTGAGAGCCTCTTTGTAGCTCTTCTCCTCTTGCACGATGTAGTAATATTTCTCTTCGGTTTCCCGGATTCCTGCCAAGACTTGGGAAAGAGATAGGATAAGTTTTCTAAAATATCAACAAATAGGCTCTCTGGGGAAGTCCCCTGTTGTGGCGGAGCATAGGGGGAGAGACCGTCATGCACTCATTTGGGAATGGCTGCTATCAACAATAACAAAACTCAGGCCATTTTGTAGAATCACAGAACCATAGAGTTGGAAGGGGTCATGCAGGCTGTCTAGTCTGACAGCAATAATGTCCCCTCTCAACCTCCTCTTCTCCAGGCTGAACATTCCCAAGACCAAGTCCCTCAGACTTTCCTGATTTTTCTTGTGGTGGTAGTGGTGCTTAGAAGTTCGATGTGCCAGCCCCTTTTATCAGAGATCGCCTAAACCAGGGGTAGTCAACCTGTGGTCCTCCAGATGTCAGTGGACTACAATTCCCATGAGCCCCTGCCAGCGTTTGCTGGCAGGGGCTCATGGGAATTGTAGTCCACTGACATCTGGAGGACCACAGGTTGACTACCCCTTCCCTAAACTCTGAGGGGGAAACTGATGGAAATTAATGCAATCTTATATATGACTGAAAAAACTGAAAAAAAAACTGTATAAAATGACCAAAGAGGGCAACCAAGGTGGTAAGGGGACTGCAGCAAATTCTCTCTGAGGAAAGGCTGAAGTGTCTGTTACTTTCCTATTTAGAAAAGAGAAGACAAAGGGGGGACAGGATAGTGGTTTATAAAATTATGCATGAGGTGGTGAGAGTTGACAAAGAGACATTTTTCTCCCCCTCCCGAAATACTAGAACTTGAGGCCTCCCATTAAACTGATGGGGCAGAAGGTTCAAGACAAACAAAGGGAAAGGCTACTTTACACAAAGAGTGATTAAAAAGTGGAATTCGCTGCCAGAGAGTGTAGTGTGGTAGCCACAGGAATGAACAGCTTTAAAAAGCAATTGGATTTATGGCGGGTAGGACTATCAATGGCTACTTGCCATGGTGACTGAGAGGAACCTTCACATTCAGAGGCACCAAACTTCTCAGTCCAAGAGTCAGGGGACAACATCAGGGGAAGGCCTCAGCCTCTATGCCCTTTTGTTGGCTGTCCAGAGGAACTGGTTGGCCACTGAGTGAGACACAATGCTGGACCATTGATCTGATCCAGTAGGGCTCTTCTGACATCTTCCTGTGTGAGGCAGGATACTGGACTAGGTGGACCTTTTAGACTGATCCAGCTCTTCTTATGTTCTTTGGATTACTTAGTCTTAAAAATGACAACAACAAAAGCACTGGTAGCATAATACCTAATGACATTTGGATGGAACCAAAGTATCAAACTGTAAGCAGAGTTTTGCCCTTCTAAGTCTAATGTGCTTAGAAGTGTGTCATTTCGCTTCGGATTGCAGTGTACTCATAAAATTACCATTTGTCCTCTTTCTGCTTACAGCTGATGCATTTTTCTTCCCAATTTCTCCCTTTTCTGACCAGTGCTCGGAAATTAACATACCACCTCAGACGGAGCCCTGGCCGTCTTCTGCAGGTGACAGAATCATTACGTCCCAAACGTTATGGGCTTCGATCTTCAGAAAGCAGATCTTGTGAAATTACATTATGGTCCACATTGTGGCAGAAGACAAGCGCAGTAGAAAGGAAAGGTAATTTAGGAAACAGGATGCACAACGTACCATTTTTAACAAATTTCATGGATGACTTGAGTCGAGCGACGGTAATATCCAGTTGTCCGACAACTTTGCGGTACCTCCCGCAATCACAGACTGCGCCTAACACGATATGGGTAAGATAAACGTTGACTTTGGTGGGGCATAGAATGTACAAAGCTGCTTAAAATTAAATTAAACTGTATCACATAAAGGAGGTCAATTAGGGTAATGATATATGTTGTCCATAGGGTCGCAATGGGTTGGACACGACTTCGCACCCAACAACAACAAATATGTTAAGAGGTTTGTGAAATCATAGCTGCCATCTTTTGCTCACATAGTTGAAGAAGAAGAAGAGCTGGATTTTTATACCCCACTTTTCACTACCTGAATGAGTCCCACATCATCATCATCATCATCATCATCATCACCATCATCATCATCATCATCATCATCATCATTATCCTCCTCCTCCTCCAAAGTATACCATCCCTCTCCATGAAGTGGCTCAGGTCGGTTCACAACAGTGGAATAAAACCATCAATAAAACAAAACAATTAAAACAGCATAAAAATACTAAAATTAACAATGAACTACCAGCAATTAACAAACCCTCGCCCCAGTCATCATACATCTGGCCTGTAGGGTTGGGAATATCTGCAAGTAGAGCCAAGAACAAAGGGAAACAGAGAGGAGAGGAGGGAGATCCGTACAGCTTACAAGCACCTTTCCCTTCCTCTCCTCATGACAGACGCACTATGAAGTAGGTGGGTCTGAGAGAGCTCTAAGAGAACTGCTCTGTGAGAACAGCTCAAAGAGAACTGTGGCTAGCCCAAGGTCACCCAGCTGGCTGCATGTGGAAGAGCGGAGAATCAAACCCAGTTCTCTAGATTAGAGTTTGCTGCTCTTCATTGCCACACCACGCTGGCTATAAAGGTGCTGGGCAAATTAAACTAATACTCAAAGAGGCCCATTTAGATCACCCAGTGAGGCCTAGATTTGGATGAAATCTTGCTCAGTTTTTCTCCTCCATCTTAATCACACTCGCATTTAGTGCTCTTTGGCTTCCTGTGTGCCAAAAATTTCGGGGCTAATAACCATGCAGAAGAGGAGGCAAGGAAGCACGGTATAGCCCAGATCCCAGTGGCTAAGCAGGATCTGTACTTGGATAGGAGAAAACGAAGGAAGACTCCACAGAGGAAGGCAACAGCAAAACGTCTCTGATCCTCATGGGTCTTGAAAGCTCCTTGCAGTTGTCACCGTAAGTTCGTTGTGACTTGATGGCATTTGTGTCCATAACCGTGCAGAAGGGCTAGTTCGATCACAATCACTCAGCCAGCATCACGTCTATTTTGGACCTCAGTACATCGCTATTAAAAGTGCTCAGAGCTGAACATAGAGTGATGTGTGCTTATGGCAAATTTGCTGACACATGCAACTGCAGCGTTGTCAGTGAGCTTCACATGGAGCTGGCAGGAGCTTGTCTTTGCAGTCATGTGACCTGGCTCTACATTCTGGTTGGCTCTGGCAAAACCTGCCTCCTGTATTGTGGACCTCTTGTAAATCCCCCGGTTGAAGGAAAGGATCAGAGTTGGGCAAAATCCTTTGTTTGCATAGGATTTACTCCTCTTTAGCGAGAGGGTAAATATGTATTTTGGGATGATTAAGGCCCTATTAAAAGCAGAGTTTATTTTTAAGCTTAGTGCTTTAGGAAGACAGAAAGAGAATTTAATCCGGGAATCTGTTTGTAAATACCACTATTAAATTCGGCTAACAGTTGACTTCTTGGAAATCTGAAATGTTGTAGAGTTAGAATTATACAGTTAAAGTCAGAGACCAACAAGATTTTCAGGATATAAGCCCGCCTTTCTCAACATTTTTACCATTGAGAAACCCCCAAAACATTCTTCAGGCTTCCAGAAATTCCAGAAGTGGTGTGATCATGCAGAATATGATTGGGAAGCAGAGCTGTGAACACGCCCACCCAGGGCCCCTCCCCTTCCCACCTCCTCCAGGCCTATCATTGGCCATTTGGGAGGTGAGGGCAGGTCAACATGACCATACATAGTCGTATCACTCGATAAATGTTTAACAAATTAAGAAATATATAAAAATTAACTAACTCCCACCCATTTGGGAAACCCTTTCGGGGCCTTCCAGAAACCCCAGAGTTTCATGAAACCCTGGTTGAGTGTCAAAGCTTTGTTGATGTTGAGGTGCTACTGGCATCTAACTAGAAGAAGAAGAAGAGTTGGTTCTTATATGCCGCTTTTCCCTACCCAAAGGAGGCTCAAAGCGGCTTACAGTCGCCTTCCCTTTCCTCTCCCCACAACAGACACCCTGTGGGGTGGGTGAGGCTGAGAGAGCCCTGATATCACTGCTCGATCAGAACAGTTTTATCAGTGCCATGGCGAGCCCAAGGTCACCCAGCTGGTTGCATGTGGGGGAGCGCAGAATCGAACCTGGCATGCCAGATTAGAAGTCCACACTCCTAACCACTACACCAAACTATTGCACTACAGACCAATATGGCTGTTCTCTGAAACCATTAGAGTTCTAAGTACTCTGTCTAAGGCAGTTTCGTGTGTTTCCATCCTTGATTCTAGCTGAATCCCATACATCAGTGGTCCCCAACCTTTATTAGGCTGGGGACCGGAAGGGCATCGGGCCGCGCCCACGGGGACCGCGCAGGGCACGCCCACGCTTCTGGCCGTGCCCGCGGGCCACGTCCGCGCATTGAGCTGCGCCCGGCCCGCCCGCGAGCCGCGCCCGCGGATCAGGCCGCGCCCGGAAGCCACGCCCACTGATCGGGCCGCGCCCGGAAGCCGCGCCCGCGGATCGGCCCGCGCCCGCGAGCCACGCCCGCGGATCGGGCCGCGTGGGCACAGCCCGGCCCTGATTCCCTCTTCCCGCCCTCCCGCAGTAAGTAGCTTCCCGGGCCGCAAGCTTGCGGCCTGGGAAGTTTTTTACTGCGGGGGGGGTGCGGGGAGAGGGAGCTGCGGCACGGCGCCATGGCCTTCACGGCCCGGCGCCGGGCCGCGGCCCGCAGGTTGGGGACCACTGCCATACATGATATACATACACATTTGTATGTGATTCTGTGCCTGACGGCACATATTCAGTAACTGGAGAATCCATAAGAATACAAGAAGAGCCATGTTGGATCATACCTTCCCCCAAAATGGCACACCTGCCACAGGGGTGGCAGAGGGCTATGTCAAGCACTTTCCACCCATGGTATTCTGAGCCAATGACATGACTTCCTAGGTGTGTGTGGAGGGGGGTGACAGATCTTACCCCCGCACTGGGCTCAACCATAGACCTGGTGGAAGAGCTCCATCTTAAAGGCCCTGCGGAAAGCCAACAGCTCTTCCGGGAGCTCATTGTACCAGGTAGGGGCCAGGACTGAAAAGGCCCTGGTCAAGACCAGGTTTGCTTCACTCAGGCCAGGAACAACCAAAAAGTTGACACCCGCAGAGTGCAAATCCCTGCAGGGTACACAGGGCGACAGGCAGTCCCTCAGATACGTGGGACCCCACTGAGTCCCCCTCCCTAAACCCCGCCCTCCCCAGGCTCCACCCTCAAATCTACAGGAACTTCCCAACCCGGAACTGGCAACTTGCCACCCTATTTGGGACAGAAGGCTCAGCCCAACTGGGCCTAGTGGAACTTACCATAGTTAATACAGACAGACTGAGCTTGCCTCGTGTGGCAAGACTGGATGGGCCAAGAGACCCTTTGGTTGCCTCTTCATCCCGTGCTTTGCATTTGAAGTTGCCATGATCCTCTAAAGTGGATCACCCCCTTCCCTTTCTGAGCACTGTGTCCAGGGCAACCCAGTTGCCTGCTGGGCACTGCAGAAGGGGGACACCCTGCAACGAAGAGGGCAAACGATTGAGGAAGCCAACATTGTACCTGCTTTGCCCTTTACTCCAGAAGTGCCGGAGAAACCCTTCAATCCTTTGTCGCCTGAAAGAAGAAGAAGAAGAAGAATTTTTTCCAGACTTCAGCAGGTACCCACAGACAAACACACTGTCCTCTCCAGAGCGCTATCTGTTCCTTCCCTGAACGATGCAGAAGGCTGCAGGAGGGGCTTCCCTTCTGGTACATGCTTGGATCGCTGACCCATTAAAAGGACAGAGGCTTCATGGTCAGAAGGAGCCTGCTAGTCCTTCCTTCCTGCACAGGCGAGTTGCAAACTGATAGTAGCGTTGTGCATGTTTTTTTAAGTGAAGGCCATTTTTGCCTGTGAGGGACATACCTGTTTTATTTTGTGGGTACTGGGCTTTTTTTTAACAGTGTCTTTCATCATTCTGCTTACATTTGATTCTGGTTAAGCCATCTCATGATTTTGTTGCTAAGAAATATTTACTTCTTAGGTCCTTAGGTAAAGGTAAAGGTATCCCCTGTGCAAGCACCGAGTCATGTCTGACCTTTGGGGTGACGCCCTCTAGCGTTTTCATGGCAGACTCAATACGGGGTGGTTTGCCAGTGCCTTCCCCAGTCATTACCGTTTACCCCCCAGCAAGCTGGGTACTCATTTTACCGACCTCGGAAGGATGGAAGGCTGAGTCAACCTTGAGCCGGCTGCTGGGATTGAACTCCCAGCCTCATGGGCAAAGCTTTCAGACGGCTGCCTTACCACTCTGCGCCACAAGAAGCTCTCTTAGGTCCTTACTTAATGTTATTTGTACCCTGTGTTTCTCCCCAGTGGGGCAGAAAGCTTGGAGTAATAGATAAGAGCTGCAGGCTCTTGATCTGGCAAGCTGGATTTGATTCCTCGCTTCGATTCCACATGCAGTCATCTGGGTGACCTTGGGCCCGTCCCAGTTCTCTTAGAACTCTCACAGCTGATCTTGGGCAAGTTCTTTCAGCATCCTTCAGCCTCACCTACCTCACAGGGTGTCTGTTGTCAGGAGAGGAGGCAATTGGAAGCTGCTTTAAGGATCTTTTGAGTAGTGAAAAGCAGGACACAAAAAAATCCTGCTCTTCTTCTCTTTTAAATGGGCTTAGACTGTTCTCCTCTCCTCCATTTTGTCTTCACAACAACCCTGCAAGGTAGGTTAGGCTGAGAGAGTGTGCTTGGTTGATGATTACCCAGTGGGGAATTCAATCAAGGGTCTCTGTGTTACAAGTCCAACACTTTTTGGCACTATACCACACTGATTTTACATAATTTGTAAAAAATATGCAATATTTTTGAGAACTCAGTTCTGTCTCTTGTACTTTTGTTTCCACCTAGTGGCCAAAAGATAGAACTGATACAAAGTTTGATTCCAGTGGCACCAACAAAAGTTTAATTCTGGGTATGCACTTTCATGTGCATTCTGAGGAAGTGTGTAGGCACACAAAAGCTCATACCCAGAATTAAACTTTGTTGGTCTTAAAGTTGCCTCTGGACTCAAACTTTATCCTACTGCCTCAAACCAACAAGGCAACCCATCTGAAAACAGAACTGACTTTTGCAGAAGCTGTGTTGAAGCTTCTGTGAACTCAGCATTAAAAAAAAAACAGTTGTTTATCTTGGATCTCCTCTATATCTTCTATCAGAAAATTTGCCTTTTCTGCTTCCTTTTTCTCAGCTTGGTGTTGTGGTTAGGAGCATCGATTTCTAATCTGGCGAGATGGGTTTGATTCCCCGCTCTTCCTCCACATGCAGCCAGCTGAGTGACCTTGGGCTCATCACAGCCCTGATAGTGCTGTTCTGACTGAGCAGTAATATCAGGACTCTCTCAGCCTCCATCGGGCAAAGAAAATTGGCATATAAGTACCAACTCTTCTTTTCCTTCAGTAATATCAGCAGCCTCACCTCCCTCACAGGGTGTCTGTTGTGGGAAGGCGATTGTAAGCCGCTTTGGGACTCCTTTGAGTAGAGAAAAGCGGCATATAAAAACCAACACTACTACTTCTTCATTTATAGTGGGTGCATCCCAGATTAAAGTGCATGCAAAATATCCTAAAGCGTCCCTTTAAAATTGCAATAATTTTTGCAAACAGATCAAGATGGGTCGCTGTGTCCATCAGTCTGTAGCAATAGAAAAGAACAAGAGTCCACCTTAAAGACTAACAAAATTTGTAGGAGGGTATGAACTTTGGTGAGTCACTATTCACTTCTTCAGATACTTTTAAGGTATCAGCAGCCCTTTCCACTACTGGATAGAAATGAGCAGTGACTCAAGAAAGCTCATACTTTGCTATGAATGTTGTTAGTCTTCAAGGTGCTACTAGACTCTTGCTCTTTTCTAACACTTTTTGCAGTGGCAGTAAAAGGCATCCATATTGTGCAGAATAACATAGTTCTGCTGGACCTGCAAGATGGAGCTTTTCCACCAGGCATTTTGTTGAGGCTGGGCTGACAGAAGGCCTCGTCCCTCCTCCCGTGTCTGTTATTGGTAACATCATCCCTGGAGATTGGACAGATTGGGGGAAGCAGGGTGGGGTTTTTGGCTTATGACTAGCTTGCTGGGCTTGAGGAATTGTATGGTTTTATGTATTTTATACTTGTATTGCGTTTTATTTGTTGCCGCGAGCTGGAAGGCCAGGAGTGGTGGCCTATAAGTATTAAAAAAACAAACAAGCAAACAAACACAGTACTTTGATCACTTTCCTGTATCTAAGTAAATTAAATATATTACCAAGAAAGTGGATGTACCTTTTCTGCCGATTGGTCCAATTTTACCCATCACTCCCTGGTCACCTGTGTCCCCAAAGACTCCTTTGCTTCCTGGAAAGTCAAAACATGGGAGAAGTCACGCTTTGTTCATTTCCAAGAGACCATTTTGTTACATCAAGACTTTCTTAGGCTATCGTTTGCCAAAACACCCAATCTTGGACTACCATTTCTCAAGAAAAAAATTAACACAGCCAAGATTCAAGAACCAAAGAGGCCACATCATAGCATTTGGGGGCAAGGACAGATTGTGATCGTTATGTGGGAACTTGCTGAAAAGATCATTTGCTCAATATGTGCCTGCCTAGCAACATGTTGTGGGGAGAGGAAAGGGAAGGCACTTTGAGCCTCCTTCGGGTAGAGAAAAGCGGCATATAAGAACCAACTCTTCTTCTTCTTCCTAACAAGGCCCATTTGTATGTGGTAGGGCTGCTGACTCTAGGTTGGGAGAGTCCTGGAGATTTGGGGGTGAGATCAGAGAGGATTTTCCCTGGCACAAACAGAATCAGCAAACACAGAACATTAGTTTTAAACAATCACAGCTTCCATGAAATATAGATTGTCTCTCCAAATTGCCGAAAAATTGCCGAAAAAAACCTTGGCTACTTTTACCATAGCTGTTGGATCCTTTTCACAGAGTATAACCTTGATCTGCACAAAAGTATTTCAGTTTCTTCAGGTAGTCCACCTGGGACATTCCAGGAATGTTTGGAGCTGACCCAGGGAAGTCTAATTGGCTATCCCTGAGTAGGTTTAGCATTTCCCCCCACCCAACCTGGGACATCTGACGTTTCTTTAAAGGAGGCTGGCAGGCAGAAATCCAACAGGCCAAGAGAAACCCACCTGTTGCAGCAATCGAAGGGCTTTCAGCTGCTGCGTACCTGATCGTCATGCACAGCCAAGGAGTGCTGCAAAGGGGGACAAATGGGGGAGAGGGACATTGCTTTAAAAGCATAAGCGTCCCGCAGGTGCTTTCTTCCAGCGGTCCAGAGAAGGCTGTCCGTATATCTCAAGTTGAAAGGATTCAGGCTCTTCTTCCCAGCCTTGTGGTTCTCTTCACATCTGCTTTGACAGCTCCATCAAACAGATGGGATTCCCTTTGAAGAGGCACGGTCTTTGATTTGCTGCCACCGGGGGGGGGGGGACCGTGACTGCTGGGGGGCAGATGATCCTGGGGTCCAGTTGCTGCAGAAGCAACAGCCCGAAATTTCAAAGCTTGTTTGTCTAACTGAAGTTCCCAGCTGAGGCGCCCCGAGGTGCTGTATTCTTTGGGTGATTTTTTCCCCCAAAAAAGGGAGAAAGAAAGTTTTCGGAGAGCCACTCAGAAATAAGAATGTGGCAGAATTAATCCAAGACCCCCTTGAAGGATCGATTAAGCTGGAATAAACAGGATGTGCCATCTGTTTATTTGAAGGGTTAGTAAGCATTTCTATAAATGGCCTTGTTGTGGGGGAAGAGGATTATTTGAATAGACAAAGAACCTGGGGTGGGGGGCTGCCGTGTATGTTCGTTTATTTATTAATTATATTTATATACCGCTTTCCCCTGAGGGGGGACTCACACAGAGACACTCAACTGATCTTTGTCATTGAGAACCAAACCACTCAGGGCCAGGCTAGAAAGGGACTGAGGGAGATGGGTCTGACCTATTTATTTATTAAAGCATTTTTATCCCGCCTTGGTCAACCTAGACCACGACCCAAGGCAGTCTTCCGCCACAGGTAGCAAGAAAACATTCAAACTGCTTTAGGATGCTTTGGGCTGATCCTGCGTTGAGCAGGGGGTTGGACTAGATGGCCTGTATGGCCCCTTCCAACACTATGATTCTATGATTCTAAACCAAAAGTCTCACAAAATTTGAATCAATAACAGCCTCCCTAGTTCACACACAAGATCCCCCACCCAACCTGATGTCCTTCTTTAATGACCCCTTTTGGAAATAGCTTCTGCCACCCAATTCTTTCTCTCTTTTTCCTCCCTCGATAAAAATTTCTGTCCACTTCCTGTGATATTTGTCTGCTTCTAGCAATCCCCTGTAAGAAATCTCACGATTCCTACACAAACTCTTGCCTCCCCGCAGAACTCTTCAGATGTTTTGCTGGAGGGGGAACCCCTTGGTTGGCCTTTAGCTTTTACTCGAGGCTAAGTTTAGCTTCTGACCAATTTGAAACCCATTCTCTATGGCTCGCTGTTTGAATGGTGGCACCTCACCTTTGGAATGCTTCTCTGTTTGCGGCTTGCCTGGAACCTACCTCAGGCTTCTTTCAGCACTATGCCAACATATTTCTCTTTACCCAAGCTTCTAGCTGAACAGCTCCTTCTTTTCTGGCTCTTTTTATTATTTGCTTCTAAGCTAAGGACTGATTGTTTGATGCTGGTTTTATGACTTGGTTTGTTTTTGTGTTGTGGGTTTTTATGGCTTGTTTTATGATTTTTTTAAAATGATTTTTACTGTACTGTTGTAATTGTGAGCTTAATATTCCAGACATTTACCTTCCATACTTGTGGGGCTATACCAGGGGTAGTCAAACTGCGGCCCTCCAGATGTCCATGGACTACAATTCCCAGGAGCCCCTGACAGCATTCGCTGGCAGGGGCTCCTGGGAATTGTAGTCCATGGACATCTGGAGGGCCGCAGTTTGACTACCCCTGGGCTATACTTGTTACTTAGGAATCAAATATGTCTTTTTATTTGTATCCATTTAGACACTTGGATATTTATGCCCTGCTTTTCTCCCCAGCTTATACCATCATTCTCCTCTCCTTCACTTTATCCTCACAACAACAACCCTGTGAGGTAGGTGGGGCGGCTAGAGAAGGAGCAGCACAAACTCACCAATCGAGCTTCCATGACAGAGGGAATTGAACCCAGATCATAGATTGACACTGTAACCACTACACCTGCCACTCATATCCTTTGCGCTCCTCAATTTAGAACAATTCATTCATGCATATCCTATCCCTCCAATAATATGCTATTAAAATATACTATTTAAAATTATATTTATAATTTTTTAAAAAATACCAACAAGCAAGCACCTTGCTTCTGTCTGCAAAACTGCACCCTCCAGATCTATACATCCAAGGTTCTGTTTCCTGGTCACTACAGCTTGAGCGTATTTTGAGAACTAGAATTCTAGAGCTGGAAGGGGCCAATCAGACTATCCCATCCAAAACCCCTGCTCAGTTCAGGATCTTCCTAAAGCATCCAGGAAAACTATCTGTCCATGATAAGTATGGACTGACCTTTACATTATGTGTCCTTCTAATATCAGGGATGGAATCTAGCCTAAGCAGGAATGCAAAGTACAAAAAATTGTATACCATTAAATTGTATCTATACTATTTAATAAGTTTTGGGATGTGGCTTAAGTGTCAGCTCAGAATTTTAGGCATGACTGGACCCAGGTCCTTCAAATACTGGCAAAATTCACGCATTGCATCGAATGTGAAATGACATCCACAAATGTGTATCTATTTATCTAGATTCTGTCTTTCCTTTCTCCACAGATCTTGGGGTTGCACCCATGATTCTGCCTTTGTGACCTCTCAGCAACCTTGCGAGGTGGTTTAGGCAGAGAGAGAGTGTGAGAGGGAAAGAGGGACATGCTGGCCGGCTGGCTGAGAGGGGGCTTGAATCTGAGTCTCTGGGGCTGTAGTCTGACACAAACCTGTGTACCCCAGCAGGAAGAGGGAGACCTAGGCCTAGTCTGCATACAATAGATAATGCTCTTTCAATGTGCTTTCGCGGCTGGATTTTCCTGTGCAGAACAGAAAAATCTACTTCTAAAGTGCATTGAAAGTGCATTATCTCGTGTGTGCAGACTAGGCCCTACACAGAAGACTGCCACTTTCATTAGCATCCCTCCTGGTCTTTGGCAATGTCCAGCTTTGACCCATATACATTTTGCAAAACATGGGACAAACGCTCGTCCTCTTGCTTCAGGATCACTTCATGCTGCAAATCAGCCAGCCAGACTGAACGGTCCTAATTGTATCGGGTTTTCCATCCATGTCGCGATTCTCCAATAAACACACGTGGCAGGTCATCCATTAATGCCCCCTCCCGGCTTTGTACTGCGAAGCAATGTCAAATCGGAGCATTCTTTACTGCCGCCGTGGCAACGAATGCATTTAGCCATCCGACCTCATTGATCTAAAGCTTGAGGCATTTAGGCCTCGGCAAATACATGGTCAGGATATGTACAGCCATTACCGGCACACGTAAGGCAGCACTAAGGGTTGTTGTGGGGGAGTTTTGCCCTGAGAGGCACAGCTAACCTGCATAACTCTGTTTTCAACAGGCCATTAAGCTAGCTGAATCTTTAAAGGGCCTCTTAACCCATACACTATTCCACGCCCATTGCTCTTTTGCCCCACTTTAATTAACACATCTATTTATTCCGTTTCATTTCACTCCAGCCCTGCCTTTCTCTCCATGGAGGGCCTGTAGCCGCATCCGTTGTTCTCCTCCCCTCCATTTTATGCACCCAAAGGCATCCCAAGTAACCCTTGATGCACCCAAAAGCATCCCAAGTAACCCTTTATGCACCCAACGGCATCCCAAGTAACCCTTGATGCACCCAACAGCATCCCAAGTAACCCTTGATGCACCCAACGGCATCCCAAGTAACCCTTGATGCACCCAAAGGCATCCCAAGTAACCCTTGATGCACCCAACGGCATCCCAAGTAACCCTTGATGCACCCAACGGCATTCCAAGTAAACCTTGATGCACCCAAAGGCATCCCAAGTAACCCTTGATGCACCCAAAGGCATCCCAAGTAACCCTTGATGCGCCCAACAGCATCCCAAGTAACCCTTGATGCACCCAAAGGCATCCCAAGTAACCCTTGATGCACCCAAAGGCATCCCAAGTAACCCTTGATGCACCCAAAGGCATGACAAGTAAGCAACAGCACATACTGAACAGAGCAGCACAACAAAGAGTCATGTGAATACCCCGACCTTTAGGGCCTGTTGGACCAACTTTTCCTTGCCTTCCCATTTCTCCGGGATCTCCTTTTTCACCTTCATCTCCTTGGAAAACAAACACAAAAGGTAGCCATGTTATGTATTTTATTTTTATTTATTTATTTCTTAGATTTTTATCCTGCCACTCTCCGGGGACTCGTGGCGGTTTACACAAAGCGGAAATAAACCCCAGTAAAATAAATCACAATCCCTCATGCTAAAAACCCCTAAAACCCAGAACCCCCTAAAACAGCAGAATGATCCCCCATATCTTCCACAATTTGCAATCAAGCCACCATGGGAACAGGATACACAGAATGGAACAGCGCTGGCAGTGCCCCTCCCCACAGACATCTGGTTTGTTGAAGCTGGAAACTAAAGAGGATGAGCTCTTTACAGAAAAATGAATAGCTGATTTTGTCTGTGGAAAAATAGCCTCTCGGATATTTCACACTGGAAAGAGGGACCAAACTTTGGGTCCTGCTGCCCTCTAGTGACTGCAGTCGTAGTTGCTTCTCTGCACAGGGTTGCCAGCTCTGGGTTGGGAAATACCTGGAGGCTTTGGGACTGGAGCCTAGGCGGGATTTGGGGTGGGGAGAGACCCCAATGGGGTCTAATGCTATAGAGTCCACCCTTCAAAGCAGCTATTTTTTCCAGCTATTTTCTGTATTTTCACCTAGAGAACATCTGTATAACTGCGGTGGGGGGGTCCCCAGGTCCCACCCATGGACAGGCATCCCTCTCTGCTTTGTCAGTGCAGGGTGGGGGCTGAGAAGCCCCATCTTTGGTGTGCTTAAGGACAATGGAGCAGGTTGCTGCAGCAGATACATCACAACATTCAGTATTACCTTTGTCAGTCCTGGAGTCCTTGCCTAGTGGGGGGTCCCCAAAGAACACTGGGAAACCTTTAAATGCTTAAAAAAAAATTAGCTTCAGCAAAACCAAAATGTCACAAGAGATGCATGTCTTGAAAACCTGTGCACAGAGCAAGAGGGTTGCATATGATTTTATACATCTATCTTACAGGGCAGGCTGAGGCCTGGACCAGTGCAATGAGGCCACTCCTTCAGAGTCATCTCCAGGTCCCCTTTGGTCCTCCCCCAAAGTCTCCAGGCCAGCTGTGGAGCCCTGACCTCATAGCTCTGACGTGGCAGAGTCTCCAGGTCAGGACTCATCCTTCTAGGTGATACAGAACAGGGCATATTTCTAAGCAACCCTCTCCTTCTGGGGCCAGCTTGTATCAGGATCAGCACTATCTGGAAGGCTGGGTGATAAGGACCCTTAATTTTAGTCCAAACCTTATTTCTTAGCACATCTGAAAAGCACTCAATAAGCCATTCCCTCTGTGTCCCAGTATAGGTAGAAGGTCACAAAGCCAGAGGTATTTCTTAGTACAGAGAAGAGAGGTTTTTTTTTTTCCTTTGAGAAGTTTCTGACTCTTTAGAACATAAGAAGAGGCCTGCTGGATTAGGCCAGTGGTCCATCTGGTCCAGCCTCTTGTCTCACCATGGCCAGCCAGTCCCTCTGGGGGTCCAAGAATGGGGCAGCGAGGCTGACAGTTTCCAAACCTCTGGGCATGGAGGTTCCCTTTGGTCACCTAGGCATGGAGGTTCCCTTTGGTTCACCTTTGGTCACCTGCCCATAGAACAGTTTCTACTGTTTTACAGTGTTTATCACTTATCATTATCTTGTTGTTATTGTTGCGGTTGTTACCGCATCACTATAAAGGGAGTTAATTGTATTGTCCCCATTTCATGTAAACCTCTCTGAGCCTTCAGGGAGGGCAATATATAAAACAAACAAACCAACAAATAAATAAAATAGAGCCTGGATCTGTCTAATCCCCTTGTAAAGCTATTTTATCCTGCAGCCATAACTACAACCTCCACTACAAGCAAATTTCACATTTTTAAACATTAGTTTTTACTATTATTGAAAATTTTACACAACACCAATAAAAAGACATAAAACCTATGAAACGCTACCAGCAACACCCCCACAACAACCCCCCCCAATGAGAAATAATAAAAACACCTCCCCCAATAAACAAAAACATACAATGACAAGAAAACATTTAGAAAAGACCTCCAACCATCTACAAATCAGGTTCTTTAGTTTTCTAGCACCACATGCACAAAAACTGTTATGAGAAATCAAAATTTCACAATTATATCTTTCATTGGCCATTCATAACTATAATATGTCCTTAATTGAAAATAATATAATAATGAAATACATATTTATGTTCATCACTCCCTGTGTGAAGAGGTATTTCCTTCTGTCTGCTCCGAATCTACTTCCCACCGGCTTCATTGCCTGCCCTCAACTTCTAGTTTTCAGGGAGAGAGAGAGGAAAAGTTCTGTTTGTCCAGTCTCTCAACCCTGTGCATAATTCTATGAACCTCTCTCCTGTACCCTCTTAGCCATCTCTTTATGAATGTATGCCCGCTCAGAAGTTTTCTGTCTCCATTCCTCCCTAAGAAGATCTTTGATGGGAGGTTTTTATTTTTTAAGCATCCAAGGCTTGCCTTCCATCTTTCTTAAGCCTGCTAGCCATTGGGAAGCAAAGCGGAAGGAGAATAAAATTTTCAAAAGTGGAGGGAATTGATCCCTTTCTCTTCTTTGTCTCCCCTCCCCATAATTAGCAAAAAAGGAAAAAGAAAAAGAAAAGAAAAACTGAGGTACAAAAAAAGAGAGATTGTGTGAATTGCCCTAATTTAGGTATGCTGAAGAATTTGGCTTCACTCGGCACAGGATTCTGATGCGAAAACACACAGAGGAAAGCTCCATAGAAGCAGGGATGATTCCTGAGATGCCCGGAAGGATCACTGGGCAAACCTTTAGTGATCACTGGGCAAGCCTTCAGGCATTTCCAGCAGACTGCTCAGACTGTGGGCAAACCGTGTGTCCGGCTGGACTAGGGTTATTCCAAAAAGAGAATTGCAGAAGCACAATTATTAGGTCTGCAAGAAGGAAAGCAGCCCTGGTGACCACAAGAAACCGGGCTCTGAAGCACCGACGGCTGCTGAGGAGTTCATAATTGACACTTGTCAGAATAATGAAAGGGGGAACGTTTGAAGCACACCATATTGCCAGTGGAGAAAACTCCCATTCACCCCTTCCAGGCTGCCTCCCGTCGCATTCGACTTGCAAAGCACAACTCGGACCCCTTTGAAGTGCCGGAGAAGAATCCCATCAGCTCTGAGCTAGCACGTACAATCCCTTTTTGGGCTCCCTGTTGACGTGGGGAACCCACTGGGAAATTGCTTCAATATGTGTTCAAAGCTGCACCTCCCTACGGCCTCGAGGAAGGTTCATGGAGGGCGCGGGGAGTTGCCTCTTGGATACGGCGGAAAACAACAACACAGCTGCCATCCAGGAGGGTGGCTGGGAGCATCATGCGGAGCAAGCAGGGCAAAGAATCACTTGGCCTCCCTAAAAGCATTCGGATTCATTGCAGGAGTGGTCTGTCTGTAGGAGTCAGTGCAGGATAGTGGCTTGGGCATTTGACTGGGGAGACCCAACCTTCTGGTTCTAATCCCGGCACAACAAGAAAGATTGATGAGCTCCCAGCCTGACCTATGTTATATTTGTTAACAACAACAACAACAACTTTATTTTTATGGCCTGCCCTTCTGCCTTATCTCAACAGACTCAGGGTGGGTCACTATATATTTTAAAAAGTGGTTCTCAGCCTGGGGGTTGGGACTCCTTTGGGGGTCATACGACACTTTCACAGGGGTTGCGGCAGGGCAAGTAGCTTGGCAGGGGAGGGCGCCATCCACACAACAGCCTTGCGGGGTAGATCAAGATAGAGCGTTCGTCTGTCTGGAGCAGTGGAAAAGAGCGAGATCGGCATGGTGGGACAAGAGGCAGAACTGAACTGAGAAACCCCCGGAAAAAAACAATTTATATACAGTCATGAACAATGGATCTTCACGCCATTGGTCAGTTTTGGCTTAATTTCTGTTAAAGAACACTTGCATAATTTTATGGTCGGGGGTCACCACAACATGAGGAACCGTATTAAAGGGTCGTGGCATTAGGAAGGTTCAGAACCACTGGTTTAAAATCATGGAATCCTAAACTACAAAAATAAAACCTAATTCAGGTTAAAACGTTCAACATCAAATCTCCCATATTCTCCATAAAATTCCTATCATCACTGGGCAAGCCTTTAGTGGTAAGGCCTTCAGGCATTTCCAGCAGACTACTCAGACTGTGGGCAAACCGTGTGTCCAGATGGACTAGGGTTATTCCCCGGGGGGGAGCAGGGTGTAGCCTCCCTAAGGATTATAGTTTGGCACATGAAGCAGAGAGGTCAGTGAGATCAGATGTCAAATATCAGGCCTCAACCATAGGCCCGGCAGGACAGCTCTGCCTTGCAAGCCCTGTGCATTTGACAGAGCGTTCCACCAGGTTGGGGCCAGGGCCGAAAAGGTCCTGGCTCTGGTTGAGGCCAGTATGATCTCTATAGGGTTAGGGATCCTATGTAGATTTTGGCCACTAGACTTGAATGTCTGTGGGGAGAGATGGTCCTATAATAGGAGAGGTAGGCGCATAACGGGAAGATAAGAATGTTCTAGAACAGGGGTAGTCAAACTGCGGCCCTCCAGATGTCCATGGACTACAATTTCCATGAGCCCCTGCCAGCGAATTGTAGTCCATGGACATCTGGAGGGCCGCAGTTTGACTACCCCTGTTCTAGAATGTTTAGGGCTTTGAAGGTAAGAACCAGAGCCTTGAATCTGATTCGGTTCCCAGTCTGGCTGTTTGAGGGCAGTTGGAGGGAGGGATTTCCCTCACAAGTCTGTTGAGGTAACTTAGGTTGAGAGAAAAATATTTGGCTTGCAGAATAGAGGCTGAAGAGCATTGTGTACTATCACTGTGCATTTGACTCTGTATAAGGCAGCTTCATGTAATGACCCCTATCTTAGGTATCTTTAAACTGAGATGAGACAAGCTCATGGTGGAGGTCATTTGTCTTCAAAGGTGACCCCCATCATGAGCTTGTGTCATATCTGTTTAAAGGTATCTAAGTTGGGGCCATTACATGAAGTTGCCTTATACTGAATCATGCCATTGGTCCTTCAAGGTCAGAAATATCAGACATGTACAACTGTGAGTGTGTTTGGGGGCACCCTTTGTGATGAAAATAGCAATTTCACAAGCAAGACCTTGTTTTCCCCTACAAAATGTTAGAGGGCATGTCGTTAAAATGCAATGAACTTGACCAATGAACTGCTTCATATTTTTGTATAAGAAATGAATAATATTTTATCTGAATAGCCTCACATTAAACAAAGGAATGATGTTTTGAATGTTTCTACAGGTGCATCTTTGCCATTATTTCAGCCCTACAGGAATCCATAGGCTATTTTTATTTTTATTTTTTTATTTTTTATTTTTTATTTTTTATTTTTTCTTTTTTTCTTTTTTTCTTTTTTTCTTTTTTTCTTTTTTATTATTATTGTTTACGTTTATAGTCTGCCTTCCTCCTTGGTGGGACTCAAGGCAGATTAGATAAAATCCCATCAAATCCCTGGGATTTTAAACCATTAAAACCATAAACTTTCAGATGACAGAAAGAAACTCCTTTTCCCCACCATAATCATCCACAAAGGGGTTCAGTCAATGATATAGCGAAGCCTGGGGGAGGCCCAAAGATCTCAAGCAATCTTTCCTTAATCAAAGACCTGGAAGAAGAGCTCCATTTTTCAGGTTCTGCAGAATAGACAGCTCTGTCAGGGCCCTCAGCTCTCCCAGGAACTCATTTCATAAGGTTGGGGTCCTGGCCCAGGTCAAGGCCAGGCGTATCTCTCTAGGGCTAGGGATCACTAACAGATTAGTACCCACATAGTGGCATGCCCTGTGGGGGGCATAAGCAGACAAGTGGTCCCTCAGATAGGCTGGGTCCAAGCTGCGTTTGGCCTTAAAGGTCAGAACTAAAACCTTGAACTTGCTATGGGCCATAACTGGTAACCAGTGCAGCTGCCTCAGCATAGGCTGGATATGGGTCCTCCAAGATGAACCAGTGAGGACCCTAGAGGCTGCGCTCTGTGCTAGCTGGAGTTCCTGGGTCAAGGACAAGGGTAGGCCAGCGTAGACTGAGTTACAGAAGTCCAGCCTAGACCATCCCATGGATCACTGTGGTCAAACAGTCCCAGAACAGGTACGGCATTAGTAGACTTGCTTGGCGAACGTAGTAAGGCTGGGTGTGAGGCTGGGTTCTGGTAGTTTCTGCTCCTAAAGTTTTGCCTGCAGCTGTGGCTGGCATCTCCGGCTGTCACAGACCTCTGAAGATGCCAGCCACCGATGCTGGTGAAATGTTAGAAGAAAAAAACTGCTAGACTGTGGCCCCACAACCTGAGAAAACTCCAAAAGCCAGCTCTGATTCCGGCTGTTGAAGCCTTCGACAATACATGCTACAGGAATCGTTTGAAAACGCCAGGGGGCAGACTTGAATATCTCTTAGCAAGCAAAGCATACTGCCAATCCTTTTTATTAGGCTCAGATTTATACGTAGTGCTATCGAGAATTGACTTTTAAAGCCACCACGGGCCACTGAGATCATCAGACCAGGCTTGTGTAATCCAAGCAGTATAATTCCAGCCTCTGACTTCTTTATCAGAGCTATAACTTCTGGCTGAACACTCGGAATTGGGGGCCAATTCAGATTAGATCCGATCGATCCTACCCCCCAGCGTACAGTATAAATCAAAGGGTTCACATTGAGTTAGCACCAGTTCATGACGCTTTGCAGAGTAACGAAGCCAACGACAAGGCCCGGGGTCTTGACAACTAAAAATGAAATTGTAACTAGGAAGTCGCATGCTTAAAAAAAATCAGTACACTTTTGATTCAGTCTGAATTGATTCCGGTAGATATGAACCATCCGGATCACTGGCTCAGTACTGGAATTTGGGTTCCTGTGATTCAGTTCTACCGAAATCGATTCAGCTCCATTGGAGCCCAACAAACAGCTGATGCCGTGGAGAGCTGGTTCTCCTTACCAGTTTGGTGTAGTGGTTAGGAGAGCCAGTTTGGTGTACTGGTTAGGAGTGTGGACTTCTAATCTGGCAAGCCAGGTTTGATTCTGCGCTCCCCCACATGCAGCCAGCTGGGTGATTTTGGGCTCGACACGGCACTGATAAAGCTGTTCTGGCCAAGCAGTAATATCAGGGCTCTCTCAGCCTCACCCACCTCACAGGGTGTCTGTTGTGGGGAGAGGAATGGGAAGGCGACTGTAAGCCGCTTTGAGTCTCCTTCGGGTAGGGAAAAGTGGCATATAAGAACCAACTCTTCTTCTTCTTCTTCTTCTTCTTCTTCTTCTTCTTCTTCTTCTTCTTCTTCTTCTTCTTCTTCTTCTTCTTCTTCTTCTTCTTCTTCTTCTTACCATCAGACCGGATCTACTGGAGAAATGTCCAAAGACCCCTCCAAAGAGCTGATCCTCAGGAAGCCTAGAATTCACAGAAGCTGAAGGACCGTGTCCTCCCACATGTCCCCATGCACCAACAGTGGTCTTCAGGAGGCCACCTTCTAGTTGTCCCCCTGCTAAAGCCTGCTTGACATCCACTGCAGCCTGGTCCCTTTCCACCGGTGGTGCCCTGGAGCTTTCTGAGGTGGGACGTTCCTAGAACTTTTCCATGATGGCATGACATTATTTCTGGGTTCATAACTGGAAGTCATAAAGCCACAACACCATTTTTTTTCCTCCCTCATTTTGTTTCCTCTGCTCAGCCCAGGGACCAAGATCTCCTGCCATAGCAACCAGGATTGAATAAACATCTGGAGCGGAGGTTCTTCAGTGGCTCTTAGCCACAAGAGCAGGGGTGGTCAAACTGTGGCCCTCCAGATGTCCATGGACTACAATTCCCATGAGCCCCTGCCAGCATTCAGAATTGTGCCGATTGCCACTGTGAGGTCTGTATACCTGTTCCTGGGTGAGAAGAGTCCATTTGAGGGTGAGAAAAAGCTCAAGAGTTTAAAAAAGGAAGTCCCCCCTGTGCTCCATTCCTGAACAAAATTGGTCCCTCCCGCCGCTGCTATTTGCAAAAGAAAAAAGACGCTGGAAATTGGATCAGTGTTCATCCAGCACCCCATCTGGTTTCCCCAAAGAGATATTAAAAATGAATAAAATGGAGGCAGCTGGAGGAGGGGTGGACAGAGAAGTCTCCTGAAAGCCCCTTCAGAGATGTTCTGTTTGGCATGAGTTACAGTGACGCAGTTTTATGCTCCTAACCCAAGCGAAACCCTACCGGAACCTCCTTCGGCCCAGCAGCCTCTCCACTGCTTTTCCCTTTTCTCTATGATTTCGGCAGCCACGGAGATGAAGTGCCCAAATCAGAAAATGTCTCGATGATCTATTGTAATTTAAGCAGTGCCTGTTTGAATTCTTCATCGCTGGATGAGATCACTCCTGGCCTGGGAAGATACTTTCCTTGTTTCCTTTAGGGCTGCCAACTATCGAGAGGTAAACACCCAACCCAGCCCTGCACTTCTATCTTCCGTAGAGCTTTGATACGTGGAAAACAGCCAGGGAAGCTTCTGAGCATCGAGAGCGACAGGATTTGCCTTCTAATGTCTGCTAAACAAGTTTGCCGATCGGTCTGCTAAACAAGTTGGACTGCAGAGGCCAGCTGAGCGGCTTGCCAGCTCTTCTTTAGCTCTCTTCCCTGCTGGCCCGAAAGCAGTTCGGAAAAAATAATAAATCAGGGATATTTGTCCCGAATCGCACGTTAAGATCTCCTGCTATGTGAGAGGTGTTTCCCTCGCAGGCCACCTACCTTTGGGTCCGGATAGAATCGTGTGCGTTGAGCAGATCTCAGTGGTGGGCCGGCTGTCGTCGTCTAACCCCCAAACCTGCGCGGGGAAAAGGAAAAGCAGGAGGAAGCGTTGGTGTTTCCACAGTTGTGTCTTCATGCTGCAAGCCCCGGAGCTCCACAGGAAATGCCCTTCATTTTTCCAGGCTTAATAATGGCTAAAATAAGGTTTCCCATATAAGTCCGGAGAGCGACCCAACCAAAGGTCCCGCTCGAAGGCTGGAGAGGGCCTAATTGTGTTGGGAAAAGTCGGCATGGATCATACATTGTGTGGTCTGTTTAAACAGCAGTGGCAGTTGTTTATGAGAAGTTTATCTCTTGGCTGTGAAACATTTAAGTGCACAGGTCCGTGGGGAGAGCTTGAATGCAGAAGTCTAGCTCCCATCTCGGTTAGCATGCCAGAAGCTCAAGCAAGAGCAAGGAAGGAGGGCTGCCAGCTCCAGGTTGGGAAATATCTGGAGCTTTTGGGAGTCAAGCTTGGGGGAGGCAGGCTTGGGGAGGGGAGGGACTTCAGTGGGGTGTAATGCCATAGGGTTCACCTTCCAAAGCTGCCATTGTATGCAGGGGAACTCTTCTCTGTCATCTGGAGATCAGCTGTAATCCCAGAAGCTCTCCAGACAACACCTGGAAACTGGCAACCTTACCAGGAAGAAAAAAATTATATAGCATTAATCTGTTCCACTTCATATTTCGGGTAAGGCCTTGGAGGAGGAGCTTGTCTCATGGCTTAAGTCCCACTCAGCGCTTCACACCCACTCAGGGCGGCTGTCCCGCCCCTGAGTGCCTCCTCCTCCAACTGGCTTGCCTGTCTGTCCACAAGCCAGCCAATCACCTTCTGTCCCCCAACCCTGACCACCCCCTCCCACTTCCCTCTGAGGGTTGGAGGCTGCAGATCCCTGCCGCATGAGAGCTGCCCCTGCCGGTGAGTTCCCCAACAGCTGCCTGCAGCCTTTCCAGGTCCTGGGGGGAGGGGGAGACCATCTACAGAATTCCTCCACACACCCCCATTCTAGTGCCCATTGTATTCCTGAATGCAATGGGCTTGGCACCTAGTAATAGTAATAATACTAATGCTAAATATATACTAATACTAAAAATATACAAAATAATTCAGTGGATGAGCAATAGGGTTGGGAGTGCCCTGCATAGTGCAGGGGGTTGGACTAGATGACCCAGGAGGTACCTTCCAACTCTATGATTCTATGATTAATTCTAAAAGTCATTGAGGAGTACATTTTTAATAAGAGGCCTGTTCCAGAGCACAACCACAACGTACCTACTAGGATCCCTGGTCTATTGACGCAGGGTGGTGGATGCCACCAGAAAACACAGAGAAAGCCCATGTGCAAGGGGAAAAAGGGGTAAATTGTTTTTGGCGTAGGAATTAGAATGAGTGAGTGTTCCAGTTAAGGGTAGGGATGTCAGACCTCCCCACTGGGGGGTGGAAGTCCCTGCTCTTAGGTCCCATCTCTCTGCTGCCGGTCAGCTGGCCAGCAGTGTGTGTGTGTGAGGGCGGGGGGGGGGACGCTTACCACAAAAAAGGGAGTTTTATCCAATGTTTTAGCAATGTGCCCACATGACCTCCAATGTGACCCAGAATTGATGTAGGCCTTGAGGGAGGTCAGGGCAACACTCTGGTTTTTGGGCAAAATCTCTATGAAACAAGCTAATTCTACCATAGAGTTTTTGCCCCAAAAGCAGAGTGTCACCCTGACCTTCCCAAAGTGTTTATGTTGTGTTGGAAGTCACATGGGCATGTTGATGAAGCAACTCCTAGAGGAAGGTGATGGCTTTCCAGCCTCAAATGGTGACGTGAACTGTAAATATTTTGTGGTGACGTTTGTTAAAACGCAGCCTGCCCCGGTGGCAGAAAACAGCCAACAGGGAAGACCAGTTGGTAGCTTCGGGTTTAAAATAAACACTAACGTTCCTGACTGGGCTTTTTAATTTTAAAAAATGCTGCCGAGAAAGCAGCCCTGGGAAAATATTTCCTGCTTCATTTTCATAAATATTTATGTAATTCCTTCTGGAGAGCATGCTGCCTTGAGAAAATTGGACATAGATCTTCCTGTCACAAAGTTAACTGTTCAAATTTGAAAGAAATAAAAAGGTTGGGAGAGATTTGGGGGGCAAATGCGACGGTCTCCCGAGGCAGGCCTGATTTTGGTAGGGCACGCAGTTTATGTTCAAGCCGCCCAATTTAAGCCCAGTTGCGATTCCCCCACCCGAAGGGAACAAAACGCTGCAGAAATATGAAGATAGATAGAGCCATCACACTGCCGCAGGCCTCCCTAGGGCTGGTTGCCAACCTCCAGGTGGTAGTTGGAGTTCTACCACTAAAAATAAATAAAACGAAATTAAGACTGACCTCCAGGCAACAGAGGTCAGTTCACCTGAAGAAAATGGCCGCCTCTGGAAGTTGGATTCCATGGCATTATACCCCCCCCCTGGAGTCCTTCCCCTCCCCCTCCCTGCATCTCCCAGGCTCCACTCCCAACATTTGCAGATGTTTCTGTGCTCAGAGCTGGCAACCCTAATGCCTGCCTCTGGCTCAGCCTAATTGGCCACCCAGACAGCAATCATGCAAGCCCAGCAGGTCTGTATCAGAGAAGGAGGAAGGGAAGGAAAGAGCCATCATAGATCTGTTCCCTGTGCAGCTGTACTGACCTGACACAAACTGAATCTTTCATATGCTCTGACCAAATGAAGCAAGGTACAAATTAGGGGTGCCAGCTCTGGTTTGGAAATACCTGGAAAGTTTGAGGGTGGAGACTGAGGAGGGTGGAGCTTGGGGATCCTCCCGAATTACTGGCAACCCTCATGTGAATGGGTTTACTTCCAAATGAACAACCGTGTAGAAAACTGCTTACAGGTTTCTTGTACCTTTGGAGGTAAATTGGGGAAGGATTTCTACTTTCAAAGAAGGAACCTGACCATTCAGGTAACAGGCCTGGAATATTAACCCATGAAGTCCCTTCCAACTCTTCTATGATTCTATGATTCTATGATTCTATGATTCTATGATTATTGGTGACCTCGATTTTGTTTCCAGTGATAAGAGGAGAGTAGAACTACATGCTACGTACAGTTCTGTGGTTAGTTCTCCAGCTAATTTGCAACTGAATGCATTTAGTGTATCTGTACCCTACTAGGATTCCAGGAAATGGATTACTAATAGGAGGAAATTTGGGGGGTGAAGCCTGAGAAGGGTGGAGTTTGCCAAGAAGAGGGACTTCAGTGGAGTATTATGCCAGAGCCCACCTTCAGAAATGGACATTTTCTCCAAGTGAACTGATCTCTGTTTACCTGGAGATCATTTGTAATCCTAGGAAATCACCAGCCACAAACTGGAGGTTGGCAACCCTGGCCATTGAACTCATTCCCTTGTGCTATTTTCCTGCCCCAAACAATCCCAAAGTGCTGCTTTTACCCCACTGTGGGTAAAACTTACAAATAGCCGTAAACTTACAAATCCCCTACTAAAAGTATCTTGAGGGTTAAGAATTTGTTGCAGAATGGGTATTATGTCCTGATTATGTCCTTAATTAACATGGGAGTGCTAATTTGCTAACACATTGAAATGAACACATGAACCTGCCTTATACTGAATCAGACCAAATACAAAAAAGCTCCACAGGTCAGCAATAGGCAAGAAAAACAAGGAACCCCTGTGTAAAGAGGCTACCGAGCTAATTAACAAAAAACTCTCAAGGCTTCCTCTCATCTTTGGAATCCAGCCAAAGGATCTTTCCTTAGTGGCTAGAATGGCATTTACAATTTATGTAAGACGAACCAAAAGCCTCAGTTCATTTCTTGAGCTGTTTAAAGTCTTCACAGTCTCCAGACACAACTGTCAGGTAAGGCAAAGCTTTCTCCTTCTCCTTCTGAAGACTCAAGTGAAGTCTACAAAGGGCTGAGAAGCAGAGGAAAAGATTTGGTAGCCTTTTTACACAGGCATTCTTTATTTTTCTTCTGCATTCCTTCAAGGAGAGCCTTGCTCCATCAAAGTCATAGAACCATAGAGCTGGAAGGGGCCATACAGGCCATCTAGTCCAGCCCCCTGCTCAAGGCAGGATCAGCCTAAAGCATCCAGGATAAGTCTCTGTCCAGCTGCTGCTTGAAGTCTGCCAGTGAGGGGGAGCTCAGCACTTCTTAGGCAGCCTATTCCACTGCTGAACTACTCTGGCTGTGAACATTTTTCCTTATATCTAGCTGATATCATTCTACGTGTAGAACGATTACTTTGGGTCCATTACTTCGGGTCCTATCCTCTGCTGCCAACAGGAGCATTTCCCTGCCCTCCTCTATGTAATGACCTTTCAAAGACTTAAAAAGAGCATTCATGTCCCCTCTCAGCTTCCTCTTCTCCAGGTTGAACGTTCCCAAGTCCCTCAGCCTTTCCTCTTCTGAGCTCTCCTCTGAACCCTCTCAATCCTTTTTGACCTGTCTGCTCTGTTTTATTGTCAGCTCTGACCGGCAGCAGCTCCTCATGGTAACAGAAAGAGGGCTTTCACATCACCTACTTCCAGAGTAGATGCCAGGGACTGAACTAGGAACCTTCTGCATGCCAAGCAGATTCTCTGCTATTGAGCCACAGCAGGAAATAGTATGGTACAAAAGGAGAAAGGAATACCCCCTCTCATTTATCGCCAGCATGGTGTAGTGGTTAAGAGTGGCAGCTTCTAATCTGGCAAGCTAGGTTTGATACCCTGCTCCTCTATATGGAGCCACCTGGGTGACCTTGGGCTCATCACAGCCCTGATAGTGCTGTTCTGACTGAGCAGGCCTGTCAGAACTCTCTCAGCCTCTTCTACCTCACAGAGCCTGTGTTGTGGGGAGAGGAAAGAAGAAGAAGAAGAGTTGGTTATTATATGCTGCTTTTCCCTACCCGAAGGAGGCTCAAAGCGGCTTACAGTCGCCTTCCCATTCCTCTCCCCACAACAGATACCCTGTGGGGTAGGTGAGGCTGAGAGAGCCCTGATATCACTGCTCGGTCAGAACAGTTTTATCAGTGCCGTGGCGAGCCCAAGGTCACCCAGCTGGTTGCATGTGGGGGAGCGCAGAATCGAACCTGGCATGCCAGATTAGAAGTCCGCACTCCTAACCACTACACCAAACTGGCTCTCAAAGGGAAGGTGATTGTAAGCCACTTTGAGACTCCTTTGGGCAGTGAAAAGCGGGGTATAAAAACCAACTCTTCTTCCTTATTCTGCATTCCGCAAAAAAAAAAATATCCATGAAAAAGACACATAAAACTATATGGAATGTGTATTTCTGTCCTTAGCAGTAAATTTAAGGCCGAACTGTGAATATCACAATTTATTTATATCCTTATCCCGGGGGTGTAAATCACATTGCCAACTCTTTTTTTTTTAATGGTTGTTTCCAGGCATGCAGATGTAGTGATGGGAAAAATCTCTTTGGCTCGATTCTGGCTCGCTAGACAAGCTGTTAAGGACAGATGAGCCATTTTGGGGTGGGGGAGGGGTGGGGGGAGGAATGGATCATTCTAGAATTTAGAGGCCTAGATTTTTCTTTCTCATGAAGCATTTTCAAATGACAATCCTTTCCTGAGAGTAAGCCCCATTGACTAACATCAGGCTTATTTCTGAGTAGGCCCACTTTGGATTATTCCCTCAGCATACAGACAGACAATTCTCTGGACCCTGACCCAAGAACTGGTTTAGAAGAGCATTTCTCAACTTTTTCACCATTGAGAAACCCTGAAATATTCTTCAAGCTTCAAGAAACCCCAGAAGTGGCGTGATAATGCAGAATATGATTGGGAAGCATAACTGTGGACATGCCCACCCTGGGCCTCTCCCCTTCCCACCCCCTCAAGGCCCATCATTGGACATTTTGGGAGAGGGGTGCAGGTTGACATGACCATTTATCTTAATATCATCTGATGAATGTTTAACAAATGTATAATATATATAAAAATTGACTCCCATCCATTTGGGAAATCCTTCCAAGGCCACCAAGAAACCCTGGTTTAGATTAATAAGATGACTGGCTTATTTACAACATTTGTATTCTGCCTTCACAAGGGCCACTGAGGTGGGTAACAAGCGAAAACACACATGATAAAATCAGATTTCAAAACCATGATGAAAGTCACACCCTCCCAAGAAAATCAGCATTAAAATAATGAAAGGGCAGGGCTTAAAATACATTCAGCTGATAAACACATCGGTTGGGAAGGAGGGATCTTTGCGGGAATGCCAAACAAAACCAAAATGTCTTCTTCATCCACTGGCGGAAAAGAGGAAGGTAACTGTCATTTCAGTTTCACAGCAGTGAAAACAGCTTGGGGGGGGGGGGACAGGGGACAAAATAAATGAGTGCATATCCTCAGTGAGACGATGCCCCCATCACAGCACTATCTTAAAAAACATTATTTTTCTCCAGCTTAAAAAAAGAGAGAGTTTAACCTCTTCTGTACTATCTTCAATTAAGCATGAGCAAGTGGGAACCCACAAGGACTTGCAGGACTCTGACATGCCAACCTCAGGTGCGACCTGGGATCCCTCAGAATCACAGCTCAACTCCAGTCTGCAGAGATCAGAAAGTGGATCCATGGGAGGGTGGCATTGCACCCAACTGAGGACCCTGTCCTCCCCAAGCTCCATCCCCAAATCTCCAGGGGTTTCTCCACCTGGATATGGCCCCACCAATGGCTGGAGGGGGGGTATCTGCAAACCCTATGACATCTCATTCTCATCTCGCCCACTGGTTCCTCTTTCCCTCTGAAGAAGATCAGAGGTAATCCAGGGGGTTACAAGCCAGTGAGTTAAACTTCAGTTCCAAGTGAATTAGTAGAAACGGTTACTAAAAAATGAACTGATAGACACATTGACCATTTCCGCATTGGGAACTTCACTGCCCCAGCTCCCATGCAGGAGCACAAATCGGGGGCAGATGAGGGGCACCAGGCCAAAAGCTCCCTCGTGTGGGTGCAGGAAGAGGGGGGGGGTGTAACTTGCCACAACTAAAACTACAGCTTGCAGCCCAGCATGAAACCTCCACTGCGTAAACAGCCATTGAGGAACAAAGCCTGCTAAGGGAAAATCAGGCTGGCTTCTGCAAGGGGAAGTCCTGTCCCACCAACCTTTTGGATCTCTTTGAGCGGATTAATAAGCATACAGATAAGGCAACCTGTACTTGGACTGCTAAAGTGCTTTTGACAAGGGACTGCATCAAAGACTTCTCAATAAGCTGGGGATAAGAGGCCATGTCCTTTTATGGATTAAAATTTGTCAAATGGCCCGCACCAGTCAAAAGTCAGCTCAGCAATCAACAAAAAAGGTTCAGCAACAAAGTCCTGGAGGAGTTTAATTGAACTTGCTTTCTTCATAGAAGCTATTTGTTTAGGGATGCCCCAACCCCCCACCCTCCCGGGCCTAGCCAGATTCAAAGATGCTACCGAATTATTCAGGATGTTGAAAACTAAGGAGGTATAGGGGGGCCCCTCTAAGTCGGGTGAGGGAGTCCAGCATGGATAACTGCATGGTTAATGCCTGTTGAGACAATTTCCCCCCTAATATTAGGAATTTTCACTATATGCTGATGGGGCCTCATCTGATACACACTTTTCTTGGATGCTTTGGGCTGATCCTGCATTGAGCAGGGGGTTGGACTAGATGGCCTGTATGGCCCCCTATGATTCTATGATTATGACAGAGAGTGAGAGAGATCTTGAGATTGCAGTAGAACATTTGATGAAATTGCCCATTATATGTGGAACTTTTTTTTTTAAAGACAAACTCCACGCTAGGAATGATTAGCAATGAGCTTGAGAACAAAACTGCCAACATTATAATGCACTTGTGAAGGCTATGGGGTGACCTCATTTGGAATAATATGTGCAGTTCTGGTCACTGCGTTTCCAACATGGCATTGCAGAGCTGGAAAAAGTACAAAGGAGGACAACCAAGATGATTAGAGGGCTGCAGCACTTTAACCATAAGGGAAGATTGGAGAGTTTGGGACTTTTTAGTCTAGAAAAATAAAAGGCGCCTAAGGGGGAACATCATAGAGATTTATAAAAGTGGATAGAGGGAGTTGGTTTTCTCCCTCTCCTCTAATACTGGGATTAGGGGGTGCCCCATTGCGTAGAGGTTGACAAAACAGATTCAGGATAGTAAAAAGGAAATAGTTCTTCACTTGACAAGTAATTAAACCAGGGGTAGTCAAAGTGCGGCCCTCCAGATGTCCATGGACTACAATTCCCAGAAGCCCCTGCCAGCTGGCAGGGGCTTCTGGGAATTGTAGTCCATGGACATCTGGAGGGCCGCACTTTGACTACCCCTGAATTAAATGATGGAATTCACTGCCAGTGCAGGTAATGATAGCCATGATCACAGATTGCTTTAAAAGGAAGTTAGATTCATGGAAGTCAGGCCCATCAGTGGCTATTAGCCATGGTGACTGAAGGGAGTCTCCATCAACAGAGACAGCAAAGCTCTGAATACCAACACTGGGAGCTAACCAGCAAAGCAAGATCTCAGCCCCTATGCCAGGGATTCCCACTCAGGGTCCCAAGGGAGCCCTGGGGTTACCCAAGAGCTCCTTAGGGGTTAGGCAACCTTTCCCAGAAGTTCAGATGGCCACTGACATCGCTGTATGATCACTGGAGCCCTCTTCCCCTACAGGCCTAGTCTTTTTTTCCACAATGGAAACAGTAAATGATTGTTTGGTTGACTGGCTGGCTTCCGCACCTCCTTCCGAATCGTCTTCTCAGAAGGGGCATGTCACCACTTCCAGGGTTTCTCAAAGCCTGGAAACTTTTTCAGAGGCTCCTCCATGGTCCAGAGGTTGAAATAGGTAGCTTCTGTATGCCCTGTTTGTTCGTCCCTCTAAGGCATTTGCTGGCAGGGGCTAATGGGAATTGTAGTCCATGGACATCTGGAGGGCCGCAGTTTGACCACCCCTACTCTAAGGCAACGGATTGGTCACTGTGTTCTAGACTAGACTGATCTGGTCCAGCAGTCTCCACTGATGTTCTAAAGAACCTTCGGAATTTTGGTTTTGATCAAAGTGATAAACACGGCCTGTTAAGAGATCTCTAACCCCTGCCCCCCCCTTAATTTATGCTTCCCACTGAAAAGAGAAAACAGCTATTAAATCAGTTTCAGTTTGTGGTGCAGATGTGACCTGTGATAAAGACTGTACTGTGCTTTGATGTGTATACAGCTACAGATCTATGGCTGGGCATGTCTCATGAATGGCCACATTTGTGCAGTGGCAAAAGCCCAGGCAGCTTCTTGCACTTCTCTGGTTTGGCGCTCTTCGCCCGTCGTCCCTAGTGATGCCCACATATGGCCATAGAGCTGCTCACGCCAACATTTGCGGGCCGCATGGTACAACGCCTTTTTTGCTAGCGTGGTAAACCAGTTCCTGTAGGGGTACAGACATTCTCCCGAGACGAATTTGGACTGGCAACCTGCCGCAACAGCCTTCTGCATCCTGCATAAGCAAAATGAGTCCAAAAATGTCTCTCATCACCAGAGAGAATTTCCCCGAATACATGTGTGTGTTCTCCTCTCAGGAGTATCAGCTGTACTGGCATGAGTCAGTCACCCACCGCAAAGTCTTTCCCCATCATGTGTGGGCGATGGGATACCCACAGCACAGCGCTTGGCTTACTCTACCCAACGTCATTAATGTGGACTTCTTTCATTTGGAGTGGGCGCTCTGACAAAGTGTATCTTTATCCTCTGTGGTAGCCTTCCAAGGTGATGTAGCAACACTTGGGGGTTGGAGACTTCTATGGTCTGGCCAGAACATCCAGCTTCCTCTTAAGTGACTCTGTAGCCAACAATGCATGAATTATATTGTTGAGCGCGACCGTTGAAACTTATTTTTTCCTCTGCCCGTTTTTTGACCTGTGGATGTCCCTCTTTTGTCCTCCAGACACAATCCTTCATTCCATGGACTATTAAAAAACCTGGACTCCGTTCCATAGATGTCTGGAAGCTCCTAAGTGTCATAGTCCAAGGCTACTGTCTCGTAGGAGAGAATACAACTGAGACATTTCTTCATAGAAAAGAGCTCAAAGGTATTTATGAGGATGTCCATGAGGATACATCTGGAAATATCATGAGAGATTCATTGCTAAGAATGACTGGCTTGATCAGCCTTAGGGTGCATATAGACAACCTCCCTTCCCCCATAAAGGCACCTTCTTCCCACCATAAACTACTCCCACAGCAGAAGGGCTTTTATCTTCAAAGGACAATTATAACAAAACAAAGTCTACATTTCTACCCTTATTGGCCAAGAGGTGGACAGAACTACTTACTAGAGTCATATAATAGGTGAAGACCTTGAAAAGGGCACTCTGTGTGCTGCAAGGCAGGAGTTGAAAAAGGGGTGGAGGAAAACCAGTGTGAAGCTCAATGCCTTCTGAGACTTTGGTCTGCTGCTTTTTAAAGAACCATGGCATGTAGTATGGGGCTACATGACACTAACCCATGATCCCTAGAAGTCTTTGCAAGGGTCCTTGTCTTTATCTATTACTTTTTTATCCACACCTTTCTCCTAGGAGCTCAAGGCAGTATACCACTTCTTCATTTTATCTTCATTTTATATTCACAAGGCTGCAACAAGTGATCAGTTTCCTTGGAAAAAGATCACTACTGTGGTGGGTGAACTCCATAGTATTATCCTCCATTGAGGTCCCTCCCTGCCCCAAATACGGCCCATTCCTGGCTCTGCCCCCAAAGGCTCCAGGTATTTCTCAACCCAGAGCTGGCAACCCTAGGCAGGATGTAAATTTTGTACATAAAATAGAAATAAATGTAAATATTGAAGTTATTTTTCAAATTAGTACTTTGGCTGAGACTTATGTGGGTTTTTGTTGCCACCCCCCTCCCCCATGGCAACCATGTTTCATTACCTGAATCAGTCATTCCAGGGGGAGAATAAATTTCACCTCATGCAATTAGGTAGAAAGGGGAAAAAATACTCTTGAAACTCCATTACTGTAGAATCCCAGAATCGTAGAGTTGGAGGTGGCCATCCAGTAGGCCATCTAGCCCAACCCCCTGCTCAAATCAGGATCAGCCTAGCACCTAGGATAAGTGTTAAATCCATGGGTTCAGCAACATGGACACTGTGAGTGCATTTTAGCTCTTTATTGACCCCAGCTCTAAGGTACAACTGAATTGAACCGAGAACCCAACCCACTCCAAAAACACCCAAATATGTACAGCACTGAACAATAGAAAGTTCCCACTGTTTTTGCTTCAAATGGATTGGATCCCACAGTCAGGAACTGGCCATGCTCCAACTATATCTATCTATCTATCTATCTATCTATCTATCTATCTATCTATCTATCTATCTATCTATCTATCTATCTATCTATCTATCTATCTATCTATCCATCTATCCATCTATCCATCTATCCATCTATCCATCTATCCATCTATCCATCCATCCATCCATCCATCCATCCATCCATCCATCCATCCATCCATCCATCCATCTCCTGCCACTCCCAGGGACCGGCTCATGGTGGGTTACAATATTAGTCTATAGACACTGCAAGAAACCCCAATAAAACCCCATTAAAACATTAAATACAAAGGACAGAAAATACAGAGGACATAAAAATACAATATGGCGGTATAACTCTTCTATTTTCCCCTCATCGTAATTGTGGAGATGGGCTGTAAAACCGGGGTATCCACAGGTCCCCCTGGGGACTGTCTTCCCTAGACTCAATCCAGATCTACTTGAACCAGAATGGCACTCGTGCCCTGTGGGTGTAGCTGTAGCCAGGCAGCAACAGCGCACAATCGCAAAGCGAGGGACACACATATAAAAAGATTCCAAGACTAGACATTATGCTCTGTATTAAGAGGGACCTGGACAACAATGAAAGCTCACTCTATACAGACACCGGGACTTAGTCATCTGCATGAATCATCGCTCAAGGAGATCGATGCAAAGTTGACACGGTCTTTTTCGGCACTGCAGCTGGCTGCAGGCAGTTTGGGTAGCAACTTTCACTGCCGCATCAAAACAAACCATCAATCCCAAAGGTAACCACTGAAACGGCTGCCGGCTGGCCAAATTATAGCGTTTTAATTGGAGCACGACATGAAGCGTTCTGAGTCAACCCACCATATTTTCTCTGCAAATGCCGTGTCTCACGGATAACAACTTCTCTGTTTCCAAATGGCGGACACTCCTTTAGCGGGCCTTGCAGAAATAAACAGGGATCCAAACAGCAGTTCCCTTGCTTTGACGAACCTTGAATCATCGCTGTTTGTCATTCTTAGTGGCTGACCAATAACCAAACCTGGAGGAAAAATACTAGAAATGGGTCAGTTGGCTATATTGTTTTAATACTGACATGCACCTATATTAGGAGTTGCCAACTTACAGGTGAGGGATGGAGATCTCCTGGAATTACAACTGATCTTCAGACTGCATAGGTTGCTTATTCATTTATTTAAAACATTTCTTCCCCTTCTCCTGGAGAAAATGGCTGCTTTGGAAGATGGACTGCATGGCATTACGACCCCTGAAGTCCCTCCCCTTCCTAAATTGGGGCTCTACAAACTGCACCAGCTCTAGATTGGAGACTGGATCAAGTTAAAGGTTTCAAAGCCTTAAATGGATTGGAACCAATGTATCTGTGGGACTTCCTCTCCCACTATATCCTCCAAAGAGCATGAAGAAGAAGAAGAAGAAGAAGAAGTAGTAGTAGTAGTAGTAGTAGTAGTAGTAGTAGTAGTAGTAGTAGTAGTAGTAGTAGTAGTAGTAGTAGTAGTGTTAGTTCTTATATGCCGCTTTTCTCTACCCAAAGGAGTCTCAAACTGGCTTACATTTGCCTTCCCTTCCTCTCCCCACAATAGACACCCCGTGAGACAGGTGGGGCTGATAGAGCCCTGATATTCCTGCTCAGTCAGAACAGCTTCATCACTGCTGTGGCGAGCCCAAGGTCACCCAACTGGTTGTTTGTGGAGGAGAAGGGAATCAAACCTGGCTCGCCAGATTAGAAGTCCACATTCTTAATACCAAGCTGGCCTAATGGTCAAAACCTGCTTAAACTGGCTGCCCTGCAGGACATTGAGTTGTTCTACAGGGCTTGCAAAACAGATGTTCAGCCAGGTCTATGGTTGAAGCTTAAAGATAACATCCAAATACTGCTGCCCAGCCCAAACAAAGGTTTTGAAGATCACACTCATGATCGCCTCTTTCCATTCATTGGAAAAGAAGAACAATCATGCTTATTGTTGTTATAATGGTTGTTATAATAGTGGTGAATTGTATTTTAGATGGAATGCTTATAACAATTATAATCTGTTACATGATTATATTGTATTTTAATTGGTGTGAACTGCTCTGAGCCTTTGGGGAAGGGTGGCATATAAATAAATACATAAACCCCACTCACCCAGGTGACACATTCAAATCTCCAGGTATTTCTGAACCCAATGCTGGCAACTCTAATACAAGCACAAAGCAAGAGATTATTAAGCATAATTTAAATTAACGGGAAAAAATATTCTTCAAGGAACAATCCAATTGGAATAATAATAAAATTGCCTGTGAGTACGTGAGTAATTTTTTTAAAAGTATATATCGACTTCAAAAATAATCACAGTGACTTTTAAAAAGCAACTTCAGGCAAAACCAGGAAAGTAAGCAAATTCAAATTCAAAAAACCTTTAATGGCATATAAAATATCATAAGAACAAGGGTAATTCATAATTATAATTAATTGATTAAAAAATAAGCAGTAACCAACAGTAGATTCCTCCAGGATGCCCAGCAATCAGTAATTTCCACCAATTGTAGGTGCCCCTGGAAAGTAAGCAATCTTGGAAGTGCAACAAAATATTCTCATCACAGTATTCGGTGTCCCTAGGGAAAACAAAAAGCTATCCACCCAATGGCCTCTGACATACAATTGCCTCAAAGACAAGTGAAGAAAGAGTTTTTCTGAACAGCCTCGGGCAGTCTGTTTCACAATGGGAAAAGTACAACAAAAATAGCCAGGGACCATGCGAACCACCCAAATGGAGGGCACAGCCAGGCGAGTGGAGGTGACGTCCCATTGAATAATTTTCACAGCTTCCCTCCCTCAAACCTTTGAATCACTTAAAGGGCCTCCAGATATGTCAGACAATTTATTAGGAAGCTGTCTTGAGATGAGACCAGAGGCAGCTATGCTATCTGCCCACCTGCATCAAAGAAGCTCAGATCTGCTGAATTCATACCGGCCCCGCCCCTTCCTGCTTAACCTTTGACTCCTTGCTATTTTCAATTGAAAAAGAAAACAGGAGCCTGGTGGCACTTTGAAGAATAATAACAATTATTTCAGCATAAGCCCTCTTGCAACAGAGCTCACCTTGGTTGAAAAGACTTGGGCGTTTCCCCGGCCTTTCATGTTTTCGCCGGTGTCGTGGCGGTTCCGGTGACCGGCCTATCGGTGCAATCAATTCACGTGGTTGTCTTTGGTTTCCCCCCTACCACCAGTCTTCTGTTCCTTCAGATTCACATTTGAGGATTCCTTTCTGTTTGGGGGGTGTTTGTTCTGTGCATGCGCTGAAGCAGCCTCAAGAAGGGGATCGATCACCCACCTCCCAGGGTGTCTGTTGTGGGGAGAGGAAAGGGAAGGCGACTGTAAGCCGCTTTGAGACTCCTTCGGGTAGAGAAAAGCGGCATATAAGAACCAACTCCTTCTTCTTCTTCTTCTTCTTCTTCTTCTTCTTCTTCTTCTTCTTCTTCTTCTTCTTCTTCTTCTTCTTCTTCTTCAAGAAGATCTGCATTCTCTCTTCCCCCCGGAGCAGGTTTCCTTTCCCTGCTGCATCTGAAGATATTCTCCCCCTCCCTGGGTTGCAGCAGCCCCAAGAAAACCATCAATTGCGCGTGATGATGCTCTGGATTCCTCCTCCCCCTTGAAGCAGGTCCCCTTTCTGCCTTTGCAGCTAAAGATATTCTGCCCCACTTCCCTGAGGAAAATGGATCCGAGGGTTTTTCAGCTATTGAACTTTGAAGATCTGTAAATATCAGGGGGTTCAGAGAGAGTGAACTGAGCCACCTAGGCAGGCATGCCTTTTAATCTGACTCTACATCGCCAAACCACCTGTGTTATGTATCCTCCATCAGGCTTGCCTGGTCTCATCCAGACAGAATGATACTAAAATGTGTTTGAAAATGGCGTGCTGGGCGGTGTAATAATTTGCTCTGGTGTTTGAATGAAACAAAGAGAGAAATAGTACTTTAGCTCATAAAAGGTTTTTAATGTGAGAGAATCCCCCTTAACTGATGGGGAAGTGGAGGTGTTAGCCATCTGATCGTTACAGAAGAACGATTCCACTTTCTCCACACCCAATTTTTGGGATTCCCAGAGAAGCACTTTAAAATGGAGGATGTAGCAAACAGTCAGCAGGCCAGATGTTGGATGTGTCCAGAACTTATAATGCAGAACTGTGCATGCCACTGAGTTTTCCAGAACTCTTTGTCAGGCTAGAGGTAGAACAAACAAAGGTAGAGGAGGAGAGATAAATGCAGGGAAATGGGCAAATGGTAAAAAACATCATCTGGTAAATAACATCCTAAGGATAATGATAAAAGCAACAATGTTATTCTTATCACCTGCCCTTCCCTGTGTGGCCCGGGACAGGTAACAAGTGCTAAACAATTCAAAATAACAAAACCAAGTTAAAACTATCAGTATATTAGATAATTTAAGTTTTAGAACTTTAAGCTTCTCTTTAAGGGACAACGCATTTCCCCTCTCTCTGGACAGCTAGCTACTCCAGATTTTAACTCAACAGTACTAATGACCTTGTGAGTTCATGGCTGAAGACACAAGGTTCGAGGGACTTCCCAAATTGTACTGAGCAGCTATACTGCGTTTGCTCATAAAAGGTTTTAATTTGGAAAAAGTCCCCACTAAGTGGTGGGAAGGTGGTGTTCGCACTTGCAGAAGAAGGAATTGGAGAAACGAAGGTTCCTTTGTCACAATGTGTGTGGGTTTGCAGTTGCACTGTTCCTCAGAATCCACAACCTCCCTTGCTTCATGGACCAAAACAGGAACAGTCTTGTAGGCCGGCAACACCAAGGCTCACTGCCCAAGCTCTGTTCGCTCCCCCCCCCCATGCATGTTACTTCTCTGCCTAAAAGGTAAAGGTATCCCCTGTGCAAGCACCGAGTCATGTCTGACCCTTGGGGTGACGCCCTCTAGCGTTTTCATGGCAGACTCAATATGGGGTGGTTTGCCAGTGCCTTCCCCAGTCATTACCATTTACCCCCCAGCAAGCAAGCTGGGTACTCATTTTACCGACCTCGGAAGGATGGAAGGCTGAGTCGACCTTGAGCCGGCTGCTGGGATTGAACTCCCAGCCTCATGGGCAGAGCCTCAGACTGCAGCACAAGAGGCTCTTAGTTCTCTGCTTACTCTACAGTAAATTATCGTAAGGATTTACACTATATGTATAAAAAGGAAGCTTGAGAATGGTGTGTAGGATGTTGAAATCTCACAATGGCCGTTTATCCATCACAACTCAATCTGAATTAGCAGCAGTGTGTGTGTGCGTGTGTGCATGCGTGCGCACGCATGGGGGGGGGGTAACTAGAAGGGAAACGCCCTGCTCTGGCATTTTATATTTGTTCCCAAGAATGTGTATGAGAATCAAGAAGAGTTGAGAACATTTTTAAAATGTGTCGCTAACTCTGGCAAGTCACTGAAAAACTCAAAAGTTTTATTATCTTTTTGGGTGCCTTTCTTGTCCTTTATATGTTTCATTTTTTCAGAACTTTTCTCTTTTCAAATTAAAAAAAAAAAACCTCGGATGAGGAAAAAAATCAGGCATGCTTGAAGCTCCCAGAAGTTAGGGAGTGGCTCTCCTAAACAGGGCCCAGCGAAGCCTGTGTGACTCTACCCCCCTCTGCTCTGGATTACAATGGCCATTGTACCTTTGCATTCTTTATGGGGTTGTACGCAAAGTTCTGCTTCTGACAGTGAGCTTAGCAAGCTAATCTTTGATGCATTGAGACACGTTGATGAGTCCCAGACTGCCCTCCATAGTAATGTTCTTTCCTGTTATGCAATTTCGAATGGCTCGACAGGCCCCCTGATCCCCAGGTTCAGTTTACGAGACTGGATTTTTAAGATCAACACCTCTTATGACAGGCAATTAATATCACCATCTAAGTCAGGCTTTAGCAGCCAGGGTTTCATGCAAGTGCTTCAACAGTCCCTTAGGGCCTGCAAAAGGGAGCTCTTCCGCCAGGCTTTTGGTTGAGGTCGACCTGAATTCAATCACTTCCCAGTGGCCCCTAAGCCCCCCTCCCATGAGAACCACCATCGACATGTCCATCCTACAGAGCTGTCAGTATGCAAAAGTTAAAATTGGATGTTCTCACCATGTTTGTTCCATTATGTTACTGTTCTCCTGTTATGACTGTTCCACTATTGTTCAATTTATCATGTTATCTGTACTGTTTTTTTCTCTCCAGTTCCATGTAAACCGCCCTGAGCTTCAGGGGAGGGCGGTATATAAATATAATAAATAAATTAAAAAGTTGAAGGGGCATGCAGTTGGGGGCGGGACATCCTTCCTGATTGGCTGTTCATTGGACAGATGGCCAATCAGGGATGGACAGATGGGACAGCCTATCTGATTGGGGAGTTAGGCGATGAGTCCCAACTCCTCCCAGCACCCTCTTACTGTTTTATTTATATGTTCAGATCAGATATATATTGTTATAATTTTACACTGTTAATGTTTTATATTGTTACAGCCTATGGACCGTTACAGCCTATGCACCGCTCAATCCCATCTGCCAGAACCAATCCGCTGAAACCTGGAAACTGACCAATAGCGCACTGCTAGGAAGATCCTTTGTCCACACTGTGTATATATGTTGGGGTTTCTGGAGGATTTAGCCCAGTTTATTCATTACCGTACCATGCTGTTTTGGTATACCCAGTGCCCTGGCTCCCTTTGAACCCATGGATCTTACAGCTATACCCTCTAAAGCCATGTGAATCTCATCTGTCTTTCTAGTGCCCAGTCATCTCATCTGGAGAAATCCTTTGAAAGCTCTTGACCACACACTTGAGATGTGGCCACTGCACATGCCAGCAGAAGAGAGGGTCTGGTAAAGTCCAGCAATAACATCATCACCGCCCTTTTAGGTCAACTCTTTCATCAGCATGTTTCTTTAAAGTGCCTGGTGGCAACCGCTAAAACCCATTATGCTACAGAAAGATGTGCCTTTTGCACTTCACCACTCTGGACCTCTTTCTCCTTCTCCTTGGGTTTTGACGTCCAGATATTTCTGCTTATCCCAGCAACTTCTCCTTTTGAGTTGTCCCAAGGCTATTTGCATTGGTGGCTTTCAGCTTTCCACACAGTCTCTGATGTGGTCAGTCTGCCAAGAGGTTGGCCTGTCCTTGGTAAACCTAGTCCTCTTATCCCATACTTTTCCTTTGGCTTCTCTTGTATTAAGAAGAAAGCTAGAAGAAACTCTCTTTTGCAAGTCCAGCTGGCTGAGAAGAATGCTACAGAGATGGCATGCGCCAATCTTCCACCGAAACAACGCCTTACGCTTCACAGGAGTTCTCTATGGTGACTTGGAGCCATATTTCACCTGGGAGTCCCCATGGGCAACTCCTGTGTAAAAACCCAAAATAGTTCATTCCGGATAGGAATGCAGCATGGCGGGCAGAAGGGACTCCTTTCTACTTATCAGGAATTGAAATGGACCAGGAGCCAGGGGCCACAGAAGGGACAAACACCTGACCATTTTGACACCACAAAATGAGGTATGGGAGACAGAATGAGCTTCTCCCCTAGCCTTGCCAACCTCCAGGTGGGGCCTGGAGATCTTGAATCACAGCTGCTCTCCGGTCTACAGAGATCATTTTCTCTGGGGGGAAATGGCTGCTTTGGACTTCATGGCATTATACTCTACTGAGGTCTCTCTACCACCAAAGCACCAGGAATTTCTAGACCTGGAGCTGGCAATCCTCCTCTCCTTCTACACCTCAGTCCTGTCTAAATTGGGCCCTTGCCTCAGCAAATGCTGGCAGGGGCTCATGGGAATTGTAGTCCATGAACATCTGGAGGACCACAGGTTGACTACCCCTGGCGTAAGGCATAATGCGTCGTTTGGCCATTGGTGCATCCCCCCCCTCTAAAAAAGAAATGTAATTAAATGAGGTGCTTGAGTGCAGCTCTAATCATTTCTCGTTCTTGCCCTGTGTGTGATTTCTGTTTTGTTTTGCTTTTCAGGAACACAGAATCGGCTCCAAAGATGAAAAACAAAGTCATGAAGACATCGGGCTGCGTGCCTGATTAGGACAAAAATAATTAGTAAAGAGCACTGCGCTGCAAAGTTTCTGGCCCGTTTACTGGCACAGCGCATGATACGTCTGAGTTCAACCTCAGTTAGAAACTCGGGAGGTCAATGGAAAATGCAGAAGTGTTGCCAAGTTTCAGACAAGATGTTACTCAAAACATCACTGTCCCTTGTGGATGGTAGATAAGCAGCATCGTGCTAGAGGGAATTTGGGAGAGGGCAACTATGTTTGTGTCCAGGGCCTAGTCTGAACACATGAGATAATGCACTTTCAATGCACTTTAGAAGTAGATTTTCCTGTTCTGCACAGTAAAATCCAGCCACAAAAGCACATTGAAAGTGCACTATCTATTGTATGCAGACTAGGCCCTGGATTGTGCACGAGAATTCACAGGACATTGGCAACCATTGCTCACCCAGCGACAGAGCTCTCTAACGAAAGGATAGCTAGGCCTCTGGGCCTCGTGACATGACATGTCCAGGATTTCCTGAGGACTAGATTGTGAGCTCCGTGCAAGAACCTAATTCTGGGCTGGGCTGGGATTGCAGCAGCCCCTTCTACAATCTTTTCCTTACTTGAAAGTGACCCAGTTTGCTATTTGACTTGTTGGGAGCTCCGTGTATACTAATGGCGTTCACCTGGGCTCCTCCCCAAAAGACCACATGGTACATTTGGGCCAGGAGGAGAGGAAGCCTTGGCTCAGTGGTAGAGCAACTATCTGGCATGCAGAAGGTCCCAGGTTCAATCCCCGGCATTTCCAGAAGGGCCAGGTAGAAGGTGGTGTGAAAGACCTCCGGCTGGAACCTTGGAGATCCACTGCAACACTGCGTGGACAATACTGAACTTGTCAGTCAAGGGTCTGATCCAGTAGATGGCAGTTTCCTCATGCTAAAATGGAATGAAGGGAAGACAAAACTCATGTAGTGCTATAAAGGCCATTGGAAATTTCAAAGACTCTTCTCTGCTCCCAACATCTTTCAGTGGCCTGCTCTTGCCTGCTGTTTGTAGCTCTATCCTGTGTGCTGGAGTTCGCATGCCCCCCTCCCACCAACAGTGGGAGTAGGGATGCCAAATCCAGGTTGGGAAACTCTTGGAGATTTGGAGATGGAGATTTGGGGATGACAGGGGAGTACAAAGCCATACAGCCCATCCTCTGAAGCAGCCATTGGTCTCCAGAGGAGAACTGATCTCTAGTAGCTGGAGGCTGGCATCCATACTGTGCACTGAGCTGGGTGTTTAAAAAATCTGCCCCCCAAATCTGCCCAGCCAAGCATAGCAACCAATGGTTGGGTTGAGTGCTGGGGCATTGACATCAGTACATCACTTCCAGTTAAAACCTGGAAGTGGCGAAGGGTAGCTCTAGGGATTGCCAGAAACTCTATGGTAAAACTGGGTATTACCAGAAGTGACAAAGCACCTTTCCCTTCCAACTGCCACTCAGAATGGCAGTGGATCATGGGGCTTGTGAATGGGAGGCCTCCTCCCACAGTGCGAGGCCTGGTAAGCCAATCCTTCCAGAGAAGGAGGTATTATTTCCTCTTCCTGTCTGGGTTTCATTTTTAGTATTGGCTGCCACCAGCAAGATAATTTCTTTTGTTATCTGTGATTCGGACTCTCTTAGGGCTCCCAGGTGGAATTGGGCTGGCAGTGGGGTGTGGTCCGGAAGCTCCCTGACATGCTGACAGCTCATGGAAACGATGTTCTCATGTTGGAGACAATGCTCTGGTTTTGACCTCGTGCCCACTCCCTCTTCTGTGGTCCACATGTTTCAGGTACTAGGGGTTGGGGGATATTTCCACCACCATTTTGAACCTCTGAAGTGGGGAGGGGGAGAGATGCCGAAATGGAGGATCTCCGGGCCTCAGTCTGGTTTCCCTAGTGTTGCATGAGAATGAGAAAATGGCTTTCAAGCTCCCCCCATCCTTTCTTTCCTCCTCAATGTATCTCTCTGTCCCTCAGGACTCAGAGCCACATTTGGCAGAATGTGAGTGGGATTCTCCCAAGCAGTCTTCAGTAGCCAACCTAAAGATCATAAGTAGAAAAAGAACTGTAATAACTATGTGTAAACCTGAGAAAGCACAGATAGTTGTGAACAATCTACAGATGCACAGCATTTAGCCAGAGCGGAAAGGCCTAAGGCCCATTTTTTCACATACCACCATCCAAATCCAAATCAGATTAAGTTCCCAGCACAGAATTTGCCATGCATTTTTTACTAGGGGAAGACCTGGCGAAACTGTTCCTTAGAGCAGGGGTAGTCAACCTGTGGTCCTCCAGATGTTCATGGACTACAATCCCCATGAGCCCCTGCCAGCATTTGAACATCTGGAGGACCACAGGTTGACTACCCCTGCCTTAGAGGACACCTGGAACTTCCTCCTTCAAACCCAAACTTTCTACAACCCTCTTGAAAGAAAACTTCAATTAGAAGAGAAGCTGATTATGCTGTCTCTCAGTATCAGCCTTCAGAGGGGGCTATGATGTAGTTTAGCTTAGACAGGTCAGGTCCCTAAACATCCTGTTTATTCTCTGATCTTTTATGGCTATCCCTTTGAAGTAGGCTGACAGCTCTCTGGGAATTCAGGTCTGTTTCGTGCTTCTTTGACAGCACTTCCTCCTCTTCACAGGAGATTCTCTGTGAGTTAGCATAGACTAGGGCTCTCCATGTTTCTATCCAATAATGGATTTCCTATAATGAAGTATAGATCATCTATGTACTCCCTGAGCCTACTTGGGCATTTGTTGTTTTTCTTACCAGCAGGGAATAGGGAATGAGGTGTGTTGCCCTACCTGGGCACACCCAGGAAAGAGTCCAATTGCCGACCCCATCGGTGGACCCAAGACCAAATCAATTTCCAAAGGCCAAATCACAGTCCAGTCCACGCCTTAGTATCAACCGTGTGAGTCTCAGTCCAAAGGGTGAGCCAAGAGGATCGTCTTAGTGCAAGCCAGGGTTGGGAACCAAAAGAGCAGTGTCAAGGTCTGGGTATCAGAAGCTGTAGTCCAGAAGACAAAAACCAAGATCAGGAAACTGATGAGCAAACAGGCAGTGTTTTGCTGAAGCCACCTCCCACAAGGAGTGTCATTTATAACAAATCTATTGATCTTGATGTTTTGCCTGAAGATGTTTTGCCGTTCTTTCTATGTTCATCCCTGCCCCAGCCATCCATTTGTGGAGTTCTTAGCAGAGCATCGAAATAATGTCGGATCTGCTGCATCGCTAGCAGTTGGATGTCAGTAGAGTTTAAAAAGGCAAGAGAGGCAAAGTGCCAAGCTGCTTAAAAAACTAAGGTTGTTTTATTTAGAAGAGAAACAACTTTGCATAGAAAGAGAGGAGAGAGAGAGAATCTTGTAGTCTAACTGTTCTGTCCTGTTCTGGAGGCAAGCAGGGTGGAAGTGTTCTCAAAGGAACAGGAAGTCTCCAATAGAACCAATCAGGACATAAGAGGAGACTATTTGAAAAAGATCAGGGAGTTTCTAATCTAACAATGCTAAATACGCACCTGCAGGATATTCTTCATATCCCTTTGAATCATGCACACTACAGATCTTGCTAATATTGGATAATTTTTTCATGGTGAAAAATATCATGTCTTCAGCTGCGGGATTTCAAATTTGTCAACTTCCCCTGACAATACGCTGATATATTTTTGTATGACTCCTTTTTACCAAAAAGGCAGCATTTCCAGTAAGAAGAACAGCATGTTCCTGAGAATGGTTGAGAATCCTGCCTTTTCTCCCCTGCTATTATTTGGGCATTACCGACTAACTGGAAAAGAGAGAGTGCAATTTCAAATTACGTTTTTGGAAAATCCAAACCATTTATGGCACAGACCTGCGGAAGATGTCTCTCCTGCTCTTATGTCTGACTTTGGTCTTCATCTGGGCCAAACGAGAACAAGAACGGGCTTTCAGGGAAATCTCTCCCCAGACATCAAAGGTCCCTTCCACGGTGTCTGATGTAATGTGCGCTGTCTTCTTTTGGCCTTCCTAGAAATTATATAGTACAAAATTTACATTTGTTATGGTGAATTTGGATCGAATGTTGAAACAATATTCCTCTAGCACGAAATAGCCTGGGCTCAGGGTATGTTAGGTCAACGCCCATGAACCTTCTTGCTTCTTGTGGTCTTTGCCAGACATGCTGCTCAGGGTTTTCGGCCTACGGGCGGCTGGATCCATGTTTCCATGCAGTGGGACATGAATTCTGCTCAACAAACACGGAATTCTCATCTCAGGAAGGCCCACCGTTCTTTGGTTACAGATTCTTTTCTTTTCTACAGGTTCTTTTCTTACAGATAATTTGTATTTTTCATACATCCACCTCAACCATGAACGTTTATTTATCCGCTTCATACCTTCTTTTATCCCACCCTTCCTCCATCAGTGTAATAGGCATGGTTTTTGTTGGGATTTGCAAGATCTGGAGTGTGCATGATTCAAAACCTATGAAGGGGGCATTGGAGGAGATGTGTAGTTAGCATAGTTAGATCAGGAACTCCCTGATATTTTTCAAACACGCTCCTCCTATGTCCTTATTGGCTCAATTGGAGACTTCCTGCTCCTTTGAGCATCCTTCCTCCCTGCTTGCCTCCTGAACAGACTGAATGAATGAATGAAGAAGAAGAAGAAGAAGAAGAAGAAGAAGAAGAAGAAGAAGAAGAAGAAGAAGAAGAAGAAGAAGAAGAAGAAGACTTTCTTTACGAAGTCATCAGTCTGTTGTGGGGAGAGGAAGGGAAGGAATTGTAAAATGCTTTGAAGAAGAAGAAGTTGGTTCTTATATGCTGCTTTTCTCTCCCTGAAGGAGTCTCAAAGTGGCTTATATTCGCCTTCTCTTTCCTCTTCCCACAACAGACACCCTGTGAGGGAGGTGGGGCTGAGAGAGCCCTGATATTACTGAAGAAGAAGAAGAGTTGGTTCTTAAATGCCACTTTTCTCTACCCGAAGGAGTCTCAAAGTGGCTTCCAGTCGCCTTCCCTTTCCTCTCCCCACAACAGACACCCTGTGAGGGAGGTGGGGCTGAGAGAGCCCTGATATCACTGCTCAGTCAGAACAGTTTTATCAGTGCTGTGGCGAGCCCAAGGTCACCCAGTTGGCTGCATGTGGGAAAGCTCGGAATCAAACCCGGCTCGCCAGACTAGAAGTCCGCACTCCTAACCACTATGCCAAGCTGGTTCTTTGAGGAGAGAAAAGCAGGGTATAAAAAATTCTTCTAAATAAAACTATTTTATTCTTTTAAGCTGTATGGTGTGTCACACTCTTGCGCATTTAAAGTCCACCTACTGTTTTGGGCTCTTCTGTTTTAGCCTCACAAACAACCCTGCAAAGTAGGCAAGGTTGAGCAAGAAGGACCAGCCCAAGGTCATTAGAAGAGCTTCATGGCAGAATGGGGATTTGAACCAGAGTTTCCCAGATACTACTCCAACTCTTTTAAAGAGTCCTCCTCTTTTTTATCGTTCTTGAGGTCTACTTGTGATTCCATGCTTTTCAGATGTCATCCTATACAACCGATGGCTAAAAACTATTAGAGCACAGGTAGGCTCTAATCTTTTCTTGGGTGTCCTGTCTGTGAACACAGCGTTTTGGGAACTCATTGATTAAAAAGACAAGTAAATAATACAGTAAATCTATTTCTCCTTCACTGTACTTGCCATGGCATGGGAGCGGCTGGAGTATCTGTGCCACCTGCATGTCAGATCAGTTAAAGTTTTTTTTTTTTTTTGGTGTGGGGGAGAGAGGATGCAACCCAACATGGAATTAAGTGCACGAAGCCAACGGAAACAAATGATGGTAAGTACACCTGCTTAATTCCGGGTTGCTCTAATTGCCTCAACGGTCTGCATTTAAATGATCTCTTATCGAACGGAATCTGAATGCAAGAGAAGGCAGTCCAGCCCGGTGCAGTTAACTCAAGTGCTTCAGTTCCGCACATGGAAGCAACAGCCACTCGTACGACTGTCTCTTTTCCTCTGCAGCACCCGGCGCCAAGTTACACAACGTTTCTGCAGTAATAACAAAATCTGTTTTCATTTAAAAGCAATCAGCCCATACGATCTAAGCACAACACTGAAATTGTTCCATTACGAGAAAGTTGGCACAATCCAGCTGTGCTGTCCTGATGCACCGTTCTCCCGGCGGCATGCGAGTGGCTTCTTAGGCAAAGCTGAGAGCACGTTGAAAAGGCCAGAATGTTTAGGTGGGGGATGATCCAGTGGCAGGGATGCCAGTCCCCGGGTGGGACCTGGGGGTCCCCTGGAATTACAGCTTATCTCCAGACTAAAGAGATCAGTTCCCTTGGAGAACATGGCTGCTTTGCAGGGTGGGCTCATTGTACTCCATTGAGGGCAGCGGGCAGATAATCGAAGTAGGATTCCACATGTCAGTGATAAAATGGGCTACACCCCAAAAGGGAAGTCTCATCACATGGATACCTTCGAAAATCAAATATTGTCCTTCATTCCTCACCTGGGACGAAGGAAGTGAATGCCTACTTGCCTGCTTGAGGAATAGGGTGGCCGGTGCATGCTGGTGACTGGTTGGCCACTGTGTGAAGCAGGATGCTGGACTAGTTGGACCACTGATCTAATCCAGTAGACCCTTCTGTTATGAACTGATTCTGTGAAGGCTCAAGGGGGTGGCAGGTTACAGTGGATGAGCGATAGGGTTGTCAGTGTCCTGCATAGTGCAAGGGGTTGGACTAGATGACCCAGGAGGTCCCTTCCAACTCTATGATTCTATGCCATCTGCCCTGTTGGGAGTAATGTAACTGGTAGCTCATCAGTACTTGTGCTGTTTCCAGTGGTGCAACTAGGGTTGCAAATCTCCCAGTGGAATCTGGCGATCTTTCACCTTTACAACTGAGCCCCAGATCAGCTCCCTGGAGAGAACGGCTACTTTGGAGGGAAGGCTTTATGGCATTGTACCAGTTAAGGTCCCTCTTCTCCCCTAAAGTCTGCCCTTCCCAAGCCCAACTTTACAAATCTCCTGGTGTTTCCCAGTCCAAATCTGGCAATCCAACTCCCAAACCATTTCCAGTCAGGAAAATGTCACAGGGGAACAGTCTGAGCCCTGAGCCTCCATGCACCATGGCTGCAATCCAAATTGTACTCGCGTGCCTATGGAAACTACAGAATATAACCCCCATCTAGATAGCTCAGGTAAGCCCAATCCTATCAAATCTTGGAAGTTCAGCAGGGTCAACCCTAGCTAGCACTTAGAAGGGTGACTAGGATGGCTGAGGGGTTGGGATCCACGCCCTATGACAGCCTTTTGCAACTCCTTTCCCACTGAGAAACTCCTGAAACATTCTTCAGGCTTTGAGAAACCCCAGAAGTGGCGCAATCGTGCATAATATGGTTGAGAAGCATAGCTGTGTCCACACCCCTTTGGGGCCCCTCCCCTCCCCTCCCCTCCCCACCCCTTCCAGGCCTATCATTGGCTGTTTGCGGAGGAGGATGGATTGACATGACCATATATGGTCAGATCACCTGATAAATGTTTACCAAATTTAAATATATATATATACACAATGAATGGACTCCCACCCATTTGGGAAACCCTTCCAGAGCCATCAACAAACTTCAGGGTTTCACAAAACCCTGGTTGAGAAAGCCTGTCTTACAAAGAAAGGTTGAGAGATTTGGGTATATGTAGCTTGGAGGAGAGGAGGACGAGGGGTGATATGATATGATACTTATATTTTACAGTATTTGCTGGCGTATAAGACTACTTTTTTCCACTGAAAAACATGCCTCCAAGTGGGGGGTTGTCCTATATGCCGGGTGCACTTCAGTTGGGATAGACATAGCTGCCCATAGTGGCCCCTAGTACCGTAACGTAATGTAACAAACTCCATATTTTGAGTGGAAATGTTGGGGGGTTGTCTTATACGCCCAGTCGTGTTATATGCCAGCAAATACGGTAACTATGTATAAGGTAGACACGTTGAAGAGGGCGGTGACTTGTTTATTGCAGTTTCAGAAAGAAGGCCGAGGAGCAATGGATTCAAATTATGGGAAAGATGTTGCCACTTAAATAATAGAATGCATTTCCTGATGGTGAGGGCTGTTCATAGACGTAATCTGCTTGCTAAGAAGGTGATGGAGTCTCACTTGTTAGAAGATTTTAGGGGGAGATTGTCCCCATAAATAATTCGGATCTTATCTCTCAATCCAACCCACAACCATCCCTAAGAAAAACATCGCATAATTAGGCCCCTGTAGACATAGACAGAGGCAGAGAGAGAAAGAGCTGCCTTTTGCTGGGCTGGTGTGTGTGTGTGTGAGGGGGGGGAGCTGCAGGCTGTTGCTTTTAGAAGGGATCCCCAAAACCGCTCCTTTCTGCTTTCCCTGTGCCCTGCTTGTCCGTTTGTAAAGAAATCAGATACTACAAAGAGGTCCTTAAGTCTCCAGTGCTCTGTCATCTGAAGGCAATTAAAGTTTGCCATGTTGCTCTTGGACTTTCCACAGCTTTAGGACTGGGGAGTCCGGAAGAACATTATTTAATAATGGCTAATTGAATCTGTTAGCACTGGAGAGTTTTCTCTGCAGATTCGCCGTGTTTGCCGAACAGATTTAATGGGAGATACAAACACCGACAAAGCGGTTGGAGATGCCTGCAGATGCTTTTCTTTCAATTTCATGGGCTCCCCGGCCATTTTGCTCATATTTCTTGCTTTCCCCTGAAGGTTTCGTGCTTCTTCATCCACTCGCTGAGAGGCGCCAAACAAACAAACATGTTGTCTCTTGACAATGGACCCTAAAGGTGTAAGCGTGCCATTCGAATGAACAGGTTGCTGACAGTTCTACCAAACATGAATATTATGAGCAAGGCCAATCAGACTCTACTTTTCTAGAGGGGGGTACCTGCCCCACTCCACCACTGATACTACTGGGATATTTGGTTCATGTTGCAGAGTTTTACTCAATCATAGATGGGTGATACTGAGTGCAGTAAATAAACCTTTCAAGAATTCATTGCAAAAAACGTAAACGTACATTTATTCAGGTAGATTCAGTTCAATTTTCAGGTTGCAGTCCAGAGGAAAGAGAAAGAAGCCTCAGCTAAGAGTACTCTCCTGATCACAGATGGTTGGCTAATCTGGCGCCATCTGTATGGGAGTAAAGGATTGGGTAGTAGGTTGTTATATCTGTGGGTTCAGAGACCAGGACACTGGGAGTTCATTTATTGTCACCCCAGCGTGATGGTATAAAAACCAAAACTGAACTGAAACTGAACTAGTGAAACCCCATGAAAACTCCAACTTATATACAACCTTTTTGAGGCTGAGGCCCGGCCGCGCATGCGCGCATGCACGGCCGAAATTGCGCATGCGCTGAACTTTCACACATAAGCGCATGCGCAAAAGTGTCGTGCATGCGTGATTTCGGCCACGCATGCGCAATGCACATGCACGGCCCTGCTTCCCTCTCCCCCCTTCCCCCAGTAAGAAGCTTCCCGGGCTGCAAGCTTGCGGCCTGGGAAGTTTTTTACTGCGGGGGGGGGCGGTATCTAGCCACACATTGGCTGATTACAGTGCAGGACTGCATCCTGCCTTGGACCTCAAGCTCTTGGCAAAACTACAGACACAACATAGGGGATGTAGAAGACAGCTGGAGACTCTGAAGAACTGTTGACATTCTGAGTAGACAATACTGACCTTGATGGACGACTGGGTCTGATTCAGTATAAGGCAGCTTCATGGCTCAGTGGTGGACCACTGGCTTGCAGAAGGTCCCAGGTTCAATCCTTGTCATCTCCAGTTGAAAGGGTCAAGTAGCAGGTGATGGGAAAGACCTATGAGGCCCTGGAAAGCCAGGCCAAGGAGTTGACAATAAGGAGGGCTGTGGCTCAGTGGTGCAGCATTGGCTTTCAGAAGGTCCCAGGTTCAATCCCTGGCATCTCCAGTTAAAGGGAACAGGCAGTAGACAATGTGAAAGACCTCAGCCCAAGATCCTGGAGAGCTGCTTCCTTTCTGAGTAGACAATCCTAGCCTTGATGGGCCAATGATCTGATTCAGCATCAGGCAGCTTCATGTGTGAAAAGGCAGGGCATGAATGAAATAAATAAATTCATATATTGGTTCATCATCCTATATTATGAGCCTCTTGTGGCGCAGAGTGGTAAGGCAGCCGTCTGACAGCTTTGCTCATGAGGCTGGGAGTTCAATCCCAGCAGCCGGCTCAAGGTTGACTCAGCCTTCCATCCTTCCGAGGTCGGTAAAATGAGCACCCAGCTTGCTGGGGGGTAAACGGTAATGACTGGGGAAGGCACTGGCAAACCACCCCGTATTGAGTCTGCCAAGAAAACGCTAGAGGGCGTCACCCCAAGGGTCAGACATGACTCGGTGCTTGCACAGGGGATACCTTTACCTTTACCTTTTACCTTTACATCCTATATTATAGATAATGAACCGAGGTTATCTAGGGCAACCTAGCTCAAGGACAACTTGTTAAACATTTGGAAAACGCAATCAAGGTAGCCCAGGCAAATCCAATCCCGTCAGATCTCGGAAACGAAGCAAGGTCAGCCGTGGCTAGCACTTGGAAGGGCCATTCCCAAAGAATATCCGGGTTGTGACATGGGGGCAGGCAATGGCAAACCATCTCCAAACATCTCTTGCCTGGAAGTTAGACAATCTTAGGAGCTCCTGGCTGCATGACACATGTGCCACATGATACATAAATGATAGTAAATAATAAATGTGCAGAATGACAGAAGCAGGGCTACGGATGTGGGGCTGGTGTCAACCAGATGGGCCAGCAGTGAAATGATGATGTCATTTTGCTGGGGAGGGGACATCATTTTTCAGGTGCATCCAAAATCCAAGGCCCCTTCTAATCCCCAGGAGATCAGACGGCATAGTTTGCACAAAAACAGCAGCCGCCACCCTTTTCTCTGGCCTCATTGCTCTTTGGGGGAGAAAATCACCTCAATTCTCTTGTTGCTTTGATTGGCTGCCTTTCTCTTTTTACATTTCCGCCGCATCCATTTGTGGTGGTATTGTTGGCCCCGCCGCAATAGCCGCTTTGTCTCTGAAAAGTCGGCTTTGGTGGAGCCCAAAAGCAGCTGGCTGGAACGGAGATGACGGTGAAGCGATTTATGGACTCCCTTCTGTTCCAGGCTGTAAGCCTTTCAAAACATTGGACTGTCCTGGTTTGAGTCGTTCCAGGTGTTGGAACGGGCAGTGTCTGGTGTCCAAAGAAGGTGTGAACACAACCCTGCAGGGGCAGTGACGTCCTGAATTCATCACATTTCATAGAAATGGGCCAGTCTGAAAGCGAGCCTTATAGAGTCCCCATTAGCCAAACTTCTGCACCAGGTTGAAGACTGCACCATGTAATTCTATTTGTAAAGGGCCTGCAAGACTTCTGCCAGAGAACTTCTGCCAGAGAACTTCTGCCAGAGAACTTCTGCCAGAGAAGGAACAACTTGGCCAAGGGACCAAGCCCTATGAAGAGAGGTTGAGGGACTTGGGAATGTTCAGCCTGGAGAAAAGGAGGTTGAGAGGGGACACGATAGCCCTCTTTAAGTATTTGAAAGGTTGTCACTTGGAGGAGGGCAGGATGCTGTTTCTGCTGGCTGCAGAGGAGAGGACACGCAGTAATGGGTTTAAACTTCAAGTACAACGATACAGGCTAGATATCAGGAAAAAGTTTTTCACAGTCAGAGTAGTTCAGCAGTGGAATAGGCTGCCTAAGGAGGTGGTGAGCTCCCCCTCACTGGCAGTCTTCAAGCAAAGGTTGGATACACACTTCTCTTGGATGCTTTAGGATGCTTTGGGCTGATCCTGCATTGAGCACGGTCTTGGACTAGATGGCCTGTATGGCCCCCTGCAACTCTATGATTTTATGATTCTATGATTCTATATGCCCCCCTCCAAATGTTTTAACCTTCCACCGAGGAAGGAAGAACTATATGCCCCCTCCTCCAAATGTTTTAACCTTTCAACACCTAGAAAACTGTTAACTGTTAACATCTACCCCTACCTTGTGGCTGGAGCCAGGTCAAGACAAAAAAAAACAAACAACAACCCAATTTTTATTGGTTGCGTTGCATTTTACTGTGATGTCATGACTTTGTTGTGAACCGCCATGAGCCAGCTGGCCCGAGAGGGGCGGTAAATAGGTTGAATAATAAAGTAAAATAAAATAATATGTCAGTGAGCATGAAACAAGGATGGATGTGCAAAAAGAATGTTTTGTGGGGAAAGGAGCAGGGTGTCGTGAGGTTCCTATGGCTTTCCTCGACGTGTGCAGCCCGTGGTCAGAGCCACAGTGAATTTCCCAGCATTCCACGCCTCCCTTACTCAACGTTCACAGACCACGGTTCTTGGAACCGAGAACACTGTTTGAATTCATGCTAAAACTGGAGAACAGAAACTGGGATTTAGTCACTTCAGTCCTTGCTATTTATAAAATCTATTTGTGGAGGACGCAGGTGGACTCTTTGACTCATTACATGCCGTCGCTAAATATAGCCAAGATCCATCTTGGAAAATCCCAGAATGAGGTCTCTTTGGTGTCCCAGGATACCAGCTACAGAACTGACAGATGACTGCAAATCGCGCGACGCTTAGGTAGAACCATTTGTTGTCAACGGTCATGACGCCAGGTGGAACATGAAAAAAAAAAAAGCAGAGGGTGGAATACTCCTGTCTGTTGAACCCTCTTTTGCATTTCCCCTCCCTTTCTTGTTCTGAGAATGCACCTGTGTTTTGGCTGCAATTGTGGTTGCACAAGTACACTATGTTTGCCAGGAAAGGGAGTTTTTCTTACCCTTTTGACCCAAGGAAATGGAAAAAAACACGAAGAATGTCTGATTGATGCTTGTTCCTTAGCCCACCTAAGGGAATCGCTCCTTAGCCCACCTCATCCGCACCTTTGAAAGGCACATGGCCTTCAGTTCATGCTGGTTTCCTTCTTGACTAAATGTCAATGTCCCACAACAAGAGCGACAAAGTCCTTTTCATTGCAACCAACCCAAAGAATAAGGTCATCATCAGCACAGTTGGCAATCTCCAAGAATTACAACTGATCCCAGATGATGGAGACTGGTTCTCCTGGAGAATATGGCTGCTGAGTTCCTGCTTCTCCACAAACCCCACTTTCCCCAGGCTCCACTCCCCAAATCTCCAGGAATTCCAGGGGATCCCTGACCCCAAGTCCCACTTAGGGACCGGCATCCCTGTAGAAGATGGGATACTTTTCTCACTGGAAAGCACTCAGACTCGCAATTGACCTAGCCAGAGATTTCAGAAGATGCTATTTCCTGGCTGCATCTCCTCTATGGCATTGCCACTGCCTAAGATCCTCAGCAGTTACAGCAACACAACTATTCAGAGACGCTCCCATCACAGAAGACAATTAATACTGTTTGTTTACATCTTCCTGGCAGGGACGAGCATTGTAAGGACCACCAAGGGAGTTCTAGAGACTAGAGCAGTGCCGAAGAAGGAGCCATAATAGGCTCTGGCAGCTTCTGAAGAGAGCGCATGGTGCCAAAGTAACCTCATTAGAAACGTTTAATTACAAAGACCGCGCATGCCAGGAAATATTCAATATGGAGTGTATGACTAATTCTCCTCTATGTGGTTTCCAAAGATTTTGCCCTGTCTCAGGCTGCAACTAGATGAAATGTAGTAAACTTATGATTGGCGCTCCAGTGCAATCTATTTCATAATTAAAAGCGCTTGTAGACCATATTGCCCGAGGGCTCTAGGCAATTTCCATACATTATACTACCCAGCCCTCCCCCCCCCACCAAAAATACCAGTGAAATCCATTTAAGATGGCTGTCCCAATAAGATCCAGTAATCTAAAGAATCAGCTCGGCCTACAAGAAGCAGGGAGCAGTCTTCTAGAGTTGCAGTCATGGTCTTGGAGGCTCCCCTAATAGAAAAGAAAGAAGGTGTCAAAAAGGATGTGGATGTGGACAGCACTTAGGAAAGGAGGCTCTAAGGCAGGGGTAGTCAAACTGCGGCCCTCCAGATGTCCATGGACTACAATTCCCAGGAGCCCCTGCCAGCATTTGCTGGCAGGGGCTTCTGGGAATTGTAGTCCATGGACATCTGGAGGGCCGCAGTTTGACTACCCCTGCTCTAAGGGCTGAAACAACAGCAGTGTTTAGTAAAGAGTTAAAAATCCTCACCTGGCAGACAGAAGCAGGGCTACAGGCTGCTCGGAACCCTACGATTGGCTAGCAGCAGCTGAGTGGGAGTTTTTTCATTGGCTGTGGGCTGGAGGGGAGGCAGTTCAGTCTGGGGCTGGTCTGAGAGAAGTCTGATTCTGTCAGATCCTTAGTCGATAAAGTCCTCTGAAGGGGAAGTCTAGTTAGAGAGCAGTTTGCTACTGAGAGCTAATCCACACAGTGTCTGAACAACTAGGGAAGTTATTTGGCAGTGAGAATTTGGGTAGTCAGGGGTTTATTTTTCCTTAAGCAAAAAAAAAAAAATCATGATATTCAGTTATGGAGATGAGGGGAGAGAAGGGAAACTGGGCATTGAGAGCCAGCTTGGTGTAGTGGTTAGGAGTGTGGACTTCCAGTCTGACAAGCCAGGGCAGAGTCTGCACTTACTTTGTTTATTCCATTGCCAATCCTGTTGAATTCAGACTAATTTGAACTTGGGTTTCCCTCTCTCTCCCCCCCCCCATTGAAACAGAAAAGTGTTCTGCACGTGGTTAGGGTAGACGGGAGCCAAGCCTCTTTCTTTCTTTTCTTAAAGGGGGGGGGGGGTAGAGGTGCCAAGCAGGCAGCCTTTCTCAACATTTTTACCCTTGAACACCCACTGAAATAGTCTTTAGGCTAAGAGAAGTGGCACAGTCATGCAGAATGTGCTTGGGAAGCACAGCTGTCTACATGCCCAACCAGAGGCCCTCCCCTTCCCAGCCCTTCCAGGGTCATCATTGGCTATTTTAACATATATGACTATATATGTTCATATCACCAAATAATTTCTTTATAATTTTTATAAATATATACATTAAATTAATTGAAATCCTTCCAGGACCATCAAGAAACCCTGGTTGGGAATGCATGGGCTAAGGGATGGCAACCAATTTCCATTATTTGAACAAGTAAAAATCTGAAATGGCATTCCCAAGATTTTCCCCCTCCAGTAAAGAAGAAGAAGAAGAAGAAGTTGATTCTTATATGTCACTTTTCTCTCCCCACAACAGACACCCTATGAGGGAGGTGAGGCTGAGAGAGTCCTGATATTCCTGCTCAGTCATAACAGTTTTATCAGTGCCATGGCGAGCCCAAGGTCACCATGCTGGCTGCATGTGGGGGAGTGCAGAATCGAACCTTGCATGCCAGATTAGAAGTCCGCACTCCTAACCACTACACCAAGCTGGCTTTGCTAAAAAGAAGGCAATAATGCTGTATCAAGAAGAGGCCCCTCAAACATCATCTCCTCTGTTCTTTTGTGTTGAGGAACACCTCTCGTGGTTCCCTTCAGCCAAGAGGAATGCATGCAATAAGTCAGAACAATGCAGGGCTCACGATCCGCTTTTGGATAGAACTGTCTTTCTGTCAAACTCGATAAGTCTAAAATCATACAGGGAAAACAAAATGCAATTGTGTTTATCCCCAACATGAGAGCGTCATCTGTTTATGCCTAATACAAATCTTAGAGGGACGGATAGATCGGCTGCCGACTGACTTTTCCCAGATTATGGGGCTTTGGGGAAATTTGCCGAACTGCATCATCGGATCACAAAACCGTGTGGTCTGTTATGCACACGTTAAGTTGTTTGTCTCTGGGAGAAGACTACAGAGTGAAAGCATTTGAGTCCTTGGAATGAGAAACAGACACAAGGCATCATCAGGCCCCACTCACAAGGAATAAAGCAAGGATTGTCATGGATCTGGATGCCAGGTAGCTGAGGCCGAGCAAAACAGGGATCTCAGCCTTGGATCCGTTTATTAACTGTGCTTGGGTCAAGAAGTAGTCTGAATAGCCCAGCTGAGCCTAAACTTGTCAGGCCTTGGGAGCAAAGCAGGGTCAGCCATGGGCGGTGCTTGGATGAGAGACCACCGTCATGACCCTGAGGAAATGCACCTTAACCAAAGCAGACTCAAAGCTCGTCATAGAGATAAATAACATCGCTTTATTGGAAGCCTTGTGGGTGCATCCACAGGATGTGGCCATCACAGAATGTTCATTGTTGAAGACAATAAAGTCAGAGTCCAGTAGCACCTTTAAGACCAACAAAGATTTATTCAAGGCGTGAGCTTTCAAGGGCAAGCACTCTTCCGCAGACTAAGAACTACATGACTACATGACAGTGGGAATATATAGCAAAAACTTAACTCTGTTAAATTAGTAAATTGTGTCACACATCCAAATACAGCCATATGATAATTCTTTGCCAAAACAGCTAATCAATCCCCTGGAATTCAGTTGTAGTTCACAAAAACAAAAGACAGTTCTTGAAGCAGATATCCCCGTATCTCTCAGAGCTTTACCTGCCAAACGGGATTCTCAGGGTTATGCCAAATGAAACCAAACTTTCATACTCTGGTGCAAACTGCCTGGCAAGGTTATTCATGTTCCTGAGTAACATCAAACAGTGACCCTCACAGTTGATAAGAGAAACAGCTTCACCAGACAGACAGAGGCTGCAGGAAGGGAAGCTGTGTGAGCCACCCAGGGGGAAAGACAGGTAACCTATGATGGATACATGGCAACCGCCAAAGATGACTCTGGTTGCTATATGGAGGAAGGCAATGGCAAACCAGCTCTGTTCATCTCTTCCCGGAGGCTGGGGCTGCCCTGTCTTGGTTGTAACTCAATGGCGCATCCTTATTATTCTGATCAAGACAGAGGGATGGGGGCTGAGTGTGATGTAAAAGGGGACTCCCTCAGTGCAAGCAGCTGAGGCATGTTTTTGCAGAACCAAGTCTCAAAAAGTTTGCAATTGCATACAGAGAACAATGCATTTTCACATTTCTGTCCGTGTCCAAACTGCATCCTCATTAATCTAGGTCAGTATGAGTGTCACAGAGGGCAGCGAAGGCTTTGGATTTCAAAAGATATAGCCAGAAAGGGACCTGATGGAGAGCCACGAGCTGAGAGGCTTTTAATTGGTACATCCTAGCAAAGGATGCTTCTGAGTATAAGACCAATGGGGAAAATGCATCACAACTGCAGTTCCCATTGGCAGCAGAGGACAGGAGCCACAATAATAGACTTAAACTATGTGAAGAACAATATCAGCTAGATATCAGGAGAAAGGTTTTTCACAGTCAGAGTAGATCAGCAGTGGAATGGGCTGCCTAAGGAGGTGGTGAGCTCCCCCTCACTGGTAGTCTTCAAGCAGCGGCTGGACAGAGACTTATCCTGGGAGCTTTAGGCTGATCCTGCTCTGAGGAGGTGGCTGGACTAGATGGCCTGTATTGGCCCCTTCTAATACTATGATTCTCTTCTATGATGAGGTGCTAAATAGAAGATGCCCTCCAAGTCAGGGGTTCAAGATGGGAACATAAGAGACTTGGTCAAACACAGTGGAAATTAACCAGAGAGTAAAGGAGGCAAAAAGAACCCTCAGCCCATAACTAAAACTTGTTAACTTTAATTAACTTAAGTTAACTAAAAACTTTAGTTAACTAACACTTAAGTTGTATGAGTTCCAGTGCTCTTAACTTATGATTGGTGAAGGGGTAGTCTAACTGCGGCTCTCCAGATGTCCATGGACTACAGATGTCCATGGCAGGGGCTCAAGGGAATTGTAGTCCATGGACATCTGGAGGACCGCAGTTTGACTACCCCTGGTTTAGAGAGAAAACTTTGTTGTCACTTTTGACACATTGGCCTGCAATTGAAGGAAATGGCAATACTGTATGGGCATCAAACAATTTCTTCCTTATCAGATAAGATCAAGAATGCTTAGCCTTTAATGTTGAGCTTCATATTTGTAAAAGCGATCCAAGCCATCGACATGGATGGAGACTTTTGGACTGAGTCATATTGCAGGGAGGCTCCTGGCCGCTTCAGTAGCCCACATTACAGGATGCCAACTGAGAAGATCAAGAGGGCACTAGGTAAATCCCTTTCTCTGGGATTTGGTTTCTCGGAGTCTTGTGCCAAGTCACCAAAGCCAACAAACTTTCCTGATACGTAGTTTGGAAAAGAACATCCTGGAAGATGGCTGTTTCCCATAATTTTTGCCCTTGAGACTGGTCTTCAGAACTGAATTCAGTCTTCAGCATAGGTCAAAGTCACCCACATCAGGAGAGGTCTTGGATGAAGAACATCTGAGCAACCATTTGCTCTCTAAGAAGAGAAGAAGAAGAAGAGTTGGTTCTTATATGCCGCTTTTCCTTACCCGAAGGAGGCTCAAAGCGGCTTACAGTCACCTTCCCTTTCCTCTCCCCACAACGGACACCCTGTGGGGTGGGTGAGGCTGAGAGAGCGCTAATATCACTGCCCAGTCAGAACAGTTTTATCAGTGCCGTAGCGAGCCCAAGATCATCCAGCTGGTTGCATGTGGGAGAGCGCAGAATCGAACCTGGCATGCCAGATTAGAAGTCCGCACTCTTAACCACTACACCAAACTGGTTGACTGCCCTGAAAGATGGAGGTTCTCTTTAGTCACAATAGTGACCTTACGTCATCCAGGTGTTTATGCTGCTAAATTGAGTGTTCTCCCCCCCCCCCCATTCTAGTATAGCTTCTGCTTCAGACATTTGTGTAGTCAATTCTGTTCACTCTGTGTGCACAACTGCAGCCACAATTGCTGTGTGGTTAATTAAATCTTCCCCTTACAAAAACTGGTTGCAGAACAACTAAATGGAGTGCACAGGGAGTGTTCGTGGGCAATTTCTCTCCCCAGGAGTATAACTTTCAATGGGCTCATTCTCAGGCCGTCTTAGTGGAAGCTGGCCTGACGTCCGTAAACAGAAAGATTATGGAGAGATTATAAATGGTCTTGTCAAAACAAATCTGTCCCATAATCAGGTAACCAAATCAAGGCGTCCCAAGCAAAAATTAACCAGAGATGACAGGGGGTGAAAGAACTTTTTTTTAAAAACCCTCTGCCAGTTAGCCAAACCTTCTGATCGAAGCTTATCTTGAACAAATTCCAGTGTTCACGTCTAACTTATAAATACACTTTCCCGTCTGTTTTGGAACCGTTAGCCTGTAATTGAAGGAAACGTCGATACTGGTATCGCTTATCAGACATGTTCGTAAATATGGAGTCCTTTAATGTCGAGCCGCACAGCTATGCAAGCAATTAAAGCTGTCTGCCCGGATGGAGGCGCTTTGAACCCCATGGCAAGGAGACGCTGGGCTACTTCAATAGTGCTCATTATAGGACGCAAACGGAGGCCAAGAAGATCAAGTGGGCACTGAGCAAACAGAAGCATTTCCCCCCCCCCTCCACCCTCTGGCATCTGTGTCTTTGGAGGCTTGCGCCATCATGCACCAATGTCTAGATAATGTCGTTTGGAACAGGACGTTCTGTAAGCGCCCTTCAGCTAAGGGTTCTTTGCCCCAAGTCTGCTCCGCAAAACTGGATTCAGCCTCCGGTGTAGATCAAGGACAACCACATCAAGAAAAACATCTGGGCAACCATTTGCTTTCCAAGGGCAAGAGGTCAGCCTTGACAGACAGGCAAACTCCAGTCCTTGGATTCAGTAAGAGGATGCAGCTCTGAGCTGGGAATGACCACTCCTCAGGCAAAAGTTAAAGTGAGTGTTTTGTAATGCATTTTCTGCCCTGTGCATCTGCATGCACTTGCTCTGCCTCTTGCTGTCATAGACTAGGGCCTATTCTGCACACAATAGATAATGCACTTTCAATGCACTTTGGAAGCAGATTTTCCCGTTCTGCACAGGAAAATCCAGCTGCCAAAGCACGTTGAAAGTGCTTTATCCTATGTGTGCGGAATGGGCCTAGGTGTGGGGTGTCCAGCTCCAAGGTGGGAATGCCTGGAGATTTAGGATGGAGCCTGGGGAGCGAGTGGTCTGGGGACGGAGGGATCGCAATGGAGTACAGTGCCACAGAATTGGCCGTCCAGAGCAGCCTTTTCCTCCAGGAGAACTGATCTCAATACTCTGGAGCTCAACAGTTGCAATTCTGGGAACTGGTATCTGTAGTTTGTAAACCAGTCATTATTCCGGGAGATTTTCTGGCACTACCTGGAGGATGGCCACCCTACCTAGGTAGGATTCATGGGGCCTCTGTAGCAATAATTGTTGCTTGGCTTGTACAAATGGAATTAGTGCAACAAGATATTTTCCATGTTCTCTTCTTGATATCTATTGTTCCTGAGAACTGCAGCACTGCCAACCAATGGAACTGCATTGCCATCTCATTGCACGGAATGCAACATGATTTATAATCTTTTTTTTTTTGGAGGGGGGGGGGTGTTAGTCCAACATTGCCCAAAGGCTCAGGACAGACTACCCATTTTAAAATCATATAACTGTTAAAACAAATAGATTCGAGACTGATGACTGAAGCCATGCAGTAATCTTAAATGCTGAAGCAATTCCCCCTGGGATAACAAGATAAGCACACGGTATATCTATTGAGCATCTGGGCCCCATAATCTTCATCATTCTTTCATTGACTTGGATGGAAAATCGGAGGGGATTTGCAGATGACACAAAACTAGGAGGAACAGCTAATACCTTAGAAGGCAGAAATTACATTCCAAATGACCTTGCTGAGGGGAAAACCTGGACAGAAGCTAACAAAATTCAGTACAGAGACAAACTGAAAATTCTGCATTTAGGCGAAAGTGAAACAGGACCTGGATACAGGATGGGGCACCTGGCAGTACTACATACAGAGGGGAAAAAAAATCTTATGGCTTGCAGCCAAACACAAAGCTGAACATAGAAATTGAGGCAGCTGCAGAAGGGGTGAAAGCAATTTCAGGGCAAGTTAAGAGAATCATGGTATTCAAGACAAGAGGAATAATACTTCCACTCTGTTCCGTGCTAATCATGCCTCACCTGGAATACGATGTCCAGTTCTGAGCATCATATTTTAAGAAGGATGTAGACAAACTGCAATGTGTTTGGAGCTCAGTGGAGGTTGTTGGGGGCCTGAAAGCCAAAACTTGGATAGATTTAGCCTAGAGAGGAGAAAAGCTGTCACGTAGAAGATGATATGAACTCCGCTTCTCCCAAGGGAAAGATATCTAAAGGGCTTAAGTTATTTCCCCTGATTTTTGTTACACCATGACGTATGAATGTTTCGAGGGTAAGTGTGCCTAATTTATCTCCAACTTTATGGCCATGTTGATACTATATCTTAAGAGTCACCTCCTGTACCACTTTCTTTTTAGTGGTCTCAACCGTCAGAGGGGACATGATTGTTGTCTTTAAGTATTTGAGAGGTTGTCACTTAGAGGAGGGCAAGGAAAGGATCCCATTGGCAGAAGAAGACAAGACCTGCATCAATGGGTTTAAACTATGTAAAAAACGATATTGGCTAGATATGAGGAAAAACATATAGTTCAATGATAGAGCATCAACTTTGCAAGCAAAAAGTATCTAGTTGAATCATCAACATCTCCATGTCAAAAGATCAGATAGGCGTTCCTTATTTTCATGGCTATTAAAATTCAAAATTCAAATTCAAAAAAATTCAAAAAAAGAGCCTCTTGTGGCACAAGGCAGCCGTCTGAAAGCTCTGCCCATGAGGCTGGGAGTTCGATCCCAGCAGCCGGCTCAAGGTTGACTCAGCCTTCCATCCTTCCGAGGTCGGTAAAATGAGTACCCAGCTTGCTGGGGGGTAAACGGTAATGACTGGGGAAGGGAATGGCAAACCATCCCGTATTGAGTCTGCCATGAAAACACTACAGGGCGTCACCCCAAGGGTCAGACATGACTCGGTGCTTGCACAGGGGATACCTTTACCGTTACCTTTAAAATTCAAAAGCCTTTACAAATGTTGCAGAAATGGGGAGGAAATCTGTTTCTTGCCTCCAGTGACGTCAAGGTCACTAGCCAATAGATGCTTACTCCAACTACTGCAGCATCTGACTTTATGTTCCTTAAAAATGGAATATGGTTTTAGCCAGTTCCACCTAGAATCATAGAATAATAGAGTTGGAAGGGACCTCATGGATCATCTAGTCCAACCCCCTGCACTATGCTGGACACACATCCCAGTCGCTCATCTACTGTCACCTGCCACCCCTTTGCCTTCACAGAATCAGCCTCTCCATCAGATAGCAATCTACCTGAAACATAACAAGCACCTAAAATGTAACGAAAGCGTTAAATGTCATTCTAGGAGATCTTTAGATCCAATTTTCTCTGTTGGGAGGGGAAAAAAAACAATGAGTGAGTGGGGGTTGGTAGCTATAAGAAGAACAGTTTTCTTGGACATGGCAGTGGGAATGGATATGCACGTTTGTATTCTAGGCATTGATGGTACCATCAGAACGCTCTTAAAATATTGCGTATGTCTTCATTCTTAATACATCAGTGCACCGTTGCTCATGTTTATGCCTTTTCACGATAAACTTTATGCGCTGTTGACTTTTTATCGGTGAGATTTTAAGAGGCCCACAAGAAATGGTGACTTAAAAAAAAAATAGTAAACCCACAAGCCGTGGGAGCGTTCAGCAAACATTAAAACATCATCCGATCTTTCCATCATTTACCAGTAAGGGATATTTACTATCCAAATGGCATAAAAATATGTGTGTGGGGAGGAAAGCTTCGTAATAGAAATGTAAAGACTGTTTCCCAACAGCAAATACCAACATACTGTCAGGCTGTACTAGTACAGCAGCATCATGCCATGGGCTCACAGTTATGGGAAGGATACTTTGTTTTTGCTCATCTGTTGTTCCACGTTCTGCTGTGCCTTTGATCTGGTGTGTTCTGTTGCTAGAGTTCTGTCGACAGGTTGGCACCGGGAGACAGGGGAAGCTGGTGTGTTATCTTCAGGCTCAGGCCTTGGGTGCTGAAAATTGCACCTGAGTGCAACACCTGGGCCATTTGTTCTCTTGAAAATGTAGTGAGACCACCTTTTTCAAGTCGGGGTAACTTCATATGTCATTTGGGAATTATATTGATCTGTATGTGCCTAGCAAACCAGTTTCAACAAGAAGTATCATGAACTCTGTTTGGCTTTTATCAGTAAATGGCTTTCGCCAAGAGGTCAAGTCTGTTTTATTGAGACATGACACATACAGGTTTCTGACATTTGCCACTACTACGGACATGACTGCACGGATGACATCATCAACATCAGGTCATTGTGAGATTAAAATAGGGGGAGAACTTCAGTGGTGTCCTGATCTCCTTGCAGGAAGAATAAGATAAAAATATCTGGATACAATAAGGGGAGAAAGATCAGGAGCATCTCTTTGCTTGCTGAATGAGATGTGGGCCCAGCTTCTGCCCCTCCTGTTTGGCAGGTATTTAGCCTGGGTGTGTCCAGAGATGAGAAGCAAAGACTAAAATAATCAAATTATTAGGCCTCAGCTCTTAAAATCTGGTCCACAGCCTGAGACCCTGAAATGAGTCAGGTCACTGAAATCCAAGACCAGCCAGGATTTGGAGCATGGTCTCATTTTTGGTTGGTTTGTTTTAATTTTTATTTAAATAAAGTGTATTTTTGGATTTTGTAAGCTACTTTGAGCTTCCAGTGAAGAGGGAAAGGGCTAAATAAATTTTTCGCCCAAGGAAGGAGAGCATTATCTAAGAAAATCCATATTGTAATTCACCAGTTCATATGCCCATGAACAATTTTCATGGACTGCCCACATCTACCTTAAGGAGCAGAGAAGCAAAAGCAACTTAACTATTTCTTTCCACTTCTGCGGACATGGGATATTTGTTGGAATAGGCAATATCTGGTGTCCAAAGAAGAAGAGATGATGACCTTGTATAGGGCAGCAAGAATACAATTGGATAGGACAGTGAGGTCAGAACCGTCTCTCCTGTTAAGTGTCATTCCTTGTCTGTCTCTAGGGCCTAGTCTGCATACAATAGATAATGCACTTTCAATGTGCTTTCGCGGCTGGATTTTCCTGTGCGGAACAGGAAAATCTACTTCTAAAGCGCATTGAAAGTGCATTATCTCTTGTGTGCAGACTAGGCCCTGATTGCTACTCATAGGGGCAATTTCATGCTTCTTCTCAGAACCAAAGTGCAGTCTCTCACTTAGAGATGTAGTAATGAATCTATCCCTATCTCTCCTCTACGCTACCAAATATGTTAATTCCTAAATAAACTTTTATCTACTCTTTAATCAGGTTGTGCACCTCCCTGTGTTATTTGCCAGCAATATCATACTGTTGCTACTATACTGAAACCTGGGAGGAGACTATGCTAAAGGCAAGCATGGGATGTTCTGTTTCCCCTCTAGCAGCTGCAGTTACCCTAACAAAATAGGAACCAGAGAGGGGGTGGCTCCTTTCTTTGAGTGAGTAGAAAGGGTCACCTCAAGTCCCTGGGAAACATGTCCTTGCCTCGGTGGGATTTTGCTTACTCTTTTGTTGCAAAGGCAATTTGCAGTTCAAGAAAGCAGAATGAAAAGCAGCATCGCACAATCGGTCATGCGGTCAAAACCAGTCGCTGAAAACCGGAAGAAGTAACTTCTGCCAAAATTTCATTAAATATGAACCAGGCATTGGTGGTTACGCCCTGGAACACCCAGCATACAAATTCACAGTGGGGGGAACTTCCATTCACAGTGTCATTTGTTTCGTAAGCAGTTATTGGGAAGTCTGAAACTGGGAAGTCATGTCGCCAGCCTAATCGAGCAGCAGTTATTAAAAACGCAGGGGAGATGATGCAGGATAGAATATTTTAACTTCATTCCGTGCCCTATACTTCAACGCTCTATTTCAAAGGTCGGCTAGTTTGGCTGAATGATGACGAAACCTAGAGGAACCCAGCTCAAAACTGGATACTGCAGGATGGGCTTCCACTTCTGAGGACTTCTGAGGCCATGGGATATTATCCTATTGGTCCTGGACTGGAAGTTGAGAGGATCTCATGCTAATGGCCAGCATGGAACATTTCTCATGGATCCCAAAGAAATCAAAGAATGGATCACATGAGCTAGCATGATCATGTAACGAGGTGTGGTTTCTGAAATGACAAACAATGTCCCACTATACACCTAACAGAGGTGCAGCTATGGTTGCCAGCTCTGGGCTGGGGAATACCTGGAGACGTTGGCCACAGAGCTGGGAGTGGGTGAGATTTGGAATGTCCATGAAGTATAATGCTATGGAGTCCACCCTCCAAAGCAGCCATTTTCTCCAGGGGAACTGACCTCTGTTGCCTGGAGATGAGCTATAATTCCAGGGGATCCCTGGTTCCCACATGGAGGCTGGCATCCCTAGGTGCAACAGCTGCATCAAACAGCTGTGTGTTCAGAGCATGACCCATTTGATATGCCTTTGTTTCTATTTGTTTGCAGGTGTCTTAAGGCAGAAGGCAAGCTCATATAGTCATCACATCTTAGAAAAGAAGATTGCAGCAAGAACATTTGGAGCCTGATTTTCACATCTGTGGTTGTTTCTGGGCTTCATACTACAAATGTGTGTTATGGGGCATCAAGTCACTTTAGGCATATGATGATGTTATGAATTAAGGCCCTCCAAAATATCCTATCCATAACAGCCTTGCTCAGGTCTTGTATATTCAAGGCCCTAGCTTCCTTTATTGGGTTAGTCCATTCAGGGTTGGGTCTTCCTTTTTTCCTGCTGCCTTCAATTTTCCTACCATGATCATCTTACCCAGCAACTCTTGTCTTCTCATAATATGGTCAAAGTATGATGGTTATTTTAGCTTCTAGGGAACATTCAGTTTGGTTATTTTAGCTTCTAGGGAACATTCAGGTTTGTTTCGACCTAGTGAAGTCAGTGGAGACAGTTGGAGAGGGGGTGGATGAGGGAACATTCTTGTTTACCAAGGTCCAGGTGGGGTGGCAAGTCCTCACAGAATTAGGACTGATCTCCAGGCTACAGTTCCACAGGCCCTACAAAATGGAGTACCTCCGCCAGGCATTTGGTTGAGATCCTGAATCACCACTTCTCATTGGCCCCCAAGCCTCCCTCCTATGGCATCCACTACAAATTCACCCCATTCTCTGGGCCTCAGTATGAGTTGAATTCAATGCTCTTCGCTGTATTCCACCATTCTATAATGTTATTGTTATGTTAATGTTATTGTTATCACCATGTTATTACTGCAAGTGGAGTTACCTGTATCATTTCTTGTTTCATGTAAACCGCCCTGAGCCTTTGGGGAGGGTGGTAGATGGCTGGCTGGCTGGCTGGCTGGCTGGCTGGCTGGATGGATGGATGGATGGATGGATGGATGGATAGATGGATGGATGGCTGGCTGGCTGGATGGATGGATGGATGGAGAGGTATCAGTTCCCCTAAAGGAAATGGTAGCTGCCAAGCATCATTACTAGGCACTACTCTCAGATTTCCAAAGCTGGAATTGGCAACCCTAGAACATTCAATTCTGGAAGCCCCCACCTGTGGGGAATGGGGGTAGGGTTGCCAGAACTAAGTTGGGAAACTTCTGGAGATTTGGAGGTGGAACCTGGGGAGGACAGGGACCTCAGTCGGGTACAATACCATACAGCCCACCCTGTATGGTATCCATTTTCTCCAGAGGAATTGGTCTTTATAGTGTGGAGATAAGCTGTAATTCTTTGGGATTCCCAAGTCCCACCTAGAGGCTGGCATTCCTCCATGGAACCAGCGACTGCAAAATGCCGACCCAGTGCTGGTATAAAACTCTTCTTTCATTTCTACTATAAACTATTTGAATGGTGGAAGTTGGACTTTCCTGATATACATCATTCAGGAGTGAAACGTTTTATGTAGAAGAAACTGTTTATTGATTTAATACAATCCATCTCCCCCGGTAAGCCTGTGTTTGTCTTCCTGTCTTCTTATTTTCGGTATTTGACTTCCTGTCTTGCCTGTTATGATTGTTATAAATCCATTTTCCATCTGGACTGCCATTATAATGACTGAGCCTATAAATGGATCTGTGCTTTAATCCAGCTTTCGATCTGAGAAAAAATAAAGCAAGGACAAGAAAGCTGAGAACAGTGACTCAGTGCGCCACAGGTGAATCTGGTATAATTGAGGCAATCCAGTATTTTAAACAAAAGGGGGTGTTTGGAGAGTTCTATCAACAAACAGCGGCAAAACATAGGCTTTCCTGGCTCTAACCGCATCCTTAAAAATAACTTTTATGAGCCGGGACTAGCTCCGATGGAACATGTTGAACAGTTTTGTACAAGGGAGTTTACGGGAAGTTCTTATCTGGAAGATTGTGCTATTCAATTTTCAAGAGTCACATGATACAATTTGTTAAACAGGCCAGCCATGTCACCAGAAAGACAGGAGTGATCTTGGGAGAAAGCTCATGATGCTGGACAAAATGCTTGGATACGAACATAAGAGAAGCCATGTTAGATCAGCCAATGGCCCATGCAGGCCAACATTTGTCACACCATGGCCAAAACCCAGATGTTATCAGGAGGTCCACCAGTGGGGCCAGAACTCCGGAAGTCCTCCTACTGGTCCAATGTTCAATTCAGCCTCATGCATCCAGGATAAATATCTGTCCAGCTGCTGCTTGAAGACTGTCGGTGAGGAGAAGCTCACCACCTCCTTAGGCAGCCGGTTCCACTGCTGCTTCCTTGTGGCCTGGAGGTCAGTTGTAATCCCAGAAGATCTCCAGTCACCACCTGGTGGTTGGCATCCCTATGTATACCTTTGACTTATTTGTTAACAGTTCTGTCTGTTTTCAATAAAACGTTACCAATTTTCCAAACCAGTCCTTTATTAGGAACCAGATTTTCAATCATATGGTTGGATCGTGCACAAAATTTCCGCTTGTGCTAAATCTCTTGTGCAAGCAGAAAAGGATAAGACAGACCGTGGTGTCTGCTTCTGCTAAATTGAGTTTATTGTCTCCCCATTTACGCAAGATCTTGTCCAACCAATTTCAACAATCCATAGGGAGGAAAACACTAAATATAAGCAGCACTGTGTGTATGTGTTACTGAATCCAAGCCATAGTTTGTAACCAGATATAACAACAGGCCATGGTTTGTGTCTTCACATGTCTGTATACCTCCAGTAAGACAGAAACTGTAATTTGATCTGAAACTGAAACAGTGACAAATTATGGTTTTGCCTCTTGCCTACAACCAAGAGGTCCACTTGGCTACCATCAGGACAAGGGACTTTCCCACCTCAGCCCCAACTTGGTGGAATGCCTTGCTGGATGGGGTCTGAGCCCTGTGAAACCTTCTGAGCTTCCGCAGGACTTGCAAGTCAGTCTTGTTTGGAGAGGTCTTCTCCTGATCTTGTTCTGTTGGCTCTCCTGGAACTTATCCACCTTATATTTTATGGATTATTTATGAATGACCAGTATCTGATTTTATTATCTTAAACGTTATGTATTTTTATGTCCAATGGTTGCCATCCATTCTGAGCCTTCAGGAAAGGGCAGACTAGAAACCACATGTATATGAAATGGAAATCATAATATAGTAACCAATAAAAAAATTAAAGAAAAACCAGGATTCTAAACCACAGTTTAAGCCTCATCATTATCTCTGAAATTAGCTATAGCCTTAGATAGAATTCCACCGTATCTCTTAATATGAATCCGCAAACTGCGGCAAATCTGAAAGTACTGGGACTGTAAAAGGTTGCATTTCTTCCATTTTATCTTTCATGTCCTGGAAAGTAAAACCATCCTGCTTACAAAATTCCCAGTAACAGCCGTATCAATCTGCTCATTAGCAAAATAGATTGCAGCGTCAAGAGGATAACGGACTTCCTTTGCCGGTTTCTCGTAAGGAATGTAGAGACAGAATGCAAAAGGGGTTGAACGCTGGGGGGGAAAGCCACACCGAGATCTACCAAATATAAATTGAAGTTAACGACATGCTCAGACTCAATTCTACCTTAAACTTCTTCCAAGAATTTATTGCTGACTATTTTAATGGGATGAAGGATGAACATATAGGGGCCTCTGAAAAAAAATAGTATTTCACTCCAGCTCTGATAATTGGAGTGTCAAATGTTAATAGTACAATCCATAGCCTAAATCTCTGTTGGAGCATCCAGCATGAATACCAGACAGCTGCTGAGGCACGGAACGCAAATACGATGTACAACCAAATGGGAGATAATTACTCTTTGCCGTGACAAAATCATCCATAATCCTTAGCACTTCTGACAGTGTTCGTGGTAGATTAATACCTTGTACTCTGATTCACACATGACTGATTTTCTTTGGAAAATTGGACACTGCCTTGTTTGCCAAAAGAGAAGGTTATATGGTACCATCTGGTGACTCCTGTTACAACCTGACATACCAAAACAAGGAAAGTAAATCCTCCGGTTATCTTCTGTTTCTGGGTAGACAAAACATAGTTTTTTAGCAGCTTTGGTTCTCTGAGAAGGCTGCCTTGCCAGTCTCTAGGAAGAACAATCTCCATTGTAATTGTCTCAGCATTTGTCATTCTAGGAGATCTTTAGATCTAACTTTCTCTGTTGGGAGGGGAAAAAAACAATGAGTGAGTGTGGATTGGTAGCTATAAGAAGAGCAGTAGCATCCAGACTTTGAAAGAATCCTTTCTGTTACAGAATATGGCTTCATAAGGTGCTGGACATTACTAACATTGGGGTGGAAGAAAGTGCTGTCAGGTTGCAGCTGACTCGGGGCTATTATGCACATACAGGTTTTCACCACAGTCAGTATGCTGACCCTTTTACACATGTTTACACATGTGCTCTGATACAGTGTTGGTTTTTTCTGCATACAATTATGCATTTGCAAGATTTACAACAGCAAATCCTAAAGGGGGGAACTTCCTCCATTGTGCTAGATGCTAATTGGCAGGCCAAAGTCAGCAGCAATGTCACCTGACTGCCTCTCTGGCACATACTGTTGGCTGGGCCTCATAGGAATTGTAGTTTATGGACATGGAGACCTCAACAAGAAATGTCCGTGGGACACCCTGTGAGATGGGTGAGGCTGAGAGAGCCCTGATATCACTGCCCGGTCAAAACAGTTTTATCAGTGCCATGGTGAGCCCAAGGTCACCCAGCTGGTTGCATGTGGGGGAGTTCGGAATCGAACCTGGCTCACCAGATTAGGAGTCCACACTCCTAACCACTGCACCAAACTGGCTCTCACCAGTTTGGCACAGAGCCATTTGAAAACACTACAACTTTCCCCCTCAGAGATATGCTGTTCCTTATAGAGAGTGGATTGAAATGCTTCTGAGGGAATGAATAAATGAATTTCTGCTGGTGAAATTTTGTCATGGCAGAGCGCCTCAAGCTCCCATTGGTGGACAAGAGACTAGGGGCTGTCCATTCACCCACTGGTGTATGGAGGCCCAGGGAAGGAAACCAAAACACGCTAACATTTATGTATGTTAAAACAGGCATCTTTGGCACCATCATAAAAGAAAAAGTTGTAGTAAGGCTAGTCTCAAATACCGCGCAGAAACCACATGGAACACTTGCCACTATGGGGGTTAGGACAATGCAGAATCAAAAATACTATGGTGGGTTTTTCATGGCGAAACTGGCACCACATTCGAACAGATGTCTTTTTTTTTTGCAAAATATCCTGCTGTGCTAAATAACCCCTGTAGTGAACTGTGGGGTTTTCAAGGCAAGAAATCTTCAGAGGTGGTTTGCCAGTGTGTTATAACCCTGGGCATCCTTGGTAGGTTCCCATCCAAATGTTAACCAAGGCCAACTCTGCTTAGCTTCCAAGATCTAATGAGGGCAAGCTAGACAGACATTACCCTTCCTAAGAATCTTAACATAACATTGGGAGGTAGCTCTCTGGTTTGTTTTGCTCAGACATGAGTGCTAGTTCTAAATTATGGGAATATGCATCCAGACATCATGAAACTGAGCAGGACTAACTTTTTTTCTTATTTTTAAATAGTATGGCAAGGAATTAAAGCAATCCAGTTCTATTTGTTTTCCTTTGCTTGGAAATGAGATTTATTTTAAAAATTGTGTATATAAAATTTTTAAATAGTGATTAAAGAGGGTGTGTGTGGTAGTAAGATACATTTTAGATGCATAACCAATCTCCGTCTATAAATCTTATGTCAAGACAGGATTCTAGATCCCATATAGATGAAGTGTCCTGTGTTTTTTATTAATGGTGCAGGAGGCAGCTTCTCAGCAGTCACAGCTTCTTCCATCAGAGCTATGGGGATTTATTATTTATCATATGGGGTGTGTAGTATAGCCAGGAGACCAGGGGGTTGTCTGACAGCCAGGCAAGAGACGTTCAGAGGTGGTTTTGCCATTGCCTACCTCCATGTCATGATCCCTAGTGCTCCTTGGAGGAACTACCACCCAAATCCTTGAAGGTCTCCCATCCAAATTCTAGCCAGTGGCAACTACTGCGGTTTATTCTTCCATGTTTCATTAGAGGTTTGTACACATCGAATCTCCGAACACTGCCAGAGTTGCCCACTTGGCCCCTTCACTCTCCTTGGTCTCCAGAACTTACTATAGGACCAATCAATGGGAAACACAGCAACTCCTTGGTCTCCTGTAACCCATTGATCTGGCACTGATCCACTGGGGTTACTTGGGATGGCTAGAGACTGATATGCAAGACTCTACAACAAGTTTCATCCCCTTCCCCTCCAAGCTCCACAGCTTGTTACACTGGGATGTTGTTGGCGTGTGGATGGAAGAAGAATCCCTTGCCAGAAAGTCCATTTTGCAGAAATGACAATCACCTCATTGTTTTTGTGAACGGGTGTTTATGAATCCAGGATTTTATGAAAGGTGTTGATGGAACCTGCGGTTGGCTAAGTGTTTGCCATGTGCACCACAGCAGTGAAAATATACACTGGGGTTTTTAATAGAAACGAACAAACGAAAGTTCAAACTTAGGAAAGTGAAGAAGTCGGCATGAACTGGTACGCATGCACACACCGTTCCGAACCAACATTCCCTCTGCTTGTAGATGAGAGCGATAGTCACCTACGGAAGTCCAGCCTTCAGATATGATTGGATCCAGGAATACCACCAGGCTGGTCAATAAACACCGGGTTGCTCCTAGCAACGGGGGGGGGGGGACTGCCGCTGAGCAACTGAGCAAAAAACGTTTGCATGTTGCAAGCCAATGGCTTCTTTCTCCCTTTCATCCAGCTGCCCGAAATGACTAACGTAGGTTATGTGTGGGCCGGTGAGCGGGCAAAAAATGTTTGCGACCTAGTCACTCGCGGGCTTATTTACAAGGCTGGAATAAACTTAGCCACGGCAATCAAACCTCTCATTTCTGCGTGATCATTTGAGCCAACTGAAGGGAATGGCAAACAGTTGGCAATGCAGACCTTCCTACCTGGAGTTGCCCCCTTAGAAAGGTCTAATTCTGCTGAGGATGGGACTGATGAGATCCTAGTGCCATATTTGTCATTGATTTCCTGCGTTGCCCTGATAATAACAGAATTCACATTCTAAAGGCAGTCCCAGCAGGACCTTTGACCAGTGCATGGTGGCGCCTTTCCAATTTATTTATGGTCAAATTAGCAAGCAGAAGGCTGGACTGGCCGGTTTCTTCGTATGCCGAGGAGATGGGTCAGGTCACAGTCTCACTGCTGTCACTCATGAGCACCACCCTTTCCTTAAAATATTATTCCTTAAAATATTGTATTATATTTCCTTAAAATATTATGCATAAATATATGTATCTACTTTTTTTAAAAAAATCAAAGATTAAAAATGATAAAAGACTGCTCTGAAGAATTTGCACAGAGAAGAATGTGCACTGCCTGGCAACAGGTGAGAGGGTGGGAGGGAGGTGTACTGTCATGGAAGAAAAATCTTTTTTTTAATGCAGCCTTATGTACTTACTGGAAGTTCTTACTGATAATGACAAATGGTAGCTCTAGGAATCACCAGAAACTCTACTGTAAAACCATAACATTTCCTTTGATACCTAGAGATACCCTTTGTCACTTTTGGAGAGAATTTCCAGTAATTACACAAGGCTGCATTAAAAAAAAAATGCCATTACTGCTCTGAGTGATGGTGGGCAGCAGGATCTGGGGACATGGGATCCCTGCCACCACCATTGGGGGCTTTGCAACCCAACGTATGTTGGTGATGTCATTGGCATTAGCCAATGAGCACTAAGCTTTTCCCCAGCCCAAACTGAGGGAAAACTAGTGAAAGTGTTCCACTACACACATTATGCTTCAGAACAGCTTATTTGGAAGTTGCAATAGCATCATCAAACGGCCTCTGGGGCTTTTCTAGTGTTACATGTGCCCTCAGTGTATCTCATTTATAGGCAGGAGCTGGGTTTGCAAGTGTGGTGCAGTGGTTAAGAGGGGCAGCCTCTAATTCAAACCTTGGGCTAGTCACAGTCCTGTTAGGGCTGTTCTCATAGAGCAGTTCTCTCAGAGCTCTCTCAGCCCACCTACCTCACAGGGGAGAGGAAAGGAAGGTGATTGTAAGCTACTTTAAGACTCCTTCGGGCAGCAAAAATCAGGGTATGAAAACCAATTTGTTTGACTTCACCATCTCCAAACTGGGGGATGGTTAATGGCTTATGGTACAGGATTAACGTGTGAGCGAATGTGTATATATGTATCTCAGTGTGTATGTTTATGTATGCATTTACTGTAGGAGCAGGTAGAAAATATTGCAAATACTGAAAAGAGATTACAGAGGAAAAAAAAACACCCTGTGCTGCAACTCTAGTTTAAAGCCAAGGCCAAGGTTCAAAAAGGGATTCCTAGCCGGCTTGGAAGACTCAGAATCAGTAGGGTATTTTTATACCTTTGATCCTGTAACAGACAGGCTGCAAATAACTCAGCCTCCTTCTTCTGGAGGTGAGTCGGCTTCAGACTCCCCCTCATTGCCCCAAAGGACAGTGGGTAGGAGACTGTAATTAGTTAACCTTCGGCTTGACCGGATCCCGGGCCCTCCCTCCTGGATTCCAACCTCCCCTTCAGCCTGTGGTTAAACCGTGCTGAAAGAAATGGCATGAAATCATCCACTTCCCTTCCCCTCCCCCCCCAAAAAAAAATCAGTGAAATTGATCACTCTGGGGGAGGGAATATTGCAGCCCAGGGTTTCCTGTTGCACCCACTGTGGATAGATATATAAACGAGCTCGTAATGCGCCTGGGCAGTGAACGCTAAGCTACTCAGAGACTGGAGCACTTCCTAACTGCCTGGTTGCCTTTCCAGAGCCCTGAGGTTTTAAAAGCAACCACAATGAACAAGTTCCTGTGTTGCACGCTTGTGGTAAGTCCTCGCCCAGAGACAAATGATTTCTTTGGACAAGATCAGGCTGCCGATACCATGCTCGCTGTTGTCTGCTTACTTTGGGGTTTTCCTCGTTGGGTCTTCAGTAAGCTGCGTTGCTTTTTAGCGTAATGGGGCGTTTGTAGCCATTTGACAAGGAATGGAGTCTTTCCAGTTTCTGAGGGAGGGAAGGACATTCACCGGGCACACTTTGAAGGTGTTGGAATCCTTGAAATGTTATCGCTCGGATCTCCCTATGAAGGTCCTTATGCCCCCACAACTGTTTCTGTCTGTTTAATACCTCTTGGTGTATTAATGCAGAGAGCTAGCCTGGTGTAGTGGATAAGAGCGGTGGCCTCGAGTTCAATTCCCTACTCTTCCTCCACATGAGTGACCTTGGACCACTCGCAGTTCTCCCAGAGCGCTCTCAGCCCCACCTCCCTCACAGGGTGTCTGTTGTGGGGAGAGGAAAGGGAAGGAGATTGGAAGCCGCTTTGAGACTCCTTTGGGTGGAGAAAAGCGGCATATAAGAAGCAACTCTTCTTCTTCAGTAATATTAGGGCTCTGTCAGCCTCACCTCCCTCACAGGGTGTCTGTTGTCGGGAGAGGAAGGGAAGGCGATTGGAAGCCACTTTGAGACTCTTTCAGGTAGTGAAAAGCGGCATATAAGAAGCAACTCTTCTTCTTCTTCTACTGTCAGCTAATAATGGACAGGAGGCAAGGTTGGACTAGGTTGTAGAGTTTCACAGAGCTGCCTTATGCTGAATCTCACTATTGGTCCATCTAGTCCCATATTTACTCTAACTGGCTCTGGCTCTTCACAGTCTCAGGCAGAAGTCTTTCCCAGCCCTGGGATGCTTTTAGGAGAGACCTTCTACTCTGCCATTTAACTATGGATCCTATCAATTTAAAGGACCACAATCCAAATCTTTGTGTGGCTCCCAGTGTCAGTGCTGACTGTTCCATGTAGGAGAAACGTCCCCTTGCTCACTCCAAAACACTCTCCATCGTTGATAAGAATGGAGAAGGTTGTGTCCACATGAATCCCCGTTGAGTCCAGGGAAGCCATGTGCAGATCCAGCATCAATGAATTGCTCTGTACTTTTTAGGGTTCCCCCCATTCTTCATTGTCCTATTTCTGGAGGCAAACACGGATCCATTTCTTTAAATCGCATCTTCCTCCAGGGTATAGGCAAGCAATCCTTCAAAAATCTACTGACAAATTTGGAAACAGGCTGTAGAAGGTATAGCAGAAGATTCCTTGCCATGTGGCTAATAAGCTTGCATCATTGCATATATGCAATCAACATACCTCATATTGGGAAAAGAGGGGAGGATGAAAGGAAATTGTTTTCTACGCTTGTTTCGGTCTGTTCGTTTTGCTTCCTGTGCACAGTGGATCGTGCATTGATTTAATTATGGATGGCATTCATATAGAAAAGACTGGGACAAAAAGTCATTTTGGTCCATAGGGTCTGTATTTTATGGGTATAACCCAATGTGTGGATTTCCTGTTGAAATGAATAAACTTCTCTCTAGATTCCTCCAATTTTAACAGAGGATTCCACATAGTTTAACAATGATTGGGGTGGAACCAACCAGCTTTTCCACTTATTAAAAAATGGGAGAAAAGATGGCCTTGGACCACCCATAAAGGATACGCTGGGGATCCTGACACCTGTGTCAAGCAAAACCTGTAGTAAACTGGGGAGCTGGGTAAGACTGAATGGGAAAGCTGGTTGGATCCACACCCTTAGCATTCTTCACCCTAAAGATTGTTTCTTCACACCAGCGAGTCAAATAGTGTGCAATCTACATGTAACACAAACAGAAAGATGTACAGATTAAGGTAGTCAGGCACAGCCCATCCAAAGGTAGTCTCTCTGTTTGTATCCCATTGCTTTCAATGAGGCCTTTCAGTGCATTCTTAATTTAAAGTGCTTATATTTAGCTGCATTGTGCCTGCTATTTTTAACATCTATGCTGAACAGTCAAGATGTGATCTCTAGGGAACTCCTCTTTTGTAAAGGAGAAAGACACCACTGTATTCAGCTCTCCCATAACAGGGTTTGTACATCTTCTGAATGAGCTTCCACTGGCATCTTATTAATGACCTGCCTTTTGCAGAGGCACTTTTTGAGTCATCAGCTTTCATAAGAAGGCCTTTCATATAAAGGGGTTGGTTTTGTTGTATTTTATTGTTTTTATTTACTTGTTGTAAGCTGTCGCATGCTGGTAGGCCCAGGAGCGGTGGCTAAGAAATGGAATGAATGAATGAATGAATGAATGCTTTCTTTAGACTATTCCACATGGTGTGAGAGTTTACATCATTCTGTAATTATACAGTTAGATGAATCAGCAGCCTAGCTCCATCTCTTCTATGTTTAGACATCAGCCCAAAATCTTTGAATGCAACTGATTTTATTTGTGTGTGTATGTGTGTGTGTGTGAATACACATATTTTATTGGCTCTCTGTGTGTGAATGAACAAAACCACCAGCAAAATAATTCAGAGTATATGCTTATGAGAGTCAAAACCCCCTTCATCAGATATAACTAAGGAAGCGTCGACTCTCAAAAAGTGCCTACCCTGAAATCTTGTACATCTCTAAGGTGTTCCTGGAATCATGCTCTTCTATTGGAAGACCAACACGGCTGGTCACCTGAAGCATTGTTCAGATTGTTCCTTACCCTTTGATAGCCACCTAGAGCAACCGTATGGAAGGGCAGCTTGAAAATGGTTTAGTAAATAAATAAATTAATCTTCAGAACAGTTGCCATAATAGGAAAATTGTCCCTCATGTATCATCTGATTTGTTTTGCCTTGATCTGAGGAAGCTTTTGGGGTTTGTTGTTACATTTGCTCACCAAACAGCCCTAAAGAAATCGGAAGGTGTATTTACCCGAGATTATTAATGGTCTTAAAATAGCTTTTGTCTCCCTTATTCTCAAATTCTCATGCCCAAGTGCAAAACCCAAATGCTGTATATTTCTAGTAGTGTACATTGCAATACTATAAAAAAGCAAAGATGTGTTTCCTTCTATCTACACTTTAAAGCCACTGCATGAAACATGGCCAGCTCCTGCAAGCAGACGGAGTCTCCCTGTGTTGTCATTTTTCTCAGCTGAGGAGTCAGTGGATTCTAGCACATGGGGATTCCCTCAACCCCCTGTCCACTCAGCACTATCAGCATAGGGCACTGTGAACAAAGTCAGTGGTAGCCACAGACAAACTCAGGAAAATGACAGCCTCCTTTCCAGACTTGATTGAATGGAGGCTGCATCCTTCATAGCTCTGTACAGTTCAGAGTTTGTTAACAATGCATGAGTGCAAACCTTAGCATGCGCAGATACACACTAATCATTAAACATACCTGACATGATCCTTGTGTGCATCCCAGGCCTGGCCTAGGCCCTGGCAGATGGGACTGCTGTAGTCAGAACTCCAGTCCGAAGTGTAAAAAATCCATCCATCCAAACAGATGCCTGGGGGCAGCCAAAGAAGGATGCTCTAGTCTGGTCCCTGAAGATGAGAAGATCAAGGACTGGGCGGCCCAGCTGGAATGAGGGTGGTCCTGATGCTAGGGGGAAATGCACTCTTGGAGATGGAACACAGTTTGAGTCCAGCAGAACCTTCAACCAAGTTTATTTCTGGGTAGAAGCTTTTGTGTGCACGCACATTTCTTTGAAAAGGGCCTGTACATGGAATGCAAGCTTTTGCCTGGAATTAAACTTGGTTGGTCTTAAAGGTGCCCCTGGACTGGTTCCATTGCTCTAGACCAACAAGGTTACCTACCTGAATCTATCTCTTCAAGGCACCCATTCATCTTACTGCTGAAGATGAGGGTCACATCAGCAGAGACCTCAGCAGATAAAGTCAGACAGATCTGTATGGGCGCATATGAGGCGTCTTCTGCTTTGATTCTGGCCCACGGCAGAAGGCATCCCCCATGATTCTTAATGCCTCCCTAAAAGCTGAGCATTTTATAATCACAGGTGCTAGACTTGAGCAAGGACAGAATCCACGTCATCCTCTGCCCTGGCAGAGACATCGCGAAAGAGAGCAGAAGGAGAAGATAGTTTATGGAATATTTCATGAATCCCGAAGACTTGCAGCAGCATCTAGTGGATAAAAAGCTTAACGTGAATCAGAAATGGATTACTAGGCATGGCCATGAGGAATCAGTGACAACTTGCACCCCTGTAAGCCCAAGCAATAAGCCTATTTCACCCTTTGCCCGTCTACTCTGAAGTACTGCCTGCTTTATGCAATGGGATTTACTCCAAAGTAAATGGGCATTGGGATGTAGGTCAGTCTCTAAATGTGCTAGTGAAAACAGTCTTCTCTCCACTTTCATACATAGAATCATAGAATCATAGAATCATAGAGTTGGAAGGGGCCATACAAGCCATCTAGTCCAACCCCCTGCTCAACGCAGGATCAGCCCAAAGCAGGATCACTCACACCCCTTTTGTCGTTCCTCCAATGGCATTGCAGCTCAGCTGACAAACTGTGGACTTGCCCCAGTTCAGTTCTTGCCTTTCATGAACCCGGGAGCCTTAGACAATCCCTTGCCTTTCAGCCCAGTATCTGCAATATGGTGCTAATAATACAGATCTACTTAATGGGGCTACTGGAAGAGTTACAATGTGTACGGAACACTCTGAATGCAAATAAAGGTTATCCTTGCATTTGCCTTCTGGCTTAACTGGTGCTTCTTTGGAAGTTTTGAAGCAGAGGCTAGATAGCCATCTGACAGAAATGCTGGTTCTGTGTGAACTCAGGCAGATAGTGAATAGGTGAGCAGAAGGGACCGTGTTGGTGCATGGCGCTTGTGGGTCTTTCTTCCATGCCCAGGGAAATGCCGATTGCCACTTTGGGGTCAGGAGGCAAATTTCTTCCAGGGCAGACTGGCCAGGGATTCTGGTTATTTTTAGAGGGTGCATCATCTGTGCATGAAATCGGGATCACTGGGGGTGGGTGAGCAGTTGTGAATTTCCTGCAATGTGCAGGGGGTTGAACTAGATGGCCCTGAAGGTCCCTTCCAATTCTATGATTCTCTGATTCCCTGTAGCTTTCCTGCAACTTGTATTAAGTCTACTAATTAAAAAAATTCAGGTCATCTTAAAGGTGTCCCCAGATTCAAACTTTGTCCTGTTGTTTCAGACCCTCCCCTTTCTACCCCCTCCAGGCCCACCATTGGCCATTTTGGGAGGGAAAGGTGGGTCAACATGACCATATATGGTCATATCACCCAATAAATGTTATCTATATCTATATCTATATTTATATCTATAAGGTAAAGGTAAAGGTATCCCCTGTGCAAGCACCGAGTCATGTCTGACCCTTGGGGTGACGCCCTCTAGCGTTTTCATGGCAGACTCAATACGGGGTGGTTTGCCAGTGCCTTCCCCAGTCATGACCGTTTACCCCCCAGCAAGCTGGGTACTCATTTTACCGACCTCGGAAGGATGGAAGGCTGAGTCGACCTTGAGCCGGCTGCTGGGATTGAACTCCCAGCCTCATAGGCAAAGCTTTCAGACGGCTGCCTTACCACTCTGCGCCACAAGAGGCTCTTTATTTATATCTATATATAATTAATTAGCTCCCATCCATTCAGAAAACCCTTCCAGGGCCATCAAGAAACCCCAGGATTTCATGACCTTGGTTGAGAAAGCCAGGTCTAACTGGTATCATGTAATTCTGCTCAAAATCTAAATGCTTAGCTGTGTCTATCTGAAGGATGCCACAAAGTAAATAGAGCCTCCTATTCTTATACCTGTTGAGGAGCTCCACTTTAAAAAGGATCATCTATGCCTCCCTTAGCATTCCTCGCATTCCTATAAATAGCAGCATATTCTTACAAATGCTACAGTCTATCGGCTTCCAGCTCTTCAATCCTAGCACACTGCATTGTTTTGTTTATTAAATGTCCGTGCTGTTCAATTGAAATTGCTTTTCGTATTTCATAACCTACCTTGCATCCCCGTGAGAAGGACAAGCTATAAATGAAATGACTAATAATACTAATAACCATTTACCAGTAGAAATTGCAGTGACCCAGTATAATGAATTGTTCATCAATTCATGGAAGACAAAAAAAAAATGTCCATCAAAGAAATTAAATTAATTCACCGTCACAAGTTGAGGAGCCGGTCCTAGACTGCTTCCATATGGAGCTCTTGCTCTGTTTTTGTGTTTAAACTGGAACAGGTTTTCATGTGGTTTCAACACAATGTTATACCCCAATGATTTATCTTCCATATGTTCCCAAAACTGCACAGTCTGATCCTTTAGGAAAGATTGCTGTCAAAGCAACTTTACACATCATGTGGATGAAAAGATGCACGTCTTTTCAGGTCCTCTATCAGTATCATCCCCCCCCCCTCAAGTCCCCATGGCTACCAACATGCCCCCACCCCAGGAGGTATTCTGCATGGCGCCAAATAAAACAGTTTAAAAAACAACCAGTTTAGACCGCTTTATTATATTACAATCGTTGTTCTGCATTGAATATAATCAATTCATAGCCCTGCCCCCTGTAGTTTTGCCAACTCTGCTTTGTTCTCGAATGCAGTCACTAATCTGCATAACTAAAGATCTTCTCTGCATGGCTAATAGCCTATCTCAGGCAGGCAGGAGAGAAATGAATTGGGGGAAAGCATCTTTCAGAAACAACACTTAAAAGACGCTTAAAGCACCGAAGAGGCAGTTCACCATGCAGAGCAAAATCAGTTTTGCGGAGTAAATTAACTCTCTTGTGCTGAAATCAGAAAAAAGACGGTGTATTTAGTGAGTTTTCATCAGCTTATCCATCATGCAGAAGAATCTTTTGTCATTGTAATTGGCATCTTGCTATAGCAGTATATGACCTATTCATTATTATAAAACCACTAGTGGTATGGGTGGGATGGAAGTCTGGGTTGGGGGGGGATCAAGGAAAGGGTGGTCAAAACAATAGTTCTAAAATTGTTGCTCTAATTATCTCTTGCAAATGCCTTTAGTGTAGCGCCAGGCTGGTATAGTGGTTAAGAGCGGCAGCCTCATCTGGAGAGCAAGGTTTGATTCTCAATTCCTACTCCACATGCAGCTAGCTGGGTGGCCCTGGGCCAGTACCAGTTCTCTCAGAGCTCTCTCAGGTGACCTTGGACCAGTCCCAGTTCTCTCAGAGCTGTCTCAGCCTCATCTACTTCACAGAGTGTCTGTTGTTTGGGATGGAAGGGTGGGTGATTGTAAACGGCTTTGAGACTCCTTCAGTTAGTAAAAATCAGGGTACCAAATCTCTCTCTCTCTCTCCATTTGCGGCAGCCAGTGAAGGAGTGCAGCCAGTTTGGTGTAGTGGTTAGGAGTGCGGACTTCTAATCTGGCAAGCCCTGCTCCTCCACATGCAGCCAGCTGGGTGACCTTGGGCTAGTCACAGTTCTCTCACTTAGCCTCACCTGCCTCACAGGGTTTCTGTTGTGGGGAGAGGAAGGGAAGGGGATCATAACCCACTTTGAGACTCCTTTGGCTAGAGAAAAGCGGCATATAAGAACCAGTCCTTATTCTTCTTTTCTATTGGTAATAAAGGGTGCAAGGGATCCCCTTTGACCAATAAATAGACTGTGAGACCTTCAAGAACCAGAGCTACATATGACAGGGGTTTGGTGATCCACAAGAAAACTAGAGGCGATTCAGTTTTAAAAGTTGGTTGGATCTAATTTATTGTTTCTTAATACCTGAATCGAAGCGAACTGCAAGGGCAGGTCATCGACTCTGTGTCGGTCATGGGAGTTCCTATTGGGCAGTTTTGATCTGAAAGTTATTACATTCTTGTAGCAAAGCAAACAGCAGAATGCAGAATATTTGACTTTGGATCCCTTCCAGCCATTGGCAGCGGTTTCCAACAGCAAATCCATCTTGCAGGATGTGTTTTGGAATTCAAAAGACAGGCCTGCTTTATCTGGTTCAGTCCATTCCAACAGTCTTCTGCGGTCTATGGGAAACCTCAAAGGCCAACACACAGAGGAATATTTTGCCAGGCCGAAAAACAAGTTCCTTCCCTTACATAAGAGAGTGACGGCAGGCAAAGAAGCTCAGAGGCATCTGAGCTGTGATTTGCCGTGTCATCTAATGGCTTCAAATGGGTAGCCGTGTTGGTCTGAAGTAGCCCAATAAAAACATAGTCCAGTAGCACCTTTAAGACCAACAAAGATTTATTCAAGGCGTGAACTTTTGAGTGCAAGCACTCTTCGTCAGTCTGAGGAAAAGTGCTTGCACTCGAAAGCGCACGCCTTGAATAAATCTTTGTTGGTGCTACTGGACTCTGGTTTTATTGATCTAATTGCTTGTGTTTCATTTGGGGGACTTTTGGAGCAAACAGCACTTTGCCGGCTGTTTGAAGATCACAGAACAGGCAGGGCATAGTTTTATTTCTCTTTTAAATTCCTCTTTTGCAGTAAAATAAAATAAAATAAAATAGAGGCTGCACAAACCTCCAATAGATTTTTTTTTTGAATAGCATGGACATACAGAAATGTTTGTAGCTTTTCCTCACACAGCTTTTCCTCTCTGTGAGCTCAGCAGACGTGGGGCAATGCTAGAGACGAGCATGTTCTCAGTGATCCTCTGACGAACCTCCGTGTGAAATGGGGAGAGAACTTTTTTTAGCATCCATATAACAAATTCTCACTTCCCCCCTGTCCCGTAGGCATCTGCCTTGGCCTTCCTGCCTCTTGGGGACTTGTGCAGCCGTCTTTGTTCTCTTCTTTGAGCATTGCTTTTTGACAGAAATCTCACAGCCTTGTTGCATAGCCTGGATTTTGCCGGCCGTATAATATTGCTGAGGGGTATATGAAGGTCATTTTCATTCCGTCCTAGCTTCTCTCCGGAGAGGTGCTTGGTGTGTCTCATGGCAAAGGTTTTCCATCTCTGTGTCTTCGGAGTGCTCTCCCTCCACTAATTGGTCTGCCAAAGGACTCCTGCACACCTGCCATGGAGCGCTGTGCCTATTTTTGTACCGTACATTGAAATAATCCATGGGAACACTCAGGTTCCTTTGCTTAGCCGCATTTCATGGAAGAAGAAGAAGAGGAATAAGAAGAGTTGGTTCTTATAGGCCACTTTTCTCTACCCAAAGGAGACTGTGGCATCCTCTGCTTAGTTGCACTTTATAAGGCCAATATGTTAAGCATGTACTTAACTAAGTCTCGAACCCAGCTGGATTTTTCTTTGAGTAAACATCCTTAGGATTGCACTGTGAAACAAGATTGGGATCCAGTAGCACCTTAAAGACCAACAAGATAGCCTCTTAGTTTCTAAGAGAAAGCCATCTTGGTTTAGTGGCTAGAAGTGCAGACTTCTAATCTGGCGAGCCAGGTTTGATTCCCCAATCCCCCACATGCAGCCAGCTGAGTGACCTTGGGCTAGTCAGAGTCCCAGTAGAGCTGCTCTCAAAGAGCAGTAATATCAGCCTCACCTCCCTCTCAGGATGTCTGTTGTGGGGAGAGGAAAGGGAAGGCGATTGTAGGCCGCTTTGAGACTCCTTTGGGCAGTGAAAGCAGGGTATAAAAAATAACTCTTCTTCTTCTTCTGAGATGAGGGTATAACATCATAAGATGCTGGCCTTCCTACTTGAAACATCCACCTACAGGAGCTCTTCCAAACTCTGATCAATCCCCACATGGAGCAGGGAATCAAACCCAGTTTGCCAGATTAGCAGCTGCTTCTCTTAACCACTACACACACCGGGTCCTTACACCATAGGCCTGGAGGAATAGCTCACTTTTTCAGGTTCCCTGGAATTGTTTAAGATCCCGGAGGCCCTGATCTCTTTAGGCAGATCATTCCATCAGGTCAGGGCCAAAAAAGCCTTGGTTGAAGCCAGTTTTATCTCCTTGGGGCCTCCCCAATTTTTAATCTCCAAATGTATTCAAAGGATCTTCCATTTTCCCAAGGTAAAAATAACGTGACCCTGAAATATTGCTCCTAGAAGCCATCCCTGTCTCTTCAAACCCAACCGAAAACCGTGTCTTGTATCTGTTCTCTTAGTTGTTGGACATCTCTGTGAAATGGACCGTTCAGGAAACTGTTCCTCCCAAGCATCCTTATTACGACCAGAAGAGTGGACGCCAACTGATGTGTGACCAGTGTCCTGCCGGGACTTACGTCAAAAGGCCCTGCACTGAGACCTCACAGACTGTGTGTGCTCCATGCCCGGAAGGCCATTATGAAGATGACTGGAACTTTGACGAAGAATGCTCCTACTGCAGTGCGGTGTGCCAGGAGCTGCAGGTTGTGAAGCAAGAATGCACCAGGACCCAGAAGCGCATCTGCGAATGTGTTGAAGGGCGGTACTTCGAATTAGAATACTGCGCAAAACACACCACATGCCCTCCAGGGTTTGGAGTTGTTGAGAAAGGTAAGTGCCTGTTGTCAAGACATTTGCAAGGAGGCCCTCAATGGTGCAGTTTTTAAAATTAAGCTTAGAGCCCATCATAATCCTAAATTATAGTTTACATAAGTATGAGTCCAGATCCATTTGAACCATGAATCGATATTGAGCTGTTCACCTGTGGTGAAGAGGAATCACTTTCAGGTGCTGAACTGAGGGGAAAGCCAGCTTGGTGTAGTGATTAGGAGTGCGGAGTGCGGACTTCTAATCTGGCATGCCGGGTTCGATTCTGCACTCCCCCACATGCAACCTGCTGGGTGACTTTGGGCTCGCCATGGTGCTGATAAAGCTGTTCTGACCGAGCAGTGATATCAGGGCTCTCTCAGCCTCACCCACCCCACAGGGTGTCTGTTGTGGGGAGAGGAAAGGGAAGGTGAATTTAAGCCGCGTTGAGCCTCCTTCGGGTAGAGAAAAGCGGCATATAAGAACCACTTCTTCCATAGTTTTTTTCCATAGGAGGACAAACAATACAGAGGAAATCCACACAGATGTCTCAGCTTGGTGTAGTGGAGGCTTCTAATTCCTGATTCCCCACTCCTCCACCTGCAGCTAGCTGGGTGACCTTGGTGTTTTCACAGAGCAGTCAGGGTGTCTGTTCTGGGGTCAGGAAAGGTAGATGATTGTAAGCCACTTTGAGACTCCTTCAGGCTGTGAAAAGCAGGGTATAAAAACAACTCTTCTTCTTCTTCTACCACCAGTGGTTCTCAACCTGGGGGTCGGGACCCCTTTGGGGGTCAAACCACCCTTTCACAGGGGTCGCAGAAGAGCAAGCAGCTTGGCTGGGAGGGGGGCGCCATCCACACAATAGCCTTGCGGGGTAGATTGAGATACAGCGTTCATCTGTCTGGAGCAGCAGAAAAGAGCAAGATCAACATGGTGGGACAAGAGGCAGAACTGAACTGAGAAACCCCGGGGGAAAACCAATTTATATACAATTTATATATAATCACGACCAACGGATCTTCACACCATTGGTCAGTTTCAGTTTAACTTCTGTGAAAGAACACTGGCATAATTTTATGGTTGGGAAGGTTGAGAACCACTGCCTTAAACTGAGGCTGGGCCCTTGACACAAACCCATCCCCAAATCACACATCCCTCCACTGCATGATAGCTTTCCTAAGGGCTCTAACAAGCCTTCTGCTGCACAGGACCACCCAAACACTATTATGGAGCTTAAAGTTCACGGAAACGAGGGCACCGGGGAAAAAACTGACGGGTAGTGAATTTATCGCAAAGCCTGTGGAAAAACGGTCCCTGTCCTGCTCACATCTCTCTGGATCGCTGCCAAAAGTAATGTCGCTCAGCATGGCAAAATGTTCTGCTCTTACTGTAACGGGTAATTTAATGGCAGCAGCGAAATTGCATTCTAATGAGAAACATGATGGATGGCCCTCTTTTACAGGGACATTATCTGGGATGCAGTATTTATGGGTTATAACTAATAACATTTTTCATTTGGAAGAATGCCGTTTCAAGCCTCCCTGCACCTTGACAAACAGCAGAAGTGTTAACTGATACGGCACCCAGAGAGTAATTATAACAATATTAGTGTAGCAGCGGAGTCGTCGCAAATGTCTGGCAGTAATTAATTACCAGTGTCATAAATGGATACTCTTAGAGAAGCCATTATCAATATAAGGCAAAGCCAATGACTACTCCCTGGCCAGGCAGGCTCATAATACATCGCTTTTCCAGAAGGGAGAAGGACTACAGCAGCGGCATGTTTCTCGTTAAAGGCTGTGTTTTCCACTGACAGAAATCCAGCCCTGAAAAACACTTCTAAAATATTTCTTAAAGTCAAGGTTTCATCTACCAAAAAACCCACAACCCACCTTGATGCATCATTTTATAAGTGACTCGGTCCAGACTGATGCTAGAACTTAGGCGGGATCAGCAGAATGGCAAAATGCTTTTCTGCCGTGATGCGCAGATGTGGTTCCCTAAGGCACAATATATTTTTTTCCAGATATCCTAATACGGAAAGAAATAGTCGCTCGTAAATAGATCATGCGGCTTCGAGGAGAATTCTCGTAATTCGGCTTTTAAAACATGCAAAATGCATCGACAAACTTCATTCAAAGGTGGAATAAAATACGTTCGTCGAGGAACATTTCAGATATGAAATACCAGGAAATTCACATGAAACCATAATGTTATTTCCAACATAAAATGTTAAATATGTCCCTTTAATAATTATTAATTCATGTCAGATATGTAGTTTTACAAGGTGAAGTCCTTGTAAAGAAGTAAAAGAAAGGAAGCATATTTATTTAGATACTGTATATACTCAAGTATAAGCCGCATTTTTCAGCACATTTTTACACTGAAAAAGCCCCCCTAGGCTTATACGAGTATATACGGTAATACAGATTGTGGAGAAAGTTACAATTTGTTGAACTTTTTCTGATCAAATGCCTACCTGAACAACTTGAATCAGCCTTCACAGTGAAAATAGCCTCTTTGGGTGATCATTTGGAAGTATCTGCTAGGGAGGTACATTGTTTTTCAGTCTCTAAGATCTCACCTCTTTGATTGGTCAATCATACTGACTTATGAACAAAGGCTTTGAGCTGATGCTCATGAGAAGAAAATTGTATACTTGCAGAATCACTTATCTGCTGACATTCAGCAATCCAAGAAAGAGCTGTCCATCGCTGACACAATATCATACCCCTTGCTATAATTTTGGAGGGAAGGCAGCATGATCTTGTCAGATCTTGAAAGCGAAGCAGGGTTGGAATTTGGAAAGGGAGACCACCAAGGAAGACTCTGCAGATGCAATGGCCAACCACCTCTGCTTCTCATGTGCAGCATCAATCACAAAGAGGAAAAATAAAGCCAAGCAATATAGAGGCTGCCATATAAAGTATGGAGCAGAGTTGTTCTCTCTTGCCCCAGAGGGATGGACCAGAACCAATGGGATGAAATTAATTCAACAGAAATTCTGTCTCAACATCCAGAAGAAGTTCCTGGCAGTTAGAGCAATTTCTCAGTGGAACAGGCTTCCTCGGGAGGTGGTGGGTTCTCCATCTTTGGAGATTTTAAAGCAGAGGCTGGATAGCCATCTGACGGAGAGTCTGATTCTGGGAAGGTTCAAGGGGGTGGCAGGTGACAGTGGATGAGCAATAGGGTTGTGAGTGTCCTGCACAGTGCAGGGGGTTGGACTAGATGACCCAGGAAGTCCCTTCCAACTCTATGATTCTATGGTTCTATGATTCAATGGTACAGTTCAAGTAAAAGTTATATTTTATTACTTTTCTTTAAAAAAATTCCCTACAGACTTCTTCAGAGAAATCTGTTATACTTTCAGTGTCCTATCAGCAAGTATATGAGGTCAGTTCCCTCACAATGAATCTGACTCTTGGTCCATCGAGGCTAGACTAGCAGCGGCCCTCCAGGATCTCCAACCAAGATTCTTTCACATCACCTGCCATCCGACCCTTTTAGCTGGAGATGCCAGGGATTGAACTGGGGAACTCCCAGATGCCAAGCAGATGGTCTGCCTCTAACCCCCAGCCCCTTCCAAAGCTGTAATCACACCTTGCATCAGAGGGTTTGGTTTCATAGAATTGTAGAGTTGGAAGGTGCCATACAGGCCATCTAGTCCAACCCCCTGCTCAATGAAGGATCAGCCTAAAGCATCAATGAAAAATATCTGCCAAGCCACTACTTAAAGGCTGCCAGTTTTTTTCCATAGGAGGACAAACAATACAGAGGAAATCCACACAGATGTCTCAGCTTGGTGTAGTGGAGGCTACTAATCTGGTGAGTCAGGTTTGATTCCCCACTCCTCCACCTTCCAGCTAGCTGGGTGACCTTGGTGTTTTCACAGAGCAGTCAGGGTGTCTGTTCTGGGGTCAGGAAAGGTTGATGATTGTAAGCCACTTCAGGCTGTGAAAAGCAGGGTATAAAAACAACTCTTCTTCTTCTTCTCCTTCTTCTCCTCCTTCTTCTCCTTCTTTTCCTCCATCTCCTTCTCCTTCACTGTTCTACTGCAAACCAACACATCTACCCTTTAAAACTATCTTCTTGTCCATGTTTCTGAAAACTTATTTGTGCATCTGAGGAAGGCAGCTCATACCCCGAAAATCTTGAGGGTCTCTCAGGTGCTGCTGGACTCAAAACAAGTTACTCTACCACAGACCAACCCAGCTATCCTCTGAAATTATCTTTATAAAGTGTCTGCCGATGCAATCACTGTATAATATCAGCTTAAGAAAATATTCATTCTACATTCGTTTTGTCTTATCAAATATCAGCATTGTATGTTGGGCGACTATGCAAAAATCTAGCCAACCAAAAGGACAAGGATCAATATGAAATCATCACTCGGTTACATTAATAAGCAATGGCTTACCTCTAAAATCTTTGGAAACTCGTTTAGTGCATCCCGTCGCGTAATTTATCTATAGATTCATACTTCCACGGCTGCATTAAATCTATATCAATTAAATGCAAGCGAGGTGTTATTTACTGTGGACATGCAAAAATGCGCATCAAGCCAAATTGATCCGGGGGGGGGGGGGAAGAGAAGTAAGAAGTTTTTGACTTCTACTACTTTTTACATGTACAAATGGGAACTGGTCTGGATGGATGTAAAGCAGGAGAGTCAGTTGTGTTGCTGGCAGGCTATCTGTGGCATGAAATACTGGTCACCGGTGCTTTGTAAACCCTTCCTTTTGTGACTCCAGATGGGTGGCAGCAAACACCCAGCAGGCTATAACTCTTGGTCGACGTGCCAGAGACAGCCCCTGAGATGGGAACTCGACAGATCTGATTTAAGGGCAAGGAAGGATTCTGTTGAGTCATCTAAAAGCTGGGTTTCAAGGACCAGACTGCACAGTGAGGAACGGCTTGGGAAGAATTCTCCCTGCCTCTTCCCAGTCTGAAAAACTAGTTTCTGAATGTACTTTGTGTAGGGTTGCCAGTACTGGAATGGGGAATACCTGGAGACTTTGGGGGTGAAGCCAGAAGTGGGAGGGATTTGGGGTGGGAAGGGACTGCAGAGGGGTAGAATGCTATGGAGTCCTCCCTCCTGGGCAGCTGTTTTCTCCAGGGGGAGTTGATCTCTTTAGTCTCTTTAGTGTAAAGATGAGGTATAATTCTGAGGGATTCTCAGGTCCCACCTGGAAACTGGCAAACCTTCCTTTAGGGTCACCAGCCCCCAGGAGGGACTTGATTGCCTGCAATTTTAACTGTTTCCCTGGGAACAAATGGCTACTTTGAAAGGTGGCCTTTGCATTATATCATGCTAAGGCCTTGCCTCTCTTCAAACCCCACCTACTGCAGGCTTCACCCCCAAATCTCGAGAAATGTGCCAACGTGGAGTTGGAAGCCCTACACATGTGGGGAGGCTGGCTGCAATTAATTAGTTCTTCATTCATTCACTTATTTTTCTGTAGACAAATGTACACCTCCACCTTTTAGCAGAGCTGTCTAGGCAGCTTACAACAACACCCCCCTTTAACAAGAAGAACATAACAATAGAACTTAAAATCACTCATTTGGAACCAACTGCAAATTTCTGTAAATGAAAGCTGTTTCGGTCTGCAGAGAGGAACTCTTCTGCCTCCCCCATCCCCTGTGTACCCTTCCAAAATGCTGCCTGTGAGGGACAAGAAACACTGTAGGGAAAGCGTGAGAGGGGATTCAAAGGTCAGAAGCAGGGGGAGAGAAAGTGAAAATCGTCCTTCGATGATGATTACCAGGGTCCAACCTGCTGGATCCAAAACAGTAACTAACAGTAACCCAAAAGACATTAAATGCATCCAAGTCTGGATAAAACCCTCAGATCTAATAAAATCTGCATGACCCAAATGTCTGGTGAAGAGGAGTTCATACTGATCTCTCGAAACTCCAAAGGGCAGGCACCAGATGTACAGCCTAGGGGTGCAAATTGCAAAATCTTGCTGCTGCAGCTGAGGAGCAGTTGATGTAGGCATGTGGGAAGATGAATACTGAAGAATTCTGTCCTTGAGGTCTCCTGGCCTAAACTCTGGTAGCCCTTCACTTTTTGGTCAACTCCCTGAGCAGAGTTGGTCTTCAGCCTTCTAAGTCAACACACCATGGTGAACTATGGAACCACCAGGTTGCCAGCTCAGATTTGGTACCTGGTGTGAGATTGCAGGAGCATGGAGAAATTATTTGGTGCCATGCACCATGCCTTGGTGTGATGCTGGTTCACCTCCACGCACACACACCCCCCCCAACACTCTGGCAAGTGGCTGTGGGGAACCAAAGTGTTCAGGGCTGTAGGTCTTCTGCCTTAGCAGGAGTCCTAAGATTAATCAGCTTGGATCTAGCTAGCTTTTCCTTTATTGAAAAAGGGCAGAGCAGTCCCCCTTAACCCCCAAACCCTCTGCTGAGGATCATGGGACCTCTGTAGACAGAAGCCATGTGGAACGTCATTGAAGGGGTCATGACTCAATGGTAGAGTATCTGATTGGCATGCAGAAGGTCCCTGGTTCAGTCCCCAGCATCTCCGATTAAAAGGATCATCAGGCATTAGGTGATGTGAAAGACCTCTGCCTGGCCTTGGAGAGCTGTTGCCAGTCTGTGTAGACAATATTGGCCTTGATGAACCAAGCATCTCATCTGGTGTAAGTGGAAGGGGAGGCTGCAGTAAGGTGGGGAATAAGGCAAAACGGGATCGATTTTAACTGGCCCTTTGATCTTTGCCAGCTAAACCACTACAGTGGTCTATACCGTTCCCCCTATTTTGACAAGTTTGGTGCATGTTCATTGTATGAATGAGGTATTTTGTTGGGGGTGGAGTCTTATTCTCAGTTTTTCACTTGCCCAATTTATGTAGTTGAATGCTCCCTTCATTACAAACTGGCTGCACGTAAAGTGCGCTAATTTTTCTGTCTCCAGCGAGGAGCTGAGCAGTCAAATAAGCGCTCGTCCAGTTGCATTCTGAAGCCAGTGGCTATACGACGTGGTGTTTCTGGAAGTGTGGTTTATCTCTCACAAAATCGGAGAAAGGGAAACTTTAAAACATTAACCGATCAAGTTTTCCGGGGGCCCAAATATTCCTCTTTAAAACATACCCGTTTGAAGATACACAAATCAAACAATTGCCTGAAGAACGGAACTCTGGATGCTTTTTAGCTCAGGCTTTGAAGTCTTTTACAGGGCAGGAAATCTTTGAAGTCCTAGTATACAGGAAGTCCTTGCCAAGTGTGTCTTTTTAAACTTGGTTCTCTTTTTCCTTAAGGAACTCCTTGGACGGACACGGTTTGTGAGCGGTGTGCGGAAGGTTATTTCTCCAGTGAATTTTCGTCCACGGCACCCTGCAAAAAAACCGAGGCACGGAGCGGAGATACGAAACAGGACGATGGGTGGCAGGGAGAAAAGAACGACGACTCAGATCAACAATGCGGAATTGGTGCGTATGAGATTTAAAAGGGGTCTAGAAAGCAAGCCATGACCTAAATCAGGGGTAGTCAAACTGCGGGCCTCCAGATGCTGGCAGGGGCTCATGGGAATTGTAGTCCATGGGCATCTGGAGGGCCGCAGTTTGACTACCCCCGACCGAAATGACCCAGTCTAGACTTATCTTGGAAGCTAAGGAGTTTCGGTCCTTATTTGTTCTTGGATGGAAAATCATGAAGAAAATCCAGGGTTGTTACACAGAGGCAGGCAGTGGCCAGCCACCTCTGAATGTCTCTTGCCTTGATAACCATACAAGGTTGACCTACATCAGCAGCAACTTGGTAGGCCCACGCTAGCACGATGGCAAACCATCCCTGTTCGTCTCTTGCCTTAAAAGCCCTCTGGCAACCTTTTTAGTGTTTTTGACTGTGGAGGAACCTCTGAAACATTTTTTTCAGGCTTCAAGGAACCCCGGAAATGATGACATGTCCCTTCAAAGAAGTGGGCGGGGAAGTAAGGTGCGGGAGCCAGCTAATCAATCAATTGATCGATCATTTACGTGCTCGCTTTGACAGGACTAAAATGGATCATTTACTGTTTCCATTGCGGAGAAAGAGACTAGAACCGTTTCCGCACTGGGAACTTCACTGCCCCAGCTCCGGTGTGGGAGCACAAATCCAGAGTGGATGAGGTATACTGGGACAAATGCTACCCATGTGGGAACAAGAAGAGGCAGGGCAACCTGTCCCAGCTCAAACTCCAGCCTGCAGCCTGGCGCGGAGTCTCCAGTGCAGAAAAGGCTAGGCCTGTAGGGGAAATGGGTTCCAGTGATCTCTAGTGATGTCAGCGGTCATCTGAACTTCAGGGAAAGGTTGTGTAACCACTGGGGAGTTCTCACCCTATTCCTGGCCCTATGGGGTCACCATAAATTGTTTGCAACCCTTTCCACCACCTCATTCTCATTCTAAAAGAATCCATCTCATTAATTTAAAATGGAACACCTGCTAAGTGAACTAGCATTTTACACATCTTGAATTGTGCCACATGGCTGGCAGCACACCATTGCCACGTGTAGCAGACTAAAATAATTATAAGAATTTTAGACGCTTTTTAAATGAAGCACTTGGGGGGTAAAGGGTCAAGTCCAATTAAGTTTTAAAAGCTCAGGAATGCTTATGACTGTTTTCCAGATGTAACCTTATGTGAGGAGGCCTTCTTCAGATTCGCCGTGCCCACCAAAGTGACCCCCAACTGGCTCAACTCATTAACAGACAGCCTGCCAGGGCGGAGCATCTCTGCGGAAGCCTTGGGGAAGATTAAACAAAGGCACAGCCCCCAGGAGCAGACATTCCACCTCCTGAAGTTATGGAAGCAGCAGAACAAAGACCACAGTGGGGTCATGAAAATCATACAAGGTACTACTTGACATAGTGGAACACCTTGGTGTAGTGGTTAAGAGCAGTGGCTTCCAATCTGGCCAGCCGGGTTTGATTCCCTGCTCCTCCACAGGCAGCCAACTGGGTGACCTTGGGCTCCTCACAGCCCGGCCAGAGCTGTTCTCACAGAGCCGTAATATCAGGGCTCTCTCAGCCCCACCTACCTCACAGGGTGCTTGTTGTGGGGAGAGGAAGGCAAGGCAATTGTAAGCCATTTTGAGACTCCTGGTAGAGGAAAATGGGGTATAAAAAACAACTCTTCTGCTGCTGCTGCTGCTATGCTATTCAGACTCAGAGCCGATTGACTTGAGATGCTTGCCTCTGGCAATAATGTCAACAAAGCCAAGATCATTACTCAGTCAGAGTCATGGGCTGTGGCTGAAATCCGAAGGACATTTTCCCATGAGCAAGCCCCCCTGGAAAAAAACTAGGCTTACCTCAGAGTTGATCTGCTGTTTATTGCTGGCTCTGAAATGATGGATCTGACATAAGTTTGTGCATGGTAACTCTATACCCACATGTTCCCCTGCCGCCCATTTCATATTGCAGCTATGCACAGAGACTAGCTGAGATTGTGGTTGTTTCCAAGGTCAGCCATGTTGAGCTGAAATAGAAAAGCTGGATGAGTTCAGTAGCATCTTCAGGGACCAACAAAATTTTAGGGGGTATAAGCTTTTAAGCGTCAAAGCTCTGAGGAAGGAACTTTGACTCTTGAACGCTCATATGCCCCAAATCATAATGGTCTCTAAACTGTGATTGGATTCAAATCTAGCTGATTGTGAGAATCCCAAACTTAGATTTGGCACCCGTTAATCCATAGTTCAGTAGCAAAAGCTCATGCCTACTGAGGGGGAAGGCATATTAAACAGAGGGAAAGTGGCAGATGACAAACAGATTTCTCAGTATTGGCAATGGGGTGAAGTTCCAAATAATTTACCCTGTCTTTTCCCAAAGGATCCTGGGATTTGTAGTTCTGCAACGACCACTAAGAGAACAATCAGCAACTGCACAAAACTATATTTCCCAGTTCTCTTCACTATTTTCAATATGTAGGTAGATTTGCACAAGGCAACAAGTTTAAGCAAGGGCCTAAAACAACCGCAAACCTGGAAGTTTTTTATGCACGGTAAATGCCAACATCCTGGCTTTTCCCTTTTGCAGATATCGACCTTTGTGAGAACAGCATCTTAAAACAGATCGGCCATCTCAACGTCACCCCGGAGCAGCTCAGCAACATAATGGAAAATCTACCAGGGGAAAAAGTCGGGAAAGAGGAAACGGGGCGTATTGCGAAAGCATGCCAGTCCGCCGAACAGATCCCCAAACTTCTCAGCTTGTGGAGGATAAAAAACCGAGACCAGGACTCCATCAAGGGCTTGATGTATGGACTGAAGCACTTGAAAGCCCACCACTTCCCCAAGACGACCATTCAAGGACTCCGGAAGGTGGTCAAAGCCCTCCGCAGCACCAAAATGCAAAAATTATATCAAAAGCTTTTCGTAGAGATGCTGGGAAATCAGGCCCATTTGGTGAAACGGAAACGGGTGTTGTTCCCCCAGTCTTCTCTTTCACCCTTCACTTGCTGCTAGTCGTAATAATTCAGTTCCGGTGGGGTGGGGTGGGGTGGGGTGGGGGGAATGTTTTGCTTTATTAAGCTTATTTATATGTTTGTCCGGGACGGCTAAGAGCCATCCTGGACCTTTTGGATTAGTATTGTTATAACACTACAGTCCTGTTCTGGAATCCTTGTACAGCCAAAAATCGCAGCAAATTCAATGGATGTGCAAAAAAAAAAGATCCAGAATACTTTTGTACCTATATTTGCTATTTATATTCACTGCTATCTAGAATGTTACATGTATTTATTAATTTAAATGGCGACATTATGAGATGAAGGGTTGAAACGGATGGTGGGTCGCTAAACCATGGTCTTAGTGGATAGTTGGAAGGTACCTGATACAGCAACCTTGCTAAGGCTAAGCTGGTCTGATTTTGGTCAGTTCCTGGGTGGGAAACCTCCTTAGAATTATTCCCATCTCCATTCTGTGATGGAAGAAAGTTGGGATATAAGCAGCTGCTGATAAGATACCCTATAGGGCTATGATTTAAGGATCAAGGTCTCTCTTTAGCATCACCTGGGTTTGCCAACTTCCAGGTAGGACTTGGAGATCTCCTGGAATTACAACCCGTCTCCAGACTACAATGATCAGTTCCTCTGGACAAAACAGCTGCTTGGAAGGTTGAGCTCTATGGCATTATGCTAGGGCTGCCAAGCCTCCGGTGGAGGTGGGGGACTCCCTGCCCCCAGGTTGTGTTACCTGCTGCTAGAAGTGCCGGTGGGGGAAATAATAAAAATAAAAATAAGCTCTCATTGGCTTTCAGAAAATTCCTTCCATAGAATTCCTGGTGATTCCTAGAGCTACTCAGAAGTGAAAAGGTTAGTTCTAGGAATCACTGGTGAGTCTATGGTAAGAATGGCTGGTTTTACCATAGAGTTTCTGGCAGTTCCTAGAGCTACCCGTTTCACACTTGAGTAGCTCTAAGACTACAGGAACTCTATGATATGAATTTCCTGTAAGTAGATGAGGCTTTAGTTTCCTTAAAAAAAATTCTTCAGGGATGCTGCTCTCCCTACAACCCTCCCACTGGTTGCCATGCATTGCCTGCAACCCTACATTATACCCCACTGGGACCCCCCTCCCTTCCTAGGCTTTACTCCAAAATCTCCAGGAATTTCCCAACCCAGAGCTGGCAACCTTAGCACCACTCTGTTTAAGACCCCAGGCAACAAATGTCCTAAAGAGCCACAACCAGTCAGCACAGGCAAGCCAGCTGGGTGTGGTGGTTAAGAGTGGCAATTTCTAATCTGGAGAGCCAGGTTTGATTTCCTGCTCCTCCATATGCAGTCAGCTGGGAAGCCTTGGGCTAGTCTCACAGCCCCAAGCAGACTGGTCAGAGCTCTCCCAGCCCATATACCTCAAACAGCTGCTCTGAGACTCCTTCTTCTTCTACAACCTGGAACCAACTGGACCAGGGATCTGACTGCTCAAGGCAGCATCCTGGGCTGAAGTGGCCACTGGGTTTTCACCCATCCTCGAATTTAGGAAAGAACTAGAGTATACACACTGTCTGTCTACAAGCTAAAAGGAATGAGGAGGTATATTTATAAGTCACGCGCCTGTTACATTTCAAGAATAGATCCTCCCTTCATTCTTCTGTGGATTTTTAAAGATCGTTTCTTAGGTTTGTCTGTATAGGTTGTGATATCAGTTGAAAGTAATTTTCTTCCTAACTTAGCCAGTTGTTTGTTTGTTTGTCTGTTTAAATAAAAGCCACATGGTGAAACTGTATTGTTAACATTAAAGAGTAAAATGTTACCTTAAATATTGCTTTGGAACATGAATGTACCATATTTAAATGATTGGTTTTCAGACTGGATTTTGATCCTGTTTAATAAAGCTGTTACATTATTTTCCAGTTTAGCCCACTGCCTGTTTCTTGGGTCCTTGTCATCCAAGATACACAAAAGGGAATGTATGTATTTGCGGAAGGAAATGAGATATGTCATTTTCATTAGATTAAGCGGACTGATTCTGGAGATTTTGAGCCAGAAGGTACTGGGGATTTTTTTTTTTTAATGTTCTCTCTGGGTAGGACAAAATGGAAAACAACAATATCTTAGATCTTGCTATAAGCCTATGAATGAACAACTTGCACAGCCTCAGGTGGGGGGAATTGGGGGGGGGGAGAGGGAGGGGAAAGGGAGCTACTTAGCCCCTTCAGTGACTGCCCCCTTTTCTCTTCAAATCCCACATGAAGCTGTCTTAGACAGAATCAAACTGTTGGTCCAAGAAAGTCAATTCTGTCTACTCAGATTGATATTGGCTCTCTAGGGTCTTTCACATAACCCATGACCTGGTTGTTTTAACTGGAGATGTTGGGGATTGAACTTGGGACCTTTTGCATGACAAACAGATTCTCTTCCACTGAGCAACGGCCACCTCTCCTGCCCATTTCTCTCCACTCTCCACTTACTGCCAGCTTCAGAGCTACCCACATAAATGGATCCATGTGAACATTGAACACTGTAGATTCAAATGAGTAGCCTGAAGTAGCACAATAAAATCAGAGTCCAGTAGCAGCTTTAAAGTCCAACAAAGATTTATTCAAGGCGTGAGCTTTCGAGTGCAAGCACTCTTCCTCAGACTATGAACTTCCATCATGACAGGGGGAATATAAAGCAAAAATTAATTCTGTTAAATTAGTAAACCGTGTCACACATCCAAATACAGCCATGTGATAATTCTTTGCCAAAACACCGTAGATAATGCTGATGCAGTGTACTGAAATGGGAGCGGGGTCATGGCTTATTAGAATACCTATTGTGTGCAGAAAGTTGAGTCCTTGGCATCTCCAATTACATGGACTTCCATCGTGTTCTGTCAAGTAGCAACCAACTGATGGCAAGCCCAGGACCATGGGGTTTCTAAGGCAAGAGATGAAGTGATTGGCTCTTGACTTCTTCTGCATGGGCAACCCTTGGAGGTCCTTGGAGGACCCCCATCCAGGCACTAACCTTGGCTGTCCCTGCTTAGTTTCCAAGCTCCAATGTGATCAGTCTAGTGAGGGCTCTTTAGGCTGCCACATGGCCCTTAGGAAGCAGATATTTGGAGAGAGTTAAATAAGGATAGTTAGCATATACTCACCCCCCCCCCAGAGGACGACCCAGGGCCACTTGGCAGAGATACGCTATGCATGAAAAGGCTCCCAGGTTCATTCTGTGGTATCTCTAATTAAAGGCTCCAGTATCGCTGAGGCTTTGGAGAAGTTGCAGCTTGCCAGAATACTGAGCTAAATGGACCAATAGCATGATAAGAAAGTGTCATAACAGTTTCATAAATTCCACATGCCATCATTGCAGAACCCAGAACCAGAATCAGCCAGCAAGTTTTAGTGGACTCTAATTTGGAGAATTCCCACTCCTCCATGTTAAGGCTGGTAAATAGAATTTGGGTGCACCCCATTTCTCTCAGAACTCTCTGAGAGGGAGAGGAATGGAAAGGCGACTGTAAGCTGCTTTGAGCCTCCTTTGGGTAGGGAACAGCGGCATATAAGAACCAACTCTTCTTCTTCTTTTTCTCAGCCCCACCTACCTCACAAGGTGCCAGTTGTGGGGAGAAGAAGGGAAGGCAATCACCGCTTTGAGACTCCTTACGGCAGAGAAAAGCAGAGTACAAAACCCAACTCTTCCTCTTCTTCTACATTGCTAAATCCTAATCTCCAATATCCCCAAAACCATGGGTGTCAGAACAAAAGAATTGCCACCTAGTGTCGCTCCAATAAATCTGGGAGACACCAACATACAGTAGTTCTGTCGGGGCCTTCTGAATGATGGTTCCACATGGTGCATTTCCCCCGGAAAATGCTGATTTCAGACTTTTTCCCAGACAGTGTTGGGTCCCACTGCCTCAACTGATTGCTTGGTCCCCAGGAAACGGCAGGAGAGAGAGATATAAAAGGCCATCTGTGGGTGGCTTAACTCCAAATGCATCACACATTATAGATGCCTCAAGATGTCTTTCTGAAAGCTTTAATAAAATCCATATTGATTCATTGTCACAAGACATTAAAGTTGCTGTCTCCCCAAACTGCACTGTATAATCTTCGGGGAGTTTTTAAACAGTGCCTTGGCAGAAGGATGGATGTCTTTAGTGGGAAGTGACATTTATTGGAAAAGTGTGAGGAGAAGCGTGGAGGGGGTGAAGGTGTTCAAGGGGGGTGGCGAGTTGAAAGAAGGGACAGTTCTGCTCCACTCTTTTAATCTTCCTGTTCCCTTGTCTTAAATGGTGCCAAGAGTCATCTCAGGGGAAACGGGTGTGGAATGGTAGCAAGAAGACATTCCGTGTAGTGTGAAGGAGATAAGAACTTGCTGGCTTGTTCAGGGGCAGGAGGAGGCCAATGGATGAACCATTTGCGTGCAAAGAAGTTCTAAGTTCAACCTCTGGTTAAGATTAAAATAGTTCAGGCCTTGCCTACATAAGCAGAGAGGCAGATTTCTGAGGTAGTGTAATGGAGAGTACCATTTCAGAATATTGGAAGTGGGTAGGGTTGCCAGCCTTCTGCTGGATGAAGGAAATTCCCTATCCCTGGGTTGTGACTTCTGCCACTGATCAGCTGGCTGGCAGGGGGAGTGACCAGGAGCAGGAAGGAGGTCTAGGCTACATGGCCAGCAATGTGACAATGTCACTTCCAGCATTTATTGGAAGTGACATTATCATATTGTTGTGTCCTCTCCTCACTTTGAGGGGAAGTTTGCCTGCAAACACCCTTTGTAAATGCTAACTGCATCCTGAAAATATATTGGTCTGCAATAGGATCTTGGCACTGGAAATGTATAAATGTGCACCAGTTTTGCCAAAGGTTGACCTGGAATACCTGCAGCATGCTCTTCCCTGTCTGGATTCCTCATAGGATATTTTCATCAGCCTGCAGGGGTATTTGGCTTTTCTCTCCCCACCTTAGAAAGAATACCTATTTGCAGGTCAATGGTGCACTTAGGAAAGTAGTAAATTTATCACTGGCTCCCCAGATTTTCTTTATGTCACATTGGTGATCACATCAAGTCCATTGTTTTAGGGGCTACAGAACCCAACTGTCGTCTTCGAACACAAATCTGGTAATTTAAGGCACACTCTAGAACTTCTCAGTATATATGTGTCTTCTGAATATCCCATATACTCCCAAAGATCAGGTCACTTGTGCTGTTTCTTCTGGACATCAAAACATCGTGAAGGTAGATATAGTTTTTCTTTTTCCCCAAATTATATCCCCTATTGTACCATCTCACCTCTATTATTCTTCTTGTATGTTTGTGTTTAGTTTAAATTGTGTGTAAGTGTAAGAGGGATCTGGCAAACTTAAGAGATGGATCACATTTAAAAAAATGTGATCCTAAGTGAAAAAATTCTTGCAAGAAGTAAACTAACATGAGAGAGGGAGAGCTGGTCTCCTTAACATGCTGTCTTTTTAATGAAGGGAATGTTTTGGGGAGCATTAAAGAGGATACTGCCCTTTCCTACAGATGGCAGGAGCTCAGTCTACCTAACACTTCAGGATTCCTCCTAGGGTTGCCAGTTGGGGGGATGGAGAGACGGGATGGCAATGAGGCAATGCTGTGATTTTACTCTTGGGAAAAAGAAGAAGAAGAAGAAGAAGAGTTGGTTCTTATATGCCGCTTTTCCCTACCCGAAGGAGGCTCAAAGCGGCTTACAGTCGCCTTCCCATTCCTCTCCCCACAACAGACACCCTGTGGGGTGGGTGAGGCTGAGAGAGCCCTGATATCACTGCCCGGTCAGAACAGTTTTATCAGTGCTGTGGGGAGCCCAAGGTCACCCAGCTGGCTGCATGTGGGGGAGTGCAGAATCGAACCCGGCATGCCAGATTAGAAGTCCGCACTCCTAACCACTACACCAAACCCAGAATGATAGAATCACAGAGTTGGAAGGGGTCTCCAGGGTCATCTAGCCCAACCCCCTGCACCAGGCAGGATACCTCCACCTGTGCCAGGCACAATAGGGACAATTTTTGGGAGTGATGACCAATGACAGGATTTTAATGTAATTTATCTTTCTTAACGGTATGAATCATAGAATCATAGAGTTGGAAGGGGCCACACAGGCCATCTAGTCCAACCCCCTGCTCAACGCAGGATGAGCCCAGAGCATTCTAAAGCATCCAAGAAATGTGTGTATCCAACCTTTGCTTGAAGACTGCCAGTATAGGTTTTTAATGAATTCTTATGAGCTGCCTCAAGCCTGTTTGGAGAGGGGCGGCCTATAAGTCAAAATATAAATAAATAAAATTCTCTCTCATGCCTCCATCGTAATAGTGAAAGCAGCAAAACCAAGTTACCCACAGATGGCAGAGGGGTGTTCTCTATAGAGGACTCCTCAGGCCTCCAGAAAAATATGGCCAAAGACATACAAAAATACCTTTGCTTTAGTTGGCAGAACATTTGGAGATCTGTTTAGAGTTAGTTAAAAGAAAAATGGGGAAGGGAAAACAGGCTGCTCAAATCCCTACAAGTCACTGAAATGAAGATTGGAGGAGGAGTCTAAATTAGCTCCCCCTCCCTTTGTGGGCTCCCAGGTATCTTTAAATCCCGTAATGAGGCACTCCAGACTTCCTTCCTTTGTTTCAGCCCCAGCCCGGCTTCCTCCCACTGCCTGCTGCCCAGTTTACGTAAGTCCCATCCAGCAAAGAAGGTGGGGAGAGGGGGTGATGGCAAGCCTCGAAGAGGAATCAGTGCCAAGGAGATGTGGTGAACACCTCCATTCTGCTGTCCTCAGGGAATTCACAGGCAGGTGTCTTTCACCAGAGGAATGATTTATTTCAGGGCCCTGGCTCCAGAAAAAGAACCAGGCTACCAGACGCATCCATCATGGGGCGTAATGATGTGCCGATATTCCTCGTATTATTTTTACAAACCCTATATTAGGAAAAGTTCCCTTTCTTTGCAAAGCAGGCAGGCCAGAGTTCAAGGGGAGTTCAGAAGTCCACTTTCTTTGGTTGTCAGTAACTCAGTATTTTTAGCGGCTGTGGGGGACCGGCCTTCCGTCTATGGGGCCAAATTGATTTCCTGTTCCACGCCCACTACTACTATTATCACAGCAGTGTCTAGTATTCATGGGTTAAAGATTCCTATGTATAGGCACACTTGTTGGATATAGATATATGCATTGTTTTTAGGCCTTGCTTATTTTAGGAGGTGGGGGAGGGGAACTTAATTGGAATTAATGTTATGTCTGTCGTGCCCCAGTGGTATCAAGCTGTGTTTATTGGACAGGTGCAGAATTATAGTATTGTTTGTTTTCAGGTTTCTTGAAATGCCCCCTAAGTATAGTGTTACCAAGCACCACTCTGTTCCAAGGCAATACTTTATGAATTCCTTAGTATACAATGAGGCATACATGTTTGGACTATGCGCTCTTCCAAATTGCCCTAACATAGAGTAGATATAAACTTGGGACACAGCCAATTAAATCATGCAAGGCTCTCTTCCACTGACATCCAGGGTTCATTTGCGCATTTCTTTTTTGCGGGGCACCGTCTTCATTGCTTCCCCCAAGACTTTAACTTTGCTGCGGACTTTGCTCTTTCTAAGCACTCATCAAACACTATTTTGCACCATAGAATCATAGAATCAGAACCATAGAGTTGGAAGGGGCCATACAGGCCATCTAGTCCAACCCCCTGCTCAACTCAGGATCAGCCCAAAGCATCCTAAAGCATCCAAGAAAAGTGTGTATCCAACCTTTGCTTGAAGACTTCCAGTGAGGGGGAGCTCACCACCTCCTTAGGCAGCCTATTCCACTGCTGAACTACCAAGATAAATGCAACCCCCACCCCCCCAACATAAATGAACTGCTATTTCTTTCTGGTTTTCAATCCCATATCCAAGTATATTCCTATTTATGTTTTTTCTTTTATAATTCTGCCATTCTAAAAATCCCATTAAAACCAATAGTTAAATTACAATCTACCAAGAAAACACGGTGGCAAACAACCCCCCCCCCACACCTACCTCCGCTGGGGACCAGGGAGACAGCTGACCACCACAGATGGAACGTGGTGGAGTACTTCTGCTTTGGAGGGGGGCATAGATCTTTTCCTCGCCCCGGCCTCAACCATAGACCTAGTGGAAGAGCTCCATTTTGCAGGCCCTGTGGGTCTGCAGCTCCTCCAGGAGCTCATTCAACCAGGTCAGGGCCAGGACCGAAAAGGCCCTGGCCCTAGTGGAGGCCAGGTAAGGCCAGGCGAGCCTCCTTGGGGCCAGAGATGACCAGTAAGTTGGAACCTGCAGACTGCAAGGCCCTGCGGGGGGCATAGGGCGACAGGCAGTCTTGCAGATATGTGGGTCCCAGACCGGGTAAGGCTTTAAAGGTCAGTACCAAACCTTGAAAGAGCCTCTTGTGGCGCAGAGTGGTAAGGCAGCCGTCTGAAAGCTTTGCCCATGAGGTTGGGAGTTCAATCCCAGCAGCCGGCTCAAGGTGGACTCAGCCTTCCATCCTTCCGAGGTCGGTAAAATGAGTACCCAGCTTGCTGGGGGGTAAACGGTAATGACTGGGGAAGGCACTGGCAAACCACCCCGTATTGAGTCTGCCATGAAAACGCTAGAGGGCGTCACCCCAAGGGTCAGACATGACTCGGTGCTTGCACAGGGGATACCTTTACCTTTACCTTTACCAAACCTTGAACCTGATCCGGACAGCAACTGGCAACAAATACAGCTACCTCAGCACAGACTAGATACGAGCCCTCCAAGGTGTTCCTGTGAGGATCCTAGCAGCTGCATTCTGCACCAGCTGCAATTTCTGGGTCAGAGAAAGGGGCAGGCCAGCGTAGAGTGAGTTACAGAAATCAATCCTGGAGGTGACCGCTGCATGGATCACCATGGCCAGATGCTTGGAAGACAGATAGGGCACTAGTGGCCTTGCCGTTTGCCACAGCACTGCTCACTCGCCCAGTTGTGGAGATCATCCTGAAGTTCTGCACAGTCATTCTTGGTTTTGACCATCATTTAAATGACAGGCAGAGGCAAAGAGGTTGACATTAATGTGCATGCCACTGTAATAGATAACAGATAATGAAACAGTCCTGCTTGGGCTTCTCAGGCATCTGCCAATTTAGACCTAAATTGAGGAATAATTAAAAATCTGGTCAATCTGCCTTTGATATAGGAAGAACATGGTGACATTGAGTCATCAGCTGTGGACAAACAACTAATTAAAGGGTTTTGTGCAGCACAGATAATTAGCAGCAGCAAGAGTCTGGAGAAAGACAGAAACAGTGAGTTGAGAGCAACAAACTTGGTAGAAATAAAACAACCCTGAGGCCCATAATACTTCCAGCCAAGGGACTTTTGGTGGGGCTGCAAGCAGACTACATGCCCACACATCAGCAGATGGAGGGAGCTGAGAGCCTAATGGTGGCTGCTCACTTGCTTCAGCAAAGCACATGGAGCTTGTCTTCCTAAAGAGGAATTGGATAGGAGCTCACCTTAAACAACAAATCCCCAGAGCATGTGCTTGCTTGGGGGTTTTCCACTGCAATCTCACCAGTAACCACTTGATGCCACCAGTGAGCACACAGGCACCATTTAGCAGTTTAACAGCTTAACAACAGCCCTTTAAAGCTGCCTTCACCAAGTTACTTGCTGATTGCCATTCCAACAGGATGTATGGCTCCACTCCATCAGGAAATGTCTTTCTCGCACTGAAGATCCACTGCCAACTTGAGCAACAGATAGCTAGGTAGAATGATTATTCTAGCTAAGTTCAGTATAAGGCAGTTTCCTACATCCATATAAGCTGGACGACATGCTCTGGGAGTCTCACAGTGCCCATATCCACCAAATCTGAACACCTCCCTGTGAAGGACCACCTTCTGAGTATGAGATGGACATATTGCTCAGACTTTTCAGCTAAGCAAGATCCATCTACCCCTACCCCAAGGCTCTTCACCCTCCTATGTATTAAACCTGTCAGCAATGCATCTAGTAAACAATCCTACCACGATCTGAGAACAATGGCAAATTCTTATAGACAACGCAGAAGACTAGACTACAGTAAACTAGACTAGACTAGAAGACCTAAATTGTCTTTAGGCATCAAGAGAGTAGAGAAGGTGGTGGGGAGGGAAGAGAGTTCAGGTTAAATGTTCAATTCTTGCCACAGTTTTGCCAAACTGAAATGAGAAGGCCGTTACACTGTCGACTAGCCTTTTAAAAAAATCTCGCTTATTGCATAAGTGTATAATTTTGTTTACTAAAACAAGAGAGTCAAAGCTATCATCAACTCATTGTTCCTGGACCAAAGTCAAAATTGTATTTCTACCAATGGATCAGCATGATGTCCTTTTAAAAGATCATTTTGTTCCAGCTGCTCCAATGCTGTTTATCTAGTGCACCTAATTATATATTGTAACCTGCATCTGGAGAGCTGGTTTGATGTTATTATAGCTTCTTCACAGACAAAACAAAAATATTGGCTAAAATGTATCCATTGAACAAAAATGAGTGCCTTTTAGATTTGTCACTGATTTTTAAAAACATGAATTCAAACGAAAAATCATTAGATATTGGATACAAACATATGCTCACGCAGGATTAATACGTGCACCACGATCCCTATTTTGTTCTAAGGCTTTAAGAATCATCACCATTTTTGGATCCATATGATAAGAGATCATTTACATCCCATTGCAATGTTTTAGTCATCCAGCCAACACCATCTTTAGATCGGTGCACTACATTTGTACAGGGGAGATATGCAGAAGGATTCTAAAGGGACTGTAGAATTATAGAACCATAGAGTTGGAAGGGGCCATATAGGCCATCTAGTCCCAACCCCCTGCTCAATGCAGGATCAGCCTAAAGCATCCAGGAGAAGGATCTGTCCAGCCGCTACTTGAAGACTGCCAGTGAGGGGGAGCTTAGGGAGTCAATTCCACTGCTGAAGTACTCTGACTGTGAATCCCCCCTCCCCATTTCTAGCTGATATCATTCTACATGTAGTTTAAACCCATTACTGTGGGTCTTATCCTCTGCTGCCAACGGGAATCTTTCCCTGCCCTCCACCAAGTGACAGTCTTTTAATTACTTAAAGACAGCAATCGCATCCCCTCTCAACCTCCTCTTCTCCAGGCTGAACATTCCCAAGTCCTTCAGCCTTTCCTCACAGAGCTTGGTCCCCAGGCCCTGGATCATTCTCATCACTCTCCTCTGAACCCTCTCAATTTTGTCCACATTGTTTTTGAAGTGAGGCCTCCAGAACTGCACAAAGGACTCCTGGTGTAGTCTCACCAATGTGGTATACAGTGGGACCATGACGACTTGTGATTTTCATGTGATGCCTCTACTGATACAGCCCAAGACTGCATTTGCCTTCTTTACTGCCACATCACACTGCTACCCAGAAGTGTATCTTCCATCCAATATGCATGCTTCTCATTTTTATGACCCAGATGTAGAACTCTACACTTCTTATTGACTGTATTTGTGTCTTTGATATAATTAATATCTGAAGCAATCATCCTTTATAAAGAGTTGGCTGATGTTTAGCGGATGGATCACATCATGACTGCAAAGAAAAAAAGACATCCAGTTTTCACACATTTTGTTTACTAAATTCCATCCTTTTATGGAAGCACTGAAGCAGCATTGCTATACCAACAGCCAGTAAGCTGTGAAGAAGAAGAAGAAGAAGAAGAAGAAGAAGAAGAAGAAGAAGAAGAAGAAGAAGAAGAGCGGTTATTTATTCCTAGTTTTTCGCTACCTGAAGGAGTCTCAAAGCAGCTTTCAAAGCGGCTTACAATTGTCCCTTCCTCTCCTCACAACAGACACCATGTAAGGCATGGAAGGCCGAGAGAGCTCTAATAGAGCTGCTCTTCAAGAACAGCTCTAACAGGAAGGTGACTGTCCTAAGGTTACCCAACTGTCTGCATGTGGAGGAGTGGGGAATCAAACCCAGCTCTTTAGAGTCCATCACTTTTAACGACACTGGCTTTTTTTTTATTATTCAAGGACATGAATAATCCAGTGAACCAGTCAACCTCAAGTTCTTAGATTCAGTTGTCTCGGTCAGTGGCTCATCTGATCTTAGCTTCTGAGGTTTGGCTAACCTTGGACTGTCCAGGTCAGGGATGACCCTCTGGTAGGCACTTGTTTGTAGCTGGTACTTCGGTGAAATGTCCCTTGTACCATGCAACACCATGCATCCCCACAGGTGGACCACTGACATAATCAAACTTAATCCAACCTTTCTACATCTAAATATATTACTCAACAGTGTCCACTAGAATCTCTGGAGATCCCAACGGCAGTCAGTGTAGCAGAGTACTTACAGCACTGGAATAGGGCCAAGGAGACCTAGGTTCAAATTAGGGCCCCCTGGACCCCCCTGGTCCCTAACAGGGGTTGGGGAGGCATAGGGTTGAAAAACTCCTGGAGATTAGAGGATGGAACCTGCAGAGGAGACGGACCTCAGTGGGGTACAGTGTCATAGAATCCGCGCCCCACAGTCATTTTCTCCAGCAGGACTGATCTCTAGAGCATGGGTAGTCAACCGGTGGTCCTCCAGATGTCCATGGACTACAATTCCCATGAGCCCCTGCCAGCATTTGCTGGCAGGGGCTCATGCGAATTGTAGTCCATGGACATCTGGAGGACCACAGGTTGACTACCCCTGCTCTATAGTTTGGAAATGAGCTGTAATTGCACCTGGAATCGCTAGTTCAAATCCCCATTCAACCGTGACACTCACTGGGCGACTGTGGACCACTTATTCTCTTTTAGCCTAACATCCCTCGCAGGCTTGGTCAAAAAATGAAATGGAGGAGGGGGACCTTGGACACTGTCCTGAGTCCTTAGCAAGAGGATGGGCAGAAGGGATTGTGTAGGTGCTTGGCTGTTGTGGTCTTTTCTTGCATGCCAGGGGAAAAGCTTTGGGGTCAGGAGGCAAATTTCCTCTGGGCCAGACTGGCCTTTGTTTCTGTTTTTTTTTTAAGTTGCTTTATTTATTTATTTATTTGTTTGTTTGTATCCCACCTCCCCCTGAAGGCTCGAGGCGGCTCACATAAAAACCCCAGCCCCGTAAAATCCGTAACAATAAACAATAACATTAAAACAGTAATGTATTTATTTATTTATTTGGATTTTTTATACCACTGTGGGTGGACAGGTAGTTGTGAATTTCCTGCATACTGTGTATGTGTGTGTGTGGGGGGGGGGTTGGATTAGATGAATGTGGAGGTCCCCAACTCCATGATTCTATGAAAATACACTCAATAAATGGATATAAAGACACACAGAGGGTTACACACACACAGGTAGGTAGACTCAGATGGGTAGCCATGTTGGTCTGAAGCAGCAGAACAAAGTCTGAGTTCAGTGGCACCTTAATGGTCCGCAAAATTTGGGAAATATCTGGAGGCTTTGGGGGTGGAGCCAGGAGTGGGTGGGATTTAGGGCAGGGAGGGACCTCAGTACAATGCTATGGAGTCTACCCTCCAAAGCAGCCATTTTCTCCAGGAGATCTGCTGCCTGGAGATGACCTATAAACCCAGGGGATCCTCTGGCATCCGTAACTTTAGAGACCAACAGATTTTCAGAGTATAAGATTTTGAGACTTAAGGCTCCCTTCATCAAAAAGAAAGAAGAGACTTGAAGTTGGCTTCTTGTTGTTTTCGTGACTATAAGTCTCACAAAGTGGGATCACGCTGTCAAATGCTTGAATGCCCTTGAAGCCTTAATTGAAAAAAAGGATTTCTTCTGAGATCCCGCTTTGAGTCGGACTTAAATACAGGTGACACCTGGAATGCCAAGTGCAGTCATATCTAGGCCAGCATCACTCTTACTACAAAGAAGGCGGGGCCAAGGGTGACTTTTTAAAAGTTGGCAACAGTAAAAGGAAAGTGGGTAGATAAAACAAACTCTTTAATTCACGAGCCCTTACTCAGAGGCTTCCCGTCAGCCGTGGTTTCCTCTTTATTTAGAATCAATACTAAGTAAGGAAAGTATAAATATATAAATCGAAAAGCTGCTCTTTCTGTGGGTGTATTTGGTGGCCAAAGTAAATTGTCTGAGGTTTGGAAAGGCCGCATTTGTTTGTTTTGCACTGGCTCTGAATTTTACAAGTGTTACAACTCCAGGCCGTGTTACCCTTGGAAGGAGATATCCCCAGATTGTTAGAAGTGCTGGAATACCCATTAAATGCACCCCATCCACCCAAGGACTGAAGTCACCCCCAAATGGCAGCCCGATGCTTGGTTTGTATCCAGTGAAAAATTCAACACAATCAGGGTTTCACGTTCCTGATCAACACACTGGCTGTCATGGCGGAAGTCAGGAAACTCTCCAGTGCTGTGGCATAATAATATGCAGGGAGGTTTCTAATACCTTATGGAGAACAAGCCATGAGTGCTCTTGTGTGGCATCCAGTGTTGTAAAGAGGATGGCTGGAGATCTCCTGGGAATACAATGGACAGAGATGAGTTCATCGGGAGAAAACGGCCACTCTGGAAGCTGGGCTCTATGGCATTCCAGCCCAATGAAGTCAGTCCCCTACCCAAACCCAGCTCTCCTCAGACTCCACAACCAACATTTCCTCTGACTTCTTGAATCCTCTCCCCCCCCCATTGAAGAAAACATTTGCCTCCCCCCCCTCTTCTGAGCCACCCTAACCACGTGCAGAAGACTTTCCTGTTTCAATGGGGGGGGGGGAGGAAGACTCAAGTTGAAATCAATCTGAATTCAACAGGATTGACAATGGAATAAACAAAGTCAGTGCAGACTCTGCCTAGGTTTGAGGCCCTTAGTCCCTTAGAGACCAAAAGGATTTAGGGGCGTATAGAACATATCTCCCAAAATCTTGTTGCTCTTGAAGATGCTAAAGGCATCAGCTGCATTCATTCTCCAGCCTCATGAAAAGTGGTAGAGTTGTTCTGATGGACATTTTGTTCCCTGGCTGCTTCTACCATGCAACTTTTGGAACCGGTATAAAATGTCCATCATGTGTGTGGGTTTTTAAAAGGTCTTTATCCAAAAATGCATGCATGCCAAAAGTTTTGTGGATGTGGGGGCCTCGGCCAACCCCTTAGGCTTCGTATGACTCACAGCCAATGTTCTCAGGCAGGAAAGATTAAGGTCCTACTGAAAGCTTTTCTTTCCCCCCCCCACAATTGCTTTTCTGGGAGACAAAAGGGGAACTGAAACAGTCATGCTAACCCAAAGGAGACCAATATAGTAATGTTCTTTGGTTATTCCTAGCACTAATAGCCACTTGAAAGCCTTTTGTCGGAACTTCAATTCAAGGACCAAAGGGAGAGGGGAGGAAATAAGAAAAAGAGGGCGCCCACGGAACAAAGAACACTTCTTGGGGCTGAGCCGGTTGTCTGAGTCAAGTTAGAAGGAAAAACGTAATTAGTTTTTCTTACGTCGCCTCAATGGAAAATGTCACAAAAGGGTTTTGAGCTTGGGCATGTTTTTGGATGCCATAGGTTTATTCTGCTGTAAAGACACTGGGGGAAACGTACTTAAAGGCAACTTTCTATATGTTACTGTGCAAATGTATTACTGCAAAGATACTAACTGGCATCAACAGGGACAAACAGAACTCTATAGGCCAGTTGTTCTCAGTCTTCCTAATGCCGCGACCCTTTAATACAGTTCCTCATGTCGTGGTGACCTCCAACCATAAAATTATGCAAGGGTTCCTTCACAGAAATTAACCCAAACTGACCAATGGTGTGAAGATCCATTGTTCATGATTGTATATACATTGTTTCCCCCCCCCCCGGGGTTTCTTAGTTCACTTCTGCCTCCTGTCCCAGCATGCCGATCTTACTATTTTCTGCTGCTCCAGACAGACAAACACTCTATCTCAATCTACCCCACAAGGCTGTTGTGTGGAAGAAATGGAAGAGGAGTGGGGTTGGCCACTTTGGGACCCCTTGGAGAGAAGGGCTGCTCGCCCTACCACGACCCCTGGGAAAGTGTTGTTCAACTCCCAAAGGGGTCCCGACCCCCCGGTTGAGAACTGCTGCTCTAGGGCAACCTGTCTCAACTTTTGTACCCTTGATAAACCCCTGAAACATTCTTCAGGCTCTGAGAACCCCCAGAAGTGGCACGATCATGCAGAATAGGGTTGGGAAGCATCGCTGTGCACATACCCACTGGGGGCCTCTTCACTTCCCATTCCCTCCAGGCCCAACATTCCCTCCACACCATCGCTACTAATGGAATTGTGGCCAAATTGTGATTCAGCCACCCTGATGCAGGCTTTTTGAATCCAGGGAATTGGCTAGAAACCTACCTGATTCAGCATTGATTTGGGTACTTTTCAGCTTACCCAAGTTACACCACCCATGCCTAATCTAGATATTGACCTCTCTTGTGGAATATTTGGGACCTCAAAGGAGGTAAGAATCGAAGCGCTCAAAAACTTTAAAAAAATTATGAACACTGATTAATAATCCAGTGAAGGCGGGACTGCAACAAACGTTGTAAAATCTCATTTCCATACTGCGTGGTTGTACATTTTGCAAAAAACAAATGTTGTTTGGAATAGATTGTACCTCCAGATTTTTTCAAAAAAACAAACACATGTTAAATCACTGAAAATGATGCCTTCTTGGGGCGTGGCACTCCAGTCTTCTTGTTGCATAACAGGGATGCTTCCAAACCCAGGAAGAAGGAGCCAAACCAGACCACTTCCTAGATCAAATGAAATGATAGGCTCGGCCTTCATGCCCAATTCCCTTTTCCATGGGAGGGTCATATCTGAGCTTTGCTTTGAACAGTATAATCATGGTCCACGCGCCATTTATAACCACCAGGATGTGGCACCGCACTGGCCGATACCCATAATCCAGTTCTGTCACAACCACCTGATCAAACAGTTGCCGTCTGAAAGGCAGTTAAAAGCACTGGTGTTTATCAATTGTCCCCCCCCCCCTTTGTGGACTTTCATGAATGTGTTTGAAGTTCCTGTCTTTTCTTTCCCCTGCCAACACCATCAGGGGGGCATATCAATTTTCTTTCTATGAGTGGCTACTGTGGTTTGACTATGGAGAGCTGGATTCAAGTATTGCTCACTGAATCGGGAAGGGATCAGTCCAGAGCTTACATTCACAAGAACCATTGGCCCAACTCACCCGGTCCTCAGGAGCAGGGGTAGTCAACCTGTGGTCCGCCAGATGTTCATGGACTACAATTCCCATGAGCCCCTTCCAGCAAACGCTGGCAGGGGCTCGTGGGAATTGTAGTCCATGAACATCTGGAGGACCACTGGTTGACTACCCCTGCTCAGGAGAGTCAACATGGTGTAGTAGTGTACTACCTGGAGGAATGAGCTCCCAGAATAGCTGAAGGCCCTGTCAAAGCTATCACAGTTCTGCAGATCCTGCAATATGGAGCTCTTCTGCTAGGCATTCAGTTGAGGACAGAGCAAGGAAGATCTGTATGCCTCCTCCTCCCAACATCCCAACATCTTAGATCTGTCAAACTGAATGGGGTTATTCAGGGGGGTGGGTTTTTATTATTGACTACTGCTGTTGTTATTTTACTGTGGATTTGCTATCGTGTTGTGAACTGCCGTGAGCCAGCTGGCTCGAGAGTGGCAGTCAACAAGTCTAATAAATAAATAACCTTCTTTAACCATAATAAAGTTCAATTTGTGTGCAGACAACTCACACCCTACCTGATTGGCCCTCAGGAGTGTCCACTCTCTCATAGAGGGCCAATGGCAGGTTTGTCCTGCCCTCCATCCTCCTCCTCCTTCTTCCTACTGGAAGAATAGCCAGGCCCCTCTGCTGACCCACTTCCCAAAGGTAAGCTGGGCCAAAGAGTGGGGTGACTGGGAGGGAGGAAGAGGCTCAGCCTGCCATCCAGCCACAGTCCACCAAGCATGGCCTCTATGACCTGGAGATGGGAGAAAGGGTCCAGCCCCTCTGTAAGCCCCATGAGTGTGACCTTTGCACTTGTCTGAATCAAGAGTGCAGGAGATGCAGGAAAGGCCACATGCCAGGCCCTTTGAGGCCTGTGTGGCATTTCAGTGCTCCTTCATGCAACCCCCAAGAAGGGGGACCATGGAAGATGAACAAAAGGTCCCCCACCAACCCCATAGGGCATAGGGTGGCTTTGCTTCTCTTAGCCATTATGAAACAGTTCAATAAAGCCTTTTGTTACAGCCACAATTGCTGGCTTATGTCCTTTCACTATCATAACACATTCCACTGTTTGTTGATCTGCTCATGAGTGTTCGGGAAATGGCTTTGCAGTATTTCTTACTAACCATGCAGGACAGCCCAGCTGGCTTTTCAGTTTGCCAGGCATTTGCAGCCGTTTAGAAGTAATGGAACAAATTGGGAGATTGGCTCCCAGCTGATGGCCACCTTCAAATGTGGCAAGGTTGACTGCCAAAGGCTTTGGTATTGGATTTTAGAGCAACCCCAATCAGAATGTGTACTAAAACACACATCCGAGTCTAAATACTAGCTGTCTCCACTGCGTTGCTTTCAGTAGGGTGTGCCTTCAAATGAACAGTTCCATCCACAATCGGGCACAGTTCATTTAATGCCGGAATGTGACTAGAACTGAATCAGGGCACATGTGCGAGACGTCACCATCATACCATCATAGGGATTAAGATGCTGTTGTTTTCATTTAGGGGTTGTATTGTATTTTTATTATATTGCATTGTAGTCTTGTATTCTTTTTCTGTAAACTGCCTGTGCCAAACTGGTTTCGGGAGCAGTGGGGTAAATTAAAATCTAAATAAAGAAATAAAATAAATACCCGGATTTGCAGTGAGGTGGCCCTGTAGGGTTTTCAAGATAAGATTATCAGAAGTGGTTTACCATTGGAATGGACTTTCTTGGTGGTCTCCCATACAATTAGTAACCAAGGATGACCCTTGGTATCCAACAAAATCAGGCTAGCTTGTACAGAGTTGCGAGCTCTGAACTGGGAAATAATTGTAGATTTTGGGGGTGGAGTCAGAGAGGGTGGGGTTTAGGGAGGGATCTCAGCATGGGACAATGCTTTAGAGCAGGGGAAGTCAAACTGCAGCCCTCCAGATGTCCATGGACTACAATTCCCAGGAGCCCCTGCCAGCGAATGCTGGCAGGGGCTCCTGGGAATTGTAGTCCATAGACATCTGGAGGGCCACAGTTGGACTACACCTGCTTAAGAGATACCTCTCCAAAGCAGCCATTCTCTTCAGGGGAACAGATCTCTGTAGGCTGGAAATAAGCTGTAAAAGCAGGTCTTCAGGTCTTCCCTGGAGGCTGACAACCCTAAGCCTGGACCAGTCAGGTCAAGACACCCAAATGTATAGGGAACATTAGAGAAAGCGCTGGTTTTTTTGTACCTAATTTTTTACTATCTGAAGGAATCTCAAGGCAGTTTACATGGCCTATCTTTCCTCTCCCCACAACAGACATTGTTGGAGCCGAGAGAGCTGTGACAGGCCCAAGGTCAGTCAGATGGCTTCATGTGGAGAAATGGGGAATCCAAACCCGGTTCTCCAGTTTAGAGGCCGATTCCCTTAACCATGGCACCAATCTGGTTCTCAGAATCAGATCAGAATAAAAAGAAACTATTTAACTTGGCAATGGAGGTCCACCAATCATAGGCAGCAAAGATCCAGTTTCCTGCTTACAGTTCTGTTGTTAAAAGTGGTGTCACAAAGACACTGTGGTCAGCCCACTCACATCCTGCCATTGTTTCTGGTCAAGCACGACGTTGGTTTTTTGAACTGGGGATGGTACTTTGTGTTACACTCCAATCTAATTTTTCTGCCAGCAGAGGAACACTTTGACAGGAGGAGGAGGAGGAGGTGGGGTAGTTTTCAGCAATTTGCTCTTCATCTGCTAACCACACGAAGCTGCCCTATACTGAATCAGGCCCTCGGCCCACCAAATCAGTACAATCTAATCCGGCTGGAAGCAGATCCCCAGCGTCTTTCCCATCGCTTCCTGCCTTCGCCAATAACTGGAGGGGCTGAGGATAGAACCTGGGACCTTGTGCATGCCAAACAGATGCTCTGCCCCTGAGCCCAAGCCCGTCCCCACATCACGCCTAATGCTGCTCCAGAGGGTTCCCAGATCCAAAAAGACAGGGCTTCAGGTGATGTCAGGGGTTGTGGTGGATAGGAGGAAGCAAAGAGTATTGTTTTGTTTGAAAACGGTCAGTTGCAGTAATCTGGATCCAACCGAACATATATGCAGATGTGCTGCTACTCCTCCAAAGCTTTTTTTTAAAAGGCTGCTGTTGAAGGGGAAAACTGGGAACATAGAACCAATGGGAAGAGACTTTAACAGCTTTTTGGCTGCTCCTGAAACAACTGGAAAATATTTTTATCAACTAAAGAAACCATCTTCAAGATCCAGGCGTTAAGAAGAAGAAACACCTGGGTGGCTTGATTGGATCCGGCCCATTCCTGAGTACCGCAAAGCTGTGCTTTTCCACATCTCAAGACTCAGGAGCCATTGAGGGGCAAGCGTGTGACAGCAAAGCTATGTGACAGCAAACTGCAGCTTTGGAATATTTGCATTCTACTCCACTGAAGTCCCCCACCCTTCCCTAAATCCCACCCACCTCAGGCTCCACCCTTTAAATCTCTGGGTATTTCCAAAGTGGTTTATCCTAGTAGCACACGGATCATGTGCTAGAGCCTCGTGGTTCCAGGGGCCCCAGAGTGCTGTACGGTTAGGGGGGGGGCAACCCAGAGCTGGCAACCCCAGCTGACTCACAGGCAATGCTGCCAGAAAGCAACAGCTAAAAAGGACGTTAGGCCTAAAATTCCTCCCTCATCTCAGGTCCAAAACCCCATTATGAACTCTATAGGAAAAGGGATGGGAAGGAACTGAGGGGTGCTATGAGAAAGAGAGGGCACAAGTATAATTTGTCTAATTCAAGGAGCAATATTAAATAAATAAATATTTTTTAAAAAAATTAAAGAACTTAGAGTGTTCACGTCTATGACGGGGCGATCCCACCTTGTGACACTTGCATTTAAGAAAATAACAATAAGCCATCCTCAAAAGATACCCTAACCGGAACAATGATTATGCCTATACAGCCACCACCAACCTGTAACAATTCAGGCCTGGTGTACCTCAGCAGAAAAGGGGCTCAGGCTTTCTGATTTGAGTCTAGCCATTCCCTGGAAGATGCACCAACTTGCAGCTGTAATCTGCAGCCGGATGTCTTCTGTTCTTTCCAGGAGCTTCCAGCATCCCTAAAGTATTAACAGATAGGTAAAGGTAAAGGTATCCCCTGTGCAAGCACCGAGTCATGTCTGACCCTTGGGGTGATACCCTCCAGCGTTTTCTTGGCAGACTCAATACGGGGTGGTTTGCCAGTGCCTTCCCCAGTCATTACCGTTTAACCCCCCAGCAAGCTGGGTACTCATTTTACCGACCTCGGAAGGATGGAAGGCTGAGTCAACCTTGAGCCGGCTGCTGGGATCGAACTCCCAGCCTCATGGGCAAAGCTTTCAGACGGTTGCCTTACCACTCTGCGCCACAAGAGGCTCTATTAACAAATAGTTTCATAGAAAAGAGCACTTCTGAGGTGACAGGTCTTCTCCCTGTGGCTTGAGGCCCTCCAATCCCTCAGAGAAAATTACGCATAACCTCCATTCCAAACAATAATCAAAAAACGGATTAGCAGCCCATTAATATAAACCCAATCCTCCCTTCCAGTGATTAATCTAAGACATTTCCATACCTAAAAGATTAATAGATCCGATTCAGAGAAAGGAGTGCTTCGGCCAATGAATATAAACTCAATCTTCCCTTCCAGTAATTAGTATATTAAATACTCATAGCTAATATATTTGTCATATAGAAAAGACTGCTTCTCTTTGCAGCTTCAAGTTCTCCAATCCCTCAAGGAAAATTGAGCCTTCATAAGAAATACCCCAATTCTTATATACCTTTAGTGGACTTGCGCTTACACAGGCAAAGACATGCTTAGGTCCCCCCCCCCTTCTTTACAGAAGCTGTTTTGCTATTTTTCAAAAAAAAAAATCCCAATATCCCAAATACATATGTTTGCACATGAGTAGATGGCTCCCCAGCTCAGCCAAAAATGTCGCTGTAATGTTACTATGGAAATTGATATCAATGTTGTTGGGGCTTTGTTTTTATAATTTTCATTTTGCCAATGAAACATTTCCTCAAAAAGGGCTACCGCAATGGTTAAATCATACAAAACGCACCAGTTTTAAAAGTGCCATTTAAAAATAATATTTATTAACTGCCTTGCCCTAACAGGAATGCCCAAGGCAGTTTATAAGACTTGCTACCACTTGAACATTGAAAGCAATGGGGCCGTAAAAAGACTTCATCACAAGAAAACACAGCTTCAATCCATATCCTAACCAGTATTGAGAGCCAGTTTGGTGTAGTGGTTAGGAGTGCGGATTTCTAATCTGGGGAGCCGGGTTTGATTCCCCGATCCCCCACATGCAACCAGCTGGGTGACCTTGGGCTCGCCACAGCCATGATAAAGCTGTTCTGACTGAGCAGGAATACCAGGGCTCTCTCAGCCTCATCTCCCTCACAGGGTGGGGAGAGGAAAGGGAAGGCAGCTTTGAGACTCCTTCTAGTAGAGAAAAGCAGCATATAAGACTCTTCTTCTTCTTCCTCCAACGGGTCTGCTGCTAGTCTGAGCCTCAGGAAGTGGCTGTCCAGTGTCCTGGAATTCTGTCTCAACAGAGGCTCTAGGTACTTATGTCGGTCCAATGCAAAAACCCAAAACTACCCCACAAAATACCTTTCCAGGAAGAGAGTAGGCGACCATGCAGCCTGGCTGCCATCTACTGGCTGATTCCTGATCTTGCTCCCGTGATATCATCTAATGAGACACCTTGCTAGAAATCTAAGGGGCCACAGAAAAGCCCTGGCACCATTTTTTAAAATAAAGAGCAGCTCCAGAAGAGGGCAACTTAGGACAGGGGCATGGTTGACAAGGACGGGCATGCTGAGTATTTTGCCACCATGACATTTCTGCCCTCTAAATCAAGCTGCACTCCCACCCCAAAGGCTAAATTTTGTTAGGCAAGAACTGAAGGAGAAAAGCAGCAGATAAGGAAAGGGTTAAGCGCCTTCCCTTCGCCATTCCAAGGCCTGATTTAATTGCAATGCTTGCCCAGGAAAAACCTTCGCCTGTGAGATTTGGAGGTCACAGATTTGGTGTTAAAGCTGCTGCTACCTGCACAAAGCCCCCAAGTCCCACGAAAGCTGATTCTCAGCTCCCTTCTCCCCAAATATCTTTTGTTTTAGCTGTAGGAATTAGAACTGCCCTGCCCCTTCCAATGGAGGCTAATGGGCTGTTCTTTACCAAGCAATGCTAATTACCTCCCTGCTGGAAAAGACTCAGCTGCCCATTTCTATGTGAAAGGGATTTTCTCCATTTTTCTCCAGCTCTTTTGGCATCCTATCAACGCTCTGTTACATTTGTTTGAGTGGGACATATAGAAAACTGCTCTCCTTCTTCTTTGGCCATTCTTTGGCCATTAGAAAAGCCCTGCTGGCAGACTGCTGGAGGGAACCTGAAATCTGAGGGTTTCTAGAGGTTGGAAATGGAGGGGAGTGGTGTGGAATAACCCAATCAGATCTTCGAAGTTAAGAAGGGTCAGTTCTTGGGTGGGGAACCACCAAGGAAGACCCTTCAGAGGAAGGCAATGGCAAACCTCCTCTGCTTCTCACTTGCCCTGAAAGCCCCTCACTGGGGTCACCATAAATTGGCTGCAACTTGATCTATGTACACCAGGTTTTATCAACCAGGGGGTTGTGAAACCCTGTGGTTTTTTGATGTCCTTGGAAGGGTTTTCCAAATGGGTGGACTTTAATTAATTAATCTTTTAAAAAGTTGTTAAACATCTATCGGGTGATATGACCATATATGGGCATGTCGGCCCACCCACCACTTCCAAAACGGCCAATGAGGGGTCTGGAGGGGGTGGGAAGGGGAGGAGCCCCGGGTGGGCGTGTCCACAGCTCTGCTTCCCAGCCATATTCTGCATGATCGCGCCACTTCTGGGGTTTCTTGAAGCCTGAAGAATGATTCAGGGTTTTCTCAACAGTAAAAATGTTGAGAAAGGCCGATGTACACAAAGTGAAAAAAGAATGCAACTGAACCCTGGCATCAAAGTCACACAACGGCAGAAAGAGGCAGCATAAATATGGAACTGCATTCTTTCCGTAAGTCTCTCTGCTTGGATAGGGTCCCCGTTGAATAGACAATGGGCAAAAACATTCTTCAGCCTCTCTTGACACGATATTAAATGCCTTATTATTTCTATCTACGCACATTCTGCACAGGCAGACTTTGCAAGCTGTACCGGAAATGTCTCAGGCAGATCCCAGTTCTCTGAAATATATTGACCAAGTGGTTTATTTATTGGTTGATTTATTGGTTAGTTGGCTTAGGTAATTTATCACCTTGCTTTCTCCCAGTCAGGCCCTGAAGCACTTCACAGAAACATCAGATTTAAATAAACACAATTTGAAAAACAAAATGTGATTAATAAACAAAGGGTGGTGGGGGGGGAATCAAATGCAAAACCACCTCCGCCTGTGATGGTCAGCTCATTTAGTAGCTGAGGGCTGCAAACCCTGTGGGTTTTGCCCTGCAGCTGTATCCTGAAAGGACCACACCTGGACTGGTTTATCCATTCAAATGGGTAGCCGTGTTGGTCTGAAGTAGCACAATAAAATCAGAGTCTAGTAGCGCCTTTAAGACCAACAAAGATTTATTCAAGGCGTGAGCTTTTGAGTGCTTGCACTCGAAAGCTCACGCCTTGAATAAATCTTTGTTGGTCTTAAAGGCGCTACTGGACTTTGATTTTATTGGTTTATCCATGTAGCACATGCTACGGATCCCGCACTTTCAGGGCCCCCGCACAGTGCTTTACCCCCCATGGATCAGGGCCATAGCTTCTCACCTTGCCCCCTTTCCCTCTTTAAGGACACTCAGAGTATCAGCCTTTCTGCTGGGGGGTGGGGGTGGGGAGGCTGCTTCCACTGCAATTGTATTCTCCTAGGGCCCCATGAATCCTTAAACCAGCTCTGGTCCTACAGGCCCACTGAATCCTTAAACCAGCTCTGGTTCTACAGGCCCACTGAATCCTTAAACCACGCCTGGGCCACACCCAGCCTTTATATGTACTAAAACAGGGGTCTTCAACCCCCGGTCTGCGGCCCGGTATCGGGCTGTTAAGGCCATGGTACCAGGCCGCCAGCGGCCGCGCCTGCCTTCCCCCCCCCCCGCAGCGAGAGGGGGGGAAGTGGCAGGCGCGGCCGCTGGCACGCCAGCGACGCAAACGCGCACGCGCTGAGCCGCCGCACGTGCGTGTTTGCGCCCCCTGCTGGCGAAAACACGCACGTGCGGCTGTTCTGAGCATGCGTGTTAGCGCCACCTAGTGGCGAAAACACGCATGCGCGGCAACTGCGCGTGCGCGTTTACTTGCAGCTGCTGTGGCCGGGCCGCCGGCTCTCTCCCACCCTCGGAGGCGGTCCCTGACTACAAGAAGGTTGGGGACCGCTATACTAAAAGTAAGGATGGGAGCAAAGGTGGTACGGCATCACTAGAGCTCATCATATCTTGGAAGCTAAGCAGGGTCAGAACTTGGAAGGAAAAATGTCAAGGGAGGCTGTGCAGGGGAAGGCCATGGGCAACCACCTCCGCTTGTCACCTGCCATGAAAGCCCCTCACCGGAGTCATCATAAGTCAACTGTGACTCGACATCACTTTACGCTGACACAAACACAAGGAAGGAGAGAGAAACACAGCCTAGACGTGTAGCTGGAGATGTTTCTCCAACAATTCCTTTCCTTTTTATTGGAAGTTCCTCCAGATTAATTTTTTTTGTGATTAATCTTTGTTGTGAGCTGCTGCAAGCCGGTTGCGCCAGGATCAGCGGCATATAAATATAATGAATAAATAAACACGTCCAGGCTTTCCACCCACAAACTGATCTCTGACAAACCTAATTAAATCTATTACAAATCCTTCAATTACACTCTCAATTTGTGCCCATTTTCCTCCTGGAAAGCTTCCTGGAACAACCAGAAAATACAAGACATCTTTGGATGAACTCCTGGAGCTTTGGTTGCCAAACTCCAGATAGGCTCTGGAAATTCCCCAGAACAACAACTGATCTCCAGACCTTAGCAATCCACCCCCCTGGAGGAAATGGCAGCTTTGGGGGGTGGACTTTGGGCATTATACTCTGCTGAGAGCCAGTTTGGTGTAGTGGTTAGGAGTGCAGACTTTTAATCTGGCATGCCGGGTTCGATTCTGCACTCCCCCACATGCAGCCAGCTGGGTGACCTCACGGCACTGATAAAGCTGTTCTGACCGAGCAGGAAAATCAGGGCTCTCTCAGCCACACCCACCCCACAGGGTGTCTGTTGTGGGGAGAGGAAAAGGAAGGCAAAACGTAAGCTGCTTTGAGACTCCTTCGGGTAGGGAAAAGCGGCATATAAGAACCAATTCTTCTTTTTCTTCTGCTGAGGTCTACCCATTCTCCAAAAAATATCAGGTTGGAGCTGGCAAACCCCCCAGAATCGAGCACATAAACCACTTCTCTTTGCAAATTCTTCCCTGGAGAACGTTGGGACACACTGTCTGGAGCTCTTCTTTAATGTATTAATCAGAGAGAAATAAATATTCTTTACAAAGCAAGTAATTAAACTGTGGGATTTGCTGCCAAATGAGGCCCCAGACGTAGACTGCTTTAAAAGGGGATTTGACAGATGCCTACCCAGTGGGTCAGTCGGTGGCTACCAGCCAGGGTGACTCCCACATTCAGAGGGAGTAAAGCTCTGAATCTCAGTGCCAGAAAGGAACATCAGGGGAAGGCCTCAGCCTCGATGCCTTGTTGTTGGACTTTTGGAGAGACTGATTGGCCACCATGTCAGACAGGATGATGGAGATACGACACTGCTCTGATTCAGCCAGGTTCATTTTACGTTCTTGAGCCTGTTATTGCTGGCCAGGATCCAGGGACAACTTGTTATGCTGTTGTTATTTATTACTAGAGGCAAAGCCCGTTGAACCCAGGAATACAACGGGAACTAGCACATACACCAGCACTGTGACCTTCCTGGGTTCTGTTCCTTTTCATAGAATCATAGAGTTGGAAGGGGCCATACAGGCCATCTAGTCCAACCCCCTGCTCAACACAGGATCAGCATCCAAGAAAAGTGTGCATCCAACCTTTGCTTGAAGACTGCCAGTGAGGGGGACCTCACCAGCTCCTTAGTCAGCCTATTCCTTTTCCCCGCAGCTCCCTGTGGGATCTTAAGATCCAGTGTGGGAAAGTGATTCAAGAATAGCAGACTCTAATCTCAAGAGCTGGGTTTGAATCCTAACTCCTCCTCCATATGCAGCCAGCTGGTTTGCCAGCTTCCAGGTGGGGCCCGGCAGGGCAGCTGTGCTTCGCAAGCCCTGCGGAATCATTCAAGGTCCCCCAGGGGCTCTTACCTCATTTCGAAGAATGTCCCATCAGGCAGAGACCAGTTGAGGCCAATCTAATCTCCTTCAGCCTAGGATCCTAAGCAAATTTTTCTCGGTGGATCTGAAAGCTCTTTGGGGACATTCAGCACAGACTGAAGTCCAACCTGATTTGGAAGCCTTCAAAATACACCTCCTCCTCCTGATCCTTTGTTGGGGATTTCAGTCTCCTGGTATGCTCTTCATCATCATCATCATCATCACTCTTTATAAAAGGGCTACGGGACCACAGGGCTGCACACCACAGTCTCCTTCTTGCTTGGGCCTGGTTTTAGGTTTTAGGTTTTAGGTATTAGCATCACTGCCCCTTCTCCTTTCTCAAACTTGTTTCCCCCTTGAACCGCTCACCTGGTCTGACATGCCCCTGCAACGTAAAAAGGGTAGATAAAAATAACTTGGGGAGAGCTGCATGGCCATGGAGCAACGGGTTGGAAAAATATTGACATTTGAACAACTTCAGATGAGGAAATCAATAATGCATGCTGCACTTTGGCGTGTGTGTGTGTGTGTTTGTGTGTGTGTGAGAGAGAGAGAGGGGGAGGGAGGGAGGGAGGGGTGGAGAGCATTAACATTGTAAACATCAGATCCTATTTAATAATGGCAAAAAGTACCAATTTCTTCTTGTCCAGAAAGTCTTTGGTTTGCCTGACTCTTCTAGGGAGGCCCAGCGTTGACCTTCTCCAAGATATTAGTTCTGCGTGGGGTCTGCCGTGGGTTGCAGTCAGAATGAGCAAAAGGCACAGAATCAGATCAGAAGAGAGTTTATCGACTGGAAAACTCAGTGGCAGCTCAGGGGAGAGCCTGAGCAAGCTCCTGATAGTGAGTTTCCAGAAGTCGAAGGCAGGAGAAGTTGCTCTGTGTATTGAAGGGAAAACCTGCAGGAATTCCGTTGCAACCGGGTCACAACAGTGCCGAAAACAGCAGCCCCATCAGCATGGGAGAAACGGAATGCTTAGAGAAGAGCTCCCTGCCAAGAAGATTAAACATCCTTCTCTCCCCTTGAAGTTGGACTTTGTGAGAATGGGAGAGGGTTGTTACTAGCAGCGCCTCAGTGTTCTCCACATTATTAAGCAACCACAAACATTTCATGCACATTTGGGGAGGGGAGGGGTCATGGCTAAGTGGTAGAGCATCTGCTTGGCATGCAAAGGCTTTACTCATTATCTCTGATTCTCCATGTTTCCAGGTTAAGTGGGGAGGGAAATGCCTTTTACACAAATTACAAAGATGATCTGATTCCAATGGTAACTAGAGAAAGAAATTTTACATACAAAAAAAGAAGCACATCTTACACGGCAGGTTTATGTAGGTACATTTAACTTATTGTGAATAGATTAATTTCAAAAAGGTTGATTTATTATAGCTTGAAGCCCAGGTAAGGGAGAGAGAAGAAAAGATATCTAAGATGAAAACACACAAGTGTAAGCCTGGACTGAAAAAGAGGGGGAGGGTGTGGGCCTAGGTCTGATTAGCAGACTACAGAGATTTAGGTAGACCTTAAGCCAGACTGGATTGCTAGCAGATAGCTGATGTGTACACAGGTTTGTGTTAATTTGCATGGTAAGCAAAGACTCATGGGGCATGCTTTTGAAAGAGCCACCGTGAAACTGAGTGGTAGTATAAAGCAGGACTGGGGTAGCGGAAAGGACAGTAAGGGTAGCTTGACTGAGAAGTGCTGAAAGGTAAAGCTGGTTTGGATCCAACAAGGAAAGAGAAGACAGAACTGAAATTGTTATCTGGGAAAACATGGGGAAGCTGCAGTAGTTGGGGAGAACTGAAGAGCAGCTCACCTCTTCATTGCTTGCACTGAAATCAGTGCCCTAGTCCAGAGCTGCTCCACTTTGACGGTTTCTGCACCAGAGGCTTTATGTCGGGCTGCAGGCTGGAGTTTGAGCCAGAGCAGGTTGCCCCACCTCTTCCTGCTCCCACACCGGGGGGGGGGGGGTTGGCCTGGTGCACCTCATCCATCCTAGATTTTTTATCCTGCATGGGAGCCAGGGTAGTGAAGTTCCCCGCCTCACCAGGAGGAAAGGGCAACTGCTCCTGAGGAAACAAGCAAGCACCTTCGCAGGAGGAGTTCCTGCTGTTGCAAGAAGGCCTTCTCCGCATCTGGGACTCTGCTCCAGGCTTAGCCTCAGGAAGAGCCCACAGGGCTGCCTGCACCGTCTTCCAAGTGGATTGCGAATCAGAACCTGCTCTGAGAGAATGGCTAGTGAAGCAGCAGTAATGGCATCTTTGGGGATGTTCGCCACAGTTACTGTCTGTAGTGTTTAAATTAACTGGATTTACATTTTGAGTTTACAGACCCTGAAAGCAAAAGAAGTGTTTATGCACACGGAAGCTCATAGTGTGAATAAAAAGCTTGTATTCTGAACAGAGCCTCTTGTGGCGCAGTGGTAAGCAGCAGAAATGCTGTCTGAATCTGTCTGCCCATGAGGTTGGGAGTTCAATCCCAGCAGCCGGCTCAAGGTTGACTCAGCCTTCCATCCTTTTGAGGTCGGTAAAATGAGTACCCAGCTTGCTGGGGGGTAAACGGTAATGACTGGGGAAGGCACTGGCAAACCACCCCGTATTGAGTCTGCCATGAAAACGCTAGAGGGCGTCACCCCAAGGGTCAGACATGACTCGGTGCTTGCACAGGGGAGACCTTTACCTTTTACTCTGAATAAAATGCGGTTGGTCTTAAAAGCACCACTGGCCTCAAACGTTCGGCTGCTTCATACCAACATGGCTGCTCACCTGTATACCTGACGGTATTCGTGCTAGGGTTGCCAAATCCATCTGTGTTGCCAGCGGGGGTTTCCTGGGAGATTTCTGATGTGCCAGCATCACCCGGAAGCGTCTGGGGCGACGCTCTGGCTTTTGGGCAAAACTCTATGGTAGAATTGGCTTCAAGCCATAGAGATTTGCCCCATGCCCATAGCACCACCCCTACCACAACCCCAATGTGCCAACATCCCATCCAGATTATGCCAGCATTTCATGTTAGGTTAGGCTGGGCGTGTGTGACAGGACCAGGTCACCTCAGCAAACCTGCATAGCAGAGTGAGGATTCGAACCTAAGATCCCCAGATTCCAATCTGACCCTGTAACCACTACACCACACTGGATGAAACTCCACCTTGCTCTCCTTTTGGACGCTGAGCAAACGGTCTGTTTCTCACAGTATTTTGGCCTTCTCAGCATTCCCAGGACCGGGAAAGATTAAAAGCTGGAGACAGTAAATATGAACAGAGGGAGAGGGAGAGAGATCTGTGGCTTGGGCCAAAGGTGCTAATTAGTACCAACTGTGATGGTAATCATCGCCCTGACATACAAAACAACCTCATCAGTCTCCATGGCCTGTGGGTCATCTCAGCCATTAGATGTCATTTCTTGTTAAACTGCTTTTCTCAGACAGCGAAATGTGGGACGCACAGTCCATTCGGAGAACCAGAATGACCATTCCCTTCATTTTCCGCAGGCCTCGCTTCAGAAAGGACGTGGATGGAATGGAGCGGGCACAGAAGAACGTGACCAGGACCATCAGGGGCCTGGAGACCGAACCCAATGAAGACAGGCTGAGGGAGTTGGGAACGTACAGACCGGAGAAGGGAACATTGCTCCCTTGAAGTATTTGGAAGGCTGTCACTTTGAGGAGGGCAGGGAGCGGTTCTTTATGGCAGCAGAAGATAGTACTCACAATAATAGGAGGGTGAGCTGGGTGGGAAGTCAAATTTTAGGTTGTGATTGTGATGTTTGTGTTATTTTTTATTTTGTGTGCATTTTATGTTGTTTTTTATTCAGTGGTGATGTTATTTGTAGATGTTCATAAGCATAATAAAATGTTAATTTTTTAAAAAAATATATAAGTACATATGGATTACAAAACCCCAACCATATAGAACCATCCCCAGAGAACTGAGCCAAACCCAAACCCTCTTTCTCCATGGGTGGGAGGTGGGAGCTGCTCGCTGAGCTGTCTTGGAAGAAGAGGCTGTAAGCAAGCATGTGGCACCTTTTATAGGGCCAAGTACTCACTCCTTCCCTCCTCCCTTCTCCAACACGGCATGTCTGTGCCGCACATGCCTAGCCCTACCTCCTGTGCTCTATTTAGAGCGCCATCCCTCTCAGCCCCGCCACGCCACTTCATCAATGGCGGCTGTGATGATTCACGAGCCACTCTTTGTCATGTTTACTGGCCTTCAACTTTAAAATGTTACTTTGATTCCAAGGGAGTCCTGGGCTGAATCCACATGGAGCTTTTATTCCAATCTCAGGTCTATTCAATCCCTGCCATCTACACTGAATGCAATCTCCATTTTGATTTTGGGCAATTTAAATTTTCCCCATGCAACAAGCATGATTGATCCGGAGTGACCCTACCTTTATCCCACAATATCCTGGAGTTGATATAACCCTCGATATTTGAAAAATTGACATGAGTAAGCATGCAGCTGTCTTCTTTCCCTGAAGTAACTTGCTACCAAGCCTCCAATGCTGTAGAAAAGCCCTGATTTGCCAGACCATCAGTTCAAAGGCTTCCTCATTCCCAGGTTGCAAGACTTCCCTTAAAAGGGAAGCCCTAACTTCTCTCGGCAGAAGCTTCAGAAGTCCTAACTTCTCTCGGCAGAGATTTGCCTCTTGGATTTATCCCCCCTCCTCTTCTGTTTCCAATCCTCTCCCTCCCATTCAAGAAAAGAAAGAAAGAGGCTCTGGTTTTGCTTGGCTCCCCCCTCTTCTGAGCTTCCCTAATCACATGCAGAACACTTTTCTGTTTCAATGGGGGGGGGGAAGGAAGACAAAAGTTCAAATCAATCTGAATTCAGCAGGATCCACAGCAGAATAAACAAAGTAAGTGCAGAATCAGCCCTGTATGGGGAGAACAGGGCTAGCGAAGTAAGTCTAGCATGGAGTATTAATCCCTTTGGGAGGCCTTCAGCACCACAGCACCACTAAACTAGTTAGGCTAGTTGGGCTATTTATTGACCTTTTTTTTCCCTGAAGGGACGGCAGGAGGCTTACAACAGAAACCGCACAATCAAAATGCAATGCAATAAATATATAAAGAAGCCGATTCACCACCTGTATTCGGGCTGTTCCTGAACTGAGCAGGCCAACTTGTCCTAGGCTACAGGGCAGGAGCTAAGAGTCCTTTGGCTCTTGCCCTTCAGCTTCCAACTGAGGGTTCGCAGCTCCAGCCACAACCAAGTTTTGGACTATCAGGTGGGACACAAGAAGTGCAAGGCAACACACAGCTTTAGATACTTTACCGAGGATTAGTGTCTCTCCTAATCTTCCCTCGCTTGAGGTTTTAAAAAGAAGCTTTAACTTTCTCTATGCAAGATGTCATGACCAAACTTTTAAAAGGCTGTCTATTTCTTTTTTAAAGCACCTTAGGAAGGGGTGGGTCTTTGCTCTTGAAAAGGAAAGGTTGCTTCCACACTTACCACACTGTTCAAAGTGGTCTCTTACCGGGGAGAAGTTGCCCCAGCTTTTCACGAGACCCGAAAAACGATCTCTTCACTGAGCTTTTTCAACATGCAAATCTATGTAATTGAAACAGATTGATAGAGTAATTGCTTAAAAAGCAAGAGACAATCTAAGAAAAGTCCTTTAATCACTCAACAGATGTAACAGATGTATATAGCAGTAATTAAATACTTAAAATGTAACAACATTAGCGAGACCCAAGCCTGACAGCTTAGACGGCAAACAAAGCCATATAAAGCAGATGGACCTTTCCCCAAATTAAAAGACCTTCTTTTTGGGTCCCTCCTAATGCTTTCTGTCACTCTTCCTTTGTTAATAAGCTTCTGCGGATGCTCCATCTCCTCCAGAACATTAATCCTTTGACACAGGACCAATTACTACTAAATCTGGTCTATGAGTTAAATTTCTGAATCAGTATTGGGGGTCTGCATGGCCAGAACTCCAACCAGAGTTGAGCATGACTCTGGTCATTTATTTTAATGGACTTAACTCTGGGCCAAATTATAGTTCTGTGATTCTTCATCAAATGAAAATCTATGAAGCATGGCTTGGTGGGATTAGAGAGTTGCAGGTGATATAACAAGTCCCTCTAAATCTGGGATTCCCAGTCAGGCCTCCCTGAAGCACTGGGGCCCTGTGAGAGCTCCCCATGGGCTCCCCAGCCTTTCCCCCATACCCGGCCTTAATGGACTCCGCCACGAACAATTTCTGGCATTGCTGGGAAGGCCAGGAACTGGCTGCTTCCATGAACATGGGAGTGGCATTCTCACATGGCAACGATGTCTGGGACAGGGGGTGAAGCCTGGACACCTATTCCTGCCTCAAACCACCTCCATTATCTCCCCTCAATCCTCCTCGGGCACAGCAGGGAGACGTGGCCAGTTAACATTACTTCTGGACCCCAGTTCCCAAGCTCAGCTCTAAATGCAGGCCCTATGAGCACGTCTGGCAGGAGTCAGCTGGTGTATAAGACATGCCGAAACCATCGGAGCTTTTACTAGTTTTATTCATTTTATCTGTTCCCAGCATCCTCTCTGTTTGGTCAACTTCTCAGAAACAGTTTGTGTGGTTGCTGTGAACGTCATGGCACTGATAAAACTGTGCTGACCGAGCAGTGATATCAGGACTCACTCAGCCTCACCCACCCCACAGAGTGTCTGTTGTGGGGAGAGGAAAGGGAAGGTGACTGTAAGTTGGCATATAAGAACCAATTCTTCTTCTTCTTCTTCTTCTTCTTCTTCTTCTTCTTCTTCTTCTTCTTCTTCTTCTTCTTCTTCTTGAAGGAAAGGTGGCATAAAAATGAGATAAACAAAACAAAGTCAATGTGAGTCCAGCACTACAGTCCAACAGTAAAAATACTCTGTGAAATATTATTTTAAATGAGCTTTTCTGACATGGTGCAAAGAATCTCAGCCAGATCATTTGTTTGGTTTTCATGGTTGATTCTCCACCCCCACTCATGGATTATTGATTAATAGTGTGTCTTTCTCGCTTAAACATGGGGTAAATCACAGCTTAAAAAACAATGCAGCAAAAACAGTACCAAATGTTTCTGATGGGGTTTTTTGCCATCAAATTGCAGCGGATTTAGGACAACTCCATAAGGTTTTCATGGCAAGAAGTAATTCATAAGAATATAAGAATAGCCCTGCTGGATCAGAAGTCCTGTCTCACCAAGTGGCCAACTAGTTCCTCTGGAGGACCAACAACATGGCAGGGAAGCAGAGGCCTTCATAAAAAGTTCATAAGGGCCCTGTTGGATTGCTCCATTTAGTCCAGCATCCTGAGGACATCAGGAGAGTCCTGCTGGATCAGACCCATGCTCCATCTAGTCCAGCTTCCTTTTCCACCCAGTGGCCAACCAGTTCCTCGGGAGGGCCAGCATTGGGGCATAGAGGTCTTTTCATTGTGCTGTAAGTACTTCTATTCATTCTAATGAACCAAGTGATGCTGCAATTACTTGAGAACCTTCCAAAAGCTACTCCAGTTCTACTGCTTGTCTGTAAACTGAAGGGAGCATGTGTTTACAGAAAGAAACCAATTTGGTCCTCATAAGGGTTTGATGATCATCAGGAAAAAGAGGAAATTTCTTTGAGGTATGATATACTGGGGGAAGAAGACAATCAGAAGGTGAGAATTCGTTCCAATTTTTCCTCTTGCCCAGTAACACAGCTTTAATAACCTTCCCTCCTTTGGTCCCCTAAAGCACACAACTCTCTAATATCACTCTGCCTGCACTGGAGAGTCCAGATTTGAGTGGCAAGGAGCAAAAAGAGACAGGAAATATTCTTGAGCTCATTTCTCCTGGGGAGGTCCAGATGGCCAGTCTAAAAATGCAATCAAGAAAGGCCCCCAGCGCTGATGGCTAGCAGGCAGATTTTAATAAAAATTTATCCAGGCATTTCCTCCCTTCCATGTTGGCAGATCATTTAATTTTAGCTTGGAATAGCAATCTGTCACACAATTTCAGTTCATTTCTGTCACAGATCATGGGGGTGCGCCAACGAACTTGGAGGCCAACTTTTCAGGCATATGTGTGCGCTTCCTCCCAGCCATTCAATCCAAATAGTTGTCTACATTGGTTTCTTTAATGGCTCTAAGCATAGCAACTGATGTAATCCTATCTTCACCTGTATTCTTAAGAAATTGTCTGACCTAGAGGCATCCCCATGATGTAGGATTGCCAGGGAACCACCAGGAGACTGGGTGGGATGGGGACAAGTCGATGGAGAGTGGCAGGATATAAATTGAAACAATGAATGAATGAATGAATGAATGAATGAATGAATGAATGAATGAATGAACGAACCAAAGAACCAACGAACCAACGAACCAACGAATAATAGGGATCAGCCATCCACAATGATGTAATTTCTCATTTGGAAAAAAAATCTCTCTCAGAACTGCTGAAAACTGTATGGTAAATCATCACAAATTTGGCAATTCCTAGAGGGGACTGATATCCCTTAGGGAAGAAACCTAGAAGTCGTATATTCTTTCTAGGAATAGACAAAAAAATCTATAGATTCTGTTACCCAATTTGGAGATATTTGAATTTAGTTGGGGGAAATTATCTTTGCAAAAGGGGGTAACAATGGGACCTCCTCCCATGTATACTGGGATAGTCCCTTAAGAAACCCTTAAATAAACCAGTCCAGAGTTAGAAAGTTGTTTTTATTAAGGAGAATTTAAAGTGCAAGCTCACAAAAGCATCTAAAACAAGATCCTGCCCAAAAGTACCTGAATCAGCTTGATATGGGCATGAGTTGGCGTTGGAGAAGGCTTCCGCAGATTCCATGGACAGCAAAAGCCACAAACAAGGAAATACTACAGCGCATAAAGTCTGATATATCACTGGTAGGCCAAATCACGAAACTCCAGCTCACTTACTTTGGCCATAAAATGTGACCCAGCTCAATGGAGAAAGCAATTATGCTTGGTTTGGTCAGTGGAAAAAGGAAACCAGGCTGACAAAGGGCATGGTGATTGGACACGATCGAGATGGACACCGACCAGAACATTGCACCGCTGAGGGAGGGATCGGGGAATCATGGCGACAGCTGTGCCATGGGATGGCCAAGAGTTGGACACAACTGAATGGCTGACAACAACAACAAATGTTTAATAATAGCTAACCTTGATTGGCAAGAGCCTCTTGTGGCGCAGAGTGGTAAGGCAGCCGCCTGAAAGCTTTGCTCATGAGGTTGGGAGTTCAATCCCAGCAGCCGGCTCAAGGTTGACTCAGCCTTCCATCCTTCCGAGGTCGGTAAAATGAGTACCCAGCTTGCTGGGGGGTAAACGGTAATGACTGGGGAAGGCACTGGCAAACCACCCCGTATTGAGTCTGCCATGAAAACGCTAGAGGGCGTCACCCCAAGGGTCAGACATGACTCGGTGCTTGCACAGGGGATACCTTTATCTTTTACCTAACCTTGATTGGCATTCATTTTAAATTTAGATTACAAACTCTTAGGGGCACAGAGCTGTCTTACTTTGATATAAGCTTATGAAACTCTCTAAAATATTGTGTTCCTTGGGTCACTGTATAAATTCACATTGAAGTCACCTCACATTAGTCTGTCTCACAGACCCCAATCTGGTGGCCAAGTCTCCTCCCAACGGACAGGGTGCCTCTCTGAAGACCAATTCATCCGTTTTCAGTGCTGAAGGATAAATAGAACCTGGGACTTCTATCTTCTCTTTTGTGCTGCTCTACAAAGGCATCAAATTGCTTTGCAAGCTATCTCTCAAACTGCAGGTCAGCCACCTCTGACACCAACGCTGAGAAATAGCTTCTCCCACAGAATATTTCAAAAATTAATGCCTGACAGTGTCAGGGAAAATGGATAATTAACCTGTGAAATTTATGGCTTCAAAATACCAAAGTCAAAAGTTTAGTATCATTAAGAATGGACGATCCACTGACGCGGATAATAAAATTTCTGTGCTGAGCACACAAAGCCGTCTGCGGCTGCAGATACACCAAAATTAACTCCAGAGGCATTTGAAGGGCTGGTGCATTTCAGGCAGATATTGGTGGCAGGTTCAGATTAATCAACGAACTCCGTGTGCTCCAGGGCACTCGTTTGTTCATTCACTTAAACAGTTATAACCACCTTTCCCCCAGGTAACTGAGATCCAAGGGAGGCATTGCTTTTTTCTTTCATTCACTTTATCTGTAGTCCACCTTTCTCAAAGAATCTCAAGACGGATTACACACTTTAGACTACGCTTTCTCAGCCAGGGTTTTGTGAAATCCTGGGGTTTCTCGATGGGCCTGGAAGAGTTTCCTGAATGGGTGGGAGTTAATGAATGTTTAATATATTTTTAGATTAGTTAAACATTTATCAGGTGATATGACCATTATTATTATTGTTGTCGTTGTTGTTGTTTGATTTATTTCCCGCCACTCCCTGGGTAGGCTTGTGGCGGGTAACAATTGTCTTAAAAACCCCAATTAAAACCCCACAAAAAGACAGTAAAAATCATAACATAACATGGCGGCAGCCAATCACAATGTACTCCCACCTACCAAAGCGATAAGAGAATGGGGGGAGATGGTGTATACTTCAGACCCCAGCCTCAACCATATAGGGTCATGTCGACCTCCCCCCCCCGACCCATGATGGATTTGTAAGGAGTGGGAAGGAGAGGGGCCCCAGGTGGGTGTGTACTCAGCTATGCTTCCTATCCATTTTCTGCACAATTACACCACCTCTGAGTTCTTTCAACGCCTGAAGAATGTTTCAGGGAGTTCTCAGTGGTAAAAAAAGTTGAGAAAGTCTGCTTTAGACCAATGCAAGCCACAGGACAAGACATCTAACGAGCAATGTAATAGGCTCAGGAAGGGTAACGACAGTGTAATAGTTACCTAAAAATCAACAATAAAACTATTAATATTAATTAGAATTGATTTCAATTAATTAAACATCCCTTAAATTAAATGGCACGACAAGCATTTATCCACAGTTACTTGCATTTCCAGGTGGGAGTCCATCACAGAAGGGGGCCAGCTCAAGTTTTATTTATTTATATTTAAATTTAATTGGTTCTTAGTTGTTGGTTATTGGCCCCAACCAAATGCCCGGCAGAAAAACTCCATCTTGTTGGCCCTTCAAAACTGAGTTAACTCTTGAAGGGCCCACAGCTCTTCTGGGAACTCATTCCACCAGGGGGCCATGATTGAAAAGGTTAAGGCCAAACGTTCTTCTTGAGGGCCAGGGAATCACCAACCTGTACGTACTGGCTGAGCGCTATGCCCTCTGGAGAGGGGGGGGAGAGGTATAGTCAGTCAGTAGGTTTTAAAAATAAAAGTCAAGTGGTATTGCTTAGTTCTATTTAAGTCCCATGACCTTCGTCGGAGGAATCAAATTAGTCTGAGCTTTTAGTTTATAGATTCGATGTGTATATGTTTGCATTCAAGGTTAAATTCTTGCTTGATTAGACATGAGCAGGCACTAGCAGAAAGCCAACGCAACGGTGTGGAAGTAAAATGTAGTAGCACACACAGTCAGAAATGTTAAGGGCTTCGCAGTTAACCAAAATTAAAAGCTTTATTTAAAAACAAAATCCCTGTAATGACATCAAAACCAAGTGACTTGTTTCTTCATCTAAAACACCCCTTGTGCAATCTTGGATATTAATATCTGATACGGCTCTAATCTGCTAGTAACCGTATTTTTTTAAGGCCCTGGATAAGTAGGTGAGTCTTTGAGCAGAATGCCGCCTTGAAGATATGCTATATTATATTGTAAATGCCAATACAAGGCTAAGCTAGTTATAATAGCAGGTGACCCACTCATCTCTATATTAGCCCCGCTGGGTATGTTATCCTTGTTTGAAAAGAAGATCACGCGTGTTAGGTGGGAAAAGAGCCTGGGGGTTAGAGGAACTGTATCATTCTTGTGCCTTCCACTTACCTCCCCACAAATACCTTCCCCTTTAACCCAGACAATGTCAAAGTAAATGAAAGCCAGCTTGGTCAGAGCCAGCTTGGTGTAGTGGTTAGGAGTGCGGACTTCTAATCTGGTGAGGCAGGTTTGATTCTGCGCTCCCCCACATGCAGCCAGGTGGGTGACCTTGGGCTCGCCACGGCACTGATAAAACTGTTCTGACCGGGTAGTGATATCAGGGCTCTCTCAGCCTCACCCACCCCACAGGGTGTCTGTTGTGGGGAGAGGAAAGGGAAGGCGACTGTAAGCCGTTTTGAGCCTCCTTCTGACAGAGAAAAGCAGCATATAAGAACCAACTCCTCTTCTTCTCTCAGTAATATCAGGGCTCTCTCAGCCTCACCAACCTCACAGGGTGTTTGTTTGGGAGAGGAATAGGAAGGAGATTGTAAGCCACTTTGAGACTTCTTTGGGTAGAAAAAAGCAGCATATAAGGAACCAACTCTTCTTCTATACGGAGATCATACGTCTCTTAAAGGAAAGCAGAAAAGTTTGTGGAGACCGAACTCATATCACGGATGCAAATGGAGAAACAGGTCTGGTGTAGTGGTTAAGAGTGAGGGACTTTAACATGGAGAACCGGGTTTGATTCCCCACTCTTTCTCCACCTGAAGACTGCTGGGTGACCTTGGCCCTGTCACAGTTCTCTCAGAGCTCTCTCAGCCCCACCTAGTTCAGAGTCCTTTCCCCTTTGTAAACCCCTTTCTGAACCTTTCCATTATAGTACAGGGCCTATTACCTTTAGGGAAATGCCACTTGACTGAGCATTAGAGGTTGGCTTCCACGTGTGGCTGACACCTCGTAGATCAAAAACAACAAAACAGGCCTGCCCAGGGTCTCAAGTGCGATCCTTTCCAGAAGACTAGGACCTAGTCTGCACACAATAGATAATGCACTTCCAATGCACTTTCGAAGTAGATTTTCCTGTTCCGCACAGGAAAATCCAGCTGCCAAAGCACATTGAAAGTGCATTATCCTGTGTGTGCAGACTAGGCCTAGCTTAATACTTTCAGCTTCGCTACTAAGCAAGCTTTTGTGTCCCTGGACTACATCCAAACTGACTTTCGGAACGTGTGCCTCCTTTGAAGCCTGCCTGGAAAGACCTCGCGGACAGCGGGACATAAACCGACGCTATTGACCGAGTTTTTCAGCGTGGCACAAACAGGTGACTTTGCAGCAAGGGTTTTAGAAACCGACAGAACCGAAAGCAGCGTTGGGCAAGGATACGGAGCTCGAAGACCTTCATTCTTCAAGTGATCTATGTCTGAGCATTTCCAGGTGATTCACTCAAGCCTGCCCATTTCAAGAGCACCCGACACAGCCCCGCCGTGCGCTCTCTTGTCAAGCACGCTCTCTCGGCTGATGTATGACAGCCACTTGCTCCACCAAGGTTACTTCCAAGGTGTCTGCTTTGATTTCAAATTGAGCTCATCTCCCTTCAAGCTGGAAGCCAGGAAATCAATACGCTTCTCGCACGGAATGTTTCAGAGGAAGCCGGCAGGCTAAGCCTCCTGCTTGTTCCAGCCCTGCGTTCTTGTACGAGTGTGGCTTTCGTTCGGCTGGGCAGATGATACTTGTCTGTATTCCAGAGACTGAAGCACCCACGGGACCAAACGAAATGTGACCTTTGCCACAGGGTCACTGCCAGGACGTGCGGGCATATGCCAGCTGTCAATTCACTCTGATTAACGAAAGCATGGCCCAGTTGGAGTCATGATCATGGCGTGGGGAGGAGGGGATTCTCCCTTTGTTGCCCCTCTCCCCATTTCCCTGACCTGAAATGGCCCCACTGGAGACCTGCACATGCCCCACTAGAGAGCTGCACATGCAACAACTCAGTGCGCGTGCAGCCACCTGGGTAGGTATATATCAACTCCCCTTAAACTGCATGTGGAGGAGCGGGGAATCAAACCCAGCGCTCCAGATTAAACACTACTGCTGCGAATATGGTGATGGCAGCTAGAGCTATTTATGCAGCAATATGGGGAAGTGCTATCTGTCCAAGGTTAGAAAGCTGTAATGGTAAAATGGCTGAAGACGCTGTCGTGACCCAATTAACATCATATCTGAAAAACAGATTGATTTCAGTGTTCGAGACACGATGGAAAGTCTTCTATGAGAGCAGGCTAAACCAGTAATGAGAAACATTTTTTTAAAAAAAAATTGTGTAACTATATAGAGAACAAGAAGCGGTATCATAACAATTTATATCTTCTTTATTGTCTTCCTTACGATACTTGATTTATCTTGAATTATTAGCCTGAATTATAGCATAATAATGCCTTTGTTCAAATGTTAATGTGGATCCGGAGAGACGATAAGATGTACGATGGAATAAGACGTAATAATGGAAGCATCGGCAGAGCGGTAATATAGCAATAAACTTTGCTAAATATTAAGATAGTTAAGATTTAAATGAGAAGGAGACGGGGAGAATTATGTTAGGGGTTGAGGAGGAAGAGGAGAAGGAGATAATCTAGATCAGGGGTAGTCAAACTGCGGCCCTCCAGATGTCCATGGACTACAATTCCCATGAGCCCCTGCCAGCATTTGCTGGCATGGGCTCATGGGAATTGTAGTCCATGGACATCTGGAGGGCCGCAGTTTGACTGTCCCTGATCTAGATGTTTATCAATCTGTCCTGTATTGCTTTATACAATATAGTTCCTACATTTTTATGCACAATCTCTTTTTTTCTTTTTTGTTTGTTTGGATATTTCTAGGTTGATTTCTTTAAAAGAACTCATTAGTTATGTCACTTTCCCCGTCCCATCTCCGGTTTTATTGCTGTTATATTCCAATTCTCCTGCCTTCCGATGATTTCCAAGACACGTCATCCGGTGCCGTGGTGACATTTGGGCTGTAGTTTCTCATTCTTGCCATTTGAAATGATCAGCCAGACAGCACTGCTTATCGTGACCCGCAGCTGGCTGAGGAGCTGGATTCCCAAAATAGTGGGATCCATTGATGGGCCCACCAATTGAAGAAGAAGAAGAAGAAGAGTTGGTTCTTATATGCCGCTTTTCCCTACCCGAAGGAGGCTCAAAGCGGCTTACATTCGCCTTCCCATTCCTCTCCCCACAACAGGCACCCTGTGGGGTGGGTGAGGCTGAGAGAGCCCTGATATCACTGCCCGGTCAGAGCAGTTTTATCAGTGCCGTGGCGAGCCCAAGGTCACCCAGCTGGTTGCATGTGGGGGAGCGCAGAATCGAACCTGGCATGCCAGATTACAAGTCCGCACTCCTAACCACTACACCAAACTGGCTCTCAAACCACTACACCAAACTGGCTTGAGCAAGCCCCTTTGTTTCCTATCATAATAATGATTCCTTTTCCTCTGCGTGGGACCTGTGAATGGTCTTTCCAAGGCACAACAGCGACCGTGAGCAACACAGAAAAACTCTTCTCTATGCATGAAGTTCTGCATGGCACAGGGGTTTTCCCCCAATTCAGAGTAGTTAAGCAGTGGAATAGGCTACCTAAGGAGGTGGTGAGCTCCCCCTCACTGGCAGTCTTCAAGCAAAGGCTGGATACACACTTTTCTTGGATGTTTTAGGATGCTTAGGGCTGATCCTGCATTGAGCAGGGGGTTGGACTAGATGGCCTGTATGGCCCCTTCCAACTCTATGATTCTATGATTCTATACAACGATATAGGCTAGATATCAGGAAAAAAATTTTCACAGTCAGAGTAGTTCAGCAGTGGAATAGGCTGCCTAAGGAGGCGGTGAGCTCCCCCTCACTGGCAGTCTTCAAGCAAAGGTTGGATAAACACTTTTCTTGGATGCTTTAGGATGCTTAGGGCTGATCCTGCGTTGAGCAGGGGGTTGGACTAGATGGCCTGTATGGCCCCTTCCAACTCTATGATTCTATAATTCTATGATTCTATGATTCTCTGTTCCTGCATTCCCTATAATCCCTGGAAAGATCACACCCAGGACTTTGAGACCCAAATGAGACACCATTTTGACAGAAATATTTGTTTCAACCTGAACCTTTCCCCAGCAGGAGCACAAAAGTAAGGAAAGAGCAAGCCTATGGTGACCCACAAAAGCCTGTCACTCTACGGTCTTCTGAAAATTCCTCTTCCAGCTTTTCTAACCACATGACTCAGAGCTCATTGGGCTTTTTCGACTCAGCAGGAAGGCCTATTCAAAGGTGAGTGGATCAACCCCCCCACACCCTCCCCAAGCCAGCGGAGTAATTGACAGTTGATCTATAACTCGGCAGTTAGCTGCCGGGGGAAGATAATTGCTAAGTTGCTAAGAGGACACTGAACCTAATGGAATGGAAGTCACCGAACCGTCTGGTGTGGAATCGGAAGGGTTAACATGAAATCCAAGCCTAGAAGAGAAACCGGCAAGCAGACTGTAAAACATGAGTGGCTGGAAGGTCTCCAACTGCATCAGGAGCACGGAAGGAGGAGAGGGGAGGAGGGTAGACAAAACCATTGCACCAACATGGATGATAATATTGAGCAACTGCTGTTGAGCATGAATTGGGGCGATTAATTCAATAAGGGCATGGCCAGTAGGTAGGCAAATGGGGTTCCCTGCAGTCCCAGACCCGGAGAAGCCATTTTTCTGTGATGTGGATCCACGGAGTGGACAGACTCCATATGAATGGTGGACTATGTGACCGTATGGGTCTTACTGAATTGGCTAGTCCTGCGTAAAGGTGGTGAAGGGAAAGTAGGATGGACTGTGGGGAAGAGATGGTTTAGGGAAGAAGAAGACAGGTGCCAGGAAGTCTATGGATCATGGTGCCTGTATATACCCTACTGGGCATCATTGCTCTATTGAGTTTATTCTGTCCCGTAGCCCGAGGTGACTAGCCAGTTTGGTGTAGTGGTTAGGAGTGCGGACCTCTAACCTGGCATGCCAGGTTCGATTCTGCACTCCCCCACATGCAACCAGCTGGGTGACCTTGGGCTCGTCACGGCACTGATAAAGCTCTTCTGACCGGGCAGTGATATCAGGGCTCTCTCAGCCTCACCCACCCCACAGGGTGTCTGTTGTGGGGAGAGGAATGGGAAGGTGACTGTAAACCGTTTTGAGCCTCCTTCGGGTAGGGAAAAGCGGCATATAAGAACCAACTCTTCTTCTTCTTCTAGCTGTCAACAAAGAGTGACCAACACAACCCAAACTCCTCATATCCTACCCGATCCCTTTAACTGGGGATGCCCAGGATTGAACCTGGGACCTCCTGCATGCCAAGCAGATGGCCCACCATGGCCCTGCATTAGCTCATTCCAGCCATGCTTGACTTTATCTCAGAAAGGGTGGATGCATCCAGGTGACCATATTGCTCCTTTCAACAGTCTTGGTGGTCTGAGCAAAACAGGAATGTTTTTATAGCTAAAGTTTCCGCTGGGGGCAAACGCCACTGTTCAAGAGGGAAGACATGAATGCATTTTCATTTTGTGCCGTGATATCAACATGCGCTATTAAAAGTCTGGTGTTGTGATAGGCACCATTGAACTGCTATTTAAAACATAATAGGGTCCCTTAAATCTATGGGATTGCCGCTGGTTGCCAGCGGGAAATTTTTTATTGCTGTTAATACATAGATAGGAGCCACTGCTTCCCATGGAGGGGTGTAAAGTAAATCAGGGCCGCTAATTTTAAGACCTAAGCAACAGAGAGCTGCCAACAAGATGTTCATAAATAGCTCTTCCTTTTTTCTTTCTTTCTTTTTTTTTGCCATGAGTACAGCCAGAGCTCCTAAAAGTCAGCCAACTGGGTCTTCCGAAGGCTACCTGTAAATATAACAATAAAACCCTCCTCTTTGCAAGAGCAATGAGAGGCATAATGCAAATAAAAGGAAGCCATGTATAAATTATCGCCGTCTTGGAATAGTAGTTATATTGGCTAGAAGTATCACTTCACAACATAAAGTCCCAAGGTCTAAATTAGCAGGTTCCACATAGTGGATTGTATGAGCATCCACAGTTTTGGAGGATAATTGTTGAAGTCAAGTCTATGATAGAACCCTCATTTGACCATTTGGCCATCACCTTGCCAAAAAAAAAATGTCCTACTGTGGAACTAGATAGAAACCAGGATGATGAAAAATAAAACCCATACACAGTAAATTAGTATAGAGTTACATTTTCTGCTGGATTTTAATGGCAGATGATTCTTTGTTGGGAAACTGAATTTCTCAGTCTAGTCCCACTTGCCACTCAAGGTGGGGAGAGGAAGGTAATGGTTAGCTGCTTTGAGATCTCTTAAGGAAGAGAAACGTGGGGTATAGAAACCTACCCTTCTGCTGCGGTTGCTTCACTACCAATTAAAATATATATTTTTGGTACGGAGATGTAGAAAAATGACAGATAGCCAGATAGCCTCATGGTCAAATTATATGCCAGAAGATGTAGTGATGAACATGAGAAAAGATAGCTTTGAAAAGGGATGTAGACTGATCCATCTATGGCTACTTGCCAACTCTCCATTTTTATAGGAAGTAGAACTCTGAATACTAGCAGGCAACATCAGGGAATGTTCCCAGTTTGTTGGCCCTCCAAGGCAATTGGTTGGCCATTGTGTGGTCTAGATGGACCACTAGTCTGGTCCAGCAGGGGTCTTCTTCTACTTCCATTTGATTGTAGTAGGGCCTAACTCTGACTGGTCTTGGGAAGAGCAGACAAGGAACATTAGTTGATCTTGGCCATGGGTGGAAGCAGCACCATGGGAGGCTTCTGTGGGCAGGAGGGGTAGGAGATGGTTGAATGGAGACTGCTGCTCCACAGAATCATGGTAGACCCAGCCCTGTCCACCTCTTAATAAGTCTTGTCATAGAAACATAGAACCATAGAGTTGGAAGGGGCCATGCAGGCCATCTAGTCCAACCCCCTGCTCAACGCAGGATCAGCCCAAAGCATCCTAAAGCATCCAAGAAAAGTGTGTATCCAACCTTTGCTTGAAGACTGCCAGTGAGGGGGAGCTCACCACCTCCTTAGGCAGCCTATTCCACTGCTGAACTACTCTGACTGTGAAAAACTTTTTCCTGATATCTAGCCTATATCGTTGTACTTGTAGTTTAAACCCATTACTGCGTGTCCTCTTCTTTGCAGCCAACGGAAACAGCATCCTGCCCTCCTCCAAGTGACAACCTTTCAAATACTTAAAGAGGGCTATCATGTCCCCTCTCAACCTCCTTTCCTCCAGGCTGAACATTCCCAAATCCCTCAACCTATCTTCATAGGGCTTGGTCCCTTGGCCCCAGATCATCCTCGTCGCTCTCCTCTGTACCCTTTCAATTTTATCAATGTCCTTCTTGAAGTGAGGCCTCCAGAACTGCACACAATACTCCAGGTAGGGTTGTCAAATGAAGCCCTCTTCAACAAAGGTCTTCGCATTGTTATGCCAAAACTGTGAAGGAAAGACCTCTTCCAAGAAAACATGCCTTTCCCCTTTGAGATTCGGGGATGCCAGATGTTCCAAGCTGGCCATTGCATCTGGCTGGCATCATCTAGAGAAGATGCCCTGCAGTTTTTGATCATCCTTTGAGGCATGGCGACGCAGACATCGAAACAGGCACAGTCCCTCGTAAGCCGCTCTGTCTCTCATTGCTCAGCCAACCGGATCCAGATTGGCACCGTGCTAAATTCTCTTCCCTGAGTCCATTAGGAACGTCAATCTCCCCGGCTTGCGCAGCACCTGCCACAGAGTTCTGGAACAACATGCCGTTGGAGGAATCGCTTTCTCCTCTGCAAGCAGCATCGTGTCTCTCGTAGCCTGTGGGGACTGACAGATGGGGACTCCGCCACGGCGCACATGTGTCCAGTTCTGTCAAGGACAGCACATTAACGTTCACTCTTTCGCTCTGAGCTGCCAAGGGGAGCCAGCGTTTAGTCGAAGGGCTGTGTCTCAGTGGCCGAGCATATGCGTCTCCCCAGTTTCAATCCATGATGACATCTCCAGCTAAACAGTCTCTGGGAAGACGTGCTTCTCTGGCTGACCCCTGGAAAGCAGCTGCTAGTCAGAGTCGACAAACCTGGGCTTAGATCGGTGGTTCTCAACCTTGGGGTAGGGACCCGTTTGGGGGTCAAATAACCCTTTCACAGGGGTCGTGGCAGGGACAGCAGCTTGGCTGGGTGGGGGCGCCATCTACTCAACAGACTTGTGGGGTAGATCGAGATAGAGCGTTCGTCTGTCTTGAGCAGGGGAAAAGAGTGAGATCAGCATGGTGGGACAAGAGGCAGAACTGAAATGAGAAACCCTGGGGAAAAAACAATGTATATACAATCCTGAACAATGGATCTTCATGCCATTGGTCAGTTTTGGTTTAATTTCTGAGAAAGAACCCTTGCGTAATTTTATGGTTGGGGGTCACCACAACATGAGGAACTGTATTAAAGGGTCGCAGCATTAGGAAGGCTGAGAACGGGATCAGGAGACATTAAAAAAGGTCAGGCCAAACACGATCCTTCTGGGCTAGAGAGAAAAGAGGCAAAGGAACTAGAGTTTCCAACTTCTGCATGGTGTCTGGAGATCTCCTGGCATTACAACTGATCTCCAGGCCAGAGATCAACTCATCTGGAGAAAATGGCCACCTTGGAAGGTGGTCTCTATGGCATTGCGCCCCACTGAAACCACTCCCCTTCCCAAACACCATCCTTCTCAGGCTTTGCCCCACAAATCTCCAGGCAATACCAAGCCTGGAGCTGGCAACCATCCCCACAACACACTTCCAGGGGGCCTTTGTGCAGTGACCAGCCAATCACAGAATACTTAGGAAAACCGCTGGGGGATGGCTGCCATGTTGGTGTGGATTGACAAGCATCTGGCCAGTCTCTGCTAGAAATAAAATGTGGGACTAATGAGACCTTGATAGACCAAAGCAGTCCTTATGTCTTAATGAAAGGCAACCCAGCCCAGCCCTGTCGTTCAGGGGGATTCTCAGGGTGAGACATTGTAAAGCTTCCTTCCCTCCAGATGAACCAGACTCATTTTCTTGGCATTGTCATTGTAATGAAGTACAATTAGTACAGGGTGTCCCTGTCCTGGTGCATAGGTAGCAAAAACAGAGTAAAGCATCTTTATCTGGAGTAATGGCACGAGGGTGGGGGGGAACGGAAGGCAATTTAAAGATACGGCACGGAGAGGAGAAATGAACAAAGAGAGGATGGAAATTATATCGGAGCATCATAATCACAGATGGCTTACCTTCAGGGAATCGGTATTCCTAAAATGGACTGACCTTCCCTTAATTGTACATTAAACTGCTGACAAGGTGACCCAAGTAGAAATAGGATACATAATTATTTTTCATTTTTTCTTAATTAAAGTAAAATGACAATCCATTTATATTTCAGGATTTTTTCCCTCCATCTCCCCATTAACAGTTATAGGGGAGAAATTGCTTCAATGAACGGCCCTTTTATGTCCTTGAAGAGATCTTCTGTTCAGTGAAAATGCAATTTGTCCTAAGGTGCTCTAAGAGTTTGATTAATTAGGGGCCTGGAGCATGGAAGTGTACAGAGAGCACATCGGTAAGAGAAACAGTGATGAGCTTTGCGCTGGGTTACCTGGAAAGAGACAGTCCTGGCAAGCTCTACACAAGTTGTAAATGGTTATTCTAATTTAATTAACACCTGAGCATCTGCAGTCTTTTACACCCAGAGAGCATCTAGCAGCCTTTGGGTTGGATCCAGGCAACTTTTCAAACAATTTCCTCAAATTCCTCTCCTCTCCTTACTACAGACTTCATTCTACCTGGATTTTGTCACTCCATGTCCCATGATCTTCAGGCTTCCAACCCCCAGAGACTAATGGGGACAGGACTTAACATAATGGCATTCGACTCCACTGTGAGGTCACTTCACAGAATCATAGAGTTGGAAGGGGCCATACATGCCCTCTAGTTCAACCTCCTGCTCAATGCAGGATCAGCCTCAAGCATCCAGGATAATTATCTGTCCAGCCACTGCTTGAAGACTGCCAGTGAGGGGGAGCTCCCCACATCCTTGGGGAGCCGATTACACTGCTGAACTGCTCTGGCTATGAAAGTATTTTCCTGTTAGAAGAAGAAGTGGTGTTGGGTTTTATATGCTGCTTTTCTCTACAAGAAGGAGACTCAAAGCGGCTTACAATCCCCTTCCCTTCCCTCTCCCCACAACAGATATGGGTAAGTGAAGTTCAGAGAGCCCTGACATTACTGCTCGGTCACAACAGCTTTATCAGTGCTATGGGGAGCCGAAGGTCGCCCAGCTGGTTTCATGTGGGGGAGCAGGGAATCAAACCCAGCTCACCAGATCAGAAGTCCACAGACCTAACCACTACACCAAGCTGATATCTAGCTAGTACCGTTCTATGTGTATTTTAAAGCCATTACTGTGGGGCCTATCCTCTGCTGACAATAGGAATCACTCCCTGTCTCTACTCCAAATGACAACCTTTCAAATCCTTAAAGAAAGCCATCATGTCCCTTCTCAGCCTCCTCTTTTCCAGCCTGAACATTCCCAAGTCCCTCAGCCATTCCTCTCAGGGCTTGGTCCCCAGGCCCTGGATCATTCTCATCACTCTCCTCTGCACCCTCTCAGTTTTGTCCACATCCTTTTTGAAGTGACGTCTCCAAAACTGCACACCGTACACTTCTGTCATTGTAAACAGAAGCAGTGCCACCATGTCCAAGGATACTGAAATTCTACTGGTTTTTTTTCTGTAGTTTTGGATGAATCCTAGAGTGCCCTGATGTCCCTTCTGGTTATGCAGATGAGAGTGACATAAGGGTGTTGTGTGACACTGTGTGACCATTTCTATCCACTGTGGCTAGCCTTCCCACCCTGTCTTCAGCACAGCTTTTTTAGATGGTCAGGGGGAAGCCCTCTTCCTGCCCTTTCCCACAGTGGTAAAAGGTCATTGGATCCAACACATCTTAATTACAGCTGGCACACCCAGAGACCTTCTTATCGTATTTTTTTGAGGCATGCTTTTGAACATTGAACTTCCCTCCCGTGTTCTGCATGGTTTTAGTATGTGTGTACTCATGCAGCAAGTATTTACATTATCCCTCTTTCAGAGGGCAACCATGGTGCTGGTAAGAAAACATGGAAAGCACTCCCCATGCACAAGGTAAAAGGCAACAACTGAAAAGAACTACTCTCCCCCTTCATATGCCTTCTTAGTTTATTTAAGTGTTCCTCCTAATGCCTTCCAGCCTCCATTGTCTGCCTATAGCCGCCCACCTCCAAGATATCTGTCTGCCCTGAGGCCTTCCTTCAGAGCAGTGCCCCCTGTTGACTTATTTGTTCCTTGCAGTGATCAACCATAAACTCACAGTGGAAAGAGGCAATCTTAGATCAAAGGAGTTGGTGCACCATAAAACCTGCTACAACATGTTTCTTCTGGTTTCGAGGCCATTTTATCAGATGTATGAAATGCACCATAGTTGTGCCATACATTTGCTAGCGATGAAGCCTGTTCTGCAAAAAATACAACAGGCACTAGAAAAGTGTGGTCATTAAGGGCTGTCCAGAGCCCATTGTCCAGGCAGGTGATTTCTATTGGCACGGCACAGTGTCTGATAAACTCGGTCGCCAGCCTCCAGATGGGGACTCCTGGAATTCAAACTCATCTCCAGATGACAGAGACCAGTTCCTCCAGATAAAAGGGCTGCTTTGATGGCAGAGTCTATGGCATTATTCCCCACAGAGACCCCTCCCCAAACCTCACCTTCCCAAGGCTGCATCCCCAGTTTGCCAGCTTTTCCCCCAACCCAGAGCTGGCAACCCTAGTGAAAAATCTGTGTGTGGGCTGACCTAGATAGAGAGGTCTACGTGTATTTTAACCCAGGGTAGAGTGACGCTGCTGGATGGAACCGTGCATGGAAGTTTTCCCCAGCAGCTTGGGGTTGGCTCCATGTTGGTGTTAGAATCATAGAACCATAGAGTTGGAAGGGACCTCCTGGGTCATCTAGTCCAACCCCCTGCATTATGCAGGACACTCAAACCCTCTCGCTCGTCCACTGTCACCTGCCACCCCTTTGTGACTTCACAGAATCAGTGTTAAAGGGCAAATAATCGGGAGGCTTCATGACACAGCAAAGCAAACTGCCTTCCCAAGCGAACAAATCAAAATAAATGGGATCGTTTCCGAAACGAGACAATATGATTTTTGGGAGAAAAGGGCAAACATAATTAAAATTATTTCTACTCCAAAAATTCAGTCCTCATCACGGGCGCTGCCGCTGCGTATTCCCAATGCAATTTTTATTCTAAGTTGGGAGGAAAGTATCTGTGAGCCCTGAAAACTAAGTTTACTGCGGGAGAGTGTGCAGGTTGCTCTGTGAGGCGGAAGGAGTATAAATTAGACGCCGAATTTCACTTGTATTGGTAACAGGCCGTCTTCTTGCCACACTGTGTACACTGGGAAATGAACAGTGGTGTTTGGTCGTTGGAGACTAATTACTAAATCTTAAATACAGTGGTTAAGTCCTGATGGGAAAATACCCAGGGTTTGGGAATACCAAGACTTCTTTCAGACTGTAGGGTAACAGATGCTCGAGAAAGCCATCAGAATACAAATGTTATTTCACTGTTCAGCAAAATTAATTCACTTCATCTTGTTAGTTTTTAAACTGTCATGCATGAATAAAAAAGAGAATTACAAGATATAAACAGAGTACAACTTTCAGTCAACACGTATAAATTTAAAAAAGGGGGGGGAGGATTGACGGGAAAGGGTTGGAGGATTCTAGATACTTTCACAGTTAACTTTAATTCTGTTTTAAAAGAAATTGTTTAATTTTGATAAGGGAAGGAGGGCTGGATGAGATTGCTTGCTGCCCTCTCAGGAGACCAAGGCTCAAAGGGCAGAGTAGCGTCCTGGGAAAACATTGGCTGAGCTTCTATGATGTCATGGAATGCCCTGGGAAAGAAGGGTCAAGAGGTGGTAGAATTGCTAACCAACCTTCCCCAGCAGCTCCTGTTTTCTGTTATGGCAGCCAAGGGAGAAAATTAATCTAAAAAATGGCTGTCAGGCGATACCTGGAAGTGGAACTAGTCCTCTCTAGGAATCGCCAATAATTCTTATGGTTTCTAGAGAAGTATGAGGTCACTTTTGGAATTTTTCTAGAAGTAATATCACCCCTGGTCAGGAACCTGAAGGTTGAGCAACAAATATATATTACAATTAAAATACAAATATGTATTATTAAGTGCATATTATTAAGAGCAGCCTATATATAACAATTAAAGTACAAATATCTACTATTAAGTGCACATGAAGAAAATTAAAAACATTAAAAGATAAGACAGTCTGTGTAATATATAATGAAAAATAACTTTCTTTTGGTTTATGTATAAGGATGCACGCACTCAGGATTGAACCTTGGCCCTGGATAGAATGCTGATTCTTTTCTACCTTGATTTTTGATAGTGAGCTCCACATCTGAAATTATTATTATATATTGTTGTGAGCTTCATATTTTATTATTCTTATGCCGCCAACCAAGTCTTAGGGCAACGTCGTACTATTATAGGTGTGCATCTAGTTTCTTCGACCACTGATGAGTTGAACCACGCTTGGTCTGTGGTTATATCGTGTGCAACCAGTGAGAATGTACGCGTAGCACTAAACAGACTGTGTCCTTCGCTTCATTGTTGCTTTTCATCTTATTCATGCGCCCGTAATAATTAATGTTTGTATTTTAATTTTTATACATATATATGCAGCTCCGCCATGGAGCTCCCAATTTAGGTTTTGTTTTTCATCAGTGATGTCACCCCACTGTCAAAGGCACCCTTTCATGCCCGCCTATGGGTGGGTAATATAAGAAGGCGTTGCCTGTTTTGAACTAGAATGGACGTGAAGAGTGACGCTTGGGCTTTGACTTGAGCTTTCTGCTTCTTTCGGAACGGCAGCCTCTTCTGAATACAGGCATCAGCGAGGAAAAACCAAATGCAGACGTACGCCTCAGCAGGCGTACAGGGAGGCTGTTGATTAGATAAGACAGGGAAACAAACAGAGGGCTCACCTGAGAATAAGCAGATTATATTAAGACTCTGCAAACATTTCCAAGCTGCCTTGCGCTTGAGGGCTCTAGGACTTTGGTGTTTAGTGGTTAATTGCTCTCCTGGGGTGATGGTGGTGGAAAGGGAGGTCAGCGTGCAGCCAGCTTATGGCTGATGGAGCACACAAGATCTGCAGTGTCCATGATTCAGCAGGACATGAAGAAAAGCCCACAGGGGGCAGCGGAGATGTGTAGTTAGCACGGTTAGATTAATTACTTCTGGGTATTTGTCAAATGACCTCCCCCAGCATCCTAACTGGTTCAGATGGAGACTTCCTGCTACTTGGGGCATTCTTGCTCCCTTTTTGTCTTCAGATGATGAAGAGCGTTAGTCAGTTAGACAGTTAGGACTCTCTCCTACTTTCAGTTCTCAATAAAGCTGGTTATTCTTTCAGCAGCAGGTGCTTCGAAACCTCCTTTGCATAGTTAAATTTGGCCAACAATGGCAACCCCATATGGTTTTCAAGGTAAGAGGGATAATAATAATAATAATAATAGTAGTAGTAGTAGTAGTAGTAGTAGTAGTAGTAGTAGTAGTAGTAGTAGTAGTAGTAGTAGTAGTAATAAATTTTATTTATAGCCAATCCTTCCTCGAGGGCTCAGGGCTGGTAACAATGTTTTAAAAACCATGGAGCAAGCAACATATGGGGAGGTGGGAAACTTTTGACCACTGATAACAGGCAGTTTGGTCTCTCCCTGTGTTTTTGTAAAGTACACTGAATTCTAGGGGGATTGATTGGCTGTTTTGACAAAGGATTATCATTGGCTGTATTTGGTTGTGACCCAATCTACTGATGTAATAGAATTGATTTTTGCTATATATTCCCTGTCATGTAAGGAGATCATAGTCTGAGGAAGAGTGCTTGCACTTGAAAGCTCACGCCCTGAATAAATCTCTGTTGGTCTTAAAGGTGCTACTGGGCTCTCATTTTATTGGGCTACTTCAGACCAACACAGCTACCCATTTGAAACTATAAAACATTAAAATCCACAATAGGTCTCTTAATTCTAACTGCCACCACTTTTCTTACAGCTATAGATCAAGGTTTTACATTCTGGTGTAAATTTAGCTGGCGTTTCGAACAGAGAGGCTAGGATTTCAATGATGCTTTAGGCCTGGTGGAACAGCCCTGTCATGAAGGGCCCATGGAACTGTCCAAGGTCCTGCAGCATCCTGCTCTCACCAGAGAGTGTCGCAACAGGCAGGGGCCAGGGCTCAAAAGGCCCTGGGCCTAGCCATTTTGATGTCTTTGAGGCTGGGCATCTTGAGCAGATTTTGCTCTCTGGATCTTATGTTCTTTGGGGGGGACATCCTGGTCAGGGCTTGGCCCCTTGGACAGAAGAGTGAATACTGGAAAGAAGAATCCCACCCCAATAATAGTAGCACCATGGAGGGAGGGGGAAGTCATTTTTTCTTCAAGAAGACAAAGAGTTGGTTCATATTCCCCACTTTTCACTACTCAAAGCAGTCTCAAAGCAGTTTACAATTGCCTTCCCTTCCTCTCCCCACAATAGGCTATGAGGTAGCCTATGAGGTAGGTTAGGCTGAGAGAGCTCTGACAGGACTGCTCTGTAAGAACAGATCTAACAGGACTGTGACTAGCACATGGTCACCTAGCTGGCTGAACGTGAAGGAGGAATAGGGAAACAAACCTAGCTCTCCGCCGTTCTTAACCACTACATCAAGCTGGCTTTCATGGGTTTGATGGAAGAGTACTTCCTCTGAAACCCTCAAATGGCAAGGTCTTAAGAGGTCAGAGGGATTTACCATGTTATCATGTGAAGCCAGGGAGACACATATCTATGAGATGTGTGTGTAAATCAGGCCTGTTTCCTCTGAGGATGTCAAGCATAAAAGAGAACTGATTTTCTGCAACGTGATCTGAAGAAACTGCTGGATTAGGTGTTAATGTCCAGTGATGGGGAGCCAGGGGTGATAAATGCACAGCCTGAGGGTCATTAACGCAAGAGGGGCACCTCCCAGGGATGTGAGAATGAAATGCTAAGATGCATTTATGATTTTGCTGCCTGTTGCCTCAAACTGCTTTCTAACCGATTGTTTATTAGCTTTCCCTATGCTGGTCTATGACCGTCATAAAGATCTGACTGATACTAGGATGCAGAATATTGAAATATAGATTGTTTTATTGAACAGTATGTTATCAAAGACATCCAAAGTACTATAGAGTATGCCATAACACTCAATGCTAGAATACTAGAGCAAGGGAACCTGTCAAGTCAGGCAGCACTAAGTATTGCCAGGGAGCTAGAATTTAGAATATTGTGAGGATCTCTGATCACTTCCAATAACCTACCTTCATTTAGGGGGAAAAATGGTTTATTGAGGGAAGGCAATTAGCTCACCACGGGGTCCTTGCTAAGACTGGGGATCTTAGGCAATCGCCTCACTATCAACCCCGAGCCCCCAGCCCCTCCCAGTGCTAAACAGTTTGGCCCAAAATGACACTTGTTGATGAATTAGGCATCCTGGCTAATAAATGTTTTAAACATATAAGTATTAGTTATAAGAATGTTACAGCAAAATGGAATTCCCGCCCCCAGGAAGGAGCACGGAAATATATATTGCTGAGACTTTTCATTCTAAAATAAGGTACAGATCATTCCCTCTGCAAGAGTTCCTCCACTTTATATTTCAACATATCTTTCCTGCCTTAAAATCTGGATTTTATAGTGGTTCTTTGCCCCCAGAATCATTGTGGATTATTAGGAATAATACCTTGAATTATCCAAAAGCAGGAGAAATGATGTTAGAACTTGCTCTACGAAGACAATAGGAAATGGCCACAAGAGCAAATTATGGGGGGTCTTAAGTTGCAATTAAGGTTAAAAGTACTTCCTTGATAGATACTGTGTAAGTGCAAGACTGCACTCCTTTTATACTGAACACACACACACAGTGGGTTTAGAGTTAAGACCAGTGGAGTTAGATTTTGGAACAGAGAACATGACTTAAATGCCCATATAATCACTGGTCTTGCCTTCCGTGTTTATGTTATATGGCTGGCTCTAATTTTGGATCTAATCCTGCATTTCTTGGTCTCTCCTAGGAATTGCTTGCAATGTTCAACTTGGAACTGGCCTTTTGTGGCTTGGCTTTCTGGGGCCGGGATTGTATAATGCTGATATGAAAGATTGGATTGTGTCATACAGGCAAACAAGCTGGCAGAGTTCCAGCTGCTGTGGGAAGTTTGATCCTAGGCTACCAAGTTCTAAAGCAGGCAGCTAAATTGTGCAAAAAGTACATTACTGGAGAATGTGAAAACATCATAATCATACAAAGATAACCTTAACAATGCATACAATAAGAGCTCATCCATATAAGGGATTTTAAGATCATTTCATAGAGCAACAGTGAAATTAGAGAATTAAATATTTTAAAAGAGATTTTTGGAGTCATTGAAAAAACAAGAGACATTAAAATCTCAGAAGAACTTGTAACAAAATAGGCTCTTTGTATCTACCCTGCAAACCTTAATGCTAGCAAAAGTACCGTAATTTCCATAAGAATGAAAAAATGGCAAACAGGCCTCTTTGCAAATAATTCTAGCTTTAAGTAAAAGGCTGCTTTGAGATCTGGAGAGGGGAAATGGCTTAACACAAGGAACAGCACTGTGTGTTCCTTGACTTGTCCCAAAATAGTATAATTTTTGTGCCCGCAGCTTAAAAAAAAAGAAGTAAAAACTGAACAGTGCAAAACAGAAGAAGGGACATACAAGGCATGCCTTGCAAACTGCACTGAACAGCTGACACAAGACTTAGAGAAATGTGCATGGCAGCAGGTCTCAAAAGTCCATCTGAGCACTTGCTGTAATGCTTATGAGGGATGCATTCCTTGCCCCTAGCTAATATTACTCAAGGCCCCAAGACATCACAGCCTTGTCCACCTCAGGGTTCATAGCACAGAGGGGGAACCAGAGAATAGCCTAAATATATTTCTGTATTGAACGGGAGACATAACCCCCCCCCTCACAGTCAGTGTTTGCCTTTGTTTCCTGTATCTTTGCCAGTCGCCAGAAGCGTCCCTGATTACTCAGGCAAGCTCCATATGACGGTGCTGGAATTCTGTGACTGGAACCCTAGACCTGTAAACTGGCCCTAAGAAACAGCCATGGATGATATAGATTGGTGGAGGAGGAAAGGATTGGAGGCACTTTCTTCCCTATTGGGGCCTATAGCAATCAGAGGGCATTTCGATTCAGGCAAATGAAATGAGGGAGAATTAAACTTCCATCTACTAGGGGCTGCTTTTATGCTTGAAGTGCATCTTTGGAGTTCCACTCACAAAACCTACCAGCATAGCAGTCCGGAAGTGTCATTTTTCCTCCTGCCTGCTTGCCCACCCTATTCAGGCCACCTACTGTTTCCCAGTAGCATTCCAGATCAAGTTTAAGGTCTCGGTACTAACCTTCAAGGCCATACTAGGCCTGGGCCAAGTGTACCTGAAGGACCACTCTTGAGACCAGGACAAGCAAATAAAATCATATGGGCTTCCTTCCCTCTTCAGAATAAAATCCCACCACTGAATACTGAACAAATTGAGAAATAGCAGGTAAATTGGCTCATTTGGTGCATTGATAGTTTTTATTGTATTTTAAACTGATTTTAACATGTTGTAAACCTCCCCGAGCCTGTCCACAGAGAGGGGCAGTATATTAAATAAGTAAGTAAGTAAGTAAGTAAGTAAGTAAGTAAATAAATAAATAAATAAATAAAATATGAACCAGGACCAATCCTGCTTAGCTTCTGAGATCTGATGAGATCAGGCTAGCCTGGGCCTTCTAACTTTAGCTGTGCAAGGCAGTATGATAGGAGGAATGCATAATTATATTTCTCAAGGATTCTCATCTCCTCTCCTCTCCTCTCAAGTACCCCCCCATTCTTTCTTGGGATATATTACCCTGCTTACTGCCAGTTCTGCAGGCCAGACTGAAGATGGCTTGGGTGTGAGAGTTTCACCTTTTTATGATGTTCTAATAATAAACAAAGGGTAGCTGGAGGCTGGAGGGAAGAGGAGAGTGGGCACATGGGGGTCAACTGGCTCTTTGCCTTCTCCCCCAAGTCACCAGTGGATTCAGCTACTACAGGTCTTCTTTGAGGGCCAGCGTGGTGTTGCAGTTATGAGTGGCAGCCTCTAATCTGGAGAACAGGGTTTGATTCCCCATTCCTCCTCCACATAACCTGGGGCTAGTCACAGAGCTGTTCTCGCAGAGCAATTCTGTCAGGTCTGTCTCAGCCTCACCTACCTAACAGGGGGAGGAGAGGAAGGGTAGGCAATTGTAAGCTGCTTTGAGACTCCTTCAAGTAGTAAAAAGCAGAATGCAAAATACCCCAGCTCTTTTCTTTCTCTGCTTTGTGTGGGATCTGCTGAAATGAAAGAATGAAGGATTCTGTAGGTACTGGATAATTTTTCTTGGGGTGCTGATATGAACTTTGTAACTTGCTGAAGTTTATTCCAAACCTAGGACTCTGAAGGCTATGAAATTATTTAGGGTTTGTTCGTTTTGCACCACATCTTTGTTTTCTGTTTTACACGACGGTGGCTTTTCTGAGGCTTAGATGAATTACCTTGTACAGTACACTTGACTGAGCAGCTGCATTATGCATTATTTTCCCCTTTCGAAGAGTGCTGTTTGTGAGTTTCTGCTTGAATCCCCCAAGCACAGCATGCAAGTAAAAAATTGCCGGCCTGTCACCTTCCACACAGTCACTCTGAGCAAAACAGCCTTCGTCCTGCCCTTCCTGTGTACTTCTGATTGTTTGCAAATAAGCACTGCATTAAGAACAAGCCTAATGCTGGGAAAACAAGGAGAGGCATTTCTGCTTGGGTACCACCTGCATGGCTTCCATGCAAACATTTCTGTGAGGAGAGGCAAACTTGGACTAAGAGACAAGATACAGGAATGCTGTGATAAAGCAACATTAAAAAAAATGGTGCCTTTCCACTCAATGCAGCAAACATTTAAAAAAACCACTGGAACAATTAAAACTACAATAAAACTTATTAAACAATTCAATTAAAACACTTGAACAACACTAAAATAGAACACAGAATACCTTTATTGGCATAGTAAACAATACAATAAATCAGTAGAAGAAGAATAGTATGATAAAATAATATATACAATCCTTCAAGTACTTTATAAAGCTGTAGGTGCTAAAGTACGAGGTGGTCATAATGTGATGTGCAGATTGTAATGGGGTTTACAGATGTTTGTTAGCCAGTATAGACTTGAGATATGAGTGATTTACCCTTTGAATTTTTAATAATACCTTAGCCACCTGTTGGATGATCTCCAGATCACTTTCATCTAAAATTTGATGTTTTATTTGGTTCACATCTGCACTAGTAAATTTCAGTTTTTTCCAATATTTGACTAGTTGTTTTTCCAAGTGGAGAAACAGGGACACTCTGCCAATATAGGTGATATAAAGTATCAGGAACACCACATCCATGAAGACACCACCTTTTGGTGAAAGGAGTATCCAAAAGACAGCCTCTGGACACATTGAAGGGGAGGATATTTAGGTTTGCTAAAAGAAAGGCTCTGTTTAGAGAAACAACACTAAATGGAGGGCAAGTAAGTGTTATTGGAGGTGAGTCATACAAAACACAAAAGTCTTCAGCGGCTGGTAAAAAACACCAATAGAGAGAAACAGATGAATCTCTCTTGGTGAGGGCGTTTAAAATTCTTGGAGCTACAATGAAGAAGGCCCTTTCTCAGGTTGCCACCCATATGAGACTAGAAGTTGGGGTCAACTGAAGCAGGGCCAAAAAGGATAACTGGAGAGTACAGGGAGGTTCACATGGGGGGAGGCATTTGTCAAGATATGTTAATCCCAAGCTGTTCCAGAATCACCTTCCTCCAAGTCCTCTACCAGCATCTTTAGTTAAGGCCAGAAGCAAATCGGAAGCCAGTGCAGATGGAACCAAACAAGATATGGTCCCTATGATGTACACCCTAGGTGCAGCTTTCTGGACCAACTGTACCTTCCGGACAGTTCTCAAGGGTAGCCCGGTGTAGAGTGCATTACATTGCTGTGGGGAAAGTAATCATAATATAAAAAGCACTGGGTCCTTTTTACAACATGGCAGGTTTCTGATGGGTTCTTACTGGGGAACGTGCCCCCAATAGGATGACACCACTGAGGACTGATCAGAGGCTCTTTCCCACTCCTGTCCTCCTCTGTGCTGCTTCCTGGGACTTGATGTGAGGAGGAAGAGCTGGTAGGAGGTAAGCTGGGACAGCTATCCAGGTATGCTCTGCTATGCCCGCACTGAGCTCCCCAACCTCCTGGCTGAAGGGAGAGCTTATGGGGGGGGGGCATGCTGCTCCAGGCAGCCAGCCTCACTGACCAGCCTGCCCTCTGGTCTTGTGTGGGCCTTTCCACCTTTTATTTGCCTTTCTGCAACCTGTTTTTTAACATGAGCTTTCCTCCTAGTATGTCATAATGCATACTAATGCCATTTCTGTTCCAGTGGAAATGCTGACTTCAGCTGTTACACATGAAGGCACAAAGCTGCATTATATTGGATCAGAAGGAAATACAAAGGGGCATCCCTAAAAGCTAGATGCCACATATCAACTATGCCACTTGAAGCCACATTCCCTAGTTTCCCAATGGAGACTGAGAGATCCTCCATGAATCTATCAAATCGCCTTTTAAAACTGTTGATGGCTGTGGCCATCATTTCATCCTCTGACAGCAAGCTCCACATTTGAATCTCTCTCTTAAAGAATAGGGGTCTTTAAAATGAGATTTCTCACAGTTCTTGTTAAATCTGTGGATTCAGGGTGGACACAGACACTGGAAGTGATTCGAGCTCTTTATTAGGACCCCAGCATGATACAAACAGAAGCAGAAGCAGAACTGAACCAAAACTGAACCCACAAGGAACCCCAACTTATATACACAAGCCACACAATAGATCAGCCTTTTTCAACCTTCTGACCATGGAGGAACCCCTAAAATAATTTTTCAGGCTTTGAGGAGCCCCAGAAGTGATGTCAACTTAGCCACGCCTCCCTGTCATGTCCCCCAGAAGTGACGTGTGATACCACCACCTGCATTAACAGGCAGGTTTGAGGAGGACTGAAAGGAGGAGAGGCAGGAGGTGGGAGCAGCTATGCAGGCTCTGCCCTCTCCCATGAACAAAAACCACCAGGGAACTCCCTCACCCTTGGGAGGGGGAGCAACAGAAGCAGCCAGTTTCCTAGCTTGCAGCTGAGTACATTAAGGCAGGAAGGGAAAGGCCAGGAAACCTCTCTGTAACTCCTGCAGACCCCTGAGGGGTCCTTGGACCTCTGGTTAAGAATCCCTGCAATAGATCTTCCCACCAGTGGGCATTATTGGTTAGTTTCACTTTAAACCTATGGATCAGTGGTCAGTTACACTGCACAGTGGTCAATTACATTGCAGGCTTATGTCCTGCTTCTGACCTCAAGCTTAGTCCTCAGCTGGTCTACAGACACAACAGTGCTCACTTGTTTGAAGTACCCAGGCTGGCAATACAAATTCAGGTAGGCAGCCATGTTAGTCTGAAGCCACAGAACAGAGCTTAAGTCCAGTGGGACCTTTAAGATGAAGAAAGTTTAATTCTGGAGATGCACACTTTTTCCAGTTGGGAACTATGTCCATTTGTTTGCTGTTCAAAATATGCTAACCTTATCCTGGATTACTCGTTGACAGGTACCCACGAGGCACAGATTGCGTTATTTCCTTTCCCCTGCATTACAGCTGCTAAAATCCTGGTGAATCGCAACCATCTTGCCAATTAGCTACTGCAGCGGATGCACCTGGAAGAGCAGGGGCTCCTTTAGCTAAGTGAGAGTCTTCCCTCCTCTTCGCGGAGGCACCCAGAGGTCCATTGCGCGCGCGCACCTAATAGCGCCCCTCCAAGCACCTTCGCCTCTACCTGTCTCCTCCTTCAGTCCGACAAGGAAGTCCTCAACCAAATAGCCCTGCACTAGGTCGGTCGGCCGGCGTTCCGTCTCGCCGCGTTGCATTGGGGGATCTGTAGTTTTCGTCTCCTCCCGGCCCGCCCGTAGTGGCCGAGAACGGCTTGTTCCCTCGCCCCGGGCTCCTGCGCCTTCCCTTCAGAGCACTGGGTGTGTGCTCAGAGGGAGTCGCCGAGGGACAAACAGTTTGGGCATTGTGACTTTTAAGAGTCACCCCCCCTAAGAAACTACATTTCCCAGCCTGCTCAGGGGGACGGGCTCCCCCCTCTCCCCGTTCTTACTGCAGGTTGCTCGCCTCGGCTGCAGATGAGCGAAAGAGAAAACGGTGGAAAAGAGAAAAGAGAGAGAGGGGAGGGAAGGAAGGAAGGAGGGGGAGGGAGAGAGGAGGAGGAGGAGGAGGAGGAGGAGGAGAAGCACTTCTTGGCTGGCGAATTATGCATGCCCTAAGCGAGCTCTGAGAGAATGGCTGTGGAAGGTAAGGGCTGCCTTTCCCTTTTGCAAAGCCAGCGGCGCCCCCTCCCTCCCTCCCTCCCTCCAGGCGCGCCACCTTCCTCCCGCACCTGCCTCCCTTCCTCCGCCTTACCTGCCGGGGACGCGAACAGAAGAGGCGCTGGCTGGAAAGGGCGAAGGCATCAATCAGGCGGACGGGCGGGGGTTGGCAGGGAGGCGTTTGCACGACTGGGCGCCGGGCTGCGGCAGAGGAGACCGGGGGGCGAGCCGAGATCAGCCAGGCAGGGGCCGCTGCCCCCCCTCCCTTTCCCTTTCCCCTTTCCCTTTCCCTTCCCCCGTGGCAAGCAAAGCTGGACCTTCCCACCTGGCTGCTGCATGTTCTTGGCCTGCCTCCTCCCCTTTCCACCTGCGAGGTTTCGCCCCACTTCCTTGGAAAGGGGGTTCAGGTTCAAGTGGGGTCGATGCCAACTGCATGAGGGATCCCCCTTCTCCCCCCACCCACGTATAGTTCAGGAAGCCTTGCCTCGCCTTTAGTTTCTTCCTCAAATGCGGGTTCTTCGACCTCGACCTCCTTTGGGTCCATCCATTTTAAACAGTGCCTCTGAAAAGTGACCAGAGCAGGGCTCCTTGCCCCATATGAGCCTATGGGACCTGTTTGGGATTGGGGCATGGCGTAGTGGGGGCAGCGGCGAAATGGTAGCCGTAAAATGGCGGCTGCAGGAGGTGGAGCCAGCCGCGAAAGGTGGTCCCGGGTAACCTTCAGTCACACCGTGGAGATCGCAGCACCATGCTGGCCACTGCCGTCAAAAAGTTTTGAAAAGGCTGCCCTTTGATTCAGGTTTCCAGTGGCCAGTCAGAAGCCTTAATGGGCCCACGCACTTTCTGAAAACACTTGGCGGGCCCCAGAATTCTTTTGTGATCCACCCTTCCGACCATGGCTGAATTTGAGCTCCAGAACGTGTTTTTAATGCTCTGTTTAAAAAAAACCCAAAGTCCTGGTCCTGGATGTGTAAAGTTTAAGCAGCGTCGAGCATGTACAGAGGGCCACTTCAGTGAGGAGTTGTGGCTTTCAGGCAGGCCTTTGCTTGGGTCCTACGCAAGACCAGAAGAACAGTGAAGCATAAGCAGCTACTTCTCTGCCCCCTTGCACCCCAGGGCTTCATGCTCACCCCAGTTGTGCCCCCATGGGTTAGTGGACCTCTAGGAACACCCTGGGGGGTTGACCTGCAAAGCTCCAATGAGAGAGGAGAATTGGTGAAACTAGTCTTCTTCCTTAGTGGAATTTAAGGTAGTTTATGAAGGGTTTCCATGGCTCAGGGATAGGTCATCTGCTTGGCATGGAGAAGGTTCAGTCCCCAGTGTCTCTGGTTTGGAATGATCAAGCAGACCTCCACCTGAGACCCTGGAAAGCTGCTGCTACTCTGAGTAGACACCACTGCCTATGATGAACACCTGTCAGTAGACCTAACTTCCTGTAGCTTGAAAAGAGTAGCTGAGAGCCAGCGTGGTGTGGTGGTTAAGACTGTCAGACATTGATCTGGAGACCTGGGCTTGATTCCCTGCTCCTCCACATCAAGCCAGTTGGACCTCACAGTTCTCTCAGAGTGCTCTCAGCCCCACCTATCTCATAGGGCAGGGGAAGTCAAACTGCGGCCCTCCAGGTGTCCATGGACTACAATTCCCTAGCAGGGGCTCATGGGAATTGTAGTCCATGGACATCTGGAGGGCTGCAGTTTGACTACCCCTGTCATAGGGTGTCTGTGGTGGGGAGAAAAAGGGAAAGGTGCTTGTAAGCTGCTTTGGAACTCCTTCGGGAGTATCTTCTTTGCTACCTCTGTCTTCCAGCCATACAGTCATGCGAACTCGTGTATGCCCAGAATCCTGTGTAGAGAAGTTTGGTGCTGCTGGGCATCCAGAGCTTCCTCCATGGACAGGTAGAAAGAGTATTCTCAGGGTAGAAAGCCTGAATACCATTGGGCAGGGCCGGATTTTCCTATAGGCTAACTAGGCTTCAGCCTAGGGCCTCAAGATCAAGAGGGGCCTATATTCAAATTGTTAGCAAAATTAATATTACACTATTCTAAAAACAGTGAACACTCGCCTTTTGAGTTCAGTAGGTTCAATACTTTACTGAAGTGTTTATAGACTATTGAACAATGTTTTTGTGACAATATCTTCATTTCATGGAACTCTAGGGAGGTGAAAGGACCACATAAGTGGAATAGCCTAGGGCTTCTTTTCATGTAAATCCAGCCCTGGCATTGGGTTATTTATTGATTCATCGCTGTTTTTAATCTTATTCTTTTCAAGTAGCTCAGGGTGGCATACAGCAGTTTCCTCTTTTCCATTTTACCCTCCCATCAACTCTGTGATTAGGCTGAAAGAGAAAGACTGTGTGGCTTAAGATGACAGTGGGGTTGACCCTGGGATAATGGTCCAACACTTTAACCACCATGCTGAGCTGGCTTTGTTTGGCTCCAGAGCAGGGGTCCCCATCCCTTATGAGCCCTTAGGTACCTTTGGAATTCTGACACAGGGTGGTGCGCACAGCCACAAAATGGCAGCTGTAGGAGATGGAACCAACCACCCAGGGGGGGGAAAGAGGGGTCTTTTAAAAGATACACTGGAAAGGAAGAGTGAGAGAATAAAACTGGTTATGTGGCGGTAGCTGCTGCTAGAATGCTATTTTAATCCGCCACAGCCAACTGGATCGCCATTGGTCAATCAGAAGCCCTGCTGGTCAAGGACCCTACCCGGTGCGGCCTGCTTTCTAGAAACTTCTTGGTGAGCACCAGGAAAGGTTTCTGTGGAGGCCATGGTGCCTTGCTTTACAGTGATGCTGTTTCCTTTTCAAAGAATGGTTGAAGGGGGAAAAAAACTTGAATATTTTAACTGTGTATATATCAAACTTTAAGAAAAACCTTTCCGAAATGAATGTACCATCTCTTCTTGTCACTGCTCATCCAACCCTTTGAGAGAAAAATGGCCGAGAAAGACCGAAACAGTGTTCATATTCTATTCTTCCCTCAATACTTGAGCTCCTTATTACTCTCCATATGTTCAAATAGACACGCACACAAAAAGCAGATCCCACTGTGCTTTTCTCCTGCTGTGCCAAATATCTCCAACTGCCCTCTTGATTTAATTTTTTTCCAGAAACTCTTTTGATTCGCCTTTCCCAGTTCTCTTACCTCCCCAACCTGCCCCCGTACCCATATATACTCATAACATCCTTGAAAATGAAAGAAACCTCAGGAACCCGGCATTCAAATTGTTCGGATTTTGATGTCCCTCTCAGGAAGAAAACAACGAGGGATCTGCAGCCTGAAGACACCCTTATCATTAATATAGTTATTTGTTAATTCCACAACTCTTACAAACGTAGCCTACAGAATTGATTAAAAGCACATACAAGGCAAGATGACGCCATCAATTAAAAACGGCCCCAGAGAGCTGCTTTTCCCACACCTAAGGGCTTTTGCAGATCCCAGCGGGATTTCGGACTCCTTCTTTGAAGATTAAAGCACTGCACTCAGCATGCTGTATTACAAAGGACCTTCAAGCCTGGGGGGGGGGGGGGGCGGCAGCTGTCAGACAGCCCCAAGGCCTTTCAGCATTCAGAACCAGTCCTGTGGTTCTGAGCATCTTGTCTTATGAAAACAAACAGCAGAAGAATTAAAGGCGCCGCCAGTTTAGACAATGCAGTAAAAGCAGCAATAATGCGCAAAAGCCTCTAGAACAGGGGTAGTCAAGCTGCGGTCTTCCAGATGTCCATGGACTACAATTCCCATGAGCCCCTGCCAGCATTCGCTGGCAGGGGCTCATGGGAATTGTAGTCCACGAACATCTGGAAGGCCGCGGTTTGACTACCCCTGCTCTAGAAAAAACACAGGCAGGTGTAAAAGAACACCAATCTTTTCTTTTTAGAAGTGATAGCCATGTTGTCTGGAAAGTAAACTTTTAAACAACAACAACAACAACAAAAAAGCCCTTCAAATCCTACTTAATGAACAAGAAGTGGGTTTTTATGACCGCTCTTTTCGTTACCTTAAGGAATCTCAAAGCAACTCATGATCGACCTCTTCTTCCTCTCCTTGTGAGGAAGGTGGGCCCAAGAGAGTTCTGAGAGAACCACGACTGGCCTGAGGTTTCCCAGCAGGCTTCAGAGGGGAGTGGGGAATCAAACCCAGTTCTTCACCTCTCTTAACCACTATACCACACTGATTCATTACCCCCCCCCGGCCCATCTAGAGGGACACATATCCTTGGGGAGAGCTTGTTTCATAGCAGTCAGGGTTGTGCAGAAAAGATGGTCCCATTGGATGGAAACCCATAGAATAGACATGTTTTTGATGGACATATCCTAATGTGCAGATTTTCAAAGTCCTTGATTCTACTGCCGAAGAGGTTTTAACTTCATTCAAGTGGCCAGTTTCTTTAGCAGCAGGCCTAAAATGGTGAAGGCTAAATATCCCAAATGCCTCTGGATTTCAGTGGGATAAAACAGTGCTCTTTATGTTCTGTGAACAGTACCTTATATTTAGCAGTTCTAATAACGCTGCCTAAATGCTAGAGGGCGTCACCCCAAGGGTCAGACATGACCCAGTGCTTGCACAGGGAATACCGTTACCTTTAACTTGATCTTACTGGAGCTTGGAAGCTAAGCAGGGTTAGGTTTGGTTTGTGTTAGGTGTTACCCAAATTGCGTGGACACGTGTCCTAAAAACACGTATCTTTGAGCTTGTGGGGAATATTAGCCCAAAATGCTGCGAGAGGGGGGTAACTTAGCGTTATCGGATCGTTACCTTTGTATACGAGGTAGATTGAACCCATGAAAGGACTCAAGATGGACTAGATATATATATTGCAAAAATAACAGTCTTTATTAAAGTAAGAAAAATAATAAAAGACATAAAATACACTAACACACTAACATACAGTCGGATAGAGAAAGTAATAGAGTAGGAAAAGAGGTCTGGTATAGTTACCTTCCGTCGAGTAGAGAGGCAAGAGAGCAGCGACACGTCCTGCGTGAAGGGAGATTCCCAAGGGTCCCAAGGTGGAAAAAACTCAAAGTGATGGTCTCGGGCCACTATTTTTATGGGGTCCCAAAGGGGAGGGGACCCAAGGCTAGGGCGTGGGCGGTGTGTGTGTGTGGACATGCGGGGTGCACGTGGGTGTACGTGCAGTATGCAGGTGATGGGGTCTTCCAAGGGTCACTGCATATCCTTGCCAGACCGGAGATGTATGTGTTAATGGCTCTAGACAAAGAGTTAATGGGCTTAAGCCGGATGGCTACTGTGTATCTGTAAGGGTTTGAGGAAGAGATTCCCCTGGCAGATGGGCTTAGACAAAGAGATATGTCCAGGGTCCCTGGGGCATCCTGGCTAGAACCAAATCACTTTATCAGTAGTACAATGGGGTGGGGGGGGTCAAGAGTAGGGCATGGAGGCACCTGGATTTCCAAACCAGCAGCCGAGATCAAGCCTGGGCTTGTTCTGTGTCCTAAGATGGAGTCTGCTCTGACATTGCCCTGCCAGAGTGACTTGGTCTGTCCTGTGTCTAGCTTGCTCCCAAGTCTAGACTGTCGCACTGCTCTATAGGTTTAGGAGTACAGTGTGCCAAGGCATACAGCAGGGATTCTGCCATGCGTAACATTGGATGGGAGACCACCAAGGCACACAGGTGTTGCTGTGGAGAGGAAGGCAATGGCATGCCAGCTCTGCTCACCCCATGACGCTTCATGGCGTGGCCATGAGTCAGTTGCAGCAGTGGAGGGTTTTAATTTTAGCAAGTTGCACATACAGGTGCATTCTATTGCAGGCAGTGAATCGCGGTACCAAATATAACCGGGTGTACCTGGCATGATTGCCTGTCACTTACATGCCCTGTGCTTGAAGGTTTGCAGTTCACGGTGTGAATGGGCTTGATAGAAAAAGCAACTCAGTTTATGGAGGTATGAAATTCCTGCCTGTGATGTTTGATTTGTGAAATCTCACTGTGACATGCAAGCAAAACGCGTGCATTTTCCTTCGATGCCAGGTCAGTACACCTGTGGCCCCAGGAGTCATTGAATTACAGAGTTAAACTCAGCTTTCTGGCTAAAACTTGGCTGCTTTCCCATTTTGCCTGAGGACAAGCGCTCAGAAAATATACCTTGTTTCCTGGTTGCTTGACTCAGCGTGGTAATAACGTTCCTTACTAAAGGCCAACAGAAAGTGCTTTGGGTTGACATTCAAGCTGCTGTTGTAAGGCAAAAGAAAAACATTTATGGTTGCTCTGGAAAGCGGGGCTCACAGTCATGTTGGGGCTCATAGCCCACCAACATAGAGCCATTTGAGCAGGAAGGCCTGGCTGGTGCACTTTTGACCTTCCCTCTCTGTGATGATATATGAGATGAGATACTATAGGAAGATTGTAGCAACAGTCCGTCTAGTCCAGGGGTAATCAAACTGCGGCCCTCCAGATGTCCATGGACTACAATTCCCAGGAGCCCCCTGCCAGCGAATGCTGGCAGGGGGCTCCTGGGAATTGTAGTCCATGGACATCTGGAGGGCCGCAGTTTGACTACCCCTGATCTAGTCCAATGCCCTGTCGTACTCAGTGGCCAACCAGTTCCTCTGGAGGGCCAACAACAGGGCACAGAGGCCAAGGCCTTTCCCTGATGCTGCTTTCTGTAGCACAGACGGTTATGGCCTCTGAATTCTATTAAAGGCGTCTGTGCTTGTGGCCATCACTACATCCTCTGGCAGTGAATTCTGCATTTTTTTTACCTAGTGCACCCAGCAGAAGATGCCGTGCTAGGAGGGATCCTGGAGTCAACCCAGTTGTCCAGAAAGTACTGAGCAGTGTTGGTTGGTGGGATGCTGGAGACAAGATTAAGTAAATTGACTTGCAATTGCAAGAAAGATTCCTTTCAATTACTCTGGGATGAAGACATGATACTAGAGTGCCAATTAATGTGCACCTCCCGATTTAATCCAGAAGTGTCCGCTAGTGTTTGAGATACAATCTGTTTGGAATTCAGCGAACTGGACAATAAGTTGCTTTTGTACAAAGTAGACGACACGCTCTGTACAGACTACATTTTTTTGGATGATATAGAAGAAGAAGAAGAAGAGTTGGTTCTTATATGCCGCTTTTCTCTACCCAGAGGAGTCTCAAAGCAGCTTAAATTCGCCTTCCCTTTCCTTTCCCCACAATAGACACCCTGTGAGGTGGGTGAGGCTGAGGGAGCCCTGATATTACTGAAGAAGAAGAGTTGGTTCTTATATGTCACTTTTCTCTACCCAAAGGAGTCTCAAAGTGCCTTAAATTTGCCTTCCCTTTCTTCTCCCCAAAACAGATAACCTGTGAGGTGGGTGAGGCTGAGAGAGCCCTGATATTACTGAAGAAGAGTTGGTCCTTATATGTCACTTTTCTCTACCTGAAGGAGTCTCAAAGCGACTTACAGTCGCCTTCCCTTTCCTCTCCCCACAACAGACACCCTGTGAGGGAGGTGAGGCTAAGAGAGCCCTGATATTCCTGCTTGGTCAGAACAACTTCATCAGTGTTGTGGCGAGGCTAAAGTCACCAAGCTGCCTGCAGATGGGGGAGCAGGGAATCACTCCCGGCTCGCCAGATTAGAAGTCTGGCTTTCAGCATTGCCAGTGTAGGAGGATATTGGGGTGATGACCTCTAAAGGATATACGCTCAGTATTCTCAGTTCCTATTTAGCATTTACAAAAGGAGTATTTGGTCGGCTGTTGGTTGAGGAACTATACAGCCAGTCTTTAAATACAAGTCCATTGAGACAGCAGCAATGCCAGACTAGGGCTATTTTTAGGCCTTAGACTTTCAACAATGTTCCTTTAACGGCTTGCTTCCTTCAAATCGGGATGAAAGAAATAGGTCAGAGCCAATAACAGGAAGCGTTTTGATCTTTGTTAGAATATTTGCACACACCCCCTCCCATTTCTTTTTGGTTCGTGTATAGGAGAAAAGGAGTTGTCTGGGGAGATAATACATTTGAATAAATGTGTTCTTGCTCAAAATGGGAGCTGGGCGAAGATAACTCAGTTGGGTGTTTTAGTACAATTAACTCGGTGGAATTTTTGTTGTTGCCTGTCAGCACAGGAGGTACAAGCCCTACAAGAATGGCACGGAAGGACAAAAGCGATTTGCAATGGGAATTGCAGGGGCATGTCTTGGAGGCAATCTGCACAGGACTGGCCAAGGAATCCTAGAGTTGGAAGGGGCCATACAGGCCATCTAGTCCAACCCCCTGCTCAACGCAGGATCAGCCCAAAGCATCCTAAAGCATCCAAGAAAAGTGTGTATCCAACCTTTGCTTGAAGACTGCCAGTGAGGGGGAGCTCACCACCTTCTTAGGCAGCCTATTCCACTGCTGAACTACTCTGACTGTGAAATTTTTTTTCCTGATATCTAGCCTATATCGTTGTACTTGTAGTTTAAATCCATTACTGCGTGTCCTCTCCTCTGCAGCCAACGGAAACAGCATCCTGTCCTCTTCCAAGTGACAATGCAGGCAAAAGATGGAGACTGCATTCAGATATCATGATAAAGCATGATATCTCCACTGTGATGAGTTGTGATGTGTTTTGTTAGTCAGTTCCACTGCCAGATTTCAAAGTGGGGTTTTAAAGCTGGCTTCTTGGTGATTGTTACTACAGTTGGTAGTCATTGTTACCCATGTGAAGTTTAAGTTCACAAACCACAGTTTGTTAAGTGGCATTTCCCACTGTGGCTGCTGTCCTACGGGGAGAGGAAGCAGATACATTTGGGCTTATATAGAAATCAGAATTTGTTGCTTCTGATGGGCGGAATAACCAGACAGATTCAGGTGGGTTAGCTATACTGGTTTGAAGCAGTAGAAGAAAATTCGAGTCCAGGGGCCAGCCCATTTTTATTCAAAGTATAAGCTTTCATGTAAATGCACTGACTTTTTTTTACTGTTGAGAAACCTCTGAAACATTATTCAGGCTTCAGAAAACCCCAGAAGTGGAGTGATTGTGCAGGATTTAGTTGGGAAGCGTAGCTGCATACCCACCCACCCGGGGCCCCTCCCCTTCCCATGGCCTCCGGGCTTTTAACTGCCCATTTGGGAAGGAAGAAGGTCAACTTGACTATATATGGTCATATCACCTGATTGTGAGGATCTTTGATTACTTAGAAAAGCAAACTCTTGGCGGGTAGTCAAAGATTATTAAGTAAGAAAGTACTCTCATCAAGGTATTGTTGAAACTGGGGCTGAGGATAAAGGTCCCCACATATATTCCTCACTCCTGTGGGAATCCAGCGAAAACAGGGGAACATCAAACAGTCTTAACACTCTGATGAGAAATCAGGCTTCAAGGGAGAAGGGGAAAGGAACAGAGCAAAAGGGTTGTTTAGAGGTCAGGAAGAAGACCGGGGGGGGGGGGGGTGACAGAAATGTAGGAAGGAACAGGGTCATGAAGCAAAGGAGACACGCTGCCCCCATCTCCTACACAGAGGTCAATACGCTAAATAATGGCAGAAGCTGCAGGATTCTGACACCAATAAATGTTTAGTAAATTTTAAAAAAATATATAAAAATAATTAACTCCCCTACCGATTCAGAGCCTCTTGTGGCGCAGAGTGGTAAGGCAGCCGTCTGAAAGCTTTGCCCATGAGGCTGGGAGTTCGATCCCAGCAGCCGGCTCAAGGTCGACTCAGCCTTCCATCCTTCCGAGGTCGGTAAAATGAGTACCCAGCTTGCTAGGGGGTAAACGGTAATGACTGGGGAAGGCACTGGCAAACCACCCCATATTGAGTCTGCCATGAAAACGCTAGAGGGCGTCACCCCAAGGGTCAGACATGACTCGGTGCTTGCACAGGGGATACCTTTACCTTTACCTTACCGATTCAGGAAACCTTTCCAGGATCTTCAGGAAACCCCAGGGTTTTACGGAATCCCGGTTGAGAAAGTCTGGCTTATCTGTTCCACTTAATATTTCTGGTAAGGGCTTGGAGGAGGAGCTGGTCTCATGGCTTAAATGCCACTCAGCGCTTAACACCCACTCAGGGTGGCTGTCCCACCCCTAAGTGCCTCCTCCAACCAGCTTGCCTGTCTGTACAGCAGCCAGCCAATCGTTTTCCGTCCCCCAGCCCTGACCACCCCCTCCTCCTTCCACTTCCCTCTGAGGCCGCAGATCGCTGTGAGGCAGGTGAGGCCGAGAGAGCCCAGATATTCCTGCTCGGACGGAATAGCTTTATCAGTACTGTGGTGAACCCAAAGTCAACCTGCTGGTTACACGTGGGGGAGCGCGGAATCAAGCCTGGCTCACTGGATTAGAAGTTTGCGCTCCCAACCACTACACTAAGTTGGCTCAACAAAAGCCATTCTATCTGTTACTAAGGTAGGTATTTTCACTGAGGTAGGTTTTTTGAGGAAATTTGAATGGGAGAATTTTCTTGGAACTGTGTTCGTATCTCACAGTTAGACTATGTCATCTGATTGATTTGCTGCACGAGGGGTTGAGAGCCACAGATCAAGAGACCGCATATGTGGGGTGGAATTCTCGCCTCTGCAGAGAAAATATAACATTGGGCTGTTTTCTGTTTTGGAAAATGTTCTACCCCAAATCACTGAGTACTTGTAGCCAGGCCAGGAAGAGAACAATGGACTGCCTGCATTTGTGGAACTTGGAAGAAGAATACAAGTTTCTCCGCCTTCTCTCTGCAGTCCGGAGTAGTTTGCCAAAAGATCAGAACGTCCATAGTCTTAGTCTCTCTTGCTCATAATGGCCCCAGCAGGTCTTGTGTGAGATGGTTTTCGTCTTCACTAAACTCTCTGTGATTTATATTGTATTCAGACCCCTTGTGGAATTGATATTTCATGCGAAAGCAGAATGAAATGAGTGTGTTGTCTGTGCAGGTCTCTTGACAAGTGATTAAAATCAGAAGCTTCAATTCTCCATTGTCCCCAAGCTGTTTGAAACGCTTTTGCTGCCTCTGCTTCTTGTTTCCTCTCTCCACTGCCAGGTTCTTCCTCTCTTACCTGCTGCTGTCATCAGGGTCTCTTCCCTCACCCTTGCCTCTCTTTAGGGTTACAAGCTCTGGGTTGGGGCCTGGAGAAGGGACCTCAGTGGACACAGGGCCAGAATCCACCCTCCAGAGCATCCCTTTTCTCCAGCGGAACTGATCTCTGTAACCTGGAGATTAATTGTAATACCCCCCCCCCCCCGCCCCCGTTCTGCTATTGTGGATTTCTTCTGCCACTGATGCAGTGTTTAGTAGGGTTGGTAGGCGACCTCCAAAATGGCAGCTGTGATGTAGTATTGAAAAATCTCACCCCGCCCCTTTAACCCAGGTTTTCTCCACCAGGGTGTCGTGAAACCTCAGACTTCTTGATGGCCATGGACGGGTTTTCCCAAATGGGTGGGTGTTAATGAATTTTTAATGTATTTTTTATAATTTGTTAAACATTTAGAATCATAGAATCATAGAGTTGGAAGGGGCCATACAGATTATCCATATTTTGTCACGGATTTCCCCTCCATCCCAAAATGGCCAATGATGGGCCTGGAGGGGAGGGTGCCCAGCTGGGCGTGTACACAGCTGTTCTTCCCAACCATATTCCTCATGAAGCCTGAAGAATGTTTCAGGGGGTTCTCAATGTTAAAAAAGTTGAGAAAGGCTGTCTTAAAGTGCGATGGGTTGGGGGAGTGACAGTTTGATGGGTACAAAACTAAGGCAAAGTTACTTTTTAAATTAAACCATTTGTAATCGGCCTTACCTTGCGGTTCAAGGAGTGTAAACCACACAAGACAGTGGCTGTTTTTGTTGTCCCCTTTCCTGTCCCCCCCCCCCATATGCAATATATTTCAGAGTTGTTTTGGAGGTGCCCAAAGTACTTTCTTAGTCAAGACATACCCCACCTCAGGCTAAGAACAATGAATTTGATCTCACCTCCACCGTCTCCTGTACTTGCCTATAACAGCTGTTGTGATTTGGAATCGTTTGATGTTTTCCACAACTTAACAGTTTATTTATTACATTATTCTATACTTTTGTATACTTTTGTTCGATCCCAGCAGCCAGCTCAAGGTTGACTCAGCCTTCCATCCTTCCGAGGTCGGTAAAAGGAGTACCCAGCTTGCTGGGGGGTAAACGGTAATGACTAGGGAAGGCACTGGCAAACTACCCCGTATTGAGTCTGCCAAAAAAACGCTGGAGGGCGTCACCCCAAGGGTCAGACATGACCCGGTGCTTGCACAGGGGATACCTTTACCTTTATACTTTTGTAAGTTTTTGGCTGGATGTGTTTTCTTTGGGGTGTAGAACTTGCACTAACACCCCCCCCCATCTTTATGAACATGTTGTAAAAGCAGAAAAGGGGTCTCTTATGGAACTACCTCACAACATTGTTTTCATCTTTTGGTAGTTTCCTCATCGTTTTCCCTTGATTTCTCAATCTTTGATATTTCTATCCACAGGCATCCTGTGTTGAAGGAATGGTTAAAAGAATTTGGTAGGGTAATACATGGGTTTGTGTACAACGACCATGAGAGTTGTTAAGTCTGCCGGCTCGATAGACACAGACTAAATGTTCTTTGAAAACAATCGGCTCTTTATTGAATCCAACACCAACTCCAAAGACCGAAGAGTAAACAATAGAACCCCTTGAACTTATATACATTTCAGGCAGCCCGCCAAGGAACCTGATTGGCCATTAACGGGTCTTGTGGATTGGTCCATTGTTATAGTCTCTTGTCCATTAACAATGGTCTGGCCTGTAAGCCTTCATTGTCTTTTTGCACAGCATGTCCACATTCATAACAGTAGTGTTTAATTTTTTAAAGAATTAATCATAATAGTTCTCTTTTGGGTCTTTCACATGATGGTTTTCATGCGGTTTGGGTGCCGAATTGCAGTTGTTTTTCTCACAAGCTACGTCACCGTATTGTAACCAATGTCTTGCCTTTCTGTGGTTCCTTTCTCATTCCTCCATCCTTTCTCAATATCAGATAAAAGGTGATTTGAGAAACAATGAGGAAATCACGGAATGACAGAGAGCTGTCTTGAGGAACTCAAAAATGGCTGCATCTGGGCACCCAAAACACAGCAAAACGTCTGTGTGAAAGACCCAAAGGAGATGTTTTTGATGTTAAGGTGTTTTAGCCCTCCAATCTGTTCTCTGTTCCCTCTTCACTGGCTGTCTGATTTGTCATGAATAGAAACTCTGCGTTCTCAAGTGATGGCAACCTTGAAATTATGGACTAGCCTTCCTGACAGTTTACCTCAGATCCTGCCCTCCTCACTTTTAGGAAGCTTCCTGTTTTGGAGAATCTTTCTGCTGATTTTTGGAGAGTCAAGGACACTTTCTGTCCGTAATGAGGTTAACATAATATTGGCAGATGGCTGTAGTTCATGAATTGATTCAATCGGTTATTGTAGGAATGAGTGTTCGGTGCCCTGTATTTTTATTGAACTAATCTCTTGTTAGTATTCTAGACTCTGTTGAAGAGACAGGAATATACCGTTGAAAATAAAAATAATAAAATAAGTAGTCTGTGTTGTTTCCAAGAGAGTTATATACTTGTTATAATCAGTAATATGTATAGACAGTCAGAACCAAAAATGTTGAGTATGTACAGAGATGGGGGAGTAATTTTGAATAATACCAGCATGACATTGACTGTTAAGTAACCTGAGCCTGGTTCCTTTCATATGATTTGCAGTGTGTTCCGCAAAGTCTGTCTGACCTACACTTCAGCCTCTTGTGTCATTGTTCTACAAAGTTTGCTGCAGCAAACTAATTTTTTAATAAAAATGGCTCAGAGTGGGATGTACTGCAGTGAATAAACCATAGGAGGTGAAGAATTATTCTTTGGAAAGGAATTTGCAGTCTCAGTGTCCAATATGTACAAGAGCCATTGAAGGCCCAAAAGGGGGGGGGGGGGGGAAATCAGCAACTTGATATGAATGAAGGGCACCAAAGAGCCAGGAGTTAAAATTAAGCAAACCACCATTAAAAAAAAATACAGTTTAGAATTTGCAATAATACCGGCCTTCAGGGTGTAGTCTGCAAGGGGCTTCTTACCCATTCCCAGAGTGATTAAATCCCTGCAGTCCACACTGAATTCGGTTTCCATTTTGATTTGAGGCGCTTTAAATTTTCCCTCTGCAAAGTGCATGATTGATTCGTGGTGACCCTACCTTTCCCCTTCAATATCCTGGAGTGGATAAAAGCCTCAATATTTCAAAAACCACCATGAATAAATGTGTAGATGTCTCCTTTTTGTGAATTAACTTACTGCTCCATGCCTCATAGCAAAGCAGTCTTCCCTGATTGGCTAGGGTGTCAGTTCAAAGACTTCCAGGTTCCCAGTTGCAAGACTTCCGTTAAAGTGATTGTGCTCCAGAAGCCCTAACTTCTCTCAGCAGCCTCTTGGATTTATCCCCCCTCCCCGTTCATGAAAAGAAAGAAAGAGACTCCTGCTGCGCTTAGCTCCCCTACCCGCTCTGAGCTTTCCTAATCGAGTGCAGAACACTTTTCTGTTTCAATAGGGAGAGGGGGAGTTCAAATCGATCTGAAATCAGCAGGATCCACAATGAAAAAAACAAAATAAGTGCAGAATCAGCCCAGATGGGGTCTGGGGAGCTCCCAGAATTATTTGTCTAGAAAAAATGGATGTCTTGGAGGGTGGAATCTATGGCACTGTACCCCACTGAGGTCCCTGTCCTTCTTGGGCTCCAACTCCAAATCTCCAGGAATTTCCCAGCCTAGATCTAACAGCCCCTACCCCCTACCCCCTGCCCGTGGCCAGGGGATACCTGGCAACCCTGTTAATAATAGAAGTTGTATAGAATCATAGAGTTGGAAGGGACCCTATGGGTCATCTAGTCCAACCCCCTGCACTATGCAGGACACTCATATCCCTATCGCTCATCCACTGTAACCTGCCACACCCTTGAGCCTTCACAGAATCAGCCTCTCTGTCAGATGGCTATCTAGCCTTTGTTTAAAAATGTCAAAAGATGGAGAAGCCACTAGATGGTCTTTAGTGATTATTGTGCCTGGGTGGGAGATTTACAGGGAATCCTACATAAACCACCAGAATTTAAATAAAACCTGTCACTTCTTTGCGGTATAAGCATTGCCGTTTTAGGATACTGGAAGCCTTCGCAGAGAGCCAGCATGGTGTAATGGTTAAGAGTGGCATCTTCTAAACAGGTGAGCTGGGCTTGATTTCCCACTCCTCCACATGCAGCCAGCTGGGGGACCTTGGGCTAGAGCTGGTCTCACAGAGCAGTCCTGTCAGAGCTCTCTCAACCTCACCTCCCTCACAGGGTGTCTGTTGTGGGGAGAGGAAAGGGAAGATGACTGTAAACTGCTTTGAGAATCCTTCGGGTAGAGAAAAGCGGCATATAAGAACCAGCTCTTCTTCTTCTCTGAGGCCCACCTCCCTCACAGGGTGTCTGTTGTGGGGAAAGGAAGGGAAGGTGATCATAAGCCGCTTTGAGACTCCTTCGGCAGTGAAAAGCAGGGTATAAAAAATAACTCTCCTGCTTTGTATGCTTTGGGTCTCAGTGCCTTCAATAAATATGTTTGGTGTGGCAGAACAGGAACTGCAAATCTGGAAAGAACAGATTTGTTGAGAGAGAATTGAAATAACACGATGATGAATGTTTGTCAAACTGCATACATTGCTAAACCATGACTGCATGCTGTACTGGGCAGGGAAGCTACTTGTATTTTTTTTCTGTTTACTTTGCTCGGATTGGGGCCCTAGGTGACTATCATCAAATCTTGTGCTTTTCATTGATGTTGTTTACAAGTGTTGTAATGAGACATTGGCCTCGTAGTTTAGATTTCACAGCCACAGAAGCAGATGCCTAGTGTGGATAATATTCTAAAGTTGTCTTTTCTAGTTAGCCTTCATGGTATCTGTCTCAAGTGGGGTCAAGATCAGATCATTCAGTCCCGCCCGGTACAGAAATGCAGTAGATTTACCTGCTCCCAAAAGAACGTCTTGGGTGTTATTTCTGCATGTGCTACTGCTTTAGATAACTTCCAAATTAGAGGCACACCCAGATCAGGAGATACCTGACTTATCTCTGTATTCCCCATACTGGTTTTCTCCAGTCTATTGATCTTTCTAAGCCAGTTGGGTGTAGTGGTTAGGAGTGCGAACTTCTAATCTGGAATGCCGGGTTCGATTCTGCACTCCCCCACATGCAACCAGCTGGGTGGCCTTGGGCTCTCCACAGGACTGATAAAACTGTTCTGACCGGGCAGTGATATCAGGGCTCTCTCAGCCTCACCCACCTCACAGGGTGTCTGTTGTGGGGAGAGGAAAGGGAAGGCAACTGTAAGCCGCTTTGAGCCTCCTTTGGGGAGTGAAAAGCGGCATATAAGAACCAACTCTCCTTCTTCCTTCTTTCTTCCTCCTTCCTCTTCTTCTTCTTAGTTGTTCAGGGTAGCGTACCTGTTCTCTGCTCTCATCTTATATCTTCATAATAACAACTCTGTGAGATCAGTTAGGTCGAGAGACAATCAGTTATGTTGTGAGATGATAAGTTAGGTTGAGAGACATTTCCCACTTCTCTTCGCTCGAGTAAATTTATTTACTTTAAAAAAAAATTACAGTATTTGCTGGCGTATAAGACTTCCCCCCCCCCCGAAAAACATGCCTCCAAGTGTGGGGGGGGGGGTCGTCCAATACGCCGGGTGCACTTCAGTTGGGATAGACATAGCTGCCCATAGTGGCCCATAGTACTGTAATGTAATGTAACAAACTCTATATTTTGAGTGGAAATGTTGGGGGGTCGTCTTATACGCCAGCAAATACGGTAGCTCACCTTTCCCTTACGGTTCAAAGCCGCTTACAGTTCCAAGGTTGAAAACATACAACATAAAGTAAAATGACTTAGCCCCACCCCTCCCCATGAAATTGCCTGCTGCTTAAACCCCATTAAAATCCCTCACAAATAAAAGGCCTTACAGTGCCTCTTAAAAACGTCAACGGACAGCGCCCCCTCAAACTGCTCAAGGCAGCAGCCACCATGGAGAAGGAATGGACTCTGGCACAGGGGTCCCCGAATGTTTTGAGCCTGCAGGCACATTTGGGATTTTGAGAGGGGGTGGTGAGGGCCAGCCCCCCTCCTAAGGCTTCCATAGGAGGCTGAGCCAAACCTAAAAGGGCTTCCACACAAGGTGGAGCCAAAGGGAATACCTCTCTCCTCACACTCCTGTGAAGAAGGAAAGCCTAAGAAACCCACAAGTACTTACCATTGATTCTGATGGTCCAGTGGAAAATTGTTTTATTTGAATGAAGCCAGCCAGTAACAAGTGCAGCCTTATAAGGGCCTACTTTCTGGAAAGCTGGGGGGTGCCACATTGGGAAACTCTGTTCTACTAAATATAAGAGAGGCAGTTTGGTGTAGTGGTTAGGAGTGCAGACTTCTAATCTGGCATTCCAGATTCGATTCTGCGCTCCCCCACATGCAGCCAGCTGGGTGACCTTGGGCTCGCCACGGCACTGATAAAGCTGTTCTGACCGGGCAGTGATATCAGGGCTCTCTCAGCCTCACCCACCCTGCAGGGTGTCTGTTGTGGGGAGAGGAATGGGAAGGCAACTGTAAACCGCTTTGAGCCTCCTTCGGGTAGGGAAAAGCAGCATATAAGAACCCTTCTTCTTCTTCTTCTAAATGCTCCTTAAGTGGGGAAAACACCTAGAAAGTGACAAGCAGAAGATTGACGTTGGTGCACAGGGAAATATGGGGAGAGATGGGCCTTCAAATTTATAGACCTTGGGCTGTAAACGGGGGGCCACTGAATTTGTTACTATCAGAGGCACCTCACCTGGTTTCCTGAACCTCCAGAATGACCAGAACACCTGGAATTTTGCCTTTTCTTCTTGGCAGTCTTGACTGTGGATGTGCTTTGCTGGCGATGGATCATTTAATGTACTTTTCCATACTCTAAAAGTAATTCTTGCTGGCTATAAGGTGGAAGTGTAAACTTATGTATGTATGTTCAGATCTGTATGCCACCCTTCCCTGAAGGCTCAGAGCGGCTCACAGCATTCTGTGAATTACGTACATTAAGATACGTACCAAAAAACACATTAAAGTAATTTTGAAACCTGTCCAATTAAAGACCATATCAAGTCACCACCTTCACAGCCATAGGCCTGGTGGAACAGCTCTGTTTTGCAGGCCCTGTGGAACTGTCTATGGTCCTGCAGGGCCCTGATCTCGCTTGGAAGAGCGTTCCACCAGGCCAGAGTAAGGGCTGAAAAACTCAGGCTCTTGTTGAGGCCACCTTGATCTCTCTGGGGCTGGAGATCTTGAGCAAACTCTGCAGGCTTGATCTTAAATTTCTTGGATGGGTGTAGTGGAGGAGGCAGGTATGATGGCTCCAGACCATTTGGGGCTTTGAAGGTGGGACCCAGAATCTGATTCGGTCCTCGATCTGGGGCCAGTGCAACTGGGAGAGCACTGGTTGACTATGTGCTCGTTGCCGTTCCTGTGGGGACTTAGGCTACCGCGTTCAGCTTTACTTCTGCAAAAACATTTGCTCCAGCTATTACGAGTCTGCGTAACATCGTTCTAATGAAATGACCTCTTGGTTCTTACCCTACATACATCATGAGCAGTGATCTGCACAGCAAATGACCCAGTGTCTTTCTCATATGTAAGCCTTGAAAGCTTGGACGCGATCCATCAGCCAGACATTCCAAGGTACTTGAACTTAATTCTGTAGAACTTGCTGTTTCCAGAGTTTTCACTGCACGTTCCCAGTGGGGTAGGAGCAAAGGCATCCTAACTTGGTTCCACACACGCAGGAGGAATGAGGCGGCAATGCGGTGGCAGAATTGCCCAGCTGTGGGATGTTTGGGCCATTGGATTGTGCCGACTTTTCTGCTGCTGCTGCTGCAGAAGGGGGAGGAGGAGGAGAAGGAGAAGAAGTTGGTTCTTATATGCCGCTTTTCTCTACCCAAAGGAGGCTCAAAGTGGCTTACAGGCGCCTTCCCTTTCCTTGCCCCTGAGGCTGAGAGAGCCCTGATATCACTCGGTCAGAACAGTTTTATCAGTGCCGTGGCGAGCCCAAGGTCACCCAGCTGGTTGCATGTGGGGGAGCGCAGAATCGAACCCAGAATGCCAGATTAGAAGTCCACACTCCTAACCACTACACCAGACTGGCTCTCAGAGAGAAGGTTCCCCCTTTGCATGAATGAAACCCACATGGAACAGAGGCTGTAGTAAGAAGAGGACTGGTGTGAGATGAAGGGCTTGAGGTTTGCAGGGTACAACTCATGGTGCCACAGTTAAAAGTAGAAACTTAGTTAAGTGCGTCCATAATTTTTCACAGGGGAGGAGGAGCAAGGCCAGCCAGCTGGCTGCATGTGGAGGAGTGGGGAACCAAACCTGGCTCACCAGATTAGAAGCCACCACTTTTAACAATTATACAGCGCTGGTCCTGTGGAAACTTGCCCCTGCAGCTTTAGGTGGTGGTGGAGAGGCCAGGAGAGAAAAGTCCCTGACCTGTTTCCCTCTCCTTCACTACTATGAGTGCCCCAGTAGGTTTACTTTCTCTTGGGGTCCAGCAAAAACAGTAAACCAGGCAGTCACCCCTGCCCTTCATCAGGTGCCTTTCCTGCTGCCTGAGCAAGGGTGATATTAATAAAACTGGCAGCAGTAGCAGTTTCCGCTTGCCAGGGCATCAGTGCGGGGTTGCCCCAGAGTGGGGCCTATCCCAGCAGGGGCCCATGGCAGCTGTCCTGCTTGCCCTGTGTCTCAGATTGGTGGTTTGGGGGCTGGGATTTTATTTTATTTTTTGCTTTTCACAAATGAGGTTTTTATTTTTCAAGTCTTAGGTGGCTAGAAGGGAGGAAGCACTGAAGTGGATAGAAGCCTGCAGAAATGGCCAAAGCAGACCTAGGCGGGGAATTCCCTCCCCCCCCCTGTAATTCTGTATTGCCGCTCTCTGCCAGGGCTCTTCAATTTTCACTCCCCCTCAGTGAATTACTAACATGAGCAGAGACTGTGAACCTCTTTGCTGGAAATGGAGAGAAAGTGGTTCATTAATTATATGGAAAGCTGTAAAAACACAGAGCAGACATCATGTTGGGGGGGCAGAGTGAAAAACTAGGGAGTAGCTTAACTGAGAGGCCCATTCTCCTACAAAAGGCCGTTTCCACTGCCTTTGTATTCCTTTTTCGTAACTTGTTGCTAATTTTCCCTCTCTGTCGTTTCAGATGGACCCAGTTTAGTAACTGGCTGCCAGCAGAGTTCATTTACCTGTCCACACACACCTGCGTTCATTGGGCCAGCAAAGCGTGGTTGAGCCGCTTTTGAGGGAAACTGATTCCTTTTTTCCCCCTACCCCTTTGTTGTGCTTCTGATTGCTGTGGAGGGCTCTTTAAAATGTCTGTAGCACTTCCTGCCATGCTGCTGCTCCCTGCCCCACCTTTTTTCACTTCACAGAGGGTTTTTTTTGGGTGTGGGGGGGATTGTTTTAAGTTGAGTCAATGGAGACAAGGCATTTCAATGGTGGCGTTCTAGCACTGAAGTGCTATATTGGTATAGCTCAGCCTTTCTCAACTTTTTTACCGCTGAGAAGTCCCTGAAACATCCTTCAGGCTTCGAGAAATCCCAGAAGGGGTGCGGTTGTGTAGAATAGGGTTGGGAAGCATAGCTTTCTACATGCCCACCTGAGGCTCCTCCCCTTCCCACCTCCTCCAGGCTGATCATTGGCCATTTGGGGAGGGTGATAAAAAGGTAAAGGTATCCCCTGTGCAAGCAATGGGTCATGCCTGACCCTTGGGGGGAGGGGGAGGGTGATATCACCTGATAAATGTTTAACAAATTTAAATATATATATATATATATAAAATTTAACTCCCAACCATTTGGGAAACCCTTCCAGGGCCATCAAGAATTCCTAGGGCTTCATGAAACCCTGGTTGAGAAAGCCTGATTTAACTCTATAGCGCTCAACAAATGTTTTGTTTTGTTTTAATCCCTCAGAGAAAGATTGTGCAGGGAAAAAAGGAGGGAGGGGAAGAGGCACTGTTAGAAATAACCATAGTGCTTCAAAGATGGCTCATTAATGGAAGGAAATTTGCTGAATGAAACCCCTGTCCCTGTATTACCTTACTCAAAACTGGGCCACTGACAAATAGTATCTGGTTTAGAATGGCTATGTGAACATCTTCTATCTGCTTGCAAAGTTGCTGAGCCCTGTATGTGTTCGTATTTTGTATGCCGCAAATGCAGATTCAGGGGTGGGGTTGCCAGGCTATGCCTGGCATCTGGTGAAGACGTCGTGGGCAGGGCAATAAGGGATGGGCAGCTATGTTGGCAGTGTTGCTGCATCACTTCTTGGGTTGCTCTAGGAATCGTCAGAAAAACCTACGGCTTCTTGGTAGAGTGACAGCCTCAGAATAATGCAGTTTCATGGAGAAAAGGCTTAAGGCAGAGAAAAATCTTTTGGTTGTCTCTCCTAAACTGTGCAATGTGAGATAAAGACAACAACAAAAGGGAAAATAGCAAGGCTGCTGTCTCCATAATACTTACTATATAGCAGAAGAGAAAGTGCTGCGATGGGCAGGAGCGGAGAGAGGGCTTGAGTGCTGCAAGGATCTCACATGAACTCTTGAAGCTGCCCTATCGTGAGTCAGACCCTCAAGCCCATCAAGTCAGCATTGCCTACTCAGGCAGGCAGCCGCATACCAGGGTCTCTAGCAGAGGACTTTTACATCCCCTACTGTTAGGTCTTTCAACTGGAGATGCCAGGGATCGAACTTGGGACTTTCTGCATGCCAAGCAGATGCTCTACCACGGAGCCATGCAGCCACTCCCTTGGGGAACAAATTGCTTTCCAGCAGCATGTCTGTTGTTTGGACCAGGGGAGGAATAACTGAGGCTGGGAGGCATAACTGAGGCTTCTACTCTGGTTACAGGGGGGAATGTCATGATTCTGGCATTCATGGGGGGGGGGAATAGGATGGCTTTTCTTAGCTGCGCTCTAGTATCCTGACCCACAGAAACCACCGAGAGTCATTTGCATGTGACCCATGGCCTTGCTTGTGTATCTCTCCTGTTCCTCTGCATGATGCTAATGTGGGGCGGGCAGTTAGGAATGAGCAGTCTGGTCTAGCTATGAGATGACCCTTGTTTCCTCTCTTTGATGCTGGGAACTCATTGCCATTCCTCCCCTCCTCTCCCCGCTCCCCCAGCTATCCATTGCAGCCTCAATCCAAATGGTATCGATCTCTCTGTCCACACGGAAGGCATCAACCTGCAACTTGAAGGCGAGAGGGTGGAATCGTCCTCACTTAAGAAGGAAAACTCGTCAAAGTTGCTCGAGTCAAAAGGGACGCCGAAGAGGCAACAAGTAGAGGCCGAAGCATCCAAGGTAGGGCGTTCCGCATTGGTCCTTTACATTCAGGAGGTTGCTCCTGTTATTCAGTGGTAGAGCACATGCATGCTTGTTTGGGAAGCTAAAGTTAATTAGTCTGTGAAGGGACTGGCAGGCAAAGGTGTTTAGGGGACTGAGGGGCTTCTCAGAGATGCTGTACAGAAAGGGAATTGATAAAGATGGACCACTGCCAGCGATTCATATGTAACCCATGCACAGATTTATGCTAATGCACTAACAGGATTGCACGGAGAATTTCTGTGCATATTTATTATTGATTGTGAGATCCCACAATAGGTATTTCCTCAAAAAGGACCCCCAGCAGAAATGTGCTATCAGCACTGCTGTGGAATATCTTCAGTTGTGCAAACAGGGTCCTTATAAGCAGGAATCCACAAGGAAGTCATGTGGAAAACCCTTCACTGGTCCATGTTTTGCCATCTGGCTTCTGATACCTGCCCCTGGCTACCTTTGTGGCTGATGATTCCCACCCCACCCCTTCCTCTCACTGCAACCTCCACCTCCTCTTTTCCTTCCATGCCCTACTTTTCCTTCCCCTTGCCCTCCTGCTAATCCGCTTTCCTTAGTCTGACCTTCTCGCCACTCCTGTCCCCCACTTGCTTGCCTAGTCACTGCTCCTTCCTCAGTCAGTAGGGTGGCCACTGGAAGATCCATTGCCTGCCTGATCGGGGAGGTTCCTCTCCCCTCCCCTGCCCACCCACCTGACAGAGGTGGCTCATGGTGGTGATGTACTTGTGAGAAAAGTTCCTCCTCCCAGCCCCTTTTCTGCACTCCTGTTTGCCCATCCCCTGCCACTCTGCCCAGCCTCCCCTCCTCTCCTTTCTCTTCAGTGCTCCTCTGTTAAGTCCTCAACCTGCTTCCATTTTTTCTTTTCTAATCCCCCTTGTCAGTACGTGGCCCCTATCTACTGATTTAAGCATCTGCAGATAGAGCCATGTTGAGACTTAGGAATATCGATGCTGTCTCTTTGTTGATCTCTTCTTCTGATCCATTTGGCTCTTTAGTTAGAACCCCTGGGCTTGTATAAAAATCTTGGCAAAAGCTGCTGCCAGTAACAATAATCTGTATGACCAATGAGCTCTGTACGCATATAACAAACAATTCCTTAACAGTGTACCCATGATTTTTCTTTGTATTCATGTTGAACAATTCTTTGGCTGCTTTGAACATGCAGTTTTAAACTTCAGATTTAGCCAAGTATTAGTCCATGGTTTTATATTTAAAGCGAAACCACATTGGTTTAAAGTGGGGGCAAGAATGATGAGTATCTTCCTTTCGTCGGGAGTCATGTCTGATCCTGAGACAGTTTATATCTCGGGCTGAGGGACTTGATCCATCGACCAGCTATATTGGGGGGGGGGCAGAATCTCTCCTTTCTTTCTCTTCCCTGAGCAAATCTACACTCATGGAGGAGGCAAAAAGGGCAGTCTCACATGCATCCCTCTATAGCAGGGGTAGTCAAACTGCGGCCCTCCAGATGTCCATGGACCACAATTCCCAGAAGCCCCTGCCAGCATTTGCTGGCAGGGGCTTCTGGGAATTGTAGTCCATGGACATCTGGAGGGCCGCAGTTTGACTACCCCTGCTCTATAGCCACAGATGTCTCTCAACCATGGGAATAGATTTCCCAGGAAAGTAGCTTCGAGGGAGGAGAAAGTAAGGGAGGAGAAGGAAGATCCTGGATCAGTGGTGCTTTTGGCCGGTGGTTCGCGGGATCGAAGCGATTAGTTCTTCCTTTGAAACCGAAGTCTTCGAAAGTGAAGTCGTTGCATTCATTCAGCATCCCTTGTATATTTGAGTGTCCTGAGGTATCTGCAATTCTGGGGAAGATCTCAATTTCCTGAAAGCCCAGTGTACAGAACTGTTTTTTTTGGGGAATGGGGCATGTAAAGGTAAGCTTTAAAATGTATGTGTGACAGGCAGACAAAAATGCTCTATGTACCCAGGTAAAAATTGTTTGGCTATCCACCCTGCTGGCATGGGTGTAAAACGACAGACTGACTTCTTTAGGAAAACAGGGATCCGCCTGGAAAAGCATCTGGCAACTTGCAGTTTGAATTTAATATGCGTAAATATTTGAGTGTTTTCCCTTGCATTTTTAGTAGCATTGGCTGGTTATGAACTAATAAATGCCTTGTGCCATTGTTTAACACCAATGTGTGTGTATCCAGGTTTCTCCAAGTTTTGAATCTGTGCTGTCCAAACCTCCCAGTTCCCCGTGCCTTGGTCCTTCACGCCAGCCTCAAAGGGGAGAGCATGACTGGCATAAGACAGACAGCTCTGAGTCACCCCATATACTTAATGGACTAATTAAATGTGCTTTTATTTATTTATAATTTAATTTATACCCCGCCACTCCCATGACTGGCTTGTAGTGGCTAACAATAGATAAATCCCCCCAATAAAATCCCTCCAAAGGAACAAAAATCCAAAAGTAAACTAGAAAAGTTGGCAGTGGACTGAAAACCCATCCCCATGCCCGCTCACAGAGAATGGCTCGGGGTTAATAGGGGGTAGCCAGATCATACTTGAGTCAGGAGGGAGAGCCCAGATCTTAGCAGCCCTGGCCTGTAGTGGTTAGGTGTCTGGACTTCTAATCACAGAATCATAGAGTTGGAAGGGGCCATACAGGCCATCTAGTCCAACCCCCTGCTCAACGCAGGATCAGCCCAAAACATCCTAAAGCATCCAAGAAAAGTGTGTATCCAACCTTTGCTTGAACACTGCCAGTGAGGGTGAGCTCACCACCTCCTTAGGCAGCCTATTCCACTGCTGAACTAATCTGGCATGCCAGGTTCTATTCTGCGCTCCCCCACATGCAGCCAGCTGGGTGACCTTGGGCTCGCCACAGCACTGATAAAACTGTTCTGACCAAGCAGTGATATTAGGGCTTTCTCAGCCTCACCCACACCACAGGGTGTCTGTTGTGGGGAGAGGAAAGGGAAGGTGACTTTAAGCCGCTTTGAGCCTCCTTCAGGTAGAGAAAAGCGGCATATAAGAACCAACTCTTCTTCTGAATGTGTTGGAAACACAGCTCTCCTCTTATAACCCTTTTCTGCTTGCAGTTAATTCAAAATTGTTGCTTTGGAGGTGGATTCTATAGCATTGTACTCCAAATGGTCTTCCCCATCCCCCCGCCCCAATAAATTATCAGGAATTTTCAAACTCAGCGTTGTTAACCCTTCCAGCAATACAGCATGATGTCAGGCCAACTGGGATTTCAGGCAATCAACTGATCAGTTTTTCATATTTGGAGTATATCTGAACCGGTAGTATTTCATGTGGCCCATGGCAGGACCTGAATTGCATCTTGGTTTCTGCTCTTGGATTTACCGTCTTATAAATCCTCTTTCATTAATGAGATGGAGATTCCTTTTTAATTTATTTAAAACCCTCATGACAAAACGCAGCTCCATATGATGAACGGAGTTCTGTGATTCTCTCTAGCTCCCCTCATTAAGTCCCTTCTAGGTCTAAGACTGCCATTCGTTACCCCTGGAGTTCATCAAAATATTGTCAGGACGGGGCAGGGGGAACATGCTAGAGGAATATTTCTTCTCACATTTCCACTTGGTCTGAGTTAGACAGATGGTTTTCAGTTAAGATTCAGGCGGGTGTGTTGTGAGGCAGCTGGGTTCAGTTAACCCTGAAGGGGCAGAGGGCTCTTCAGAAGAGGAAAGGGCTTGTGAAGAAGGTTCTAGCCCATGACCAGTTACAGTCAACCTTCTGGATCGGTGGTTCTCAACCTTCCTAATTCCACGACCCTTTAATACAGTTCCTCATGTTGCGGTGACCCCCCAACCATAAAATTATGCAAGTGTTCTTTCACAGAGATTAAACCGAAACTGACCAATGGCGTGAATGATCCATTGTTCATGATTGTATATAAATTAGTTGTTTTCCACTGGGGTTTCTCAGTTCAGCTCTGCCTCTTGTCCCACCATGCCGATCTCACATCGCCACCTGGAGCGCCTGGCGGGAGACTGCACTACACTGGAGGCACTGCTAGGGCAGCTGGTGGCCGGGTGAGGGCGCCTGCAGGAGGAGCGGCAACAGAGGCAGCGCCCCCCCCCCCCCCGGCCAAGCTGCTTGCCCTGCCGTGACCCCTGTGAAAGGGTCGTTCGACCCGCAGGTTGAGAACCACTGTTCTGGAGAGAGCTGCTCCTGCTTGCAGACTGGTAGAAGTAACCAAACAGTTATAATTTCAGGGTCAGGATCAGGGGTTAGAGGTATCTCTTCCTCCTCCACTCCCCTGGTCTCCAGAACTGTTAAAAACTAGAAGGAGGAGGGTTCGACATGAGATGTTGGAAAGATGGCAAAGTGCACGATTAGCAGTCCAGCAATGCCTGGATCCAGACAGTGAGGATAGGTGTGCACAGACTTGCATGGTACGATTCAGTTGCAAGATGAGGGTCTCCGCTATGGCCTATTATGCACGGCCGCTGAAACGGTGGCATGGAGAACGAGGAGGAGGAAGAAGCGAAGCAAACCGATTTTGCACGGGACAGAACACAACGGCGGCAAAAACCAGAGTATCCGATTATGCACAGGGCTACTCCGGAGCCGCTTCTGGTTGCGCCCTTGTCCCAGGAAGCTCCACATTCTTCTGCATCTCGCTAATCAGGCTTTTTCGGCGGCATAAGTTGACTCTGCACCCGGTTGCCGCCTGCAGCGTGCATAATTGGTGATTTTAGCCGCCGCCATTCCACCCCGAATGCAGACTTTCCACTCCGTGCATAATGGGCCTATGAAGGGCAGGGAGAGGGGGAGAGTGGCTGTGAAAACAGCCAGTCACTTTACCTTGCTGCTGCTGCTGCTGCTGCCGCCCCAGACTCTCAACTGTGAACCTTGGACCGTGTTTGGACTCCGTTTTCTGGATTTGTCCACTAATGTGTTGCTGCTACACAGTGTGCGACCTGGGAGCTGGATTCTGACGCTATGCTGGCTGTAGCTATCCCTCATCTTGCTGATGCTCCAACCTGGCTGCCCTGCCCCTAACATGTTCAGGGATGGCATGCTGGCATTTTAAATGGTTAGGGCACCACACTGAGTGTAGTCAACTTGTGTAGAAACTAAATTACCCACATACTTTTTTTTCATACTTTCACACTCCCCCTTCCCCTTGATCACCCTACATCAGGGGTAGTCAAACTGTGGCCCTCCAGATGTCCATGGACTACAATTCCCATGAGCCCCTTCCAGAGAATGCTGGCAGGGGCTCATGGGAATTGTAGTCCATGGACATCTGGAGGGCTGCAGTTTGACTACCCCTGCCCTACATACTCTTCTTGAGTAGGATTGGCATCTACTGTTTCTATGGCTGAATTCTCTCCCTAGATGTTCTCATGCTTCTTTCTTCTAAGATCTAAACTGTTTGTTTAGAAGTTTCAGCCTTCCGGCTTGGGCCATTTCTGGGTCAGATAAAAGGAATGGGTCCATGTAAACAGAAGGTACCTTGTGAGAAAGGAAATCCTGTCCTGACAGCTCTGCCTGCTCGAACGGCTTTTCCCTACGACTGCACAAGTTTGTTTACTGGGGGGAAAAATGTGTCTAAGCACAAAGCTTTCAGTGTGATTTATAGATGAATTACGGTTCAGAAAATAAATTCAAATCACATTACGGCAGCCCTTGATAAAACTGCTGGCAGTGGTTAGCAACATGTTAATAGTAACAATTCCCCAATACGAAAACATAATAGCTGCTTGAGCACAAGGGTAGTGTGGTTTGGATATTGTGAAAGACGATCGGCATGCTCTAGCAAGAACATAAAGCAAAATTGACGTGGGCTTTACTCAGAAGGAAGATGACCCCTGAATGTAAAATGACCCACTTAAAAATGATATACACAGAAATGGGTTTATTAATGTACATTACTGTAATTATATACAAATGTTAGAACCCACCCCCCTCTGTTTTTGGGGATGGAATGCCTGGGAAATCCCAGTCTTGCATTTGTGCAAATGCTGTATTTGTAGGGTTGCCAACCTCCAGGTGGCACCTGGACATCTTCTGCAGAGCTCCAGATGACCAAGATCAGTTCCCCAGGAGAAAATGGCTGCTTTGGAGGGAGGACTATATGGTTCCCTGCTGAGGTCCCCTTGCTCCCTAAACCTCACCATCCCCATCCCCCAATTGCCCAACCAAGAGCTGGCAATCCTATGTATTTGCATATCCATGTGCAAGCCATTACAGGGTGGTAGAAGTTTAATAGCATGTGGAACAAGAGAGATCCCCATGGGACCCACAACATAAATGGGATGAGGCTAAGCTGCAGTCCTTGGGTACCACCTGCTGGAGTTGGTCAGCCATGTAAAAGCAGAGCCACCAAAACATGGTGCTGCCCAGGGATGCGTTCCCCATGTCACTCTCCCAGTGAAGGATCATGGTGAACTTAGCTACTGGGCAAGATGCAAATTCCCACTGTATCATAAAAGTCCCACATGAGTGAGTGGGTCATGGCAATATAATCTCCCCAAAGACTGCTCAGGAAATAGAAGGAACCTATCTAGTGGATCTACCGCTAGAACTGTTGTGCCCTGCTCTTTCTTATTATGTTAATTATGTCCCAAATATTGACCTGAGCATGCTGAAATATCTTGTTTTTGGACTTTCCTCAGAACTGGGGTGCATTGGATAGCACGTCTGCTAAATTCCAACTTTTTCCCTTTACCATTTGGGAGTAGAATCATGGAGCTGGGAAGACTTGCAGCTAGAGAGTCTCTGTCATGTTTGATCAACCTTTGCTTGAAGACCTCCCCTTTGGGGGGGGGGAGAGAGAGAGAGAGAGAGAGAGAGACCACCACTCCTCAAGCTAGTGGGTTCCATTATTGAACTGCTCTTTCCATTAGGTATAGAAGTTCACATTTATTTATTTATTTATAGTTGGATTTATATACCGCCGTTTGCCAAAAGGTCTCGCGGCGGTTCACAATAAAATATAAAATCTCAGTAAAATCACATAAAGTCCCATAAATACCCATTATTACAATAAAAAGATGGAATTCTATTCTGTAACTCTCTCTGCTTGTTCAGAGAGAGGTCAGACGTTAGTTCTGTAAGAGAGAGAGGAGAGAAAAACTGGCCGATGGGCTAGGGATCTTGGATGGAACTCAGGCTCTGCCCTGGCCTCAACCATATGCCTGGTGGAAGAGCTCTGTCTTACAGGCCCTGCGGAAAGATGGTAGTTCCGACAGTTTTCATAATGTCAGATGCAATCTGTCCTCCTCACTTAAACCCATGAGGTCTAGTCTTGTTCTTTGGAGCAGCAGAGAACAAGTCTCTACCTTCCTTTGTGTGATAGCCCCTTTGCTATTGTTTTCTCCCCACCTTCAGTTCTCACCAGGCTAAACACATCCAGCTGCTTCAGCATTTCCTCATAGGGTCTGTTTTCCTGACCCTGTTAATGTCTTTAAGTATCCTTAATATTTTCTGTTATTAAGAACTTGATGTACCCATACTTCATTTTTAAACCTCGGGAAGTGGTGGGTTCTCCATCTCTGGAGATATTTAAACAGAGGCTGGAGAGCCATCTGACGGAGAGGCTGATTATGTGAAGGTTCAAGGGGGTGGCAGGTTACAGTGGATGAGCGATAGGATTGTGAGTGGCCTGCATAGTGCAGGGGGTTGGACTAGATGACCCAGGATATCCCTTCCAACTCTATGATTCTAATTGGAGGGTCTTGCAGGGATGCGTTCCAAGTGTCATGTTTCTAGCTCATGGGAAATTGTCCCAACAGTTCTGATACCCCAAGAGTGAGTGATTTAATCTCAAATATCTTTACAATGTATAATGATCTTGATGTCTGCACAGAATTAATGGACTTTTCATGTTTTTTTAAGGAATTAAAAGTATTAAAAGCACAGAAACTGGATTCCAATGTTGAGCTTAATACCAAAGACATTTTGTCCTCTTGAACACTGAATCTTGGAATAATTAGATTTCTTTCATGTAGTCCATTAGTGCTAGAATTACATTTTCCCTTTAAGAAGTAACTGCACTGTTGTTGTTATATCTGAGCCAGCAGCCAAATAGCAGAGCTCAAGAAAAAAAGGAGTGACAGTTAAAAAAATACATAACCCTGATCTGACGTCGTTTTGTAGGCACGTTCATTTGAGTAGTCGGCCTACTATACTTTTAGGAGAAGAAAGGGAAAATGGCTATAATGTAGCTCATTAATGCTTTGGGCCGTTCTTATGGTCCCCTCCCCAGTATAATTAGTTATAGAAAATGACATCAACCAACATTAAGGAAATGACTAAAGGAAGCTAACAAGCAGATGGAAAATTGTAAGTCCATTACTTTGCTGAGATGGCTAACTGAAGATCACGGATTCTTTCTAATTGCTAGATAGCATAGGGTAACTAGGCCAGGGCTGTATATCTGCTTGAGGGCTAGGCAGGATGATTAATGAGCCTCTTGTGGCACAGAGTGGTAAGGCAGCAGACATGCAGTCTGAAAGCTCTGCCCATGAGGCTGGGAGTTCAATCCCAGCAGCCGGCTCAAGGTTGACTCAGCCTTCCATCCTTCCAAGGTCGGTAAAATGAGTATCCAGCTTGCTGGGGGGTAAAATGGTAATGACTGGGGAAGGCACTGGCAAACCACCCCGTATTGAGTCTGCCATGAAAACGCTAGAGGGCCTCACCCCAAGGGTCAGACATGACTCAGTCCACTCGGTGTCCCCAGTGGATAAGGGTGAATACTTCTCTTTCTTATTTTGGACATTAATGCATTTGCAAATTGCTACGACAGCTTTTTTTTACCCTTCTTTCCTTGATGGTGTGAATGGTACACACATCAATGCTATGAGTTTACAGAGCTTTTACTTGTAGGACTTTTAATCTAGAAATGTCAGTTGTGCTGTATTTCTAGGTCTGGTATAAAAATCCTTGCTTTTTTCCCATTATGCTATCAGTACTGGTCAATGAAGTAAACAGGAAAATTGGCCTTTTCTTAAAGACTGAAAAGGCAAAAATAATGACCACTGCAAAAAAAACAACAGCCCAGAAATATCACAATAGCAATTGATGGCGAAGAGATTGAATGCATTCAAGGATCCATTTTTCTTGGATCACACATTGATGTGAGTGGTGATTGCAGTCTGGAAATAAAACGTCGGATTGCTCTGGGTCATTCAGCAATGACGAGTCTGAACCGAACGTGGAAAAGCAAGGACATAAGCCTGACTCCCTAATGTAGATTAGTCCAATCTATCATACTTCCAATAGCCACTGTGAAAGCGGGACGGTGAAAAAATCAGACAAGAGGAAAAATTGATTTGTTTGAACTTTGGTGTTGGAGAAGTCTTCTGCGGGTTCCACCCACAGCAAAAGTCACAAACAAGGAAATACTTCAGCGCATAAAGCCTGATATATCACTGGTAGGCAAAATCACAAAACTCCAGCTCCCTTACTTTGGTCATATCATGCGTTCCAACTCAGTGGAGAAAGAAGCTATGCTAGGATTGGTCAATGGAAAAAGGAAACCAAGGCCAACAAAGAACTTGGTGGTCTGATATGATCAAAATGGACACCGGTCAGAACATTGCAAAACTAAAAGAAGTGGTGCAAGATCAGAAATTGTAGTGGCATTTGAGCCATAGGATCGTCAAGAGTAGTATTTGACTGAAAGGCTAACATCATCATCATCAGTTTGGTGTAGTGCCAGTTTGGTGTAGTGGTTAGGAGTGCGGACTTCTAAAATGGCATGCCAGGTTCGATTCTGCGCTCCCCCACATGCAGCCAGCTGGGTGACCTTGGGCTCGCCCTGGCACTGATAAAGCTGTACTGACCGAGCAGTGATATCAGGGCTCTCTCAGCCTCACCCACCTCACAGGGTGTCTGTTGCGGGGAGAGGAAAGGGAAGGACACTGAGCCTCCTTAAGGTAGGGAAAAGCAGCATATAAGAACCAACTCTTCTTCTTCATCATCAGTACTGGAGTTGACTCCAATGGTCTGGACAAATTTAATTCTTGCTCCCTGAGACCACAATGAAATTGGGACTGCTTGTGCTAGTTCTTGCTTAGGCTGTGGACTTAGAGATGGGCAGAAGGTACACAGCACTCTTGGTAAGGTGTTTTAGCAGCTTCTCTTGCTCACAGTATTTGGTAGGAAGAAATAATAATAATAAAAAAACAGGTCCTGAAACTGTGTGCAAAGCTGCCGCTCCAAAGGTTTTAGAATCTTTTCAGCCTCTTTTTGGTGTGGGATTCTGTTGCTGCCACAATTGTCTACAAATTTCAATGACATGCCTTCTTAGCAACTCATTTTCTCCTGTCTGTATTTTTGCTAATTACTGTAATTGACTCCTCATATTAGCTTCCTCATTTGAAACACTTTGCCTTTCCTTTTAGGTATTGCACATAATTGTCTCCACTTCGAATTGTCCTTGGTTGTCCTCCTTTTCATTTTGTCTCAGTTACACTATCTCGGCATTATTAGGGAGGAAGAGGTTTCTGGTAGATTGGTGGTTTGGATCATGGATGGCAGAAGAGTGAGACTTAATTTTAAATGTATTTTTTAAAAAATTGTTAAACAATTATCGGGCGATATGATCACAGATGGTCGTGTTGACCCACCCACCCTTCCAAACTGGGCAATGAGGGCCTTACAGGAAACCCAAGTGTAAAACTGAAACCAAAAGTAACGTAAAAGGCACATAGAATCATAGAGTTGGAAGGGGCCGTACAGGCCATCTAGTCCAACCCCCTGCTCAACGCAGGATCAGCCCTAACCATCCTAAAGCAAAGGACACATGTGGTGTGCAATGTTTAAAGAAGCGCAAAGGAGGGAAGAATCCTTTCCCAAGAGAAGTTTTGGAATATTTAAAAGACAGGCATGCTGAATTTCGTACACGTCCTCCCCTCTCCTTTGAGGGACTGTGTGTGTGTGTTTTGTTCTTTGCAGCCTCGCCAGGGTCAAAGAGTAACGTGTGAACATACACTCAGGTTGTGTTCACAGCAATGTTTTTCTCTCTCCCTACCCATTTCTCCTAGCCATGCAGGAGGGTAGACGTCAGCTCCAAAGATCATAGACCATCTGGAGTCCAACCGGGTCCAAAATGGATTTTAATTCACTCTAATCGATGCGGTTGTTCCAGGGAGTCTCTGTTGTTCTCCCTTGCACAGGTGGGGAGCAATGGGGACTCCTGGAGATGCTGTCAGTGCTGGGGCAAATTGCCAATTGACTTTTTAAAATTAGCGATTGCTGTTTGTTATTGGCTTTGTGAATTATTTATTAGGCTCGTTTTCACTTCAGCGGGATTCATTTGGATTGTTTTACTGCATGGGAGGGGGGGATGCGTGGTCTCTCCAACGGACGGAGTGAGATATAAAATATGAAATGAATCGTGGGCTCAAATTGTGGCATACTGGAAACCACATTTTCCTCGGGACCGATTCCTGTTTGGTTGCTATAGTGCGCATATGCTAGGGCCTCACTCTCCCCTTTGACACTGGGATGGGTAAAGTAAGGGACTCCTAGAGTTTCTGTGGGTGCCTCCCTAGGTGATGAGGCTCCTGGCGCACAGTGATGACATCACAGTAGTGAAGCAGGTTCTCGTGGCTCTACTGCACAGGCCAGGCAAATGTTGTGATAAGTATCCCTCTGGTATTCATGGGCCTGGTTAATTTATTCTAGGCTCATTTCCAAATGGACTGGCTGTCCTAATGCATTGGCTTGACCACGTGACATCTGGTAGAGATGCAAGCCTGAAAGTGAGATGTGGGTAGGGTGGCCAACTCTGGGCTGGGAAACACCTGGAGACTTTGGGTGTGGAGCTGGGAGTGGATGGGATTGCGGGTGGGGAGGGACCTCAGTGGAGTGCAATACCATAGAGTCCACCCTCCAAAGCAGCCATTTCCTCCAGAGAGACTGATCTCTCTTGCCTGGAGATGAGCTGTAAAGCCAGGGGATCCCCAGGTGTTGGGGACTGGCATCCATCGACCTGGGAATCCCCCAGAATTATAGTTCATCTCCAGGCTATAGAGATCGGTTCCCCTGAAGAAAATGGAGGTTTTGGAGGGTGGACTCCATGACATTGTACCCCACTGAGGTCTCCATCCTCCCCAGGTTCCATCCTCAGATCTCCAGGAATTCTCCAACCTGGATCAAGCACACCTTCCCACACATCCCCTGCCAGGGGCCAGGTGGGACCTGGCAGCCCTAATTCCTGGTACGGTAGGTGATCCAGGCTGTTACCAAATAAAGACTAGCTGCTTCTCCAAGAGTGCTTTAAAAAAGAAGTGTGTGTATTTCACATAAACTCGATACTTCCTGCATCCTTCAGAAACACTTGCTTATAATTCTGCTGGTTGGGGTTGTCAGTCCTGGGTTTGGAGGTTCCTGGAGATTTGGGTGTGCGGCCTGGAGGGGGTGGGGTTTGGAGAGGGGCCGGGACCTTATCAGGGCTGAGTGCCGTAGACTCCACCTTCCAAAGCAGCCATTCTCCCCAGGGGAATTGAGCTCTGTAGTTTGGAGATGAGTTACAATTCCTGGAGGTTTCCAGGCCTGGGTTGGAAAACCATAATGAATCTTCTCCGACATATTGCTTTTACACAAAAGCCTGAGCCTGTTAACCCGCAACTCTAATTGCTCCAGTCCAAGCAGCTTTTTTTTTTTTTTTGAAAGGGCAGCGTTCTTTGTAGGGTGGACACAGAGCATATAAACCTGCCTTCTACTGAATCAGATCCTTGATCCGTCTTATCAGTATTGCCTACTCAGACTAGCTGCAGCTCCCCAGAGTCTCTGGTTCTTCACCTACCTGGTCCTTGCATGGAGTAGTGGCGAAGAGCAGCGGACTCGTAGTCTGGAGAGCCGGTTCGATTCCCCACTCCTCTATGTGCAGCCAGCTGAGTAGCCTTGGGCTGGTCAAAGTTCTTTTAGGGCTATTTTCTCAGAGCAGGTTGTTAAAATTCTCTCAGCCCTCCCCCTCCCACCCCCACCCACACCTCACAGGGTTTCTGTTGTGAGGAGAGGAAGGGAAAGGTGTGTGTAAGGCACTTTGTGACTCCTTCGGGTAATGAAAAGCGGGGTATAAATACTCAGCTTTTCTTTCTTTCCTCCTCCCTCCCTTCCTTTTATATACTGCCACTCCCATACAACGGCTCGTGGCGGGTGCTGGGCATTGAATCTGGGACCTTCCGTGTGCCACGCAAATGCTCTTCCGCTGAGCCAAGCTTGCATAGTGAAACATGTCCATCTTTCACGGGGGGGGCGGCACACGAAAGCAACGGTTGCAGCTTGCCGGAGCAAACAATGAAAAATCTCTTCCCCCATCCCAAACTCGGCATGGAAGCGAAGCATAAGGAGCAATTTGTGAGCCTGTGGCCAGCAAAGGCTTGCCAACATTTTCAAATCTGAATTTCTCCTGTATTAATAATGGGGTCTGATGAGGGAAGGAATTAATATTTGGCGGAGGAAGTGAATTCTCTAAGCAGCGCTTGGATCCTGCAGTTGTGCCGTGAATATTTATTGCATCCTTGCAAAGGTGCTTGGGTAATTCATATTTTTTAAAGAGCTATTAGCTGCTTTGCAATCGGTACGCAGACACGTCTCCAAGTATTTCACGGCATAATTGCTTCAATAGAGAAAACAGGCAAGAATGTGTGTGTGTGTGTGTGTGTTCGGCAGGGGTAGGGATAGACAAAACGTTGACATCCGGGTGAAGGGAAATTGCATATTTGGAATAGGGGGGAAAAAAATTGAAAATGCTTCCAGAAAGCAATCTAACGCTCAAAGCTGGCAAGGCGTTTATAACACTTCACTGGTTGCGCCGCAGCCCCTTTGAGGAGACGGTCCAATCTGTGTTTATAACAATAACTTCATTAATCTTGCCACTTCGCACTCAGGTTACGTCTGGCATGAAATAGATTAGCGGTTACCCTCACGCTCACCTGACATTTTGGGGAAACAGGACGAGGCTGCCTTTCATGCTTGGCGCATCAATGGGCACGCTGAAATTCTGCACATTTGCGGAACTTTTCTTTAATGGAGCTGTTTGGGGGTCAAAGATTTGGGGGGGGGGTGGCAAAGCCTGCCACCTACTCTTCTGCTCTCGCTGTGGGGAAACTCTTCCCCCTACTCCGGCTTTGCAGCTAGAGGAGTAAAGACTCTCGTGATGCCCAAAAATAGAAGAAGGTGGGGCCAAAAAGCCCTTGAGGGAGCCAGTGGGGTCCCAAAGCAGGTTACCCTCCTCCAGCTCTCTTCAGTCCTCACAAGAACCCTGCAAGGTAGGCTAGGCTAAGAGTGTGTGGCCAAAAGTCACCCAGCAAAATTCCAAGGCAGAATGGAGATTCAAACCAGACCCTGGTCTGACCCTCTATCAAAGGCTGCCATATAGAGGATGGAGCAGAGTTGTTCTCTCTTGCCCCAGAGGGACGGACCAGAACAAATGGGATGAAATTAATTCAAAAGAAATTCTGTCTAAACCTCAGGAAGAAGTTCCTGATAGTTAGAGAGGTTTCTCAGTGGAGCAGGCTTCCTCGGGAGGGGGTGGGTTCTCCATCTTTGGAGATTTTTAAACAGAGGCTGGAGAGTCATCTGACAGGCTGATTCTGTGAGGGTTGTGAGTGTCCTGCATAGTGCAGGGGTTGGACTAGATGACCCAGGAGGTCCCTTCCAACTCTGATTCTGAATGCTCCTTTTAGTCCAGCTCCAGTTACAAACCAGATGCTTGTTACAATACTTTTTGACCATGGCTAAAACAACTTCTTCTCCATCCCCAGTTCGGTTTTGGTTTTCCTTAAAGCAGGGGTATTCAAATGGCAGCCCTCCAGATGTCCATGGACTTCAATTCCCATGAGTCCCTGCCAGCAGCCGCCATTTGACTACCCCTGCCTTAGAGTATCCACTTTGAAAAAGAAGAATCCTATGAGCTTGAAATCTTGCTTGCTTGCTTGTGGTGCTCCACCAGATCCCGATCGAAGGTCTTCCACAACTTATTTTGGTGTAGTGTGTAACGCAGGCCTTAAAAGTACACAAACAATAATCCCAAATCCATCTGCGTCAAACAAGAGAAAGCTTTGTCAAATAAGGGTAAAGCTTCCAGTTTTAAAGCTGAAATCATGATATTTGACAGCTCAGTGCGTCATTGTTTTCTTTTTTTTTTCCCCAGTGGCATTTTAATGCTGAAAATAAAGCTGTAAAACAACATTTTAGATGCTTGTGGTCTTTATCCTTTTATGCAGAGGAACGGAATGATTGGCAGCCTTTGATTATGCAAATGACATAGGGCTACTTTGGAAGATGGATGAACTAGTAAAATTAATATATAATCTCCAAAGCAAGGATACGGTGACAATTGTATATAGGGCGTTTAATGCTTCCAGCTATTATCCTTGGCTTACGGACATGTCATCTTATCCTCCTTCCGGATTTCAAAATACCCTCGTGTCATTTCATGTGTCAGTTTGTTTACTAGCGTAGTGATAAACTGACCCATCTTGCTGAAAATGGTCAGAAAATAGGTCTTTCAATGGGTTATGGAAAGGCGGCAACTTGCAACTGACCCTCTCAATTCAAATTGGGATATCCTTCTGCTGTCAGTGACAGGTATGGCTTAAGGATTTCACAGACTTTCCAAGTGAACTGTGCTTGGCCAAGCATTTCTGTGCTGAGGACTTGCAAGTTGTGTAGCCATGGATCACAACAAATACGTTTGGGGCAAGTAGAAATGTGATCTCCCCCCCTACCCGCACTCATGTTTCATCTTCCCTTCACATAGTGATTGAGTTTGTTTGTCACGATGTAAAATTCTGGAAGCCTTGGCAAACTGGAATTTGTTTCCCACCCACAATCCTGGATTATGAGGTCAAGCTGAAAAAAAAAACCCAAAATGTTTTTGTGAAATAACCCAGGCTAAAAGATTAAATCTGTATTTGCTAGCCTATAGGATTATTTTGCCTGTCGCTTAACTTATTATACACTCTCAGCCTAAGCTACCTCACAGGTGTGTTAAGAGAACAAACATGGAGGTGAAAGAAAATGATGCAAGCCCCTTCTGAAGCTAGTTGAGGAAAGGCAGTGCTGAAATTAAATAAATATAGGTGAACACCCCTGAAACTGCCTCAGGCTGCATCAGACTCTTGAGTCAACCAAGATCAGATTGGCAGGGCCTCCCCAGGGTCCCAGGCAGAAGTCTTTCACATCACCAATTGGCTAGTACCTCCTAACTGGAGATGCCTGGGATTGAACCTGGGACATTCTGCATGTGAAGCAGCTGCTCTGCCACTGAACCACAGCCCCTCCCCAGTTAGTCAGACCCAGGCCTGTATCTCCAGTTTGCTATGGACACTTGCTGGCTCACTTCAGGCCAGCCCCCCTTTCTCAGCCTAACCTAACTCACTGGTTTGTGGTGAGGATGCAATTGAGAAGGATGTTACTAAACTGCTTTGGATTCCCATTGAGGAGGGGCTCATGGGAATTGTAGTCCATGGACATCTGGAGGGCTGCGGTTTGAGTACCCCTGCATCAAATGTTATGTTAATTATAGCTCTCACTGGACAGAGACTCCCTCTGATTGGCTGAGACTGCAATAGAGACATGGAATCCATTGGAAATCAAATTAGCCAAGTGATTCCAGGGACTTTCTCTTTTCTGTCTCAAAACTCTCTCGTAAATGGCCCAGCTTAGCCCGTTCCTATTTGAGCTGGAGGGCTAAGTAGGATTGGCCATGGTCACTATTTGACAGGAAATCGCCAAGGGAGATTGAGATGGCTATGTGGAATTCGGCAATGTTAAGCCACCTCTGCTCCTCTCTTGCCTGGAACACCCCATAGATGGGGTCACCTTGAGTTGGTAGTATCTCAACAGCACTTTTCATCTCTTGGGGCTTTAGTTTAAGAACTGAGAGTCAGGGAGCTAACCATGGTGCTGATATATCCCAAGCCATTAAATTATTTTATTCCGCTCTGGATAAAATCTGTAAGCACAGAACATGGCTCCACTTACCTTTTGTCAACCATAGCGTATGCTGGCTCGAAAGTTTGTGTGTTGCTTGCTTTCTCTTCTGTTCTTTAATTGCCATGTTTACATGAACAAATGCCTGCTTAAATTCAAGCAACTTCCCCGAGTTCATTCCAATAAAGATTGCTCTATACTGCCTCTACGGTTGGTCTGGAATCAATAGTTGTGTCTAGACTGAAAAGAGCTGGAGATCCTTGGGGTTCATTCGGCAGCGTGTCGTATAGATTCCTGCCAAGACATTTCTCTCTCCTCCTTTTTCACACTTACAAATATTTTTGTATCACTCTGATGTGACCAAGAAAGAGAACTGGGGGCAAGATTATTGGGTATGTGTCTTTCTGGATTCTGTATGCTGGATTTGTCTACTGTAGGATAGAGGAAGAGTTGGTTCTTATATGCTGCTTTTCTCTCCCCGAAAGAGTCTCAAAGCAGCTTACAGTCATCTTCCCTTTCTCCTCCCCACAACAGACACCCTGTGAGGGAGGGAAGGCTGAGAGAGCCCTGATATCACTGAAGAAGAATTGGTTCTTATATGCTGCTTTTCTCTGCCTGAAGGAGTCTCAGAGCATATTACAGTCACCTTCCTTTCCACTCCCCACAACAGTCGCCCTATGAGGTGGGTGAGGCTGAGAGAGCACTGATACTACTGCTCAGGCAGAATAGCTTTCTCAGTGCCACAGTTAGCCCAAGGTCACCCAGCTGGTTGCATGTGGGGGAGCGGGGAATCAAACCCAGCTCACCAGATTAGAAGTCCACACTCTTAGCCACTACACCAAGCTGGCATGGGGTCCCATACTTGTGGTAAGTATGGTGTTAAATGAGCAGTTAGACCCTCTAGATCGAGGGACTCTACTACTTGATAGTGTTAGAAAGGACAACCTTATTAAACAGACAGGCTTAATTAACTGCTTGGTCTAGGCTTTCCCTCTTGTTTCCTCAGGAAGTGCTTCCTGTCTCTTGAACTCATGAACCAGGAACTATTTTCACAGGATGTTTGGGCATATCCCTTGATTTCTCCCACATATAAGTAAATGGGTTCCAGTCAGACGGGGAGAAGATGAAGATGTCACATACTGTGATTGTAGTGCCATCTGTTGCTGACTTTGGTGGTCCTGGGGAAAGAGTGAGCCCATTGAAAGTCCTGACAGAATCTGGTGCCTCCTGGCTGAATGTCTAAATAACTCTCCAATACTATCATTGAGTTAAAATGAAGGTTGAAAATGGAACTGGCCGAGCACTTGGTTTTCTTGAGAATGCTCAGGTTGTTGTGACTTGATGGCCTCCTTAGAAACGTCCACAATAAGTAGCACACATATGATTATTCCATGAGATGAAATATGGACTCAGGTTTCTGTCAAGAAGGTGGGGAGATGTTCAAAAGAGCTGAGAAAAGGAAAACTAAAATGTGTTTTCTGCATTTATTTTTATAAACGAATGCCAAATTGTAAGACTTGCCCCTTGTATCCTGTGGAGATGCCCATTCGAGGTGGGTGTAGTGCTGAATATGTACATCATCAATTTTCTCTGTGTGCCATCCCACATGGGGGCTGCACATGATCAGGCCTGTCACTGAAAAAGCTCTTACAGCTCAACACCTCCAGGGAGCATGTGGTCCCTAGGTGGGGAACAAGTTTCTGGCTCTGGAGCACAATGCCCCCGTGAAGGCTTTTAGCTATAAGAACTTCTCTGATGGCAGGAATGCTTATGTGCGCTCCCCATGTGTGCTTGCACAGAAGATACTCGAGGCATGCTGGTTACAGGTGAGTGCAACTTTGCTTTACACAGAATAGAAAGAACTGTCTTCTTTGCATCTTAACTGGTCAACAGTTGAAAAGTAATAAAGGTGCCTCCCACCGTTGATATGTAGCCACATTAATTGCAAATTTAAACATAAAATACGATGCTTTTGCTCACTTGGCCATCTGTCGCATTTGAATGCAACCTTTCCCTATGAGGAGTTCAGGACCCTGTCCATTCTTTCCCCATCACATCCATACAGCAATCCTCTGTCACAGGTGAGACTGAGGAGTAGTGACTGGCCCAAGTCAACTGCAGCAAGTCATAGCTGACAGATGGGGACCATATAGGGCTTTCAAGGCAAGAAGTGTTCAGAGGTGGCTTCACATTGATGCCTCTGCATAGTCAGCCTGGTGGTCTCCCATCTAGATACTCAACAGAACTGACCTTACTTAGCTTCTGAGGTCAAGCTAGCCTGAACCATCCTCTCAGGATGGAGGAAGAGGAAGGTATGGGTAGGCATTATTTTGGAGGCGTCCACATGTGTTTACATACCAGGAATAACAGCAGCACTTCTGGGTCACTGTATAGTGGACCTTCCCTATTGTTCAGAGAAAGTAGTTGGCCTTTCCAGGACCGTTTATGCACTGGGCACTTCATTGCCCCAGGTCTCGTGCAGGAGCACAAATTGGGGGCAGATGAGATGCACTGGGCCAAATGCTCCCCCTGTGTGGGTGCAGGAAGTGGTGGCGCAACCTGCCACAACTAAAACTCCAGCCTGCAGCATAGCATGAAATCTCCAGTGCGTAAACGGTCCAGCTGAATAATGATACTAACAGTGCCATTCCAAATCCATTCAGGTCAATGGGGTTGGACTAATACAACTATTTTGCACTGCAAATGTGCTTATTGGTTGATGATGAGGATGCTACCTGGGAGCAGAAGACCCTTGACCAATAAAGGGCTGGTCCAAACCAAAGGCCTCCGCAGTCCTTGCCATCTTGTAGCCTGGTCCCAAAATACTCACAGGAAATGTCCCTTTGAAACCATTCATATTTTCCTCTGCAAGGACTTGCCTTATACTATGAACATCATGAATCTGGAAGGTTGCTTTGTTTCCTCATGTTCTTTCTTGATAAAGAGATTTTTTTTTTTAATTATACAGGAACCGAATTGCTTTTCCTCACCACTATTTCCATTTTGCACGAACAAAATTATGAATCGCATTGTGGCCGCGTAGTGAATTTCCCGGGAAGAATCACTACATTGTTCGAAATTACAATAAAATGCAGTGATCCTTGACTCCCTAGTTTAGTTTTGCAATTGGTTAGCAAAGCGGAGTGTGTGTCCTTTCGCAGTGAAGGGCCTCTTTGTGAGGCAGGAACAAGATTAATTTTAGCCTAATTGCTATTCCTTTGTGAGATTTGAACATTCATACCGCAGTGTCCCTTTACAAATGTATTTTGAAGCCTTTTGTAATAATTTCGCTATTAATTTCTGCTCCATCGTTCGCCTCGCCAGACTTGGCTCAGGTGTGCCTAGGAAATGATGTACTTAAAAAAAAGTATGTCCAGAGAAAGCCGCGACCAAATCAGGTCTCCCGTTGGAGAGCCGGTTCCTGTTCCGCCTGCAACTCTTGAGTTTGGCTGAATTGATTGCTGAATTGAGTCTGAAGTAATCCAATTAAGCGAGCAAAGAATTACATGACAAGCGTTGCCGTCTATATTTGCTTATCTCAAAGAGAGTCCGAGGCCCCCCTGGTGATCAACAAAAGCAAGCACAAAGGGGGGTGATTAATTTCCTCTCGCTCGTCTTGTCAATACACCGAAGTAGGAAATCAAATTTGGTGTCCATCAGAACCTAGCATGTCAATTCCCTACTCTCTTTTCAGTTTCTCTCTGACTACATAGCTGTCGTAGCAACAGACGCACAGACCTGAGAGCCTCCTGTAGCAATTTGCTCTAAATAGGAGTTACAATTCTGCGCAAGCTCCAGGGACCTGGCCAGTGCTGTATTGTCGAATTCGGCTTGCTAAGAATATTCTTGTTGCATCATTTAAAAAAAAGAAAACTTTTGTCTTTATGAAACTTACATCCTGTGCCACAGTCATGAAGTGGTTTTTAATAATATACAAGAAAGATGGCATATGGTAGTTCAGTGAAAGACTCTGTTTGGCAAGCAGAAGGTCCCAGGTTCAATCCCCAGGATCTCCAGTTAAAACAAGGACCAGATAGGAAGTGATAGACCTCAGGCTAAGAACCTGGAGAGTTGCTGCCAGTCTGGATAGACAATCTTGACCTCTGTGGACCAGTGGTCTGATTCAGTGGAAAGCAGCTTCATGTGTGTTCAAAAGGGAGAATGAATACAAATTTCCAGCCTAAAGGTTGGGGGGAAGACTAATTTTCCTAGGAAGCTTTCTGAATTAAGGTTTTCAGTTGTCACCCAGGGGGTACCAAGTACTCCTTTCCATACCATGAGTTATATTTACATTCCCAAGAGAAGTATCTTAAAAAATCTGTCCATTGGTGGATAGAATGGGAATCAACATGGTGTAGTGGTTAAGAGCATGGGCTTCTAATCTGGTAAACTGGGTTTCATTCCCCACTCCTACACATGCAGGCAGCTATGTGACCTTGGGCTTGTCACGGCCCTGATAGTGCTGTTCTGACTGAGCAGTCCTGTCAAACCTCTCTCATCCTCTCCTAACTCACAGAGTGGCTGTTGTAGGGGGAGGACGGAAAGGCGATGGGAAGATGCTTTGAGACTCTTACAGGCAGTGAAAAGTGGGGTATTAAAACCAGCTCCTCTTTTTCTTTGAGAAATAGACAGGAAGAGGCATTTCTTGAGTATTCCACTGAGTTTATGGGATAGCAGTATTTTAAAATAGGTATGGCAATATCTAAAGGCTCTAGGCAGAGTAAGCAACAGTGGTCACAAGAAGAATGATCCCCATCTAAGCCGATTGCCTTCATTTGGTTTGGAAGGGTGTATCTCTGCTTAGGGACTGTCAGAATAACCTGGGGGCTAGATGGTTCCGGGTTCAAATCCCCTCTCAGCCACAAATTCACTGGGCTAGCATAAGGCAAGCAACTGTTCCTAGCCTCTGTTGCCCACCTTCAAGATGAGGATAATAAAAACACCCTGCGTTACGGAGACAATGTGTGCTCTCTCAGCATTGAAAGCACCATACAAATGCTAAATATTACTTGTTACAATGCCTTGTGAAACACTACATTCGGCAAGGCTGTATACTGTTGCCTTGCCTATTTAACTTGTATGAGTCACAAATTAGATCAACTTAGATGAGTCACAAATTGGGATCAAGATTGCAGGGAGAAATATCAACAACCTCAGATATGCAGATGATACCACTCTAATGGCAGAAAGCAAAGAGGAACTAAAGAGCCTTTTGATGCGGGTGAAGGAGGAGTGCAAAAGTTGGCCTGAAGCTCAACATCAAGAAAACAAAGATCATGGCATCCGGCCATCTCAATTCCTGGAAAATAGATGGAGAAGAAATGGAGGTAGTGGCAGATTTTATTTTCCTGGGCTCCAAGATCCCTTCAGATAGGGACTGCAGCAAAGAAATTAAAAGAAATTAAGACACTTGCTCCTGGGGAGGAAAACTATGGCAAATCTAGACAGCATCCTAAAAAGCAGAGACATCACCCTGCCAATCATGGCATCCGGCCATCTCAATTCCTGGAAAATAGATGGAGAAGAAATGGAGGTAGTGGCAGATTTTATTTTCCTGGGCTCCAAGATCCCTTCAGATAGGGACTGCAGCAAAGAAATTAAAAGAAATTAAGACACTTGCTCCTGGGGAGGAAAACTATGGCAAATCTAGACAGCATCCTAAAAAGCAGAGACATCACCCTGCCAATGAAAGTGCGTCTAGTCAAAACTATGGTCTTCCCAGTTGCAATGTGTGGCTGTGAAAGTTGGACCACAAGGAAGGCCGAGCGTCAAAGAATTGAGGCTTTTGAACTCTGGTGCTGGAGAAGACTCTTGCGAGTCCCTTGGACCGCAAGGTGAACAAACCGGTCAGTCCTAGAGGAGATCAGCCCTGACTGCTCCTTAGAAGGCCAGATCCTGAAGAGGAAACTCAAATACTTTGGCCACCTCATGAGAAGGAAGGACTCCCTGGAGAAGAGCCTAATGCTGGGAGCAATTGAGGGCAAAAGAAGAAGGGGATGACAGAGAATGAGGTGGCTGGATGGAGTCACTGAAGCAGTCAGTGCAAACTTAAATGGACTCCGGGGAATGGCAGAGGACAGGAAGGCCTGGAGATCATTGTCCATGGGGTCGCGATGGGTCGGACATGACTTCGCACCTAACAACAACATGGAAAATTAACAGAGGTAGTTTGCCATTATCTACCTCTGTTGTGAACCTGGACTTCTTTTCCAGCCCCCTGTATAAGTACAAACCAGGGCTGACCTTACTTAGCATCCAAGATCTGATGAGATCAGATTAGCCTGGGCCTTTATGTTTAGTGCAATAAATTCTTCAGAATAATCATACATACATATACATATTTTTACATAAACAGTGCAGGATTTTGCCTTCATGTATAGCTATGTGTTTTTTTTTAACACATCATATACTCAACTGTAATTGTAAGTCTTGTACTTCCCATTCTATCATTAGTAATTTTCTGAATAACAGAGGAAGAAGACAGCCACACTAGCAGGACCGTTAACCTTTGTTTTCATGTGACATAAATGGAATCAGAATGGGACATAGCCATGAGATCAGTGACACGCCACATATTGGGAAATTTTGACTTTTGACAAATTGCAGAGGATATCAGTTTTTCATGAATGACCCCTGTGGCTTTATCAAACTCACATTATCACAAATTAAATCTGGTATAAGAGCTGTTCAGACCATACATTTAAAAAAAACACAAAAAAATGTTTCTTGATATTTACTTCCAAGTCCTATCCTAACTAGAAATTGATTTAAGAGTTGGGTTACATCAGGAATTCTCTTGAGGAAGTGGCTTCTAGATTACATCTTATTGTCTCTCGGTGTGTAATAACAAATCCCCAGACTCTTGATTGCTTTACTCGAGAATTTTATAAATTGTTAAGGGGGGAAAAAATTGGTGCTGCTATTATCGACACTTAATTAAACTCTGATGGAAAACGACTTCCCATATCTGGTTTCATGCACAGGTTACGTTCTTAAACCCTGAATTCATTTATCTGTGCATCTTGTGCTCAAGACCATGTAATCAGTGGAGCTTTACATGTTGAGATTCAGCGTTCCTCCGTTTGCTCTTTGAAATCCTCACTGCTTCTTTTCTTTCAGTCAATCGGCTTCCTTGAATTTATGGAATTTGTACAGATTTACCGCCTGCAAAGACTGCAGCGGTGTCCCAATGACTAGGAAGTCAAACCTACACGTTCATTATCTGCTAGCAAAAATGACAGCAGTTTCATTTTTTAAAAATATTTGGTGACTGGGTTGTGGTGTTTGATCCTACCCCCCTCATTATTATTATTATTATTAGAGTTGGTTCTTATATGCCGCTTTTCCCTACCTGAAGGAGGCTCAAAGCGGCTTACAGTCGCCTTCCCATTCCTATACCCACAACAGACACCCTGTGGGGTGGATGAGGCTGAGAGAGCCCTGATATCACTGCCTGGTCTGAACAGTTTTATCAGTGCCGTGGCGAGCCCAAGGTCACCCAGCTGGTTGCATGTGGAGGAGCGCAGAATTGAATTATTATTATAATTTATTAATTTATTAATTTATTAATTTATTAATTTATTAATTTATTTATTAATTTATTAATTTATTAATTTATTAATTTATTAATTTATTAATTTATTAATTTATTAATTTATTACCACTCATTACTTGCCACTCTCATAACTGGCTCATGGCGGGTTACAACATTCCGTTAAAACCCTATTAAAACTACACTAAAACATATCTGGACATTCATCAATACAGACTCCTAAAAACAGATTCCCATGGTGGTCAATAACCCACTAACCCCCCCCCCCCAAAATCTAGTCCAGGAGTAGGAGGAGAGTGCACATATCACATAGTGGGTGCTTACACTCTTAACGCTGGGGGGCCCTTCAGATCTTCCTCGCCACACCAGCCTCAACCATAGACATGGCAGAAGAGCTCCATTTATTTGTTTGTTTATTTTATTTATTTATTTGTATACCGCCTTCCCCGAAGGCTCAGGGCGGTTCGCATGAAACAGAACAGAAAGAGTACAGATAACATAGATTAACAATGATGAATGAAATGAAGCTACAAGCAACCTGGAACCGTAGAAAAATTAAATATTAAAGTAACAGCCCAGTGGGTTGGGCAGAACTGCAGTGAGTGCAGTAGGAGGGAGGTCAGGAGGAGGGCCCTTGGGAAGTGATGGTACACGCTGACCTCAACCAAGTGCCTGGCAGAGGAGCTCCCTTTAGCAGGCCCTGCGGAACTGTTCAAGTTCCATCAGGGCCCTGATCTCCTCTGGGAGCTCATTCCACCAGGCTGGGGGCCAGGATGGAGAAAGCTCTGGCCCTGGGGCAGTCCCTGCAGAATGCTGAAAGCTGAAATGTGAGAGCTACCCTCAGAGCCAAAAAATATCCCCCTCTCCTGAATATTTTCTCCATTCCAATGCAATACTGGTATTGGGGTTTGAGAATATCAGGAAATACCTATATTTTCCAGGTCCGATATACCTGAACGTGCAGATGCCTAGACTTCAGCTACGTTGTTGTGATGGAATGTAGGGAGACAAGGCAGTCTTGCAAATAAGAGCATCCAAGGGGATGCAGGGCTTTGTCTGGGATAGCCAATCTCTTAAATGGAGCCTGGTAACAATGAACTTATCATTCCCCTTGGATTCATTGAGTGTAGAGTTGTTTGGGACTGAATTGTAAACTTAATGGCAAAAGCTGAACAGAGTTGAAGATTGAAAGGTAGGCAGTTGGCAGATATCTGCACACAACAACACTTGAGTGTTTGGGAAGAAACAACAAACACAGCTGCTATCTAATGTCATTCGATGGTGTGTAAAAGCACCTGTGCTCTATCAGGTCCTTTGAGTCCACATTCCTGTTTCACACGTTGGCCAACCAGATGCCTCTGGAACACAGTGGCCAATGCTACCACCTCTGAATAACCAGGTTCCCTTGCTCAGGGCTTGCAGACAGCTATGAATTTTCGTCTTCCAAACTGGGGCCAAAGTAGAAAAAGGTCAACCCTGCATGATGTTGTTATCATTTCAGTTATTTCCCCGTGGTGACAGTCTGATCCTCCTAGGGATCTAGGGAATAGGGCACGGGGAGACGGGTGTGTGTGTGTCCCCAGGGTTGTTTTTCAAGAGTCCCAAACCCTAGGGGCATTTGGAAGTAGACTTGGTTTTTAGAACCTGCTTTTCTCTACTTTAAACTCAAAGTGGTTTGCAATCTCCTTCCCTTCCTCTCCTCGCAACAGGCACCTTGTGAGGCAGGTGGGGCTGAGAGTTCTGAGAAAACTGTGACTGGCCCACAATCATCAGCCGCTTGCATGTAGAAGAGAAGTTAGGAATCAAGAGTTTGCCACCTTTATCTACTACCTCATGCTGCCTCTGGGCTTGGGGGCCCTGAAAACCATGTGTGGAGGGACGTTGTCTCATTTTGGCCCTGTTAGTGGCCACCACTACATTCTTTAGCAAGGAATTCCTCAGATTTATTGCAGTTTGATGGCAGAGGTAACTCCCTTTTCAGTTTACACTACGGTGTAGTGGAAAAAGCACCAGAAATTAACCTGCTGGACCATGAGTCTCACTGGTTGACCCCTGAGCCAGTGGCTGTTCCTCCGCTTTACCTAGCTCCTTGGATCATTGCAAGGACAAAAAGGGACAGCTCCTTGGGGGCAGAATACAAATCTGGAAAATGATAGTAAATATTGGGTTGGATCCAGCCTCCTTTTGAATGCAGTCTCACACCTTATTATAGATCTCAGCCTGTATTGGCTTTTGTACCTGCAGTTTACGTGATCTTCAGCATGGATCTTTTGGTAGGTTAAAGGGGGCTTCTCCATCTTCTTTCACCAGCAAAAATGCCAGCCAGATCCAACTCCTTCCTCATCTCTGGGATGCGTTCAACACACTCAACCTGTTGCCTCCCTAACTTCCTTGAAGCAGCCTTTTCATGAAGCTTGCTGGGGGTGGGGGAATCAAGCTACTCTTTGCTTTTTCTCACCTGGCTTCCCTTTCAACAACAGAATACCTGATTTTCTAACCGAAGCACACTCTCAGACACAAAATATGTACTGTTGGTTGCAGAGGCTTGTCTATTGACAAACCTCTGGGTGTTTTTTTTAAACCAACCCAACAACTTGAATTGCAATGTGTAATGCACATCATTGTTTGCTGTTCTGGCATTCTCCTTCAAATCTTCCCTGTTCTGAAGAACAGCCATCTTGGGCAAAGAGGGAAGCGGCAATAAATAAAGATGTGGAAATGCTAGTGAATACATTGACCTTGGAAACCCGCAGAGCTTTGAAGGCGGCCTCTGTAAGCCTTGTAAAGTCACTGTTGAAACTTTCTGTGATTGTTTAAGGGCTCGGGCAGGATTTAAGTGCTAATGTTCCCAGCCCCTGAAATATGCGACCAAATAATGCCTCAGCTATCATTTTAATTTTTTTATTATTATTTTTGAGCCTGTGATATAACTGCTCTCTCCTTTGCACAATGGAACAAACAGAGCATGAAATTAAATGTCACATATTAAATCTGCTGATTTAACTTTTCCCCCCACTTTCTCCCCCCCCTTCCCCCCCCCCTTCCTTGTTTGCTTTTGGTGTGGTCAATGCCATAGGGAACGTAGAATCTGTTCAAAGGCTGTGTTGGTGCAGTCCTGGAAAGGAAACAACTAACAGCTGGATCCAAGAAGTAGATTTAGAGTCTAAAAAAATTAGTTTTGGAGCGTCAGAACTGGAGGAAAGATGGGTGCCGTTGCATTGTTCCATCAATGAAGGTGGCAAGTAATTGTGTCTGTTTTGTGAAATGCTTAACCTTGAAGATAGTCTTAGATGATGTTGGCCATAGTTCCACACCGCATTCTGCATGAAGAGGGATGTGCTTTCGCAAGTTCATCCCAGCCCTTCCTGTGTCCCACCTTCTCTGTGCTGCTGATCGTCCAAGTATATTATGATCTTGACTGCCATTCGAGTTCTGCTGATTCCCTCAAGCATTCCTCTGCCCTCTCAGCCTCACCTACCTCACAGGGTGTCTTGTGGGGAGAGGAAAGGGAAGGTGACTAAGCCGCTTTGAGCCTCCTTCGGGTAGAGAAAAGCAGACTAGATTCATAGAGTTGGAAGGGGCCATACAGGCCATCTAGTCCAACCCCCTGCTCAACGCAGGATCAGCCGTAAGCATCCTAAAGCATCCAAGAAAAGTGTGTATCCAACCTTTGCTTGAAGAACCAACTCCTCTTCTTCCTTCTTGCAGAGTCTGTGTCTGCCATTTCTAAGCCTATAATATTATTATGAGCATGACCAAAGGCATGCTGAGAGTTGTTGGGAATGTGAGTTCGCTCACCTCATCCCAGCTACCCACCCCAGTCTGGTTTTGTGCGCCTGCTTTCCTTCTCTCCTTTCTGTCCCCTTTCTTCTACAAACACCATTTCCCACATGCCTCCATTCTGTTGAATCCAAAAAAGGGGTAATGCCCTCACTGGGGGTGCAACAGGGGGGAAAACCTAAAGGAATAGCAAATAGATTGGAAACACTGCTGCTAAGCATTTGCACAACTGCCCCGGCCAAAACCAGAGTGGCAAGATGGCAGGTCATTTCTAGACTTCCTCTAGGAGCCCATACCCATGGTTATGTTAGTTCTGTTTACCACATGGTGTTCAGGCTGCCAAAAGAACATATGTTAATGGGCCAGGAAGAGTCTTCCATCAGAAGCCAGCGACTAATACCTTGAGTTCTTCTAATGCAAGAATGCACTTCAAGGCCAAACAGACATTATACGTTGGAAACCTAAATTGGCCTTTCCCCCCTGTTGCCTGGTTACAGAAATTCAGCCATGTTAGTGCTTCTGAAATGGCAGCTATTTTTAACCTAAGCAGACAGGATTCTCCTCAGAGTGAATGAATCAATGTGGCCTTTTTTAAAAAAGAGAAGCTACAAGTCCCTGAGGAGAAGGACTGAACACCATAAACCTTTTCCTAGACAAGGGCTTAAAGAGTCCTCAAAGACCATAAGTGGCTTCTAATATGTTCTCTTGACACCTGAGGAGCAATTTAACACTTAGGGACGTATTTACACTTAAAGTAAGAAGGCTTTGGCCCTGTCTTCTTGTTGAGGGGTTGTTAATTGATTGTATTTTCAAACAACACTTGAGCCTTTTCGTATTCGATGTCTTTATAAATAAGGATGACACGGGTATGCTAAACTCATAATATTATAGACCAAAGCCCTCTTAGGGTAGGGACTGGATTGTCGGTTTCAGAGTACTGAGTAACTACAAATGTGGGGAGCGAGGGATATCTCCATTCCAGTCACTACTAGCTTATGTGCATTAGCAGTTGCATGAGATTTGGGGGTCCTTACCTGAGATACCCTCAGTTGGCCCAGCTAACCCTTCTCATACAGGTTTTGGGCTGTATATCGTCTCTAGCCTTCTCTAACATTGGGGAGGGGGAATTGAGAGTGGCATAGGAATGGAGGGGTGTCAGGACGTCCTCCCAAGCACCCCCTTGCAGAGCCTTCTCCCAGATGGGACAATCCCTCTCCCAGGTGGGTTGGAAACATGGGGACTTGACCAAGGAAAGGAGAACAGCCCTGCTGCACTCATGGGGTCTGCCCTGACTCCATGGCAGCCTGCAGGATGGTCGGGCAATACTCTAGACGGACCCACAGGGAGCTTATCTGAGATTGAGAGCAAAGAGCTGGTGCAGCAGGCACCAGGTTCTGTGTATGCAAGAGCAGGAGAAACCCAGAGGGCAAACAGGGAGAAAAAGAGATAAATGCCAGGAGGGAAGACATCGGGAAGGGGAGTAAAAAGCCCAGGGACCAGTCGACTGTGAACTTACCGTGTGATAGCCTTGTAGGAAGAAGTTGACCAGGAAGAAGTAGAAGCCAGGAACGACAAGACTGGATTCAAGCTGAGAAGAAAAGGTGTTAGGAGGGGCGGGGTTAAAGTAACTTCAGGTGATTGAGGGAGGAGGAGGAGTTAGGTAAAGGGTATAAAAGGAAGCAGGTGAGAGAAAGGGTTGGTGGGAAAGGTTTGAAGAAGGCGGAGAGAGGGAGGCTAAGGAATAGTGAAGAAGCAGAACAACAGAGGAGTTTTGTGAGTCTTCTAGGCCTCTGCCAATCTGGAACAGCCAGTGTTGTGGAGGGCAGAAGAGTCAGCAGTTGGGAAAGGAGAGATTCCTAGAAGGTATCCAGTGATAGCTCAGACTTGGTCACTTGGGAGTGTGATAGAGAACCCTGACTTGGCTCTTTCTGCACCCCCTGTTGTATCTATGCAAGCTCCAGAGTGATGCCAAACCTTTGTGGGAGTCTTCTTGTTGTAGTGAGGTTGGTGGGCTGGGACTGGCTACTCTGGGGTATCCCAAAAAACCTCACAAGGGGATAGCTGAAATGGGGAGGCCTTGCTTGTCATCACTGTGACAATTGAGAGCTCACCCCAGTGGTACAACCCAGGACCAGGTGCCATTGGCACCTTCACATTTCAGATCCCCTCTTCAGTCTGTTGCTTAGACTGAAAAATAATCTTCCAGAAGACAAATGCTAGTTATGTAGGACTAGAAACCTTCTTGACTATTATAACCTGATGATTAATTTGGATTCACAATTCTCCCACCTCAGGGGATTAATTTGGACTCACAGTTCCTCCTTTTGATTGGTCAAGGGCAGTATCACTAAACATGGCGTGGTTGAGTGAGCGCTGTGGTTGCTTGTTAACCTGACTACTGTCTTCTTGCATATTGGCTAATTAATGGTTCTTTTTTGTCATCAGTATTGGAAAGTCAAACTTTTCTCTCTTTCAGCATTCTGGGAATGTAGATAACAAGCCATCTAAGAATGAAAGATTCCAGTTTGTCTGTTATGCAATACCATGTGACTAAGTCATGTATGACAAATAATTTATTCTGATGACACCTAGCAAATGACAAACATCCATTTCCTTCTTTGCCTAATGTTTGTCTTCTCCAAGATTCAGCCATTAATTCTCTGTCATGCTGCCTCTCATTGCTAGTCTAATTTTTTTTTAAATTAATGTTCTTGGAAGTTTTCCATTTTATGTGTACAATCTGTAAATTCTTCAAGTCAGCTAAACAAGAGAAAGTGTTCCAATGGATGAGGAAATATTCCTTCAACTATATCAAATCTAAGACTGGTTTTAATCAAGCTATGCTATTTGCCTTTAATAATGATTGCTCAAGTTTCATACAAGCAGACTAATAAAGACAGAATCTGAAGAACTAGATGGAAATAGCTTCCCTGTGTCCAGTGGTCTTTGGCAACCTGTACAGTCTGAAACTACTTGGACATCTGTCATCACCATCTCAGCATCAAGATATTAAAGTTGCTCCTATCTGTAACTGTTGTTCATCGAGCATCTTCTGTGCAGGCACACATGGGGACTGCATATGAGCAGGCCTTCCATCAGAGAGGCCTTTACAGCTAAGAGCCTCCAGGGGGCATTGTGCACCAGAGTAAAAAAACTGTCCCCATCCAGGGAACACATGTTCCCATGCAGCAGAACTCTTACCTTCAGTACCTCTAGTACTGCCAAAGCCAGAGAATGCAAGGGGCAGGTGGGAGGGTATGTGTGTCTGCACAAAATATATTTAATGAACAGTAGATACATCTAAGCACAACTTTGTTTTCATCATTGATCTTCTGTGCAGTCCCACATGGGGATTCTAGCAAATTACTCAACAGGTGGTAGGGTTCCTCACTTGAACAGTGACTGCAATACTGTGTTGGCCACTTGAGCTTCTTGCCTCACCTGCAGATCCAAAGTATAATGGCATATGAATATGTTATTTGACAACCAAGTGGCAACTTGGCAGATCTCTGTCAATGGTACTCTGAAAAAGCTATAACTCTAGTAGAATGGGCATGAATGTTTATTGGGTCTGTCACCCTTGCCAAGCCATAGCATTCCCTAATAGTTGAGACAATCCACTGGGGCAAAGTTTGAGATGAAATTCCCTTTCCTCTATTAGGACCAGCAAAACATACAAACAGAGCTCTATCTCTTCAGAACTTAAGGGTTCTTTTAAGGAAAATTAATAAAGCCTTTCTATCATTTGTATCCATCTGGAGGACCCAAAGCTCTCCATTCCTACCCGTAACTGATCAGAGGAATTCTGACTCTCAAAAGCTCATACCTGTGAGATCTTCTTGGTCACTAAGGTGTTGCCAGCTCAAATCTAGCTGTTCTACTGCTGACCAACATGGCTACTACCCTTGGAAACTATTATTAAGGTGCTCCATGTTTTAGACTATTATACTTTTTCTGCATTTTTTGTAGTTGTTACAACTCTTTTGGTTTTTACGTCCCTCTTGTGTTTTGCTTTTTAAGGGGTCTCAGGCAGGCTGTACAGGGGAGGGCCATAGGAATAGTCCAAACAAATAAAGCAAAGAAGAGCCAGCAGTGCTATTCTAAGCAGAGTTATGTCCTCCTGAGCCCATTGCCCTAAACATGAAAAGGAAATCCACCACATTCAAGTTCTCCCTTCTGATAGCCAGATCAAGTCATAGTAAATATAAGTCCAGTTGCCAAGTGGCCTGGGAATAAAATGTGTGTTAAATAGGGTTGCCAGGTCCCCTCAGGCCACCAATGGGGGTGGGTTGCCAGCTCCAGGTTGGGGAAACACCTGGAGATTTAGGGGTGGATCCTGGGGAGGGCAGGGACTTAAGTGGGGTACAATGCCATAGAGTCCACCCTCCAAAGCATCCGTTTTCTCTGGGGAAACAGATCTCTGTCAAAGCAGAGAGCATCTAAAGAGAATTTTCTAGTCTGTTCCAGCTGAAGTTACACAGTTCTTTAGTATTCTAAATAGGTGCTGAGTAATGCCCACCCTGACAGATATCCAGCAAGGACATCCATATTGTCCTCACTTAGTTCATCTGTGGATCTGTCATTGGTGGGGGGGGGGACTCACTTAGACCTTGACATTGTTTCTGTGGACATTGTCCAGTGATTGGTTGAGAATGTCAGGAGGCTGTGAAAGTTGCCAGTGAGGTATTACCTTTGAGCCTTTACCCTTTTCTCTCCATGCTGCAAAGAAGATATCTATTTTATGCTCAAGGATTCTTTGCTTCAGAGTCAACTGAGGTGTGGTAGGATTCCAGTAAGAGGTAGCTAGTTAGCGTCCTTGTTTTCTTGTGCATTTGACTGCCCCAGAACTATACGTCTTGCTTGTAAATGCTTTTTCTTAATTTTTTTGTCCAATAAAGCTTTCTTTTGCTTTATAATCTGTGTTAACTTGGGAAGCTTCTGTGACCATACCCGTGTACAGTTTGGTTGCCTTACCACACCAAGGCACGGTCCTGTCCTAGTGCTCTCTGTAGTTTGGAGATGAGCTGTAATTCGGGGCGATCCCCAGGTAAACCAGGAAACCGACATCCCTAATGTAAAGGCTGGTTTTCATTGTGCAGAGGTAAATAACATCCAAGTAAGCCTCAGTTCAAAGAGACAGAACATGTTCAGTGCCCAAATATAGAAGACTAGGTTGGCTTGACTGAATGCTATCCCTCTGGAAGAAATGACAGGTAGTCAGCTGAAGATTCCCTTTGCAAACAGGCTTTCTAACTGCACAACAGGACAGATTGACATTCTAGAACAGGGGTAGTCAACCTGTGGTCCTCCAGATGTTCATGGATTACAATTCCCATGAGCCCCTGCCAGCATTTGCAAATTGAATTGTAGTCCATGAACATCTGGAGGACCACAGGTTGACTACCCCTGTTCTAGAACATAGTTTGAATGTGCCCAGTTTATTTCAGTCAGACAACACTGGATTTCCACCTTTATACATGATACATGGCAATGCTACAGTCTTCACAAAGGATTGCTGAATTATTGGCTGAAACAGAAATTAAAACTAATCTGGTGGTAGTAAAAATTGTGTATATCGTTATTAAACATGAAGGTAGGAGGGCTGATATTTAGTTGATTTTCATTTATCTGACCTATTACTGTGATCCGTTCAAAGCCACTGGGTTATAAGAGTAGATTCATTAAAGAAAGAAGGGTATAACAAATTTCCTCCAAGCCAGATGCCTACCCTTTTCATACATGATTATTTCACATGGTGGCGTTCAAAGATTGTAAGAAAGTCATTGATCTTCAGAAGTCTCCTTACATTTATTTTGACCTTCCAAATAATCCTATTTTACTTAAGCATTACATTCCAAATTTTATATTGTCAGGGTGAAATAGATGATTTTATCCCAAATACTTTAGAATTACAGCTCAGGTTATCGTAATGATTACCAAATGCATATTTTTAACAACTCTTTTTTAAATAGCTGGTCCCAATTTCCCTCCTTAACTTAGTAAGTTCCCACTTCCCTGTTCCTTTAAACGGCTGTAACATAGCTATTAAAATGGCTGTGGGGTAATACTTTATAAGATTAAGGAGTGCCAAACCATTTCATTCTATACTGTGCCACATTATAGAAGCTCTATTTTTGTGGTGCTTTATCATTTCCGATGGCTTTATCAGCAAGCCCTGCAATTTATTTTAAAAGTTCCTAGGGATAACAAGAGGTACGTTTATGAAAATAAGTAATATTCTCAGAAGGATATTCATTTTAATCATGGCTGTCCTACCAAACCAAAGAAATTTTAATGGAGCTCAACACCTCCATTCTAAATTCTGTTTGTTTCATCAAAGGACTTAAATTATATGCTACCATCTAACTGCAGAATCTGCGACTAAATATTACATCTCCTCAGTTTTCTGCTTTGAACAAGCTAGATCTTTTCATGGAACTGTAGAATCCTAGAGTTGGAAGGTCCATGCAAGCCATCGAGTCCAACCCCCTGCTCAATGCAGGATCAGCCTAAAGCAGCCAGGATAAGTATCTGTCCAGCCCCTGCTTAAAGACTGTTAGTAAGGGGAAGTTCACCACCTTAGGCAGCCAATTCCCTGTTGAACTACTCTGTCTGAATTTCTCCCCCCCCCCCATAGTTAGCCACTCCTGTTCTACATGTAGTTTAAAGCCATTACTGTGGGTTCTATCCTCTCCAGCCAACAGGAACCACTCCCCTTGGTTTCCTCTGTTCAGTTATGTCAGTAGTATTCAGCCTTGCTCAAGCTCACCATTAACCTCAAAGCAATAATAGCATAGGACTCCCCAAGCTGCGAGCATGTGACATCAGAGTAAGGAGGATCTAGATCAGGGGTAGTCAAACTGTGGCCCTCCAGATGTCCATGTACTACAATTCCCTTGAGCCCCTGCCAGCGTTCGCTGGCAGATGCTCATGGGAATTGTAGTACAAGGACATCTGGAGGGCCGCAGTTTGACTACCCCTGATCTAGATCTATAGCACACTTAGTTGGGGAGCGGTGGTCTGTGCTGAAAGTCATTGGTAGATTGAGTTGTCCGAGTGGGGGAAGAGAAAGAAGTCAAAACCTAGGATAACAAGTGATCTTCAGATCTGTTCCCCTGGGGAAAGTGGTTGCTTTGGAGCATGCAGCTCTCTTGAGGTCTTTCTCAGGAGACAAAGTTCTTTTTCTCTACCCGAAGGAGTCTCAAAGTGGCTTACAATCGCCTTCCCTTTCCTCTCCCCACAACAGACTCCCTGTGAGGTAGATGAGGCTGAGAGAGCCCTGATATTACTGCTCAGTCAGAATAGCTCTATTGGGACTCTGACTAGGCCAAGATCGCCCAGCTGGTTGCATGTGGGGGAGCAGGGAATCAAACCCGGCTCACCAGATTAGAAGTCCGCACTCCTAACCACTACACCAAGCTGGCTCTCTGCCACTTCTGGTCTCTGCCACTCCTTTTTCTGCCTCAGAAAACTCTTTACTCAAAACTCTTTCTCCACTCAGGACTCTCTTTCCCCTCAGTTCTCTCTTCTGACTTTCCTTCAGGAACAAAAATCTTTTTCTCCCAAATTCCAATGAGGAGCCAAATCCACAGTTGTTCATATTGCTCTTACCTATTTTGAGAAATGAGGAAGCCATTCATGAATTCTTCAGACCACTCTTTCAATGACTCCCAAGCCATCAGAAGTGTTAAAGAATCATAGAGTTGGAAGGCACCTCTAGGAAATTCACAATTCTCTGCCCACCCACAGTGATTCCAATATCCCTAACCATAAACCCTTCTGGATACCTGGTGCAAAAGTTATTGTGGATTCTGAGAGGGGTGAATGTTGTCCTCTAGGTGAATGTCTGGAGAATATAGTTATCTGCCCCGCCAGTGCAGGAGTATTGGCTGAGTATTTTTGGCAGAGACCCAGGACATTAATATAGCTGTCATTAGACCCTGAAAGGCTGAACGTTCAGGATCCGTTACTGGGGGAAAACATCACATTTACTTTCCAGCTTCAAGAGCCTTAATTAAGATGACATTCCACGTTCCGTGATTATCCAAATTGTTGCCCGAGTTACCTTTGATGATATTTTCCCACCTGTCACTAAACTCTGAGATACGCCTGCTACCCTGAGCTTGTACGTACTGATTTATTAATTGCCAGCCATATGGAAATGTGTCAGAGTGATATCCCCTTTATTCTCGACTACTTTGTGCGAAGTGGAACACCTGCAGGTGGGAAGTCGGCATGCAGCATCCTGGCACGAGGTGATGCCTTGAATAGTTGAGAGCCTGTCTAGCCCAATACCTGCTTTCAATGTCGTTTCCTTGTCTGTCTGTCTTTGCAGTCCAGCGTTATAAAACTGACCAAGCCGGTAGCACTGTGGACCCAGCTTGACGTGTGCAAGTGGCTCAAGAAGCATTGCCCAAATCAGTATCAAATCTACAGTGAGTCATTCAAACAGCATGACATAACTGGTAAAGTATGCAATATCAGACATATTTTTGCTTTAGAATTGGTGTGCTTAATCCTTCCCCCCCTTGCAGTCTTGTATCGGCGAACAAGTTGGATAAAATGCATATTGAATTATTTGACAGTTTTGCAGCCGCGAGAGATCAGGAAGGAAGAAACAGCAAATGCGGCAAATGTTATTGAAAGGGATGATTCTTGGGAAGTGTACGGCAAGAGAGTCTTCTTGACATTAAAGGGCTGGGGTTTCAGTTGTTTTGTTGTTTTTAATCATGCAGGCCCGCCTTGAGAATTTGGCTGAAAGGAAGGGTGCAGATAAAAGTAAATCAGTAAATTCTGAACTACGGGGCTTTATAGCTCTGGGAAATCAAGAAGTCTGCAGTAAAACACAAATGCAGAATGTCCTAGGTTCATTCTGTGGTATCTTTAGTTAGAATGGCTAGCCATTGTTTTGAGACGGGATGCTGGACTGGATGGACTGCTGGTCAAATCCAGTAGGGCTCTTCTTATGTTCTTAGGATCTTGGGTACCAAAAGGTGAAGAAAGCCTGTTTCTTCCTGAGACTTTGGATAGCTGCTTCCAGGGAGCATAGACAATATTGAATTAGATGGACCCATGGACTATATAGGGGGATTATATATTAGTATGACCATGTTGGAGAGCAGGAGCAGCATCAAAAACAAACTGGACTCCAGTGTTCCTTTCTGTTCTGCAGAACCTTCTGGTGTATCTCTCTGCACTATTTATATTCAGCTGGTGGGTCAGTGACCATGGTCTGAACATAGAGTGGATGCCCTGTTGGGCATCAGCTTTATGGTTGTTTTGTTGTGGGAAAAGTGGAAGAGAGCAAACAGAGACAATGAGGGGCGAGAAGGAGAGAAGTCCTTTTCTCTTGCATATTCTGTTTATTGGGTTGGATCCAGAACAGATTTTCCATGCATGGAAAAGAACTTTCCTGCCTTCCCCCTCCCCACTTGCAGCTCATTGATCTCATTGATCTCATTGCTTTAGGATGCTTAGGGCTAATCCTGCGTTGAGCAGGGGGTTGGACTAGATGGCCTGTATGGCCCCTTCCAACTCTATGATTCTATGATTCTATGATTCTATGATCTCCAACCAGTGCTGTTTCTGTGGGGTAGAGGTCTTTAGCAGACACGAGGAATTGGTGGAATTTGTCAGTTTAGTTTTGATACAACCTAATTATTTTTTTTAAATGTATATCCCATTGAGTTGGATAGCCCAGGATGACTAGCCTAATCTCATCAAATCTCGGAAGCTGATCAGGACTGGTTCTGGTCATTATTAGGGTGGGGGACCCCCAAGGAGTACCACGGTCATGATGCCGAGGCAGTCAATGGCAAAACCACCCCTGAACCTCTCTTGCTTGGAGAACCCTATGGAGTCACGCACGTCTAATGCAACTTAATGGCCCCAAATCAATATGTATAAAATTTCCAATAATCAGATTGTCGCAGATGATGTGGAAACACATCATCTGCAACAAACTGATTCTGGAAGGAGAGCGGTGGTTCAAGTGTTGGATCCAGGAAACCTAGGTTCACATCCTCACTTTGCTATGGAAGCTTGCTGTGTGACTTTGGGACAATCACACACTCTCAGCAAAACCTTCCCCACCAGGCTGTTGTGAGGAGATGGTGAAGGACACAAGAAAGATATAAGCTTCTTCAGATCCCCCGTGGGAAGAGTATATATGTAGGAAAGAAAGAGTATATATGTAGGAAAGAAAGAGTATATATGTAGGAAAGAAAAAAAAAGTAAATGCTGTGTGGAATCCCAAAGCATTTAAAACACAAGGGAATTATTATTATTATTATTATTATTATTATTATTATTATTATTATTATTATTATTATTATTATTATTATTATTATTATTATTATTATTATTATTATTATATAAAAACCATATAAGTATGGTGCCTCGTCCAAGGCTAGCAGCAGCTATGAACTCAGGAGATAGAAAGCAGTTCTCAAAAGAGCAATGATCCTGCCACTGATCTTGACAGAAGGAAAGTACCACATTACTCCTGCACAAGGTCTCTTGAAGCTAGCAATTACCTGGGGATCTAGTCTGAGGATATGAAAGATCTGAAGACAAGAACTTTTCTTCATGCTTCATCTTTACCTCTAGTAGGAACATAGGAATTCTTCTGTTAAGATTTATTGACCCACACAGGGTTTTCCCCCTGCTTTGTTTATTTATTTATCTTTGTGTATTTTGTATATTTGCAATTATCCTCCCCCATGTATTTCCAACATGTTAGCTTGATCCACCTGGATGTTACCAGCTTGAAAACAAGGGTCCCCAACATGGTGTCCAGGGGCACCACAATGTCAACCAACAACTTTCTGGGTGCCCAGCTGTGGGTGGAGCTAGGTGGGGCTTAGCCCCAGAGGCATGGCTCTTCAGACACGTCTCAGCTGATTCAAACCACTTGGGCTTGTTTTTCCAAAATGACTCCAGCTTGGCAACTCCCACCCATGGGAAAGGGATGGGAAATAGCAACCAGTTTTTCACTGAAAACTCACCTCCGTGGCAGTCTCTCCAGGTGCCTGGTATCTTATTTCCTTTTCAATTACGAGCTAAAAGATTGAAATTACAGCACTAATAGATTTCAACATGATAAAAACCTAAACAGCAAACAAAAGTCAAGCCCATAGCAAAGAGCTAAAATAAATAATATCCGTATTACAAACGAGCGGTCATAAAGTTAATGAAGAGATATCAACTCTATTGAAAAGCTTTAACGTGTTTTCTGTTGTTGCTCGATTGGAATGGGGTTGTGTGGGAGGCCGCTGCTTGAGCAGAAAGCCTTGCAAAGTCACAGTGCTGCTAAAAGAGCAAGCCAGCGGTTCACAGGATCCCGACCTGATGCTGGGAACGCTTGCAGTTCCACCGTTGCAAAGTTGACAGTATATCAGGTCATCTTGCTGTCTGGGATTTAATAAGTTGTTTTGAACAGGTCGTACGCTGGATTCTTCACCTGCCGCTAATTAAGAAAAATCCAATCCCTTCTGCTGGCAAAGGATTTAATATTGGAGCTTCTAATTGTGTAGACTAACCAATGCTAAACCAGACACCCCAACAGAGATCCCATGTAAATCCGTAACAGTGGAATTCAATAAATTTCTGCACGTGTGCTGGTAGCTCTGAATGCAAATTTTAAACTATTAGGTTAGCCTTTTTCAACCTTTTGACCATGGAGTCGCCGCTGAAATATTATTCAGGATTCCAGGTATCAGGAAGTGATGTCATCTGGCCACACCTTCCTGCCACATCCCAAGATGTGAAAGATCCGTGGCAGCAGAGGTTTAAATGTCTGAGGCCAATCGCCTTCCCACCCCCTCCAGGGCCATCATTGGCCAGTTTGGGAGGGGGTGAGTCAATCTGCCCAAACCAGAGTAGAATTATGTATTAAAAAATTAGCCCCCTTTTTTTTAACAGGAGGAGAGGGCTCTCCCCAGCCGCCATTTTGAAACCTCCCACACCATGGTACTATGGAGGGGCTTTTGTGTTTCTGTATGTGGTTGGGAAACCCTGGACTAGGTAAAGTTGTAATGGTGAGAGAATCCACATTCACGTGCACCAGGAAGCTTTAGGAGAGGGGCTTTCTAATTTTGTGCAGAATGCATACGAAGTGCCGAAGCAGCAGAAGACTGCCTCATACTACTTCTAATTTATAGGGGGCAGAAGGGAAGTGACAAATCACTTGGAGATGGGCCAATGCTCAATGGTTGAGCATCTGTGTAGCATGCAGAAGGTCCCAGATTTACAAAACTGAAGATGCCAGGGATTGAATCATGGACCAAGCAGATACTCTACCAGTAAACCATAACCCCTCCACATAACATGAATCACTGGAGGCCACTTAAAGGAATTAACCTGCATGGTGGCCCAAATACTCCTAGTTATGGGATAACCCAGCACCTCCTGTCTAGGCAGCTGCATTACTTGACACACTTAGTTGCTACATATACACTGTAGAGTGCGAACAACAAGCACCTGGCTTTAAACAGCTGTGCACGCACGCTTCCTGGTCTAATTCGGTGGCTTGTCGAATTGCACTGAACGAATCGCCGATAAAATCGCCCACATGTAGAACTTTTGTATGGACCAGATTTCTTGGGACTGAGCCTGTCGTAAAAAGAGCCATTTCACATATTCAGCAGCAAGCCATCCGCCGCCGAGTTTGTCTGAACGACCAAGTCCAGTCTTATTAACAGAAAAAGAGAACCGAAGGTTGGTTTTGCAGGCTTTCCCAACAGTGATGCTCTAGAGAAATGTAATAATTTCCGTTTCCTCAAGGGGGAGCTTGCATACAAATTTACTAAGCCAATTTTTTTTTTTTAATGGCGCATATGTCCCAGTGTTGCTTGCTTGTTTAGGTCACTCTGTAATGAGAATCCCGCCTTAGAGAACGAATTGCAATTATTCCGAGAGCTATAATTTAATAGTGTGGATGCATTTTATCCATGTACCTGTCAAAAGGTTTGCGTTCCAAGAGACTGGACTTGTTATGCTAGCCTCTGCAGCTATATTTGCTTCGATTTTGGTCACTCCCCTTCTTTTTTCTTCTTCTCCTTTTCTCCTTTTGTTTTAAGTCTGTCAAAGCTTTATTTTCTCTGCATTTTCCCTGGGCGGTGAAACTCATTTATTTCTCCTTTTTTTGTGTGCTTGTGTGTGTACATGAGCAAGAGAGGGAGTTTTCCCTTATTAAACAAAATTCCAAACGCTAACCGAGGCTCGTTCTCATAACAACAGGAAGTGGATTGCCTCCTCATCTCTTTCGTTAGGCCCGTTGTCAGATGACACCGTCTGGGTGCAAGCTTTTGAGTTCACTGGAACTTTTAATCAGGCCGTGTCTTTAAGGGAGGGAGGGCGGGGGAAGAAAAAAGATGCCTCAGACTGTGACTTTAAGGCAGGGGTAGTCAAACTGCAAGAGCCTCTTGTGGCGCAGAGTGGTAAGGCAGCCGTCTGAAAGCTCTGCCCATGAGGCTGGGAGTTCGATCCCAGCAGCCAGCTCAAGGTTGACTCAGCCTTCCATCCTTCCGAGGTCGGTAAAATGAGTACCCAGCTTGCTGGGGGGGTGGGTAAAACGGTAATAACTGTGGAAGGCACTAGCAAACCACCCTGTATTGAGTCTGCCAAGAAAACGCTAAAGGGCGTCACCCCAAGGGTCAGACATGACTCGGTGCTTGCACAGGGGATACCTTTACCTTTACCTAGTCAAACTGCGGCCCTCCAGATGTCCATGGACTACAATTCCCAGAAGCCCCTGCCAGCATTCGCTGGCAGGGGCTTCTGGGAATTGTAGTCCATGGACATCTGGAGGGCTGCAGTTTGGCTACCCCTGCTTTAAGGCCTTCTCTTGTCAGCATCAGCATCAGCATCCACACTGTCTATGAAATGCAGGTGTGCTGTTTTTAAACAGTGCTGGTGTCAGGCTGTAACCTTGGCTTTCTTTGAAGAGGAGGCAAAAACAAAACAAAAATGGAAGCAACCAATGTGTTTGAGTTTTTGAATATTTGTATTTTTTAGGAGAACAGATGTCAACCCCCACAGTGCAAGCAGCCATATATTTCAGTAGCATTTTGGCCTTTAGGAAAAATGGACCAAAATACACACCGGACCAGCCTTTCCCAACATTTAATGGGAGAGAAATCCCAGTAGTGGTGCAGTCTTAAAGAATATGGCTGGGAAGCAGAGCAGAGTTGGTTCTTAGATGCTGCTTTCTCTATCCGAAGGAGTCTCAAAGCGGCTTACATTTCCCTTCCTTTCCCTTCCCTTTCCTCTCCCCACAACAGACATACTGTGAGGTAGGTGAGGCTGAGAGAGCCCTGATATTACTGAAGAAGAGTTGGTTCTTATATGCTGCTTTCTCTACCCGAAGGAGTCTCAAAGCGGCTTACATTCACCTTCCCCTTCCTCTCCCCACAACAGACACCCTGTGGGATGGGTGAGGCTGAGAGAGCCCTGATATTACTGCTCGGTCAGAACAGCTTTATCAGTGCTGTGGCAAGGCCAAGGTCACCCAGCTGGTTGCACGTGCGGGAGTGGGGAATCAAACCCTGCTCACCAGATTAGAAGTCCACACTCCTAACCACTACACCAAGCTGACACCACTGCTGTCGGTTGCCTTGAAAACCTCTGGGTTCACCGTAATTTGGCTGCAACTTGAAGTCATTTTCCACCTCCAGGGCCCCTAATTACCATTTCTTCTGTTCCCATTTCAAAAAATGCATTAATATGTTGGAAGACCAATATAGAGCTTCAGTACAAAGCAAGTGTCTTCCTTATTTTTATTTTCCAGCATACCTACAAACAAACAAAAAAACCCTAGTCGTATTGATTTTCTGCATTCACCCTCAGGATTATAGAGGAAACCTGCCATTTAGAAAGAGGATGATGATGTCTAAAAACAGCCCCTTTCAAGCTGTTTCCGACCGTGGCCCTTCTCCAAAAGAATCCGTGGTTGTTTAGACATCATCATCCTCTTTCTAAATGTCAACTCTCAGGTGTAACTCGGGAAAGTCAACCCTCAGGTGTCACTCAAAGTAACAAGCATAGTACAGGGGTTGGACTAGATGACCCATGAGGGTCCCTTCCAACTCTTTTATTCTGTGATTCTAACATTAGCAAAAAGATGATGAGCCTATCGATAGGGTTAAATTTGGAGGGATTTTCGTACCATTTCAGTCTTTTAACACCTTTTTAGGAACATTCAACATTTTAATGAAGTTATTTTAAGACGCGCTTGTACGCTTGGTACTGTTGTCCACGGTCCTTTTTGACAGTTGCAGGCTCGCCCTTGTTGAAACTTATTATTCCAACTCCTCTTTGATATTATCTTGTGATCTCCCTCTCCCCACTTTCTTATTGGAGTTTTAATGAAATCAAGGTTGCTTCAATAGGAATTAAGCCATCAAACGCATAAGCCCAAAGCCTCACACACAGTCACTTAATGCTCATTTTGCTTGCTAAATTTTAACTCTACAAGACCTGGTATTTGAAGTGGGGGACGAAACCAAAGAGACAGAAGAGTCAGGCATTAGCTTTGACTTGATTTGGAAATACTCCTTAGGCCAGGGTTAGTCAAACTGTGGACCTCCAGATGTCCATGGACTACAATTCCCACGAGCCTCTGCCAGCGTTTGCTGGCAGAGGCTCATGGGAATTGTAGTTCATGGACATCTGGAGGCCCGCAGTTTGACTACCCCTGCCTTAGGCAATTGCTTGAGGAGCGTAGCCACAGGTGGAGTTGGTGTTACTCCACACACACACGCGCGCACAGATAACCTGCCAGAGATGAGAATTTTGTGGACCAAATTTAATTTCTCTCCAGCAGGCAATACAGAATCAACCTTTTGGAATTTGATCTGCTCCAGGATCAATAGTTACAGATTATTTGTGTCCTATCCGACACCCTGCTGAAGCCAGACAAATATGAACTCATTGCAACTGTGACAATTGATACGAGAGAAAGTATATGGGAGAGGCCTTGGCAGACCAGTTAATTGGGGACTGCATTTCTTGATCCATTTGACCATCAGAAAGTGCAGGGATGCTTCTTCCACAACCCTACCCCACTTGGGGAGAAGAGTCCTACAAGCATACCTACCTCCTCTATTTATTGATGAATTGACGTCATATATACCGTATATACTCGAGTATAAGCCAACTTTTCCAGCACATTTTTAATGCTCAAAACCCCCTTTAGGCTTAACTCGAACGAGGATCCCCCACTTACCTGTTATTGTTGATATCGTATTGTTTTTGTTGACCCTCTTTTCCACTTACAGAGCTAGTTGACTGTTTTTCTTTAAAATAAATATTCAAAAACATTTAACCTACTGATGCCTCGATTAACGTAATTTTATTGGTAGCGATTTTTATTTTTGAAATTTACCAGTAGCTGCTGCATTTCCACCCTAGGCTTATACTCGAGTCAATAAGTTTCCCCAGTTTTTTGTGCAAAAATTCAGTGCATCGGCTAAAATTTGGGCCAGGTAATGCTCGAGTATATACGGGTACCCTGCCTTTCTCCCCAGTGGAGACTTAAAGCAGCTTACGATGTCCTCCCCTTCTCCATTCCAAGTGGAATTTATGTATATATGAGGGACAGTGTAATGGCAGTCACCTAAAACATCCCATCTTATTCTCTAGTTTAAAAATTAAAGATTTTACACAGCCTGCAGACACCTTAAGACTTCCTGATTCACCTAGCCTAGGTAAAGGCAGGAGAACCTTTGTGTTTGTGTGTGTGTGTGTGACAGTAGCCAGGATCCTGCTTATAGTCTTCATGAGTGGAAGAATAGTCAAAGTGTGTTTAAAGGGATCACAGGGCCTTTAAATTCATTCCAGGTTTACTTTCCACTTGGAGAAGGCATTTAAAGGGATTGCAAGCCCTTTAAACACTCCCCATTGAAAGCAATAGTAGATGATCTCCTCTGATCAATTCTCCATTATGCCCTATGGAGACCATTTACTATAATGGAGCTAAAAAACTTTGGGATTCCTGAACATTTTCAAATCCAAACACTGTACCAGTATTGGGATTCAGGATTATCGGGAAGTGCCAATATCTTCCAGGTACAATACACCCAAACCTGAAAATACCGATTTTATTCATAGTCCTACTTGTGATACCTGAAATTCCAGAGCTAGCAAACATTCAGGTGCTTTAACTGATGCAATACTGACAACCATCAATCTGTTTGATTAGAGAATGCCAGTAAACAAAAAGTAAGTCCTGAAAAACTCCCAAGGAGAAAAGCAGGCATTCTTCAGCTGCCAGGGGAAAGGAAGGACTGTTTTCAAGGGAGGAAAGAAATGTGATTTTAGAATTTGCGTGGTTTTAAATGGAAAAGCCAGAAGGCAGATGCAGACAGCAATCATGAGGAAAATACTGAAAAATCATCAGCATGGTTTTCTGGAAATGCTGTCAAGGATCCTTTTTTTAAAAGTATTTTCAATATTTTAATATATTTATTTTGAGAGAGGGCTTCTTTCAAATTGTCCAGTGTGGTACAATATTACTTGTCCTAAGTGCGTTGAGCCAGTGTGGTGTAATGGTCAGACTGTGTAATTAGGACGAAATAAATTCAGGGATCTCATTCCTACTGTGACATAAAAAAGAGCAAGATCGGCACGGTGGGACAAGAGATGGAACTGAACTGAGAAACCCGGGGGGAGGGGAAATTATATACAATCATCATGAACAATGGCCCTTTCAAGGATCGCTGCCTTGTTGTGGCAAAGGGACTTGCGTAGCTCAGTGAAGCTATGAGCTATGCCATGCAGAGCCACCCAAGATGAACAGGTCATAGCTGAGAGCTCTGACAAAAGGTGATCCACTGGAGAAGGAACTGGCAAACCACTCCAGTATCTTTGCCATGAAAACTCTATGGACAGTACCAGAAGGCAACGCAATATGTTGCCAGAAGATGAGCCTTTCAGTTTGGAAGGTGTCCAATATGCCTTTTGATTTTGAGCAGACGGCTAGTACGAGTAGCACCAGAATGAATGAAGTGACTGGGCCAAAGCTGAAAGGACGCTCAGTTGTGGATAGAACTGGAGGTGAAAAGACAGTCCGATGCTATAAAGACTTTTATGGTAGAGGACAGAAAGGCTTGGAGGATCATTGTCCATGGGGTCACGATGTGTTGAACACGACTTCACAACTAACAACAACAACTTGAACAATGGACCTTCATGCCATTGGTCAGTTTTGGTTTTATTTCTGTGAAAGAACCCTTGCATAATTTTATGGTTGGGGGTCACCACAACATGAGGAACTGTATTAAAGGGTTGCGGCATTAGGAAGGTTGAGAACCACTGCTTTAAAAGATCATAGGATAGGCCACATTATTTCCTTTCCTCCATTTTTTCTTATCTCCGGATACCACACCCTCAATACAAATCAGGCTCATGCATGCTTGGGACATGTTGAACATCAGCATATAAGAAGGATGTAGCAAAATTGTTCTCTCTTGCCCCAGAGGGACAGACCAGAATGGATGGGATGAAATTAATTCAAAAGAAATCCCATCTAAACATCTGGAAGAAGTTCCTGACAGAGCGGTTTCTCAGTGGAACAGGATTCCTTGAGAGGTGGTGGGTTCTCCATCTTTGGAAATTTTTACACACAGGCTAGATAGCCATCTGACAGAGAGGCTAATTCTGTGAAGGCAAAGGGGTGGCAGGTTACAGTAGATGAGCGATTGGGATGTGAGTGTCCTGCATAGTGCAGGGGGTTGGACTAGATGACCCATGAGGTCCCTTCCAACTCTATCATTCTATGATTCTATATGCTTCTCTGCCCAATCTGGATGTGGCTCCCTGGGAGGATGTAGTTTAGTTCTGAAGACATCAGTGATTTACAGATCTCCTCCCTCCATTTCAAATCACAACTTGAACATCAACTTGCTACATCCCTGTATGGCCTGGCACCAACATGCCTTAAGGACTGCTTTCTCCCATGTAAGCCTACCTGTTCATACCAGTCATCTTTGGTTGCCCATGCTAGACATGCAGCAACCTGACAAAGGGTTGTGGCACCAAAACTTTGAAACTCCTTTTCCAAGGAGATTTATCTGTCTTCCTCTATCGATATCTCCCACCAATGGTTGGAGATTTATTTCATTTGGTTGGCAAACCTCAGTAAGATTATTGGCCCTCTTCCTGGTTCTGATGTTGTTTGTTTATGTGTTTTACTGAATCAGTTTTATCATCATTTTAAATGTTTTTAATTCTTCAGCTGTTTTAATGTTCTCATGGTTGCCATCTTGGGGACCCTGATCAGCCAGGTTTTAAATAAATATATGCATATGTTTTAAGTAAATATAATAATATTGGTTATCAGTGCTGGGAAATATGTCCTTTTCACATAGTTTGGAGTCAGGTTTGTAGTAGGGGTGTGCATTCTACTTTGCAGCTTGGAGTAGACTGACTCTGAGGCGTTTAAAGGGATCTTGGTCCCTTTAAATGCCTCAGACTGACTTTGCAGCTTGGAGTGGACTGACTCTGAGGCGTTTAAAGGGATCTTGGTCCCTTTAAATGCCTCAGACTGACTTTGCAGCTTGGAGTGGACTGACTCCAAGGCATTTTGAAGGATCTTGGTGGGTCCTTTTCACTGCTTGAAGGAGTCTCAGAGTTTGGCAGGACTGTGACTGGCCCAAGGTCACTCAGGTGGCTGCATGTGGAGGAGGAGTGGGGAATCAAACCTGGTTCCTCAGATTAGCGGTCACCATTCTAAACGTCTCAGACTTTACTCCAAGCCATGGGACTTCATGGGTTGGAAGGAACTGACTCCAAAGCAAAGGGTTCTCAGCCTTGGACTCGTGGAGCTGAAAAAATTCAGCATTTGAATACCATGTTGTCATTAGATTTAGAAATATTGCAAAATACCATTGTTTTTCAGGTTCAATATGCCAAACCCTGTAAAATACTATATATGTAGTTTGCTTTTGCACAGCCATAGTCCAGAGCACAAGAGACCTCAAAGCTATTTGAGGAAAATACCCCAGGTACTCTGAGATATTTCCGTAATCTATCTTTGAGTTCCCTTGTGCTCCAAGTATTCTGAGATATTTCATTGTCTCTAAGATACCATAAACACATGTACAAATTGTACACTGTCCTCCATATGGTTAGGCTACCTTAACTTTCAAATATGAAAACACACAGTCCTTTCTTGTTCCCCCTACTCCCTGGTATTTAACTTTAATATGCTTTGAGCTTCCTATTTTTAAATAAAGAGTACATAATCTTGAACAGCAGGATCTCTTTTCTTAAATTTGTTCTGGAAAGGACAACAAATCCTTCAATCACCATCCAAGGACTCAAAATTTTTTTATGTTTTCAGATATGAATATAACAGACCTTCCGGTCTGTTTATGTCTATGTTTGTTTCAGCCCAAACACTTGTATACTGCGTATCCGGCATGATTATTTTGTTTTCCAGTTTGTTGCCAATGGTATTTTGGCAGCTGTCAAAGAATTAGAAGCAAATTCTGAATGTTGCCTGCACATGAAATCTTCCAGACATTCTGCCTGAGCCAAGTCCTATCTGACTTGCATCCAGATCCATACCTTTCCAAAGAAGATTTCAACTTGTCGATATTATTTTTGTTCTTGATTTCCTTGTATTATCATCAGAAGTATTGATATGTAAATAATGTATAAACCTTGCTCGGTGATAATTGCTCATTTCAGCTGTGCCAGTGTTATGAAAAGAGCACCCTTACTATCCTGCCCTGAGTATATTCACAAAATCTATGGGCTCAGTTGAGAACTTCATTGAGTTGAGTGTAGACTTGGACCTTGGGAATCCATCAATGAAGTGACCTTGAATTGGGTGGTGTGTGTGTAAGTCACTTCCAATTTATGGTAACCCTATTAATTAATCACCTCCAAAATATCCTATCATTAACAGTGTTGCTCAGGTTTTGTAAACCAAAGGCCATGTCTTCTTCGATTGAGTCAATCAGTTGAACACACCAGAAGATATAGAGTTCAGTGCGATCTGAACATGCTGGAAAAGTGGGCAAATGATAACAAGAGTTCTACATCTGGGTCACCAGAATGAGAAGCATGCATATTGGATGGGAGATACACTTATGGGTAGCAGTGTGTATGAACAAGATCTTGGGGTATTTGTGGACTAAGCAAAATATGAGCAGACCGCGTGATGCACCAGTAAAGAAGGCAAATGCAGTCTTGGGTTGGCTTAACAGAAGCACCACATTGAAATTGCAAGATGCTACAGTCCCATTGCATACTGCATTGGTCAGACCACATCTGTAGTACTGTATGCAGTTCTGAAGGCCTCACTTCAAAAAGGGCGTGGACAAAATTGAGAGGGTACAGATCTATGAGGATGATCTAGGGCCTATGGACCAAACCCTGTGAGGAAAGGCTGAGGGACTTGGGAATGTTCAGCCTGGAGAAGAGGAGGATGAGAGGGGATGTGATTGCCCTCTTTAAGTAATTGAAAGGTTGTCACATGGAGGAGAGCAGGGTGTAGTTCCTGTTGGCAGCAGAGAACAGAACCTACAGTAATGGGTTTAAGTTATGTGTAGAAGAGTAATGGCTTGATATTGGGGTGGGGTGGGGGGATCCTAACCAGAGTAGTTCAGCAGTGGAATCAGCTGCCTAACCCACCTTGAGTCTTTGGAGCAAGGCAGCCTATACTACTACTACTACTAATAATAATAGTAATGAGGAAGAGGAGGACAGCTCCCACTCACTGACAGTCTTCAAGCAATGGCTGGACAACTACTTATCATGGATGCTTGAAGCTGAGTCTGCATTAAGCAGGGGGTTGGACTAGATGGCCTGTATGACCCCTTCCATCTCTGTGATTCTATGGTTCAATGATCTCATGTTGGGTCCCTCTTTTCCTGCTGCCTTCAGTTTTTCCTAGCATTTTTTCCCTTCTCATAATGTAACTGAAGTACGATAGCCTCAGTTTAGTCATTTTAGCTTCCAGAGAGAATTCGGGCTTCATTTGATTTAGAACTCAGCCATTTGTCTTTTTGGCAGTCTATGGTAACTATAAAACTCTCTTCCAACAACACATGTCAAATGAGTCAACTTTCTCCCTGTCAGCCTTCTTCACTGCCCACCTTTTGTACCTCAACAGAGCAATGGGGAATCTCATCGTGTGATTTCACTGCATCTTGGCCGTCCTGACAACACATCCTTATCCGTTTCTAGCCCTTTCATGGCTACTCTTCCCATCTTAGTCTCCTTCTGATTCCTTGGTGGCCGTCTCCCTTTGGATTGCTGGAGGAGCCAAGGAATAGAAAACCTTGAACAATTTCAGTTTCTTCTTCAGCAGCCTTAAAGTTATGTAATACTCCAATAGTCATTACTTTTGTCTGCATAATGTTCAGCTGTAATCCTGCCTTGGCATGGCTGCTTTAACCCTCATCAGGAGCCGTTTTAAGTCTTCACTATTTACCGTCAGTTACGGAGTGATCTGCATATATTTCCAATTGCTAATGTCCCTTCTGCCCATTTTCATTCCACCTCCATCTTAATCTAATCCAGTTTTCCTGTATTAATAAAATCTAGTAGAGGAAGCTGGACTCTACCCAGCAGCAACAGAGCATAGAGAAACTTCGTTTTCCCAACCATCACTGTCTTGCATGGCTTATACTTTGTGGATTCTTTTAAATGTAATTTTTATTATACTCCCTGGCAAAGGTCATTTCTGGCTCAAATATGCCATTGCTTATTAGCATGAGGGTTGCATTCATACCCCACATTTTAGCCTAAGTCCTTGAAGTGGCTTAAATATATATTTAAAAAGTTTAAAAGGCAACAAATGTCAGTAGCTGCAACTTTAACGAACCCATATGCTTACCACTGACCATTAGAAGAACAGGGAGAAAACTCCTTTCTACTTGATGCCCAAGAAACATTAATATAGGTTTCACAAGGATAGAAAATGGGTTGGGACTCCTTGAATGGGGTACCATAACTAAGATGGACTCTGACATCGCTGCTCGTCCCCTAACCTCAGAAAGGTGAAAACCACTAAAAGCAAAGCTGCCGATCAGCATCTTAAGATCTTTGCAGCTGGTCATTGGATGATCCATCCTGTTGATTGCCCTTGATTTACAACATGCAATCCTTCTTGTTGATTGATTTTTTGATGGCCATACTCTCTCAGCATTCCACAGGGCCTGTAAAAGGGAGCTCTTCCTCCAGGTCTATGGTTGAGGCTGGGGTTGGTGAGGCAGATCGACGCCCCGCCCCCGGTGTTTGAGTAGTACAGCGTTAGACCTCCTTCTCCACGCCTCTAGTAGTGGGGGTTGGGAGTGGGTTTTTCCACCATGTTGGGTTTTTTTGATGTCTTTTAATGGGAGTTTTAATGGTGATTTTATAAGACGTTATAATCCACCATGAGCCAGTTAGGGACGTGGTGGGGAATAAATTGAAATAATAATAACAGTAACAATGATGATTAAGATTTGATTTGATTTTAATACTGCCCTCCCGTTGGACCAGCTTAGGGCAATATACATCATATCATTCACATAAATATAGTTAAAACAGTGCATTGAAAATCAGTTTTAAAATATAATCATTCAGTTAAGATTAGCTTGAATGGCAGATAAATTTAAGTATCAAATCATAGCTCCAGATACCAGCATCAACAGTCCTGGTTTGCCTTTTGCACATTCCTGCTCAGCCTACCATGAAGATAAGATTCAAATGAGTAGCCATGTTGGTCTGAAGTAGCACAATAAAATCAGAGTCCAGTAGCACCTGAGATTTCTCAGCTGGTGGCCAGTTTACAACAAACAAACAAATAAATAAACTAAAGGAAGGAAATGGACCCGATTTAATTCCCCCCCCCCCAAAAAAATCTCATTATGGTTGAAGGCTGATTTAAGTTGTTTATGTGTAATGCGAGATTAAGAATGTGCAATTAAGGATATCGCTGAATATTCCCAAATTGCCTTAGCATAAATAAATATGTGCCTATGAACAGAGAATAGAAGCTATTTTGTTGATGAAGAGGGTTTTCTTTAAAAAAAAACATCTACAGAAGGCTTTGTAATTACAATTGTGAAAATTTAATAAGCACGTTATAATTTTAATAAAATCACAGGCTGATTGAAGCCGGTTAGCCACCTGTGGCTCGGCATCATCCATGTTGATGCAAATGAGATGCAAATGTATGAGTTGGCTTACTTGCATGTAACGAGCAAGCACGCATTTTTGGGGAAGCCCATGGGACGGGGGGTAGATATGCAGTTAGAAGGGCTTTGGGCTTGTACACAGCTATGCTTCCCAACTATATTCTGCACGATCTTGCCATTTCTGGGGTTTTTCAGCAGTAAAAATGTTGAGAAAGGCTCTTTTGCATGTGGAAAGACCTGCTGGTAACTGAACAACATTAAATTTGGTGTAGTGGTTAGAGTGCGGACTTCTAATCTGGCATGCCGGGTTCTATTCCGCGCTCCCCCACATGCAACCAGCTGGGTGACCTTGGGCTTGCCACGGCACTAATAGAGCTATTCTGACCAAGCAGTGATATCAGTTCTCTCTCAGCCTCACCCACCCCACAGGGTGTCTGTTGTGGGGAGAGGAAAGGGAAGGCGACTGTAAGCCGCTTTGAGCCTCCTTCGAGTAGAGAAAAGCAGCATATAAGAACCAACTCTTCTTCTTCTTCTTCTTTTTTCTGGGGGGGGGGGATTGTGGGGGGAGGGCTCTTCCTACCGCACGGCAGATTTCTGCCATCCTTAACCCGAAAGTAATGCTGTTTTTTAATTCTCCATTTCTATTAACGCCGATTATTAACCTCATGAATATTAACAGGCAACCTCAATTTAGTATTTTTAATATCATTTAGCAAATGGGAGGCAAACGAAATGGGGGACCAGTGAATTTGTGGAGGGATGGCGTTGAGAACTTCTGAAAATTAAGTTTGCGGTTTTTTTTAGAGCGGAGAGAAAGGAACTGGGAATGGATGAGACGAGCAAACGCAATCCTAGGCATTTGCTGGCAGGGGCTCATGGGAATTGTAGTCCATGAACGTCTGGAGGACCACAGGTTGACTACCCCTGCACTAAACCACGTTGGCTCTCAGTTGGGAAGACCCGTGGAAGGAGAAACTGGCAGCAAGGTTTTTTGATGGCTAACCTCACCAGGCTGAAGAGTACCAGGGCTCACAGCCCTTGTGGTAGTGGCTGATGCATGCAGTTAGGAATGCCCCTGTCACCTGCATGTGTGGGGCAGCCCCTGAAGTGGGTGGGCATTGCAGGAGTGGGTGGGCATTGCAGGCTATGAGAAGCCAGGGGCCTTGGCTGCGGCCTCAACTGATGCTGATCCTGCCAGCTTGCCACCACTGTTCTGAGGCAATCCGCTGTGTGATTTATGTTCACCTTGAATCATATGAAGGTAATTTGGCCAGTAGCTTTATCATCTCAGAGTAACAGAATACGTTGGAGATGAGGCACCCTGGATGAGCTTGCAGAGAGTGTCCCTCTGCTGATTTACCATCAAAAGGACTCAGCAGATTCACTCCAGCTGTCTCAAACAGAAAAAGACCTCTCAAGCTCTTGATTTGATGGGATACCCTTCCTGCCCAGAGCCAGATGGCCTAAGCTGGTCCAATTTCACCAGCTTTTGGAAGCTAAGCAGGGTTGGCCCTGGTTAGGACTTATATGGGAGACCACCTAGGAAATTAGGGTGGTTTCACAGAGGCAGGCAATGGCAAATCACCTCCGCCTTGAAAACCCCATGAGGGATTGCCATAAATCTGCTGCCACTTGAAGGCGCTTCCGTCTTTTTCATTCTACTTGCTCTGTATGTCCTACCTGCCTGTTGACTTGAGGGGGAAGAGAGAGGACCTGCAGGGAGGAAAAGTCTAACAAACCGACTGAGGCTAATTGTTATACATCTCCCGTTCCCATCTACCTGTTTACATAGCGTTTGTGTGTTTATTGACGGTTTGGCGCATCCAGGAAATAGGTTTGTAAGTGAACATGGGGATAAGTAATGCTGATTTATGGTCTGCCTGGTAAAGTTTCAGATTTGCGCTTAATTTGTTTTGCGGGTCGGCTCGGCTCTTCCTGAGAACTCTAAAACTGGCCGCCTCGCGTTTTAGTGTACATTTGCAAAGCGGCTCTAATATGATTTGTGCTTGAATTTATATTTCAGAGGGGAATTCGAGTTATGACTATTTCCTCCTTTTAAAATCGTCAGGTCCTCCTGAATAAGTTCAGCTGAAAAACAGAACGGGCTCCACAGCCTTTCATACCCAAGACTTGTAAAGAATCAATATAGTTCCCATCAGAACAGTAAATTACTTTCTGAACCACTTCCAGTAATCATGATATACAATTTCGTATTAACTCTTCCTCTCCTCCACCCAGACATTCTTTGATAGCCTCAGACACCTGTCCCCCCCTCCCCCCCGAAAAAGAAACGTGTTGAAAATGAAAAGTTAATTCATTACATGCTAAAGGTTGAGTTTGCCATTCTACTAATCGTTCAATAAAATGGATTCTCCGGTCCAACTGGGAGCCTTGCCCTGATACAATTAGCCGAATATACAGTTACCCAGCATGGGGCCAGACTGGGAGCAGGTGTGAGAGCAGGTCTCAGAGATCCTACCAACACATTACTCTGCCCCAGATAGCCCAGACTAGTTGGATCTCGTCAGAGCTTGGAAACTGTCAGGATGGGAGACCACCAAGGAAGGTGGAGACGCGTATGCAGAAGAAATCAGCTTGGTGTACTGGTTGAGAGCAGTGGCTTCTGACCGGGCGAGGTGGGCTTGATTCCCCGCTCCCCCACATGCAGCCAGCTGGATGACCTTGGGCTCGTCACAGTCCTGATAGTGCGGTTCTGACCGAGCAATGATATCAGGGCTCCCTCAGCCTCCCTCACAGGGTGTCTGTTGTGGGGAGAGGAATGGGAAGGTGACTGTAAGCTGTAAGAGAAAAGTGGCATATAAGAACTCTTCTTCTTCTTCCTCCTAGACTCAATACACACAGGATTTGCATGGCTTTGCATCTTCGGATGGCTTTGTCCCTGTGGCTTGATTTATGGTGTCCTGTGCTCTTGCTCCTTGATAGGAGACAGATTATCTCGAAACAAGACCATTCCCTCAAAAAATGTCCACCCAAAAGATGGAAGAGAGGGAGAGATTGATAGTATGCAATTGATAGTATGTCAGACTAGGATCTGAGAGATCTAGTCTTGAATTCCCTTACCACCAAGAACATAGCCTTATACTGAAGCAGACCTTTGGTCTATCAAGGTTAGCACTGTCTACTCAGATGGTCCATTGGCTTTCCATGGTCTTAGGTGGAAATCTTGCACGTCATCTGTTCCTTTTAACTGATGATCCCAAGAGCTAAATCTATAACTTGCTACATGATCTGGCTGGGTCAGACATTCTCAACCAGGGTTTCATGTCAACCTGCCCCCTCCAAATGGCCAATGATGGGCCTGGAAGGGGGTGAAAAGGGGAGGTGGCCCTCAGCATTTACATAGCCATGCTTCCCAACCATATTCCACATGATCACGCCATGCCTCGTTTTTCTTGAAGCCTGAAGAATGTTTCATGGCTTTCTCAATGGTAGAAAAGGCGAGAAAGGCTTGACTGGGTAGTCTAATTAGCAGCTTTTATAGAGTTTTGTATTTTTAGTTTTATTAAGCTTCCTCGGGCAGATTCTCTGCAAGCTTGCAGTATGGGCTCATTCTTGGGGTCCCAAAAGCATACAGTTCCAACCAGCAGGACACCTCATGCCCCTTCCTCTGAGATCATCTGCTAGAGGGGTCTTCCCCTGTTCCTCATACCTTCTCTTTCTCCATACATCCCAGCACATGTCCATTATGTAGTAGAGGTATGTGGACCGATGCCAACAAAACCACTTCTTCCCCCTCCCTCCCTCCCTCCCTCCCTCTCCTGGTAGCAGGCTTCTAAACCTGAATCTCCAGAGCAGAAGCTAATTAACTCTCTGAGCAAACAATTGATGGGCGGGGGGGACATCCTGCACCATTGTGAATCATATTGTTTCACAGGGGATGATATTAGTGAAGCTGGCAGGTTTTATCTGCTAGAATAAGGACGTTTACAGCATGAAGAATTTATATTCATTAAATGTAAATCCTTGGGTAATTTCTCTTTCTTTCTCTCTCTCTCTCTCTCTCTCTCTCTCTCTCTCTTTTGGATCCAGGCCGTGCGTTGCTGAGGCTTACAGACAAAAAGCTCGAGCGGATGGGGATTGCTCAGGAAAGCTTACGGCAGCACATCCTGCAGCAGGTTCTCCAGCTGAAAGTGCGGGAGGAAGTCCGAAACCTTCAGCTGCTGACCCAAGGTAAGGGAAAGTTCCCATGAAGAGGACCCGCCGGAGGGGAGAGGGGAAGATTGCGCCAAGTCAGGCAAAAATGACTTTGATGTTCTGCAGCCTGAACCGTGGAGCGGAGGGGCCTCGTGGGGTCTCCCCACCTTCCCAGGGAAGAACAAACGGCAAACAGCAAGAAAACGATCAATAGGTGAATTAGGGGCTGCCTGTCTCTTACGGTGGCAGCAATTATTGTTCGTCTGCTGACTCCTAATAATAAAAATGCCTCCTTCCTTGTTAAGACAAAACAGCAGAAATCTGTTCTGCCTTTATGGATCTCAGATATTGTTAATGGTTTTTAACTTACATACATTGATGACTACATGCTTAGCGTCATACCTGGCCTCCACTGCCCAGGGTCCAATTGCTCTCCTTCTGCATAAGGTTAAAAGGCACTACTACCCAAGTTGTTGCATCATCATGTTGATTCATTGCTTGGTCCTGGCTGTGTGTCCTTGAGCGCTGCTGGTGCGAGCTGGGAAATCACAAAGTCGTAACATGGTGTGCCGAAATGCTATAGGCCAGGGGTGAACCAACTGTGGCTCTCTAGATGTCCATGGAGTACAATTCTCATGAGCCCCTGCCAGTATGCATGCATGGAGATGTCTCCATGGACATCTGGAGAACCACAGTTTGGCCACCCCTGCTGTAGACAAAGACCTCAACACCAGGCTGCTGAAGATTGTTTCAGGGGTTTCTCAATGCTAAAAAAGTTGATAAAGGCTGGTGTAGAGAGTGTCCAGTGCAAATACTTAATTGTTCTCCTTCAGAACTACTTGTTTCAACTCCATTAGCACTTTAGAGGCCAGCAACGTTTTCAAAGTATGAGCTTTCAAGAGTCAAAGGCTCCTGCATCACTAAGATGCCCCTGGACTCCCATCCAGTTGTTTTACTGTAGACCAACATGGCTGCCCTCTGGGTCTGTCAGAACAAAGTCTTGTGTTTCAGGGTTCTCCTACATTTCAGCAGCCATTGCTCTTAACCTGTCCAATTGCATTATAAATTCTCCTTTTGGGTGACCGAATTTGAAGTCTTCCATCGTCTGTTGTTGCATTTGTAAACATATTGATCCGTGACAGTTCTGCCACTGACTTGGCACCTGCTGTCTGAGCCGTCCTTGCTAGGAGCTGACAACTTGTGATGGCCCAAATTGGATGAAGGTTATCACCTGCCTATGGAGACCTTTCCAAGGGATTTGGCTCATCCGTTCTGGTGGTTTCGTTAGGAATACAGAAACCGGGAAGGGAGGAAGTAGGGGGAAATCAAGCACCCAGGGTTGGCAAACTGTGTTCGGCTTGGTTAGTCCCAAGCAGGGCAGGCCTGATATTAAGCAACCTCATTGATCCATCTGCTTCACACAGTTTGCTTCAAGGCCAGGTGGTGAAATCAAATCCTGTTGCATTTGCATGGCTGTTATCTATCATTATCAGCTAGTAGTCTCGGATGTTCCTCCCTGGAGCACAGATCATCTGCAGGATCCTTTGATTGAAACTAATAGTTCACAAAATGGGGGTGATAACAACCAGCTGCCTTGGAAGGCATAGGCTATACCATCCCTCAGATCTTGATGTGTGATTTTCCCACCTGTTTAGGCTGAGGGTCACCAGGCTTCCTCTCCACCTCCTGGAATGTAATGGCTTTGTCTTCTCTGTAGCATGTTGAATGCTGATTCTGCCTGTTGGTCCGTGGGGAGTGTTCTCCCAGGCCACGTTGCCAGGTGATCCATCTGGAATTTTCAGGGCCTCAGGAATTCTTGGGCTTTGTTCAGAGTTCTGAATGGGGTCTGAATGGAAGGCTTTGTGACTTACAAACATTCCTGGTGGAATCCTGTAGACGTATTCAAACCAAGTTTGTAAACTGTACAGCCCGACATTCATTCATTCATTCATTCATTCATTCATTCATTCATTCATTCATTCATTCATTCATTCATTCATTCATTCATTCATTCATTCATTCATAAACTGTACAGCCCGACATTTAGACCTCTAATGTTTTTAATTTTATATAAGCAAGGAAACTTGGCAATAAATATATGTGAGTAATATAAGCAATATTTTATTTTATTTTTGTTTGTTTGTTTGTTGTAGCTGACCTTTTTGACACAAATTGGAAGGTTTCATGTTGAGTTTGTTTCCCCTCTATTGTTGTTTGTTTTGTCCAGGGCTTTCGTATATCTTGGCGGTGGGTGGGGGAGGAGGAAGAAACTAAAATTCCAGTGTCTGCCATGTTTTCCTCTTCCTCATTTGCAGTACACTGGCAGCCTGATCCTACAGGTTATGAATGCTCTCCTCAATTATTCAAAAGTTTGTTCCTTGGAAGAGGGCAGGGAGTGGTTCCTGTTGGCAGCAGGGGATAGGGCCCACAGTAATGGGTTTAAATGACCTGTAGAATGGTACTGGCCAGATATCAGGGGAAAAAAATCACATTCCGATTAGTTCAGCAGTGGAATAGGCTGTCTAAGGAGATAGTGAGTTCCCCCTTACTGGTGGTCATTAAGCAGTGGCTGGACTGCTTAAATGGATGATTTAGGTCAGCCTTTTTCATCTTTTTTACCGCTGAGAACCCCCTGAAATATTCTTCAGGCTTCAAGCAACCCCAGAAGTGTCAGCAGGCCACACCTCCCAGTCATATCCCCGGACATCGCCTGTCACCAGAAGTGACATCACTCTTGCTGGATGTGACATCACACTCCATCACCTTCAGTGCCAGAAATGGCTCAGTGGTCTACTTTGCTAGGCTGGGATCAGGGCTCGGGCAGGTGTCCAAACACAGAGAAGCTAAAATGAAAGAACTTACCTCTCTGGACTCCACTTGCTGCCATGTGCAATGAGCCCTGGCCAGCAAGGATTTGTATTACTGCACCCCTCCCAGTTTCACTGCTCCAGGCCCATAATTGATCATTGTGGGATCGAGATAACCATATATGGCTATATCACCTGATCATTTTTAATTTGTTTTTTTTTTATATTAAAAATTAATTAATTCCCATCCAGTTGATGAAACACTTCTGCGGCCATCAGGAAACCCCAGGGTTCCATGAATCCCATTTTGAGAAAGCCTGCTTGAGGCTGATCCTGCATTGAGGAGGGAGCCGGACTAGATGGCCTGTATGGCCCCTTCCCATGATTTTATGATTCTATGATCACATCTATGATCACATCTGGTCACCCAGAAGTGATTTTTTATCACCTTGGGGACGAGGCCATTTATGAGCTTGAGCGATTGCCAGAAGTATATTCGGCACCCGTATCAGACATCACTCAGCTCAGATGCATGCTGTAATTTGGTCTTCCCCTTTCAGAACTATCCCTCCTCATAGGTGTTTTGATTGCTGAACTTGGCAAGCTGTCCATCACTAGCGGTACATCCGGGTATTTAATCTGGAGCTTGCCAGTCCTGTGGTTCACACTTCCTAGTAATGCAGTATACGAGGAGGCGAATGAACGAGGAAACTTTGTAATCAGTTTTTATTAATTATGTGCAGGACCGTATCCTAAAGAAGAAATGCAGTTTGTCTAGTAGCAGAGTCTTCATTCTCATGTCAACAACCTCAGGGGGAGCGGGGAGGGAAGCGGTGCAGACTAGAAGAAAACTGAACCATAAATGGTTGGGTTTTTTTTTTCTTTTCCTGCTTTGATGGAAACTCGCTGTGACAAATTATGAGATTCCCTTTCAGGTAGGCAGCCTTCAGGGATCCAATTCTTAATGTTAGCTCGCTTAGTGAAGTTAATGCCGTGCCAGTCAAGGTCACAAATTGCCCATAAGACTGAGATTGGGGTCAGTAGTTCACCGTAGTCCTGCTTGATAGTTCTCGTTATAACCCCCAGGGTAGTCCGTGGGGAATCGCTTGACTAAGAGATATTGTAGACTTGTCAAGGAGGTCTCTCCGATGGTCCTACTCTTCCCTGTCTCGGCCGATTTAATTTGTGGTGTCACTCATCTGAAGTCAATGCTGAAGGACACCCGCACTTTGTTTCCAAGGGATTTGATGTGTCACTCTTCAGCATTCCAGCTTACGTTCCAGCCGGTTGATGATGCACAGGAAGCCTTGGGCAAAAAATGGCTGGAATCCGAAATAGTGGAATGCTGCTTAAATGTTACAGAAGCACTGCTATGTCTTTTTTGAAATGGAAAGACATGTCGCCCGTCCTTCCATGAAGCTCGGGGCGGTTTACTGTAAACAAACACAGAAGTCGAGTTTGTACGGGTCATTTCCACAAAGCTTAAAACAGCCAAAACATAAAGCTTAAAGCAGCCGCAGCAAGCGTCCCCAGGCAGCCTCAATCTGCAGGCTGGGTGATCTCTGGCCGCATTTACTGCAGCCATGCTTTCTTGTGGGGTGTAGCCACAATGCCCAGATCCCACCAATCTTGACCCCGTTGCTCCAGCTTCCTGTTTACCTTTAGAGCCTTTTGTGATCTGTGCTCTACATCTCCAAAAGCCCAACTCCTCTGAATCTTGTCTGTGTAGCACCTGACCTCTTCTTGGCAATTTTGCCCCAGTCTCCCTACTCCTTGTGCAGCATGTTCTATCTTTCTTCTTGAGCTCTCTCACCCCCCCCCCCTTCAAATTGCTGCCCTTGTATTATGAAACAGATAACCAGCGGACCTTCCGAAGGTGTCAACTTCGATGGCCTTTCCCTAAGACCATTCTTTCTCAGCAGGTTATCTCTTGAGAGGTAATTTTCAGCTGAACTCGAAGAGAATTCGTTCTTCCTGGCAGGCCATCCATCTAATGTTGCTCTCTTTGGAAGTGTCGTTGGACTTTCCAAACCGAAGTCTCCGCTTTGTACGGTTTTCACTGGGGGATGCTCCCGTCATCGCATTTGCAACCTGCTTTAGGCCATGTAGACAAGGCAGGATGTAAATGCTTAAACTAAATACTCCTGTAGTGCCTGAAGGCCTTCCAAAAGACTGGGAGGGAATGGGCCTGTTTGGATCAGTTTGAGAGGCTTGTTCCAGAAGGTGGACAGGACAATGGGAAATGCTCTAAAGCAGGCACTAATCCTTCATGAAGGTACTACTAGGGGGAATTGCTGGGCCCTGGGAAGTTAGCATACAGGTTCCTGTGGGAAGAGGTGGTCCTTTGGATATCTGTGGGCCTTTCCCTCAGGTTGCCATGTCATGCCATGTCAACAGAAGCTTGAGGGGTGAGGACATAGGGGCATATCATAGAATCAATCATAGAATCATAGAGTTGGAGGGGACCGCCAGGGTCTTCTAGTCCAACTCCCTGCACAATGCAGGAACTCACAACTACCTGCACGCCCACAGTGACCCCAATTTCATGCCCAAGTGATCCCCCCCCCCACACACACCAAAAATCTCCAGAATCCAGCCAGGCCTGGAGGAAATTCACCTACCATCCCACAGTAGCAATTAGCAATTCCCTGGGTTTGCAAGGGAGGTCCACAAGAGACAAACACTGGCATATCCCTTCCTGCCCACCCACTCACCATCTGTCTAAGTTCATAAAACCACCTTTTCACTGAGATGACTATCTAGCCTCTGCTTAAGAACTTCCAAAGAAGGTGAACTCACCACCTCCCGAGGAAGCTTGTTCCACTGAGGAACCGCTCTGTCAGGAACTTCTTCCGGATGTTTAGCCAAAAATCATATGATGTTGTTTACAGCGTGATGTCACTTCTGGAATAGCCTGGAAGTGACATGGTGCAATGCTTGGAAACAGCTTGGTGTAGTGGTTAGGAATGCAGACCTTTAATCTGGTGAGCCGAGTTTGATTCTGCGCTCCCCCACATGCAACCAGCTGGGTGACCTTGGGCTCACCACAGCACTGAGAAAGCTGTTCTGACCGGGCAGTGAAATCAGGGCTCTCTCAGCCTCACCTTCCTCACATATATAAGAACCATCTCTTCTTCTTTGGAAATCTATGGTAAAACTCGTTTTCCCGGTGATTCCTAGAGCTGCCTTATGTCACTTCCAGGTTTTCCCCAGATGTGATGTCATGGTGCATATGACACCAGCTCCTCCCCTCCCCCCCCCCCCATGTGGTAGGAGGCAGCAAGGAGTGCCATCAGACACTCTGGAATATGGTTACTTTGTCCTGTTCCCTGCTTGTGGATATTATAGCTTTGCTTTGTGGTAAACAAAGCTAGCCAAAGGGAAGGAAAATTTGGCTCTCCTTCAGGAAGTTTGAATGATAAATTGAAGAGGGCAACTTTTCAGTTCTGTCAACATCAGGCCAAAGCTGTAAGTGGCTGACTCTACCTCCAGTCCTGGAGTGTGTATTGTCTTAATCGAGATGCTGGGGTTGCAAATAAGAGTCCCCATAGTCCACCCTCCCAAGCTGCCATTTTCTCCAGGGGAGCTGATCAATGTCCTCTGAAGTTCAGTTGTAATTTCAGGAAAGATCCAAGCCAAATATCCCTACCGAGAACATACTTTTTCTTTGGCCGTCCATCCCCGCCTCTGCATTTTCAACAAGCTCAGCTATGGCCAGTTTTTCACAGCCTTGGTTATCACAGTGTATCGCTGACTGACACATCTGCAGCCGTTTCCTTCTCCGAGCTATCTCAGATCAGAGGCTGGGAATAGTCTCTTAAGAAAAAAATAAATGCTCTGATGAATGCAGGAGCAGACAGAGGAAGCTGTGATTTGTTTATTTCAAATATTTATAAGCCCACCTTCCTCCCCGACAACCGAGGAGATGTGATGAATAAGTTTGTTGCTTGCTGATTACCCCTCCGGTGCGGATGTGATTGGCACTTACCAGTTTTGGCTCTGTTAATTCTGGAAATCCACATCCGAAAGGTGATGTTAACTGCTTGGTTCCCATCACTTGCTTCCTTGACTCCCTTCCTCCTTCACATTTCTTGCCTCTCTTTTTCTGTTCGGACCTGCTTCCGAGTATCTTCTGCCGTCCCCTCTACAGAGTGCCTACATTCCATTTATTCCACGAGGTCAACATATCACATAGACTTGTAGGCAAAATAGTATAACCATAATAATAGAAATGCATGAAAAGGGCTTCTTGGCCTGTTGGCTAAGTTTGAGTGTGTAGCGCCCTATAAACTTCCTGTCATCTTCCATCCCCACTCATTCTGATAGCTTGACAAAATTGGATCTCTGGGTATGGTGGAAGATCACATGTATGTTCCGCAGGCTCCCTGTGGCCACTGGTGGGTCATGTGGCCACTGGTGGATCATGGGGAGGTAGGGTTTCCATATCCAGATTGGGGAAACTCTTGGAGATCTGTGGACAACCGGGACCTCAGTGAGCTACAATGCCATACAGTCCACCCTCCAAAGCTTCCATGTTCTCCAGAGGAACTGATCCGTATAGTCTGGAGATGAGGTGCTATCTGGAGGAATGTGGAACCTTGCTGTTCTCAGCCCTAAACTGATGTGAGTCTGATGAATGGCTGGATGAGAGAAATCCTTGGGAATCCTCTGCAGGCCACCTTGAGTTCCATGAAAGAAGAAACGTGGGCTATTAATTGCAATTAAGAAGAACTTGCCAGCATAGTAGAGCCTTCTCTCCTGTCTCTGCACATGGGCAGGCACCTGAAGCAGACAAGTCACTAGGGAGGAAGGCTGAGTGAGTCACCCTGGGAATGTGGAAGCATGGAGAATTCCCCCTGTCTTTGTCACAGGTTAGGGCTGCCAGCCTGCAGGTATGCTTTCCTGACTACTGTCCTGCTGGGGGAAAAAATGGCTGCTTAGGTGAGTAGACCCCATGGAACTGTAAACCACTGAGGTACCTCTCCTTCCAGATCCCACCCTTCCCAAATTCCAGCCCTAGATCTCCAAGTATTTCCCAACCTGGAGCTGGATACCTTATCACAGATAGTAGAGATGCTTTGTGATGATGTCAGCTGCTTCAGTGGCTTCAAGTTTTGGTGGAGTGAATCAGGGACTCTTGTGGCTGCTGTTTTTGAAGGTCACCCTATAGTTTAGCACCACACAGAGCTGGGTTTATCCACAAGCTAAGTAAACTATAGTCCTGGGCATCTGTATACAAAAGGATGACTAAATTATTGTCTTTTGTTTGTTTTGTTTTGGTAATACTATAAAACTGCTTAAGGCCTCAGCATGTCTTAATCCGTTCCTGGCACCATGTCTAGTTCCCCCTTTCTTTGAACACTTCATTTTGTACTTTTTCTTTTTCATTTCTTCTGTAAGACAGACAAACACTGAGGCATGCCAAGGTTTCTCTCTCTTCATTTTACTTGGATTACAAGCTGGGGGGGGGGGGTACATGAAACCCATGGGGGGGGGTGGATCCCATTCCCCCATTGCCATCTGGCATGGCTCATTTGGAGCCCAGCAACAGCAAGAAAAAGAAGAGTTGGTTCTTATATGCTGCTTTTCTCTACCCGAAGGAGTCTCAAAGCGGCTTACATTCACCTTCCCCTTCGTCTCCCCACAACAGTTGGGGAGTTGCTTTAGGATGCTTAGGGCTAATCCTGCATTGAGCAGGGGGTTGGACTAGATGGCCTGTATGGCCCCTTCCAACTCTATGATTCTATGATTTTAACAGTCACCCTGTGAGGTGGATGAGGCTGAGATAGCCCTGATATTACTGAAGAAGAAGGGTTGGTTCTTACATGCTGCTTTTCTCTACCTGAAGGAGTCTCAAAGCGGCTTACATTCACCTTCCCTTTCCTCTCCCCACAACAGACACCCTGTGAGGGAGGTGAGGCTGAGAGAGCCCTGATATTACTGCTCGGTCAGAATAGCTTTATCAGTACTTTGGCAAGCCCAAGGTCACCCAGCAGGTTGCATGTGGGGGAGCGCAGAATGAAACCCAGCTTGTCAGATTTGAAGTCCGCATTCCTAACCACTACACCAATCTGGCAACAGGGGTCTCTGGGAGCCACTCCAAGCCTGGAGAGGTTGCCAGACTCTGCCCCCGGATTCCACAGTGGTCATGGCCAGGCCTATCAGCAGCTCTCAAATTCCACCATCTCATTAGCCAAGCACCGAGTGGCCGCAGACTCTGCCATTGTAGCTGGGCTCAGAGCAGCTCCTGGGCTCCACCACAGCTATGGTCAGGCCTGCCAGCAGCTCCCATACTCTGCCACCATGTCTGGACTCATTGGTGGCTTCCAAGCTGTTGCTTTCATAGGTACCACTGCTACAGCAGCGAGCTCCAGGCCCTTCTCCAATTGCTCAATGTTAAGTTTGTTGCTCATTAGTAAGTTTAAATTAAGAACACTTAATTTAATTAACAGAGCCTCTTGTGGCGCAGAGTGGTAAGGCAGCAGACATGCAGTCTGAAGCTCTGCCTGTGAGGCTGGGAGTTCAATCCCAGCAACCAGCTCAAGGTTGACTCAGCCTTCCATCCTTCCGAGGTTGGTAAAATGAGTCCCCAGCTTGCTGGGGGGGTAAACGGTAATGACTGGGGAAGGCACTGGCAAACCACCCTGTATTGAGTCTGCCATGAAAATGCTGGAGGGCGTCACCCCAAGGGTCAGACATGACCCGGTGCTTGCACAGGGGATACCTTTACCTTTACCAATTTAATTAATGGGTATTTAAGACCAATGGTTTTGGGTTTTTAAAAAAAACTTTTTGGTTAACTAACTTTTTCTATAAACTTGCGGAAAACTCTGTTCGGGGTAAGCATGGCCCCAATCTGCGGGTTTAGCTATCACGCTTGGGAAATACATCTATAGATTCCTATAAACAGGGACCCTGAGATCAAGCCAGTTGCCTGTGGGAAAATTCCCCTGAGTAACGCACACACATGCACGCACACATATACACAAACACCCACTTACAAAGCTGCAGACACCCACACACTTTTCTCTCGCATCAAGGTTTAAGGGCAGAGGCCTGCCCTCTTCACCTCTGCGCCATTGAAGGCAAGACATCTACTGAGGTCACTGAACTTAGCTGACAAAACATATCGGCCGGTGGGGCTCTCGAGAGAGCGGGGGGGGGGGGGCGGGCATCCCATCCTTCATTGCTTCTCTAATCCCAATTCATAGGAAGCAGCAACCTGTCTCGCACGTCATCTGCGACAAGTGGCATGAAGCTATTTTTGGATTTTCATTGCTAGCTGAGCTCTGGGCTAAATCACACGGCCGGCGTGTCCCTTCTCCGAGCCGCTGCAGCTTCATGTGTGGGCTGGGGTGCTTTGTTGAAAGAAAACACTCTTTGCTGGGGATCGGACGCTGCTGCTCGCGGCTGGAGCGCATTTGGTCTCATGTTATTTGTGCCTTTTTCTTGCTGTGGGTTTGTTTCTGTTTTCGAATCCGTGCATTCTGTTGAGCTACGTAAAGCAGCTTTGGTCGGCGACTGTGGTGCAGGTTCTTCAGGACGGTGCAATTGCGAAAATTAAATTTAAAAAAAAGAGAGAGGCAATCATCCAGTGATGCAGTGCCAATGCAATGGGGGCAGCCTGGGAAAAGTCATGCCATTTTAAATCCCATTGGTTTTTAGCGGGAGTGATCTAAGGACATCCTTAATTCTCCCATTGAAGTTGATGAGGCATGAAACGGCACCATTACGACCGGATCATGCACCACACACGCACTATATCAGACGTATTAATGCCCAATTTATTCATATTCATCGGACATCTATTCATATGCTCAGTCCAGGTTTTTTTTGAAAGAGAGAAGTGGGCCTTGAAAACCTCACAATGTCAACTGGGAAAGCATCTGGAATAAACGGACTAATTCATTGAATGGCCATTGGGTGTCATAAGATCCAAAGCTAAAACCATAGAGTTTTTGTAGATTCTAGAGCAAGGGTAGTCAACCTGTGGTCCTCCAGATGTCCATGGACTAAAATTCCCATGAGTTTTTGCTGGCAGGGGCTCATGGGAATTGTAGTCCATGGACATCTGGAGGACCACAGGTTGACTACCCCTGTTCTAGAGCATCTAATGGCACCTCGTCTCATTTTTCCTGGAAGTGACATCAGTATACCGGCATGCTAGGCCCACCTCCCAAGTTCTCTTGGCTTTCGCTGACTGTAGCCTAGAAACTCTACTGGCAACCTTAAAGGTATCTTCAGTCATATAAAAGGATTTGGTAGCAGGTGACACAGAGGGCCTCTGATCCTTTGAGAGCTGTTGTCCATTAGAAGAGTTGTCAGGGTATAGCCGTGTTGGCCTGAAGTACAATAAATAGACTAGAGTCCAGTAACATCAAAGAGATGAAGAAGATTCGGTGGGATATGATCTTTGCTGACTTGCAACTGATGAACGGAGCTTTGAGTTTTGAAAGCTTTTTATCCCCCCAAATTGTGTTGGTCTGTAAGGAGCTGCTGGGCTTCAAAGTCACGCCCAGAATCCTGGTGGTGGTGGAAGTTGTTAATTGTAGTCTGCCAAGATCTAGGAGTTGCACTGACTCCCCTGGAGTTCGTCGTCCCAGCCGGAGGACCTCCATCTTGGATGGAGGATTCAGCTTCAGCCAGTTGCCAGTCAGAAGTGGCAATGCTGACGCTGAAACTCCACAGGGCAGTAGCTTCATGTGCTCGTGTAAAATATTTAATTACTAGTAAAACAGACTTCTAATCTGGTGAGCCGGGTTTGATTCTGTACTCTCCAAAATGCAGTCAGCTGGGTGACCTTGGGCTCGCCGTGTTCTGACCAAGCAGTGATATCAGGGCTCTCTCAGCCTCACCCACCTCACAGGGTGTCTGTTTTGGGGAGAGGAAAGGGAAGGCGACTGTAAGCCGCTTTGAGCCTCCTTCAGGTAGAGAAAAGCGACATGTAAGAACCAACTCTTCTTATTCTTCTTCTACCTGTTGCTCCTTTTCCCACTGTGCCATGGTATCAATGAAAAACAATGTCCCATCTTTCCAGAGAAATGAGCTGTCGCCGGCGTTCTATATCTCTTGTTCCGACCATCCCTGGAATGCCCAGGGCAGTATAGTGTAACTTGACAGTCTCCCTGTAACAGTCATAGCAAAAGACTTCGCGGAAAGCAGCGTATCCCCTTGTCAAAGCTAATGCATTAGAATTGCTTCAAGCACAATTCAGTTTCGCTGTAATGGAGAATGGACGGCCGCTAATGAGTAATCTGGTGGCCATTAGGGCTGCATGAAATTATTCAGAAGTCTCTATCCAGTCCCTAATGCAGAGGTAGCTCCAGCGTTGAAAGAATGATTATATGCAATGTTACCGGCACAAAAAAAAAAGATTGAAATAATGACGTGCGGTCACATAAAATGCTATAGATCAGGGGTAAGAAGGAGAAGAAGAAAAGTTGGCTCTTATATGCCGCTTTTCCCTACCCAAAGGAGGCTCAAAGCGGCTTACAGTCGCCTTCCCATTCCTCTCCCCACAACAGACACCCTGTGGGGTGGGTGAGACTGAGAGAGCCCTGATATCACTGCTCGGTCAGAACAGTTTTATCTGTGCCGTGGCGAGCCCAAAGTCACCCAGCTGGCTGCATGTGGGGGAGTGCAGCATCGGATTAGAAGTCCGCAATCCTAACCACTACACCAAACTAGCTGCTGGCAGGGGCTCATGGGAATTGTAGTCCATGAACATCTGGAGGACCACAGGTTGACTACCCCTGCAATAGATCATTGGTTTTCAGGATTTCCATCTCAAAGGAAATGTTTACATATGGAATTTGTTCCCAAGAAGCCCCTGTGCATTGGTCACAGCATTCCTGAGTCCTGCTTTTATAAGGTGCAAAATTCTTTTGATGCAGTGTGCAGGCCAAGCGGGTGGGAAAGCATAATCAGGAGCACCATTACTGATCGCCTCGTGGGGGAAGCCCTGATAAGCATCTGAGAAACCCCAGAGGTTTCCCAGAACACAGCTGGAAGACCTGCTACATGGTACTGATTGGAACGATCTCATTTGTGCCCTGGTGTTTTTCTGCAAATTACTCCAGGGCTGTGGAGCAGTTAGCACATCATTTTCAGACTCCCCTGAACATCCTAAAATGGAATGGGGGAATCGATACGGCGGCACATGAAGGCTGATGTAGGCATAAGCGGGGCTGTGGGGGCTGGCTGCAAACCTAGCTGAAAATAAGGGTGAAGAACATCAGTGGTAGCTATGTTGTTCTGAAATGCAAGAGCTAGAATTAAGTCCCATTGCACCTGAGGGACCAACCGGATTTCCTGGGTGTAAGCTCCAAAAGTCCAAGCTCCCTTCGTTTGCCGAACATTGTTAGTCTGTAAGGTGCTACTGGCACTGAACCTTGTGGTAACAAAAATTGGGGCCTTTGAGGATGCCAGAAGAGTACTTCAGAGTTTCCCAACCATGCCCTTCCAATGGTACTGCAGCGTATGGACGGGGTCAAAATGGCAGCTGGGGAGAGCCCTCCCCACCCTCTACCTGCGGTTTCCAGCTCTGAGGGAAGAACAACGAACAAGGTAGATTCAGAGGTAGATTGCCGTTACCTCTGTGTTGTGACCTTGGTATTCCTTGGAGATCCCCCATCCATTTACTAGCCAGGACCAACCCTGCATCAATTCCAAGTTTTGACGAGAACAAGCTAGCTTGGTCGAACCTGGATTATAAAGGTCAGGGCCCAGGGAAAGTGCCTGCGCATAAATCCGCTTGTTTGGCTTTAAAGGTAGCAATCGGCATTTTTCATTGTGCTTCCAAGGGAACTAACAGCCAGCACTGCTGGCAAGATGTGTTCTTAGAGTCTTCTGCTGGCCTGTTGCATTTCGAAAACACTTTCAGTGACCAGACCCACGTAGTCTAGTCTGGATGGAATCAGAGCACAGGCAGCTGCAGATGGATCCTGGCGGTGAAGCTGCCTTAAACACAAGTCTCATCATCAGTTCCTCTGGCCTCATATCATCTAACCCAGGGGTAGCCAAACTGTAGCTTTCCAGATGTCCATGGACTACAGTGCCTCAGGGGCTTGTGGGAATTGTAGTCCATGGACATCTGAAGAGCCACAGTTTGGCCACCCCTGAATTCTGTTCCAATTGAAGATGTCTGGCCAAGTTTTTGGCAAAAAGGGTTTTCTATGCCATAAATGGGAGATGACTTTCTTGATTTTGCTTAGTCTAGTCTCTGTGTATTCCTAAATACTTGCTGTTTTAATGAGAATATTAATCAGTGTGTTTCTTCAGGTGTAATAAATGTACATGGGCACGTCTATAATAAGATTTTGCGATAATGAGATTTCTTTCACTAGATTTTTTAACCCTAAGAGTAAATGCCAACGTTATTGTTTTTTTTTGTCCCTTTCTATTAGTGCAAATATTTAATGTGTTTTGCTAAAACAGGAGGCTTCAGGGAGGTGGGGAATCTTTTCTTGTTCGAGAAAAAAAGCTCCTTTCCTGTAGAAATGAAGCCTGTTTTTAACATCAAAGCCTCCATTATCACATGAAGGTCATGGTTAAACCATTTCAATATATTTATTCATAGTAAATCAATTTCAGTTAAGTCAATGCAAACCGTGACGGGAAAAATTCCCTGCCATTGATCTGGAGGAACCAATACTGTTGAAATTATGAATTCTTGCTGGACCTGTCGTAAAAAGGGGCTTGTCTGGAGCCTGTGCTTTATGATCTTGTCAGATCTGAAAAACACACAACAAATCTCTTCCTTGTACGAGACGCTGTAGATCTGCACGCCTCTCAGCAGTAAAATGTATTTCATAACACTGTTGACTGCTGGGGTATAGACGAACAAATGAAGGGTGGGCTGTCAGATGAAGCATAAAAGCCATTAGCAACACACTTTTTATATGAATAGCGAAACATTAATTTTTGAAAGTACATTGCCCAGGGAATTCTGCGGAAAGTGAATGTGGGAGGAAAAGCTGAAAACAGAAATAATCCTCGCCGTTTATGGCATTTTTGAGCCACGCGGGTATGTCGATTTTGTTGGGCACATCTAGGTTTGTTGTGGGCTTGAAGAAAAGGAAACGTGGTTCCAGCAAAGCACACCTCATGATCAGCAAGTAAGAGATGAAGGCCCACTGGGAGACCAAGACGTATGAGATCATGTGACATTTCCTTTACTTGTGAAGGGCTTGGTGCACTTCTTGGTTTCTGCCTAACCCATGGTCTTTCTGTGTCATAAATAAAACTCTGTATCTGGCTTTGTTTTCCAACTCACTTCCCTTCTTGCATTTTTAATTCTGGGGCCAACTTCCAAGCTTCGGATCATCCCCATCTTCCTTTCCTCTCCCCCTCTTGGCACATTTATACCACATCTTTAAAAAAAACAAACAAAAAAGATGTTTCTCTTATGGAACATTGCCCAGAACTGCCGTGTAGAGATAACAAATTAGAAAGAAAGAAAAAAAAAACCTGAAATAAATTTGCAGAAGTAAAAGATGTTGAATTCCCTTGTTAACAGCAGTTAGACCATAGACAGACTCTGGGCAAGCTTTCACAAATAGCTCATTCACCATTAAATGCCAAAAAATGTCAGCGCCGCTTGTCTACATTTTGGAAACAAAATCCATAATAAAACACCTAAGCAAGCAATCCCCCCACCCCCAGAAACTCCAACATCCAAACACAATCCCCTAAAAGAGAATATCACCCACCTGTGTCTATAAGTATTAAGCGTTTTCAGGTTTGACACCTTTACTAAGAGTACCCTGAGAGGCAGTTCATTCATTTTTAGGCACCTGTTCACTTCAGACTGTAGCGGAACCAGCTATTTATTCTACTCAGCTGCTGATAGCCATAAGGAGCCTTTGGTTCTGAGTGCAAAAAGCCCCCTAAAGCCATTGTTCAACTGGACATTTGAAGATGGCACCTGAGAGAAAGAGTTTTCGGGAGGGGAGGGTGTAATGCCCCGCAATCCACCTTCCGAAGCAGCCATATCCTCCAGGAGAAGTGGGATAAATGTTGTAAATAAAGAACAGATAAGTGATATGTATAGTCTAGAGATCAGCTGTAATTTCAAGACATCTCCAGCCCCCCAGTTGAGGACAATTTAACCTTCTTCAGGCTGGGGATCTTGGGCAAATGTTGACCCATAGATCTTAATTCTCTTTTTTGGGGGGTGGGGGATTATAAGGGAAAAGACAGTCCTGTAGGTTGTTTTTGAACACTCACCACTGTGAAATGCTCAAAGAAGGGGGCTATGCAAAACCTTTCTCCCTCCTGCACTAGAAGGACCCAGGGAAATTTGGTACACTTTGTGCGTGAGAGACTTTTTCTAATGAGAGAACACTCTAAATGGGGGGGAGGGGGTGCTCTTGCCACTGTAGACTGTAGACTGTAGTGGTTCCACCCAGAACTCTTTCCCCAGAATGTACTATGACCGTCAGTATTTAGTATGACTTTTGGGCATTTAGTGGCTGGCTCTGCCTCATTTGGTGGCAGCCATTTTGTAGCTGCTTCCATCACATCGTGTCAGAATTCCAAAGTTACCTGCAGGCTGAGAAAGGTCGGGGCGCCGGCGGGAAAGCAAGTGGAGCAGCAGGGGCTCAGGTGGCGGTGACGTCCCTCGGCAGTACTTTACCACCAAGCATCCTGGCTTGGCATTGTGTGAACCTGAGTTTTCTGCAGCGAAGAGCAACGTCCTGTTCAATGAACCGAGAAGACGAGAGCCTCAAGGCATGGCTGTAGAGCAAAACTGATAGTTGTTCCAGAAGCTCTATTCTGTGTCCTTTTGTGGACTCAGCCCTGCCTCTGCTGTCTGAACCAGGTTGGTGTAGTGGTTAGGAGTGCAGACTTCTAATCTGGCATGCCGGGTTCGATTCTGCACTCCCCCGCATGCAGCCAGGTGGTTCTCAACCGCAAAAAGGTTGGGGACCGCTGCAGTGGAGGACAATTTCTTGTGAATATGCATGAAAAATACTAACAGCTCAATGGTTGGATCTTTTTTGCCTGTGAAGGTTGTAGGCCCGCAAATATGCAGTTACTTATTCTTATGCCTGGGGTTTAAACGTGAAGCTAATACATATCTATATAAAATGTTCTGCTGTGATGCCATTTTGATTCTGCACTTGCCTTAATATGTCTTTTTTATTACCTTAGTTTCATCTTGATTAACAGCATGGAGGCATTATTATACTCCATGGCTGTGAAATGTCAGTCCGAGATAATTGGTTCAGAAATCAGTAAAATGCATTGCATGGGTGTGCTATGGGCAGCAAGTAGGAAAACATGTGTGAAGAATGATCTAAGGCAGGGGTAGTCAAACTGTGGCCCTCCAGATACCCATGGACTACAATTCTCCAGATATCCATGAATTGTAGTCCATGGATATCTGGAGGGCCGCAGTTTGACTACCCCTGATCTAAGGCATAGTTACTCAACCGGAAGTCTCATTTTGTTCAGCGGGACTTAGGGATGGCAGCCTCCAGGTGGGACCTGGGGTTCCCTGGGAATTAGAGCTCATCGGCAGACTACCATGATCAGTTCCCCTGGAGGGTGGACTCTGTGGCATTGGACCCCACTGAGGTGTTGGCCCTTTCCAGGCTCCATCTCCAAATATCCAGCAGTTTCCCCACCTGAATTTGGGTGCCACCATACCCCCAAGCCCCCATCCCCTGCTGTTGGCCAAGGGGGGATCTGGCAATCCTAAAGGTGTTTAATCATCAGTGCTCAGGATGGAAAAGATGGGGGGGATATAGAATAAATAAATATTGCTTTCCCCCAAAATTAAGATAATCACCTCCTGCATGTGTAGAAATGTTTATCAGTAATGGTTTTATTGTTTATTTATTCATTTATTTATTAGATTTTTGTAGTCATCACTTACCCAAAGGGCCTTGTGGCAATACAGTGTGGCATACAGTGTTAAAACCAAAATGGTAAAAACAGTATATATAAACAGCATCTTCAACTAATAAGTAGATCTCTTCCATTTCCTTACTAAGAATCAGTGTCTTGTCTTGGTGTGCTGTATGGAAGAACCCTTCACTGGCAGTCTTCAAGCAAAGGTTGGATACACACTTTTCTTGGATGCTTTAGGATGCTTAGGGCTGATCCTGCGTTGAACAGGGGGTTGGACTAGATGGCCTGCGGATGCGGCCCGATTCGCGGGCACGATTTGCGGGCGCGGCCCGATCCGCGGGCGTGGCTCGCAGGCGCGGCCGGGTGCGGCTCGATGCGCGGGCGCGGCCCGAAGCGTGGGCGCGGGCACGGTCCGATGCCCTGCCGGTCCCCAGCCTAATAAAGGTTGGGGACCACTACTTTAGGATGCTTAGGGCTGATCCTGCGTAGAGCAGGGGGTTGGACTAGATGGCCTGTATGGCTCCTTTCAACTGTATGATTCTATGATTCACTTTTCTTGGATGCTTTAGGATGCTTAGGGCTGATCCTGCGTAGAGCAGGGGGTTGGACTAGGTGGCCTGTATGGCCCCTTCCAACTCTATGATTCTATGATTCACTTTTCTTGGATGCTTTAGGATGCTTAGGGCTGATCCTGCGTAGAGCAGGGGGTTGGACTAGATGGCCTGTATGGCCCCTTCCAACTCTATGATTCTATGATTCACTTTTCTTGGATGCTTTAGGATGCTTAGGGCTGATCCTGCGTAGAGCAGGGGGTTGGACTAGATGGCCTGTATGGCCCCTTCCAACTCTATGATTCTATGATTCACTTTTCTTGGATGCTTTTAGGATGCTTTGGGCTGATCCTGCGTTGAGCAGGGGGTTGGACTAGATGGTCTGTATGGCCCCTTCCAACTCTTATGATTCTATGATTCACTTTTCTTGGATGCTTTTAGGATGCTTTGGGCTGATCCTGCGTTGAGCAGGGGATTGGACTAGATGGCCTGTATGGCCCCTTCCAACTCTATGATTCTATGATTCATAGAGTGAGGATCTCTGTGATGTGGTGGCAGCAGATGCCGAAACAGTGTCGTTTATTTCAAATCTGCACAGCCAATCAGATCACCAGGTGCCTATCAGAAGTCTTGCTGGGCAGAACCCCCACCTGACCCCACACAATTTCTGAAAATACTTCACAGGATATGGGGAAAGTGTTGGTAGGTGCTATGGTGACGACGATCCACCCCCCTTACTTAAGTTCTAACGTATTTTAGAAGCTTGTGTTGTTGGGCTAACTTTTAACCTGTTAATACAGTTTGTTTCAAGGCTTCCCTGTCCTTTGCACAGCAAGTGACTTTTGCTTTGATCTCATTTTCCTTTTTTCTTTTCTTTTTTTTGCTATTGGATTTCTTGCTGCTGTTTTCATGGTATATTCCTCAAGCACTCCTTGCTATCTACTGAGGTTTCTCTCGTGTATTGAAGTGACACTGCAGTACAGAGGTCTGTGTCTCTTCATGGCTTTTTGGCTTTAGAGTTAATACTGATTCTTAGGGTCCCATGGGGAATTTTGTGTCAGTGATTGAGTGAGTGAATAGCCCAGGCTCCATATCCCTCTGCCCCTCCTCCCTTTCCTGGATAACAGCTGCTCTCAGTATTCCAAGAGCATGGACTATTCTCATTCTAGTTAGGATAGTACTGCCAACCTTCAGGTGGAGAGTGGAGATCTACCAGAATTTCAAGTGGTCTCCAGGCTGCAAGGAAGAAGAGCTGTTTTTTATACCCCGCTTTTCACTACCCAAAGGAGTCCCAAAGTGGCTTACAAATGCCTTTCCCTTCCTCTCCCCACCACAGCACCTTGTGAGGTAGGTGCGGCTGAGAGAGCTCTAACAGAACTGCTCTGGGAGAATAGTCATAGGAGAACTGAGTAGCCCAAGGTCACCCAGCTGGTTGCATGCAGAGGAGGAGTGGGGAAATTAAACCTGGTTCTCCAGACCAGAGGCCACCGTGCTTAAGTACTACACTACACTGGCTCTTGAGATCAGAGGTCAGTGCGTTGGCTCTGTGTAGCACAGGCTTTCTCAACCAGGATTTTGTGAGAGCCCTGGAAGGGTTTCCCGATTGGCTGGCAGGTAATTTTTTAATATATATATATGTGTGTGTTTTAATTTATTTATTAACCATATCATCGGGTGACGTGACCATATATAGTCATATTGAACCTCCCCTTCCCAAAATGGCCAATGCTGGAGGGGGGGAGGGGAGGGGCCCCAGGTGGGCGTGTCCACAGCTCTGCTTCCCAACCATATTCTGCATGACTGCCTCACTTCTAGGGTTTATCGAAACCTGAAGCTGATCTAGAGTGACGCTTATGATTCTGTACCTTCTGGCATACCCTCAGCCCTCATCAGGCTGGCCCAGTGTCCAGTTTTAAACACGGCACCAAGCTGGCTTTCCCGTTATGCCTCTCCCGTTGCAGTGTAGAGCTAGAATGTTCACGGCAGCTGGAGTAGTATCTGATTAAGAAAATCAAAGTTCACATCGCTATTTACATTCCACCAACCCCAATGGAAAAGTCAGTTCTGAAAAGACGGCATATGTTCGTTGTGGCCTTTATTTTAATCGCGAAAACAAGACTGGGACACTCTGAATATGTACCCACCTATGATGGAGGCATTCACACCATCAATTAGTGCTGCAGAAGGGCAGGTATGCCGAGGAAAGCTTTGGATAAACTCAAAAAAATTTTTAAACCCAAACAGTAATTAAATCGGAGAGCCTGCCTACTGAAACCCAGATATTATCTCATTGGAAAGCCAAGCCTATTCCTTGCAAATGCGTTTCCGCAGCCAATTTGAGGTTCTCGTGCCAGCCCGTGTGTACGTTAATAAGCACTTACTGGCGATGCTTTCTGCAAAACCTATTGAATTTTTAATCATATCTTTAATTTGCTGTTTATATTTTTATCCAATTAATATGTACGTGTGTGTGTGTGTGCACATGCCCACTCGAGGCGGAAAGGAAGAGAGGAGAGTAAGACTCATTATCCATGGGCCAGAATGCCCAAAGTAGCAGTGATAGGGTTTCAGGGAAAATCCCTGATAATGCCCGACGTTGCCACCATCCAGGGCCTAGCCTGGCCCAGGGCCACGGAAGGCCCACATTATAGAAACACGGGAACTTCTGCAGCTTCCTGGATGCTGCGGGCGCCTGCAGGGGCTGCGGCGGGCTGGCCCTGTGCATAATTGCCAGCGCGGGCCTTTCGGCCCGCCCGGCCCCGACCTACGGTGTCCCTGTAGGGATACCGCACGCCCCTGCAGGCTCTGCGGAGCCGTGGAGCCGGCAGGGGCATCCTCCTGCCCCCGCCAAAATGTGTGGAGGGGGCCCGGCCCTCCCACTCCCCCCGACCCCTCCCCATCTCCCCCCCCCACTGGCCGCTGCCGCTTACCCTGGTGGCCCCAGCGCAAAGCGCATGTGCGCGTGCTATGCCAGGGCAGCCCTGCACGCCCCATCCCTGTATGTTCACGGGGAATGGCGGGGCATCCTGCCCCACCACAACAGCACGGCGGCAGCACGGAGTAGTTGCTGCCGTACATAAAGGGTCTAAGGAAGAAACTCTAAGCCTAGCTAGACTGCTTCTGATCTGGGTGCCAGAGCTCTTACGGAAACGTATTAGCCCCTAATAACATCATAAGCACATGACAGGCTTCTCTCCAAGTGTCTCTCCAAACAGAAAGGGACATGTCAGCTTTTCACTTCCCATTTGTTTTCTGGGGTGCTTTCTTCTTCTTGAAACTAATGCTGATGCTACTACAGCCATTTGCCTGGGCAAATCATTGGCTAGTATGAGCTGGGAAATGATTTTTTTCTAATAATGGAAGAGGAGGGAGACCTGCATCCAAGAATATTTTTTTGGGAAGATTTGGAGCTATTTCTCTTTTTGCACAGGAACAAACCTAGGCTTGATGTGAAACATATGCTCAACGGGAAGCTGCAGCCAACCATAACTGCTTGATAAGTAGGGTTGCCAGGTTTCTCACTGTGTCCAGAGATCTGTGGGCAATCTGCTGTTCCTATCACTTCCCCCTTGATTAGCAGTGGGGGGAAGTGGCCAATATTGTATGCAACGTGGCATCACTTTCAAGAAAAATGGAAGTGATGTCACACTTCTCTAGGTAAAACCATAGTTTCTGGCAATTTGTAAAGTGACGTGATGTCACTTCCAGGTTTTCCCTGGCTTATCCTGATGTCACATTGCACAGGAAGTTTAGGCCCCCTAAATTCCCTCCCCATCTCTTGCTGGGTGTCAGCCATTGGCTGCAAACCCTGTTGATAAGTGTAGCAATAAGAAATACCTTTGTCACATCCATGGTATATTTTTAGATAAACGGTTTAATAAATCCACAGTGTCTACCTAAAAAGTGTTTTGACCTTCGCCTTCTTTCCCTCCTTCATATTCTCTCATTCAACCAACCCCCGCCACAAGTCACCGCACTGTGATCCGTGTGAGTTTTTAAAGGGTAGATTTCATTCTGCAGCACCAAAGTCCCAATTGTGAATATTAATTTTTTTCTCTAGCAAATGATTTTCCCCTAAGATCTTGCATTCAATTGCCAGTGTTTTAATTTTTTCAGAATTCTACGAAATGTTAAATGCTCTCTTTTTTAAGTAAGCATTTCTTCATTTGCTACACACACACACACACACACACACACGGGTGTGTATGTGTGTGTGTGTGAAATAAAAAGACCAGTTGCAGCTACGTAGGAAATGAGGCATTTGGATGCTATCAGTCTGTTCCTTGTTGCTGGAGCCAGAAACGTAGACAGTAAAGTGTACATTAGGTCTTGTGGTTCCTAAAGATAGAACCGTTTTGGAGGATGTAACATGCCCGCAGAAGAGGAAACCCCAAAATAACATCTCTCGGCAGCTGGTAAAGCCTCAGAGAAAGGGCTTCCGGAAGCACGAGAAAAGTATTTAAAGGAAGGAGAGGTCTAGTCTCATAGAACAGCTAGTCAGAACAGAAAATGTTAAGAGGGTTTTGTTGGGTGGGGGGACTGTTTTGTTTCCTTGCCTTTGTACACGGGGCGAGGACAGGAAACCGTGTTGCACCTGCACAATTATGTGCATTGGCAAAATTTGTGATCTGCTAAGCCCAGTTTAGTCATTGTCCCACTCCCTGATTCCATAAAATACCAAAGGAACATTGATTGATCTACCTAAACATTCTCAGGGCATCCGGAAAGAATCTCTTAAACATTCTATATGTACACATTATTTTCATGTTTACTTCAAAAAACTATGTTTTAATTTAATTTAATTTAACCAGAGCTGACCAGAGTGTACATGCACATCATTTCTTTAAAAAACAACAATCACACAATCAGCATTCTATCATTCTAGCTGTGTCTGAAAAGAGCCAGTGGTTAGTGGTTAGGATCTGCAGCTTCTAATCTGGCGAGCTGGGTTTGATTCCCCGCTCCTCCTCATGCAGCCAGCTGGGTCACCTTGGGCTCACCACAGCACTGATAAAGCTGTTCTGACCAAGCAGTGATATCAGGGCTCTCTGAGCCTCACCTCCCTCACAGGGTGTCTGTTGTGAGAAGACCAATGGGAAGGCGACTGTAAGCTGCTTTGAGCCTCCTTCGGGTAGGGAAAAGCGGCATATAAGAACCAACTCTTCTTCTTCATCATCTCTCTCAACCTCACCTCCCTCACAGGGTTTCTGTTTTGGGGAGAGGAAAGGGAAGGTATTAAGTATAATGAGGAAGAAGTGAGCTGTGACTCACAGATGCTCATATCCTGCCACAAATTCTTTCTTTCTTTCTTTCTTTCTTTCTTTCTTTCTTTCTTTCTTTCTTTCTTTCTTTCTTTCTTTCTTTCTTTCTTTCTTTCTTTCTCTCTCTCTCTCTCTCTCTCTCTCTCTCTCTCTCTCTCTCTCTCTCTCTCTCTCTCTCTCTCTCTCTCTCTCTCTCTCTCTCCATCTCCTTCCTTCCTTCCTTCCTCCCTTCCTCCCTCCCTAGATATTATCACTCAAATTATGCTTGTGGTACTCCAGGGCTCTCCCTATTTTCTGCTGCTACAGCCGAGCTGAGACAGCTACCCATCTTGACATAATCATCAGAAAGCCATCTTTAGCTGGCACTGGGATATTTCACAGATATTTTACTAGTACCAGATACTACAATAGAGAAGAGCCAAGGGCATGGAGCGGGGCACTTATTTTGGAGATACATAATGCACTTACAGGTCATCAGAAGTCGACATGGGACTTGACAGCACTTTCAGCTGAGAAGGCAGCCAGGCCTGGAACATCCATGTAGGGGCTTTGCTTGGACTCAAAGCATGCTTGCAAGAGGGGAAGCAAAGTCAGGGGTCGGTACATTGACTCCCGGATGCTTCTCAGCAGAAGCGAAATGCCTCATTATGGGCTGCAACCAATAAAAGGTTAGTAGCCATGACTTGACTGAAGCTGTTTAAAATTACAGAGCCATGAAACAGTCGGTCTGCAAAATGCTGATTATCTTGGGGTGGGGTCCTCATAAGAACAAATGCAAAGTTTATTTGTTTTTAGACTTCTACCCTGTCATTTCCCCAAAGGGCTCAGTGCGCCTTCCAACAGCGATTGCTAAAATGCAAATAACTAAATAATCCAGTTTAAAAATCTAAAATTCTGTTTAAAAAATACAAACTAGTCTAATTACAACAACCTGTGGCCACCCCTTTTAGAAAATATTGATAGATTTCTCCCTAGGGTGGCCATATGGAGTGCTTAAGACGTTACTTATGGGTGGACTTTCAGGCATGTAGGCCAGTATCTTCTTTCCCATCAATGGTTACATGTGATATGACCTATGGGAGCATTTTAACACTTAGGGTCATCTTCAGTGGTCAAATACACAACACACAAACACATAGATTCATACATTATATAAACTTAAATAAAGGTAAAGGTATCCCCTATGCAAGCATCGGGTCATGTCTGACCCTTGGGGTGATGCCCTCTAGCGTTTTCATGGCAGACTCAATACGGGGTGGTTTGCCATTCCCTTCCCCAGTCATTACCGTTTACCCCCCAGCAAGCTGGGTACTCATTTTACCGACCTCGGAAGGATGGAAGGCTGAGTCAACGAGCTGACAGCTGGGATTGAACTCCCAGCCTCATGGTCAGAGCTTCAGGCAGCATGTTGGCTGCTTTACCACTCTGCGCCACAAGAGGCTCTTATAAACTTAAATAGATAAATACAAATGAGTAGCTCAGTTCCAACTTACAGCCCTCCCACACACATACACGTGAGTTCGCTTTCTCAGGAAATTACGCAGCCTACCTTTCTTTTTGGCAAATACGCAGGACAGATCGCAGTGAACAAAGCCTCAACTGGAATGGTGCCTAAGCCCAATTTAGAAGAGTAAAACCGACTATAAAGCAGTATTCAAAAAAAAAAAAAAAAAAGCTCAGAAGCAGGAGCAGATTAAAATATATGGGGAAAGATGATAAAAATCACTAAGCAGAGTTATCAGCAACAGATTGAAAACGTTGAAAACAATGAAAAAATAGCCAATTCCAATGGTCTTTGGGAACTAATAAGTTTTTAAGGCTTGGGGGAAAGCTGTCAAGGAAGAGGTGGATCGGACCTCCGTAGGGATCGAACCTCCTTAGTGTTGCAGCAGGACCGCCGGAGGGAAGAAAGGATATTGCTGCTGATGTTAATATCGGTGGGGCTGCTTGTGTTTCCCACATGGGCAGCCCTGTCAGTGCTGGTCTGCTCTTCCCAGTAGACCTGCTGCTTCCAGCAGCCCTTTCATATCAGCCTCAAAAACTCTCAGGCAGACCAAAGGGCACAGGACTTAGACATCAGTACCAGTGAACCAAAATCTACCGAAAACCAACGGGCCTTGGTCCCATGTCTAAGCACAGTTAGGAGATAATTCAGCCAATGTTTACGCGATCTGTCATTCTGGCCCAGGTTCTCTTAGTCCAGGGGTAGTCAAACTGCGGCCCTCCGGATGTCCATGGACTACAATTCCCTTGAGCCCCTGCCAGCATTTGCTGGCAGGGGCTTATGGGAATTGTAGTCCATGGACATCTGGAGGGCTGTAGTTTGACTACCCCTGTCTTAGTCCATGCATGAGTCTTTTTTTTGTTTTCAAGATAGGTGTCACTTGCCAAAGGATTTTTATGCTAGAACTTAGTTTCTAGGGAACTTACTAACCTCACCTTGCTCATATAACTAGACAGTTGGTAATCTATGAGGAGGTGGAGGTGGTGGTTTTTATACTCTGCTTTTCTCTACCAGGAGACTCAAAGTGGCTTCCAATCGCCTTCCCTTCCTTTCCCTACAACAGACACCCTGTGAAGTTGGTGGGCCTGGGAGAGCTCTGAAATTACTGTTCAGTCAGAACAGCACTATCAGGGCTGTGGCGAGCCCACGGTCACCCAGTTGGCTGCACATGGAGGAGCAGGAACTCAAACCCGGCTTGCCAATTAGACGCCACCTCTCTTAACCATTACACCACGCCCTGTTAAATCCTTTGTGTGGTTTTCTGATTTTTAAATAAATTCAGCTGACCTGGATTTCCCTAGACATGGTGATATCATTAAAAATACTCACTTTGAACACTTACTTGGGATAGTGAGTAGTGTAACTTGAAAACTTGCTTCTTGCATTTTATTTTATTGTTTTACTTTATTTACATCTTCTAAAGGCCGGCTTTCTCCCCGAGACCCGTGGCAGACTATTTAATACTGAGGACAGTTCAGTCCAGCAACATAAGGTATTCGGTAAACAAAGCAATAGGAGAGGGCTCCATAACTGGGACACAGTAGGGCGAAACACACCTGTCTAAGCTGTGGCATGCCGTAATGCTGAAAGTAGGCTATAAAGGTAGAAGGTAATGCTTTAAAAGCCAGGTGATGTATACCATAACATTGCAGTAGACTATATTCCCTTATAAAACCAGCCTCCCAAGCTGTCCCATTTGACTCTCCCCATGTAAAAAATGCTATCTGAACATTTTTGTTTTGTACATTCTGTGAAATGACAGAAGCAAGGAGCCCTTCTTTCGTGTCCTCAGGCTGGCTTTCCACAACACTGATTTAGTTAAGCAGCTGTGTGGAGCATCCTGCCAAGAGTCAGTAAACTGGAGGGCCCAATTTGTGGCGTTGGGTTTTTTAATTTAGGTTCCCTAAATGTGCAAAGATTCATTTTTCACGTTCTGACATTGTGATTAGTTTCTCTGCATGTTTCTCTTTTCTATTAATCTCTCTGCCATAGATCATTGTTTAGATACTGTCTTGTTCTCTCTACTTTTCAGGTTTTCTGTGCTTTCCTCTTCCTCGTCAGTCAGGGCCTAATCTCAACTCCTCTTTCAGAGGCTCTCTTAGATTTTAATCCTATTTTGCTTTCCTGGATCCCCCCCCCTCAGATTTCTGCCCTCACTGTCTCTACTACCTTAAAAGCAGACAATAGCCATCCTGTGCTTCAGTTGAAAGAGCCTCTTGTGGCGCAGAGTGGTAAGGCAGCAGAAATGCAGCCTGAAAGCTCTGCCCATGGGGCTGGGAGTTCGATCCCAGCAGCCGGCTCAAGGTTGACTCAGCCTTCCATCCTTCCGAGGTCGGTAAAATGAGTACCCAGATTGCTTGGGGGTAAACGGTCATGACTGGGGAAGGCACTGGCAAACCACCCTGTATTGAGTCTGCCATGAAAACACTAGAGGGCATTACCCCAAGGGTCAGACATGACCCGGTCCTTGCACAGGGGATACCTTTACCTTTTACTTCAGTTGAATTCTTGAGGTAAAACATACGCAGAAACCCACTTGGAACCATTCTCTCTCACACGTCACATTCCCAAATAATCAACCAAATTATGACAACCCCAGCAAGGAGCTTTCCAGGAAAGTGAGAAGTAATGGTGGGTTTCCATTGCCTTCTTCTCTATAGCCCGCCACTCTCGGAAACCGGCTCGCGGTGGGTTACACAAAACAATCCATACAATAAAACACAATAAAATCCCTTAAAGCCCCATTGAACCCCAGTTTCTACAATACAACAATATAAAACTTCAACAGATGGCAAAACCATAATCCCCTTAAGACAATCCCTTACGAAGGCAGCATTTGGGGGAACCAAGTTATCCGGCGCCAAGATGTTCAGGCACCAATAGGAAAAGGGGGCCCATGTCACCTGCTCTAGCACTAGCCTTGACCATAAACTTGGCAGAAGAGCTCCATTTTACAGGCCTTCTGGAAGGCAGAAAGCTCTCCGCCACAGCTCCTCTGGGAGCTCATTCCACCAGGTAGGGGCCACGACCGAAAAGGCCCTGGCCCTGGTCGTGGCCAGGTGAGCATCCCTGGATCCAGGAACGGTCAACAAGTTGGTACGTGCAGAGCGCAAAGCCCTGCAAGGGACATAGGGCACAAGACTGTCCCTCAGGGATGTGGGTCCCAGTTCGTGAATATCCATACAAAAGCCATGTGGGTTGTAATAAGGAGGGGAATTGGGTGAGACAGTGAAGAAGCCAGCTGGATCCAACCCAGTGGTCTGCCAATACAGTTTTCCAGCATTTGAATTTTGAACAATAATCATAGAATCATAGAATCATAGAATCATAGAGTTGGAAGGGGCCATACAGGCCATCTAGTCCAACCCCCTGCTCAACGCAGGATTAGCCCTAAGCATCCTAAAGCATCCAAGAAAAGTGTGTATCCAACCTTTGCTTGAAGACTTCCAGTGAGGGGGCACTCACCACCTCCTTAGGCAGCCTATTCCACTGCTGAACGACTCTGACTGAGAAAAACTTTTTCCTGATATCTAGCCTATATTGTTGTACTTGAAGTTTAAACCCATTACTGCGTGTCCTTTCCTCTGCAGCCAGCAGAAACAGCATCCTGCCCTCCTCCAAGTGACAACCTTTCAAATACTTAAAGAGGGCTATCATGTCCCCTCTCAACCTCCTTTTCTCCAGGCTGAACATTCCCAAGTCCCTCAACCTATCTTCATAGGGCTTGGTCCCTTGGCCCCAGATCATCTTCGTCGCTCTCCTCTGTACCCTTTCAATTTTATCGATGTCCTTCTTGAAGTGAGGCCTCCAGAACTGCACACAGTACTCCAGGTGTGGTCTGACCAGTGCCTTATACAATGGGACTATGACATCTTGTGATTTTGATGTGATGCCTCTGTTGATACAGCCCAAAATGGCATTTGCCTCAGACATCTCCAGTCACCTCAGACATCTCAGACATCTCCAGTCACCTGGGACTAGTATCTGTCACCCTTCTCCTGGAGCCCTTGGCCACTGTTGGTACACCCTGGAGACAATATTGTACCTCTTGTATTTTGTATCACCCGCCTCTGCTGATGGAAATATCATATTTTTGACTTATTCTTCCAGTGTTATCACTGCAATCTTAGGTGCTCAGGTCATTACTAGCGCTGATGCATCTAGGCTGACGTTGTCTGCTGGTGTGTTTTGTGACACAGATGCTTCAGCATCTAGAATTTTGACCAGCTGTGACTTCTCACAGCTGTGAAGTTTCCCACTGTCATTGAGAGATGCAAGGGCGGCTAGATTTTCATGCTGGGAGAGTTTTTGAAAATCCAACCGTCTTTTCTGGCAGGAGACGATCGGTTGAGAGAGCAAATTCAAATCTTCCCTCATAGCTTCGCACTGTGGGTCGGGCTGGTGTTTTAAGGAAAGGCATCTTGTTTCTCTTGATGTGAATGAGAAGGGCTGTCAAGTCACAGCAGTTGAAGCCAACTGATTGCGTTTCAAGGCAAGAGACGTCCAGAGGTGATTTGCCATTGGCTGCCTCTGCGTAGCAACCGTTGACTTCCTTGTTGATTGTCCATCTAGGTAATAACCATGAATGATCCTGCTTAGCTTCTAAGATCTGGATGGAATCAGGCTAACGTAGGACATTCAAGCCAGGGTGTTCATCTTGATAGGGACTTTCCATGTTCATTGTATACTTGCCATCATGAATTTAGTTGAACTGCCTGTATTGTGATACATCTGTGCAGAGTAATTATTTCATTCATTCACTAGCCAAGATGCTTTCCAGCTAGCAACTATGCACCATGATGGTACCTTCTCTGTCATGCCAGCTGCATCTCCATCACTTTTAAAGATGTCTGCTCAGTTTCGATCTATCGTATCAATCTGCTGTGGTACATATTCTCCCAAAGACCTGTGAATCATGATGTTTGTCTTGTGAAAATCAGTAGCCACTTCTGGATGCATGCTCCCCAAAGACGGATCGATTTCAAACATAAAGAGTTTGGGCCAGAGGCTCACATTTTTGTAGCCTTTTCGTTTGACCTTGGTCAATTCACTGTGTCAGGATATGTTGTGTGTGATTATTGTTTCCTTATTAAATTCATGTTTGTTTTAAATGCACCGATCTCCATAACCTCCGTGACCGAAGTTAAAGCCCCTGTTTAATCCACATACACCATAGCAGGAAGGGTCTGCATTAGGATTGCAGATTTATCACGTTTCCTTTTGTCCTTGCTCAGTCAGTTGTTTCTCCGTATGTTGTGTGTCCTTTTCATTCCCTCAATACATTTTTGTCGATTTTTAATGCAGCTGGACCAATCAATCTCTGTGAATGTTCTTAGAATCCCTGTTCAGTCCACGTGTACCATATGGGGAGGGGTCTGCAATTTCCTTATCTCCTGAAGATAGATTCTAGTGGGTAGCCGTGTTGGTCTTAAGCAGCAGAACACATTTAGAATCCAGTGACACCTTTAAGACCAACAAAGTTGTATTCAAGGTCTGAGCTTTCATGTGCACGCATACTTCCTCTGATGCAATAAGGATATCTGAGGAGGTGTGCGTGCACAGGAAGCTCATACCTTGAATACAACTTTGTTGGTCTTAAAGGTGCCACAGGACTCTTCGTTCCTGACAGCATTCAAGAGCTAAGCTTACAAGCGAGAGGCAGCAGAGGGAGCCTGTGCTCAAGTTTGTGGGTGGAGAATTCTATTTAAATACAGAATTGATGGTGGTCACTGAAGTTACCCACAGGGAACAAGAAAAACTGGGAGTTGGAGGAAGAAGGACTGGGCCAGTGGTCTTGGAAGGCTAAGTAAGGTTTTCACCCCACTTGGGTTGACACAAAGGCTTGCAAGGCCCATTTCCCCATTAATGCCAATAACCAGAAACTGATGTATCAGGAAGAAATATCTCCATAACTTCATGTTTCAATGGGGACCTTGACTTAATAGACATTGTTGACATGATATCTGCAGGAAGATGGAATCATTTCCCTCCCTGGCAGAATAGCTGCCAATTATTGCTATTATGTATTTTTGTGGCTGCATTTTTGTTTATCTGGATCTGATTAGCGATGCCATATTGTTGGTTGATTTTATTGCAGTGCGTGGCTCCATTTTCCAATTAAGCCATTTAACTTTTAGTTCCGTATAAGAGCAATTAGCTTTGTTTGGCTCTTACATGCTTCGGCAGAGGGTTTTGTGCTATCTGCACCTTTTGGTGGTTTAATTTTTTTCAGGAGCCATCCTTATAACGGTTCTGCATTTTTTGTTTCCTGTAACAGCTCTCAAATGATGTTTTCCTTTGTTTTTCTCCTTCCAGCCCAGGCTTTTTCAATCTGGGTTTTGTGAAACTCTGGGGTTTCTTGACAGCCCTGGAAGGGTTGCCTGAATGGATGGGAGTTAATTAATTAAGATTTTAAAAAATTATTAAACATTTCTCGGGTGATAGGACCATATATGGTCATGTCAAATTGCTCCCCCCAGTGGCCAACGATGGGCCTGGAGGGGGGTGGCGAGGGGAGGGGCTCTGGGTGGGCATGTACTCAGCTGTGCTTCCCAACCATATTCTGCACAAACATGCCACTTCGGAGGTTTCTTGAAGCCTGAAGAATTTTTCAGGAGTTTCTCAATGGTAAAAACATTGAGAAAGGCTGTTCTAGAGTCTTTGGCAATGAGATCTTTAGTGTGGGGTTCAATTTCTTTTTATCAGTCATTCTGGTGATTAGAAACTGAATGGTGGGGTGGTGAGGCTTACAGTCCATCATTCCCCCGCAAAAGGGTTGCCAGGAGTACCTCAGCAAATGCTGGGAGATTGTGATGGTAGTGCCTAGGGAGGGTGGAGTTTAGCGGATGTTACATCACTTTTGGGGTGATGCTCTAGGGATTTCTCCTAATCTCTGCAATAGAGACCACAGAAGCATGGGGAAATTCCTGCAGTATCACTACAGAGGGCATATTTTTTCTCCCACTCCTTAATTTCTCAAGAGTGGAGAGTTGGGGCAGAGGGTGGGAGCTTCCCCGTTGCAAGGGGGCAAATGGCAAGCCAATCTTACATCAACGTGACTCCCATCGCTCCAGCTGTTCTCCTGAAATGCATGTGTTCTGCAAGTGCAGATGTTTCCCTTGTCCCCTGCAGAACATAGCTTTGTGCTCGTAAATGCCAGCTGGGTGGTAATTCTTCTTGCAAAGCCACCAGAGTTACAAAAGCTACAAGCATTTCTCAAGTTGCAACAGGTGTTCGCTGGCACAGTTGCGCTGGGCAGACCCTGGAAGGACCTTGAAGGGATTAGGCTGATGCAAATGTGACATGCAAATGTGACCTTAATGTCACTTCATCTTCTGTATGGTGACCTTTGAGATGTTTGAAAGCTGCTTTGTTATGGCTTCTTTCCCCCCACCCCCTTCTGGTCCAACATGCTTACTTCCTCCAACTTCTGCTGGCATTTCAGCAGTTTTTGGGTTGCTAATTGGCCAGCCTCTGTAGCGGTAGGCAGATGTTAAGAGTCATGTGCATGATTAATGTTCACTTTCTGATTTGTTTGTTAACTCAGTGTTGAAATCACTTCATAAGGTTGTTTACCGGGGGGGGGGGAATATTAGCATAGCAAAATGCTTAAAAACACAATGAAAGCATTATCATTAATAAACCATAATAGCTATTTATCAGTGCCTTATTCTGCTAACAAATATATCCCCCTAAAACCTGGTCTGCCCAGGATGGAGACTGCAGCAGCAAAGGGATGGCGGAAACCAGGTGTGGAAGAATCGATGGTAGGTGGGAAATTGCATTTTGGATTTGTTCCCAGATCTATTCCCTTCTTCCAAATGGAAAACAGTGTCACATGCAACAAGAAGGGATAGAACTTTTATATTTGCACTGATTCCTTCCTTCCTGCCTCTCTGCCTCCCTCTCTCCCTGCCTCACTCCCTCTCTCCCTGCCTCCCTCTCTCCCTGCCTGCCTGCCTGCCTGCCTGCCTGCCTTCCTTCCTTCCTTCCTTCCTTCCTTCCTTCCTTCCTTCCTTCCTTCCTTCCTTCCTTCCTTCCTCTACACATAGGATTCTGCCAGCTCATTCTACTATGTACTAGACTCTGGCTGAACAGCCAGCTAGCCCAGGCAACCTCCAAAATACACTTTCCAAGGGTGAAGAGAAAGCTGGCTAGGCAAAAGACTTCACAAATGGTGATATCGCTAACATAATCAACCACAATTGCCACATTCTGTCCAGTGACCCTTCCTCCATACAAGGCAGTTCAATTTTGTAAATGTTTTCCTAGGTCTTCTCTTCTATCCATGTTATTGATGTAATCCCGACCAAACTGTGTTCATAGATTATTTGAGAGCACACATCAGCACATGAAAGTGCCTTATATGAAGTCAGAACATTGGTCCGTCAAGGTCACTGTTGCCTCCTCTTCCTGGCAGGGCCTCTCCAGGGGTCAAGGTCTTTCACTTCACCTACTACCATATAGTTTGAAATGGAGATGCTGGGGGTTGAGCTGGAGATGTTTGCATGCAAAACAGATGCTCTGCCTCTGAACCATGGCCCTTCCCTGCATAGCAGGCTATCTCAGCCAGGGTTTCATGAAACCCTGGAGTTTCTTGATAGCCCTGGAATGGTTTCCCGAATAGGTGGGAGTTCATTATTTTTTTCTATATTAATCAGGTGATATGTCCATATGCAATCATCTCAACCCACCCACCCCTCCCAAAATGTCCAATGATGGGATGGGAAGGGGAGGAGCCTCAGGTGGGCATATAGACAGCTATACTTCCCAACCATATTCTGCACAATTGCAGCATTTCTGAGGTTTCTCAAAGCCTGAAGGATGTTTCAGGGGGTTTTCAAGAGTAAAAAAGTTGAGAAACTCTGTTGTGTAGGAATGATTGTATAGTGGCCAGACTGGCTCCCCAGATGTCCATGGACTACAAGGCTCATGGGAATTGTAGTCCATGGATATCTGGACAGCCACAGTTTAGCCACCCTTGGTCCAGAGTAGAACCGATCTATATCTTAACCTCTGCCCCAGCAACCCCATAGACATATTTTATGACCCTTTGTGTGCAGAGCCTTCATGTTAGGATTGTCAGCTCCAGCCTGGAAGATTCCTGGAGACTTGAGAACAGTGCCTGTGCAGGAAGAACTTAGAGAGCAAGTTGAGTAGGGGGTTGGACTAGATGGCCTGTATGGCCCCTTCCAACTCTATGATTCTATGATTCACCTAGACTCGTGATATGCCATAGATGGTATGCCCACTTGAGCAGCCGCTTTCTCCATGGTCACGGATCTCTGTTGGCTGGAGATGAATCGTAACTCCAGGAGAACGCCAGGCACCCCACCTGACCACCCTACTTTAAATGCCCATCCATAGATACGTCCCTTGAACTTGTGGAGAGTGCCAATGGACTGTAAGCACACCCTCAGTCATTCGCCCCCCCTCCATGCGCATGCACGTACATGCATGCACACACCATGGACCCATTAATTTCTCCACTGAGAAATGGTGGAACAGGGCGTCAGTTCTACTGACTTGCGTATCAATCACGTCTGCACAAAAGTATCCACCTATCTCTTCCAGTTTGGGAGGCCATCTGCAAACTGAAGGAGGGATGCTCTTTCAGTCAGTCACCGCTATTAGTTAAAGCTGTCACCAGCCCCTCTTGAGTGAGGACAGCCATCCATCTCAGCCAGGAGCCGCTTCTCTGATTGGCAGCAACGCTCAGAGGTTTCCCCCGGCCCTTCTGTCTGCGTTCTGTCAGTTGGGAGACGCAGAGTTGGAATTAATGTGAAAATTAAAGTAATGGCAGAAATGTAGGGTGTTTCCAGCCCCCAGAGCACATGGCGCACACTCTCTGTTAAGCAATAGCTTTGTAAAATAACCCTGTATAGTTCTACATGTATTTATTAAGATACCTTATTATTTGTACCCTGCTTTTTCTCCCCGAGGGGCTTCCAACCTTGCACTTGCTCCATTTTTTCTTCACAAAACCCCTGTGAGGTTGGTGGGCTGAGAGAGTATAACTAGCCCAAAGACATCCAGCACAAAGAGGCGCTAGAGATCATGTTGCAAATGTATGTTGGTTACTGCAGCATACAATAGAAATTCTGGAGAAAATCAGCTTGTGTTTCATAAGTTACAGCAACGCTTTTGACTAGGCGGATCTTGAAAAGCTGTGCTTAGTTTTAAAAGAAACGGGCGTGCCACCACATCTGAAAAGCCAAAAATCAAGATGCTTTTTGTTTTAGACCGCCCATATGGCTGTTTGATTGTATACATTTATTGTATGTCTTTATGACTATGTTCTAAGCTGCCATGAGCTGGTAGTGCCGGGAGGGGTGGGATATAAATGGATGGATGGATGGATGGATGGATGGATGGATGGATGAATGGATGAATGAATGAATGAATGAATGAATGAATGAATGAATGAATGAATGAATGAATGAATGAAAATGGGATTCCAAACCTGGGTCTCCCAGATTATAGTCTGATACTCTGACCACAACATCATTCTGGCTACGTTGCCAGTGAGTGTGGGTGGAGCAGGCCAGGGGGAAACTGCTTTGCCTGAGGCTCCTCAAGTGAGCAGAGTGTAGAATGGACCTGAGGGTGCCAGAATCGCATAATCCGAATCTCACAAGACTGGAACAGACCACAAAGGGCCATCTAGTCCAGCCCCTCAGCTTCTAGGAGACTGAAAAATCGCACACTCCTGAAGGTGTTCATTCAGTCTCTTTGTAAAAACTTCCAAGCTGCCACCTTCTGAGGCAGCAGATTCCTTCTAAAACAGCCCCCACTGTCAGAAAATGCTTTCTAATATTGAAGCAGAACCTGCTTTCCCGTAATTTGAACCTATTGCTCCTAGTCCTTGTCTCTAAAGCTGCAGTCAACAAGTTGGCCCCCTCTTCCACAAGTCTACCTTTTACATAGTTAATCCCAGCTATGACATCACCCCTTGCCCTCCCCTTCTCCAAGCAACACAGGCTCATCCTCAATCATTGTTCACACGTCCCACCTCACAACATTATACAGTGACAACAAGGTTGTTCTTACAATTCCCCGTCTTTCTTCCTGGGGTTTATTGCCAGAGCACTCTACACATCCCTGACATCTTACTGACAGTTCTATACTCATTTCAGCAAACCAGAAAGCCCCAGTTTAATTTTACAGATGTACAGAGCGTGGTCCTGGCAGGGGCTCATGGGAATTGTAGTCCACGGACCTCTGGAGAGCCACAGGGTAGGGAACCCTGGGTTAGACAGATGTGTTCTTCAGCCCAAGTTTCCTAAAGGCACCTGATGAAACAGAAAGATCTCAGACTTAAGGAAGCTAAAAGTTGGGATCTAAAGAGAGGCAGGCGGATTTCTAGCCTTAAAAGTCATTGCTAATTCAGAGGCTGCTGCCATTCACAGGAATGAACTTTGTGCACTGCTGTTCCTTGGCATGCCTGAAGATGGCGCTCTGACACCTGGGCACAGAGACTCTCAGTAGCTTCCTCAGCAAGAACCATGAAGGGCTGGGTTCAAGTCCCAAAGACTCACTTGCTTGATGCTGTTGTACCCTCATTGGTCTACTACTGTACATTTACATCTGCTGTTCTGTTATAATGGAAGTCAAGGTTTCGTTGGAGATGTGGCCATCAGACGGAAGCCTGCTTAGCTTTTGCATGGCCTCTGTATCGTGGGTCCCCTGCCCTACACTAAGGCCACGTAGGAGAGCCAGTCTGGTGTAGTGGTTAGGAGTCTGGACTTCTAATCTGGCATGCCGGGTTCGATTCTGCACTCCTTCACATGCAGCCAGCTGGGTGACCTTGGGCTCGCCACGGCACTGATAAAGCTTTTCTGAACGAGCAGGAATATCAGGGCTCTCTCAGCCTCACCCACCTCACAGGGTGTCTGTTGTGGGGAGAGGAAAGGGAAGGCAACTGTAAGCCGCTTTGAGCCTCCTTCAGGTAGAGAAAAGCGGCATATAAGAACCAACTCTTCTTCTTCTTCTTTTAAGACAGTGAGAAAAGTGCTGCCATGAGATAATGCAGTTTCAAAGGTGGCAAAAGGGGCCGGTGCTCTTTTTATTTTCCCATGTTCTGTTTTCCTCCCTGTTTATCGACTACAAAGGTGGCCGTGTTCATTACAACGCTGCTGCTTGCATTCCAGCCTCGGAGTGGCTTCATGTAATCTGTTCTCCCCCTCTTCCCCCTGCCCAAGAATGAAACAGTTTGACCACAATTGCCATTTTTTTAAACGTTAGATAAAGTACCTTGCTGTCCATTACGGAAAGTGATTTATTAGTACACGGGGGCACTCCGTTGGAGATACAGTGTCTGACTAACCAATGAGACATGGGTAATTGCACAGGAGGAATCCAGCAGAAACAAATCATTGTTGGCGTTTAATATAGACTGCAACACCTCGATGCAAAATGCTATTTCTGTGAGAACACACAGAGACGCCTGGTTTCGAGGGCACATTTTCTCCTTTCTCAGTCCACAGTTTTGTACCTTCCTTCATTAAAACCGGAAGTTGTATTTTTAATTTTTGTTTGGATTTTTCGTGTACCTGCTACCACCTCATAAAAGAGGAGTGTGGACCTATTCCTCTTCTAGGGAAACTCGGAGGGTATGGCCCCACTCCTTGGTCATCCTAAATTTGCGAGAACCAAAAAGGTTAGGGTTGAAAGCAATTACAAAAATGGAAACATTTTATTGGAGCTCATATATTTAAAACCTTAAAGTATCGGATGGCACACATAACATTTCTGGGTGAGCCCCCCAGTATTGCCAAGTTGTTGGGTTGAGGTTTGGGGGTGGTTTGCTTTATACTTATACATTTTAATTTTGTTGATGTAAACTGCTGTGAGCTAGCTGGCTGGGCGTGGTAGGAAATAAATGAAATAAATAATAATTAAACAATTGTCCTTGAAGCCTGAAATGTCATAGGTTCCTCTAGAGCAGGGTTAGTCAACCTGTGGTCCTCCAAATGTTCATGGACTACAATTCCCATGAGTCCCTGCTAGCGTTTGCTGTCAGGGGATCATGGGAATTGTAGTCCATGAACATCTGGAGGACCACAGGTTGACTACCCCTGCTCTAGAGTCATTGGGTTGAAAAAGGCTGCACTAGTCCCTTCTGTACCCTCTGGAATTTTGTTTCTGAGTGTCAGTGGATCCACAGCTGGGAAGCAAACTGGGACTCTGCAGTAAAAGGGCAGAAGAACTAAAGTGTCCAGATTACTCTGCTATGATTAGACCTCACTTGGAGTATTGTGCTCAGTTTTGAGCACTACAACTGAAGAAAGATGTAGTGAAACTGGAGCGAGTCCAGAGGAGGGCTACAAAGATGGTGAAGGGTTTGAAGACCAAGTCGTATGAAGAAAGGTTGAGGGAGCTTGGTCTGTTTAGCCAGGAGAGAAGATGACTAAGAATCATAGAATCATAGAATCATAGAGTTGGAAGGGACATCATGGGCCATCTAGTCCAACCCCCTGCATTATGCAAGACACACACAACCCTATCTCATCCACTGTAACCTGCACTGTAACCTTAAGCTTTCACAGAATCAGCCTCTCCGTCAAATGGGTATCCAGCCAGAGGTGATATGATAACATCTTCAAATACTTGAAGGGCTGTCTTAGAAAAGTTAGAGCAGAATTGTTTTCTGTTGCCCCAGAGAGTTGGACCAGAACCAATGAGTTGAAATTAATTCAAAAGAATTTTCGGCTAAACATCTGGAAGAAGTTCCTGTTAGTTAGAGCAGTTCCTCAGTGGAACAGGCTTCCTTGGGAGGTAGTGGGTTCTCCTTCTTTGGAAGTTTTTAAGCAGAGGCTAGATGGTCATCTGATAGAAATGCTGGTTTTATTAACTTAGGCAGATTATGAGTAGGTGGGCAGGAAGGGATATGCCAGTGTTTGTCTCTTGTGGCCCTTCCTTGCATTCTCAGGGAATTGCTGATCACCACTGTGGTCTGGTAGGTGAATTCCCTCCAGGCCAGGCTGGATTCTGGATATTTTTGGAGGAGAAATCACTTGGGCATGAAAGTGGGGTCAGTGTGGGTAGGCAGTTGTGGGTTCCTGCATTGTGTAGGAGAGTTGGATTAGAAGACCCTGAAGATCAATTTCAACTCAATGATTCTGATTGGCAAAAACCTCCACAACTTCAATTCAAGGGCCTCAATTTCAGATTGTGCTACCCATGCATGCCTTGTAGAAAAGGTTTATGAAGTTTCTAGCATAGATGTTCCCTCAAGGCTATAACAGGTGGAGGGACATCAACACCCATCCTGACCTCCTTTAATGGTACCCCAACCAGTAGACTTGTTCTGGAAAAAGACTTATTATTCCTGAACAGAACCCTGAGGTCATAACTTGTAGATCTCCATTTTGGAAACTTGTCTATCGATCACAGACACTTTCCTCCCACTTTCCTCCAAGGAACTCAAGGCAGCATCCGCATCTCTCTCCTTAGAGGCCATCCAGGCCTTTGCATTCTAGTGAGACGAGGTCCGTCGAAGGCTTGGGGATCCTGGGTCCCAAATTCCGAATACGCCCTTTCCCCGTGCAGAACTCTTGCTTTGCATCACCTCCGTGTCGGCAATGGGGACGGTGAAATAGTTAATTTTCATTTCGCCATCATTTCTCCTTCTTCTTTGTAAAAGTGATTTGACACAGTCTAGCAGGGTGCTGTTATTGAAAAATTGAAGCACCAGGTGTGATTAAATAAGATCACACATTTCATTCCCTCTTTAATTTCGTGTCACTCTTTGGCAGCTGTATCCTCGTGCTTCCCTATAGTCAGAGAGCCACGGTGCATTAATAGCAGGGGGACTCACTGCATTGCATGTCCCGTCGCCTGACGGTCGATTGAATCTGTTTGTGAATACAGGGCATTTGTTGGACGGCTCAGGCTTGTAAACACCCGCTCCGCCTCCTCCCATTTTGCAGTTTAAGCTGCACCATCGGCATCATAAAACTCAGAGTGCCTTCGTAAGCACCTACCCCCTCCTAAAGCCAGTCAAGTCAGTGGGCTGAGGACAGTGTAACTTTGCCTTTTTGGTTTTAGGGGGATTATTTATGAATTTATGAATGTATCGGTGGTCCCGGGCCCGCAGGACGCTCGCCTGGCCTTGACCCCAGCCAGTGCCTTTTTGGTCCTGGCCCCAACCTGGTGGAATGAGCTCCCGGAAGAGCTAAGGGCCCTGCCGGAGTTGTCAACTTTCTGCAGGGCCTGCAAGACGGAGCTCTTCCACCAGGCATATGGTTGAGGCCAGGGCATGGTCCCGTTATTCAATCCGGGATCCCCCCCCCCCCGTGTCCATCGTGTTCTTCTATTTGATCTATTGGCCACTCTCATCAGTAAGACAGCAAGGATCTTGGCTTGGCTGGCTGAGGGGGGAGTTGTTAGTGGTCTTTTGGCCTCTTGTTTTATTGTTTGATAATATAACCAAGGGCAACTATGGGGCTTTACTATGTTTTTATTCTTTTATTATGTAAACCGCCACGAGTCCAATTGGGGACGGCGGTATACAAATCCAATAAATAAATAAATAATTTATATTCCACTTTTCTCTGAGGAGGAACCCCAAAGTGGCTAACAAATACTCAGAGAAAACAACAAACCGGAAGGGAGAAAGAGACTTCCGGTGATCAAGGAGGTCTACTCTCCACCCTAGTTGATCTTGGACTCAGCTCTGGACTTGACCCTCAGGCTAAGAACCAAAGGACAAGAGCGCTCGGGCAAATGCCCAAGGCCTCGTGCCTCTGGGCATGCCAAGGCATTTTGTATACCTGTGTGCAGAAAGTTGAATAAGCTCAGTGAGAAGTTATTCAGCTGCCGTTTAGTAGCCGGTTGTTCCCCAGTTCTCCCCATCCCATGGTTGCAGTCCTTGTCAAGGCACACAGTGTAGTGGAGGTGGTGGTGGGGGCTTTAGGTCAGGCTGTGCAGACGGACATCCAAGCGACAACCTGGAACAAAGTGCCTTTGGATGGTTCACCGTGTGCAGCACTTGCTGAAAACTCATGGTCCAAGGTTTTGTTCTACACTCTACTTGTGTCTTCCTGCAATGTGCTGGGTGAAGGGTAGGTTGCCAAGGAAGACGTTGGAAATTTCAGGACGCAGCTGCAAGCCCGTTGATCAATAAGGATGTAATCATCTGAAGGGCACTTGTACCCAGCCTGACCCCAATTTCAGTCCCTGGCAACTTCAGTTCAGAGCATTTCAGGTGGCAGGTGTTGGAGAAAGACCTTTCTGTGCCCCTGGAGAGTAGCTGCCAATCAGAACAGACACGATGGGCCAACTGTATCTTCATTTCTTCAAGCGTCTAGGCTTGCTCCGTCTCTCCCAGATCTACCCTAGCGGAGAAGACTGCTTCTGACAGCTCCTTAGATGCTCAGACGTGTTCTTATATTCTGGGAATTACCTGATTTTTAGGCAGCCCCAACGAGGTGTCTTCTAAGCATCCCCCAACAGGCTGAAGCAAATGCAGTTTGGCCGTCATGAAAGTGAGTGGTCAAAGAGAAGGAGGAGGAGGAAAAGAAGTGTTGGTTTTCATACCCCAAATTTTCTCTACCCGAAGGAGTCTCAAAGTGGCCGACTATTGCCTTCCCTTTTCTCTCCCCACAAGAGACACGCTGTGAGGGAGTTGAGGCAGAGAGAGCTGGCTGCATGTGGAGGAGTAGGGAATCAAACTGAGCTTTTCAGATTAGAAGCTGCAAATCTTAACCACCACACCACGCTGGGTCTCACAGTCACACCAACAGCTGGCTCATATAATCACTTTTAGTGTTTGTAACTGGAGTGCATGTCTCATTTTGGGTCAGCCATGAACAGTTTCCTTCTGTGCCTCATTGCCCCCCTTAATTTTGGCCAGACAGGTATTCAGATCAGAAGAGATTGCCAGCGTTGATAGAGACTTGCAAGTCTTGAGCCAGGAGCCTCTTGAGCCGGGGCTGACGTTGACCCTCAAAATGCATCTATTTATACCCTATACAGGACACTGCCCCTGATACAGGGAAGCCCAGATGTTTTACGCTGACAGACCAGTGAGAAGAAGAGTTGATTTGTATACCCCGCTTTTCACCGCCTGGAGGAGTCTCAAAGCAACTTACAATCGCCTTCCCTTCCTCTCCCCATAAGAGACATCGTGAGAGAGATGGGACTGAGAGAGCTCTGACAGAACTATTCTATGAGAACAGCTGAAACAGGATGGTGACTTGCCCAAGATCCCCCAGCTGGCTGCAAGTGGAGGAGTGGGGAATCAGCCTTGGCTCACCAGATTAGAGGCCACCAATATTAACCACTATACTGTCTTTTTACATCTTCTCCTGCCAGATCCCCTTAACAGAAGATGCTGGGGTTTGAACCCGAGCCAGCTTGGTGTAGTGGTTAAGAGTGGCAGACTCTGAACTGGAGAACTGGGTTTGATTCCTCACTCCTCTCCTGCATGAAGCCTGTTGGGTGAGGCAGAGTTCTCTCGGAGCTCTCTCAGGGAGTCTGTTGTGGGCAGAGGAAGGGAAGGTGATCGTAAGATGCTGCTCCATCTCTTCTTCTATGTGGTGTTTAACTCTGAATTGTGCCCCTGCTTATATTCTTAGGCCACGAAAAGAGGTACTCGGGGGCCATTCTAGAAGCTAACTCAGAGGAGCTGTTCATTCAGCGTTCCCTTTTGTGACCCACTGTTAATGCAAAGAGTTTCTCTAGGAGGAGACGCTTGGTCCAGAAATGAGATTCCAGAGAAAGTAAACCCAGCAAGAGGTGCACATTATTAAATTAACAGAATTGTCTTCCTCAAGGGAGGGGGCCTGAATAAAACCATTTGACCTTTCTTTCCCTGCATGAAGCAAATTAAGCTCCACAGTTCCATCATAACGGAGTCCCGTAGCCAACGTGTAATTTGGCTTGCAGGTACCGAGCATTTCTCTGAACTGTTTATGGCTGGATCCTGCATAGAAGGAGCGATGGAAATACCTCCCAATCATGCACATTTCTTTCTGGACTGGTGCTGCGTAAACAGGCCGTTGTTTCTATGCCGAGCTTTTTATCTCTCAGGGTTTGGTTTAAATGTAATGGTCTCCTCCTTTGATTGATTGAATGACAGGATCAAAATAACTGTAATAAAATGGCTGTCGAAACTCCTATTCCCAAGGCTCAGAATATGAGCTTTGGTGAATCGTGATGCTTACCTTCAATAAAACCTTCTCCCCCCCCCCCCCCCCGACTCTGGATATGCATTCTTAGCTCGTCTTCTACCCTCCAAAGTCTTTCTCGATTCCCCCCAGCTGGCTTATTTGCAGAGCCAGCTCGGGGCTAAGAGGGCAATCGCTCTCTTCTTCCCCCTCCGTCCCTCTTGATTTATCTTAAGCCAAGGCACTCAGATGCATCCTGGGAAATGTAGGTCATCAGCGAGTGGCAGATGCTCTCGAAACAGTGCCTAAGGCACCACGTTCATGGGGGAGAGGCTGCCTACACGAGTGGCAACCACCATTTTGCTACCATCCCTTTTGGCCCCCCTCTGCAGGGCAGCAGCATCTCCAAGAGTGGGAAGATGCAGAATTCAGGAGAGGTGGTTGCCGTGGTGGTAGAGGGGTCTGCCAGCACCCCCTTTGGGGGAAGGCTGGTGGTGTAGGTTGGTTTGGGCACCCACTCTTGTTTCCGTCCTCGCACTTCTCAGAGCCTGCAGTGCCTCACAGCGCAGAAGGGAAGAGATTGCCTCCCCCTTATGTATTTATTTAATTTGATACCGTCAGTACAGACTCTGCTGGCCCGAGAGCCTGATTCAACAGATAGCAGCCCAGCTTGACTCCCCCTTGATCTCGGCCTTGCCTTAGCCCTTGCCTTTCCCAACCACAGTACCCTCCATGGCACTGCATCATGGGAGATTTCAAAATGGCAGTTGGGCAGAGCTCTCTCGCTCTGTGCCTGTTGTTCATCATCAGTTTGGTGTAGTGGTTAGGAGTGCGGACTTCTAATCTGGCATGCCAGGTTCGATTCTGCACTCCCCCACATGCAACCAGCTGGGTGACCTTGGGCTCGCCACGGCACTGATAAAACTGTTCTGACCGGGCAGTGATATCGGGGCTCTCTCAGCCTCACCCACCCCACAGGGTGTCTGTTGTGGGGAGAGGAAAGGGAAGGCGACTGTAAGCCGCTTTGAGCCTCCTTCGGGTAGGGAAAAGCGGCATATAAGAACCAACTCTTCTTCTTCTTCTTCATCATCATCATCATTATCATTATCATTTAGATTTGTATGACTGCCACTCTTGGAGAACCGGCTCGCAGCGGTTTACAATACTTCATACAAAATCAATACATTAAAACATTAAAATTCCCCATTAAAACCCTCATAAACAAGACCTCAGTACAATGATGGTGATGCAGTGTTAACAACTGTTCCCCATCCATGCTCACTGGATGGTCCAAAAAACAGGCAAATGAATAATTGGGCATAGGAAGGATCGATCTGGGAATCTGGGCCTGTCTAGTACTGGCCTCTGTCCCTAGTGGAGTTTTTTTTACAAGAATTAAAAATGTCTACCCTTATTTGGCCAGGTTTACTGTCCGTCTCCCAAAGTGGCCAATGATGGGCCTGGAGGGGTGGGAAGGGGAGGGGCTCTGGGTGGGCATGTACTCAGCTGTGCTTCCCAACCATATTCTGCACAAACATGCCACTTCGGCCATTTCAGCCTCTGCCAGCCAAGGCTCCTTTCACTTCCAGGGGGAGCGGAAGGGAGGCGTGGCCGGCGTACATTACTTCCTGGTACCTGGAAGCCTGAAAACATTTCCATGGTTACCTCCGTGGTCTTTAACCTACAGGAGTCACATCTGATTCTATAGTCACTGTTTTCTATGGGAGGACGACAGGAGCATTTCACACGGGAGGGCTGAAGTTTAAAGCCATGAATCCGGCTGGCTGCTGGGTAGTGATGAATCTGACAAACAATTTCAGGCTCCTCCATGGTGAGGACAGCTGATTGCTGCCACAAGACTCTTGGGGAAGGGATCGCATTCCCTTAATGCTGCAAGACGTGCTGAGCTGCCAGCCACTAGGCCAGCGAAAAGCCGCTTGCGCTAATGTTTTAAACATTGCGTTTGTGTCAGATTGGATTGTACTGAGCCCCTGATCCGGATACGGCGCGTAATAGGTACGTGCATCACATGGGCCTCCGAGAACCTTTGCAGAGACGGTGCTGTGGGCACAAAGTCCACGCTGCGGCCCGATCGGTTCTCCTGGGCCTCGTCTTATCCTGCTACTGCATCGTGCATCCTGCCATATATGGAAGCTCTAGAATGATGCACGATAGAACGATGATTCTCAGTGTCTGGAGGGGCGAGCCTTCCCCATGCTGTGAAACAAATGATTTGGAGATTTGAGCTTCCCCAAGTGAAGCTACAACCAAAAGAAAAAGAAACCTCCACAACCCGACAGGTGTCAGGGGATGAGGCTGGATCTCTGCCTGGATCTTTGACCTCCCAGAGGTCTCAAGCCACACCAGCAGCCGTTGCAGAGGGCTGCTTTAACTAGCATGAGACTCAGCACATGTGGGGAGAGAATGTTGTAAGGGGTACTCCAGGGGGGTGGGGTTTAAAAACAAAAGCAGAATTCCATTGGTGATTGCTAGGAGGTTTGTGGAAGAGGCAAAGTCCCCTCCAGAACAAAAGAAGGTGCACACCTGCTTAATAGGCAGATGAAACCCTGCCAGCACAAAGTGAATTTGGGCTGTCCTTGATGTGGCAAAAGAATCTGCTCATTACAGTCAGGTTTGCCCGAGGCATGTACAAACATGGGAGGGGGCTGATTGGTTGGAGGAAAGAGAGGTAGGAATGTGTGTACATGCTTTTGAGTCGCTTCCAACTTAAGGCGACCGTATGAATTAACGACCTCCAAAATGTCCTGTTGTTATTCTTGCAAAATGAGATCTGGGGCTTCCGTAGTCATAGAATCATTGAGTTGGAAAAGCCATATGGGCCACCCAAGGAAGCACGTTGGGACTCAACCAGGGCCACAGCTTTTTCCATCTGGGCCCCCACTTTGTGGAATGAGCTCCCAGAGGAGATCAGGGCCCTGCAGGAGCTAGCACAGTTGCGCAGGGCTTGCAAAAGCAGAGCTCTTCAACCAAACTTATGGTTGAGGCCAATGAGCCAGTGCCATCAATCAGGGCCCCCGAGAACCTTCCTCGACCCAGTATGGCACCTGATATAATACAAGGCGACTCCAAGCCCAGCCTTGATAAGTCAGTTTCGTAGGGCTACGTAGTTAACAGCTTGGGTGATTACAATGCTTACGAGTTACAAGCTTTTATAAAGTTACTTGTTAATTGAGTTTTATCATAATATACTGTACCAAAATTGGGTGGGATTGTGAATTGTAAATATATATTGTAAACTGCCCTGAGCCAAAAGGGAGGGCAGTATAGAAATGTTATAAATAGAATAATAAAATCTAGTCCCAACCCTGCCTAAAGCCACCAGGATAAGTACCTGCCCAGCTGCTGCTTAAAGACCACCAGTGAGGGGGAGCTCACCACCTCCTTAGGCAGCCGATTCCACTGCTGAACCATCTACCTCACAGGGTGCCTGTTGTAGGGAGAGGAAGGGAAGGTGATTGTAAGCCACTTTGAGACTTCTGGTTGAGAAAAGCAGGGTATAAAAAACAGCTTCTCTTCTTCTATATTACCTGTCAAGAGATTGGTTGGCAACTGAGGAGGTAGCACCCCCTGCAGCCTTCTGCAGCCATTCCTGGTACCCTAGGCTGAGTGAGGCTTCCTGTTTATGTGCAGCTGGAGTCCTGCTGTGACGCCTCCCAGCTGAGTGCTGGTTTTGTAGAATCTGGCTAGGCGTGTGCCTCGCACCTGTCTTTCTTCTGAGGAAGGTGGTAGGGTTTAAAGCTGAGAGTCAGATGCAAAGTGAACATACCCCAGCAACAATTTAATATATATATAGCAAGGAAGGGGGAGCAGTCCTTAATACTAGCTGAGTTGCAGCAGACATAATGAAGTGTAGAATGTGCTGTTCCCAGCCCGTATGCCATGCTGCTTTAATTTACAGAATATATAATTATGCAGCATTAAAATTTTAGGACCTTAGTCTTTGACAAAAATTGAAATGAAAACAGATGAATGCATGAGTCAGAAAGACAATTACTGCGATCGGAATAGCTCAGAGTATAGAGTCGTCACCATTTTCATTATTTTGCGACTGCACCCGGATGATCTTTGCCCTAGTAAACATTCACTTGCTTATTGCAATCTGGGGCGGGCAGCTTGCCGAAAGTGGGGAAATATAATGAAGGGGAAGGCTGCTGGCTAATTTCCATACCGTTGTTACATGTAATTAGTACAGTTTGCATATCGCCGGCATGAGGAGAGTGGAGAGTAAGCCACAGATGGTGCTTGTGAGATTCATCGCTAAGGAAAACATGCAGCAATCTTTCAGGCACTGGTCATAAAATAGAAATTGGGGACTTCTTTGCTTCTGGGTGGAAGGCTGCTGAGTCATCTAACGCCTTCAGCAGCAAGCAATTTTCTTGGAAGGTCATGATCTGTCTGTCCTGCTTCCTTTGAAGGCATGCAGGCTCTTTAGGGCCCACCTGCATACGAACAGATGAATTGCTCGCCTCAGGGCGATTATGCACTCACAGTTTTTCATCGAAGTCAGATCACTGACACTGTTAAATCGCCTCTTTTTAAATCGCCCCTTTTCAAAATATGTGTCTGGGGTTTTTTGCATACCATAGTAGACTGTGAGGAAATGACGCAGAAAATGCAATGAGTGGGTGAGTGCCATGCATAATCAAAAATATTCTCATGGGTTTTGCATGGTAAAACTACTGCCACGTGCAGAATCAAAAAAGCAAATACCAGGTTTTGCAGACTTTTTGTGAGGTTTCCTGTTGTGCATAATCGACCTCAGAGAACTCTGGAGAAATAAATTGATGGCCCTTGGAGAAAAGGGGTTTCTAGCCTAGTAGCAACATGGAGGCATGCTGGTTCTTGAAATCCTCAGCACAGCTCATCTCATTGGTCAGAAGAAAGCCAGTGTGGTCTAGTGGTTAGAGCATCCAACTAGGACCTCGGAGACCCAGTTCGAATCCCCATTCTGCCGTGGAAGCTTGTGTGGTGACCTTGGCCAAGTCAGCCTGACCTACCTCCTATGATTGTCACTGTAAGGATCCAGTGGAGGAAGAGAATGTCATAAACCATGGGTAGTCAACCTGTGGTCCTCCAGATCTTCATGGATGACAATTCCCATGAGCCCCTGCCAGCAAATGCTGGAATGTAGGCCATGAACATCTGGAGGACCACAGGTTGACTACCCCTGTCATAAACCGCTTTGGATCCCCGCAGGGGAGAAAGGCAGGGCATTAACTAAGTAAATATTACACATTTATTATTTATTTGTTAAAACATTTATATCCCACCTTTCTTTGTGGTTCAAGGTGGTTTACAATAATATTCAAAAAGAGCTTCTTAGTTGCTGCCAAAAATAAAGTAGTAAATCTCCCCGCTCCACCCGTAAAAGATGCCTGTTTTTCAAATCCCCCTGAAAGCCGTGGCAAACAGGCAGGCCTTACAGTGCCTTCTGAAGAATTCCAAGAAGGGGATTCTCAGGAAGCTGGAACTATGATGGAGAGCCCTGGGCTCTCCTCAATGCCAGACAGGCCACTGCAAATGTTGGGCTAGCCAAGGGATGACCATAGTTGGTGCACAAGGACCTATGGATGGAGACAGTCGTAATATGTGGGGCCCAGGTCATGAAGGGTGTGGAATCATGTGCTGAAGATCTGGCTGAGGATCAGGGCCAGCCAGACCTGATGGAGGAGCTGGCTGCTTCCAGCCAAGAACTAACCCAGTTCTTCGTGCCCAGAGGATGAAGAACAGCTGTAAGCCTTTTTAAGCTCAGCAAGGAATCCCGGTGATGGTGTATTGAAAGAGAGGTTTGGCTTAGGCCTCTTCGTGGGTGCAATGCATGTTTTCCCCACCCTACTGCCTGGATGACCAATTCTTCTTCTGGCAAGTCTCCATTTCTGTTTCCGTTGGCTGCAGAGGAAAGGACGCGCAATAATGGGTTTAAACTACAAGTACAACGATATAGGCTAGATATCAGGAAAACATTTTTCACAGTCAGAGTAGTCCAGCAGTGGAATAGGCTGGCTAAAGAGGTGGTGAGCTCCTCCTCACTGGTAGTCTTCAAGCAAAGGTTGGATGCACACTTTTCTTGAATGCTTTAGGATGCTTGGGCTGATCCTGCGTTGAGCAGGGGGTTGGACTAGATGGCCTGTATGGCCCCTTCTAACTCTATGATTCTATGATTCTAAGGTTGCCATGGGGACAAAATGGCGGACGGAAGAACCACGTATGATTCTATGATTCTATTCAACAGCTTTCCGATGCCCAACCTTTGCTCTGCTCTTGATCTCACCTCGACTCCTGTCCTGGTAACTTCTGCCCTGCTCCAGCCTGGCTCCCGCTCTGCTCCTGCCTCACTCCTGCCTTGTTCTCACCCTGATTTGACTGGCCTCTTGGCTTTGAGCTGTGTACAGACTCTCCCTCTCTTGGGTCATCTCAGGGCGATGTTGGATAGTGTAACTGTGTACACCTTTGTATGCTATTTTGAGTTTTGAGTTTCTGGGGAGTAAGACTAGTGAATGGTGAATAGTCTTGAACCAGTGACTCATCAGTTATGATTAATTGGGGATGTCTGATCCTAGATTCATTCTTATTTATTGTAGTGTCACCATCATTTCCTTTTAGCCTCTTGAAGACCAAGTTTTTGGTTGTTTTGAGCTCTTGCTTCTGTTTTTTAATGCTGAGTTTTAATAATTTTTATGACCATTTGTATTGTTAGGCTGTCCCAGCCAGTTTCCCCATAGGGGTGGCATGGAAGCTTCCCCCCAAAAGTTATGGCATACATTCCTATTGGCTCTTCTGTTTGGCCATGATAAGGAATTCTGTCCCTACTGCCCTCCTCCTTCTTTTAAAGCCTCCTCTTGCAACGCCATAAACAAGCCCTCTTCCCATTTGACAACACCGATGATGGCGGTGCACAAATTAGGACCTAAACAAAAAGCCGTGTTAATTTCAAGCTCCATTAGAAACACTGGCAGGAGAAGGGAGGGGGGACGGGACAAAAATCAATGCTTCCTAAAAGGCCGGAATGTTATGTGAATTGGTTGGGGTACAGGCTTTTGATTTTTTTTTCCAGAGAAATTACAAAGAACTGGCTAAAATAATAAACACAAATAGGAGGTTTATTGGCGAGCGTCGTGAAGGACGCCTGGGCAACGATCACCTTGGATTGGAAACTAGGAATATACCGCCGGGTGTCTGGCTGGGTGGAACCGTTGCCAGCTAGCCTGTGTGCGCTCCTGTTCTTGCAAACAGATTTTATGGACAATCCAGGGACGTTTATAGTCTTGGCGCTGCATACATGAAGGACCGCTCTTTTGAAGAACACCACGGTCAGATTTCGCTCTGTCGTTTCATTGGTATGGCCTGTTCTCGTATAAGAGTCCTTGGAGCCCTTTAATCTGGGTTTAAACATTTTGTCCTCCTTCCAGGATGAAATCTGTAAAAGGCATTGTGCCGTTTGATTATTCATTGACATGACAGGGGAGAGAGGAAGGGAGCCTGCTCCTGGCAACTGGTCATTTTTCATGGCTTTGAGAGAGCATGTATTTATTTCATATGGGTTTATATATATATGGGAGAGCCATGGGTTTTAATATATATATATATGGGCTTCTCGGCTTACAGATTTAAATACCTGGGCAGCCCAGTTCTTGGCAGGGTCCAGTTTCTAAGTAGAATGTTGCTTAATCGTCTACACAATTGAAATTTGGTTTCTGGGTGGTTGTAAGGGGGTGGGGGAGCACAGCCCTTAGAAACTGGCTTATTGTGGAACCATAGAGTTGTAGAACATCCTCTGGAGGTCGGCCATACACACTTGAATGCTCCACAAAATTCAGAGGACTTCCTCAAGAGCTGTGAGAGGAATAGGACATGCAGGCATTCTTGAGGCCTATTTGGTTGAGTTACAATTCATGCAGTTAATATGCTGTAAAACTAGGGGCAGTGGGAGGACATGACATTCCTTAAAACCACAGTTTGTTTAAACTTTGGTGAATTTCAAGCGTGCTATCCCATTAATGGAGGGCCTATTGAATCGGCTGTAGAGACCTCAATATTTCTGAGTCAAGCTTATTGGGTTAGCTGTGAACTTTAAATGCGATGTCCAATTAATCTAAGAGAGTTTTACGTTGCCGAGTTAAGGTTATGGTTCCGGGAACTGGAGACTTTTGGATAGGGACGCTAGACATTTATGTAGGTTTTATATACAGTGACTTGGTGGCTAAAAAGGGATTTTGGGCTGTATCAAATGGAATATCGTGTCCAGATCATGGGAGGTGATGGTACCACTTTACTCTGCTCTGGTTCGGCCGCACTTGGAGTCCTGTGTTCAGTTTTGGGCATCCCAGTTGTAGACAAACTGGAGTTTGTCCAGAGGAGGGCAACAAAGATGGTGAGGGGTTTGGAGACCAAGATGTATGAGGAAAGGTTGGGGGAACTTGGTCTGTTTAGCCTGGAGAGGAGACGACTGAGAGGGGATTTGATAGCCATCTTCAAATATTTAAAAGGGTGCCATATGGAGGATGGAGCACAGTTGTTTTCTCTTGCCCCGGAGGGACGGACCAGAGCCAATGGGATAAAATTAATTCAAAAGAAATTCCATCTAAACATCTGGAAGAAGTTCCTGACAGAGGGGTTTCTCAATGGAACAGGCTTCCTCGGGAGATGGTAGGTTCTCCATCTTTGGAGATTTTTAAGCAGAGGCTAGATAGCCATCTGAAGGAGAGGCTGATTCTGTGAAGGCTCAAGGGGGTGGCAGGTTACAGTGGATGAGCGATAGGGTTGTGAGTGTCCTGCATAGTGCAGGGGATTGGACTAGATGACCCAGAAGGTCCCTTCCAACTCTATGATTCTATAAGGGGTCAGGGTGAAGTAGCTTACAGGAAAGTTTGCTGAGATCTGTGTTTGCGCAGAACATAGACCACATGGTTCCGTGTGGCTATGCATTGCAAGCTCCTGTTCTGGGAACTGCGCAGTAGTGATTGTTTGGGATTGCTTTAGAGCTGCAGTTCGTATTGGGGGTGATCTACAGATCCTGAGGGGGAGTCAGGGAAATGAGCACGGTCCTTTCTCCCCACTTTCTTTGGCTTTTGGCAGTAAGTGAAGGAGAACTGTTTCACCTTACACCGAGGATGAAATCCTAGATTCCTCCTCCTGGCCCTGAAAAAGCAGCCCACAACAAAGAGAAATCAAACCTGACATGAAGGCCAATGGCCATCAGGCAGAAAGGTCTCATGGAATATGTGCCTGACAACTTCAGTATCAAATGCATATATAATGGTGGTGGTGGAAAGTGCTGTCAAGTCATAGTTGACCTGAGGTAACCTGTAATGCTTTCAGGGTATTTAGAAGTGGTTTGCCTACCTCCATCTCAAGGCCTCTTGTGGCACAGGGTGGTAAGGCAGCCGACATGCTGTCTGAAGCTCTGACCATGAGGCTGGGAGTTCGATCCCAGCAGCCGGCTCAAGGTTGACTCAGCCTTCCATCCTTCCGAGGTCGGTAAAATGAGTACCCAGCTTGCTGGGGGGTAAAACGGTAATGACTGGGGAAGGCACTGGCAAACCACCCCGTATTGAGTCTGCCATGAAAACGCTGGAGGGCGTCACCCCAAGGTTCAGACATGACCCGGTGCTTGCACAGGGGGATACCTTTACCTTTATGTAGCATCTCATGACTCCCTTGGTGGTCTCCCATCCAAGGGCCACCCGTGCTTAGCTTCCAAGATCTAACAAAATTGAGCTTAAAAAATGTACATAAATACATGCACCCAACTATCAATCGGGCATTTAATATTGTTTACTGGTGGGTAATATAGCCTGATTTCGTAGAATCAGAGAGTTGGAAGGGGTCATACAGACCATCATCCAACTCCCTGCCCAGATTTTGGAAGCTAAGCTGACTAGATACTTGAATGGGAGATGCGCTTCTCATTGGCCTTAAAAAGCGCCTTGCTGAGGTCGCTATAAATCCATTGAGACTTGACGGCATAGACTTGCATTCTGTTGGGTGCAGCAGTGGGTTAAAGGTTAAGTCCTTCTGCGATTGGTTAGGCTTCAGGCCACCAAGGCTAATTTAGATTTGATGTAATATAAAGTGACGCATAAACATAACTGATTCCAAATGGGAGCCTGTGACAGTACAAACAGCCGCTAATATTTCCAGGGACTTCCAAAATGTCATTCATCTATAAGTTCCTTCCAAATCAAACCAAACCATCTCCAGCTCCTCTTTGGAGGCTATACCTGGAACAGCTCCATGTGGATCAGGTGTCAGTTTGGATTGCATGATTTGCCAGCAGCTGTAAGAGGATTTCACATCTGATATTTAAGCCAAGCATTTGTAATTGCAGACTGAATAACCTTCAGGAAAATGTTGCAAGTTCTCTTATAGACGGTAAGTGTTGGGCTGGATCCTAGATGCCCACTCCATCTGTGGGCGGTGATAATAATCCGGGAACGTGCCAGAATTATTATAACCGTCGATTATGTTTCATTAAATAACATTGGCAAAAGGACCTTACAAGTAAATTAAGATCGGGGAAGCATGCACTGATAAGGAGGAGCCTACATATTCCACGTGTTTGGACACCAACCTGGGGCAGGCGCCATTTTGAGCATTAACATTACAATCCCTAACAGGGTTTCGAAGGGTGTAGCTTTGCTTAGCCACTGTAATTCTGCAGAAACCTAAGTTAGCCCGGTCTTATTAGATATTGGAACCCAAACAGGGTTGGTCCTGGTTAGCACTTGGCTGGGACACCATCAAGGGAGTCCAGAGTTGCTGCACAGAGGCAAGAAATGATGGTGGTGGTGGTGATATTGCCATTTCTTCCAGCAGTACGGATCCCTGTAGTCTGGAAATTAGTTGTGATTTGGGGGACTCTCCAGGCACCACCTGGAGGTTGAGAGCCCTGAGTTGGAAGAAGCAAACATGGCAAGACAGGGATGATAACAACAGAAGAAGTGAAAGGAGGAGGAGGAAATGACAAGGGATGAACCCGAGGAAATGTAGGAATATGTACCATTCATGCCTGAATTAGGGAAAAGTAGCGTCTTCCAGCACCAAGCAAGGTCAGCCCTTAAAATATCATTAGGGGTGTTTCTAAGCACTGTGTGACACACAATGAAATACTTGGGCCATTTTAGGCTTTCTTTTAGGTTTATTTAGGGTAGGGCATTGCAATCATGGTCCAAACTGAGTGGTAAGAGTTTGAAGTATTTTCTGCAGATATCCTCATCTCCCTCCTAATAGAATTGACGCCCCCCCCCGGAGCAAAAATTCCACTAGATGGTGTCCTTTGTTCTCTGCATCCTGCAGCCATGCCTGAACTCACCCCATCCACCCAAGTACGCAATTCATCCAGAGAGAGCCAGCTTGGTGTAGTGGTTAGGAGTGCGGACTTCTAATCTGGTGAGCCGGGATTGATTCCCCGCTCCTCTCCCACATGCAGACAGCTGGGTGACCTTGGGCTAGTCACAGCCCTGATAAAGCTGTTCTGACTGAGCAGCGATATCAGGGCTCTCTCAGCCTCACCCACCTCACAGGGTGTCTGTTGTGGGGAGAGGAAAGGGAAAGGCGACTGTAAGACGCTTTCAGACTCGTTTGGGTAGAGAAAAGCGGTATATAAGAACCAACTCTTCTTCTTCTTCTTCTTCTTCTTCTTCTTCTTCTTCTTCTTCTTCTTCTTCTTCTTCTTCTTCTTCTTCTTCTTCATTTCTGATGGATCCCTTGCCATTGTAATAATTCTGCAGACACCGTCCTGTGATAGGAAAGGCTTGCTGGTTGAACCAATGAAACCAAATGCTGCTTTTTGTCTTTAGTTGCCATTTCTCCCCCCCCCCTCCATTGTGTTGCGTCGATGGTGCCACCCATCAGTCAGTCTCAGAGCCAAAGTCAAGTTTCATTTCTCTGTTTTCAAACCGCCCTTGCTAATCACGGCTATGTAAAAAAAAAAAAGTCCAATGAATTTGTTCTTCACAGCTCATTGTAAGCCTTATCCTTTGTGCTCGGGTGTGAAATTGCCCAGTAATTTTAAAAGTGAACAAAAGCCATCGTGTAACTCTTCCCCCCCCCACCAGGTCTTTGGGATATATTTACATCCTTGTAAATATTTGAGCAGCATGTATAGCTGCAAGCTAAGCAGGGTCAGCCAGGGGTAGTGTTGGATTGGGAGATCACCCAAAAAGGCCACGTTTGCAACTAGAAGAAGAAGAAGAAGAAGAAGAAGAAGGGGAGGGGGAGGGGGAGGGGGAGGAGGGAGGTGGTGGTGGTGGTGGTATGCCACTTTTTTTTACCTGGAGGTCACCCAGCTGGTTGCATGTGCGGGAGCGCAGGAAGGCAATGACAACCATTTCTCAATGTCTCTTGTCTTGAAACCCCTTTGCCAGGGGTGGCCAAATTGGGGCTCCCCAGATATCTATGGACTACAATTGCCATGAGCCCCAGCCCATAAGGCAATTGTAGTCCATAAACATCTGGGTAGCCGCAGTTTGGCCACCCCCTCCCTAAGGTGTCACCATAACTGCAACTTGACAGCATCTTCTACCACCAAGCAAGGTCAGCCCTGGCTAGTACTTGGAAGCAAGACCACCAAGGAAGACTGAAGTGGCTGTGCAGAGGAAGGCATTGGCAAAACCACCTCTGTTCATCTCTAGCCTTGAAACCCCCAGGAGAGGTAGCCATAAATCAGCTGCAACCTCTCTCTGAATGTCGGTGTCTGGAGAGAGCCACAGCTCCCTCCTGCTGCTTGCCCTCCTATTTAGCAAGTCGAAGTATGTTGCCTCTGAGCTTGTGAACAAATAATTCCCCACCCTTTTGTTTGCAACCTCTATAAAAGACAGAAAAGTCTCCTCCCGAATCTCGGCTCCTACCTTCAGACTGAAGCTGTGTGTATTCCTTGCAGCGGAGGAAACATCTGTTTGACCTATGGAGGCCTAATGTCCCGTTTCCGATGACTTGAAGGTACCAATTTAGTCTGTGCATCGAGTTTGATACAGGTCAAGTGAGCAATTATCCGTGCAAGCCTATAGAATGCCACAAATCAATGACAAGAGTTTCAAAACATCAAGATTAGTCAGGAAGGAGAAGGAACAAAGAGTTCCTCCTCCCACCTATTTAGTGGCAACATCTGGTTCACAGCTTTTGAAGCGGACCAAGGGCTGTGCAATTTCCCACGTGGGAATCGCTTGCTATTTCTAGGTTGGGAAGGAGGCCTTTTGGTCCCGGACAGCCTGCGTGGCGCCATCTTCGAATGGCCAACTTCTCATTTCCAAGAAACGATGACTTATTATTGACAGAAAAAGGAAATACTTCCTTGGTATCTGTCTTCCTTTAGTCTGTAGAGGAAGCTATGCTGCTCAGAGTTATGATTTGCCCTGTGGGTGTAACATCTAAATCTGCATGGCAGAGTATTCTTGTCATTTCCCTGAGAGAAAAGCGGCACATAAGAACCAACTCTTCTTCTTCAAATGCTAACAAAGGCTGACCTTGCTTATCTTAGTGTCCGAGATCGGGTGAGATCGGGCCAGCCTGGGCTCTTCAGCTTCCTTCTTTAAAAAAAACAAAACAATGCCAACACGTCACTAGGGATGTCAGAATATGCCTCCCATTGAAGTTATGTAGTGGCGTTCTCTTTGCGCTCAGATACTTTTCCTGCTCTTCCTGGACACTTACTTAATTTATTTCATTGTTAATCCTGTTGAATTCAGATCGCTTTGAACTCGGGTCTTCCTCTCCCCGCCCCTTCCCATTGAAACAGGAAAGTCTTCTGCACGTGGTTAGGGTAGTTCAGAAGGGGGCGGGGGGGGGGGGAGCCAAGCCTCTTTATTTCTTTTTTTGAAGGGGGGGGGAAGAGGAGCCAGGCAGGGAGCCTCTTTCTTTTCTTGGAGGGAGGGCAGGGGAGAGGATCGAAAAAGGCAGAGGAGGGAGGAAAAATCCAGGACCGACAGAAGTTGAGAGAAAGGGGCTTCTCCTTTAAGGCAAGCTTGTCACATGACCAGGTGTGGCCTATCAGAGCTTCTCTACCACGGAGCTTTCTTTCCCAATCCGGATTTGAAAAATATTGAGCATTAAAAGCACTCCAAGATATCGCACAATAAAGGTAGGGTTACTCCGGATCAATCCTTCTTGCTGCAGAAGGAAAATTAAAATCGCCCAAAATCCAAACGGAAATCGCATTCTGTGTAGAGGGCAGGGACTGAATCGACCTGGGGTTGGAATAAAAGCTCCGTGCAGTTTACACCCTGGTCAGGCCTGGGCAGAATCCTGCTTAGGCAGCCAGACGGACTTAAATGGATTGGGGCTGAACACATTTTGCTCTTGCGTGAGTAATGCCAGCACTGCCTGGCAGGGAGGGTTCCCCCCCAATGTCCACCACCGCCCAACTTCTTCCTAAGTGTCCCTTAATGAATTAAGAATGTCATATTGTAAAAGTCTCCTCTCAGAAGCCGGCTTTTGTGGCTTGTTGAGTAATAATGTTTTCAGTGGCCCTTTAGGGCATGCGGGGAGCTCACTGCTGAGTCTCCCCCACCTCCCCCCCCCCGGAATATGTTCTTTAACAAAGCCCTTCCCTCTTATTGCAGGACAATTAATTTTTATGCTTCATTTACGGATGCTAGCACAGCCTTCAGTGCGTGTGCGCTTATAATATTTGTTGAAAATGGGTTTACTGCAATGTTTTCCGTTTCCCTTAAAAAATAAAATGCAATGAATCCGACGGCCGGAGGGGGTGGTGGGAATAAAATTAAGGCGCTCATGCACAGCAGAAGGCTTTGGGTGGAATTTGGGGAAATTCGCACGGAGAGATGTTTCATGACTCGGTCGTCCTCCGGGGAATAATTACTCCCCTTCCCATTTCATTGCAATCTTTCTGATGATACCACAGAACGTCAGTTTTCGGTGTAAGATCCAAAGTGGGTTTCCACCCACCCCTCCATCGCGATAATAATCACTTCATAATATACACTAGTTAGTTTTAAACATTTACATTTTTTTTGCACTGACATGGCTCGTTACTGATTTGGAAAGAACGAAAGCAGGGGGGAGGGGGAAAAACCCGTGCAAAACTTACGTGCCTTGAATTTCAACCGCTTTCCCCTTCCACCTCTATTAATTTCATATATCGTCCTTTAAATGTCATCAGTCCTGTTAGGAAATGCTGCAGATAGTTAATATTGCCGGTGCCCTGGTGCTTATGCCCCCAAATGCATGCACACATGATGCTTATGCCCCCAAATGCATGGCTACAAAATCCTCCAGAAAGTGCCTTACAATCATGGACACACACGCAAGAGGGGTTCCTTGCTCTTCTCTCCCTCCTCAATCTGTAACCTGCCCTGGTCAAGAAGCACAGTCCAATTCCCATTTGAATAAGCCCATCGCAATTTGAAGCTAATGGTTGTCTGGCCGGGCTGAGGACAAGGGCAGTTGTATTCGGAGCCTCGTCCACTGGGTGCATCTCTGGCCATATAGCTGTGATCGACTTCCTCAGGAGGGGGTGGGTTCTCCATCTTTGGAAATTTTTAAACAGAGGCTGGAGAGCCATCTGACGGAGAGGCTGATTCTGTGAAGGTTCAAGGGGGTAGCAGGTGACAGTGGATGAGCGAGAGGGTTGGGAGTGTCCAGCGTAGTGCAGGGGGTTGGACTAGATGACCCAGAAGGTCCCTTCCAACTCTATGATTCTATGACTGCTAGAGCAGAAAGAGCCACGTGTCCAAGGTTCTGTTGTGCAGGCAGAAGAGGAAGGACAGGCTTCTAATATTTATACCAGAGGCTTCCTCCTGCCAGCAAATCACTGGGGCTGGTGTTACACATAACCTCCCAAATGGCTAACAAAGTGAAGTGACAGCTCTGGAGTCTCTCACATTTGTCAGATAAGCTATGGTCACCGTTATTATGCAAGAAACAGTGTGCTGTACTGGTTAGAGTGCTGCAGTAGGGTCTGGGAGGCCTCCCCATCCTGCCACAGGAGTTCACTGGACTTGGGCGCCGTCTAACCAACTTACAACATGGTTGTTGCCAGGATCAAAGGGAGGATGGGAGAATGGCCACTTTCAGTGTTCAGGGGGCCGGGTGGTGTATTGGTCAGAGCATTCGGCTAAGACTGGGATTCCCAACCAGGCCTCTGTGAGAGCTCCCCAGGGGCTCTTTCCCCCCTATATACAACCCTAGTGGACTCTGCCGCATTTCTGGCCCAATTCTAGGGCTCCTCAAAGCCTGAAAAATATTTCAGGGGCTCCTTCATGGTGATGTGATGCCTCTGTTGATACAGCCCAAGACTGCATATCACCTGCCATATCACACTGTCTGCTCATATTTTGCTTAGTCCGCAAGTAAAAGAAGAAGAGTTAGATTTATATCCCACTTTTCTCTACCCGAAGGAGTCTCAAAGCAGCTCCCAGTCACCTTCCCTTTCCTCTCCCCACAACAGACACCCTGTGAGGGAGGTGAGGCTGAGAGAGCCCTGATGTCACTGCTCAGTCAGAACAGCCATGGCGAGCCAAGGTCACTCAGCTGGCTGCACATCGAGGAGCCCAGAATCAAACCTGGCTCTCCAGATTAGAATTCTGCGTTCCTAACCACTACACCAAGCTGGCTCTGAGGATCTCATTTACACACACTGCTACCTAGAAGTGTATCTCCCACTCAGTGTGCACGATTCCCCTTCTCATTATCCAAGTCTAAAACTGCACTTATCCTTACTGAATTGCACCTTGTTCTCATTTGCCCACTCTTCTGGCACGTTCAGATCTTCCTGAATTCTGTCTCTTTTGTGGAACTACTTTCCCTGCCTAAATTTAGTCCCCCTCCTTTCATTTTCCTGGTTGCATTACTCCCACACAAGAGCTTGGCATAAGCAAGGGTTCCCCATTCACCCCATCTGAGAACACGCATGGAGTATCGTCCGCTGCAAAAGTGACTGGGAAAGCATCAACAGCTTGCATCAAAGCTCCGCATGCACACTGGAACATGGAAATTCGAGTCTTTGTACGGGAAGCGGTAGCCTTGGCCTCAGTCGACCCGCGTGCGTGGTGTGTTCATGAGCCTGAGGTGTTGCCTTCTTAGCTGTACCAGCCTATTTATTACGGCAACCGAAACAGGGGAATAAATCTAGACAAGCACGAGACGTCAGCAATTTAATAACTTAAAAAAGCGAAAGCAGAAGGATGTAGTTACCGATTCGTTAGGCAAACTGAAACCTGCAGGCCGAAATAAGGAGCTTCGTCTGAAGTCTGGCACGGTTTTGGGAGAGATTCTGTTTCTTTGCACGCTTTCCCTGCAGACATTTTCTAGTCTACGAAACACTCTCAAAAACTCGAATTTACCGTCTTTGGAATAAAATCTCACACCTGCAGCAAAGCTCAATGAATGAGTAACTGGCAGGCTCCTTCCCTCTAAGGATGCCTGTTCACATTTTCCCCCTAAGGCCACAGTAGGAAATGTGGCTCCGTGGCAGAATACCCTTTTGCCACGCAGAAGGCCCCAAGTTCAGTTTGCAGTGCTTCCTGTTGAAATATCTCAGCAGGTGTTGGGACAGACCTTTTTCAGACTGAGAGCCACTGCCTGCCGAGAGTAGACCTTCCCTCCCTATTTCCTAAAGGCTACGCCTGCATGCATGGCCTACTCCAGATACGCTGGAGCATTTAGTCTTAAATCGTCCACATTTTGAGAGGTGCCATCTAGCTTGGTTTCCTTTTGCAAGGTGAATATAACCCATCTGGAAGGGAAATACTGGATTGGGACAGTACTGAATGAGAAGGATCCTGTTAAGGTGCATGTGATTGCATTGATTTCAGTCCAGTTTTTAGATTTGGAACAGATGAACGCTGAGATTGTAACCGCCCATGATTGTTTGTAATCGTTTTGTTTGGCAAACTTGGTTTTGCACTGTGACTGTACTTATTTATGCTTTTCTCTTTTTGTTATGTCAGTAAAGGCTATGTATGTATGTATGTTTATATGTATGTATGAGTAGACCTTACTGAACCAGATGGATTCATGCTACGTAGAAAGGAAGATTCACATGTGCTCATGATGGCGGGTTACAAAATACATCAAGAACTTGTAGAAAGGTGGAAAAAATCTTTTCCGGGCAAGGCTAAGAGCAACCTCATTATTCAAGAGCAATTGCCAAGGTGATAACTATTACTGTTAAAAAGAATCTCCATACTGAGACTAAGAAGCAATCACTGAAGAAGATTCAGAAAAACGGGTTCATTGAATACCTGGGCCCCTGTTTGGAATGCTTGTTTTCAAGGTGACCTTAATAAGAAAATAATTCTTTGGAATAATTCTTTGGATCACTCAACATTTAGCCTTTGCTTTTCCTTTATGTTCAATTTTGGGGGGGGAAATCGTTGTCTTCTAGAACTTGAGTGAACCCAATGCAATTGGGTGGACGGTCAGAAGTTAAGAATAGCTCCTCACCCTGCTTAATAAAGGAACAGGAAGTCATAAAGATCTCATGACCACTGCTTGCAATGACAGTCATTAGCTGGACAGCTTTGAAAAAAAGAATTTGACAATTTCAGGGAGGGCAGGGCTACCTCAGTCTGACGGCCAAGATCTACAGGCCCATTGGTATGTGTGTTGGCCTGTGGGCAGACACAAGTTCAAACCTGCACTCGGCCACAAACCACTGAAAGGCCTTAGGCCAAACAATATATCTCAACTTGATCTACCTTGCCGGGTTTCTGCAGGACTAAAATGGGAGAGGGAGGGAGGAAAGAAATTTGAAAATTTCCATAATTGTCTTGTAAGACAAAGGGTGAGGAGGGAGGGGTAGATGGAATGTGCAAAAGGGAAGATGCCATGAAGAGCCAGATGTTGGGTAGGGATGGCAGAAAAAGAAGAGCAGTTTTTTGTACCCCGCTTTTCTCTACCCAAAGGAGTCTCAAAGCAGCTTACAAACATCTGTTCTTCCTCTTCCCACAACAGACACCTTGTGAGGTTGGTGAGGACAGAGAGAGTTCTAAGAGAACTGTGAACCGGCCCACAGTCAGTCAGCTGGCTGCATATGGAGGAGCGGGGAATCAATCCCAGTTCTCTATATTAGAGGCCACCGCTCTAAATCACTACACCAAGCTGTCTATCATATCCATGGTCTCTTTAAGTATTTGAAAGGTTGTCACTTAGAAGAGGGCAGGATGCTGTTTCTGTTGGCTGCAGAGGAGAGGACACGCAGTAATGGGTTTAAACTTCAAGTACAACGATATAGGCTAGATATCAGGAAGAAATTTTTCACAGACAGAGTAGTTCAGCAGTGGAATAGGCCGCCTAAGGAGGTGGTGAGCTCCCCCTCACTGGCAGTCTTCAAGCAAAGGTTGGATACACACTTTTCTTGGATGCTTTAGGATGCTTTGGGCTGATCCTGCATTGAGCAGGGGGTTGGACTAGATGGCCTGCATGGCCCCTTCCAACTCTATGATTCTGTGATTCTATGATTCTATGATTCTCCTTTGGGGGGCTAAGTGACATCTGGATGGTCCCTGGAAGATCAACATTGGTCACCTCTTAAGATTTTGTCCATGCAGAAATGGAGAGCATGACCAATTAGCTTCTACCTGGTTCTGCCAGTCCCTGCTTTGGAAGGAAGAAAAGATTTGGCATCAGATTATCCAGTAGCTTCTACTGTGAGGGAGGCATGGCTGTTCTGTAGTTCCAGAGTTTATCCTTTTGCTCCCCTCTCACCCCCCACAGATCACTTTGTGTTTGCAAAACACGTACTTCTTTGGGGCCACCGATCTTCAATTGGGATAATATGGTCTTTCCCCCCCTAATGGAATCTGGGCAGAAACGGCTGGTTAGGATTTTGAGTTTGCATTCCATCCTTAGGGGAGAAAAAGCGAGAGAGAATACCGTATTTTCCTCCCCTGGAGTATTTTTCTCTTTTTTTTACCCTTCCAAAGAAGAGAAAATGGATAACCCCAAACAAATTGGACTGTTTCATTAGGCTGAAATATCTCCGATGGAGACAGCTGTAAAAATAGATTGGTTTTATAGCAACAAGCACAGCAGAGAAAATCACGTTACATAGTGAGGGTTCATGAGGGCTCTGTGGCAAATCACCTCCTTTCTCATCCCTGGGAAGGTGAGACCGCTCGGAGGTAAATAGGAGGCGGATTGCCACCAGCAGCCGGCACGGCTGGCGTTATTGCTGCCTTCGTGGCTCTGCATCTTGCGCTGCTGCACGGCTAATCCCCAGTCCTTCATAAAGCAACCTTTGCATCGCAGAGGGAGCAAAAACAGGAAGCAGAAAAACAAGGCAGAAGTAAATCCACGGACTAATTGTTTCCCAGCAGAGAAATATCTCTCGAGCGAACCGAGGAAAGAATTACCTCCAGAGATCTTAAACACATTTACCTTTATATGGAAGGAAAAGCAGTCAAGAGTTCCAGTCAGAGGGAGATGAATCATCTCGTTCCTGCCCTCCTCTCTTTTCTTGTGATGGGAAGTTGCCTATTATGGGAAGACGTATGAATACATTCCTTCCATAGCTGCAACTGATTTATGCCCTCAGAGGCGATGGGAAGTGGGAGAGGCCCAAACCATTCTGGACTTTCCCATCAGGAAGTGGCTACAGAGGAACACATAAAGCTGACGGAAGGGGTCAGATCACGGGTCCATCAAAGTCGGTGCTGTCCACTCTGATTGGCAGTGAATCTCCAGGGTCTCAGGGCTGAAGCCTTTGGCATCATCAGCTGTCTGACCTTTTTGACTGGAGATGCCTGGGATTGAACCTGTGGCTTTCTGGATGCAAAGCAAATGCTCTAGAACTAAGCCATGAGGGCAAGGAGCCATTTTGAAGAATGCCAAAGACTTACCCCCAAGGGATTTTTTTTTGCCCTTTTCCCCCCCTCCCTCCCCCCAAATATTCATCTCACTACATTTGTAAGGACTAGAAACGTACATTTTGAAAGTGCAATCTGAATTGCTAAGGAGGGGCTGAATTCTGTTGTCAGTGCTACATTCGTATAGAATTGCAGCATACACGTCCCGTAACCTTTTTAGTCCAGCCTCTTTGAGATTTTGGAACGTTGAGCAATGCTGTACGATGGATCATGTTGTGCTCGCTTTGAATGCAGAAGTGGCTTAACTGGATAAACATCTGTGACCATTCGGTCTGGGTTTCCAGTGAATAAATTTGTGGCTTTACCCAACAGCTTCTAACTAACCTCCCACCAGAGATTATCAAATTTGGGGACCACGCTATGTTTGGATAGTAACTGAATCTGGCATAATTTTTTTCTAATTTCAGTGTGCCCATGTGGTGTCTATTTTTCTTTTCAGAAATTGCCCTTTTGTTTTCTAATTTCCAAAATGTCTTCTTCCGTTTTGTTGTGGAAAATACGGTGTTTGCTGCGACAGGCAATATTCTCCCCCCCCCCTCTTGCTTCTTATCTGAGAGTTTCTGAGCACTGAAGATAAGAACACTTCAAGGACTTTTCTTTGCTCACCTGTATAAAGAACAGGAGTGATACAGTCACAGGGACTGAGCAGGAAATAGCATCTGCCACCATAAAGAAAGAAAGAACAAATACACTAGGTCCTACTACAGAACTGTTGCTCCCCCCCACACACACACCGTGGCCCAAACACACACACACAACACTAAAAGGCCTTTTCAGTCCTGGCCCCTGTCTGGTGGAATGGGCTCCCTGAAGAGCTGTGGGCCCAAAAGGACCTCTTGAGGTTCCGGAGGGCCTGTAGAACGGAGCTCTTCCACCAGGCATTTGGTTGAGGTTGGACTGAACTCTGGGGTTTAAGAATGGGCTCCCCTTCACCCCAGGCTTAAGTTTAAGTATTAATCCGCTGAGCCGCTCTCTTCCCTGCCTACCATCTTCGGTCGCATATATCATCTGTTGCCAACTACCAGAAATGTTGGAGGGAAAATCCTATAAATTTGTACACCATTTTATCATCATTATTGTTACAAATATTTTTAGTCTTTTCAGGGAATTTTTACTCAGGATATTTTTATTGTTGAGATTTTATTGTTTTATGATATGTTCGTGAACCGCCACAAGCCAGCAAGTGCTGAGAGCGGCGGTATAGAAATAGAATGAATGAATGAATGAATGAATGAATGAATGAATGAATCAATGAATGAATTAATTAATTAATGAATCAATGAATCAATGAATCAATGAATCAATGAATCATTCAACAATTCCCAGACCTGTCCTTTGGATCTTTCACCATAGCAGACACAGAGAAGCATGAGCCAAAAGCTGAATCAAACCAAATTGTGGCATCCTCCCAATTAACTTGCAGGGCAGAGAGGGGTTGTCCCAAAGCTGGGTTGACCGAAAAGGGATTTGAAGATGTTGCTGACATTTAAGGGTTTTTAAAAACAAAAACAAAACTAATAATATAAGAATAGCCCTCCTGGAAAAGACCGGTGGTCCATGTAGTCCTGAATCCTGTGTCACACAGCCAGCTATTCTGGAGGGCCAAAAACAGGGCAGAGAGGCCAAGGTGTTTCCCTGACATTGCCTCTTGGCCCTGGGATTCAGAAATTTATTGCAGCTGGGCAAGAATATACCATTTAGTCACCCTGGCTAGTAGCCACAAATGGACCTCTCACCCATGAATGTATGTAACCTCCCTTTAAAGCCATTGATGCTCATGGCCATCGCTCCTTCCACTGGCAGTGATGCTTGCGGTTTAACATAGCCTTTTCCACTCTTTTGACCAAGGAGGAGCCCCTGAAATAATTTTTCAGGCTTCTTCAGGAGCCCCGGAAGTGATGTCAGTTGGCCACGCCTCTCTGCTGCACACCCCAGAAGTGACATGTCACCAGAAGTCACATCCAAGTGGTAAAATCGTGCAGTGGCAGAGTGAATGATACCACTTTAGATTACAGGTGAAAGCAGGCCTCTCCTTTCTCCTCTCCTCTCCTTCCCACCCGTTTTGATAGTCCATAACATTTTTACAAATCTCACAGCAACCTCGGGAAAAACTGTTCTAACCTTGCATATAGCCACTCCAGCAGCCTGAAATAACACCGTTAGCTCTGCTGCATGCTCAGAGTTTGCTCCTTGTTTGACCAAGCATGCAACCTTCTTCAAGCTTGGGAACAAAACCCAACTACTGCCTGATACTGAACCAGATCCCTGGTCTACCAAGGTGAGTATTGTCTGCCCAGACTGGCAGGGGCTCTCCAGGGTATCCAAAAGAGGTTTTCCACATCATCCACTGCCTGGTCCTTTTAAATGGGGATTGAGCTTGTGACTTTCTTCATGCAGAACTGATGCTGTACCACTGAGTCACAACTCCTCCCCTTGGCAACAACGTTTGAATCGGGTAGAAGGATGCAGTTTGCATCCCACCTGGGTCTTTTCAGTGCTACTTCAGTCCAGCCTAGTGAAGAGAAACTTAGAAAATAAATGAATGAATCTGTCCCTCAACAGAAAGTGCAGGAGGGTTGTTGGGGAATATTAGTAGGAAAAGCCCGACAATGTCATCCTCTTTTGGGGCCAACCAAGAGAGCTCTATTCTTAACATCTCAGGCTTTTGTGTTTTGGAAAACAAATTAAAACCGGACTAACTGGAGCATGCTATCAAGAACCAAAAGATCAACTTGAGGCTTCGTTGAGTTCCTTGCAATTATTTCTTGTTAATGTCAATTGGGGTATTGATGGCCACGTCGTAACTAGCAATTATGATCCATAAACTGTATGCTGGCTGGCTGACTAACAGCGGGCAGGCTAAGAGACACACAGAACGCATAATTATCTATTGGCCTACCCGAAGTGTGAAAAGTTAATTTGGCCAAGGCAGTGGAGTGTGGTCCAGAGGTCTTTGCCCCATTGTGGTATAATAGACTGTGAAATGGAGAGTCGCTGTTTTCTGCTCATCTGTAGGGACAGATATATTTAATAATTTCTGCAGTGGTACGGCAGGCTGGGTTGGGTCTGTGTGTAGCAGGTGTTCTCAGCTAGGGTTTCGTGATTTTTTTAAAATTTGCTAACCATATTATCATGAGCCTCTTGTGGCGCAGAGTGGTAAGGCAGCCGTCTGAAAGCTTTGCCCATAAGGCTGGGAGTTCGATCCCAGCAGCCGGCTCAAGGTTGACTCAGCCTTCCATCCTTCCGAGGTCGGTAAAATGAGTACCCAGCTTGCTGCTGGGGGGTAAAACGGTAATGACTGGGGAAGGCACTGGCAAACCACCCCGTATTGAGTCTGCCATGAAAACGCTAGAGGGCGTCACCCCAAGGGTCAGACATGACTCGGTGCTTGCACAGGGGATACCTTTACCTTTACCTTTAACCATATTATCAGGTGACACAACCATAAATGTTCATATCAAGTCTCCCCCCCCCAAAAAAAATGACCAATGGTGGGCCTGGGAGGGGCCCCGGTGGGCATGTCCACAGCTCTGCTTCCCAACCCTATTCTGCAATATTGCACCACTTCTGGGGTTTCTCAAAGCCTGAAGAATGTTTCAGGGGTTTCTCAATGGTAAAAAAAGTTGAGAAAGGCTGGTGTGGAGGACATCCTCTTCCCAGGTTCATGAGAAGCCAGTTTGCTTTGTTTTGCTTTTCTTGTATGCATTTCATATAGAACCAGTCTCATTTAGCTGGGCTTGGAGCAGTGAGAATGTTCCGTATCAGAGGCCAACTGCCCACACTTGGCCAAGCACACAGGAGAATGATGGAGGAGTCTCAGCAAGAATGACGCGGCTGTTTGGGTGGCACGCTGGGTTAGATCTACGGAGATGTCAGTGAGGAGGTGAGAGTCTAATGCAAGCTAGGTGGTAGGTTGAAAAACCCATCTGCAGGAAAGCTAGAGACGGCAGGGCAAACAGAGGAGAGGGGATGGTGTAAGCAGCTTTGGGTCTCCACTAGAAAGAAAAGCAGGCTACAAATATAAAGTAAATAAATAAGCTGGGAAACAGGAATGGGCAAAGATGCAGACAGTGTGGAGATAAGGGAGGTTTCCATAAAGAAAGACCTGGAGCTATATAAGCAAGTCCAAAGGTTTCTGTAGTCAATGCAAATGCCAGTCTTGGTCAGGAAGCATGGAGAGCCAGGAGGTATTTATAGCCTCTCTCTGTTTAGGCTGAAAAGAAGACATCTAAGTGGTGACAGGATAGCCATCTTCAAGTACTTTCAGGGCTGTCACATAAAGGATGGGGCAGAGTTGTTTTCTGTTGCCCCAAAGGGTAGGACCAGAACCAACGGGATGAAATCAATTCAAAAGGATTTTCGGCTAAAGATCTGGAATAAGTCCCTGACAGAGTGGTTCCTCAGTGGTACAGGCTTCCTCAGGAGGTGGTGAGTTCTCCTTCTTTGGACGTTTTTATGCAGGGGCTAGATAGCCACCACACAGAAATGCTGATTCTTGTGAATTTAGGCGGATTGTGAGTGGGTGGGCAGAAGGGATTGTGTCCGTGCTTGGCTCTTGTGGCTCTTTCTTGATTGTCCAAGAAAATCCCAATTGCCAATTTGGGGTCGGGAGGTGAATTTCCTCCCATCCAGACTGGCCAAGAATTCTGTTGCTTTGGGGGGTGGGGTCATCATCTGGGCATGGAATTGGGGCCACTGTGGATGCGCAGGCAGTTGTGAATGTCCTGCATTCTGCAGGGGGTTGGACTAGATGACCCTGGAGGTCCCTTCCATCTCTGTGATTCTAAGCCAGGCCAGGCAGCCTAGGCTGAGGAGGCTGCAGTCCTGGTGTTACTGATCAAACCATTGTCAATATTGCTCACTCAGGCTGGGAATAGCTTTCTAGAGTCTGAGGCAAAGGTCTTTCCTATTACCTGCTATCTAATCCTTTAACTGGAGGTTCTTGGGATCGAACCTGGGACCTGCTACATGCTAGGTTGATGCTCTGCCACTAAGCCACAACCCCACCTTGTTGAAAGAGGGTTTGGGTGTTCTGGAAGGACATCTATACACATTGCCTCTAAATCGCCCTTTGTTTAAATGAAGCTTAATCGGCATTTAATTTTGCCCTGTGCGTTTCATGGCCCTGACTGGGCTTCAGGCTCTTGCATCCCGGCTTGGAAGACTCCATTGCCAGGTTCCCGACACGCTCAATCGTCCCCACAAACAGCTCCAGCCGTGCCTCAAGTAGTATTAGCTTTGTAATTTGGCTTCCTGGCCATGGTTGCTATAGCTGCTCCATATTAAACTCAACAGCTCGTGTGGTTATGCGGTGCTGCCAGGAGCTGTGTCAGACGAAGGGTCCTTCGAGCCTGGGCTCACAATGGCGTAATTGGCCTCCGAGGAGGAGATTGGATGACATTTGGCTTAGATAACAGCTAAAGAGGTTTCCACAAAAGGCACAATGGGCTCGACAGAAAGTGATTCTTCAGTGGCTTTCGCTAAGCGGCAGCTTCTAGCTAGGAAACACAGGTACTTCTGGAGAAGGATGGGGAGGACAGGGTTGGGACATAGATATCCAAGACTTCTTTCAAAGTGGAGATGTTTGGTTTGCTTTTGAGGGAGGAAAGAATATTTGCTAGACTAGAACCATAGCATCTAGAACCATAGCGTCAGAGTTGGAAGGGATCTCCTGGATCATCTAGTCCAACCTCCTGCACCATGCAGGATATTTACAACCCTATCGCTCATCCACTGTAACCTGCCACCCCCTTGAGCCTTCACAGAATCAGCCTCTCCGTCAGATGGCTACCCAGCATCTGTTTAAAATTTCCAAAGATGGAGAACCCACCACCTCCTGAGGAAGCCTGTTCCACTGAGAAACCGCTCTGCTTGTCAGGAACTTCTTTCTGAAGTTTAAATGGAATTTCCTTTGAATTAATTTCATCTCCTTAGGCAGCCTATTCCACTGCTGAACTACTCTGACTATGAATTTTTTTTCTTGATATCTAGCCTATATCGTTGTACTCGAAGTTTAAACCCATTACTGCGTGTCCTCTCCTCTGCAGCCAGCAGAAACAGCATCCTGCCCTCCTCCAAGTGACAACCTTTCAAATACTTAAAGAGGGCTATCATGTCCCCTCTCAACCTCCTTTTCTCCAGGCTGAACATTCCCAAGTCCCTCAACCTATCTTCATAGGGCTTGGTCCCTTGGCCCCAGATCATCCTCGTCGCTCTCCTCTGTACCCTTTCAATTTTGACACCAATGCTAGACCAGAGTGGATCTCTGGGATTTTGAAATTGAGTTAGGTAGAGTTTAGACTTTGGAGGAGAGTTCGTCAGATTTGAATGTCACTTATATGTGACCTTAAACAGACCGCCCTGGGGTCTGTAACTCAGATTAGGATTACTCGGTTGGTGTTCCATTTGTTTAGCGCACTGCGTCTCCTATTGGAACTTCCGGCTCATCCAATTAGCACTTTCCCCCCTGCTTCAAGGAATGGTCCTTCGTCTAATGTGGCTGTGCATTCTCCGGGAATGGCCAAGTAGGGACCATTTAGGTTCAACGTGAGTGGCAGCAAAGGAGCAGGAGGACTTTTAGAACTACAAGCGTTTCGAAGCAGTGGAAAACCTCCACGCCCCATTGGTTTGCAGCTCAGAGGCCACACCGTAGATTCTTTGTTTAAAAGGGTTTTTCAAGGAAGAGGAGCCCTGGGAGTGTTTTACCTTCTGTCGGAAAGTCTTTAGAAGGATGCAGCCAAGTCAAGCACGAAAGATGCCCAACCGACTGTCCCTGAGCACTCCCGTTTGGACGCGGGTCCTCTCTGACCTTGAGCGCGGCACATCCACCCGAGATGTTTGGATAGTTTTCATCAGCCACTTGCACGGAAACCCCAGATGCGTCTTTCAAAACTCTTTCAAGTTCATTCTGAAGCCACTCCTTGGAGATATTTTTTAATGCTCCAGGATGAATTAGTTTTGGCACGGGTTTTATAAGAAGGAAAGAGAGTTTGGGTTGGATTTCACGGTGCGATAGAAGAAGGGAAGTTCTACGTAGCACACCTGTGGCTGTGCAAGGCACAGTGTCTTGTAAGATCAGTAGGTGTATTGCCAGGTGTGGTTAGATATGCTGCTGCTGCAGGTGCTGGGTCAGGAGGACAGACAGGAGCAAGAACAGCTGCTGGGCACAGTCTTAACTGGAAGGAAGACCGGAGAGGAGACGACTGAGAGGGGATCTGATAACCATCTTCAAGTATTTAAAAGGCTGCCATATAGAGGATGGAGCAGAGTTGTTCCCTCTTGCCCTGGAAAGATGGGCCAGAACTAATTGGATAAAATTAATTCAAAAGAAATTCTGTCTCAACATCTGGAAGAAATTCCTGATAGTTAGAGCGGTTTCTCAGTGGAACAGGCTTCCTCAGGAGGCTGTAGGTTCTCCACCTTTAGAGATTTTTAAACAGAGGCTGGATAACCATCTGATGGAGAACCCACAGCCTCAAATATAGTCATTGCAGTCCAGTTGGGAAGTATGATATGATTTCATCAAATTGAGAGGGATGGAAGGTTCCGGGTGTCTTCCAAAAGCAGAACAAGATGGAATGCTGTCAACTTCAGTGCAAGTTCTTTTGTAACAGGTGACATTATATGGGACCCCAGCCCTTTCTGAAGAAATGGGTTATTTGCATCAGCATCTCTGGCAAAGCCTGAGAGTGCTGGTTGGGTGTAGTGGTTGAGTGGATGGATTCTAATCTGGCGAGCTGGGTTTGATTCCCCACTCCTCCACATGCAGCCGTCTGGGTGACCTTGGGCTAGTCACAGTCCTGATGGTGCTGTTCTCACATAGCAGTCCTGCCAGAGATCTCTCAGCCTCACCCACCTCACAGGGTGTCTGTTGTAGAGGGAGGAAGGCGATTGTAAGCCGCTTTGAGACTCCTTTGGGGAGTGAAAAGCGGGGTAAAGAAACCAACTCTTCTTCTTCTATCCCTGGCATCTGCAATTTGAAAGTACAAGGTAGTAGGTGATGTGAAAGAATGGGAATCTCGAGAGCTGTTGCTAGTCTGAGTAGACAGTACTGATGTTGATGGACCAGTGGGCTGATTCAGTATAAGGCAGCCTCATGTGTGTCATAAATGTCAGGCTTGGTCTCTGGCATGTCAAGATTCAGATATCAGGACTCCCAAGGGGAGGGGATCTTTGTACGATTGAGAGGGGACATGATAGCCCTCTTTAAGTATTTGAAAGGTTGTCACTTGGAGGAGGGCAGGATGCTGTTTCTGTTGGCTGCAGAGGAAAGGACACGCAGTAATTGGTTTAAACTACAAGTACAATGATATAGGCTAGATATCAGGGGGGGGGGGAATTCACAGTCAGAGTAGTTCAGCAGTGGAATAGGCTGCCTAAGGAGGTGGTGAGCTCCCCCTCACTGGCAGTCTTCAACCAAAGGCTGGATACACACTTTTCTTGGATGCTTTAGGATGCTTAGGGCTGATCCTGCGTTGAGCAGGGGGTTGGACTAGATGGCCTCTATGACCCCTTCCAACTCCATGATTCTATGATTCTATGATACTGTCTAAGATACAGCATAGACCCCTGCCAGTCAAAACAGCGGATTCTGTGTTGGCATAGTGGTCCAGAGCAACATTTTATAATCTGGAGTGCTGGGTATGATTTCCCTCTTCTCCACATGCAGCCAGCTGGGTGACCTTGGGCTAGTCACAGTCCTGATGGTGCTGTTCTCAGCAGTTCTATCTGAGCTCTCTCAGCCTCACCTACTTCACAAGATGTCTGTTGTGGGGGGGGGCGATTATAAGCCATTTGGGGACTCGTTTGCGTAGTGAAAAGTGAGGCATGAAACCCGACTCTTCTTCTGTCCCTGCCCTGATTTGATAGCAAGCTGTTCCCAACCAGTTTGATCCTTTGCTACATGGTCCTTGTGCAGGGGTGTCCACAGCCATTTTTGATGGAAGTTGTCCACAAATACTGTAATGCTCCGGTATTTCTTTTTCCTGTTTGCATCTCCTTCTCTCCGTGCCTTCTGTTAAAATATTCTGGTTTCTTTTATTTCTTTCTTTTTTTCTTTTTTTTTAACGATTTCGTCTTCCTTCCCAAGGTCATCAGCATCTCTGGCAGAGGCTCAGACTTTTTCTAAAAGAGAGAGAGAGATGCAGGGCATCTCTTGGATGACACAGACATCTAAACTTCCATCTTTCAAGTTCCCAAAGTCCTTTTTAATAGTAGATCTTGCTTATTTTAATGAGCCTCATTATACCTAATTTGTTCAGCTCTCTTGTGCGCTGCCATATGGGCTTCAGTGGATACCTAGTGAAAATGTATTTATTGTGCCATAAAACATATATAAAGATGTCAAATGCGTGTAATTAAAGGAATTGTCTTTTGAGATATATATTTTATCAATTAACCACCTGGCAGTTCCTAGCCAAATCTTAATCAGCTAGCTGAGGGAAGACATCTTGAAGCAAGGCACGGGAATAGGGGGGAAGGAGAGATTCGAAAAGTCCATATTACGCTTGCACGCAAATGGATTTCGTGCGCTGCAACCTGTAGGTACATGTTTTCCTGGTCTGATCAAGGCTGCGTGAAGAAGCAGTGGAATTGTGGGTGTGTCTTAAGTGCTGACAAATTGCGGCTGACTTATGGAGGCCACATCATGGAGTTTTCAAGTCAAGAGGTTGTTCCCCATTGCTTTCCTCTGTGCAGCGACCCTGAAATTCCTTGGTGGTCTCCCATCCAACTACTAATCAGGGCTGACCTTGTTTAGCTTTCAAGATCTGGGCTGATTCTGCACTTACTTTGCTCGGGACTTCATCTGTCCCCATTTCCCCCCCCCCCCCAATTGAAACAGAAAGTGTTCTGCACTCAATTGGGGAAGCTCAGAGCAGAGAGGGGAGCCAAGCGCAGCAAGAGTCTTTTTCTTTCTTTTCTGGAACCAGATGGGGGGGGGGGAGGATTGGAGACAGCAGAGGAGGGGGAATAAATCCAAGAGGCAAATGAGAGTAGTTAGGGTTTCTGGAGCTCAGTCCCTTTAAGTCAAGCCTTGCAACCGGGAACCAGGAAGTCTTTGAACTGACACCTTGGCCAATCAGGGAAGACTGTTTTGCTATGAGTCACAGAGAAGGGCATTAATTCACAAAATGCAGAAATTTGCACACTTACTGATGGCTATTTTTCAAATATTGAGGGTTATATCCACTTCTGGATATTGTGGGGGGAAGGTAGGGCCACTCCAGATCAATCATGCATGTTGCAAAGGGAAAATATAAAGCACCCAAAATCAAAATAGAATTTGAGCCTGGGCCACCCAGCTTAGGGCTCATAGGAGCTCTCAGATCAGTACATCACAGATGTGGCTTCAGTTTCTCTGTGGTCTCTGTATACATATCATTTTCAGCTTCTCTAGAAAACAAAACCAGGGAAACTTGGATGAAGCATCACACTGTAAACAGGAGATTTTCAGTGCTTTATAGACTTAACACAGTTTTATTCTGGGATAAAGTTTCAATGGATCACACTTCACCATATGCTACCACACTGTCCCCCCCCCCCTCCAGCATTGTGGGTTGGATCCAGCCAGCTTTTTCCACTCGATTTTGTTCAATTCCCTTTCTTCTTACAGCACCCTTACCACATGTCCAAAGAGGTGGTATGGCGGTATGGTCCCCAGTGCAACCTTTTTAGAATTTGAAAGCCAGCCTGGTGTTGTGGTTAAGAGCAGGAGAGCCAGGTTGGATCCCCCACACTTCCTCCACATGAGGCCAGCTGGGTGACCTTGGGCCTGTCACAGTTCTCCCAGAGCTCTCTCAGCGTCATCTACCTCACAGGGTGTCTGTTGTGGGGAGAAGAAAGAAAGGCGATTGTAAGCCGCTTCGAGACTCCTTCACTCTTAGGCGCTTCTTCTTGGTTGAAATGAGTCTCATCTCTACGAATCCATTTGAAAAGCTCTTCTATGGACAAGACAGGTCCTGACACGTCCTCTCCCTTCTGCATCAGTGGAAGGAGGTGGTTGAATCCAACCCCATATCTGTTAATCCATCTCAAAGGCTCTGGGAAAACCACAGGTCTTAAGACATGTCCAGAAGGTTGTTAGAAAATCAGCAGTTCTCAGCTCCCTGCAGCAACCAAAACAGTCTTTCTCCAGGTGCCCATTAACTGCAAACTCCATGAATGCTGGCTCTCAGAGGAAGGCATCCTACACCAGTTTCAAGTCTTGGGTCTTAGCAGAATGTCCTCCAGATCTTTGAGGTTCCACGAGGCTCCTGTTTCTTTGCCCTACAGCAAATGCACACCATTTGGATTAATTGCATGTGAAATTTTAGCTTTGGGAATTCCCTAAAGCAGGGGTAGTCAACCTGTGGTCCTCCAGATGTTCATGGACTACAATTCCCATGAGCCCCTGCCAGCGTTTGGAGGACCACAGGTTGACTACCCCTGCCCTAAAAGATATTATACCCCCCATAAATCCATCACTGTGTATTCTGTAAATAATGCCTTCTGATTTCAGCCTGTGTTAAAATGCTTCAGCTTAATAACTAAGCCTCAATATGTTTAGGAAATGCACTTGCACATTGGAGGAAAACTGTGGAAAAGGCAATAGAAGGAAATTTCTGTCCAGTGGCTCCTTTAAGACCCACACGGTTTAATTCTGGGTATAAGCTTTCATTCACCTTGTTATGTTTTAATGCCCCACAAGGTGAATTGAAACAGCATGATCCTTACAGCATGATTTTATGACATCCGTTTGATTATAGCGTTGAAACACAGCTGATGTGTTAAGCGCTGGTACATGGGCACGTCAAAGTGGGCACAACTGCCAGGCATTCCTCCTAATTTCCTTCCATGTTTATGTTGGCAGAGTTTGAACATGCAGAGAAAGCGAAGCACTAGGCTGCTTAAATAATCAAATTGTTTTTATTCAGAAGAAAAACAACTATGTACGGAAAGAGAAAAGGAGAGACATATCTATCCAGGCTGCTTAAATAATAAAAATAGCTTTTATTCAGAAGAAAAAAACAACTGTGTGTGGAAAGAGAAGAGGAGAGGAGAGGCCTAACTAACTGTTTTAACTGTTGTCTGCAGTCATTCTGTTTTTCAACTTCTGTTCCGAAGGGAAGCTGGGAGGAAGTATGTTCAAACAAGCAGGACACCAGTGATCGTTTGAAAATCATCAGGAAGTTCCTATCCAAACTATGCTAAATATACATCTCTTCCGGTGCCCCCTGCAGGATACCCATTATATTCTGTTCAGTCTTGGACACTGCAGATAGTCATAGAATCATAGAGTTGGAAAGGGCCACCCAGGCCATCTAGTCCAACCCCTTGCTCAATGCAGAATCAGCCTAAACCATCCATGATAATTATCTACCCAGCCGCTGCTCACCCCCCCCCCCCAGGCAGCCTATTCCACTGCTGAACTATTCTGACTGTGAAAAGGTTTACCTCAAAATCTCTCATGTTCCAACACTTTAAAACCGCCAGAGATTTTGGGAATGTTGGGAAATAGCCTCCGTTTCCTCACCCCTGCAGTAACACCAAATGAATTATGTCCCTTCCGTTGAAAGTCTGTGTGCTAAGGACAGTGACCCAAGAGGACAAAGAAGGGCACAGCTTGTACACTCAACGTGCCTCGGTAAATGATGTCTCCATCACACACATTGCCAGATTTACTATCAGTGCATCTAATTTAGGGTTTTGGGGCTCTCACTTTAAATAACCGCCTGCATGACTTGAATGTCTTTCTGCATAAGTTGCAGAAATAGTTACAGCTTTTGTGTGTGCATTCCCAGCGATGGGTTATTTTAGCTACAAATGACATATCTCCCCGAGCGCCATAAAATCCTTGCGTTCTGGTTTTGTATAGTCACATCACGCTCTAGAAGAGCAACGTGCCCTCCCTACAGAGTCGGGCCAAGATGTCTGACTGAAGGACAAGACAAAGTGGTTTGTCAGAGATGTGGACCACGGTTATTTCTGAGGAGGCATTTTGGATAGGCCACTTGGATGTGGAATGGAGACCAGGCGGCAGGACTCGTAGGTCCAGCAAACCAGGAGGGACAGGAACACAGCGGGAATGAGAAAGTGCAGAATGCAGAAGGAAGGCTGTGGGCTAAAAGTGGCAGTGATGAGACAATATGCCCTTAAGTTACTGGCGGGTGAAATTATCACTGGCAAGAGTTGCTGCTAAAAGATCACTGTAAATATGAATGGTGTGAGTGGTCTAAATCAGTGGTCCCCAACCTTTTTATCACCAGGGATCGGTCAACGCTTGGCAATTTTACTGAGGGGGGTTAGTTTTTTGCCAAGGGACGTCACTGCCGCCTGAGCCCCTGCTCCACTTGCTTTCCCACCACCCACTGGGGGGTGCTGCCAGCAGCAGCTGCACAGTGCCACACCGAGGGGGAGCCCCAGCCATGGCAGCCACCAGAAAGTGCCAAAGGTGAGCCGGTGGCAGAGTGGCAGGGCAGCCCCTGAGGCAGCAGCTGGGGAGGAGGACGAGGAGGAGCTGCAGCCCGGTACCAACTGATCCACAGCCCGGTACCGGTCCCCGACCAGAGGCTGGGGACAGCTGGCTCTAAAGGGTTTTGTTAAAACAAACAAAAGTTTCCCCAGGACTCTGTAGCTTTGTCAGAAAGTATGGTCATGTGGCAAGATAGCTTGTGGGTGGTGACATTTATGCCGGAGGAATTCAGGATTGCTCAGAACAGAACCCTAATGATAAATTGAGAGGGGAAGGACCCAGTGAAGGATCAGATACAAAACAAGTAGCTTACGGCATTCCAGACTTGTTATAACAACCTTACACTCTGTTTAAGAGATATATTTCCCAAATTGAAGTTGGTCTGAAAACAATAAATTTTATGTCCCTTGGCAAAGCTAGTGGGCGAAACGCGTTGGGACTGTTTTGAATATAAAAGAATAAAGAAATAACAGAAGATTCTATTTTGGATATTTTATTTGCCACCTTGGTATCCCAGGGCCTCAATACTTGTTTTGTTCAGAATGGAACCCTGGAATTCCTGATTTGTGACCTCGTTTGATGACCTCATCTAGACTACTAATTTAGGGCAATCCTGAGCAGAGAGAGAGAGAGAGAGAGAGAGAGAACGCAACAGAGGCCTTCCTCTGTGTAGTCTTCCTTGGTGGGCTCCCATTGGGAAGTACCTCAGCCAACTTTGCTCAGCATTCATGCTCTGGTGAGCTGGCCAACTCTGTTTGTGTTGGAATATGCAAAATCTGTAGTGTGCATGATTGAGCAGAATACAAAGAATGTCCTGCAGGGGGCATCGGAGGAGGTGTGCATTTATCATAGTTAAGATAGGAACTTCCTGATGGTTTTCAAAGGATCGCCTCCAGCATCCCGATTGGCTCAAATGAGACTTCCTACTCCTTTGAACACACTTTGAACACACTTCCTTCCTGCTTGCCCCCAGAACAGCAGTTGAGCAGACAGAATGACCAAGGGCAACCTTTGGAATATTTAGTAAAGTCTTTTCTCTCCTCTTTCTATTAATAGTTTTTTTTTCTCTTCACAATAAAAACTGCTTTATTCTTTAAGCAGCCTGGTGTTTCTCACCCTTTGCATATTTAAACTCTGCCCACAGTTTAGAACTCACTGTCCCAAGAGGCCTGACTGTCCTAGAATACCACCCCAGTTCCCACTTACATACAACTTCAGCAAACTGGGGTGCATGCTAAGTTGTCCAGTTGAGCTGGAAGCTATGCAGGAAGCAAGGGGGGTCACCTAACTCCTGCAACTCTTGCTCTGGGCTCCTTCTGCAGCCTGCTTTCTGTTGCTTTATGTCCCTTCCACACACCTTATAAACAAGAGCAACAAGAGTTTGGAGCGCCTGTGTTGTGGGGAGGGGACACGAGAGCGTTAAAGCAAATCAGCGCTAGCAATTATCATCCTGACCGTATGGTATTTATTTGCCGCCTCATCCCAATTAATCACCTTATTTCTGAGTCGGAATAATTAAAGCTAAATCCCCTCACTTATTTTTAATCCCACCCGCACTGCTAAGCTGGGCACTGCAAACACCTTCTCCTTCTCCTTTGCAGGTTGCTTGGAGCGGTTTCCTCGCTTCACAATTATACTCCTTCAAAGAGATGACTAGGAGCACACAGTCAGCTGCTTCAACAGGCAGATGGAGGGTCTTGGCCTGTGACCATCAGTCCAGCATGTCTGAAATGCCTGTGCATGGAAGGGTTTCTGTACAGGACCCTGTTGCTCTCCTGTCTCCCCTCCTCCTGGTGCTGTGCAGAATATCCCCTGGAATGCTGCTGCTGGGGAGCTGGGGGCCTCCAAGTGCAGCATGAGTATGGAGTTGTGAGGACTCAGCAAAAATCGCCCCAGCTACAAACACATTTTTGACACAGTCCAACCCACTGGATGTGAAATGCTGTAGCCCAGGGGTTCCCAACCTTTTCCCATCCTGTGGGTGCATTTGTAATTGTGACTCAGCATAGTAGGGTGCAGCAACAAAATGGCTACCATAGGAGGCAGAGCCAACCACAAAATGGCTGTTATAGGAGGCAACCACAAAATGGTTGCCATAGGAGGCACAAAATGGCTGCCATAGGAGGCAGAGCCAGCCACAAAATGGCTGTCATAGGAGGCAGCCACCAAATGGTTGCCAAAGTGGCTGCCATTGGAGGCACAGCCAACTACAAAATGGCTGCCATAGGAGGTGGAGCGAGCTACAGAATGATTGCCACCGCAGTCATACAGTGAAGATTCTTGTGCTGTGGCAGCAGCTGGTGCCAAAACAAAAAAAATGTTAAAGTTGCACAGCCAATCTAATCTCTAATAGTCAGTCAGAATCCTTGCTAGGCTAAACCTCTACCTGGCACCACCAACTTCCTAAAATCATTTGGCAAGTACCAGAAAAGTTGTTGGCGGGTGCCGTGGTGCCGACAGGCCACACGCTGAGGACCCTTGTCCTCGCCTCTTTTTTGAAAACCATCCTAAATAATGCCTAGAGCTAGAGGCTGGGTTGTGCAAGCATAAACAAAAGCCGTTTGCTAAAACTGCGTGCGGATTTCGAAGTAATTAAAACTCAGAGACTGCCCACTTGGCACTGTCTTTTTAATTGATAATAAAAAAAACCCAAGATCAAATAACGTATCCTTTGTAACCGAGCCGATAATTACCCGCACTCCCTTTGAAAGTCCTGGATCCTTTGGATTTCATCATTAAACTAGTTGTTTTATGAGTCAGTGATTAACTAGTGGTTAAGTCAAATTCGCAATGAAAAGCTTGCATAATACAGAGCTGACAGCGGGTCTCATTAAATAAAATAAGTTACTGCACGAGATGACAGAAAAACAAGTTTTGTGTGGTTTGGGGTTGTTCTTTTTGTTCCATAACCTTGGAAGCCAGAAATGCATAGAATTCGACAATAGGAAGTTGTTTCAGCAGACAGAGAAAGGATTAATAGAGAAAGATGTTTGCAGCTCTCTCTGCCAACAGTTTCTGTATTACTCTGACGTTTGTAAAACATGTGGTGATCCAGGGACTTGTGGTTGGGACTTTGGATTTCAAGGACTGTTACTGTTGTGCCGGGCCTTCAAACTGAGTCAGCTTAGAAAGTAGGGAAGAGACCACATCTCAGTGGCAGAACTTCTGTTTTGTACGCAGAAGGCCCCAGGTTCCATCCCTATCACCTCCAGATGACAGGCTCTCAAGCAGGTGTTCTTGGGAAAGGCCCTGCCCTATCCAAGATCCTGGGGTAGTGAGGGGTCATTTCACCGAGTGCCCATGAGTTCTTGTATTGTGAGAAAGGGGGGAAAGTACTTCTTCTCTACCTTCTCTATAAGAGAAGCCATGTTGGATCAGGCCAATGGCCCATCCAGTCCAACACTCTGTGTCATGCAGTGGCCCAAACCCAGGTGCCATCAGGAGATCCTCCAGTTGGGCCACAACTCCAGGAGCCCTCCCACTGTTGCCCCAAAGCACCGAGAATACAGACAAACACATCCCCAGACTATATCTTGTGGCTAATTGTCACTAATGGACTTCTGCTCCAGATGTATATCCAGTCCCCTCTTGAAGCTGCCTATGTCTGTAGCCACCACCAATTCCAGCGGCGTTGAATTGCATGTATTGATGAAGTAAATGTTAGCTGTCTACATGGAAGAGCACACATTGGGAGCTGGACAGAAAATCTCACTTCATGGCCAGGTTCACATTGCTTCCCAGAAAGGAATCTCAACTGAGAAGTGTCTTAGGCTCATGAACCATCCCTGACCCCAGAGAAATGGAATCAACGATGGTGGAGACACAGGGCTGACTCAACTCTGACGAAGGGAGTTTTGACTCTCAAGAGCTTATTCCGTAGAGATGCTGTTGATCTCTACGTACTCAAATCTGGCTCATCTGGCTCAGGCCAACATGGCCACCCAACTGAAACAAATTCTCTTGGTCCATTTGTGGACTGAAAGCACAGACCTCCTTGACCACCATCAGGGAATGGGGGATAGGCTTGACAGCTCCAGGAGATTTGGGGATGAAGTCTGGGGAGGACAGGGATCTCAGTTGGGGCATCATGCCCTAGAGCAGAGGTAGTCAACCTGTAGTCCTCCAGATGTTCATGGACTACAATTCTCATGAGCCCCTGCCAGCAAACGCTGGCAGGGGCTCATGGGAATTGTAGTCCATGCACATCTGGAGGACCACAGGTTGACTACTCTTGCCCTAGAGCAAGGATGGTCAAACCCTGGCTTTCCAGACGTCCATGGAGAGCCACAATTTGGCCACCGCTACCCTAGAGTCTATCTTCCAAAGCATCCGTTTTCTCCAGGGGAACTGATCTTTGTAGATGAGCTGAAATTCCAGGAGATCCCTAGACCTGACCTAGACACTGGTAATGCTAACTGAAAGAAGCCGATAACGGATTCCAAGAGACCGCCTGCAACAAATCTGGTACCACTCAGTTCACATTTTTCTCTGTGTTGCATTGCTTGGGGTTTGAGCCCTGGCTTTGTGGTAGAGCTCATGTTTTGTCCACACAAAGTTACAGGATCAGTCCCTTGGCATTTCCAGGACATGTTCAGAAAGGCCTCTTACTGCCTGAAACCCCGAAGAGCTGCTGCCAGTCCAAACAGATCATGTAGAACTAGATCAGTGGTTCTCAACCTGGGGTTCGAGAAACAGACCTTTCACAGGGGGGGCAGCAGGGCAAACAGGTTGGCCGGGGAGGGCCATCCGCACAACAGCCTTGCAGGGTAGATCGAGATAGAGTGTTATTCTGTCTGGAGCAGTGGAAAAGAATGAGATGGGTATGGTGAGACAAGAGGCAGAACTGAACTGAGAAACCCTGAAAAAAAACCAATTGATATACAATCATGAACAAGGGATCTTCACGCCATTGGTCAGTTTCGGTTTAATTTCTGTGAAAGAACCCTTGCATAGTTTTATGGTTGGGGGTCACCACAACACGAGGAACTGTACTGAAGGGTCGCGGCATTAGGAAGGTTGAGAACCACTGGCCTACTCAGACTTGCGGGGGCTCTCCAGGGACTCAGGCCTTTCACATTGTCACATGATGCTCCCCTTGCCGACCAAACTGCTTGCCCTGCTGCGACCCCTGGGAAAGGGTCGTTCGACCCCCAAAGGGGTCCTGACCCCCAGGTTGAGAACCACTGGAGTAGACAATCCTGACCTTGATGGACCGAGGATGTGAGTCAGAATGAGGAATCTCACAAGATGTGCATCTCCCAAGGTGACTGTTGTGGGGGGAGGGGAAGTGAACGCAATAGTAAGTGCTTGGGGACCCCTTAAGTAGAGAAAAGCAGGGAAGAAAAACCTACTCTCTTTCTTCTCATGGCTTCTAGTCACATATAAAATATACCCAAGGCTCAAAATCCAGAAGTATTTGCCTCCTTCTTTTCCCTGCAAAGAGGCAAGACTGAGAGAGACAGCGTGTGTGTGGTATGAGAGTCATACCAGGCTGAGATTTCTCCCAGGAAAGTCACAAATGAACAGAGCTGGAATGTTCTTATTAATTGCTTTTGAACGCTGTAGTTGGCGTTTTGTGCTTGAGGTAGTTCTGGAATAATTGAAACAGCTGGGGGAAAAAAAAGAAAGGAACAGGCATCGGGAGGCAAGGTGATCGGCAGTCCTCTGAAGACAGACGGGAATATAAATAGACGGAGAAAACCCAAATAAATAAGGACAACGCTGGTGCCTCTCGTTTCGCCGTCGTGATCCAGTGGGACGGTCCTGATTTCCGCAATCTTCAATTCCTCCATCTTCTCCTATTAAAAGCCTCGGGAGAGGAAACGACAACAACAGAAACCCAAGCCCTCTCCGTCTTACAGCCTCTGTGACGTCTCAAAGATATGAGTGAAATTGGCATAAGAAAATCCCCCCCCCCGAAAAAAAAAATGGAAATCATGCCGTATTTGATATTTAAAGTAGTCCAATCTAAAGCTTTGAGCAGAGGTATGAAAGGTTAATAAAAAACACCTGCACGGAATACAAATGACGGGAAACGCTAAAACTTAAGAGAAAACGCTGTCTTATCCCGCAGATACGTCTCCTCGGCGAGGCATGATTCTTTGAGCCTCCACCAGACGTATTAAAAGCAGAACTCATTAAACGTTTAAGGGAGCAGCTTGGCCTGGGATCTCAGATCTGGTTTCTGCACTGGGGCACAGCCCAAGGTCACAGGAAGCCGGAGCAGAGAGGAAAGTGCCGTTCGGCGTGGGCAGAGAATCGTAACGCTGAGTAACCACAGCCGGCTTTTCCATGCCTGTCTCTGAGTTCGAGGGTGTCACTCGCGGGTTCTAGAAGAGGAGCACTGCAGGGACGCTGTGGCTTGGCTTTGCGGAAGCACATGGTTGAGATCTTAAGCCTGTGCTTTGTAATTAACAAAAGTGGTGGGACTGTGCAGCAGAAAACAATTTTGGGATGCGGAGACATGCCCTTTTCATCTCATACTAGTGATTGACGGATGCAAATATGAAGCTGCTTGGGAAGGTGTCTTGGGCCCAAACATGACCCTTCTTCTGTTAGAAGAAGCTGTCGCAAAAAAAACTCAACATGAAAAACTAGAGTGATTGGTAGTGTGAGGGAAAAAATCCACAGGGCTTATGCCCCACCACCCTCCAGTCCAAGGAACTGGAAAGTCTGTGTGAATATTGGGAACCTGAAATCTGTGTGTTCCACTCTCTGTTCCTCAGAGTAGTCGTTGCTTCCAAAGGTTTATGCCCTCTGCAAGTTAAAAACACTTGTGGTTATATTGTCAAGTGCTGTAATGTCGCAGCCAATGGGGATTTCACAGCAAGTGAAACCAGAGGTGGTTTGCCATTGCCTTCTTAGGATCATAGAGTTGGAAGGGACATCCTGGGTCATCTAGTCCAACCCCAGCACTATGCAGGACACTCACAACCCTATCGCTCATCCACTGTCACCTGCCACCCCATTGAACCTTCACAGAATCAGCCTCTCCGTCAGATGGCTATCCAGCCTCTGTTTAAAAATCTCCAAAGATGGAGAACCCACCACCTCCCGAGGAAGCCTGTTCCACTGAGAAACTGCTCTAACTGTCAAGAACTTCTTCCGGATGTTTAGACGGAATTTCTTTTGAATTAATTTCATCCCATTCGTCCTGGTCTATCCATCTGGGACAAGAAAGAACAACTCTGCTCTATCCTATATATGGCACCCTTTTAAATACTTGAAGATGGTCCTCAGATCCCCGTCTCCTCTACAAGCTAAACAGACCAAGCTCCCCAAACCTTTCCTCATACGTCTTAGTCTCCTTTGCCATTGTCTGCCCACACGTCACAGCCCTGGTATTCTTCGGAGGTTGCCCTTCCAAGAGCTTCTGAGATATTATGGGATTGGGCTTACTTGGTCTATTCATATCTGGTCTGTCATTCCAGGTTAGCATGATGAATGCCGATATCATATACAGAATATACACAAGGGAAAGAAGCGTAATTCTGTCTTTACCAGTTCGACTGTATTGTCCCTCCTTTGCAGAAATCTCAACAATCAAGCCTGATGAATAAGCTCCACCCAAAGTTATGCAGAGGAGCTATCTGAGGAGCAGTCAACTCTGCATGTTTCTCACTTCTAGGTGGCTGCAAATTTGAGAATTACCATATCCTAGAGGTTTGCACAAGAACAGGCTGGAAATATCAGGTCAGGTTCTTGAGGAGGTGCGAGAGGAGAATTTGAAATAGAACGTGGACGATTATAATTGAAATACGTTTTCCCCAGGGGATCGTATCACCACTGGTTTCTTCTGCTTTTTCTCTCTTTTAATGAAAATTCACTCAACTGGATATTTAGCTAGCCCAAGGAAAAAATTTCCATTTGTCGTTTATGATGGGTCGGCTATCTGTCCTGTAAGTAGAAGATACCAAATCTCAAAGTGAATCAGGATGCCGAGCACTTATCATTTGACTCTTTATTAACTTCCTCCCTTTCCCTCCCACCCCCACCACCCTCCCACATGGCAACTGTCAAACTGCATTTAATAATTATTCCCATGAGTATCAGGGCTAAATACCCAGCCGCCTGTTCTTCTGGATGAAAATGTCCTTTTGGCGTTAACTTGGTTCCTGTAGCCGTTTGTCTGATTAGCCAGTTACTATCTGAGAAACTTTTAAGTTTCACTATTAGAGTCTGGTCCAACCTGGGGAATTAGCTGTTCCACATCCTTTGAAGATCCACCTCCTTAGCTGTTGATGTAGACTGCTTCTACCCTCTTCTGAATGTCATTTTAAGCTACGGAATTGTTTTTTGAGCTTGAGAATGGTTGCCTTTTCTATCTCTCTCTCTCAGTCAGACTAAGATCTCGGAGACCCAGGTTCAAATCCTCACTCTGCCATGGCAGCTTGCTGGGCGACCTTGGGCCACTGAACACCCCTTAACAAGCAGTTGGGTTCTAGCCATGGTGTGACACAGAGTGTTGGCCTGGATGGGCCACTGGCCTGATCCAGTATGGTTTCTTTTACATTCTTATGTAGCTGTCCCACATTAGAAGATTACTGCCCATTCAGAGTTTGTTCCAGGGATTCTTGGACTAGGTTTATTTAAGAACTTTAAAAAATAATCCTTTGGAAGCCACTTGAAATGGCTTCCATGGTGTTTGCCTCCTACCATAACTTGTAGCACTGTTTTTCACACTTCTTCCACCGAGCATAGAAATTTCTACTGCCTCTGCCAGGAATGATCCTGCATCCTCCGGAGAGAAACGGCATGGACAGAGGTGTGCACATTACACTTTTGGTAGTGTGCAGGTTACAGTGTCGGGAGTAAGGCTGTCAGAAGCGGCCGTCTCATCTTAAACATAATACAGCCTTCAATCTCCAAGGGGGAATTTGAGCTGGTCTGCCATTATTTTTAGGAAGGAGTTCCCAGCAGGAGAGAATCTGTTCCACTTAATAAGGCCTAGGAGGAGGAGATGGTCTCATGGCTTAAGTGCCACTCAGCGCTTAACACCCATTCAGGGTGGCTGTCCTGCCCCTGAGTTTTTCCTCCTCCAATCGGCTTGCCTGTCTGTCCAGCTGCCAGCCAATCGTCTTCTGTGCCCCACCCCTTGACCACCCCCTCCTCCTTTCTTCTTTCCAAGGGGAGAGCTGCCCCTGCTGGTGTTTCCTGCCCGGGGGCCTCCAGCCTGCAGCCTGCAGCCTTTCCAGGTCCTGGTGGGGAGGGAGAGGCCATCTGCAGAGTTCTTCCACCTCACCCCCGCATCTAGCACCCGTTGTATTCCTGGATGCTATGGGCTTGCCTCCTAGTCCTCTGTAATACTTGATTTTGCTAAGAGTTCGTTGTGTGATTCCACCTGCCCCTTTGCAAGAACTCCCTGATTCTTCTCACCTCTCTGTGAATCATCCAACCTCTGTTCCATTCTGCTTCAGCATGGCTTTCCTTGCCCTCGCATGCTTTGTTGCTTGATTGTTGCTCCATTGTGCGAGAATTCCCTTGTCCACTGGGGGCTTCTTACCACACCCAGTTGGACACCTTACCTCCACGACCTTGGAAGCCTCTGTCCTCCAAGCCCAGATCATTCCTGTAAACCAGTCATCCCAGTCTAGCTCACTCTCCATTGATAAAAATTGGATTGCTGAAAGTGGCATCGCTCTCATAATGTTATACCGGCACTCTAAATTTAGTCATGAATGCGAGAGCAGCATTTGGTAGCTGCCTGTTTCTGACGGCTTCCATTAATGATCTTGGCCCAAGCTCCTAGCTTTCCTTGAATGGAGTCTGACAGCGCCATTTACTTTTCGGGTACTGCTGATGCAATCTTATCCAGTAAGATATGGCGAGTCATCAATCACCGTGGAGAACATTCACCACAGCTCGTTGCCACCACAAGCGAGAGAGGGGCGCGAGAGGCGTTGAAATGTCCTGAGTCCCCTGCAGGGCCGGATGGTGTGGCCAGGAAGTGACTGCAAAGAGAGGCCTCACGCTTTCTGGGTGGTGGGAGTCAACCAATTGGAGAACGACAGCCCGGCATTTAGTGCAGACTAACATGGAAGGCTTGATAGCTTGAAGGTAGTTGCAGAAGGTTTCAAATTTTGGTACCTGACGTCCCCATTTAAAGGGCCAGGGAAATGAGGAATGGAATTACAGCTGATCTCCAGATGACAGGCACATTTCCACGGGAGAAAATGGTTGTTTTGGAGGGCAACCATATGCCATGCTGAGCTTCCTCACCTTCTCAAACCACACCCCTTGAGGCTCCACCCCCTCAAATTTCCCAGAATTCCCCCACCTGGAATTGGCAACGCAACAGATAGGCATGGAGAAAGCCACTCTCTGTCCAGTACACTAGCATAGCACTGCTGACCTACACTGGTTAATGACCCATTCTGCATTCAGTATAGGGCAACCTTATATGTTGCCTTGAAGGAATGGATGGTGGGCTTGTGCTTCCCTGAGTTTCCAAGAGCCAGCTTGGTGTAGTTGTTAGGAGCACAGATTTCTAATCTGGTGAGCTGGGTTTGATTCCTCTCTCCCCCCTATACAATTACCTGGGTGACCTTGGGCTTGGCACAGCATTGATAAAGCTGATCTGACCGAGCAGTAATATCAGGGCTCTCTCACAGGGTGTCTGTTTTGGGGAGAGGAAAGGGAAGACGATTGGAAGCTGCTTTGAGACTCCTTCTGGTAGAGAAAAGCGACATATAAGAGCCAACTCTTCTTCTTCATATCTTGTCTCCACCATAAATCCACTAGGTATACCTCATTCAGGGGTACCTCTATCTCAGCATTCTCCTACCTAGGGGACAGAGAACTCTAACTGGCTCAAGATCACCCAGCTGGCTGCATGTGGAGGAGCGGGGAACCAAAACCCGTTCTCCAGATTAGGAGCTGCCACTCTTAACCACTATACCGTAATGGAAATCTTATTTGGCTTCTTCACTTGCTTCTAAGATTTCAGCAGATATTGCTCCTGTGCTTTTGAGCATCTGTGTGCAGCCATGAGGACTAGAATTTTGTATTTGAACTGAAAGCTGAGATTCTCAGACAGCTGAATTCCGTGATCCTGTTGAAATGTAGTATAAACAGGCACTGCCTCATTCTTTTGGGTTATTAATAAGCATGGTGATGTAGAATAATTCCCTGTGAAATTTGTGTCTAAGGTTCCTGAAACAGCTCTGAGCCTTCTGTGCACAGGAAGTGGTTTTAGTTTAGTGGCTGAAATCTCTCCCAGAACAATATTAAATAACTACCAGACCCAAATTGAATGCTAAATTGGATTGGCAGTACTGAGAGGCGGAAAGCAAAGAGGAAACGTGTCACCCATGGATGTACGGCATGGCACTTTAAAAAGTTGAATTAGACAGCATTAAGTGCGTTTCTGCCTTGGCGATAAAGAATTACGTTGGAAAATGCAGGAGCCATTGAGAACAAGTGTGAGAGAAGGAGCCTTAAATTAATTGGTGCTGCAGGAAAGAACGGCTGACATTGAAACAGCTAATAACTAATAATGGAAGGACTTGTTGAAAAGTTTGTGCCACTCTTGAAAGTGAGGAAAGTGTGCAGAATAATAAGTGGATCTCCTTTGTAGAGATCTTCGCAGTGTGGTTTGCTCTTGTGAGATGGAGGCTTCACACAATGGCCTCCTTTTGCTTGTGGGATGCAGACTGGCCACCTCTTACTTGGGAGAAAGTGACTTTGAGCAGGGGTAGTCAACCTGTGGTCCTCCAGATGTCCATGGACTACAATTCCCACGAGATGTCCAGATGTCCATGGACTACAATGGGAATTGTAGTCCATGGACATCTGGAGGACCACAAGTTGACTACCCTTGGCTTTCAGGACTTCATGCAGTGGTCGGGTTGCCAGCTCCGGGTTGGGAAATATCTGGAAATTTGGGAGGGGGGGTGGAAGCTGAGGAGGGTGGCCTTTGGGGCATAACCCCATAGACTCCACCTTCCAAAGCACTCACTTTCTCCAGGTGAGCTGATCTTTGTCACTGGAGAATACTTGTACTAGCAGGAGAGCTCCATCCACCACCTGCAGGTTGACAACCTTGTACAGCAGCCTTGCTTGCTTGACTCTCCAGACTTTTGACATCTTTGTGGTGCTTCTTCCTTTTCCTTCAAAAGTAGAGGCTTTTTAGAGGTCTTTTGAAGGCATAAACTTTGAGCACAGTCTGCAGAAAGAAACTGGTTTGAGTTCTCTTCAAAAGAGAACTCAAACTCAGCAGAGAGGAGGAGCCAATTCCCTACCTTGTGGTTGAGTCCAATATGGCAGGAGGGGACAAGCTGTGGAACCCCCTCCAAAGCTCTCACGGACCCCCGGGGGTCCACAGAGCCCAGGCTGGGAATCCAGACTGAAGATACTAGTCCAGTGCCACCATAGAGACTCTCAAGATTTTTTGAGGTATGAGCTTTTGAGCATCAGAACTCCCCTTCTCAGATATGGGCTTTGACTCTCAAAAGCTCATGCCTTAAAACTTTGTGAGGAGTTGCTACTGAGCGCGAATCTAATTGCTCTGGCCAGCATGGGTATCTTCCTGATACTACTTTACTTGCCTACAATATTGGTCATCTCTGGGTTAAGGGGTTTATTTCTGAAAACAGAAGAGCTTCTGTGAAGAATTTGAAAGAGGGGGACTGCCTCTGTGGGGGATTGGAAAGAAAGCAGGGATTGAATGATGGCAAAAAGAGAAGGAACGTCCGCTGAGGAATGCAGGACAGAGGATAGCGGTAGAGAATAGATGTAGACCAGGGGTAGTCAAACTGTGGCCCTCCAGATGTCCATGGACTACAATTCCCAGAAGCCCCTGCCAGCGAATGCTGGCAGGGGGCTCCTGGGAATTGTAGTCCATGGACATCTGGAGGGCCGCAGCTTGACTACCCCTGATGTAGACGGTCTAGCTATGGAGGTAGCTGTTGACGTCCCAGAATGGCCGCCATTACTCTGGAAATTCTAGCTGCATGGCATTCCATGAAATGAATGCATTGTGCCTCTCCACAAAGTCATTTTACTCCAGCAATCCCCTGCATGGGACCAGTGGGCATCATGGAGCCTGCGGCCCCTTTCAATGCAGGATCAGCCTAAAGCATCCATGATAAGTATCTGTCTGGCCACTGCTTGAAGACTGCCCATGAGGGGGAGCTCCCCATCTCCTTAGGCAGTCGATTCCACTGCTGAACTACTCTGACTGTGAAATTTACCCCCTGATATCTAGCCAATATTGTTCTACATGTAGTTTAAACCCATTACTGCGGGTCCTGTGGCCAACAGGAACTGCCCCCTTCCCTCCTCTAAATGACAACCTTTCAAATACTTAAAGAGAGTCATCATGTCCCCTCTCAACCACAACTTCTCCAGGCTGAACATTCCCAAGTCCCTCAACCTATCTTCATAGGGCTTGGTCCCTTGGCCCCAGATCATCCTCGTAGCTCTCCTCTGTACCCTTTCAATTTTATCTACGTCCTTCTTGAAGTGAGGCCTCCAGAACTGCACACAGTACTCCAGGTGTGGTCTGACCAGTGCCGTATACAATGGGACTATGACATCTTGTGATTTTGATGTGATGCCCCTGTTGATACAGCCCAAAATGGCATTTGCCTTTTTTACCGCTGCATCACACTGCCTGCTCATGTTTAGTTTACAATCCACAAGTACCCCCAGGTCTCGTTCACACACAGTGTTACCTAGAAGTGTTACCTAGAAGAACTAGTTACCTGAATCATTCTCATCCTCTCCTCATCACCTTCTCAATTTTGTCTTTTCAAAGTGAAGCCTCCAGAACTGCACACAGGACTGGGGGCTGACCAATGCAGTATGCAGTGGGGCCATGACATCTTGTGAGGAGTCTCAAAGCAGCTTACAATCACCTACCCCTTCTCTCCCCACAGCAGACACCCTATAAGTGAGTCCGAAAGAGCTCTGAGAATTATGATTGGTCCAAGGTCAACTAGCTGACTGCATGTTGAGGAGTGGGGAATCAGACTCAGTTCTCCGGATTAGAGGCTGCACCTCTTAACCACCACGCCAAGGTGGAAGAAAGAACACAAAAAGAAAAGGACATTTTTTGGGGGAGCCTCAGCAATACTTTAAGGATCTGAGCTGCTTCGTGCAGGTTTTTTCTTTTTTTCTTTTAATGGTGCAATAGCCCTTTGATGCTAGACTTTGCCATCCAGGATGTAGTTACACTTCTTCTCTTGCAACTAGGAAGGAAAAGTACTAGGCAGGGATTTTATATATAATTATGTATGTAATAAACCACTTTTATATTTTCAACAGTGGCAGCTAACTGAGAACACCCATACGCTCCGAACTAGCAATCTACTATTTTAAGATAGCCCAGAGCGAGTTAATTTTAGCGTTAGTGCTTTGTAATTTTAAGTAGAACATTGCATCAGTGGAGGATTTCACTTTTACGGAGCTTTGAGAAGAGCTTGCAGCTTGTGGCTATCGGAGAGCTGTCCCCCCTCCCTCCCTCTTTATGTGTACGTACAACCTCGGTAGCTGAATTCTAATGTAACTAAGCCCTGAGATGTAAATAAGCCCTGATTCTGGCACAGTTCTGGCCAAAATACATAATCATTAGTATATAATCTTGACAGGTATAAGGTTAGGTTGCTTTCTCATCCAGTTTGACAGAATCTTCAGCAAGTCTCAGCCAGTGGTCTAAAACAGGCCTGGTTGTTGAGTTGTCAGTTGTTTGCTAAGCTGCCTAGAGAGGCCCGCTAGAGGCAGTGGGGGAAACAAAGGGGATAAGTCGAGTTGTTGACTCTGTTAACAAAGTTGTTGCTCTATCGTTTTACCGATGCACTGACTGATGTACGTTAGTGCCATCTGCACACTCCCCCCCCCCAAAAAAAAAGGATTTCAAAACTGCTGAGTCAGAGCCAAACTAACCTTGGTTGCCAAATCTAGGTTGGAAAATTCTAGTTTGGAAAATTATTTCGCAGACTGCTGCTAGCTGGGCTAAGGGGAGCCGGGGAAGTTGGCTACCCTTCAACCAAAAAGCAGGGAATCCTTCTTGATACCTTTGCAATGTTACAAAGTCTTCTGGAGTGGTCTCCCATTTCCCGGAAGGAGTGGAAGGGCTAATGTTGGGTGCTCACTGGGCACTAGGTATGTGCTATCTGATCCTGCCAAAAAGTGCGCCAATCAGCTTTGATTCAGGCACAATTTGGCCGAATGCAGTCCAAATCGCCATTCCCCAGTAAGTTTAAATGGCTGGATCAAGCTTGCTCAAGTCACTGAATTGTCATTCAGTAATTTGAGCAACTGGCCCTTTAATCTTTAAAAGGAAAGAGCAAAAGGAAAGTTCCCTTTTTTGCCTTTCACAGGCTCTGGGTGGGAGGGGTTGAGGTAGAGGCACCAAACTTGCAGCCTACCTGCAGGAGTCCCTCCTCAAAAGAAGTCCCACATGGCAAAAAGATTGGACCAGGGGATCCCGTTCTAGGGGCACCCAAAGACAGTGTCCCCACCCAACCTCCATTATTTCCTATGGTCAGAACAGACCAGAAAATCACAGACTAGAGAGTCACAATATGTGGTAAGACACCACAGTAGCTTTTTGGCTGAAGTCACAGTCCTGGCTTTGCCATGGATCTGAAAAGATATGCAGTGCTCCTTCAAACGTACTCAGCTGAACTGTTGTTCTTTTTCTGTCACTTTACTCTGTGATTATTTTAACATGGCTCAATATTATTATTTTTTCTTTTGTAACGGCTTGCATTTTCACCCCCAGTTTCAACAAAGCTCGTTTCCAAAAAGAGACACAAAAACAGACAAATGCCTATGATCTGAAGCTGTTCACTGTCGTGCCAAATTATTTAAAACCCATTTTTAAAGTGCAGTTCCCTTTCCTGACAACTGGTCCGTCACACACACTCCTGCCTAGAAAACAGAATGGATTCAATCCAGGAACCTTTTCCTCTCCAGCGTAGTATAGCGGTTCAATGTGGCAGTTTCTAATCTGGTGAGCTGGGTTTGATTCCTTGCTCCTCTGCATGCAGCCAGCTGGGTGACCTTGGGCTCATTACAGTTCTATTAGAGTTGTTCTCGCAGAGCAGTTCTATCAGAGCTCTGACAGCCCCACATCCATCACAGGGTGTCTGTTGTGGGGAGAGGAAAGGGAAGGTGATTGTAAGCTGCTTTGAGACTCCTTTGGGTAGTCAAAAGCAGGGTATAAAGACCAATCTCATCTTATTCCTTTACCTAGTACTGTTCTTTACTACTGTTCTTTGTCCACGGAGGTCTCATGGCCCCTGGTGGGTTAAAAAGGACCCCTTTTCCCCTGTGGAAAAACTGCTTGGATCCAATCCAGTGGAAGGAAAGTATATAAGCAGCGAATGGAAAGAGTCCCACTAAAACTGAAGCTAAACAGATATTAGCTTCTAAATGATAGCGAGTGAAAAACCCTCAGACAGATTGGCGATTAATGGCCATGTTTAAATCTGCTGTTTAAAAGAACTTGCCAGGTGTGAGCAAATGGGGCCAAATTCAACTTGATGCCGTGTCTATAAAAACAAATGAGTAGCCAACTAACTAACATACTTAGGTCTGCGTGCGAGCGTCTAAATGTTGTGCGTCTTAAAATGTTTGTTTTATTGCTTGAAAACCATTCCGCTGATGGGAGATTTGGGCACAGCTGGATTCTGGCATTCCTCAGTCCTCATCAGGCTTCTGACACCCCGAGGCATGCTTCCCTCTGAACATACCCCTGCGCCATTACTTTTAGCATGAACAGGAGTAAGAGCTACTTGTCTTCAGAAGAGGGCACCTAGTATATCTCTGCATGAGTCATTGTGCTGGGCATACCGATGCAGTAACAATTGACAGCTTTCCGTGGAAATGAATAACGCTGCAATGCCTATACACTTGACTGGTTAAATCAGGGGTAGTCAAACTGCGGCCCTTCAGATGTCCATGGACTACAATTCCCAGGAGCCCCTGCCAGCGAATGCTGGCAGGGGCTCCTGGGAATTGTAGTCCATGGACATCTGGAGGGCCGCAGTTTGACTACCCCTGGGTTAAATTGTTTGATCATACCTGACGTACAGGAGTACAGCAGAACAATACACTTCCTAGGAAAAGCTGATGGGAGGAATTCATTCATTCATTTCTCACATGAACTCATGTGTAAGTACAGCAGGCCACCTCTTCTGTGGAACGGGTGGTAATCTGCTCTCTCAGAAGGTTTTAGCCTTCAAATTATTTGTTTCACATGGCACGCTCCCCTTGAGGCACGAAGTCTGGGGACTCCCTCAATGGCTAAGAGCCATCTTGCCTCTTTGCTTTCTTCTTCAGCTTGCTCCTTTGGAAAAAAATTTGTTTAATGAATTGTTCTACGAGTGTTCGATTCCTTGCTGCGATGCACTTTGGGCAGGGCTTGTGGGGAAAGTAGGATATAAATATTTTAATACATTTCTTATTAGCACTCTATGTACTCAAATGCGAGGCTAGTCCCCCCCCCCAAAAAAAATGACTTAAAACTGAGTAGTTCACTTCCATATGACCAATGATATTTGCAGGGTGCATCGAACAATTTGGGGGTGGTCATCGTACCTCCAGAGTCTTCTTGCTTTTGAGTAAATAATGTTGCAGTTGTCCTCCCTTTCTTCTACGGAGCTCAGGGTGGCATATGTGGTTCTTCCGTCCGCCATTTTGTCCCCATGGCAACCTTGCTGTATAGGTTGGGCAGGAGGCCTGAGAGCAGACAAGGAGCAAATGGGGATCCAGCCCCCTCACCCAGGGATCTCATGGTTACGCCACCCTGCCTTTGACTGAATCGAAATCTTCCCCTCTGAGCAGAACAACTCTCTTCTCATCTTTGATGACTTCTGCCTGTGGCAGGGGTAGTCAAACTGCGGCCCTCCAGATGTCCATGGACTTCAATTCCCAGAAGCCCCTGCCAGCATTCGCTGGCAGGGGCTTCTGGGAATTGTAGTCCATGGACATCTGGAGGGCCGCAGTTTGACTACCCCTGGCCTGTGGGAATAAAGGTTTAGGGAACTGGTGAGATGGAGTCCTTTGGTGTTTAAATAGCCCTCGTTCAAGACCAGTGGCTTGAGCCATCATGACAGGGACAAAGTTGATGCCAATGAGGCATAAAGTGAAAATGAGTCACAGGAAGGGAATTCTCACTAGACAAGCCAGGACATAACTTTTCAGTAAATGCCGCTCTCCCTGAAACAAATTGCATTGTTTGATGACCCCCCGTTGGAAAATTGTTTTTCCCCTTTGTGCCTGTTGAACTTTTCCTTTTAAGCCTTGGCAGCTTTCGCCTTCTAGCTGCCTGCAGGCAGAAGGTGGCATTCGCTGTGCCTGAACGGACTTGCTTCTTTCTGGCTGAGGACTGGGGCAGAGAACATCCTAATCCACAGGCTTCATCCATTGCTGGCTTCCCAACTCCTCGGCTCTCTAGGGGCCATTTGACATCCCGCCCACTATCATAAATTAGGGGTTCAGTCAGAGAACCGGATCACAAAGGGCCCTTGTTTATTCCCAAAGCAACAGACAATTTCTCTACTGGGTCTTCAGGCCTGAGGCGCCTCCCCTCTACTCAGCAGGGATCCTCTGTAAAGGCTGTTCATTTTTGTTGCTTATCAGGATGTGTCTCTAAATAACAACGTCTCCATCTGCAGTTATGGGTTCTCCCACAGAGCTCTGGGCTGATGATCCAGGATGATCTGGCTACGGATGTAAGTCAGATGTAACCTCTGGCTCCAGATGTAACTCAGCAGGGTACCAAAGACGGCTGTTTAAACTAGGAAAATGTAATCCTTAAGTCAAGGTATATTGGCGGGGTTGGTGGGATGCTAGGATAACCGGCCTGTGAAGGAAATGGCAGACAAAAATGCCTCTTACCCTGACCTGGATGGCCCAGGGTGGCCCACCATCATCAGACCTCAGAGGAGAAGCAGGATCAGGCCAGGATGCATCTCTCCCCCTCCCCTGGAAGTCCAGGGTTTCTGGCACTGGCAAAACTTCCCTTCTTCACCTTTTGCCATGGAGACACGAATGGGTTGCCATAATTCAGCTGTGACAGAATCTGTCTGAGGGAGTTGGGAATATTCAGCCTGGAGAAGAGGAGGTTGAGACATGATTGCTCTCTTGGAGGAGGGCAAGGAACATTTCCTGTTGGCAGCAGCAGATAGGATCTGCAATAATGGCTTAAACTGCACAAAGAATGGCGTCGGCTAGATAGCAGAGGGGGAAATTCCACAGTCGGTCATTCGGGAAATTCCACAGTCGGTGGAATCAGGAGGTGGTCAACTCTCCATCACTGGTGGTCTTCAAACAGTGGCTGGACAGATACTTATCTTGGATGCTTGAGGCTGATCCTGCATTGAACAGAGGGCTGGACTAGATGGCCTCTATGCCACCTTCCAACTCTAGGATTTCATGATTCTAACAGCGTTCCCCATCCCCAAAAGGTTTCTTAGAGAGACTGTGCAGAATGGGAAAGGACAAATGTGAACGGTTGCCAGCGATCCTGGTGTGAACCGTGCACAAATTTACGCCAGCAAAGCGAACACACTAGCTGTTCCTGTGTCTATTTAGCACTTATTGTGGGACCTTGTGTATGCTGCTTCCTAATGAAGAGTTCTCCACCGCCAGTGTTTGGGCTGTGGAAATGTCCCGGGTGAACATTTATCAACGTGCCAATTGCCAGTACTATGACACGGCATGTTTTTTGGTTACGCGGACGGACTTCATTATCTTGGCTGCTCATTGATCTCTCTGCGTTTCGATGTAGTTCAGCTCCGTAATTGTGGAAGATTGCTGACCCCTGATCTAATGAGTGAAGTGCAGAGTGTTGGTTCACATCATTGCTCATCTGTGAGTCACTAACCGGCCTTGAACGGGAGCCAGTTCATACAATAATTTTATTGCACAAGGGAACAGCGGCTGTGAATAACCTTGGACACACATTCCTGGGGGAAAGGTAATGTGTGGACCAAGTCATGGCAGCTGCCCTCTGCAGCCCAGGTGCATGCTAAATGCTGTCAAGTCCCTTCTGGCCCTATGAACTCATGTTTTCCAACTCATCCTTCTCAGATCTTGCCAACGGGGAGTCGTGGCTTCTTTTATTGTGTCAATCCGTCTCATTTTCTTGCTGCCTCCAACTTTGTCTGCCATGATTGACTTTTCCAGTAACTCTTGTCTTCTCATGACGTGACCAAAGTACGGCAGCTTCCATTCAGCCATTTTAGCTTCAAGAGCAGGCTTTTTCAACCAGAGTTTCGTGACAGCCCTGGAAGGGTTTACCAGAAGGGTGGGAGGATATATCTGTACATATATATTTTTAATTCTCTGTATATATTTTAAAATTGTTAAATATTTATTGGGTGATATGGCCATATAATAAAGAGCCTCTTGTGGCGCAGAGTGGTAAGGCAGCCGTCTGAAAGCTTTGCCCATGAGGCTGGGAGTTCAATCCCAGCAGCCGGCTCAAGGTTGACTCAGCCTTCCATCCTTCAGAGGTCGGCAAAATGAGTACCCAGCTTGCTGGGGGGTAAACGGTAATGACTGGGGAAGGCACTGGCAAGGCCACCCTGTATTGAGTCTGCCATGAAAACGCTAATGGGCGTCACCCCAAGGGTCAGACATGACTCGGTGCTTGCACAGGGGATACCTTTAACTTTATGGCCATATAGGGTCATGTTGACCCCTGAGTTCAGGCTTGCTTTGGTCTAGAATTCACCTATTTGTCCTTTTTGGTTGACCACAATATGTATAAAACTGTTATCTAAAACCACATTTCAATGGGATTTTTTTTCTTCCTGTCAGCTTTCTTTATCGTTCAGCTTTCACATCCAGACATAGGAATGGGGAATACTATGTCACAAATTAACATGGATTTGGCTGTGGAGTTGTGTTGGTCTGAAGCAGCAGAACAAAATTTGAGTCCGGTGGCACCTTTAAGAGCCGAATGGGGCCATCAGGAGCGGGTGGTGGTTTTATTTTCTGAGTATTGTGTTTTATTGTGGTTTTATTCTCTGTTGTAAACCGCCAGGAGATGGCTGGCCCGAGAGCAGCAGTCAACAAGTCCAACAATAAAAAATAAATCAAGTTTTATTCAAGGTTTGAGCTTTTGTGGGCTTGCACGCTTCCCCAAACAATTAAATAGGAATTCTTAATTATTAACAGGAATCATCCGAGTACTAATATAAGGGAAGAGTAAATTAGCAGTAAATTAGTAAACAGCATCATGAAGCAATCTAACAAATATGCAGCATAATGGAGGTGTTCAACTCCATCAAATGCCTTGCCAGAATAACAAACTGAATTAATCAGTCCTTTGAGTTCAATTCCTGTTTACAAAAATATAAGGGGAATAAAAATGTTCAGGCTAGTAATTAATCACAGACACTTTCCCCATTGTAAAAAAGAAGTAATTAAAAGAGACCTGTTACTGGCTCCATTATGGCTGCCCTTCTCCTTCACTGATTTCTTGGGTGCAGTCTCCCATTTGGTTGACTGGGCCAAGCAATAGAAAAGCTTGAACACTTTTACTTTCTTCAAGTTGTGTTATTTCCTCAACAGTTAAAACTTTTGTCTTCTTGATGTTCAGCTACAATCCTGTTTTGGCTCTTTGTGCTTTGACCTTTTGCAGTAGTCATCTCAAGTTTTTGCTGCTTTCTGCCATTAGCATATCATCTACATATCTCAAATTGTTAATGTTCCTTCCACCAGTTTTGACTCCATCTTTATCTAAATCTAATGCATTTTCCCTATAAGCACTAAAAAAATAGCCTTGCTAGATAGGAGCATCCAGTCCAGAATTCTGTCTCTAGCTGTGGCTAGCTAAGAAGTAGACAAGCTTTGGGCACCAAGACAGCAGCTCTCTTGGGAGTGTTTGTCCCCACTCCTTGGCAGGCACAGTGTTTCTGACCATGGAGGCTCTATTTGCTAGCATGGCTAATTTGGGTATGGAATGTTCCCACATTGTTGACAGAAAGAGTGTTGTTAGACTGACACACGTCATTTGTGGTACAATTTGCAATGCCCAAATTCAAGCATTACTTTTCTCTGTGTGAATACATGCTTAGAAAGTTGGGTGTAGGAGTTATTATTAGGAGTAGGAGTAAGGCTCCATTTTTAGGTAGGCTCAGGGCAGTTAACAGGTGAAAACCATACAATACATCAACAGTAGAATTATTAAAACCATTAAAATTATATATCATAAAATCATTTCTAAAAACAATCACCACATGCTGCATCACTCCAGGGGCAAACAAGGGGGCTCATATCATTATGGTGGGTGGATTCTTGGTTAGGGAGGCCAGCAGTTTTGATGGTCTAGTGGAACAGCTGTGTCTTGCAAGACCTGCCCCCTCTCAGCACAGAAACCACAGGAGAATACATGAAGTGTTGTTGTTGTTGTTGTTACTTCAATTTTTATTTCCCGAGACTGGCTCGTGGGGGTTTACAATCATCCACAATTAAAAACCACAATAAAACCCCATTACAGTTAAGAAGGGACATAAAAATTACAATACATGGGGGAGGGGGAGGAATGGGCCGATTCTGTAGCTTTTGGCCAAGTCTTTTAAGGCAAGACGTGAAATGCTAAGTTCCTGCAGACCCATAAGGGTCCACGGACCCCAGATTTGGAATCCCAGCACTAGGCCCTGGCCCTGGTTGAGGAACCCTTCTCTGCCCTTCTCCATGTGACAACCTTTCAAATAATTCAAGAGAGCAATACTGTCCCCTTCTCCTGGCTGAACATTTCCAAGTCCCCCCTAGGCTTCCTTCATAGGTCTTGGTCCCCAGGCTTCGTATCATCCCAGGCTGAATCTGCACAGAAATTTTATTCCAATCCCAGGTTGACTCAGTCCCTACCATCTCCACAGAATGCGATTTCCATTTTGATTTTGTCCGATTTAAATTTTCCCTCTGCAACAAGCATGATTGATCTGGAGTGACCTTACCTTTCCCCTGCGATATCCTGGAGTTGATATAACCCTCAATATTTGAAAAATTAGCATGTGAAAGCATCCTTGTTCCAAACTTGCTGCTGAGCCTTTGTAAAGAAGCCCTGACTGGACAACGTTTCAGTTCAAAGGCTTCCTGGTTCCCAGGCTGCAAGCTTGCCTTAAAGGAGAATCCCTAACTTCTCTTGGCAGAAGCTCCAGAAGCCCTAACTTCTCTTGGTAGAGATTTGCCTCTTGTTTTTTTTCTCCCTCCTCTGCTGTCTTCAATCATCTCTCCCCCCCCCCCCTTCAAGAAAAGAAATAGGTTCCTGCTGCACTTGGCTCCTCCTCCCTCTGAGTTTCCCTAACCAAGTGCAGAACACATTTCTGGTTTTTTTTTGGGGGGGGGGGAAGATCCAAGTTCAAATCAATCTGAATTCAGCAGGATCCACAATAGAATAAACAAAGTAAGTGCAGATTCAACCCTGGTCACTCTCAGTTGTGACTTGACGACAATTTACACAAAGGACACAATTCATGTGTTGTCCCCTCAAAACAAAAACAAAATGTTATGAAGCAGCTTCCAGTTCATGCTGAAATAGATATAAATGCTAGGTCTGCTCATATTCAGCATTCCTTTCACTGTGATGTGCAAGGACGCTAAAAATCTATGGCTGCTGCTTCTTTTTTAAAAGTGTAAAACAGATCTCTTTCTGCTCTGGCGAGATAAGCTTGCCAGGCAGTGCTCGATGGAATCTCAGTCGCTGTTTTTTGCCGTGACAAATGTGTGGAGAACAGAGGCCTTCGACAGCATGGAGGCCCTTCCCACTGCGCCACACGATCAGGAGAAGCAAGAGAAATGATAGGGAATACATTCACTAGGCTATTTGCTGTGCTGGAATGGTTAGAGTAAGGGTAGTCAAACTGCGGCCCTCCAGATGTCCATGGGCTACAATTCCCATGGGAATTGTAGTCCATGGACATCTGGAGGGCCGAAGTTTGACCACCCCTGGGTTAGAGGAATCATAACCACTCAGCAGCCTGGGTGCCCCATGTAGTTCTTGGACATGCTATGTGCGGCTCTTCTTGGCACCATGCCTCAATGTAGCACCCACTTAAAAGAAGAAGAGTTGGTTTTTATACCCCTCTATCCATTGCCCGAAGGAGTCTCAAAGAGGCTTACAATCTCCTTCCCTTCCTCTCCTCACAACAGGCACCCTGTGAGGGAGGTGGGGCTGAGAGTGCTCTGATGGAACTGCTCTGTGAAAACAACCCGCTGAATGAGGACTGCTTGGTTAGAGTGAATGCATGCAGTTGTTTTGCACTCCTTTTTGCTTCAATGGCACCACTGGGGGCATAAAAGAGCCGCACTCCACTCCCTCCTCCAAGAAGTCGTCTTTTTGCACAGGCACAAGACATGGCAGAATACTTAATTGGGGGGGCACTAGAGAATCTCAGGCCTGGGGCCCCCCAAAATCTGGAGCCAGCCCTGCGTGGATCGTTCCTTATCCTCATCTGCAGATTGCTTCAGGTTCATCTGTGTCTTGTAAAAAAACGATTTCGTTGCGTTGCTCTGCGGGCCTTATTAAATCTGTTCTTACATCTGGGCATTCAGCCTTTTCAAGCTGCAGGGACGATCATCTAACCCAGGGGTAGTCAAACTGCGGCCCTCCAGATGTCCATGGACTACAATTCCCAGGAGCCCCCTGCCAGCGTTCGCTGGCAGGGGGCTCCTGGGAATTGTAGTCCATGGACATCTGGAGGGCCGCAGTTTGACTACCCCTGATCTAACCTGACAGCCTTCGAGGCTTCTCGCCTTTCGAAAGAGGGAGCCGTTTCTCCAAAAAGCTCCTTCCCGTTCCAAAAGGGAATTTCAGAAAGCCGTTGGGTAGGCCGCACCACCGGGTGCAGTGCCAAGTTTGCGATGCTGTTTTTCCCGAGAGGGCCCAACCGTTTTCACTCTGCGAGCACAGGGTGTTCACCCGGCGGTCGTGTACCGTGTAACGTGAGCCAACACCCTGTTTGCTGGTAACGTTTCAGCAGCGGCTGCATTCCAGAAATGACTTAATCCCACGTTGCCTTCGTCCTTTCTCCCGCTCCCCCCTTCCTTCCCTTCTCCCACAGCCTTGTTCTTTCTTCTTGTTCGGAGATGAGTCAAGGACGGGAAGCGAAGCTGGACTCAACGTTGCTGGTAGGCAAGGTGTGCCTTTTCTTCTTGGCGCTGGCAGCGGTGCCGAGGATAAAAAGAGTCTCTGCTCATAAAAGGGGAAGGCTGGGGAAATCTCATGGCAGGCTGGATAACATCGCGGGCAAAGCAATTAGAGGATTAGGATGGAGAAACGCACCCAAATGCCTACTAGTCATGGTGGACCGGGTTGGGCAAGGAGGGGGTCGGTCAGAATGGAAGTCCCTAATAAGGTTCCGAGGACTATAATCAGTCAGCTTTGTTCAGCCGTGGCAATCTCTCTTCCTTCTCTTTGGAAAGAAATATTCCGAATGCCTGAGAGTTTCCAGAAGCAAGTGCCCCTACCATTTTAGGAAAACAGAAACCTTGCAGATTTTAATTGAGCACTCCCCAGGGCAGAATTCCCTTAAAAAGCAGCGATATTTATTCATTTAAATCTCTCCTACACACATCCCGTATACTTGAAAAACCCTACATTTTTCCAAGATGAGAAAAGCCCTGCTAAGTTGGACCAAAAGTCCATTTTATCTTGTTTCCTGGTTATTCCGAGTATCCAGCTTCCAAAGGTATCCCCAGGGCATGGTGGCAACATCTTTCTGTTCCTTCGACCTCCCCAACAATTCATGTTAAGTAGTAAATTGCCTTTGAACAGGTAGGTTCACCTTAGCCATTGGGGCTCATAACTAGTAAACTAGTCCTCCATTAATTTCTTTAATTCCATTTTTAACACTGTTTTAACACCCAGATGCATCATAGTCAAAAATCATGATGCAGGAAGTTTGAGTTACTGGCAGCAATCCTATAGGCTCTTTCCTGGAAGTAAGCCCCATTGTACACAGTGGGAGTCATTTCTGAGTAGACATGCAGTAGTTTGCACTGTAAAGGTTCTTTGGGAAACCTTTTAAGACCTTGGATCTATTCAGCTGCAAGCATCTAACAGGAAGTCATGTGACATCAGAGTCATAAGAAAGGAAGGGGAGGGGCAGAGCTGACCTCCCTGATGTTAAGGATAGGAGTATCTTAAGGATAGACAACAGACCAAGAGAGCTGGGGACAGGAAACACCAGGAGGCATATCATGGTGAGAAGCAAGCCAAGGATCAGATCCGTGGAAGAATTTTTCCCACTATTTTGGGAGGGGCCAGCAGCTCAGTGCTAGAAGTCCAGGGTTGTTGTACCGGGGCAGGTAATGGCAAACTCCATCTCTTGTCATGAAAACCCCACAGGGGCGCCATAAACTGGCTGCAACTTGATGGGACTTTCCACCACTACATTCCATAGATCTGTTCAAGAACAAAGGCATTTGCTCTAGAGCAATGGTCGTCAACCCCCGGTCTGCAGCACGGTGGCGGGCCGTGAAAGCCTCGCCGCTGGGCTGCGGCGGGGGAGAGAGAGGCGCCTCCCTCCCCCCCGCAGCGAAGCGCTCACCAGGCCTTCGCTCAAGGCCCGGTGAGCGGCATGCTGCGTGGAGGGAGGCGTGGCCACCAGCATGCTGGCGGACTCAAACGCGCTTGCGCGGAGCTCCACGCTGGTGCGTTTGCATCCGCCAGTGGGTGCAAACGCACATGCGCGACCACTTCATGCATGCACGTTTGCGCAGAACTGTCACGCATGCGCATTTGTGCCTCCGGCAGGTGCAAACATACATGTGGAAAGCTTAGCACATGCGTGTTTGCATGGGGCTGCCGCATGTGCTTGGCGCCGCTGGGCCGCCCTCTCCCTTCCACCCCTGCTAGCGGTCCCCAGCCTTAAAAAGGTTGGGGGCCACTGCTCTAGAGGCCTGGGATGAGACGCTGACCAGGGCCTTCTTCGAAGCTAGCCTGGGCACCAAGCCACACTGCACATGATCTGATGCTGACATAGCTCTTGGATGCAACAGCAAGATTGATTTCTGTGTTACCCATGGGGAGTATAGAGCACTCTTCCTTCCAGTACATTCCCAGACTACGCACAAGTTGTGGTTCTTATCTTGAAAGCCCTTTATGGGTCTTGGCCTGGGGTATGTGAAGGAATGTAATACATATCGCCCTTTTAAGATCTGCCACTCTTGGTGGTCCCACCTGAAATTAGGCTGGAGGCCACCACTAAACAGGATTTCTCACATTTGGTTATCGGTCTACGCAACCAGCTGGGCGCCCGATGCCTTTAAGAGAAGCCTGGGGCCTGATTTTGCCACCCAGGTCTCTAGTAATGAGCACACCTGGAAGAGGCTGGCTGTGCTTTCAGTCCATATCGCTCTGTGCTCTTCTTCGGGGAAATCTGATTGTATCGTTTTATTACGAGCCATACCTTTCATGTGGCCCGCTTAGCGAGCTTTTGCTGGAAAACCAGCCCAACATCCATAGAGAGGAGGAGAACCTTCCTTCGCTTCATCTCCTGCATTGTGGCTCAGGTGAATGGTGTTTGGCTGCCCTGTGGCCAGCAGAAGCACCATTTCCCCCACTTTGCAACACAGACTGTGGGATTGTTCAAAAAAAGTTGAGTGGAAGCAAGCAGTTAGGCAAACAGGACAAGCCCGTGCACCACTTTTTGGCACAAGCCGCTGGAAATATCCAAGCACAAACATGATCCAGCAACCAAATGCTCTTCCAGAGAGGGGTTTGGGAGCTGGTGTGGTACAGCATGAAAGAATGCACTCTGAGCTGCAAGGTATGCCATCCCAGTCACTTCTCCACCATGGACTTTGAGCCCTGCAAGCACTATCGAAATGGTCAGCCTTATAGAAGTAAATGTATCAGAACATCTGCTATCAAGTAGGGTGCAGTGGTTAAGGTGCTGAGTGAGGCCAGAGACATATCTAGGTTTCTTTAGTGAACAAATAGTTAGTGCTGTATCTAGAGCCCAAGCTACATGGTCAGCATTATGATATGGTATCTCTGGCTGGCTAGAATCAAGACTGCAGATGGGTGAAAGATCTATATGTCTGAATGCTTCGTCCAGGCTTTCTCAACTTTTTTAGCATTGAGAGACCCCTGATATAGTCTTCAGGCTCCGAGAGACCCCAGAAGTGGTGTGATTGTGGAGAATATGGTTGGGAAGCAGAGCTGTGGACATGCCCACCCGGGGCCCCTCCCCTTCCCACCCCCTCCAGGCCCATCATTAGCCATTTTGGGAGGATTGAGTGGATTGACATGACTATATCTGGCCACACTGCTGTATTAAAATAAATATGATTTGATTTGAATTTGATTTGACATGACCATATATGATGATATCACTCAATAAATGTTATTTTATTTATTTATTTATTTATTTAGTTAGTTAGTTAGTTAGTTAGTTAGTTAGTTAGTTAGTTAGTTAGTTAGTTAGTTAGTTGCCGCCCTCCCTGAGGGCCCAGGGCCGTTTACAGGAAACAGGAAAAGATACAGATAACATATGGTAACAGGTGATAACAGTAATAACATTATAACAATAATAACTTAACATAACCATAACAATAACATCCGAAAATAGAAATTGCAAGAGCCTCAGCTCGACTCTTAAACAAATTGTTTAAAATATATTAAAAATTAATTAACTCCCACCCATTCCGGAAACTCTTCCAGGACCATCAAGAAACCCCAGGGTTTCATGAAACACTGGTTTAGTCATATTAAAAGAAGACTTGCTTTAAAAGACTTCACAGATATGGTTTCATGTGGATTCCGGTGTCGATCTGCAGTCGAAACGCTGGATTCCAGCCCAGGAGCCCCGTAAAGACCCAACAAGATTTCCAGGGTATTAACTTCCAAGGCGGCAAGAGAAAAAGACCCAACTAGAGATGGAGTGACTCAATCAAGGAAGCCTAAGCAAGGCCTAAGCAAGGCTGTGAATGCTACAATGCTTTGGAGGGGGCGTTAACTGATAGGGTTGCTTCATCCGGAAGTGACTTGACAGCGCTTAATACACACCGGCTTTTGAGAGTTAAAGCTCCCTTTGATGGTTATCTAAGAAAAGAGCATGTTGACTGTCAAAAGCTTATATCCTGGAAATCTTATTGGCTTTTAAAGTACTGCTGGACTCAAATCTGGCTCTTTGTGTATAGAAAACAAGTCGATTAGGGAGAAAGCCTTCCTGTTTACCTCTTTCCACAACAAACACCCTGTGAGGGAGGTGAGGCTGAGAGAGCCCTGAGATTACTGATGAAGAAAGTTGGTTCTTATATGCTGCTTTTCTCTACCCAAAGGAGTCTCAAAGTGGCTTCCAACCAACTTCCCTTCCTCTCCCCACAACAGATACCCTGTGAGGGAGGTGTGGCTGAGAGAGCCCTGATAGTAATGAAGAAGAAGAGTTGGTTCTTATATGCCACTTTTCTCTACCCGAAGGAGTCTCAAAGCGGCTTACAGTCGCCTTCCCATTCCTCTCCCCACCCTGTGAGGGAGGTGAGGCTGAGAGAGCCCTGAGATTACTGATGAAGAAGGTTGATTCTTATATGCGGCTTTTCTCTACCCAAAGTAGTCTCAAAGTGGCTTCCAACCAGCTTCCCTTCCTCTCCCCACAACAGACACCTTGTGAGGGAGGTGGGGCTGAGAAAAGCAGCTTTGAGACTCCCTTGGGCTGTGCTCTCAAGGCACAAACAACACAAGGTGCAGGGGTGGCCAAACTGTGGCTCTCCAGGTGGCCACGGACTACAATTCCCATGAGCCCCTGCCAGCAGCATGCAGCCTCCTGATAAACTGGATCAAGGTTTGTTTGGGGGACATTAAGGCCACTTCATTCGCAGCTCGGTGACTCTGGCAACCCGCGTCTGAGCAAAAAGGTAATAGCAACAGATGCACAGCTCTGTGCTCACTCAATACCGCTCAATAGCTGTTGCTACAAAGGAGACGGCAGGACACTTTCGCGTGGATTGTGTGTTGTAATTGAAGCTTCCGCTGTCAAAATAGATGAGCAATGTGTATTCTGTGATGCATTAGCCCGGCTTTGTTTGCTGCTACTCAAAAGAATTCAATAATTGATAATGAGCCTTCCAGTCATTAGTATAAATTAGCCAGGTTCAAGTGTATTAGCCATCCGAAACTGTAATTTCTCTCTTAACTGGAAAAACATTATTTAGTGATGTTTTGGGAAGACTTCCTTCCTCGTAGTCCATTCGTGTTACCGCAGATAAGGATTTGGGCTGAGGTATTGCTCTAAAGGAGTAAATCTGTCTGTCGGTCTGTTTATTTACTTTGAATTTATTTATTTACTAGGCGCCAAGCCTGTTGCATCCTGGAATACAATGGGCGCTAGATTGGGGGAGGGGGTGGAAGAACTCTGTGGAAGTCCCCCCCCCAGGACCTGGAAAGGCTGCAGGCAGCTGTTGGGGAACTCACTGGCAGGGGCAGCTCTCACAGGGCAGGGATCTGCAGCCTCTGAGCCTCGGACGGAAGTGGAAGGAGGAGGGGGTGGTCAGGAGTGGAGGACGGAAGGCATTTGGCTGGCTGCTGGACAGACAGGCAAGCCGGTTGGAGGAGGAGACACTTAGGGGCGGGACAGCTGCCTTGAGTGGGTGTTAAGCATTGAGTGGCACTTAAGCCATGAGACATGCTCTTTCAATAAGATTGTGGGGAAAGTACCCTTCATCCAAGAATTCACCCAAAAGCTATGATTATTGTGAGTGTCCTCTGTCCATGGACAGGAGCCCTCCTGCAGCTATCTAGTAGGGAAAATGAGGGCAGGGTTGGAAAGAGAAGCCGTCAAGCTCCCAGCAGAGAGCACAGAAGCTCTTTGTTATGTGAATAGCTTGTTCCTTCATGCTCTGCCAGTAAGTTATACCTAGACCCGTAAAGCTGGATAGACTGAAATTAATTTGGGACAGGAAGGCCATCCCAAAGGAGCTGGGGGAGGGGGGGAGAGAAAAAGGAAGAAGGGGCTGTTTTGTTTTGGGCACTCATGAGATTGGCAGTCTGGATGGGCCAAGGGTTCCTGGAAGCGGAACTTCTCCTAATCTGAGATGACGTCTGCTAGTTGCTGCATCAATGAAGGGAAACCTGGGAGTGCCTTGAATTTCCTGTTCTTCCACTTCCAGGTCACAACTGGAATAAGGTTTTTAGTTTTGCATGAGAGAGGCACAGGCAGATTGGCGCAGTGCCCAGGAGTGCCTTCTGTCTTCCACTCAGCTGACCTGGCTTCTGAATTCATGCTTCCGCAAACCTACTGGTTTGACTACTGTAATGTGCTCTTCGTGGGACTGCCCTTGAAAGCGACCCACACACTGCAACCGTTTCAGAATGTAGCAGTCTAATAATGCCAGGGGCTAGCCACCCGGAACACATCTTGCCCAGTTTGGTTGCTGGCTTGTTTCTGAGTTCCATCCATGTTGCTGTATAATCTGTGGAGTCTAGAGTTGCAATCTCTGGGTTGGGAAATGTCTGGAAATGTTGAGGGTGGAGCTTGGGGAGACAAGAAAGCTCAGCAGGGCATCATGCCATAGAGTTCACCTGCCAAAGCTGCCATCACTGACAGTCTTCAAGCAAAGGTTGGATACACACTTTTCTTGGATGCTTTAGGATGCTTAGGGCTGATCCTGCGTCGAGCAGGGGGTTGGACTAGATGGCCTGTATGGCCCCTTCCAACTCTGTGATTCTAAGATTCTATGATTTTCACCATTTCATGCAGATCTCATTGTGATGGAAGTGGCATGTGATGTTTCTGGAGGGCTGAGCACCCTCTTAATTTTGGCAGCTGAACCAACCTTTATGGTATGGAGACGATGTGTGCTGATGTGGAGAAGTCAATCGTTTTACAAAATGAAATAGCACACTTTTGTACTTTTGCTGCCAATTTGTCAGGATTAAACGTGAAACTCACCGACCCTGTCAGACGTTTACATTGCCCGAAAATTACGCTGATTTTCTGTTGTCGTGTGCAGTTTTGCACCAAAATATATGCTTGGGCGAGGGGGAGGGGGGGGAGAAATAATTTTAAAGGCCCATAAACTTCCTTGTTCTAACAGCCAAGTCCACCTTTCACTCAGTATGGACTGAATTTCTGGCATTGCTTTAGATATATCGGCCTGTCAGGGCCTGTGTTCCTTTGGTAAACATCACGTCTTTGGCGATTTCACCCTCACCCAGCAAAGAATCCCGACTGACATTAATCAAAATGTCGAGTGATGGAATAGCGGAAGATTCCTGGACTTTAAATAAAATCCAGGAGGCATATATGGGGTATACGGGATAGACACAATGGGGACAAAGCATGGGGATGCATCTTCTTCATGGGGTACACACGCACAACCTGTCAATACAGTCCTGAGTGCCATTATACCACTGTAAGGCCACTGACTTTGGTGGGCTTAGAACGATGCAACTCTCCTTAGGACTGCACTGTTAATCTTCCTTTGGGAAGCAACCTGAGTAGGAAGGTGATCTGATTCAACAACACCCTCACCATGCAGTGGCTGGCTCAATTGTATGTTTTGGCACAGAACCTAATATGCAAAAGGCCATCCCAAAGGCAGGGCAAAGGAGAGAGATAGAAGCTGGGGTGTTTTAATACCCCACTTTTCCCCTATGCGGAGGAGCCTCAAGGGCTTACAAACACCTTTCCCTTCCTCACTCCATTACTGACACCCAGTGAGGTAGGTAGGGCTGAGAAAGCTGTATGAGAGCAGTTCTAAGAGAGCTGTGACTAGCCCAAGGTCACCCAGCTGGCTGCATGTGGAGGAGTGGGGAATCAAACCCGGTTGTCCAGGTTAGAGGCTGTTGCTCTGAACCACTGCACTAGGCTGTCTGAAAGAACACTCTGACCCTATGGAGCTACAAACAGGAGTTTGTTTTGGAGAGTAGCCATGTTGGTCCACAGTAGAACATCTAGCTTTGAGTCCAGTTGCTTCTATGCAGACCAACAAGATTTTTTTCGGTTGAAACATTTGAGAGTCAACAATCCCTTTGTCAGGGGAACGGGGGGCATCTGAAGACTAGGTTTGATGTCTTTGCAGCATCTTGAATAGACCAGATTGCTCCCAGACTCATCATGGTTGGCCATGCTGGGTACTTGGGTGATGGACCTCCAAGGAAGACCTTGGTTGCTAAACAGGTGGAGACAAAGGTAAACCACCTCTGTACATCTCTTGCCTTGAAAAAAAAAGCCACGAGTTGGCTGTGACTCAGTGACAATTAATTAATTTTGATGCCTTTGTACCATTCATCACTCTGATAAAGCAACCTCCATAGAAGTCAAGATATGCTACTGCGTAGGGGTTGGTTTACTTTTCAGCTCCATTTATCCTAGTTAGCAAGGGATGGAGTGAAGGATGCATACCCTCTAGCTCTGCAGCCATTAGGGATAAACTTAGCAGCAGAGAAGAGCATCTACTACTGGCCACCCACTAAAACTGTGATGATGATGGTGGTGATGATGATAGCCATTCAGTTGTATAAGACTCTTGGCGATCCTATGGCATAGCTGTCACCACGTCTTTCACTCTTGCACCACTTCTTTTAGTTGTATGATGCTCTGGCCAGTGTTCACGTTGATTGTGTCTTAACCATCGTGTTCTTTGTCAGCCTGGTTTCCTTGTACCTCTGATCAGTCCTAGCATAATTGCTTTCTCCATTGAGTTGGATTGCATGATATGGCCAAAGTAAGGGAGTCCGAGTTTCGTGATTTTGCCTTCCGGTAGTATATGTGCTCTAATATTCCCTTGTTTGTGACTTTTGCTTTTTTTTGAAGCCTTCTCCAAAACCAGAGTTCAGACAAATTGATTCTCCTTTTGTCTGTAGGCTTTCTACAACTAGGAATTATTGGCCTTTTGTCTGTTTAACATAGGAAAAGGTAAAGGTATCCCCTGTGCAAGCACCGGGTCATGTCTGACCCTTGGGGTGACGCCCTCCAGCGTTTTCATGGCAGACTCAATATGGGGTGGTTTGCCAGTGCCTTCCCCAGTCATTACCGTTTACCCCCCAGCAAGCTGGGTACTCATTTTACCGACCTTGGAAGGATGGAAGGCTGAGTCAACCTTGAGCCGGCTGCTGGGATCGAACTCCCAGTCTCATGGACAGAGCTTCAGACTGCAGTCTGCTGCCTTACCACTCTGTGCCACAAGAGGCTCTTCTGTTTAGCATAACTGATTTTTAAAATATGTGTTTTGTTTTTAATTGCTCGGTTAAAATCATACTAAAACCACCTATTTTTCAGTTTTAAAACTACTGTGGGGTTAATCGGTGTTACATCTGAGGACGTTTGGGTAGGGAGACCAGAACCTTTGTGGTGTTATTTTCATGGTGTTCAAATGTTCAAAGCCAGCATGAATTTGCAGGGTAGATATGTATATAAAGTGCAATTCCTGATCTCTACCCAATATGGTTGGTTGAGCTGATCCAGGTTTCTAGTACAGAAGTGTATCATTACCATGCAACCCTGTGTAGTGTTCTGCCAGCCAAAACTCACAGACAGCAACTGCCCAAGTCTGGATTCGTCTGCACCGGATGAAGCTGAAACAAATCAACTCCTTCAGTCTGTTAGCCAAATTTTTGCTGTAGAGAAAAATGCCCACTCAAATCTGTGTGCTTTGCCAGTTTCACTTTTCTTTGTTAATTGGCACTCCGTTTATTTTTTTTTTGTCACCCATTAATTTCAGTCTTTTAAAGTAGAATTACATAATGTGAGTTAAGCAAATTTGACAACATGCAAACTTTTTGGGAAGCAGTATAATTGTTCCGGAAGTAACAGCAAAGGCAAGGTGGAGATGAAAAAACCCAATTTGCTCATTTTTCAGCACGGACTTGTGTGGCTGAGAGCTAGCAGAGCTAGAAGATCTTTGAGATAAGCAATCCCTAGTTAAAACTTGCCTTTATCAGGAACTTGCGAAGTAGGGTTGCCAGCAGGATGAGGGAGTCATTTCTGGGAGCAAAGCAACATGCTAATGTTCCCCAGAAGGGACACTAGGAAGTGGCAGTCTGGTTTTGGGGCAAAACTCAATGGCAGAATTTGCTTCTAACAATAGAATTTGTGTCTAACAATTGGCAGGGGCTCACGGGAGTTGTAGTCCATGGACATCTGGAGAGCCACACTTGGGCACCCTTGAGAATAAATAAATAGCCTCTCGGTAGATTGCCACAGTGAGAATGTTTGCTGGCGTTTGCTGGCAGGGGCTCATGGGAATTGTAGTCCGTGAGCATCTGGAGGACCACAGGTTGACTACCCCTGTCTGAAAGAACGGAAACAGCGCTGGGCTTCCACCAGGATGTGTGTCTGGGTGTGCGTCTTTTACGCGGAAGTCCCAGAAAGGTTTAAAGGGACTGGGAACTTTGAAAATAAATATCTCGGTGGCATTCACGAGGGGTGTGAAATTGACAGCGGATAAAAGGGAAGCCAGTCGAGAGCAAGCGTGGTCCTTTGTCACGGTCATAAAAGTTAAAACGGAGTGAAAGCCTTAACGTGTGCCATAAACCAGTGCTGAGCCTTGAAGATTGCACAGTGCGCCTCTGTGCCTGGAATGTGTTTGTGGAGCAAAAAAAAAGGGCCTTTAAGCATTTGATGGCCAAGTCAGCGGGTCCCCCCCCCCCAAAGGCTGCAGAGGAATTACCAGCCCCAGCCATAAATTTCCCCCACCAAAGCAAAGTTATTTCTGCCTCTCCTGATGGCCCCTAATCACTAAAAAGCAAATGACAGGAGAGTTAAAGCTTGCCTCCATGAATTGAATAATGTTAAATCTCTTTGAAAGGTATGTTGTTACTTGGAGCCTCCCTTCTTTGGTAGTTTTGTGTGTGCCGGGAGACTTCCGAGTGTGACCTCGGGGCACTTAGGTATGTTTTCCTCTTATTTATTTTTGTTTGTTTGTTTGTTAGATTTTCAGACAGCCCTCCCAGCAAGCCGACTCAGAGCAGTGTACAAGATTTATATAAAATGCAACAATTGAAACAATAACATTCAAGTTTAAAATTATAATTTAAAGAAATAGCAACAGGTTCAAACTAGGGTTGTGCGAGCTGGACGTTGAAGCGGCCGTTCCCGCCCACGGCAGCCAGAGCTGCGCCATGGGGGGCTCTGCGCCTGCGTGTGTGCATCGCCCAGTGTGCTGGCGCCTGCATCTCCCCCCAACCACAGTGCGGTGCTGGCTGCTATAGGTGGCAATGGCCGCTTCAGCTGGCTGCTACAGGCGGAAACCCCAAACCCAAAATAGCCCAATTTTGTCAAGAACTGCTCCAGCAAATAAAATACCAAACTGGATATTGATGCTATAGTGAGCACATCTAAAATTTAAAATCTTAATATCAGATAATTTGCAAGCATTCCTGGTGGATGACGGTGCCCTAAGCTCCACGTGAAACCAGATGCATTTGGGCCCTTGCAGCTTCACCAGTGGTCAAAAATGCATTAAATATACAGAACACGCTTTCAGAGAGTATTCTATATTTTTCACAGCCAGGTGTTGTTCTCCCCTACGCTGTGCGGTTAGACAAATAATTTTTTTTTAATATAAAAAAACAGGCCGTGGGTTCCTCCTCCTTTTCATGCCCGTACTCACACACCTTTGATCTGGAATGGAATTTCCAGTAGCTCTGGATGTGTGCAACCCCAACCAGTAGATAGAGTCAAATAGCCTATTCAGCGCTGTGAACTGATCTCTGTTGCTTGGAGATAAGTTCTCATTCCGTGTGATCTTTGAAATAGTCAGCATTTCACCCCCCAACAAACTGCTCACCTCCTAAGCCTTCACACAGTGAATGCTCTTTCCTTATAGTGTTCTAATACAGTGGTCCCCAACCTTTTTATCACTGGGGACCGATCAACACTTGACAATTTTACTGAGACCTGGGGGGGGGGAGTAGTCTTCGCCAAGGGACGTTGCCGCTGCCTGATCCCCTGCTCTGCTTGCTTTCCCGCCAGCGCCCCTGACTTCCTGCCGCCCTCTAGGGGACGCTGCCAGCAGCAGCTGTGCAGTGCCACGCCGAAAGGGAGCCCCAGCCATGGCAGCCACCGGGGAGCACCAAAGGTGAGCCAGCGGCAGAGTGGCAGGGCAGCCCCCAAGGCAGCAGCCGGGAAGGAGGACGAGGAAGAGCCTCGGCCCGGTTCCGACTGATCTACGGACTGGGACCGATCCCCGAACCGGGGTTGGGGACCACTGTTCTAATATACGAGGGAGTGGAAAGAAAGAAAAAGAATAAAGAAAATCAACTCTCTTTTCAAAGAGGAACAACTCATAGAGTGGGGCATTAGAGGACGGCAATTGAGAGGGAATCAAAGCCATGATCGATGGACCTTATGAGGTCATTTCGAAAGAGACCCTGCCTCCTAGATGGTTCTACCATGGAAAATAGGACATGGAATGTTCTGGGGCCCCTAGTTCTGTGTGATCTCCAGGCCCCACCTGGAGGTTGGCAACACTACATAATTGGCATGCATGGATTGGGCTGCATATATTTTTGTCTGGTGTTTGATTGTTTTAGATAGCACTCGTTGAATCATTCCGTATTCTATATGCGTAGTGGCGGCTCTGCAGAGGTCCATGGACTACAATTACCATAAACCCCAGGGCTTATGGTAATTGTAGTCCACGGACCTCTGGAGAGCCACCATTTGACCACCCCAGACGCATGGCATAGCGACTTTGGGTTTCAGCGTGTTGTAAATTGTCTCAAAATGAGGCCATGGTCCAAACAGCATTTATTCCAGCATGAATTTTCGTGAACCGAAGCTCTCTTCCTCAAATGACATGTGGGGGGGGGGACCCAGAAAAAAAACAAGGACTGTGTAGAAACATTTTGAATAAATGAATAAATTTTCCCAGGGCGGGTGAAACTTGTGCAATGCAGCTTGCTGATGCTTCAAGTTCAGCCGGGCAGGCCATAAACTTCGCAGACGTTCCTTCGGCACGTTCCACCGCCTGAGACCAAGCAAAACGTTGCGCCTAAGGCATTGTCAGTCCGATGGCAGTAACAAAACCAAACCCAGCGATTGCCATCGCCAGCAAGCGAGAGCAGCATGCAGCATGCTCGGGGTGTCTGGCACAAAGAGCGCATGTTGTGCCAAGAACAGGGTGTTAAGGAAAGGGTCAGTCGGCATGACCCACCCAGAACATTCCAAGGAGCTGGTGAAACCGTTCTTTCGGTTCACGCTCGGCTGAAGCTGTTGCTGGGGAAGGCTGAACAAATCGCAGGAGTGTAAATCTCACTGGGAATGTGCTTGGCCTTTACATTCGACCCGTCACGTCAACAAGAATCAAGAGTGCTCTCAGGGGAGGGGAGGGGAAGAGGGGAGTCCCCAATCCTTTTATATAAATCTGTATTGATTGTTTCAAACCCTGCGGTTACCTGTCCTGAGCCATCTAGGGAAGGTTGGGTTATAAAAATAATATACCTAATATACATATACATATTACCTAATAAATGTTTTTTTTTTAATTAATATATACAAAATTAACTCCCACCCATTCAGGAAACCCACCAGGGCTGTCAAGAAACCCCAGGGTTTCACAACCCCCTGGTTGAGAACGCCTGATGTAGATGGTCAGGTAGACCTGGGAAACCTGTATCCTGTATTCACTGAGTGGCCCTGGGAGTTCTCTGGCTCGTCTTCGATGTCCCCTTGTGCGTCATCACAGACAGAGCCATAAAGGTAGAGTGATCCATCGCCATGGGAGCAGATCACAGTATAAGGCTACAGGCTGCCCGAGTTTGAATCCAAAAATGTCCTTCTGGACATGGAGGATAACTTCTGCTTAAAGGTAGGTATCCCCTGTGCAAGCACCGGGTCATGTCTGACCCTTGGGGAGACGCCCTCTAGCGTTTTCATGTCAGACTCAATACAGGGTGGTTTGCCAGTGCCTTCCCCAGTCATTACCGCTTACCCCCCAGCAAGATGGGTCCTCATTTGACTGACCTCAGAAGGATGGAAGGCTGAGTCAACCTTGAGCCGGCTGCTGTGATTGAGCTCCCAGCCTCATGGACAGAGCTTCAGACAGCATGTCGGCTGCCTTGCCACTCTGTGCCACAAGAGGCTCTTGAACTTCTGTGTACATGAGGCCTATTATGCATCTTCGGCTAGATGTGAAATGAAATCTAAAGGTGTGCTGTTAGTTGCCCAGGCAGTTGTGCAGCAATTCGTACATCTTCTTGCACAAGGGGAAACTCAAGAACCTTCTGTAGTAGTTGTCTCAACCATGTGTGAACTCCTGGAGAAAGGTCTTGTGCGATTGTATGTGGTACAGCCTGGCTGTTGTTGTTTTTGTCGTTCTTCAGGTCTGACTCCAAATGTGCTGCAGAAACATTCTTAGATAGCAATGATTTCATTAAAGGGTTATATTTTAGCATCATTTTTAAGGACTGCTTTTTGCCTGAGTATTGTTTGAGGCTTCTGCTAAAGGTTTTAATAGCATTTATGGTTTTGTGAGGTTTTTATTTTTGAAAAAGAGCTGGTTTTTGTATGCCTTTCTTTTACTACCCGCAGTAACCTTGGCCATGACTCTTTGAATAGGCAGTAAAGATATTTTCTAAATAAATAATGAATAAATAGATAATTCCAAATACATGATGGAACAGAGGCAGCAGACAGCAGCAGACCAGTGACAAATGACCGAGTGACGCAGCAAATAGCAGCAGACCGGTGACAAATGGTCAGAGGATAGTGAGTGAGCCAAGCTTCATGCTGTGGGGAAAGGAGTAAAATTAAACAGCACCTCTGGTCATTGCAGAGAACCAGTGCGATGTACTGGTTAGGATGTCATGGACCAGCCAGCTCCAGCAGAACAAAGAGAAGAGGAAGAGGCAGTCAGCAGATCTGACCCAGAGCCAGTGACAGAGACACTGTAGGAAGAGTCAGATATAAATCTACAGCTTTCCAAGGCAATGGCCCCTCGACACCCCTTCCCCCAGCCCTGAGTTGGCAACCAAGAGTCATCTGCTGGTCACGTTATCTCCCCTGTCACCGGACTCTCAGGAACAGGATAGGAGGAAGATAAGGAGGGAACTGCAAGACAGAAGGTGCAGCACTCCACTGGCAGCACAGCACCAACTCCGCATCAGAGATGAAGAGGAGTGTTTGAAGGAGCAGGGCTGAGGCGACCGGCAGGGACCTGATCTGATGTATACGAACAGTAAACTAGGGAGTGGCTCTGTGGAAGTAACCTGTCCATTTGCCGCTGACCTTGCAGCCTGTGCTTTGGACTGATTTCCCTGCATCTGACCCTGGCCTGTATCTTAGCCTCCCTGATTTTGGATTTTCCTTTGGACTTTATTTTATTTTATTTATTTTTGTTTTGTCTTTATGCCGCTGCTCTTCCTGCGGTTTACACAAGATAAAAACAGTAACAAATACAATAAAGCCCCCACAAAACCCCCCTTACGAAAATAGACAAAATAGACAAAATAGATGGCAACCTCTTACTCAGCCTTCTCTAGTATCCATCCCCCCCCCCCAATCCCCTGTTCAGCCAGAATGCCAAGCCTTCCTACCACTGGGAGTGGGGAGTCAGACTTGAAGCTGTGAGTTACATCTGCCTGATATCGGACCTTTGGAACTGTTTTCTGAGAAGCCCTGACACTGAGAAACTACCTCTGCTTTTCTCCTGTGTGTCCGCAACCTAAACAGTCTCCTCCATTTTATCTTGACAACATCCTTGTGAGGTGGGTTAGGCCAAGAGTGTCTGGCTCGCCCACCCAGCAAGCTTCCACGGCAGAGTGGGGGGCTTGAGCCGGATTCTAGCCCAGTGTGCTGACCGCTGTACCCCACTGGCTCCAGGAGTGGGTGATACCCTCCGTGTGTGATTGGTTTCCGCATGGTGGCAGCTGCAGAGCGGATCCTGCCCGTAGGACTCACTCTCTGACATGGGGAAGAGCCCTCTGTGCTAAAGGGCTCTGGTAAAGGGAGCGGCATTCCTGTTGCAAAACCAGATGTTCAGAGGACAGGAGCACTGATTGCCAAAGAGCATAACATGATCTTGGGCAGAAAAACAAGCCCCCAAAGAGGTCAGGACGCTCCCTTCTTCGCCTTTGCGTTTGCAAAACTGCCAGAAGGTTGCCTTTGTCATAATCCACAAAACAGAGCGTTCCCCCCCCCCACACACACACACAAGTAGCATTGATGAGAGCGGTGAGTCATTGGTTCCTTTAATTAATTGTGTGTAGTTTACTAGAATACATTTTGGATTCGTCCATTTTCAGTTGCTCCTCACACATGAGCCAGCGGTGCTTCTGAGGGCAGCTGCTATAACCTCTGACTAATTGGCTTTACCGAAGGCTACCTGCTGGGAGCATCTGCCAGGACTTTCTCCCCCCCCCCCCGAAATCCTTCATCTCTCAAGTTACAAGGACTTTGTTTTGTGGGTTAATATTCCCCCCACCCCACCCCGAAAACTGCTCGGGTTCAGTTTGCTTTGAAAAGAGAGAAGGAAAAAAGCAGCTAACCTTTTTTCAAATCTAACATTTTTAAAAAGGGAGGCTACCGAGGTATGCGTGGACCTGCATTTTCGCGTGATCCAAGCGCTTGGGATGCCACAGGTAAGGATGCCAATCTCCAGGTGGGGCCTGGAAAGCTCCCAGATTTGCCACTGATCTCCACACTACTAAAATCGGCTTCCCCTGGAAAACGTGAAATAAAATATAGCGGAACGGTGTCAGAGAAGGCCATCCATGAAAGGAACAAACACCCTCAAATACTAGAACTGCTCTATTGATCACAGACAATTAATAACAGCATATCATTTTTAATGCACTAAGCACCTCACAGATTACATACATGGGCTCTCTGATTACATCCTCAGGTCCCCAAAGATTATTAAAGAGCACGGTGCATCAAACAAGCACTCTGCCCTTTAATAATCTTTTGGGACTGGAAGGATTTGGTGCATTAGGAAAAAATGATATATTGTTCTTAATTGTTTGTGGAGAAAGTGGCAGCTTTGGTGGGTGGGCCCTATAGCTGGGGTGGCCAAATGGTGGCTCTCCAGATGTCCATGGACTACAATTCCCATGAGCCCCTGCCCATACGGGCAGGGGCTCATGGGAATTGTAAACCATGGCCATCTGGAGAGTCACGGTTTGGCCACCCCCACTCTATAGCATCCTATCCCTGCTGAGCTCCCTTCCCTCCTCAGACCCCACCGTGCTCAAGCTCCACCCCCAAATCTCCACCCCCAAATCTCACAGCCCTGAGCTAAGCACAGGTGGTTGTCCCATGCCGCGTTCGTCTTTATCATCCTCTCTCTCTTCAAAGCGTTGGACATCAGTCTGAGGAATTGTCTTGCAAGAGAGCACATATAATCCTGCTTCCAAAGTAATTCGCCTTTCAGGGTTCCCGCTCTTACGGTTGCACTTTTAATGAGCTGTAGTTAAAAGCACAGTGATCAACACTAGAACACCGGGGTTCCTTCAGAAGCTGCATTTTATGCTGAGCAACTCGGCTTCCAAGTTCCTAGTCCTTATGGCTGCCCTTTTTATCTATGGCTAATGAAGAGGCAAGCCCATAGAGGACCTAAAGCTGAGTTAGTAAAAAAAAAAAAAAAAAACTGGATTTTGTATTTCATTCTTTCCCCTTTTCTTACTGCTGATGGCATCAATTAGTTTTCTTTATATCCAATTCAAAAGGCTCTCACAACGGATGTGCACCATGAGCTGGAGAGCTTGCACCTGCTACCTGGTGTAGAACACACTAAAGTTGAGGGCTTTGTGCCTTTGGTATTCTGCAGACGCAGAAAAAGCAGACTGCAAAGGCAACAGGAATACCTGCATAACTGTGCATGGTGAAGGAAGGATGTGCCAAACTCTTTCAGAGAGAATGACAATAACCCACAACTCAGCTTGGCCATAGGACAGGGCTGGTCTGACTGTGGCTCTCCAGATTTGACTACCCCTGGCGTATAGCATCATTTCCTCCCATTTGTGGCATCCTCACAGCGACAACCCTGTAAGATAGATTCAGCCCAAAGGGAAAGGGTAACTGGTCCAAGGTCACCCAGCAAGCTGCCATGGCAAAGCAGGGATCCGAACCTCCCAGAACCTGGTCTGACATTCTAACCACTACGCTGTACTACCCTGAAGACCATCCTCTGGTCCAGCAGGCAGAGCAAGCCGCAGAGTCCTGGGCCCTTTCCCTCCTGCTTTCCCCATCATATTATTGAGCCGTTCGGGGCAGCCTTTGACCTCGCGTAACACAGATGCGGCTTATTGGCAGATTGCTTTCTCAGAACAATGTGCAATAAAAGAAAATTACATGCAACAATCTCTGGATTTATGCACAGGAGGCAAGGTTTTGGCAACTTTGTTTACCAGCGGCATGACCTCAATCTAGGAAGCTTAAAGTGGCACCTCCCCCACCCTCCTCTCATTCCACAGCTCAGAGAAAACCAGAAATCAGGCAGTACCTTAACCTTAACGTGACCCTCAGGAAATTACGGGAGCCGGGAACCATCTTTGCCCCTGCCCTGCCTTGGCAAAAATCCACCCTTCACTTGCAACAGTAACTCTCCGAACTCGGTCCTCCCTGGCTGGGATCCAAGGACCTTCTGCTGCGTACTTTATTTGTAAGTGAACTTTGGATTGATATAAAGCACCTGTACCCAGGGGGCGGAGACACTTCTTGGAGAGAAGGGAAGTACCACCTTTAACTGGCTCCTCTGAATTGGCAGCCGTCCCGCTGTTGGTTGTCCTCTGCCTGGCTTGTGCTGATATTTATTAATTAAATTTATATCCCACCTCTGATACATCTCAGGGCAGTGACAGCATTATTAAAATACAATACAAAATAGCAATAAGACAGTATAAATATCATTAAAGCAGTATACATCCACTAACAGAGGTAAGACCAACAAGATTTTCCAACCCTATGTGTCTCAGAACGTAAGTCCACCCAAATTAACCCATGGAGCTGTTGGTGATGATGCTGCAATGGGCAGTTGTCGGGTGGGCGGTATTTAGCAGGTGGCTCGTTGAAATCTGCGGTGTTATAGCATGCAGTTGTTTGCGCTGGCCTCAAGCAAAAGATTGGCGGAAGAGCTCTGATTTGCAGGCCCAGAGGAACTGCTGGAGTTCTGGCAGGGCCCTGATCTCACTTGGGAGCTCATTCCACCAAGTCAGGGCCAAGGCTGAAATAGCCCTCATCAAGGACAGACACACTTCTTTGGAGCCAGGGATCACTAGCCTGTTGCCATTGGCTGAGCGTAAAGCCCTTTGGAAAGTGTACTCGGATAGGTGGTCCCTAAGATACGCTGGACCAAGACTGCAGATGGCCTTAAAGGTTAATAAGGTAAAGGTATCTCCTGTGCAAGCACCAGGTCATGTCTGACCCTTGGGGTGACGCCCTCTAGCATTTTCATGACTCAATATGGGGTGGTTTGCCAGTGCCTTCCCCAGTCATTACTGTTTACCCCCCAGCAAGCTGGGTACTCATTTCACCGACCTCGGAGGGATGGAAGGCTGAGTCAACCTTGAGCCGGCTGCTGGGATCGAACTCCCAGCCACATGGGCAGAGCTTTCGGACTGCATGTCTGCTGCCTTACCACTCTGCACCACATCTAAAGGTTAATACCAGCACCTTCAACTGATCTGGAATTCAACCAGAAGCCAATGCAGCTGCCAAAGAATCAGTGTCACATGGGTCTTCCATGGTGTTTGAGTGAGGACCCGTGCAGCTACATTCCAAGCCAGTAGCAGTTTCTGGAACTTGCCTCTCTTGACCTTTGTCAGAGTGAAGCATTGAGATGCAACAGGTAGAACATTCAAGATGCTGGCATCCTGGGAGGACTCCCTTGTTCCTCGCTTAGCAGAAGGGATCCTAAGATGGCATTGAAAATGGCCAGTGTGTGTATATATATATACCATTTCTAATGCCATCTTAGGATCCCTTCTGATATATCTCTGTCTATATATATCTTGGATCTGCTACACTAACTGCTCCTCCCCCAACCACCCCTGGGGTGTTTAAAAGTCAGAATACCGGAATATTCATTTGGCATTTTCCGACAGATCATCCTTCCAGGGAAGGTGGTGTAGTCCACACTTCATCAGGACTGGGAGTTTTGTTACAGTGGAGTTGGCACCTCGTTAAAGAAGGCAAATGTGTCTGGGAGAAACATTGCATCATGCCCACATCCCCTTTGAAACGGCTAGGGCGCTTACTCGTGAATAGGCCCATTCAGGGATGGGAATTCCAGCTTGCTTTAACAGTCAGACGCCTTCTTCCAAGGCAGGGATGTCCAAACTATGACTCTCCATGTCCGTGGTCCACAATTACCGTGGGCCAGCATGCTCATGGTAATTGTGATCTGAGGAGCCACAGTTTGGACACCTCTACTCAATGTGATGTAGCTGAAATAAACATGCTGGCAGGGGCTCATGGTAATTGTAGTCCATATTCTTTAATTTATTATATATTTTTATACCGCCCTCCCCGAAGGCTCAGGACATCTGGGGAGCCACAATTGCCCCCCCACTCTAAGGTGATGTAGCAGGGAATAATCATGTTGGCAGGGGCACATGGTAATTGTAGTCCATATTTTTTATTTATTATATTTATATACCGCCCTCCCCGGAGGCTCAGGACATCTGGGGAACAACAATTTGCCCCCCCCCCCCGCTCTAAGGTGATGTAGCAGGGAATAAGCATTTTGGCAGAGGCTCATGGGAATTGTAGTCAAGGGATATCTGGGTCCCGTCCAACTCCGTGACTCTACTGTCCATGATGCACAAAGGGTCTGTTTCAGCATAAAGCAGCTTCACATGTCCATGTGGCTGCTGAGGGCATGTGTCACACAAAAAAACCCCACCAATTTTACCTTCAGACGATAAATCTGTGTCCATTCCTAAAAGCTACTGTTAGCCAAGGTGTGGCCCAGCCATAAAACAGAGGCCTGTTAGATAGGGTGATTATAGGGTTGGTAGACCAAGCAGCCTGTTGAGGGTTCCAGACAGACTGGCAGATTTCAAGGATCACAAAAGCAGTTAATACCAGGTTGCTCTGCGATGCCAAATCGTGGCAGGCGGGGAATCTCTGAATCACCCATGCAAAGACTCCAGACTTGATTTGCGTCCAAGGAAGTGTTTCAGTGGTTTGTATCGGGTAACTCACGGGAGGGCTGGAGGGGGGGGGAAGGGAGCACCAAGGAGGAATAGAGAAGGTCTGGGAGCATTTAGTCGCAACCGTTGTATAATTTGTATAACACAGCACTGACCTTTATTTGTTTCAGCCGCAAGTGTACGTTGTAATTGCCTTGCTTTGAGGTAAATATAGAAAACTATAGACGCACTGGGAAACCAGTATGGCAATCAAATATCCAAATTGGACTTAGATACAGTCTTCTCTCTTCAGTAATTCTTTTATTCTTATTATTTCACACAAGTCCCGACGCGTTTCGCCTTCTGAAGCGCCCCAAGCTAAGTTTAGCTGTTGTGAGCATGGCCTTATACTCTATCAAGAGATTCCTTAATAAGTTGAAGTTGGCCCTTAAATATAAAAACCGTCCCTTGAAAAAGCTGTAAGGCGAAAGGCGTCAGGGCTTGTGTGAAATCATAAGAATAAAAGAATTACTGAAGAGAGAAGACTCTATATAAGTCCAATTTGGATATTTTATTGCCATATTGGTTTCCCAGTGCATCTATATTTTTCTATATTTATCTCTTCACTTGGACCCACCCTTCCCGGTTCATTATTTTTGCTTTGAGGTAAGCCTTTCTTGACCGTCTCTTTGTTTTTAACTCTCAACAGCCTCGATAGAGAGTTCTCCGTAAGCCTCTCCAGCCTTGAAAGCTGCTGTCCTGCCTGACCATACAAAAAGTGACATTTCCCTCGGCAAGAAAAGCAAAGCATCAACAACAGAGCTGCCAGGAAGAGGCGACGGACAAGAACGGGAGAAGTAGCCACGCCCCCTAACACACAAGTCCTGGTTTGCTCGCAGAATTACGTTGCAGTGCTCCTTTCTGCCAGATAGTCCTTGGTGGGCCCTTTCCGCAGCAAAAAAAACCTGCCGGTCGTCATCACTGTGCATAAATTTTCGCGGCTCCTGCAAGGGGGACTCTGCGCCCTTCCCTACAAGTTTCTTTTTCTTCTTTTTTTTGGTTCAAAGCATGGGAAATAGTGGGTTATCTTATTGTATGCAGATGGCATGATATTGGGGGAAGGGTGGGAAGTGGGAGGGAAGCATCAGCTCTGCACACTAAGTGGCGACATGCACCAATGTCTTTACACACTGATAGGAAAGGAAACGCATCCTATACGTGCAACCCGGCCAAAAGGTGTCCTCAGCTTACTAGGACAGCTTTGCGTGTGGTCTCTGCACAGGCGTGCACACGGGTACGATAGTAGTTGCAGAGAAGTCTTTGAGAGGGCAATCCAGGCTGTTTCAGGGCTCTCTCTGGGATTGTAATCATAAGTGTAGCTAACAACATGTGTATCTTCACCAGCGTGTGCAAGGTTGGTTTGCTCACCTGCCTGGAAACTATTTTGGATACTTGATTGACATTGGTATTCAGATGGGAGCATGGAAGCATCCTTGTTGGACTAGCCCTTTACACTGCAAGGAGGGGCATACTTCCGTTGTATTGCTGCATGTTTTAAAATAGAGGGAAAAGAACATTATGAAGACAACGTTCCTTCTTTTGTTGTGGGAAGCCGGTTACTTTTGCCATGAAGAAAACTCTTTGAGAAAAGTATTGCTGGTTTTGAAGGGTCTTCACTGCATTTGACACAGCTCTCTCTTTCCTGGGGCTAGCTGGGAGCGAGGCCTGTTCTACAAGTTTGCCACGAAAGCTAACTTTGCAAAGTGCTGATTGGCTAGTGTCAGGGATGACATTGATACACCTCCTCTCCATCTCCATGACAGTCTTACAATTATTTTTAATTGCTTGAGAAGCTTTGGATATTTTTATCTTGTTTCGAGAGAGAGAGAGAGAGAGAGAGAGAGAGAGGGACGGTGAGGGATAATTATATAGATCTGTACGCGCTACTTTAAAAATCAATTGGAGGCTGAAACCACCCCTGAAGCCAGGCTGGTGGCTGATCTAGTGTCTGGCTTGCTGCTGATATTCGTTCCTGAGATAAATTTCCAAGTTGGGATCACACCACAGGTGAGGAGTCTACTGTGGCCAAGGTTTAAAGGTTACACCTGTCTTCAGTTTTAGAAGCTATTTGTTTCCATGTTTTTGAGAAAGAAGAGTTATTTGGGGGGGGGGGCGAGGAAATAATGTTCTTCCTTTTCCCACCCATTCCTCTTTCTCCTTTTGGGGGGGAGTTCTGATGGGTATAAAATAATTTTATGGGCGACATCGCTGCAGCTTCAGGAGTCATTTCTGCCATTGCACTGAACCGTGAAGAGTTGCCAAGTCCATGTCTTTGGAGGATTGACTCTTCCAACAAATCAGTGGGTGCCCAGATGTCACTGAGAAGCTCCACTGATGGCCAGTTTCTGCCATCGGCCCCTGGTTGCCCACTCCTTCAGGGCATGTACAAATTGCCCCCGAATTCTGTCCATTTGACCTCGCATTGTTAGGTCTGCCAAATGCCAAGACTTCCCAAGGATCCTTGGGAGCCCATGAATCTTCAGTAGGCTGTTGGGGGCCTTCAGAACATTCAGGAGGGACATCACTTGGGTTTCGTGAATCTGTTGTGTCTCAGACCACTCCGGAGCACACATTTCTGCACAGAAATTTCTTTGCCTTGCTCTCCCAGGCAATTGTCCTGGCAGGAATTGAGGTCAAGCAACACTGTTCCCTTCCAGTGTTAACTGTCACTGGCTTAAGACTGTTCAATCCCAAGCTTTCTTCTCTTCTGTTTGCTTTCTACATTGCCAAGATGCAGCAGGTTATGACTTAATTTTCATCCTTGACCATACCAAGAAAGTGTGCCCAATGTCTTGCTTTTAGTTCTTCTTAGAAATAGAACTCTTATGTAGCAACAAGATAACGTTGACATCCATAAGAAACCAAGTGGTTGATCCCAAACTTGGGATTATAGGGATCTACTATCAGTCCCTCTCTCTGTCCAGCGTGGTACTACTCTGCTACTGAGAAGCTTTTCCTACAGCTACCAGTATAACACGCCTTTGTACCATGCATCTTGAGCTTCTTAATGCAACAAGTAGTGCCTGGAGCAGGAATAAGAAACCAGCAGTTTCCCCATGTAGATCTTGATCCACAAATCTCTTTTTCTTCTCAAAAGTCACTTGCGATTCACGCTGCTGCTAGCATCGCCGGTCTAGTTACAGCAACACCTTACGAACCGGGCAAAGCACAAGTCATTCACTATTTGCACGTTTGCTAAACTACAAATCACTTTACTCGCGTGTTTTTCAATGTCACAGAATCATAGAATAACAGAGTTGGAAGGGATCTCTAGTCTAACCCCCTGCACTATGCAGGACGCTCACAACCGTATCGCTCATCCACTGTAAACTGCCACCCCCTTGAACCTTCACAGACTCCGCCTTTCTATCAGATGGCTCTCCAGCCTCTGTTTAACCATTTCCAAAGATGGAGAACCCACCACCTCCTGAGGAAGCCTGTTCCACTGAGAAACCGCTGTCAGGAACTTCTTCCGGTTGTTTAGACGGAATTTCTTTTGAACTAATTTCATCCCATTGGTTCTAGTCCTTCCCTCCAGAGCAAGGTAGAACAACTCTACTCCATCCTCTATATGGCAGCCTTTTAAATACTTGGAGATGGTTATCAAATCCCCTCTCAGTCGTCTCCTCTCCAGCCTAAACAGACCAAGCTCCCCCAACCTTTCCTCATACATCTTGGTCTCCTTCAAAAAAATGTGTGTTAAAAAAAACTCTGTAGCTTATCCTGTTGGAAGGAGAAATGAAAATCCATCCAAATGGCCAAGACAAACTATTTGTTGATAAAGGATATCATTTTCTTAATCCAGTTGTGAGGTGCTATGATGGCTGGCTATAGTTCTGTTCATTTTGATTGGGCTTCTTCGTTTGTGATCTTCTTTCTCAGATTTAGTGATTTCTATGGCATTTGAGAGTGAGCCTTTATGACAAACAGTAATGTGACCCAATACAGCACATATAAAATACCAGGAGTGTCATTCTGGCATTGTGGGACAACCTTCAGCAGCTGCAAGATGGGCAGTGGGAAAACCAGAGCATAGCCAGATGTTTACAGGGGGGGTGGGAGAAAGAAAGGGAATGGGATTATGCGGTTGCAAGAATAGCATCAGAGAAGTCCGTAATTCCACCAGTGTTACACATGACAAATACTCTTCTACGAGCTCATGTCTAAATCTAGTGCCTCTGATTACTACCAGTAGCGATCCTCTTGCAGCTGGGTGCCTAGGACTCATTTCTGATGCACTTCCCCTTCATTTGTATATTTGCACCAGCAGGAATGGGTTCTGCCTAAGTCTCACAGAACCGTCAAACCACTTTCAGGTGGGTCGCCAAGTGAGAACAAAACGTGAGGTTACTGTACTCCAGTGTTGTAGAATCACCCTCTCTCTCTTGGTGATCTATTTGCAGACTCGTAATGAACTCTTGGGTCTGACCTGGATAGCCCAAGCTAGCCTGATTTCATCCAATCTCTGAAGCTAAGCAGGGTCAGATGGGAGACCTCCAAGGAATGTCAGGGTCATGACATGGAGGCAGGCAATGGCAAACCACCTCTGGACACCTCTTACCTTGAAAACCCAAGAGGGTGGCCATAAATCCGCTCTGATTTGACTGGCAAAATTAAAATGAACTCTTGTCACAAGAAGTTAAAGAGTCCTGCCAGATTGGATGGAAGGTCCTCCAGGATCAGCTGGCTGTTTTCCACTGCGGCAAAAAAGATGACTGTAAAGTTTGCAAGGATGACATGAAGGCTTTAGGTTCTCTCCGGTTTCTTCCCAACATCTGAAATCCAAATACTTAACAATCCTGATTTTAGCCCTATTTCCCCAGCCCCTGAAACCCGAATTGAAGAATGATGTGACCGCAAAGGAAGACATTTCTTGTGTTCTGGTGTAGAGCACATGACTTAGAATCATAGAGTTGGAAGGTACCTCCTGGGTCATCTAGTCCAACCCCCGCGCTATGCAGGACATTCACAACCCTATCGCTCATCCACTGTAACCTGCCACCCCCTTGAACCTACAGAATCAGCCTCTCCGTCAGATGGCTATCCAGCCTCTGCTTAAAAATTTCCAAACAGAGTTGCATGGATGTGCTCCTGGGTTCAGTCCCACACAGGTAGCAAGAGAGGACCTCTCCCTGGGACCACAAGAGAGCCACCAGCAGTTACAGTAATTAGTATTATTCTATATAGACCAATGGTCTGACTCAGTATACGCTTTCATACATTCAGACGCCGACTCCAGAGGCGAAGTACAATTGAGCTGCAGATTGACCTAGCTGTGGGCCTTCCCGTTTTGTCTGTCAGTATCCAAACTTGTACAGATCAAGCAATTTCTCTCCCACATTACACCATCTTCCAGTATTTCAGCATTGTCGCTGTACCCTACCTCACCTGCCCCTTAATTTCCACAGGACCAAATCCCTTTCGCCTTTCTTCACAACATGTGTTGCTGGTCTTGCTCTCTCCTCTGAATTCTTTCCATTTTGTCGAGGTTAATAACCAAGCCTAGCTCTCCAGACATGACTTCATTTTCAGACCTGAGGAACTCTTTCTGTGTCGACTCGTCTATGGAGGAAACCCATAAGACGACCAATAAAACCTTAAAAGTGTTGCAAAGGATTTTGAAGCAGTGCTCTTCCACCTTCCCTAGTCCTCACTGAACGGCAAACACATGACATTACAGTCGCATGAGAGGCAACATTATGAGCTCGCTGGTGTCAAGGCGAAGACCGTAGGCAGCAGATCAAGGCAGCCTGGCACAGGAAATACAAGCTGAGCTTCAGGACTGTAACGTCCTGTAATGAGGAACCAGCGAAGAAGACCGCCATTCTACTGGCTCTCTTGGGGTCTATAGGCAGTTGCTGTGAGGCACTTCCCAGGCTGAGTGAGTCATGTTATTGCCCCACATGTTCTAAGAGAAATACCTCCCCATTCCCCAGTTACTTGGCATGCCAAGACCACAGGTAGATGGGTAGGACCTTCTGCTACCAACGCTTTATCTTCTTGTTGAAGAACTCTACTTTGAAGGAATATTTGGGGGGGGGGGGGTGGAGGGGTTAAGCACTCTCTTCTGTTTCTTGGTGTTCCTTTCAGTCTCCCAAGGAACTTCTGTTTGGTATCAGAGAGATGCTTGATCAATTTGATAGGCTTTCAGCCAGATGGTTTCCATTATTTGCTTCTTCTTATGCTAAGAGTCCAGTCTGATACTAACTCCAACTTGTGCCTTGGAACATGGGAAATCTTTTTTTCTCCCTCCCTCCCTTCACTCTCTCTCTCTCTCTTTTTAATCATCCAACCTGAGGAAGAGCTCTGGAGACCAGAAAGTTTGCACATTGAGTTGTGGCATTTGAGCTGGTGCATCAAGGAGTGGTCTCCACAGCTTATCCATTGGTGCAAGGGCATAATTTACAGTAGTTTGTCTGCAGTGGGATTCATTTCCTAGTCTGGAAGGCAGCCGCTGTAGATCTCTTGCATCATGCAAGACCTAACTGACTTTGCCCTTGTCCACCACTGATCCTAAGGGTCAAGAAGAGGACCAGGCTATCCCTGGGCCCATCCTCAGCAACTCCAAAGATGCCTGAAAGGCCTTTTGGTAGAGCTGTGTGTCTTCTACAGTTTGCGCAACCACATTGTCTATGCACTGGGTCAAGTGTTTGGTGGAACCTTGAACATTTCAGCACTCAGTTGCAAAGATGTAAGCTTTGAAATGTTTGCACAGGGCCTGTTTGGAATGATGGAAATAGATGTCAAACAGAATTTTGAGAAGAGGACGTGACTTCAATGCTTTAGGTAGCAGCTGCAGACAGCTTTATGCCCATGCAAGAGAGATATGCCTGCCTGCTCGGTGGACACAAATGAAACAGGCTGCGGAATTTCACTGGATGCAGAATCTGCAGAACTTTTGTTCCAGGGTTGCTACAATTTTTTTCTGCTCTGGCTGGAATTCTGTAGCCGCATCTCCTTGATGATGATAAAACTGTCATCCCCATCCCCGACTCCTCCAAGAGAGAAGACATGCTTTCCAAACAGAAGAAACTGGGAAAGGTGTTTGTAAGCTGCTTCTTCTTCTTCTTCTTCTTCTTCTTCTTCTTCTTCTTCTTCTTCTTCTTCTTCTTCTTCTTCTTCTTCTTCTTCTTCTTCTTCTTCTTCTTCTTCTTCTTCTTCTTCTTCTTCTTCTTCTTCTTCTTCTTCTTCTTCTTCTTCTTCTTCTTCTTCTTCTTCTTCTTCTTGAATACCTGGGTTGAAAGAGAGGCCCCAGGTAATGTGGCCCATATACTCTGGAACTCATTTCTCCTCCTCCTCCTCCTCCTCCTCCTCCTCCTCCTCCTCCTCCTCCTCCTTCCATTTCTGCCTGGCATAAAGCTTGAACAGAGGACAGGAGTCTTGCTAGAAAGGAAAGTGAGGACTTGGCTCCATTCTTGCAGACTGGTTTACCCAAGGTCAGTTCTCAGCAGTGTTTTGCTCATAGAGCTGAAAATGATAGCCCATGTTTTGCTGAATCTGGTCACGTGGTTAACAGTGTCCACTCCCCAGCCAACTCTGCAAGGATCCTTAAAATCAATTGCTTACTGAGTTTTCAGTATCCTGACTTCCAACCCATACATATTAATGTCCCCTCCCTTATGTCCTGTCAGTGCTAGGAGGTAGGGGGCACTTGATTTATGTAGATTCTGGGAATCCAAAGGCAAAGATGAAGGATAGGTCTACCAGTGGTTACTAGCTAGGTGACTAAAGGGGACCTCCAGGTTCTGGGGCATTAAACCTCTGAATCCCAGAGCTGGAAGGCAACATCAGAGGAAGGCTTTGACCTGTATTCCTGTCATTGGTTCTCCAGAGGCACTGGCTGGCCATGATGCCACACTAGAGCGACCACTAATCTGATCCAGCAGGACTCTTCTTCTATTATGTTCTTATGAATGGAGCAAATCAGTATACCAGATTCAGCCATTCCCCACCTTAGTCTCTTTGGCCATTAAACTTCCCGACTCTGAAACCCACTTGACGATCCACTCTAGATTTGCTCACTGAATGTCAATGGGGGGCTAGTGGTTAGAACATCTAGGTTCAAATACACATTCTGTCCAGAATTTCAGCCTGGACAGATCAGTCGCTTGGACTAACCCCAGAGTTGTTACGAAGACAAACATAGTAGGCAGAGAACTCCAGAGTTCCCTGGGGAAGAGAGCAGCCTTTTGTTAAAGGGACAGAACGGCCAACTTTGGCTCAGTAGCAGAGCATCTGCTTTGTATGCAGAAGGGGCCCGGGGGCTGCAGCTGAAAAGGTCAGGAGGTAGGTGATGTACCTTCATCTGGAACTCTGGAGAGCCACTGCTGGCCAGAGTGGACAGTACTGGCCTTGAGAGATTAAGGGGCTGACTCGGTAGAAGACAGCTTCATGTGCTCCTATAGCTTCTCCTCGCCCTCGGCCTTGTGAAAATTTCTTCCCTAGTCAGAAATACCAAGGTGGAAAGGTATTGTGAATCACCTCTGGTGTTGGTCCAAGCAGCAATGGCAAGCAGGCAGGCAGGTAGCTCACACAGAGCATGAGACCTCTGGTCATAGAAGATCCAGGTCTCTGCTGTTCCCATGACAGCCTGCTTTCAAGGTGAACCATGAAAGAAGAAGAACAAAGGAGGGGACTAGGAGATTTCAGTCAAGGGGCTGGGAAGGGAAGGTGGCATGGGAGACTTTGACCTTGTCGGACCTTGGAAGCTAAGCAGGGCTGGTTCTTGGATGGGGGCTCACTGAGGAAGGCTCTGCAATGGAAGGCAACAGCAAATCACCTCTGCTGGCCACTTGCCTTGGAAGCCCTTTGCTGGGGTCACCACAAGTTGGTTGCAACTAAATGGAGGTTACATACAGGGCGGTATCCCTGCATCACACAGGTGTGACGCAGATCCCCCTACCTTTTATCCCTTTTCTTTCCTCCTGAATTTTCCCGATGTCTTACTTCACGACGTTATGTAATAGTTAGAAATATCTAAAAGCGAAAGGCAAAGCATTGATGAGGAAATATATGCTCCTTTATTACGTATTGCCTTTTTGCTCTCATGGGTGGGTGGTCTAAGCCGGCTCTCTCTGCATGAAATTGTCATGTGAATGAGCGGAATAAAGTCACATTGGAGAGGAGCTCAGAAAACTCCATTTTTCCCCCCAGCTCCTGGCTTTTCTTCTGCATCGGAGTGCATTAGCCGTTCCGTTCTTTGCACTGTTGCTGCTTGCTCTCTATTCCACTGAGTAGTTTTGTCCCTTGACAACTAGACTTAAAGCAGCTGCTGGCTAAACCTTTGAAAATGATGACTGGGTTTGCACTGTGTAAAAAATAGGGGCCAGATCTATAGACGGCGAAAAAGCATCTCCGCGGGAAGACGTATTTCTCTCTCCAGAATTTAGCAAGGTCTCGGTTATTTAGAATGCAACAAGGGAAATAATTCACATTCTCCTTTTCCTTCCTCAAACAAATGATGTCTCTGGAACTTTCATCTCTGAAAAAAAGTCCCTGTAGAGACACAACTGGGGAAGAAATAGCTCTCTCCTCTAAGCTATAATGTATTGGGAGGGAGGGAGGGAGGGGGAGAAGGAAGGAAGGAAGATTGGAAGTGGAGTAGGAAGGAAGGAAGGAAGGAAGGAAAGAAGGAATTTCTAAGGTTGTACTGAATTCAGATTTTGCTTTTCCACTCTAGACCAACACGGGTGCTGACCTGAAACTCTTCTGTCAACATAAGTTGTTTTCCACTCCGCAAGGAATACAAGATATCATAGTCTTCCTAAGAACGGCTTTGTACATGTTGCCTAAATCTGATTCCTGGACCTCAGGAATCAGACCCTTCTTAGGACCACCCAGAAACCTCCAGGGTTGCCACGCAGAGGCAGGAAATGGCAAACCCCCTCTGCATGCCTCTTCTCTGAAAAACCCCATGGGATCCTTCTAAGTTATTTCTGACGAGGTCACTTTCCACCGCCGGTTTTGCTCGCCTATTGCTGCAGAAACCCAAAGGAGTATTGGGATGCTGGAAAGTCTATCAGATCTACAGCGGGATCCTAAACAGAGTTACACCCTTTCTGAATCCATTGCAGTCAGAGGATCCTAGCGACTTCCAAGTCTTCCTTCTCCCTTTTCCCTCTTCTCCATCATCCCATCTTGCTCATTATGCTGGTGAAGAGCAGTGGACTCTGACCTGGAGAACCGGGTCTGATTTCTCACTTCTCCTGCATATGAAGGTGCTAGGTAACCTTGGGCCAATCCCAGTTCTCTCAGGGCTCTCTCAGTCCCATCTACCTCACAAGCTGGGTGGAGAGGAAGGGAAGGGAGTTGCGAGTCGCTTTGAGACTCCTTAAGGTACCAAAAAGCCGGGTATCAACCCAACTCTTTGTCAGTCAGAGGTACCTAGAGAAGACCTACAGTGCAATCCTAAGCAGAGTTACACCTATCCGAATCCACTGACGTCCGCGGACATAGAACTCTGCCTGGGATTGCGCTGCTACCGTGTTGAAGAAACCCGCCTATTTTTGAGCCATTTTTAGAAGGGTAGAAGTTTTGCAAACAAATCATGTCTAAGTAGAGACCCTCGGAAAGCTGGGCAAATTAGTACAGATTGCCGTAGACAAAAATAGAGAAATCTCTCCCTTCCCCCTGTTCTTGCTGAAATCCAGCCCTAAATCCTTCAGAAATGAGGATGGACTAGATTTAATCCCTGCGGAAAAGCTGTCTAAGTGAACCGCGAGGGAGGGAGGGCGGGAGGGAGGGAAGGAAGGATGAAAAGAGACAGCAGCTCCTGCTTCTGGTGGTTCTAGCACCCGCTCTTTGGTCTGTACCACCTCATTGCCATGTGAGTTGCTGCTAAACCATCCTGATGTAGATAAAGAGCAACGTCGATGTCGCTGACGGTTTTGCAATGGTGTTGCTCCTAGAGTGCCAAAGTGAAATATTATTATAAACCGTTCGGGGGTGAATTGGAGAGCAAAATCTCTTCTGCGTTCTTTTCTTTTCTCTTTGCGTTTAAGTATCTGTACCTGTGGCTGCGATTGCCGGGCAGTCCAGTCAGCTCTTTAGCATCATCAGCTCCCAAATTAAATAACCGTCCCGATTTTATTGTTTTTGTTTAGAAAAAAAATGAAATCGATAACTGTAGCAAAACTGCATAGGAGCAATAAAAAGCTAACCACTGTGTAGTAAATAATATTGATCTGCCCAGCTAAATGCTGAAGGGGATGCTGGCGTGGTGGTTTGCTTTATTTATTGGGTGTCTGGCATTTGTATCATTTAGCTCTTCTTTGTGAGATCGCCGATCATTTATCTGAGAAAGGCAAAGGCCTACAGTTGTCCCACCACCCATTCTCCAGAACCCCTCCTCGTTTTGCATCTCTCCACTCAGATGAGGTCACTCCTGAGTTCTGAGTACCCTCTGCTCTAGACCAATGTTGCTCCATAAGCAGATGATCTTCCAGCCAATGCTAAAAAATTCCATCCACCAGAGGAGTACATTCATCTCCCTTCTCACCGCAATCACCACCAGCAGCTCCTAGCTCTCACACCTGCAAAGATAGGTCTGTTCGGTGACAGCAAATCTTACAATCACAGAAGCACATGGCATATCCCCAGATAAACCTTCTAAATTAGGAGTTGGGCTTCCATGCTTTCTGTCCTTTCACAGCTGCTTGTCCAGAATAAGCTTTATTTTTTAAAAAAATGGCAGAGCAAATGATGAAAAGTAAGGTCCATTACACAAATTAATTTACACACATTGCAGAATTCATGGTTTCTTAGCACAGAATTCCATTTTTTTTTCTTCTTCGTGACTTAGTGCTCTTTGCAATTCTGTTCCATTGGGAGGTCAATAAATGGTAGGTCAATAATTGTAAAACCTCACGAGCTAAAAGGAGGGCCTGTTTCTTAAAAGTATTTGATAGTGTTGAAAGGGGACAGTTGGTTATTTTGGGGGGAGGGCTTGCCAGGAAAGTGTCTCACATAAGTGTCTCAGATTGATCCCTGATTGGTTGGCATTGACCAGTTGGCATTGTTCTAAATGCACTTCATGTGTCCTTTGTGATCTCAACACAGAGCCATATCTGATTGGCTGCAGTGCGTCATGATTTCACATTTCTAGTCAATGATCCCTGATTGTATGGGATGACTTGCAAAGGAATAAAATGAAAAAGTGTGGTAGAGGGAGATAGTGGCTATTAATACTTCTGAACATTCACAGAAATGGATTTTGGAGTTGGGAGGTCCCTAACTTCCAAAACTGCTACTTTGAAGGTTTACAGGTGAATGGAAGAAGCTTGGACGTCACAGGGAGAAAGCATATTTGTTCAACGTAGCCTCTTCTCTTAATTGTCTATAGATAAGTCAACTGGTGAAGTTGCCTTGTATTACAGGCAGCCTCTAGTCTTCTTAGGCAAATTGCTTTTCATTTTCCTGAGCACCTTAGAGAAAAGCAGCATACACTATCCAGAGAAAGATGGACTAGAAAGTGTGTGTGTGTGTGGGGGGGGGGGGGGGGAAACAAGTGCAAGTGTTCTTGAAAAGGCAAACCCAACAAAAAGAATAGCCAACACAAGTCCAACAATTATAGTGAATCGGTGTGAGGTGGACATTACAGGGAGGAATGTTTGCTCACTCTATTTGCTTTGTAAGGTGAGCCACATCTCTATGGCTTTCACAAAGACTTTCCATGGCACAGTATCTAGGATTCCCTTCTAAGTCATCATCTCAGATGGTCTGTGTTAATACAGTCCTTGGGAAGATCTTCCCAAACTTGACATCTAGCATTGGTATTCCTTTCAGTTTCTCTTCCATTCTTTGCATTCTTTTTATCAGAAATTCTCCTACCTTCTGCAGTGGTTTTAGTTTGATTAGTTACATGGCTAGAATTCCACATTTTCTCCCATGCTGTAAACGTTCCACATTTTTTTGGAAATTATTGTGTCCTTCAAGCATGAGATAGGAGCAATCCGACCCGTCAGAGATAGGATCTGTAACAAAGCTGACACAAGTAAGGCTTCAGAGGTATGATTCAGATGTCCTCAGATTGAGGGTAGTTAAGTAACAGATTAGAAGTGATCATATGTTTCTCCATAAGTACACATGGGATACAAATGTGATTAGGCTGGTGTGAAAGAGTCATGCAGAAGCATCACAAGAAAAACTGCATCACCCGTTGGTTGAAATTTGGCAGGGTCCATGGGGCTTTGTGGCCAGATCTGGCTCACTGGTGCTAGTTGCCCATCTTTGCTCTAACTCAGGGGTAGTCAACCTGTGGTCCGCCAGATGTCCATGGACTCCAATTCCCATGAGCCCCTGCCAGCGTTTGATGGCAGGGGCTCATGGGAATTGTAGTCCATGGACATCTGGAGGACCACAGGTTGACTACCCCTGCAGTCTAACTGATCTGTGTTCTGTTGTTCCACCGTGGTCTATTTTCCCAGGATTTCCCTTGATTTCCCTTCCAAAATCAATGTTCAATTATATGTGTTTATGTCTCCGTGTAACTTCTCAGTCTTCTGGCTGTGTTAGAGAATGACCGTGCTGTGGGGTTGATAGACAATTTGGAAAAGAAGAATGCTGTCTATGGAATAATCTTCTGCTCTTTGAAATATTATTGTATGATTTCTGTAAACCTGAACTAAGCATGCAATACTAAGATAACCTCTATGAGCTTATAATGTGGACATGCCATTGATCATTGAAATAGTCAGAGGGGGTTTCCCTCCCCCAGTTCTCAGGTGTGTTTTATAATTTACATTTGTGCTTCTTTCATTCAAGAGGGGTGGGTTTTATTTTCAGGTAAATATTTAAAAACCGCAAACTCTCTGGCCAGATTTCCAAATAATACAGGTTGAAAACAGATTTTACAGAGTAGTTTCTGAAATGGAGCTTAGTGTTACCCAGAGCCATAGGTAGAGCAAGGGGGAGTGATACTAATATGAATTACAACAGGGGGATATCTAAATTACAAGTTTTAACTAGCTGCAAAGAATCTTGGGAATTGTAGTTTAGTAAGGGTGCTGAGATCTCTAGCTCCTCTCCCTGACTTGTAATGCCTGAGAGGGGATGGCAAACTAATTTTAGCCCCACGAGGCAAAATGTGGCAAAACAGAGATGCTTTAAACACTCAAAGTAGCTGGGGTATTGCAAATGAAAATCCTAGACAGAAATAATGCTTGTTGATTAAGTTTGTGTCCATATTTCCAAAATGAAGGCATTTTTAACTTTAGATGTGGACACCAAGCGTTGGAATGTGGCAAGTTAAAACTATGTAGGACCAGTTGCTAAAAAACTGGCAATCATTTTGGTGATTTCTGGAATAAAAATATCCATGTATAGTACCTGGATTCAAACCAAAAAGCTGTCTGCCGGGTACGCAAGTCAGCAAGTGGAGCCAACCTACTCCAGACTGACCCATCACTGTGCAGTTTGATCATGTGCCTAAATACAGTTTGGCGGCTCTTCCAAGCATCTCTTGTCCAGTCACTGAAACTGTTTTATTGTATCTCAGACCATGGAGCCCATCAAGCTGTCTGCTCTAACAGAAAGTGACCCTACAAGGTCTACAGCAGACCTTTCTTCCCCAGCTCAGATGACCTATGATCCTTTCACCTGAAAGTTCCAGGTGAGTTCAGCTTGCAAAGATGTCGCTTCCCAAGGAGCTATCTTCTCACCCTTCTGTTTTGGGAGGCCCTTCTACCTCTTCTCTGCTGCAAATAGTCTTCTTCTGCCACCGCTTTGCATCGAGAAAGCGAGACGGCTGATGTTCTCAAAGACCTAGGAGCGCAATTCTAAGTGATGGGAGAGTCTTAATTTGTTAGACCAGGGTTGAGTCAGGGAAGCCAAAGAGCGTACCAGGAAGCTGGACATGCTGAAATGGCAGTGACCTCCAAGTCAGCATGTCTAGGCTTGGGAAATCTCTTGGGGAAGCTACGAAGATTCTAGGGTGCAGTGTTTGTCAAAAGTATGTGTGAACAGGATTCCTCTGTTTCGCTCCAGAACTTCAATTCCTACCGCCCCTTGGTTCCATTCTCACAACCAACATTTGGGACCCACACACCACACTTCAGCATGCATCAAAAGGGCACTTCTCATGCTGCTGGACTTATCCCAGACCCAACGGCGTAACTAGGGTATGGCAATCAGGGCCCGTTTCATGGGGGAGCGCCGCTGAGCTGGCCCCCTTTCTCCAGAGCCAGAGAGTGTGTGGAGCGTCTGCTACATCCCACCCTTGTCCAATGGCCGCTCTCTCGCCCCAACACTTGACCTGGGAGAAGGAGCACCAGAAAGGGAGGGTGGAAGGTGGGTGCGCCACCGGGCTCCCCCTTGCAGTGGCTGGGCATGGAGCAGAGCATGGTCCTCCTCTGTTTGCTCCTGCATTTTTTCTTAAAGGGCCCAACCAGGAAGTCCAGGGAGGAGTGGGAGAGAATCTAGCTGTCCACTCAGAATCAAGCTCGCCCGCCCCTTCCGGGCACCTGCCAGGGCTGCGTAGGTGGGCGGCTGGCTCTGCTGTTGTCCCTTCACCTCCCATGTGCATGACGGGGAGATGCCCCCAGCAGAGGTGAGCCACAACAGCAGCCGGGTTGGGCCGAGAGGTGGTGAGTGCTGGTGCCCCCTAGGAGAGGGGCCTTTTAGTGCAGTGGCCAGACTGGGAAAGCTTTCCCCTTGGGCCTCCGTCTCTCAAGCTCTGCATCTCTAGCACCATCTGGCAATACAAAGGTGAGGCTGAGGGAGCTCAGGCAGGCAGGAGGGCCGCAGCACAAGGCCTGAGACCAGGGGGAGGTGAGGCACCAGCTTCAGAAGCCACCTGGGCATGCCCCACCCCAGCATCACCAAGCCCCGCCCCTGCTCCTGACCTTGGTGCCAAATACTCTAGGTACACCACTGCCCAGACCATGAGCTCCCGCACACAGGTACTCATCCCTTGCTCATGGCAAAGCCTGCCTTATGGTCCCCCTCCCCCAAGGTTATGCTTTGGACCGTAAAACATGGGTTCGAGGTCCACCTCTGGATCCTGGTCTGCTTGTTAATCACTCCTGAGATGGGGGAGGAGAGAACATCTACCTAGAGGACACCTGCAGGGTACTCCGAACATAATGGAAAAACAGACCAAGGTCGCCATGGGAAATGCCTCGGGCAGTTCTTACAGACTTGTTTGGGACATTCAGAGGCAGAATCCAAATGGAAAGTGCATAACATTAGAGTGCCTTTTTGATGGACATACACTGTATACAACACCCCTCCCCAGCATTAAAGGGGTTAATTTGTACAGCCATGTTTGCCTCCCGCTATACGGAGGCTCCTGTGACGTTCTGTGCATGAAATGGATGATGTCAGTGTGAGTTCTGCTTGTTTTTTTTCTCCATGTTTAATTCCTTCTGTTTGGAAAGCATGTCTTCTCTCTTGGAGGAGTCGGGGATGGGAACAAGAGAGACGGGAGGCATCTTTTCATGAAAATTAATTTAAAGTAATCTTTTTCAGTCCCTGTCAGCATGACCTCGGGAAGATTTGGGAATCCGCGTTGTTCTTTTGTACACCGGACGATTTTGTACTCCGCATTGTTGGACCTCATATGTGCATGACGGTGTATTAAAAACACAGGATTTTTATTACGAGTGTGAATTTTCAACCTTTCTCTTTTTTTACAGTCTCCCTCGGCTTCACTGGTAGAGGAAATTCAGCTGGGGGCAGGGGGGAGGGCGTCTTGCAATCCTGAGCAGAGTTGCTCCAGTCTACGCCCATGAATTTCAGTGGGCTTAGAGGGGAGTCACTCTGTTTAGGGCTGCGCCGTTCGTGCCGTGCAAATTGGCGGAAATGTTCAGACCAGACCACCTGTTGTTGGGACAAATGAACCAAGACTGTGGGTTTGTCCGGTGCCAAAGAACGAAACCCTGAAAAGTCATTTGGGGTCAGCAAAACTGTACAGGCTTCAAACCTCATTTTCCTGCACTGTGGTCCTGATCCAAGTCAGCACCTCCTGCGCCGGCTATTTTAAAGAAGGGGGAAAGGCTAGGAATTCCATGTCTGGCTCACATTATCTCATTTGCTTTGTCTCTAATTTGATCCGGGAATGATATTTTTAATGATGACAAATCACAGCAAGGGAGTTTCTCCTCTTTGGCAGATGTTTGGGCTCAGGCTAGGGGCCTGACCACCAACATACCCATGTCCTGTCCAGGAGGGGGAGACCAGGCTCCCACCTGTCCAGGACTCAGGCTGCCCACGCACACTCAAGGCCATTCGTGCTGGATGGGGCCTGGGCACCCAGCTTGGCAGTAGCTACTTACGCCTGCTCCATTTGGGTATGGGCAGCCAGTTACTACCAATAGGGCAAAAGTTGTTCCTTATTGGCCCTGGCAGGGGGAATCCAGCACGGGTGGTGATTGCAGAGATTCTGGGGCCCCAACTTGGAATTTTGCTCAGGGTCCCAGAAATACCAAGACTGCCCTTGTAGAGGGAACAGTAGGTCTGGGGCAGTAACGCTCTGTATTCTTGGTGCTTGGAGGGCATCAGTGGGTTGCCCTGCTGGTGGATCTCCAGGTGGCACCTGGGTTTTGGTTATAGTGTGACGGAGACAGCCCAAATGGGCCATTGGCCTGATCCCACATGGCTTCTCTAATGTTCTTGCATCTGGGGCACTAAAGCTCTGTATTCTTGGTGATTGTACATTAGTAACAGTGGGAGGGCTTCTGGAGTTCTGGCCTTGCTGGTGGACCTCCTGATGGCACCTGGGCTTTGGCCACTGTGTGACACAGAGTGTTGGACTGGATGGGCCACTGGCTTGATCCAACGTGACTTCTCTTCTGTTCTTATAGAGAAGGTAGAAAAGAAGTACCTCCCCCCCTCACAATACAAGAACTCATGAGCACTCAATGAAATGACCCCTCACTACCCCCAGGGTCTTGGATAGGGAAAGGCCTTTCCCAAGAACACCTGCTTTAGAGCCTGTCATCTGGAGGCAATGGTGACCCTCCCCAAGCCCTGAGGTCCCCTGGTCAGGACCATCCTTGGTCCTAGCAGTCCACCCACTGATGGTCGACAGTAGCAACAATGAGACATCCTCCACAAATCTCTTTCAAACTGAGCAGAACTCTTTCCTCCACATGGATTCGAGGGAAAGATTCCAAAAATTGTTCACCTCTCATTGTCATTCAAAACCGTCTTCTGGGGATCCTCCCGTTGGCTTCCATCTTGGACCCGCAACCGAGATCTTCAAGGATTAGAGCGCCATGAGACAGATTGTGTTGCTCGCTCGAGCCCTTGATTTAAGGCGTGCACAGTTTTGATCGTGGACATGCCGGTCTGAAAAGTGCGGCGGCGAACTGGTTTCGTGATGAAAAAAATGCCCTTTCTGCAGATGGTTTGGCCAGCGACGACAGGGCCGCATTCCAAGGCAGAAAGGGGAACAGAGGGTTATTTCTGCCTCCCCGTCTGGGAGCTGTTCCCCGGGTGAAAGCTGCCCTCCTCGTGTAAAACGAGTCCTCTGTAGCTTGTCTGTTGTTCCGGCAATCCGGGGGCAACACAAACCTCCTCGGAAACTCAAGCAATTGTAAAAGCTCTTGGCTTCCAAATTTATAATTCCACCTGGTGATAACAGCTGTTCGTTTTTTACTGCCTTGGTGGAATGAATATGTTATATACATATATATATATTGCTGTCAATGAAAGCAGCATTTGGACACCCCCTCCCCCCCAAATTAAGCTATGTTAAACATGATCATTTAGCTACGGAGAAGGGGCTCTTCCTCGGAATCTCAGACTGCATGCTGATCCAGCACAAACTCTAGTCGGAGTGTGTTCCTGATGCACAGACGCATTTCCCCCCAGCTGTTTTACATCATCTTTAACATTCTCGCTTTATCCAACCCTGTGGGATGCATTTGTCAGGTTGCAACCCAAAGGCTGTGCCCCTGCTTTTCGAAACAGAGCTGCATCAAGATGGGTGGCCCTGTGACGTCTGCCTGTAGCAACAGAAAAGAGCAACACCTTAAAGACCGACAAAATGTGTGGCTGGGGAGGAGCTTTTGTGCGTCTTCAGAGACTTCACGGAAGCTTCGACCCTGCCACAAATTGTGTTAGTCTTCAAGAGTCCAGCTGGAGATAGTAGTTAAGAGTGGCAGCTTCTAATCTCGAGCACCGGCTTTGGTTCCCCACTTCGCTATATGCAGCCAGCTGGGTGACCTTGGGCCAGTCACAGTTTTCTTAGTGCTCTCTCAGCCTCATCGACCTCACAGGGTGTCTGTTGTGGGGAGAGGAAAGGGAAGGAGATTGTAAGCCACTTTGAGCCTCCTTCAGGTACAGAAAAGCGGCATAAGAACCAACTCTCCTTCTTCAGTAATATCAGGGCTCCCTCAGCCTCACCTCCCTCACGGGGTGTCTGTGGTGGGGAGAGGAAAGGAAAGACAATTGTAAGTCGCTTTGAGATTCCTTCAGGTAGAGAAAAGTGACATATAAGGACCAACTCTTCTTCTTCAGCAGTATCTGGGCTCTCTCAGCCTCACATACCTCACAGGGCGTCTGTTGTGGGGAGAGGAAAGGGTAGACAATTGTAAGCCGCTTTGAGACTCCTTTGGATAGAGAAAAGTGGCATAGAAGAACAAAATCATCTTCAGTAATATCAGGGCTCTCTCAGCCTCAACCACCTCACAGGGTGTCTGTTGTGGGGAGAGGAAAGGGAAGGCGAATGTAAGCCGCTTTGAGACTCCTTCAGGTAGAGAAAAGTGGCATATAAGAACCAACTCTTCTTCTTACTTCTACAACAAAGCTGGTTCCGTGCATTTTGTGGCTTTGAGCAATGTACAGCCATGGCCTGCTCCTGTGCTGCCTGTGGCCAGCTCCAAACTGAAAGGGGGGAAATGCCAAATGGTAAGAAATAGATGTATTTTACAACGTCCCTCGGCTTTGTCAGGGGGAACCAGAACATGCAGCTGGTGCTGGTGCTATCCACACCAAATGAAGCTGTTTACAGTACAGCACTTTTTCTACCATTCAGGTTCCCCTGATGAAGCCGACATGGCAAAATGCTTAGGGACGTGGGACATTCGATCTGTTTCTTATCCTCTGGCATCTTGTCCTTTTCCCTTTTGTGACACACTGCTGGGTGCAGCCCACTTCTTCTCTTCTTCCTCAGGTCCGGACTGAGCCACTGATGCAATCCCCGGCATCTCCAGGTAAGAGGATCAGGTGCTAGTAGCACTGCCAGCTACATGTTTGAAAATATTTGGCAATTTGAGGGTGGAGCCTGGGAGAATAGGGCTTAGGGAGGGGCAGGATTCTGGCACTCTATAATTTCATTCAGCCCACCTTCCGGAGCAGCCATTTTCTCCAGGAGAAATGTAGTCAGTGTTTGGGATCGGTGAATAATTAGCACTTTATGCAGTCAGGAGACCAGTTGTAATTCCTGGCCATCTCTAGCCCTACCTGAAGGTGGGGCCATGAAAAATCTACATGAATGGGGGGGGCATTAAACTTGTTCATTGTTGAATAACCAGTTAACTGATTAAACATTGTCCCTCTGCCGTATGTGACGTTTATATCAATATATACAACCCAGAAATCCCATGCTGGTCAAAATTGTTCGTGGTTTTTCTATTAATCACCTTGATCATCACAACCGCCTATGCAATTCAGTATTGCTGCATTTCTCACATGAGGTCAATCCAGAACCTAACGTGGTCCATCGTCTGTAGCTTCCTGTAGGCAGCCGTGTTGGTCTGAAGCAACAAAGTTTGCATCCAGTGGCATCTTTAAGACCAGCAAAGTTTAAGTTGCAATGTTTTTTTTTTACAATCACAGGAGACATTCCAGAAACAACAGTGCATACAGGTGACGGGAAGGGAAAGGTATCAATGACACCTTGTTACAGGCGTAAAAATGACTACAGGTAGGTATCGGGAATCGTCATGGAATGAAACCGAAAATTCATTCCTTGCAGGATCTGATGCATTTTCATGTTCGCATGTTTAAAAAGCACGAGGGAGATTAGTACTCTTTGGCTTGTTTGACAGCAAGGAACTCTTCATTCCTCAATGGAGAAACTACAATCAACTTTGGGTAAGATCCACAGAAGTGACACATTCCGGCAATGGGTTTGAGGGCTGCATTCCACACCAACCATTACGTTAGATGAATCGCGGAGACATGAATCTGCCTTCTGCTGAATGAACGCTTTTGCCCACCCAGGTCAGGACTGTCTGCTCTGACTGGCTGCAGCTCTCCAGGGTCTCAAACTGAGGCCTTTCACATCACCCCCTACCAGAGCTTTTTTAGCTGGAGGTACTGGGGGATTGAACCTAGGTCCTTCTGCACGCCAAGGAGATGTACGACCATTGATCCACAGCCCCTCCCTCCCACGTCCATCCTCACTGCATGTTTGCAAGAACAATGCAGATATGCTCGTTGCTACAGAGCAGAGAGACAGATGTTTTACTGGTTGCCTCTGTCTGACAGATATGCTGATTTTATGAACTTGGGCAGATTGTGAGTGAGTGGGCAGGAAGGGATGTGCCAGTGTTTGTCTCTTGTGGCCCTTCCTTTGGAAATTTTTAAACAGAGGTTAGATAGCCATCTGACGCTGATTCTGTGAAGGCAAAGGGGTGGCAGGTTACAGTAGATGAGCGATTGGGATGTGAGTGTCCTGCATAGTGCAGGGGGTTGGACTAGATGACCCATGAGGTCCCTTCCAACTCTATGATTCTATGATTCCTTGTTTGCCCAGGGAATTGTTGAATGCCACTATGGGTTGGTAGATAAATTTCTGCTAGGCCAGGCTGGATTCTGGAGATCTTTGGTGGAGGGATCACTTGGGCATGATATTGGAGTCACTGTGGATGGGCAGGTAGTTGTGAGTTCCTGCATTGGGCAGTGGGGTTGGACTAGATGATCCCGGAGGTCCCTTCCAACGCTATGACTATTATTATGTTTGGAAAGCTCCAGAAATTGCCACTGCCCCTGGTCAGGAAGCAACCAAGCAATCCTCCCTTAACTGTCTGATGGTCTTGTCCTGGCAGTGAATTTCTATCTGACCAAAGGCTTCTCCTTTGATCCCGCTGGGTGCTGCAGCTGACACGGATGTTCGCCTCCTTGCATTATTGACACAGTGTGGGGCACCAACGGCTGTCCTGCCCTTTGCTCTCGGAGGGAGAAGGAGGAAGGCCAGGCTCCGCAGTGATATTTGCTGCTTGGGCCCTGTTTGGGTCTCTGTCTGCTTCAATGTGTCTTATCAAAAGATTCTCATGTCCGACCGGCTCGATGGCTCACAGGGAATCTTAAAAATTATCAGGGTGCTTTCATGACAAAGAGCTTTGTCGTAGGTGTCATCTCAAGCAGAATGAGTAGAAGTGAGATATTTTCACAGTGAGCTGGTTTGCGTGTGTACACGCGCATGCATGCATGCTATGTGCCACTGAGTTGTTTCTGCCTTATGCATTATGAATTAACTTTCTCCCAAACATCCTGCCATTCTGTATATATTTTTAATTATATATGTGGGTCCAAGCGTGACACTGCAGCTCCAACACGAACAGAACTTTATTAACGCTTTGGGAGGACTGGGGAACAGTGACATATACATTCTGCCGCCTCAGGCAACCCCCTTTGACACAAGATTGGCTGCTTGGACACCCCTGGCGAATCACAATTCAGGGCAGAGACGGCAGGGCCTGCAAGCTTGGTGTAGCGGTTAGGAGCGCCAACGTCTAATCTGGCGAGCCGGATTTGACTCCCCACTCTTTCTTAACATGCTGGGTGACCTTGGGCCAGTCACAGTCCTGATAGAGGTGTTCTCAGAGAACAGTTCTCTCTGAGCTCTCTCGGCCTCACCTACCTCACAGGGTGTCTGTTGTAGGGAGAGGAAAGGGAAGGTGATTTGCAAGCTGGTTTGAGAAAAGCAGCGTATAAGAACCAGACCCCTTCGTCTGGTGGTGCCTCAGGTGTGGGATTCTGCTAGAAGGGCAACCTCTCGAGGGCGTCTGGGCCTCTTAGACCCAGACAAGCCCCTTCACCATGTTAAAGTGTGAGCTGAAAGGGGTCTGAGCTGTCACACAGCTATAAAAACACACGAGGTAACTTGATCAGATATAACTGGTACATGCAGGCCAGTTAATATTTCAAGCAGTGGCCAGATGTTGCTTCTGGAAACTCACACAAAATTCCCTCCCTCCCTCCTCCTTTGTGCATTCAGTATGCTGTTGGATCCAGATTAAATTAGTAATGTCCACCAATGCCCTCTTCCCCCTTCCTGTCATTCCCCAGAGTAACATTTTGTGGCGATCAGAGGGCTGCAGTGGGAGGGGAGAGGCAGCCAGGAAAGTTCCATCCATCAATGGAAAACTCAATCTGGAACTATGGTGAGAGCAAAGGGCGAATGCTGGCAGGGGCTCCTGGGAATTGTAGTCCATGGACATCTGGAGGGCCGCAGTTTGACTACCCCTGGTATAGAATCAATCCCTTAGGAAATGTGCGCAGAGGACATTATCCCAGCGAAGAACAGAGTGGGGTTTATTAGGGATCGCAGCCACCCCCATTGCTGCCCGATCTTTTGCTGGGGACTCATTTCGCCCTATGTGCAAACAACCCTGTTGCAGTCACAGCCGAGCCCGGTGGAGGCTAAACGCACTCGTCTTTAACGTGCAAGGAAATTCAAATTCAACAAGAGAGGAGAACCTGAGAAAAGCCGAATCGAGCACTTCCCCGAGGAGCGCCGGAACACAGGAGTGGAATTTACATGTGTCCTTCACTTCCTATTCACCGGCTTCTTCAGGCGGCACTGTGATCCTCTCTCTCTCCCCCCTTCACTCTGAAGGACTTCAGAAAACTATTTAATGTCTCTCAACAGTACCACCTAAGCCCCGTGGCTCAGGGAAGAGATGGAGAGCTGATACCTGCGCTGCAGAGGCCTAATAAAGCCCAGGACTGGATTGGTCTGCGAAACGGGAAATTGGAATCCGCTCCCCTTAAGGCAGTGTGATATTTATGCACCACCGATGTCAGAGGGAAAGAGAGGGGGGATCAGCAAGTGACCAGAAGAGAAAGGAAAGGCCGGTTGTGTCTTTCAACTGCAGATTCATAGAGGATGCTCAATGCCAAGAATTACAGCACTTCCCCAGAAAACAGAGATCGATTCCTCTGGAGGAGATGCTTTGGAAGGTGGTCTCTATGGCAGGAGGGGTCCAATGCTGGCTCCCCAGATGTCCTTGGACTACAATTCCCATGAGCCCCTTGCACGATGAAGAAGAGTTGGTCTTTATACCCCACTTTACTGTAAGGAGTCTCAAAGTGGCTTGCAATCACCTTCTCTATCTCTCCTCACAACAGGCACCTTCTGAGGGAGGTGGGGCTGAGAGAACTCCAAGAGAACTGGGACTGGCCCAAGGTCACCCAGCTGGCTGCATACAGAGGAGGAGTGGGGAATCAAACCCGGTTCTCCTGATTAGAAGCCGCCACTCTGAACCACTATGCCCCACTCGGACTGTTTCAAGTTGGAGAAACCGCTGTCCAGAGCCGAATCGGGCCCTGCACATGTGGAAATGGAGAACCCGCAACTCACACCTGTCTGTGCCGATCTCCTTTGACCTGTGTGTTTGTAATGTGGGAACCAGTTGTGCACCTCTCCCCCCCTCCCCACTCTTCCATGGAGCTGGAGAAGGAGGGCTGTCTTATTGTGCTTTGATTTTCATTACATAAAGGGGCTTCCAAGTGGCCAACAATTGCCTTTCCTTCCTTTCCCCACAACAGATACCCTGTGAGACAGGTGAGGCTGAGAGTGCTCTGAGAGGAACTGTGCCTGACCAAGGTCACCCAGCTGGCTGTATGAGGGGGAGTGGGGAATCAAATCCGGTTGCTTTAGGATGCTTTGGGCTGATCCTGCGTTGAGCAGGGGGTTGGACTAGATGGCCTGTATGGCCCCTTCCAATGAGCCTCTTGTGGCGCAGAGTGGTAAGGCAGCCGTCTGACAGCTTTGACCATGAGGCTGGGAGTTCAATCCCAGCAGCCGGCTCAAGGTTGACTCAGCCTTCCATCCTTCCGAGGTCGGTAAAATGAGTACCCAGCTTGCTGGGGGGTAAATGGTAATGACTGGGGAAGGCACTGGCAAACCATCCCGTATTGAGTCTGCCAAGAAAACGCTGGAGGGCGTCACCCCAAGGGTCAGACATGACTCGGTGCTTGCACAGGGGATACCTTTACCTTTACCTTATGGCCCCTTCCAACTCTATGATTCTGTGGTTCTCCAGATTAGAGGCTGCCATTCTTATCCACTACACTGGCTGCCTGGGAAGAAGGCCCTTTCTTCAGTCCAAGCCTCCTTCACCATGCTGCATATCCTGAGGGCATTGTGATGCTCTGTAACCCTTGAGGCTGTTTTTGGGTAGTGAAAAGTGGGATAAAAAACCTCCTCCTTCTCCACCTTAATCTTCCAGAATAGGTTCCTTTGCCTTTCACTGCAGTGTGAAACATGGCAACACGCCAGTCTTTCCTTGTTGCTTTTCTCCATGGTTTTGCCAGGCCAGGCTGCTGTTAAAGGCATGAAATGGTAACCTTAGTCCCCTAGTAGTCAAATAACGTAACTCCCTCAGAGGATATGCCCTCTAGGATTGTCCTCGGACAGAGACACCGCCAGAATACAGCGGGAAGTTCACATTTCCAGCACATTTGCATGACTAAAGACCATCTGAATCCAACTTTGCAGCAACCGGCATCTGACTGTCTGTCTTATGACTCGGCTAATATTAGTCTTCAATGGATGGAAACTCTGCACAGCTCATATACCTTTGCTGGATGACTGATCGCGTGGTCTGGACGGCCAGTTTTGTCCTTCCACATTTGGGTTCCGGAGATTCCCACTGAGAGAAGGCATGGCACACTGGTCAGTGTTGGAGCAGGAGCTGGAAAAAACAAGTTTGATTCTCTGCTCTTGCCGCATGGTCTGATGCCAGTTCCACTCTCTTGGTCTAGGCCTACCTCACAAGGTTGTTGTTGTAACAGAGGAGGGGAGAATGCTGTGATAAAGCACCTTGAGGGAGGAAAATGGGATATAAATTAAATGAAACCTATACCTACGGTTGCCAACTCTTGCTGGGAAATTCCTGGAGAGTTATGGGTGGGGGCTGGGGTGACAGGGTTTTAGGAAAGGGAGGGACCCCAGAAGGGCCTCATGACACAACATCTACCCTCTGATGTGGCCATTTTATCTAGGGGAATTGATGTCTGTCGTCTGGCAATGAACCAGGCCTAGGCTAAGAAATGGCTAAGAAATGGCATCAAAATTCTAAGGCTAAGAAATGGCATCAAAATTCTAGCTTCCTATTTAAGACACCCAACATTTTGACCAGTGGTCAAAGAGGTGGCCTATCTGGAATTTAATTCCATTAGGCAAAGGTATCCCCTGTGCAAGCACCGGGTCATGTGTGACCCTTGGGGTGATGCCCTCTAGCGTTTTCATGGCAGACTCAATACGGGGTGGTTTGCCAGTACCCTCCCCAGTCATTACCGTTTACCCCCCAGCAAGCTGGGTACACCTCGGAAGGATGGAAGGCTGAGTCAACCTGGAGCCGGCTGCTGGGATTGAACTTCCAGCCTCATGAGCAGAGCTTTTAGACTGCATGTCTGTTGCCTTACCACTCTGCACCACAAGAGGCTCTTAATCCCATTAGACATTTAATAATTTAATACTAAAAATTGTAGGGTTTATATGGTTTTATCCAGCTTATATGAATGTATGTGTTAGTTATGATTGTTGAGCTGCCCTAAGGCCCCCTGAGGAAGGCTGGCATACAAATATAAATAAAAAATGAATAAGTACAGGAGATCTCCACCTGGAGGTTGGCAGCTCTGCCCAGCCCTTATGGGCTGCAGTCAGGATTGGCCTACGCCAGGGGTAGTCAAACTGCGGCCCTCCAGATGTCCATGGATTACAATTCCCAGGAACCCTTGCCAGCATTCGCTGGCGAATGCTGGCAAGGGCTCCTGGGAATTGTAGTCCATGGACATCTGGAGGGCCGCAGTTTGACTACCCCTGGCCTACGCTATACAAAACCATCAGAGGTTCTTGAAATCAGGCCAAGGTCTCCCTCTGCTAAAATTTCTGTCAGAATTTATTATTATACCGCTTCTACATCAAGGATACCGTGAGAACCTTTCTTTATGTCCCGTCCAACTTTTTATGGCGGTGCTTTTAGAAGAAGCTGATGGATAGGCCGAATGTGACAGATGAGGCTTTCCCCTGGAAACCAGGTGCACGGATTCAGGAGAGAGTGGAAGGTGAATTTCACAGGCTCAGCTGGCGTTTGACGGGCCAGAGTGAGAAGCACAGCAATCCTTCCAGAAAGAGGTGGCAATCAGGTTGAAGTAGGAATTATTCTTCACCCATACACGTCATCCATCTCCGAAAGGAGCAGCAGCAGCAGCCACAGAGTGCAAGATTTGGCTGCCATTCTTGACTTGAGAAAGAGCCATTGTGTTTTTGGACTCCTGAGCTTTCGGAGACATCTGTTTCCACTTTGAATCCTGTTCTGGAGAATCATTTATGTCGGGCTCTGATCGTGACTGCGGCTGAATCCAGTAGGGATTGGATCTGGGGGTCACCTTGAAGGCTAGAGGTCGGATAACAGGTTTCTCTCCTGCTAAAGCATTCCTTGGTACAAGATACTGCATAACCCGTGAGACAGGTCATCGTGTTACCTTGAGCCAAGAGGAAAGGTAGGGTATAAATCTTTTAATCGGGACAGTTGCTGAGCAGTATTGCGTTACTTGTACACAAGATGTCTCCAAGGTGGTGGTGGAATGGACTATCAAGTCCCAACAGATTTATGGTGACCCCTTCAGGTTTTCGAGGTAAGAGATGGTCAGAAGTTGTTGGCCATTGCCTGCCTCCAGGTATTTTCCAGTCCTCTTCCAGCTGGGTGACCTTGGGCTCGCCACAGCACTGATAAAGCTTTTCTGGCTGAGCAGTGATATCAGGGCTTCCTCAGCCTCACCTCCCTCTGTTGTGGGGAGAGGAAAGGGGAGGAGATTGTAAACCACTTTGAGACTCCTTCAGGTAGAGAAAGTGGCGTACAAGAACCAACTCTTCTTCTCCTCCTCCTCCTCCTCTGCATGCCATGAAAAGCTCCAGCTGCCCATAAAAGGCCGTTCTTTTCTCAAGGCCTGTTGGCAACCCTGGGTGTCAAGGAAGATTTCTAACCTTCAAAACATCTGATCTTCTTATGTACATGAACAAAAACATCCCATTCACCAAATCAAGGTAGTAGGCTGAAGTTGAATGGACATATTGCCAGCCATTGTAGCTCAGTTTCAGGACGTGAGACTTCCCTAAAGATATCCAGTCAGGTTCATCCTATTACGTTGGGGAGTGGAGAGCCAATATTTTTCATTCCCATGGAATCAACTCATGATAAACAAGTCCGGCTGTATTAATAATGTATATTGTGAATTGTCCACTTCAATTTGTCGTGAGCCATAGGGGAACAAACAGGCATTTTCATTCCATAATTTTGTATTTGAAAGCATGCCTTTGACTGTCTTTTTCTCTTTTTAATATGCATTCAAGTGGGTAATCGTGTTGGTCTGAAGCAGCACAACAAACGGGCACCTTTAAGACCAACAAAGTTTTACTCATGGAATAAGCTTTTGTGTGCATGCACACTTCCTCAGAAGTGTGAAGTGTGCATGTGTCAAGATCCTTTCCACAAGGTTGTGTGTTCTTGCCATGAGTTGTTTTCTGCCTTGTGCTGACTGATCTATCATGTGTTTATATTTTCATCTTTTGCTCTGACCTGTTTCCGTGGCCTGTTTCTTTGGTTCTTTCTAGCAAAACCTAAATAGGCATCTGACAGAAAGGCTGATTTTATGAACTTAGGCAGATTGTGAGTGGGTGGGCAGGATGGGATGTGCCAGTGTTTGTCTCTTGTGGCCCTTCCTTGCATACCCAGGGAATTGCTGATGGACACTGTTGAATGGCAGGTGAATTTCCTCCAGGCCAGGCAGGATTCTGGAGATTTTTTGTGTGGAGATCATTTGGGCATGAAATTGAGATCACTGTGGGTAGGTAGGTAGTTCTTAGTTGTGCAGGGGGTTGGCCTGGATGACCCTGGAGGTCCCTTACAACTCTATGATTCTATGTGATGCTCTCACATTTGTTTCTGTTGACCCCAATTAAAGGTAAAGATAAAGATACCCCCTGTGCAAGCACCGAGTCATGTCTGACCCTTGGGGTGACGCCCTGTAGCGTTTTCATGGCAGACTCAATACGGGGTGGTTTGCCAGTGCCTTCCCCAGTCATTACTGTTTACCCCCCAGCAAGCTGGGTACTCATTTTACCGACCTCAGAAGGATGGAAGGCTGAGTCAACCTTGAGCCAACAGCTGGGATTGAACTCCCAGCCTCATGGGCAGAGCTTTAGACAGCATCTGTGCCTTACCACTCTGCGCCACAAGAGGCTCTTATGACCCCAATTAGTGGGGTGTAAATTTCCACAGAACTCTCTGGCCTTGCCTTGGGTAGCTGAAGTAAACAGCTTGGAATGTTGTGTAGGCTAGCATGGCTTCCGCTGGCTTTTGGTGTGGGAATGCTGCTGGATGCTCTTTGCACTTGGCCCCTGCACACCATGATTTGAAATGGGGGGAGGAATCATGAGGGCCCATGAAGTTAGGCTGGCTTACTTATAACTCAGTTTCAGCAAGGAAAATCCTTGTGCCTGTTCATAAATTTCTTCAATAAAAAGATTTCTTTTATACCACAGAGTCTGCTTGTGAAAAATCTGACGGGCCACTGACAGCATGCAAACAAAAACTAATTCCTTGAATAGAATTTTGTTGGTCTTAAAGGTGCTACCGGACTCAAACTTTGTTCTTTTCAATATGGCTAGCAATAAAAGGTAAAGGCAAATGGTATCTGGGTGAAGGACAGATTCTAAGGAACTGAGCACTTCATAACACAGCCTTAAATCTTTTCATATGGTTTTGCACTTTAGAAGTGATCCACAACAATTTAAACCCTGAAATCTTTGACGTAACCTTCGTACTTCTTGGGAAGCAAGGTAAATATCATGAGAGAGCAGCAGAAAAGTCTGGCAAGAACCTTGGATACCGATCTGATAAATAAGTTCACAATTAAATTTCACTTTTATAAGTAGACCGGATCAGACCAGTGATTATAATAAGCTTGTGCTAAAAATCTCTTTAAAATAAGGATCTAAATTCTCGGTTAAATTTTGACTCCAGATAACCAGTCGACTTTTTGTAATTCAATCACTTATTTAATAATCTTGTTACTGATGTTTCTGGGGACAGGCAGATGTGTTCTCAATGGCTTTCAATGGCAAGATGACTAAAAAATTATTGATAGGAGTCTAGGAGAAAAAGAAGAAGAAGAGTTGGTTCTTATATGCCGCTTTTCTCTATCCGAAGGAGTCTCAAAGTGGCTTACAGTCGCCTTCCCTTTCCTCTCCCCACAACAGACACCCTGCGAGGGAGGTGAGGCTGAGAGAGCCCTGATATCACTGCTCGGTCAGAACAGTTTTATCAGTGCTGTGGCGAGCCCAAGGTCACCCAGATAGCTGTATATGGGGGAGCACAGAATCTAATCGAACCCAGCATGCCAGATTAGAAGTCCGCATTCCTAACCACTACACCAAACTGGCTCTCTACTAGTTACTAGTCTACTAGTTACTAGGGATGTGCATGGACTGAGAAAATGCAGTTTGGTTTGTGATGTGTCCAGTTTGTGAACCATGAACCATCATGAACTTTTAGGGGCTAAATTAATCCATTTGGTTTGTGAGGTTTGCGACCCAGTTGAATGCTCCCCTCTACATGCTAGAGACCTAATACTCCAGAAAGTACTTTCCTCAGGGTATCTTCTTGGGAGGAGCACCTTAGCAACCAACAAAGCTCAAGGGGGGTCAGCTTTTATGTGCACGCATACCTTGAACAAAGCTTCGTTGGTCTTAGCCACAGGACTCAACATTTGTTCTGCTGTGTCAGTCCAACATGGCTACCCACCTGAGTCATTTCGAATGGTTTGGAGGCAGCCGAAATTTCCACCAACCTATCCAATAGAATGGAACCTGCTAGAATAACATACTGAAAACAGTAACTGCCTGGGTGAAATTTGTTGTGCTTATTTTCTCCCTCATAAACTGCACTTTGGTTGAGACATTTATGAGTAATCCTGAGGCTGGCTGGACGATGATACTGTTCACGACCTTTCTACATGCCGTCCAGACAGTTCTACCCCTCTCCACAAAACTTCATTCCTGGACTTAATGACCGCTCATTCCTAAAATCCTGATGCTCTCTCTGGCAGGAATGCTGAAAGATAAAGACAATCCAAACATTCAAAACTTATTTAAAACATTACATTCTATCCTGATATCACTTATTTGGGCATCATCCTATTTTAATATCTGTGGGATAAATCTGGTTATACTTTTTCATGAGGGTGGCCTCAGATTGGACATAGAAATGCGAAGCACGTGATATTGCTTTCTCCCATTCTCTGTGGGGACACTTATACCAAATGTTGTTGTTGTTAGGTGCCAAGTCGTGCCCAACCCATGGAATGAGAGGCCACCACAACACAAGGATCTGCACCATGTGTGTGGCAACCATTTTGTAGCTGGCTCCGCCTCCTGCAGCAGCCATTTTGTGGCTATGACCAACATTTCATGGCAGAATTCCAAATGTGCCTGAAGGCTGCAAAAGGTTGGGGACCCCTGGTGAACCCCTTTGCATTCTTTTTCCAGGCCTAAGCCACTATTTGAAGCTGTTGTTGCCCTGATAATAAGTTTGTGCCATCAAGTCCCAACTGACTCATGGCGTTCCCAGGGCCATGGGACTTTCAAGGCAAGAGATGAGCAGAGGTGGCCACCCTGCAAGCATCCATGACAGAGTGCCCATTCGAACCAGGGTCTCCTGGCTTTAGTAGTACTATTAGCTTCTTTTTCCCTACTCCTCCACATGCCAGCTTGATGTCATGGTTAAGAGCAGCGGTGTCTAATATGGAGAGCCAGGGTTGATTCCCCACTCCTCCACATGCAGGTAGCTGGGTGCCCTTGGGCTACTCACAGTCCTGATAGAGATGTTCTCACAGAACAGTTCTGTCAGAGTTTTCTCAGCCTCACCTCCCTCACAAAGTGTCTGCTGTGGGGACAGGAAAGGGCAGGCTATTGTAAGCCGCTTTGAGCCTCCTGCGAGTAGTGAAAAGCAGGGTATAAAACCAACTCTTTTCTTCTTTTTGTTTTGTTAGCCCAGTATCTTTAATGACAGCCCCGAGCTTCCTCGGAAGATCTTTCTATAGTTGTGTTAATATTCTTGATATTGGCAGCTGAATGCAAGCTGGAAGAGGTGTGTTGTCTTTTCAGGTTTTATCATTGTGAGGGGAATTTTTCTCCTCTGAGTTTTATTTTTATCACGGAGGTTGTTCAAGTCCTGTTATGAACCACCCTGAGCTTGCCAGATATAAATATTTTTAAATGAGATAAAGCGCAGGGGAAGAAATGAATAAAGCCCTCAAACAGAGGCACGAAGCTTTTCCCAACATATACCTCTAGGAAAGGGAAAAAAAGATTAACATTAAGGAAGACAGCAAGGTCCATATTAAAACAAAATGGAGGGAGGCTACTTGATAGATGGATAAAGCACGCCGACACACACATTGCAAGGTAGGCAAAACGTTCTTTTCCCCCTGAAGAACAGCCTCGTTTTCCCCCCTAAGTACGGATTTGGACAGAAATGCCTGGAATGCTGCTTGACAATAACTATTACTTAATTTGAGCTCAAGGTCGCAGGATCTTTGGCTAAAAACCTTGCCCTCCAGTACCAGTTCAAACCAGTAATAAACATTATTTCCTTTCCCCTCGGGATCTGCTTTTTTCCTCCTTCCCTCCCTCCCTCCCTTATTGGTCACTGTAGCTTACTGTGCTGAGTCCAGGTCAACAAGGACCACTTTCTGCCTCAGAAATTCCCTGCTGTTGGTCATTTCCAGGGGGTTGATTTTAACCGGCGGGCAGAGGCCTCAGCGTTATGACACAATAAGCATCGATTTCCCTGACCAAGTAAAGAGAGGCCTTTCAGAGGGCATCTCTGCTTGGCAGTTTGTTTGCAATGCGATAACTCTGGTGAATGTTTTAACATCAGGAGGAAATCTAACGCACACGTCCGTGACCCAGTTCTGGATTCACATACCAGCTTGATTGCTCAAGCCAGTTTCCAAAGGCCAAACATAATGCCTAGTGGGGCATCCCTTGAAGTCTACGCATGGAACAGAATTAGGAAGTACTGTGGTTACATGCCATTTTGGAGACAATGGGTTGGATCCAACCAGTTTTTCTGCTGGTGAAAAAGGGAGGAGGGCTTGCACTTTTGGTAGGGCTGCCAGCAACGTGGACAGAAAAATACTGTTCTTTCAATGGAGGTTTAATGCATAGAAGAGCCTCTTGTGGTGCAGGGTGATAAGGCAGTCGACATGCTGCCTGAAGCTCTGACCATGAGTCCGGGAGTTTGATCCCAGCAGCCGGCTCAAGGTTGACTCAGCCTTCCATCCTTCCGAAGTCGGTAAAATGAGTACCCAGCTTGCTGGGGGGTAAAACAGTAATGACTGGGAAAGGCACCGGCAAACCACCCTGTATTGAGTCTCCCATGAAAACGCTAGAGGGTGTCACCCCAAGGGTCAGACATGACTCTGTGCTTACAGAGGGGATACCTTTACCATTAATGCATAGAAATGAGCACCTGAACTTTTTCATGGTAGATAAAGGACATCCTATTCAGTTTCTATTAAAGAGACAGGATTTTTCCCCCTCTTGGCTGTCGGCATCCCTACCATTTGACCATGAAAAGGGATATGCTGAGGATCACAGGGCTTGGCATGGAACAGAGGCATGTGGGCTGGAGGCTGTACTGGAGGCTAGAACCTCTTTATATGCATTATATATATGGAGAAATCTTAAAATTGGTGACCCCTCTTTTCTACACTTTGAGGGGGTACAGCCCGTTCTGCCACATCTAAGCTACTGGTGCCATGAGAGTCAGTGGATTCTGCCTGTCAATTACACCTTTTTTTTAATGCACTTTATTTTCAGATATACATGCCACCCTTCCCCAAGGGCTCAGGTCGGCTTACCGTATATATCATAGACTAAAACGGGCGTTAAAACATTTTAAACATTAAAATCAGATTTCCATTGAAAATCAAAGGCGCACTCTGCCTTCTCTCCAGTGGGTGGGAGGGAAAAGTAAGGCTCTGAGTTTCTTTAGCTAAGTGGTTTATGGATGGTGGGGAGAGGATTGCCCCCTGTGGGACTCCGTATTTGAGTTTGCAGTGGGGCGATTGGTGCTCTCTGATCACCATTCTTTGTTCTCGCCTTGGAAGAAGGAGGACAGCCGTTTTAAGGCCTTCCCCTGGATCCCTGCATTGGTGAGGCGGTGAGCAAGAAACTCATGGCTGACAGCACGGAATGCTTTGAGAGGAAAGGAAAAGTGTTTGTAAGCCGCTTTGAGACTCCTCCAGGCAGCGAAAAGTGGAGTATAAAAAACAACTCTTCTCCTCTTAGAGCTGCTTACAGTAGTTCTCTTAGAGCTCTCTTAGCCCCACCTACCTCACAGGGTGTCTGCTATGGGGAGAGGAAGGGTAAGGGGTTTGTAAGCTATTTTGGGACTCCTTCAGACTGGAAAAACAGGGTATAAACAACCAGTTTTTCTTCCCCGTATTAAAGTTGCCAATCTGAGTTGGCAATTTCCTACAGATTAGAGGGGCAGATTTTGGAGAGGCCTTGGTTTGAGGAGGAGGAGGACCTCAGCGGCAGAGTCCGTCTTCTAAAGCAGCTTTCTTCTGCAGAAAACCAACCTCGATAGCCTGGAGCTCAGCTGCAAGTCTGCAGGTTGAGTTTGGCAACCCATACAGGGATGGACTCATTCAGCCCTATTCTTATCCAGGCAGAGGCAGAGTGAGGGCTGACCTGGTTGGGGGACAAGGGACAAGAATCTTGTAGGCCACCTCAACCTGTATTCTGTTCCATGCGGCCTTGCTGGAAAGCTGAGGGGCAAAATGGTATTTTGGGGAAATATACAGGGAAGGGGAACACTTTATTCCTGGGAGCAATCCCTGCTTGAGGACCAGGAGAACCCTCACTGTCCACCTCTGGTACACATACAGCTCCCCCTTTGGACTGTGGGACAAAAATCTGGGAGCCCCAGGGTTCAAGTCCCTACTCTGCCATGGAAGCCTGCTTGCTAACCTTGGGCCAGGCTCAATCTAGCCCACCTCACAGGGTTGTTGTGAGAACAAGAGGGGGGAGGAGAAGGCTGCACACAGCCTTGGGGGAGAAAGATGGGCCCGGTCCCCGAGAAAACGCAGCCTCGGCTCTCTTCCAGAGCTACCATGTGGGGACGCTGTATTCCAAGCAGCAGAGGGCGCCGGCAGCAGCCCGCGGAAGTGGAAATCGCCCTTCGTCCCCGTCTCCCCGGTTTCCCGAAAGACAAGTTAGCGCTAGTTTACTTTTGCTCCCGCTTTGCATTCTCTGCAAGCAATTTTGGCATCCAGCTGCACGCGTGAGTCCCGCAGGTCTCGGCTCCCGTCTTTCCTAGGAGCTGATCCGCTACTGCTCTTTCCCCGTTTTTGGACAATGAAGTACCTGGGGAACGCGAGCCCCGCACATGCATGAATTCATAAATGCATGCATTCAGCTCCCGTGCTGGAGGTTTGCAGTCCATTGAAGAGGCGAAGGGAGCGGCTGGGTCCCTTGACGCGCCTCCCGCACACCTGTGCATGTTTACTCGGGTGTAAACAATGCACGCGGTAGGGTCGCCTTGGGGAGAAAGCCTGGCGGGGCGTGCTGGACACTTGGCCATACCAGGCGGCGGCTTCTGCCAGGGAACCTCTCCCGTCTTTACCAAGCGCACCAGCACGGCCCGATCCCGCGCGTGTTTCGTGGGCTCCCCGGAGTGCGACCTGGTCCGGCCGGCGCCCTTGCTCGTTCGGACGGCCCCGCTCCTGCCGTGTTCCTCGGGAGCTGCTCTGGAGCACGGGGCCAGGAGGAGCCGTCTTCCAGCCTCCGTTGCATCGCCCGCGGGCACCATCAGCAGCAGCCCCCCGCCAGCAGGGGCGCCCCGTCCGGGAAGCGCCTTTCCCTCTTCCCCGATGCTCCCGCCGCTCAGCCCGCGGCTCCTGGTTCGAAGCAACCCTGCTCGGGGCCCTGATGCGCCGCCTGCATGGGCGGGGCAGAGGGGACCTGCAAAAATGAGGGGTGCGCCCCCCCAATCCAAAACCCGGTAGAAGGAAGAGCCGGACTGCTGCAATTTAAAGCCCTCCCGTCCAACTTGCAAGCTCTGGGCTGGCTCGAGACACTTTCCCGTCTCCGGGACTCGGCAGCGGAGGGGAGCTTTCAAAGAGCACCTCCCCCAGTCTGCCCTGGGACGTCGTCCAAGCCACGCTGCCAACTCCCGTGGGAACCGGGCCGGGGTGGGTGGTTAGAGGGCTGGGGGGGGGGGGTGCGTCGATCCTGTACACATGCATGCATGCATGCCCTCCTGTGTACAGCACACGGGCCTAGATCTATACCTTCTATCTCTCGAGAGAGGCTGAAGAGGGGTTGGGGGGGGTCCTATTCTATGCGCGGCATGCAGGCGTCGACCGTGCAAGCCTTCATTTCCTCTCCGCGAAGGCTGCGATTCTCCCTTCTGCGCCGCTCTCGGCCCAGGCCCAGACAGGGCGCGCGCCCGCCCGCCCCTAAACCCCTCCCGCCAGCAAAACCCCCGAAAAACAAGCGCGCTCTTCTCCTCCCCCCCATATGCACGTGTGAACGGCTCCCCGGCCGCCCCCTCTCTCCCAGGCGCGCGCACCTTAACCAAAAAAAGGGGGTCCCATTTAATCTACTGCAAAGCTGCCTCCTCTGGCCCGGGTGTGTGTGTGGGGGGGGGTGTGTGCTATGAATGGGTGCAGCGGAAGCACCGCCCCCTCCGGACGTGACGCCCAGCCAATCCGCGGGCCGGCTGCGTGGATGGATGAGGTCAGCGCTGGGGTGTCGGGGAATGGAATGTGTAAGTGTAACATTCAGAACCGGGTAACGTTCGGCGGCCGAACGCTGCCGTCGGCAACGTTCGAAGGGGGGGCCGCCCAGCCTCCGCCGGGCTTCCGCGCCGCGCCGCGCGCCGGGATGAATGGCTGAGAGGGGCGGGGGCTAAGAGGAGGAGGAGGCGGCGGCGGAGGAGGAGGAGGAGAGGAAGACGCCGAGGAGGAGGAGGAGGCGGAGGAGGAGGATCCCTGGCCGCTTCCATCCCGGGGGCCGCGCAGCGAGATCGGCGAGCCGGAATCCAGAGCGCCTCCCCCGAGTGCCGGAGCCGCCGCAGGCAGAGCAATGCAGGGATTCGTGCGGCTAGGGCGCCCGGGCTGCGAGCTGTGATCTGTCAGCGGGAAGCGGAGCCGGCCGCCGCTTGCCCCTGGGCGCCCCTTGCCGCCGCCGCCGCCGCCCCCGGCTCTCTCCCTCGCTGCATGCCGGAGCCGCGGCGTCCGCGTTGAAGTTGCCGCGGCGGCCCCTCGCCTGCAGCCCGCCGCGCTTGGGGTGCGCGTGAGTGTGTGTGCGAGTGTGCGAGTGTGTGTGTGCAGGGGGGTGTGGGGCGTGCGTGCGCGCATGAGAGAGGGAGGAAGCGGGAGGGCGGGACGAAGCGCTTCCCAGGCTTGCAGCAGCAGCAGCGGCGCCGGGCGCCGGGCGAGAGGGACCTGCCGGCCTCTCGGTGCCTCCGTCGGCCGGCGCGGGGGCCTTTGTGTGCGCGGGCGAGAGAGCCTCTGCCGGCGCTGGGCGCTTCCCTCCCTCCCTCGCCGCCGCCGCCGCCGCCGCCCGGGCCCTTTGTGCGAGCGCAAGATGAAAGACCGGCGGGGAGAAAGTTAAGGAAATCGCCCACATGCGCTGCATCAGCCCGCGGCTTGGGGAAAGGCATCCAGAGAAGGTGGCAGAAGAGAGTTTAAAGTGCTGGCAGGCGGGAAGATGGCGGACTCCAGCTGAAAGTGGCCCGGGCCAAACGTGGGGGATCTTTGTGTTCATCGGCGAGCCTCTCGACCCCCGCCGGACACATGCAGGCCAAAAAACGCTACTTCACCCTGCTCTCCGCTGGCACCTTCGCCGTCCTGCTCTTCTACTTCGGAGGCGTGCAGTTCAGAGCATCCCGCAACCAAAGCAGGCGAGCGCTGCGCACTAGCAGCAGGCATGGCTCGCAGCGCGCCGGCCCCGAGCGCTACTGGCCCCGCTTCCCGGACGCCCTGCGGCCCTTCGTCCCCTGGGACCCGCTGGAGAACGAGGACTACAACGGGCACACCTCCCCGCGCCAGAAGCGGGACGCCAACGCCAGCGTCTACAAGGGCAAGAGGTGCCGCATGGAGTCCTGCTTCGATTTCGCCCTTTGCAAGAAGAACGGCTTCAGGGTCTACGTCTACCCGCAGCAGAAAGGGGAGAAGATCGCCGAAAGTTACCAAAACATCCTCGCGGCCATCGAGGGCTCCCGGTTTTACACTTCCGACCCCGGCCAGGCGTGCCTGTTTGTCCTGAGCCTGGACACCTTAGACCGAGACCAGCTCTCCCCGCAGTACGTACACAGCCTGAGGTCCAAAGTGCAGACTCTCCACTTGTGGAACAATGGTAGGAATCATTTAGTTTTTAATTTATATTCCGGCACCTGGCCCGACTACACCGAGGACGTGGGCTTCGACATCGGCCAGGCCATGTTGGCCAAAGCTAGCATCAGTACGGAGAACTTCCGGCCCGAGTTTGACATTTCTATTCCGCTCTTTTCTAAGGACCACCCGAGGACAGGAGGGGAGAAAGGGTTCCTGAAGTTTAACACCATTCCTCCTCTCAGGAAGTATATGTTGGTATTCAAGGGGAAGAGGTACCTGACTGGGATAGGGTCCGACACCAGGAATGCCTTATATCATGTCCATAACGGAGAGGATGTTCTTCTCTTGACCACGTGCAAGCATGGGAAAGACTGGCACAAGCACAAGGATTCGCGGTGTGACAGGGACAATGCCGAGTATGAAAAGTAAGTGGACCTCTGTGGCTTCCCTCGCTTGGTCAGGGCTCTTCGATGATCTGTGCAGCCCTCTGCTTCTCTCCCTCTCTCTCTTTTAAAGGAATGCAGCTCCCGTGCTGGCATGCTAGGCCTAGCGTTTTGCGTTTCTGCGGCCGGGTTTTCCAGAAAATCGTAAATGCAGGTGTGAAAGAGGAAAATCGGTTAGGTGTAGTAGGTGCTTGGTAGGTTGACCAATAGTTGCTTGCTCCAGGCTTGTCATTGGCATAAACTTCAGCCTGGAAAGGGGTGGGGGGTGGGGAGGAATGACAAGGTTGGAGGCCACACCTTTAGACCTGAATCCTAAAGCATCGGAACTGTGAATAGGAACCAGTTTGCTCCTGAGCACAAGCTCCCTGGAACCAAGTGGCATTTAGTGCTGGTGGTGTATGGGTGGGATCAGAGTTCTGTTGATCTTGAGTCCTTTTTTTTTTTCTGGGGTAAAGTATGCTCGATCAGGGGTAGTCAACCTGTGGTCCTCCAGATGTCCATGGACTACAATTCCCATGAGCCCCTGCCGGCAAACGCTGGCAGGGGCTCATGCGAATTGTAGTCCATGGACATCTGGAGGACCACAGGTTGACTACCCCTGTGTTAGATCACAGCTGAATTTAGAAGGTTTCCTTGGTCCAGGACATAGCAAAGTCTAGGAACCTGTCATGCACGTTGCTCGATGCATGACCCATCAGAGACAGAAAACTCACCATGTATTCTGGAGCATCTCTGTCTCTCTCTCTCTCCCTTCTCTGTTTCATTATGGGTGAGTCCCTACCTCCTGAACTCTGCTGTTTAATACCTAGAACAAAGTTCAGTGAAATCTGATCTTGCTCATATGGGTGTGTGTGAGATCTACTTAGATCACTGTCCGCTTGGACTTTCTTATCTAAGGCTGCGCACCCAGTAACGGGAGTGAATTATGAGTCCTGTGTAACAGATTGTGGTTTTGCCCTCTGATTTATTTTTCCTCATTCCAACAGCTGTGAAATCACATCATGTTGATATTTGGGATTGCTCCACTTCCCATTTGGATGTGGTCTCCGTCCCCCCCCCCCCAGTGTTGACAGCTATTTCCAGTGGTACAAACATTTCCGCTGGTATTTTTTTCCCCTCTGGCCGTGTCTGTGGTTCATTTTTTCCCTTCCTCCTTTTTGATGTGTTGAATATTAACACTTCAGGCAGCTTGTCGTGTTAATTTGATTAAAAGAAACACAGCGTGCAAAATGGTTCAGGAGGGACTTCCTGTTGGCTCATGTATCGATGGGACACCTTGGCTGCCTTGCGAGTTCCACCGAACGCTTCATATCCGATGAAGGATTCTGTGCAGTCCGCAAGATCGCTACAGTTCTTTGTCCACACAGGTGGGTCCAGTGACAGGTGCTCCCCTGAACCTTGCCTTCCCGTCTTTGCTTGCTGATCTCTGGGACTGAGGTAGGAAGCAAGAAAGCTGCATCCCTTCAGCCACTAATGGGGTCCCTCTTCTCCAATATCGCTTGCAGGCTGTGTGTGTGATTCTTTTCTTTCTTTCTTTTTTTAAACATGTATCTGCTGAACCAACAGTTCTGCAGGACGGGCCTCTGTAGGGCTGCAACGGTAATGAGTGCGTTTGAAACTCATTAGTTAAGTTTAAATGCTGACTACAGCTCATGCTTGCAAAGTTATGATGCCCTGGCATGCACCTTGAGAAGAAAATGGACGGGCCGATCCAAAGGCTACATGGGTCTGACCACAAGGGGTTGTGTCGGGAATGACCGATAGCTCAGCAGGTTAGCGGACCTGTGCAGGGAACGCGCGGGTGCTGGATTGGGAGGCATGGCGGAAAAGCTGATGTGCTTCCACCATCCCCTAGTGCTGTCATTTGGGAACATCTGGGACATTGATGAGTCAAACGTAAACATTCAAGAGCAAACTTCGTTCCCATCTTTGAGTGTCTTCAAAGGGGGGGGGGGGAAATACATGGTTTGCTTCCACAAAGAGCTGATGACTCTGTGTCGGTGCCTGTAGGTCGTGGGAATGTCAGGCTGGTGGTGTTCAAATATTATGACTGATGATGTGGCTTGCCCATGACTCAGGGTCTCCCCACTTCAAAAACGTCGGTGTATAAATCCAAATAAATGGTGGTCTGTTTTTGTGTATGTGAACGGTGGCTTAAATACCGGTAACCTTTCGGGAACTTTGGCCAGCTGAGACAGCAGCTAATCCAATGCTTCTTTGGCATGTTTGTAAATTCCAGAGGCAGCGGTCAGACCATCTCACTTCTTTCAGTTCCTTTTGGGTTTTGGAGAGCACGATCTGGCAGAGGTTGCATTCAGGGGCTCAATCTTGCACGCATTTATGCTCAGCAGAAAATTTGGGATGCCTGGGTTCTGATGAAGCACGATGGTAGCCTAAAGTCTATCCCTGGGAATAGGCAAAAATTGCATTTCCTCTCCTGACTAGAGGGGTGCTTCTGAGCTGGAAAATATTCTTTCAGCTGGATATCGATTGGGGCTGAAAATCTGGAATGGCCACGCCTCAGAAATGAAGAAAAATTGGATTTTTGGGGATGGCTCTATAGTTGAATTTAAAGGGCATTTAAATCTGTTGCAGTCTCTTTAAATGCCTTCTGGGTGAAGGTGTGTCAAGGGACAGCAATACCTTTAAAAGTCTTCGGAACTCGCTCACTGCTTGCAGAAGGCATTTGAAGGGACTGTGTTCCCTTTAAAAATCTCCTCTCCCTTCTGTTGAAAGCAATGGAGATTTTGCAGGGGGTTTGAGGAGAAACAACAACAGCTATGTTGTAAATTTGGTGACTCTATCTCAAAACAGCGTGCCCCCCCCCCCAGCCCTGGAACCCAATCAATTCCCCATGAGACCCTATGGGGGGACCATTGACTATAATGGTCCCCTTTAGAGCAGTAGTTCTCAACGTGGGGTCGGGAACCTCCCTGGGGGTCGGGACCCCTTTGGGGGTTGAACGGCCTTTTCAGAGGGGTCGTGGCCGGGCAAGCAGCTTGGCCAGGGGTGGGGGGGGGGCGCAGTTACTGTTGCTGTTCCTCCTGCAGGCGACTGCCAATTTATATACAATCATGATCTTCACGCCATGGGTCAGTTCCGGTTTAATTTCTGTGAAAGAACCCTTGCATCAATTTACGGTTGGGGGTCACCACAAGATGAGGAACTGTATTGAAGGGTCGCGGCATTAGGAAGGTTGAGAACCACTGCCTTAGAGTGTAATGGAGCTGAAATTTTGTTGACATTCCCTAGTGAAATTACTTTGGAAAACTGATAGAATCGAATTTTTGGCCCCTTGGAAGCCCGAATTCAAGCCCTTAAATATCCCACTGAGACACAGGTTGATCACGGATATATAGAAATCCTGCCACCTACTGTGCAGTGTGGCTCTATTTCTTTCTTTCTCCCCTTTGCTGTTCAAATCCTGGTCCTGCCTGTCTGTGTCCTTAAGTTTATAAAATCTGACAAGGTCACATCCCCCAGGGAATGATGACTCCTAGAATTCTGGCAGTGTCCCTTCACATGCACATTATATCTGTTCTGATGCGTGTGAAAGTCAGAGGAGATAGTTAACTTCTTGTAGAAGGGATGGAAGGAAAGCTTTCAACATTTTTTTTGAAAAGCAGAATCTGTCCTGGAGAGTTTTCAGAAACAACTTTAATATTCCCCAGGCTTATGGTTGGAAACCAAGCAGAACATTTGGGCTGATGGATTGCAGGGAGTGTCTCTGTAGAGCAGGGGTAGTCAAACTGCGGCCCTCCAGATGTCCATGGACTACAATCCCCATGAGCCCCTGTCAGCATTCACTGGCAGGGGCTCATGGGGATTGTAGTCCATGGACATCTGGAGGGCCGCAGTTTGACTACCCCTGCTGTAGAACTTTTGGATGCAGAGCCTGAATACCGAATCTCCAGGTTCTGAGTTTGGGTTGCCCGGGAGAAAAGACCATTAACAGAGGCTTAAAGGTAAAGGTAAAGGTATCCCCTGTGCAAGCACCGAGTCATGTCTGACCCTTGGGGTGACGCCCTCTAGCGTTTTCTTGGCAGACTCAATACGGGGTGGTTTGCCAGTGCCTTCCCCAGTCATTACCGTTTACCCCCCAGCAAGCTGGGTACTCATTTTACCAACCTCGGAAGGATGGAAGGCTGAGTCAACCTTGAGCCGGCTGCTGGGATCGAACTCCCAGCCTTATGGGCAAAGCTTTCAGACAGCTGCCTTACCACTCTGCGCCACAAGAGGCTCTTAACAGAGGCTTACTGGTTGGAAACAGGCAGGTGCAGTTTTCCGTGGCTTGGAGGTAAATAGCATCACCTGGTAAAGAATGTCCCACAATTTCTGCTGGCCAGTTGTCACCCCCATTGCGGTGTTCCACAGTATGTGATGCTGTTTCAGTTTTGACTTGCAGTGAACTTCTGTGTGGGTCTGGCTTGCAATGGAGAGTTAGTGTGATCCAGTGGTTGGAGTGTCGGACTAGGGTCTAGGGATCTGGGTTCGAATCCCCACTCAGCCATCAAAGCTTGCTAGGTTATCTTGGACCAGTCACACCCTCTCAGCCTGTAACCTCCAATGACACCCGTGCCCTGCTGGACTTGTTTAGTTTCCACAGGGCATGCAAGGTGGAATTGTTTAAGTTGGCCTTTAGAAGTTAATCCACATGTTTTGGCCATTTTTAATAGTGGCACAGTGATAGCCGTGGGTTTAAACAATTTGATATTTTAATGTTAGTCTTTTGTGTTTGTTCTTACGTCATTTCACCTTATTTGGTTTTATTTATTTAATTATTTATTTCTCACATTTATATACCGCCCTCCCTGAAGGCTCAGGGCGGTTTACATAGAACTGAAAACTATACAGGAAACATTATATATAACTAATTATAACATTAATATTATTAACTGATTTACCTTAACTTACCTTCAGGTGAACGGTGACTATAAAAAAAAAATTAAGTAAGCTAATAACCCACCTACCTTGCAGGACTGTTGTGAAGATAAAGTGGAGAAGATGAGAATGATGTAGGGCCGCTTTGGAAGCCCATTGGGGAGACAGCCTGGGGTATAAACAAACTACATCAAGAATAGCCAATGTTGGGCCTTCGTGTGACCCAGAAAGACAACTCTGTGATGTGTGTTTTGTAAATTAGCTTAAGGATTTTTGTTGAAAAGACATTTTATTGTTTGGAGTTAAGGTCAGGTTGGCTTGTTTGTGCACAGTTTGGCAAACCTGGCCTCCTACAGATCCCGAAATTTCCCTGGCACTTGACCTTATATGTGCCTGGGAATTTACGCCACCTCGTTTTCCGTGATGAACAGGACCGTGGGCCTTCTGCAAAGGACCTATTGATCTTGGCACAGGTAAGGAGTGAAAGGCTAGCCAAGAGGAGAACCTTTCAGAAAGCCGTAGGAACAGTATAATCAGTGTCTCTCTCTAATTTTTAAAAAAGACGTTGGACGACAGCAGTGCAAGTCTGCGATCCTTTTCACACTTACCTGTGTTTCAGTCTCAAGGGAATCTGTATAGCTCGGTAGCATAAAGTTATGCAGGAATGATATTCTTCTGCTATACATCTGCCGAGAGTGGTACAAAGAATAATTAAGATGGCCACATTACTGCTCTGTATCCACAGAGGCATAATCTCCAGATCGCTGTGTTCTGTGTTGATCAGGCCTCACCTGGGGTACTGAGTGCAGTTCTGGAGGCCTCACTTCCCAAAGGATGTGGCCAAAATGGACTCAGTGCAGAAGAGAGCGACAAGGATGATCATGGGCCATTGGGGAATGTTCAGACTGTAGAAGAAGAGGCTGAAGGGGGACATGAAGGCTCTCTTGAAGTATTTGAGAGGAGGGCAGGGAAAGGTTCCTGTTGGCAGCAGCAGAGGGATAGGACTCACGATATTGGGCTTAAATTATGGGTGGAAAGGTACTGGCTGGGTATTAGGAAAAACGTTTTATGGTAAGAGTAACTCAGCAGTAGAATCTCTTTCCTAAGGCGGTGGTGAGCCACCCCTCCCTGGCAGTCTTCAAGCGGTGGCTGGAAAGAGGCTTGTCATGGATACTTTAGTCCCATCCTGTATTGAGTAGGGTGTTTGATTAGATGACTAGATGAAGATCTGATTCAATGAAACAAAGCACCAATAGAAAAAGATATTGGCACCCCCCCCCCCCCCAATTGCTATTTAGAGATGCCTGCTAAGCACCCGGCATTTTTCCTTGTGGGATTTTTAAAATATATTTATGTATACCAAACTGATATGCTCCCAACCTTCCATTATATACTAAGGAGCGTTTGACACGTCGATCTCAGCCTTTCCAGGTTTTACCAAGAAATCAAAAGCAAACTGCAAAAGAGGGGAAGCCGGCTCAACCCAAAATACTCCAGTCTTGTCAAGAGGGTCAAGCTGCAACAAATTAAACAACAGAGTAAATATTTATTATATATAGTGTGTACGTAAAGTCAAACTGAAAACCTTAGGTCAGGGGTAGTCAAACTGCGGCCCTCCAGATGTCCATGGACTACAATTCCCAGATGCCCCTGCCAGCGAATGCCTTAGGTGTTTGAATATCAGTCTGTACAATTTGCAAGCGTTCCTAGCGGATGAGTATGTCGTTTGAACCACATGACTCCAGACGCGTTTTGCCCTTTACAGTGGCCAAATATACTTTAAATATATCCAGATGACACAATCAGGATTATATATTTTTATAATATATTATATTATTTGATTTATAGACCGATCTTCTCTGCCAGGGCCAGTTTACACCAGTAGATTTTTCACAACCAGGTGATGTTCTCTCCGATGCTGTGTGGTTAGGCAACTAAGTTTTTAAAAATATAAAAAACAGGCCTGTGATACCTGTACTCACAGAAGCGTCTTCGACCTGGTACGGGATATCCAAAAGCTCTGGATTAGTGCAATCACAACCAGTAGGTGAGTGTCTAGTTATGTTATCAAGATATCCGTCTGCAGGAGCAACTAATTAATTTTCTTCAAAAGTTTTGCATCTCAGCAGATGTGGCTGACGGTAACCGAAACGGATGGCCTTGCCCTGATTAGGAAACGTGCCAGCAAGATTCAAGGAGTGTGTGTGGAGGGGTGTATGTAGTCCAGCCTTTTTCAACTTTTTTTATTGTTGAGAAACCCACTGAAACATTCTTCAGGCTTTGAGAAACCCCAGGGAAGTGGTGTGATCATGCAGAATATGGTTGGGAAGCAGAGCTGTGGACATGCCCACCCGGGGCCCCTCCCCTTCCCATCCCCTCCAGACCCCTCATTGGCCATTTTGGGAGAGGTGGGTCAACATGATCATATACGGTAATATCACGTGATACATGTTTAACAATTTTTTAAAAATTAATTCCGGAAACCCTTCTTGAGCCGTCAAGAAATCCCAGGGTTTCATGAAACTGGTTGAGAAAGCCTGATGCAGTCAGATAGAGGCGATAGTCTCATGTTTGTGCCTCTGGATTTGTCTTTCAGCTTTGGGAGCCATTTGCTGTGAACTATTTGAATGCCTCTGGAGTATGATTTGGTGTGTGTTGCTATTTAGGTTTCTTTTTTTGAGGGGGGATGTTTATATGCAGGGTGATTGCTTTGCTAGCAGATCTGAAAGGAAGCCAATGACTGTAGCAGCCATATTTATGACTCTTGAAAAAGGGAACCGGAAAATGAACCGGATTGTGTGAGTAGATTTAAGTAATTTCACATCGCACGATCCGGATTACATAGAATTGACCGATGCTGCCGTGTTAATGTCAGGAAGCAAAGTGGAAACATGCAATGAGAAAAAGTAGCAAGAACTCCTTGTTCTCATCCAAAAACCTGGACCTCACCCTTGGCAAGTGTATCCAGATAATGGAAATTCCACGGAACTTGTAAAAGACGTGAAAGAATGGCCCGTAACTGTATTCCAAACAGAGATAAATGTTTTGGCTGAACATCGTCTGGAAGCATAGTAAAACCAAGCGATAGCTGGGAATGTGTAGATTCAGGTCGGCTTCTGAGAGCTGTGCGATACAGTGAAGCCAGAGAGAACATTTTTATAGGAGTAGAGAGGATTTGGGAGTATTCTTGCTGAGCATAAATCAAATGTGCTCTTCCTCTCCAGGGCTGCGTTTTTGGCCAGGGCAGGGGGAGCTCCATTGTCTCCATATGTATCCTGCAGAATCCAGAGATGGATAGTACAAATTGGCCAGCGTCCGTATGTCATGAACCCTTTCCTCTTTTGTTCCTCACCCATCCCCAGAGTACAAGGACAACAACAGAGACACCTTTATTGGCCTGCCAAACAATATAAACGGATCATACAAAACCCAGAAATATGCACCATCCCCTGAGTAGTTTTGTACCAATTTTAAAATGGATCATGGGATTTTTAGAGTAAGACAATGATCAAAGTTTTAAGAAGACCGCAGTTATACTGAAGGATCAGGTAAAACCGGGCAAGAAAAATGTCAGCCGAACCTGTGTGTGATTGTATGTGCCAATTTGGGTTGGAGCATTTATTATCTGGGAATTTATACATCCCAAGAGCCCTGCTGGATCAAACCAATGCTCCATCCAGTCCAGCATCCTGTCTCACACAGTGGCCAACCAGTTCCTCTGGAAGGTGCACAACAGGGCCCAGAGGCCCTGGGGCCTTCCCCTGAGCTTGCCTCCTGGCTCTAGGATTCAGGGATCAATCAGTGTCCCTGAATATGGAGGTTCCCCTCAGTCACCGTGGCTAGTAGCCATTGATAGACATCCTCTTAAGCGTGCATGCGCACAAAAGCTTATACCACTAGACTGAAAGTTTGCTGGATTGCTTCAGATCAACACAATTACCCACCTAAATCAATCTATTGCAAGCATTTTCTTAATGGAGGGGAGTTTGGTGGCGTGATTAACTCCGATTTATATGTGAGGACCATGGCTCAGCAGAAGAGCCTCTTGTTAGTATGCAGAAAGTCCCAGGTTCAATCCCCGGCACCACCAGATTCAATCCTGACCTTGATGGACCAGTAGTCTGATTCAGTATGAGGCAGCAACTTGTGTATCTTTGTATGTTTGTGATTTCCTGAGGTTATCTGTATTCGTCATCGACCTACACGCTCTACCAGAGACACCCATGGAGTCTTCCGTGGAGGTAGATCGCCATTTCCATCTCAAGAGGCCAATTAATCGCTACACATGTTTCGGTTACAAAACGGCATCCTCTCTGCATTGTTAAATAGCCTATTGTACTATTTGATCCATAAGCTGTAACTGTTTCCAGGGGCGGTAATGCAATAGGTATCGGTTGCATCAGCTGCTCGTCTACTTCAGAGGTGATGAATTAACAAGCACAAGTTTCATATTGTATTGCTACTTTGGAGAATATTTAAGGGTGTCCCACGTGTTCGGGAGGACGGGGAGCAATTCTATATTTTCGAGTTTGTTTTTGAAGCCGCCGTCTATGTTTAGGATGCTGGGGGTACAAAAGCAGCAAGGCTATGTCACGTACTTAGGAACACGGAAGCTTTTTGGGGGCGGGCGGGCGGCATGGTATAGCCCAGGGGTAGTCAAACTGCGGCCCTCCAGATGTCCATGGACTACACTTCCCAGAAGCCCCTGCCAGCGAATGCTGGCAGGGGCTTCTGGGAATTGTAGTCCATGGACATCTGGAGGGCCGCAGTTTGACTACCCCTGGTATAGCCTGAACTTGGAGCCTAGGTAAAGTCAGTACTTGAATGGGAGACCACCAAGGAAGACTCTACAGAGGCATAGCAAACCACCTCTGCTTCTCACTCGCCTTGAGAACCCCTTGCTTGGAGTTGCCGTAGTTGGTTGCGACTTGAATGGCACGTTGCACACAGAAGCATTTGGGTTTCACGTGCTTGTGCCTGATGAGGAACTCCGTGGACCCTTGAAAAAACGTGCATCATCTCTCATCAACCCATGAACCCCTGCCAGCGAATTGTAGTCCATGGACATCTGGAGGGCCGCAGTTTGACTACCCCTGGTTTAGGCTGATCCAGCGTTGAGCAGGGGGGTGGACTAGATGGCCTGTATACATACCCCCTTCCAGTTCTATGATCCTTTCTATGGATGTGCTGCCTGTTGGCGGAGGGGGCTGGCACATCAGATGCTTTCTTTGAATGTCTCCCTTTTTATTGCAAACGAACCAGCTTTTAATAAACTGTTACATAGCTTTGCGTAACGTCCTGCGATCCAAGCCGGAGAAATCGAATATGGACTCACAGAAGCAAAGCTGTGCTCGACGGAGGAATTTAAGGAATAGGAGTTGGTTGCTGGCCGCGCAAGAACTGACATGTTTTGCACAAAGAGAAGCAGAAAAAACTACGTGGGAAGGAATTCTGGCTTACAAAGGGGCCTTGATCCCGTAAGCGTCTGTACCTGGCCATGGGTAACATGATCCAGATAACTCACACCCTGTATAACTACTTGTAGGACGGGGACCTTTTTGCTTCTGAATAATGTAGAAAGGAGGATGCTGCTTTTTGGGGGGGAGGTGGAGGGAGAATCATGCAGCAAACCCTTTGATATATTGTGCACAAGCGAAAATCTTAATGGTGACACCGAACCACCAGATCATAGAGTTGCTTTCACTTGGCCCAAGCAAACAGCGAGGTCGTCTATGGCAGGGGTAGTCAACCTGTGGTCCTCCAGATGTTCATGGACTACAATTCCCATGAGCCCTTGCCAGCATTTGCTGGCAGTGGCTCATGGGAATTGTAGTCCATGAACATCTGGAGGACCACAGGTTGACTACCCCTATAATCTATGGCATCTAATCCCAGTAGTGGGAGACCTTGGGCCACTCCCACTGTCACAGCCTAACCTGCCTCACAGGGTTGTTGTGAGGCTAACAAGGGGAATGATTGAGCCACTCTGGGTCCCCAGCGGAAGAAAGGCAGATATAAATGAATGGAATAAACAAAAGGATCTTGTGCTGAAGCAGGAAGTATAGGTAGAATATGGGTATATTTACCCCTCCCCAAATTTCTCCAAGTCTGCTCTTAACTTTTGTTCTCTAGAATCAAGAACTGTTATTTTGATGCTCTTGTTTGGCTATACAAAGTGTTTTTGGATGGGCCACAGGCGATAGCGGGTGACATTTCAACACATGGTTTATTCAGTATGTTTGTTCCTCCCTCTAAAGGCCTCACAATTCACTCTCTCGTCTTCCGTTGATCCTCGCAGCAACTCAGTAAGTGATGTTAGAGTGAGAAGGATCGGCCCCGGTTCAGCCAGCAGGCTTTGTGACAGAATGAGGATTCGCACCTGGGTCTTCTAGGTCCTAGTTGACACCCTAACCCCCAAACCATGCTGCGCATCACACCACAGGCCTTGGTCTCAAGCACGGACCATTTTGCTAGCGATGAGACTCTGCTGTCAGTAGCCAAATAATAACATTTTTTGTAAGGCAGTTAATGCATTGCCCTGAACTAAATTAACTGGCTCAGTTAGGTGACCCGTCTCCCCCTCTTCTGAGCATCTGTTGAATATAAAGGCTTCAACTGTTAATTTCATACTTTTCTGTGCAAATTGCCTGGAACAGAATTTGCCAGAACGGCTTCGAAATGAAGGGAATAAAAGTTTTGAACAGTGACTCTTTAAAATAAGTTCTCTTTCCTCATCCCTCAACCCTCCTGAATTATTATTATTATATATACGAGTTACCGTTTTAATATATTTTTTATTTTCTGCAGATCATCTGAAGGGTCTCACTATTCACCGTGTATTCAGTTGCCCCCCCCCCCACCTTCCCAAATATAGGAATGCCTGTAACTTGAGTTGGCCATCGATAACCACCTCTTCCAAGGCTTCCCCTTCCAGCTACATGGAAGCTCCTGTTATTTCTAGAGTGAATTCTCTCCCCTGAAGCCCAGGAGTGTTCAGGGGCTCCTGGCCGTGGTCATAAATCATTGGCCCATGCAAGACCCTAAACGGGAGGAAGCAGATGCAGTTGTCCCTTAATGAAATACACGTTTTAGGGTAAGAGGCTTTTTACGTTGTTGATTTGGGATTTCTCATGGGATGCAACTTCTCGACTCCTGGAATTGAGGGTGGGAGTACTCCTGGACTGAAACGTCTCCGATGCATCTGTGCTCGGAAAGAAGTTGTGGGTGAGGCTGACCAGGATAGCCATCTTGCATTTTAGTGTCTTGAGCTGCAGTCCCAGATCCGCATGGCTGCCAGTCCCCTGTGCAGTAGGTTGGGGGAGTTTCCAAATGAACGCATTTAGGATCAGGCTGTAGAAGTGGAATACACAACTTGGTCAGCAGTCTTGTGAGTGTGTGTGTGTAGTTGACAGTGAGGGCAGTGCTCAATGGACTGCCACCTCCTCTTTTGTCCCTGCAGAGCATCCTGCCAAATGTAAGGTAATGTCAGAATCTCCTAGGTACTTCTGCCACGTTTGTGATGTTTGATCTGTGATGTTCCCCAGATCCCTGTCTTGGCACCTCAAGGTTGCATCCTGCTGTTTAGTTTAGAACTGCTAGCTTTCTCACTGCTATTCCCCCTCCCCCTTCCTGTCCTCCCTTCTCCCCCCTCCCCCCTCTCATTCTCCCCTTTGTAGTTTAGGTTATCCGGGATGTTGAGTCTGTCTGTGAAATGCAGTTAGAAGAAGAAGAAGAAGAGTTGGTTCTTATATGCCGCTTTTCCCTACCTGGAGGCTCAAAGCGGCTTACAGTCGCCTTCCCTTTCCTCTCCCCACAACAGACACCCTGTGGGGTGGGTGAGGCTGAGAGAGCCCTGATTTCACTGCTTGGTCAGAACAGCTTTATCAGTGCCATAGCGAGCCCAAGGTCACCCAGCTGTTTGCATGTGGGGGAGCGCAGAATCAAACCTGGCATGCCAGATTAGAAGTCCGCACTCCTAACCACTACACCAAACTGGCTCTACATTCCCATGGGTGGGGGGCAAAATGAGTTTCACTGGTTTATATACTCTGTCTATGGTCAAAGTTCCTCAGTTCTGTCTATGCATTCTACACAATTGCGCCACTTCTGGGGTTTCTCAAAGCCTGAAGAATATCTCAGGGTTTCTCGGTAGTAAAAAAAAGTTGAGGAAGTTGAGGATCTAGAGGCATTTGTTGCTTTAAAAAAACAAGAAATGACTGCTTCTCATAGGATAGTGTACCCCCTCCCTCACACACATCCCTGCACACCCACCGCTAACTGCAGAAACGCTTGATAACAGTATCTGATTTACAGGTGCCGCTAGGGAATTAGATGTTTAACTGCAGGAAAGTGTGCCATCAAAATTGCGCCCGCTATCTTCCACAGGTGCCAAATCGGAGGCTGACTCTACAAATAAAACTCATTATTTTCAGATGAAGGGGAGAACAATTCCGGGCTTACAGCATGGGAGAGTACACTTTGTAAGGCAAAGAAATTCTCCACCGTCTCTTTGCACGGAGGTGAGATTCATGTGGTTCTGCTCCCCTGCTGGTTTGCTACTTACTGTTTGTATAGCGTGCGGGTAGTTGATTTCTTAGATATAATAACAATAATAAAGTTCTCCTAATCCCAGCAGAAAAACATATTTGTAGAATCTTAGAATCATAGAGTTGGAAGGGGCCATGCAGGCCATCTAGTCCAATCCCCTGCTCAACGCAGGATCAGCCCTAAGCATCCTAAAGCATCCAAGAAAAGTGGGTATCCAACCTTTGCTTGAAGACTGCCAGTGAGGGGGAGCTCACCACCTTCTTAGGCAGCCTATTCCACTGCTGAACTACTCTGACTGTGAATTCCCCCCCCCGATATCTAGCCCAGGGGTAGTCAACCTGTGTCCCTCCAGATGTTCATGGACTACAATTCCCATGAGCCCCTGCCAGCAAATGCTGGCAGGGGCTCATGGGAATTGTAGTCCATGAACATCTGGAGGAACGCAGGTTGACTACCCCTGATCTAGCCTATATCGTTGTACTTGTAACATTGATAATTTTCTTTGTGTAGTGTGGTCTTTGGATTTTTTTCTAAAAGGAGCAGTGGAGGTTGCAATCCCAGGTGGGTAGGAGGGTATGATCCAAGCCCTCAAGTTTATTTTTGGGTTTTGGTTAAAATGAAGACATTTGTGGTGGTAAAGTTAAAGGCGCTGAAAGGTGCATAGCTCATAATGACAGGGACTAGACTCGTTCTGTATTTAAGAAAGCCAACCCAGAACTTACTGGTTGTCATATTGTGTTGTCCTTATTGGAGTTGGCCTTAAAGGTGCTGCCGGACTCCAGCTTTCTTCTAGCAGGAGAACTGTGCAACAGGATTTGAGTCCAGTGGCACCTTTAAGACCAACAAAGATTTATTCAAGCCGTGAGCTTTTAGAAACTGCTGAGTCGGTCATGCTGGATAATCAGAATGGTCAGCCCAGGCTTTTGCCTGGGGAGCCAGCTTGGTGTAGTGGTTAGGAGTGTGGACTTCTAATCTGGCGAGCCAGGTTTGATTCCACGCTCCCCCACCTGCAGCCAGCTGGGTGACCTTGGGCTCGCCACTGAGAAAGCTGTTCTGACCGAGCAGTGATATCAGGGCTCTCTCAGCCTCACCTCCCTCACTGGGTGTCTGTTGTGGGGAGAGGAAAGGGAAGGTGTAAGCCACCTTGAGACTCCTTCGGGTAGAGAAAAGCAGCATATAAGAACCAGTTCTTCTTCTTCAGTAATCTCAGGGCTTTCTCAGTCTCACCTACTTCACACAGTGTCTGTTGTGGGGAGAGGAAATGGAAGGTGATTAGAAGCCACATTGAGGCTCCTTTGGGTATAGAAAAGCGGCATATAAGAACCAACTCCTCCTCCTCCCCCTTTCAAATGTGCCAGGGCCCCCATTGAGATTGGCTGACTTGGAGACCAGCAAGATTTTTTGGGTGGGAAATAGGAATGTTTGAGAGTCAAAGCTCCCTCCCTGAGATCATTTGGACTTTCAAAACATTTTTGTTGGTTTCTAAGATGTGCCTGGCCTTGATGCTAGATGTTCTTCTGCAGACCAACCAGGCTACCCTCAGAGACTCTCTTTAGCTTGGTCTGTGCAGTAAGCCTAAGAGATAGCTTCATGTCAGATTATACAGGACAGGCCCAGAGTCACCCAGAAGCCTTTCACCGCAGAGTGGAGTTTTAAACTGGGTTTTCCAGGTCCCGGTCTAACCCCACCCTCCCCGCCACTGCACCATGCTGCGGTGGCTTATTCAACAGGCTGTGGGTAATTCCAGGCATGTGTTTTTCAGGAGCATCAGTGTGGAGTCGCATCACGGATAACCTTCTGTGCAAAGAGTGCTCTTTTTGTTTTAAACGGAATGCCATTAAGGTCTTCTCAGCTCCTGGGCATTGTGTGTTTAATCTGCTCCTTTTAGGATTTCACCTTCCAAATCTTTCCCCTGACAAGTTGACATTTTAAAATGTTCTGTTTGTTATCGTTTTGTTTTCACGTGTTCCGTCTCCCCCCCGCCCCATCCTGCTGTTCTTTCAAGATTAAAAAGATTCACCAGGGAGATGGTTACATAGAGATGAATGGCCACAATATTTTAAAGCTTATTCATTGCCTCATATACCCCTCTGGGGGTAGTTGCTCCACTCCTGTGTATCTTCATCTAATAATTGTATGATCATAAAAGCCCCATAAAGTAACATTATTTTGGGTAAGCGGGAGTAGGTCTGCATGCCAAAGGAAGGATCTGACCAAACTTCTTCACCATGTAGCTTGGCATTCTCTTCATTTTAGGGCACTAAGCTTGAGAACAATGACAGGATGGAAGTAGACCTACATCTTGTCTTTATTTGTGCTGGGTTGGATCCTGTCACTCTGCTGAGCAAGTTCTGAATCCTTCCTCCAACTTAAACGGACCTCACTTTGGAGTTAGAGACACTTTGAGGGGAAAGCTTTTAAGCTAGAGGAAACCATCTCGGAGGTTGGTGGGATCTACCTTGATATGTATGGGAAGTATTAAGTTTATTAGGGTGCTGTCCGTTGAAGGAGACAGCTGATCCTTGTAGATCAGTTTCCTTTAATCCGGCCAGCAATTTCAAGCGGAGAAGGGGATGTCACCATGCCCTCAAAGGAGAGCTGTCATAATGGTTGAGAGCATTGGGCGAATTTATGGAGGTTATGGGTTCAAATCCCTGGACGTACCGTGGAAGCTTTCTGTGGACCATTTGCAGTCTCTCAAGCCAACCTACCTTACAAGGCTGTTGTGTGGAGAGGAGAATGATCTAAGCCACCTTGGTTTCCCACTGGGGAGAAAGGGGAGGTATATATGAATTAAATCAAAAAAATGAGATCCTTCAGCCAGGAATTGAGCCTAGGGTTATCTAGGTTTGTATTTATTTCTTTAATGGATTAATGGATCTGTGGTTTAGTTTCCTGCTTACATTTCAGTACATGTGCTGACTCTCACCCAATTCCTGCGGATGGTCATCTGCAAAAACAAACACATTAATTAACCACTGGAACTGCCAAACTTGACTAATATTGTTGGCAATGAACTCCCTTCCTTGGTCGTTTATTTTGTGAAACAGCGACTCTTCAGAAATTTTGGGGGGGGGGGTGGCTTGGGAGGAAAAACAGCGCTAGGAAAAAAATCGCCAGGGTTTTGCATTTGGGAAACTAATGAAATTAATGCAAAAGAAATCCCATCTAAACCTCCAGAAGACGTTCCTGATAGTCAGAGCGGTTTCTCAGTGGAACAGGCTTCCTCGGGAGGTGGTGGGTTCTCCATCTCTGGAGATTTTTACACAGAGACAGGATAGCCATCTGACAGAGAAGGTTCAAGGGGGTGGCAGGTTGCAGTGGATGAGCGATAGGGTTGTGAGTGCCCTGCATAGTGCAGGGGGTTGGACTAGATGACCCAGGAGGTCCCTTCCAACTCTATGATTCTATGAAACTGTTATTTCCAATGTCTCTAGGGCAGATTAGTAGGTTGGTTAACAGGTAATACAATCCTAAGCACTGTTATGTTCTTCTAATTCCATTTACTTCTATGGGCTTTGAAGAATGTAATTCTAAATAGCATTTCACTGTGGAGCTCTGGTTGAGTGTGACGTACACTTTGGTGGGCGATGCCTCCCGCCGCATCTCTGCAAGATTAACTGGCCTTGTTTCCTTTCAAGGCAGCCTTTACTAGGGGGGGGCTCTCTGCTCTGTCTCTGCACAGAGTGTGATTGGATTGCATCAGCAGCAAGTGCACAGTGGTTGTATAAAGTGCAGTCAATTTGGAACCGACTTCTGGCAACCCTGGAGGAGGGGTAGCCAAACTTTGGGTCTCCAGATGTCCGTGGACTACAGTTACCATGAGTCCCTGCCATGGTAGTCCAGGAACATCTGGAGACCCACAGTTTGGCCACCCCTGCTGTCGTGTTTTCACAGCTGATTGGTCATTGCCTAGCTTTGCATAGCAGCTCCGGACTTCCTCGGTGGTTTCCCATCCAAATACCAAGCAGGGCTGACCCTGCCCAGTTTCCAAGATCAGGACAGTTGCCGAATGGCCAGGGGAAAAGCCCTGGCTGCCTGAAGCGCTCATGGGCTGGCATTCTTTTCCCTTTCGCACAAGGAAAAACATCTTTGAGTATAAGTGTGAATTGGGCCTCTGCTATGCAAAGGTGGTTGTAAATGGTCCGTTTAGCATCCGCTGAATCTTGAGCTCTGTGTTCTGCAGGCCGACAAGTCAGGATCCAGCAGGGTGTGAGTATAAGCACCAGAGTTCTCAGCGCTGTTCTGCTTGCACAGAATCTTCTGCTACGTTCAGCACTTTCCTCCCTACATATTGCAGTGCCTAGCAATTATGGGCACAAGATCTTGTGCAAGTGGAAATGCAAGGGGGGGGGGAGGTTTCCTATAAAATTCGGCTTAGCACAAATGGCTACCACAGTTGTCGTCTTGGGTTTCTGCAAGGTAAGAGCTCTTGTGCAAGTAGAAATCACATGCTGGATCCAACCCACAGACTCTTGACAAAGATGCGTTTTCCAGTACGCTACAGCATCGGCAGCTTTCAACATGGGTGTGGAAGCCTTTAGGCCGATGTGCTGTGTCCTTATCGCTGTCAATGGTTGGCAGGTCAACTTCGGCAGGTCAACTTTAGAGATTTACTGTGAGTGTGTACGCCACAGCCGATCTGTGACATGATATAGTAGGTAGAGCATCTAACTAGGATCTGAAATAATCCTGGCTATGCCGTGGAAGCTTGCTGTGTGATTTGGGGCTTATTCAGCTCTTTCAGCCTAACCTACGCAACAAATTGGTGGAGAGAACAGAGAGAAGCCATGTTGGATCAGGCTAGTGTCCTCTCCAGTCCCAAATCCAGGTGGCACCAGAAGGTCCACCAGTGGGGCCAGGACTCCAGAAGGCCTCCTCCTGTCCCCTCCACCTTCCCCCCCCCCCAAGCACCAAGAATACAGAACGTCACTGTCCCCCTTACAGAGTGTTCCATCTATACATTGTCGCTAAACACCACTGAAAGACCTCTGCTCTGCTGTTGTGTTGGGTCACTGTTGTGCACAGCTTACATATGTAAAGAAATTAAGGGGTCACAAGGTTGTGAATGTGGCATGCCACAACTTTGTGGATCTGCTGGACTTACTGTACGTTTGCTTGGAAACTGGTAAAACTTGGACCCCATTTAGACACGAGGCCCAAGTATGATCTTACCCATTGCTCAGGTTCATCCCATATTGACCATTGTCTCCTCTGTCCTCTGTCATTCGCTGGCAGGGGCTCCTGGGAATTGGAGTCCATGGACATCTGGAGGGCTGCAGTTTGACTACCCCTGTGTTACGCACTCAGGCCTCTTGTATGCTGGCAGCGTGTTATAAATTATGAGTTAACCTCCTTTAATTTTGTAGAGTTCAGTTTTCAAAATGTTTATGAACATTTTGGCCATCTGAAAGCCGGAACGTGCAAGTGGGCATTACTTTCGACATTTTCTTCTTTGTCTTCTTCAAATGTATATTCCCCAGCCATAACATCTAGAACAGGGGTAGTCAAACTGCGGCCCTCCAGTTGTCCATGGACTACAATTCCCAGGAGCCCCTGCCAGCGAATGCTGGCAGGGGATTCTGGGAATTGTAGTCCATGGACATCTGGAGGGCCGCAGTTTGACTACCCCTGATCTAGAAGGATGTACTTTTAGAATGCAACTGAGAAATGTCAAAAACCTTGAGAAGCCCTGGCCATAAATTTGTACCCCGACCCATGGATTTTTTTTTTGCCCTCCTCATCTGAATTTAGAGGCGGCGGCAGCAATTGTACTTTTAAAAAACACCTTTGTTTACGTGTGCTGTTTTACTGAGCTGGTGTTCTTTAAAAAAAAATAAAAGGCGAGGTTAAGAGTATAATTGCAAAAGAACAACATGTACAGTTTGGTAGGCAGGTAATTCATTAAGGAAACGGTTGCTGTTCAGCTTTGCCTTAACCGGTGATATGGACCTCAATTAAAATTCCTGGGATCCTGTCCGAAGAATACTTAAGTCTGATTGAAATGTGGCACTCGGTGGTGTCTGGTTGTCTATGAGGTTTGTGCCCCCCGACTGTTACGGGTACCATCCTGCTGCAAGTGCAGAATTGAGGTGCCGGTGCAAATCTCTTCCTGGCCTACAGATCTTTCTCATGAGCGTTTCATACACCTGTGGATTTCAGGTAACTGGACTAGATGCAGTGGATCGTATTCTGCAGACTCCTGCTTGAAGTTAAGTTCCAGGAGTATAGGTAAGTTACTGCAGGTTACTGAAGCCAATCACACAGATAAATGTTATTCCAGCGAAACGTGACGGAAAACTGTAGCCTTAAAAAACGACTTAACACAGTAATAAGAAAGAGAAGAAAAGTTTCCATCTGGAAAATAACAAACACCCATCAACCTTATAGCATGAATTTTTCTACTTTTTTTTCCTTCCTTTTTTTAACTCTTATTTGCAATTACGGTAATCTACCATAAAAAGATAATACAATAAAGTAGTAAATGTTAGATGGTGTTCTGTTGTTGTTGCATTACTATCTTAACAAACAGGAGGCTACTCCTACCTGCCCTTATTCCTCCCCCCCCCCCCCAATACCCAAAGAGAAGAAAAAGAGAGAAGGAAATAACTACTCCCCCATCTTCAAATTTCCCCCACCTAAAATAATTTTCTATTGAATCTATTACAAAATAAAACTTACATTATAACAATACTTTAAAAGTCAACAAAGGCACAAATAATCTAGGATCAAAATATTTTCACTTTTTATCATACTTCAGATACAAACTGTAAATACTTTTTCCCAAGAGGTAGATATAAGGGCTTTTTTCCTTCCAGGCGTCATGCCTGATTATGGCGGTGAGTACTCTGTTGGAGCTGAGACACTTAAGGGCTTAGAGACACTGAAGGTGTTCATTGTGGAGACAACTCTGGTTCAGCAACAGGCTCTGTGGTGGAGAGGTCAGGGATCCAAGTGGTTATCAGAGGACTGTATCCCAAGGATGAGTGAATGACTCAGAGTGTTGGGGCTCCTACTGAATAGCCCCAGAAGTGTCTCAGCTGTTGCTGACAGTGTTGTTGTTAGATGCTCAGCAGCCTCCTCCTGTGTTTCCTTTTCATCTAAAAAGGGGGAGTCAGTACTCTACTCCAGGCTTTTCTAACCATGGTACCGTGGTACTGTGAAGGCCCCTCTATAGAGGCTTCAAAATGGTGATTGGGGAAGCCCCTCCCACCCTGTGCCAACTTTTTGCGGCTCTAGGCAAAGAGGAAAGAAAAAGGGTCATTTTGTTTTGTTTTAAAGAATAAAACGATCCCTATTTTGGCAGGTCGACCTGCTCCCTTCCAAAGTGCCCAGTTATGAGCCTGGAATGGGTGGGAAGAGGAGGATCATTACCTTTGCTGCATGAGACCTTCTTTTACTTCTGGGGGACGTGGCAGGGAGACGTGGCCAATTGACGTCACTTTATGGTACCTTGAAGCCTGAAGAATATTTTAGCAGGGTCTCCATGGTTAAAAGGTTGCAAAAGGCTGCACTAGCCTATTACACAGGGCTCCTTTCCTCAGGCACATGGCTGAAGGCTGTTCTACTTGCAGAATGGGCTTGTCCAATCCAATTCTTTTTTGATTCAGGTAATGGACCCTCCTGTTCCTGGTGTATACCATTTAGGATGCAGCCCTTTCTAGAACCTTTAGCCCATTGCTATCTCTTTCAAGAATAAGGATTGATGTGACAAATCTGTCGGATCAGAATCCCGTGTCTCTAAATACCTTTCCGAGGAGCCTGGTCCTTGCCTTGATGACATCAGCACACAAAAATCTTCCATTTTCACGAAATCTCACAAATGCTATGTACGCCTGACTCTAGCATTTTCATCTCTCCGTCCCCCAAAGCAAACAGCCTAGTAAGGAGACCCAAAAATATTTTCACAAAGAGATCTTGTTAATGAACTTGTCCAAGAGCATTGCCTTGGTTTGTTCCAGGGCAACAGTACCGGCTTGCAATTTCCCTCTGCCGGCATTTCCTTGGAGGAAAGGGAATATTCTGCAGTTGCAGCTGGATATATTTAGTTCCTACCTGCTGCTTTCAAACAGTGCTCATTTTTATGCGCTCGTCATGTATAGTGTTTAATTAAAAGCAGAAGCCACTTGCAACCGAGAGCTTCTAGAGAGATATCCTCCCCGCTCTTTGCTTACCACCCCTCTTCCACTGAATAAACCAAATAGGCATCTGGTATTTGTTTTGTTCTAACACAGTCCTCGTAAAATGCTGGCTGGTAAAACATAATTTTTCTGTAAAGGCTGGTATGAGTGTGTGTGTTTGCTTCACATTCTCACACAATAAAAAGATCCTCCTTTATTACGAGCCCCCTCCCAAGTGCTGCAAAAGTCAAGGATGAGAGTTTTTAAAATAGGAGTCCTCTGAGATGCTAGTAAATGAGATGATAATACCTGCTGAGGTACATGTGTGTTTACAAGCAAGAAGCAAGCAGCAGCATTGAATAATGACATCATGCCTTTTCAAAGAGCACATCTTTTTTGAGTGATTCTGATAATGCCCTTCCTTGTACAGGTTATTTCCACCTCCTCTGGCTGTGACAAAGGTGTGGTTGGAACTAGCGGTTTCCCCGCTCTTGGTCAGAGCTAGGATGTTCTTGGTTGAGGATCCACATTTGCATTTCAAGTACTAATTCAAGAACTTTAAATATAAATACATGGAAAAAATGGTGGAAGAGAACATAAGGACTCATCTTGTCAAAAGGTGGACCTAACAGAAGGACAGGCTAGCGTTTCTCAACCTTTTGACTGTGGAGGAGCTCTTGAAATATTTTTCTGGCTTTGAGGAACCCTGGGAGTGGTGACATGCCCCTTGGAAGATGTGGGTGCAGAAGTGAGATGCAGGAGCCAGCCAATCAGTCAATAATTTACCATTTCCATTGTGGAGAAAGAGATTAGGCTTTGTAGAGCAAGGAAGGAAGAGGGCTCCTGTGAGGTCTAGTGATGTCTGTGGCCATCCGAACTTCTGGGGAAGGCTGTGTAACCCCAGGGGTTTCCAGAACCCTGGTTGAGAATCACAACATTAGCCAGTCACAACATTAAAATACATTTCAGTTCTCCCTTAAAAAAAAACAAAAAAACGTTTAAGGTTGTATGAATTGAAAAATGTTATAAAACCATTTGAGACAAAAAACAAGATTTAAGAGATCGCATAGAATCATAGAGTTGGAAGGGACCTCGTGGGTCATCTAGTCCAACCCCCTGCACTATGCAGGACATTCACATCCCTGTCACTCATCCACTGCCACCCTCTTGAGCCTTCACAGAATCTGCCTCTCCGTCAGATGGCTATCTAGCCTCTGTTTAAACATTTCTCTGTTTAAAAATTCAGAAATAGTGTCCAATTTATTTCTCCTATTTTATTTTTTCATTTATTATACCCCTACCTTCTCCGGAGGCTCTAGGCAGCTTCCAGAAGGGTTCCTTTCCCGGAAAGTGTCCTTAGGTTGCATCCAAAGCAAAAGTTTGCAAGAAGTTCTGATTCATTTATTTCAAAAACCCAACGTTGTGCAAAGGAGAATATTACAGGTCCTTTAGATATGGCAGTCCCAATTAAATCCTTGAACCTTGAGGAAAGACTGGGCATCTACTTTATTTCAATTTTAATTATTTTAATGTAATTTTTAATTTTAGTAAATCAATAAAAGCAGTCTTTTGAAGAAGAAGAAGAAGAAGAGTTGGTTCTTATATGCCGCTTTTCCCTACCCGAAGGAGGCTCAAAGCGGCTTACAGTCGCCTTCCCATTCCTCTCCCCACAACAGACACCCTGTGGGGTGGGTGAGGCTGAGAGAGCACTGATATCACTGCCCGGTCAGAACAGTTTTATCAGTGCCGTGGCGAGCCCAAGGTCACCCAGCTGGTTGCATGTGGGGGAGTGCAGAATCGAACCTGGCATGCCAGATTACGAGTCCGCACTCCTAACCACTACACCAAACTGGCTCTCACTGCTTGTTTTCTAGAGGAGCCTGTGAGAGCTGGGAAGTTTGTCTGCGAAAGTATGCTTCCCACCTCCCCCCCCCAAACCATATAATTAATTTAGAAATCTTATATGCCACCTCTCCTGAGACCTGCTCAAGGCAGTTGACAACATAAAACCAATATAAAAAGAAGATGTAACGATCATTTATCAACAGCCATAAAAGCACACAAGAAGCCTGGGCATAAACATCACACGGAGGATGTTTGCAAAAGAATTGTGTCTAGAAGCCGTCCGCTTTGAAAAAGATAACCACATAAGATAAGATAACTGCTTTAGGATGCTTAGGGCTGATCCTGCGTTGAGCAAGGGGTTGGACTAGATGGCCTGTATGGCCCCTTCCAACTCTATGATTCTATGAAGAAGTGACCTGCCATATCAAGAGTGGTGCATCTAGCCTAGCATCATGTGTTACACAATGGCCAACCAATGTGAGGGCCAGCAACAGGCCTTGAGCAAGGGATTTCAAAGAGTGGCTCTCCAGATGTCCATGGACTACAATTACCATGAGCCCCTGCTGGCAGCAGGGGCTCATGGTAATTGTAGTCCATGGACATCTGGAGAGCCAAAGTTTGTTGTCTCCAGGTGATGGAGGTTCCCTTTAGTCATGGTGGTTGGTAACCACCGATAGCATCATTTAGCACGTGTGAAAGCGTCCACGTTGAGTACCCTTTTGAAGCCAGAGCCCCTTTGTTCAAAGTCCAAGGTGAAAAGAATGGATTGGGGAGAGGGAATTATTGCGGCCTGGAAGCAAGTCCTAGAGCACATTAGGCAGTGAACGTTGAAATGATGGCTAAAGGACGCTTCCTGTTTTTTCCTCCCTCCCTCTCTCTGTGAGAAAGAGGCTAGCCTTGGATCTCTGCTGGCTGCCTGTCCTGGGAGGCACATCTGCAAGCAGAGAGATGGTTCTTCCCCAGCCTGGAAATCCGTTGCCATTTTCACCCACGGCCTAATTTGCCTCATCTCCGTCTAGAATAATCCACTTGAAAGGGAAATTCCCTTTTCGCCTTCTCACCCTGGTGAGAAATGTCTAGAAGACAGCTGTTTTAATAGGCGCTGCTTTTGGCATGGCTGTCTCTGCTCAGGCTTTTGAGGCCTTGAAGGCCGACATGCAAGGCATGTGCCTTGTCTCCTCGTGTGAACTGTGTTCAGATTTCCCCAGGGCTTGGGAGCCTTTGATGTGTTTGCTTAAGGGGTAAACCTCCCCCCACCCCAAAGGGATAGGGGTCGGGTGGCAGACAGGCTGCAAAAATGACTGACATCCTCAGCTCTGCTGAATTTATATATTTTTTTCTTTCTCCTTTGAAATGGCTGGATGTGCCATTCATGTTCTCCCTTCACCTGCAGGTTGAACAAAAAAATAAAATAAAATAAAAGATATATTATTATTTAATGCACATTAAGATTAAAAGCAGCATTAAAATATAAAGATCAGCATCTGTGCAATCTTGCATGTACGAGCACAGTGGTTGCACATGGTATGTCCATGGACTTAATGCGTTACGACCCAAAGGGACATCAGTGGTCAAATAAATTATAATGTCCACACACACACACAAACACACATTATAACACTCTTTGTGCACACTGAGATTATGCCTGCGATATTGCACAGATTCTGTTTTTTTTTAATATTAGTGCTGTCTTGAATCTTAATGTGCACCAAATAATAAATATTTGCATAATCATTTAAATATTTTTTGTTCAACCTTCGGGTTCCTAACTAGTTTTCTCAGGCTGGGTTTTTATTCCCTTTTGGTTGTTCCCTTCACTTGTAGACAGACATACTAAGCTGCACTATACTGAGTTAGATTGCTGGGCCACCTGTTCAGACTTGGCAAGAGTCCAGGTTGCTCATCACCTGCCCCCTGACCTTTAAAAGTGGAGATGCTGGGGATTGAACCTGGGACCATCAGCATGCCATGCCAGAGCTCCACCACTGAGCCACAACCTATATGCTACGTTATCTTGTTCCAGTCACTTCTGGGAACCTCCTGAAAGGGATAGATAAATAACCAGGTACTTCCTAAATGGACTTAGAGGGGGAAGCTAGGAGATTTATGTATTATTATATTTATATACCGCTCTCCCCGGAGGCTCAGTTTACAGGAAACAGGAAAAAGATACAGATAACATATGGTAACAACAGGTGAAAACAATAACATTATAACAACAATAACAATTAACATGATAATAACAATAACATGAGAGAATAATGGAACTGCAAAGGAGCCTCAGCTCCACTCTAGCTGAGACCCAGTGGGTTGTGTAGATTCACAGCAGTCATAGGAGGAGGAGGAGGGGGGCTTGGGGGCCAATTGGAAGTCATGGCTTGGGTCGATCACATCCAAAGCCTGGTGGAGGAGCTCCCTTTTGCAGATGCACAGTGCACTTTAAAGTCAGTGGCTTTAGAAAGACATAACTCTGCTTTGGATTGCATGAACAAGGGTTTAAAGTAGCGATCCCCAACCTGTGGGCGGCGGACCACATGCGGTCCTTCGACTAATTGGAGGTGGGCCCCGAAGGATGCCTTCTCCCCCCCCCTGGCCCTTTACTTCATCCCCCCGGCCCTTTACAACACCCTTCGGGTGTCATTGTCTCCCATCACTCCCAGATGGGACTATCTCGTTGCAGAGAAACAAGCTCAGGGTTCCCATTGATTTGTCATTGTCATGAGTTAAAATTACCATGAAAATGAAATGTTCCTTATGTTCATTGTTGTGGCGTGTCTGTATCTTATTTTGAAGGGATGTTTAAACATTACCATAGCAATCAGAGAGCGTTAGGGCATTGGTTGAGAGTAAACTACCCCCCCCCCCCACCAGGCCTCAGTAAAAGGCGTTGAGTGGTCCCCGGTGAATGATCCCTGGCGTTGAGTGGTCCCTGGTGATAAAAAGGTTGGGGACCACTGGTTTAAAGGACATATTTTTTATTCCATTTTATTCCCCACGTTTTCCCCTTAACCGGGGTTACATCATCTTCCTTTTCTCTATCCTCACAACAAGGCTGTGAGGTAGGTTAGGCCAGGCTTTCTCAACCAGGGTTTCTTGATGGCCCTGGGAAGGTTTCTGGAATGGTTGGGCATTCATTAATTTTTAATATATTTTTAAAGTTTAAAACATTTATCAGGCGATGTGAACTGCCCTCCCCCAAAATGGCCAAGGACGGGCCTGGAGGGGGTGGGAAGGGGAGGGGCCTTGGGTGGGCGTGTCCACAGCTCTGCTTCCCAACCCTATTCTGCATCATGGCACCACTTCTGGGGTTTCTCGAAGACTGACAACTGTTTCAGGGGTTTCTCAATGGTTAAAAAGCTGAGTGTGTGTCACTGGCTCAAGGTCTTCCAGTGACCTTTCGTAGCTGCATTGGGGTTTGAACCTAGGTCTCCCCGATCTTTCTCTTAATGGTTCTTCATGCCAAGTGCCTACCTGCAAACCATTTAGAGGTGAATGCTGTCCTTCCAAAGAGGCCTGAAATAGTCCCTGAAAACCTTTACGGTTTGTATCCTTCTGCTCCGCTCAGCAAAGCTGGAACCCTTCCTCTGACAAGAGGTTATCAAAAAAATACAGGTTATCAAAATGAACGCTCTCCAGTTTACATCCAACACGTTCAACCAAGGGCAGACTGGTGCATGCATACTATACGTTTTTCCTTCTTGGGGGCAGGCTTGCTTAAATTGTTCTTAAAATTTAAAGTTCTGCCTTTTTCTCCACCCCCATTTTTGGCATTACCAGCCTCTGGTCTGTATACATTTTCAGGGTAGCACCTGTATGGATGGGATGTCTTCAAAGTTCAGGCTTATTTCTCTGTCTCTTAACAGCGTCTAACTCTGGCATTTCCAGCTGCCTTTTCTCTCCCTGCCAAATGGCTGTGTTTAATTTACAGATATCAAGGGTAGTAGCTTGTTATATGTACTATTAAAATCTTGCATCTCCGTAATTACCTACCACTTTTCCTGCCCTAGTAAGGAGTGATCCCCCCCCCTCCCAGTTCTTTCTGAAGTATCTATCCAAACGTGGTGTTGGATGTTTAAAGCTGTAATCTAAAGCTTCTCTTAATAACTTTGAGCCAGCCAAAATGTTCAGGTGTGGGGAACAATCTAAGTCTTTGTTGGGAAAGCAAAAAAGACCCGCTCTGTGCAAAGACACGCCTTCCCCCCCTCCCTCCCCGGCTGCAACTTCAAACCCCTTCTGCAGCATCAAAGATGGAATTGTGAATATGATAGAGGGGGAGGGGGTGAATATCAAGGTTTTTATAGCAGTGATTTTGGGATGAAAAGTTCTCGATTGGCTTCTGCAGGAACTTTAGCCCCAGCATGTCAAAAATGTACCCATGAATCCATACGGCTCTGCAACTATTAGCTGACGTCACCGTCGAGATCAATCCCGTCTGACCTCTTGTCATTAACTCGCTGATGCGGCTGGGGGTACGGAGAGCCAAAAAACAATTAGTTCGCCTGGTTTTGTAAGGTCATGGAAACAATTGTCCATTGGCACTCTGTTCTGCTAATTGCATCCTTTGGAGCGGGGTGGGTGGGGTGGGGGGGAGGCTCTCCTCTGGAGCAAGCGTCCCAGCGTATCAGTTTAATATTAGTATTGGCTCACTGGCTTCAGCACAATTCTTCTTCATTTAACTCTCTAAGAACAGGAGTCAGGAAGGCACTTCTGCAAAGAATGTCTGGGCCATAGTGTCTGTTGCTGTTTATGGTGTCTGTCGCTGGTCCTTTGTATGCTGCGTCCTGCTCTATTTATGTTATTTTCCTCTGCAATTCCACATTCTGCTTTGTTTGGCAACCTTGAACGCAGGCATGGATTCGCAACTGATTTTCGGATGACAAAGGTCAGTTTCCCCGGGAGAAATGGGGGATTTGGAAGGTGGGATCTGTTGCCCGCCACGATCCACAGATCTCCCGGAATTCCCCACCCCAGAGTTGGCAACCGCATGTCTGATATTTCTGCTGCCTAATCCCGTTGCAGTTTTCATTAGGTGTCTCATGCTATTGGATTGCCTTGTTTTACTGTGAGTCTCGGTGGGGGAAGGGGAGGGGGCTATGAATTAATTAAATAAATAAAAACCTCAGCCCAAAGAAAACATGTTTTAATACATTTCAAAGTTGAGTTAAAGTGTCAGGCTAGGACAGCCTTTTTCAATCTTTTGACTGTGGAGGAACCCCTGAAATAAATGTTCAGGCTTCAAGGACTCCTTGAAATTATGTCAGCTGACCATGCCTTCCTGCTATCTGCCTTCCCCCAGGAAGTGATGTAAGTACACATACCCTTTGTCCTCCTTTCACTTCCCCCAATCACTTCCCCCAGGAAGTGATGTAAGTACACATACCCTTTTTCCTCCTTTCACTTCCCCCAATCACTTCCCCCAAGTGATGTAAGTACACATACCCTTTGTCCTCCTTTCACTTCCCCCAATCACTTCCCCCAAGTGATGTAAGTACACATACCCTTTGTCCTCCTTTCACTTCCCCCAATCTTAACTACTGTTACATTGGTTCTGCCTCATGTAGACAGCCAGAGCACCCCATACCATGCCACAACTGACTCCTCCCCCTTGATCCTTACATCCATGGCCTACCCATTGAACTCTCAGGGCAGAGATGGCCAGTTCCCTAGCTTATGGTCCAGTCCATTAAGGTAGGCGGGGAAAGGCCGCAGACCTCCTCCAGAGTCTCTGGAGGAGAATCCTGGTTGAGAATCTCCGGGCTAGGATCTGGAAGACCTCTAGTCTGCCATGGAAGCTCTCTGGATGACTCTGGGCCAGTAACACACACTCAGTCTGAGGGACCTTACAGTATTGTTGCAAGCATAAAATAGGGCAGAGAAGAACAGTGTAAGCTGCGTTGGGTCTCCATTGAGGAGAATGGTGAGGTATTAATGAAATAAAGGTAATTTTTGTCTGTGGTTGGGCATGGGGGTGATCAAGAACTGCTCCATTGGTCAGTTCATCTAATGAACCACAGTCCTTCTCTAAAGGCTTGAAACATTTCTGAGTGTTATGCAAATACTTCTCAAATCACCTACATGGGCCTTGACTTGGATCTGGAAATTACAGCAGGTGCAGAATGTGGCCGCTCAGGTCTGTACTGGGACCCCATGGGGAGCCCATATTTGATCTCCTCTCCGGCAGCTACGTTGGCTGCCGGTTGAGTTCCAGGTCAAGCTCAAGATGTTGGTTTTAATTCATTCATGCTTCGAAGGTGTTGGTTTTTACCTTTAAGGCCTTACGTGGTCTGGGTCCTGTGTATCAAAGGGACCGTCTCTCCAAGTATGTCCCCCGAAGAGTACTACGTTCCACTAATTCCGGTCTGCTGGTGATCCCCGGCCTCAAAGAAGTGTGTTTGGCCTCAACCAGCCTAGTGGAATGAGCTCCCAGTAGAGGTTTGGACCTTCTTGGTCCTACCAAAGTTCTGAAGGGCCTGTAAAACGCTGCTCTTCCACCAGGCCTATGGTTGAGGCCAAAACAAGCAAACAGAACATCAAATTGGGGACACCTTCCTTCATAGCCCCTTCCCTCCCCCAGGAAATCCGATCTAAAAACAACCCAACAATTCAGTCAACCTGTGGTCCTCCAGATGTTCATGGACTACAATTCCCATGAGCCCCTGCCAGCAAACGCTGGCAGGGGCTCGTGGGAATTGTAGTCCATGAACATCTGGAGGACCACAGGTTGACTACCCCTGCATTATGGGAGTGCTACTCTTATTTAGTAGAATTAACTTTATACTATGTTTTAAGGTTTTAATTGCATATAAGCCTATGTTGTAAGCCCCGCCGAACCAGCTGTGCCAGAAGGGGCGGTCTATTAAAGAAATAATAAAATAATAATTTTTAAATTATTATTAGCAGCAGCTATTTAGATTCGTGGAAGGGGCTTGTGCTAACCCAGGGGATTTTTTCTTTCCTACAATCAATCTGCCTCTGCCTTCTCTCCCCCTCCATGGATCAAAGCCTGGTTCCGAAACGCCTTCTGTTTCCCAGTTTCTCATGTTCTTCAGGGAACTGGAGAAGCTCCAAGGTCTCCTTTAACCACCAGCTATCATTTCATGTTTGTTTTTGTGCTTGGTGGATGCTACTTTGGGCAATAAAAGGAACAAGGGTGGCTTCATTACCCATTCATTTCCGTCAGTGGGTCATTGGGGCGGTGCCAGCGCTTGGCCGTCCTTTCTCTGTCTGACGGTTTGGGTATAGCTTACACTCGTCCACCGCAAGGGAACCTGAGCTTTTGGTTACACAGTGTGTTGATAAGCAGGTGAGCCCCATCAGAAGTAGAGCATTTCTGCACAGCAGCAGAGGCAAACATCAACCAGGGTAGCTTCCAGGGTCTGACAAAATTGGGCTAGCCTGTCCTGCTGGATTACAAGAATTGAAAGCAAAAGAAGAAGAAGAAATTATCAGCTACATGTCAAACAATGCAAAAAAAAAAAGGGGTGGGTGGGCGGAGTGTAAGTGCAATGTGTTCCCTGATCGTTTTCCTTACCATGTGGGGCTGTTCTCTACCCAAGGAATTGTAGAATTCTCTGTCAGTGGGCATAGTGTTGGCCCTGGGTGCCAGTGGCTTTAGAAGAGGATTAGACAGGTTCAGGTTGTCTAAATCACATACAAAGCCCTTCATGACCTTAGACCCTCTGCTCTGCCATGATAACTCGGCTCATATCTCCAGGGTCCTCTGCAGGCACCCAATGGGCAAAATCAACGAATGCCAGAATACCTTGGGGTCCCCGCCTTGTGGAATGGCCTGCCTAAGGAGGTCAGGAAAACTCCCACTCCCTGGGCTTTCTGCGAGATATGCGGAACTGAATAATTCAAGAGGACCTTTCCGCAAAGGCAGTGGGGTCGCACTGCACCAAATGGTGTTACATATTTGCTTGGGGAAATTATTAGCAACTGCAGCCTGTACTGCTGTGTATGGCTTTTATGGGAAGGAGGATCCTGTTATGCAGTTTCCATAACCACTTAATGTGCCATATGAATACTTATGCTCTGCTTCAGTTCTTCCTGGAGGTTCCAGACTTCAACCATCCTTAAGCACTGGTTACGGAACGTCCCATTTGGGTGACTGTTCTGCTCGCTCTTTGTCATCTGCCCTTAGTTCCTGTGAGAAAGGAGGATGATAAATAATGTAAATAAATAACTAGTAGCAATGTGGGCTAAAGGGAACTTCCTCTTCTGAAGGCACCGAGCCTCTGAATACCAGCACTAGGAGCAATGTCACTATAAGCTCATTGCCTCCCCACCCTTCTTGGTGGTCCTCCAAGGCTGCTGCCATGTGAAACGAGCTACATGGAGCGCTTACTTGTCTGATCCAGCAAAGCTCTTCTTAGAAGCTCTTCTTAGAAGAGCAGGGAGAGGCCTTAAGGCTCTAGGCACCATCTCTGGAGCTCTGTTTGTTCCCAGGGTGCTGTATCCTGTTGCTTCATTCACCAAGTTTGATGCTGTCTTCCAACCGGAGGACTGTTTCTCCACCTTACATAGGAACTTCAGCAAGTGAAAGAGCCATGGAAGTTGGAGGAAGGATGTTTTGGCAACTGGAATGCTTTGCCGAGTAGAAAGGTTCAGTCCAGTGTGATTGTCCAAACATAACCTTCATAATGTCCAAACATAAACATAATCTTCTTCCTCTCAGTTGGTTTGTCATTTTCACAGCTGCTGCTGCTGCTATTATTATTATTATTATTATTATTATTATTATTATTAATAATAATAATAATAATAATAATAATATTTTGATTTATTTCCCACCACTCCCAGAACTTGCTCGTGACAGGGTACAATTGTCTATAATAAAACCCCAATAAACCCACATTAAAACACACTAGGAGGTAAAAGTCAAAAATCCCAAAGAACATGGTGGTGTAACCCGACCTCCAGTCCCCCCAATAATATCTAATAGAGGAAGTGGGAAAAGGGGGCACAGATGACAGCCAAGATGCTGATTAACACTGCGAGGCTTAGTCAGATCTGCCTCATGGTGCCGGCCTGAATTATAAGCCTGGCAGAAGAGCTTATTGGGGTGGGGGGTCGGATGGACGCTTGTCCACCAAGGTTGATGCCCCTTGAGCTAAAGAATTACTGGTGTTTATATCCATCTAAGGGTGGAAAGTACCCAAGTCTAAATGCATTGCTATTTTTTCATCATAAGAGAATGTACTCAAGAGACAAGAGTCCACAGCAAGTTCTGCACCCTTGTCTGGAGGAATTGAAGTATAGGGTCTACTTGGGAGCCCTGGGTAAACTAGCTTGTCTAGGAAGGAAACTGCTTGGGATACGGACCAAGTGATACAGCCAGCTCTCTTCAGTGGGCTTAAGACATGACCCCCCTTAGTTGTGTACTGCTAAGTCCAGCCTGAGAATGAAGTCACTCAGTTTCCTTCCTTCCTTGCTCTGTCTTGGTCCAGCGGGGAAAAAAAGAGAGAGGAGGATACATGGTAGGAAAACAAAGAGAAACTATGTAATGGCATTAAAAAAATCTCTGTCTCACATGTAATGGTGGTTTTAATCGTATCATATATCACCAGGTATATAGAAATAATATTAGCATGGGGAAAATCACTTGGTCAACTAATATGACAAAAAGGCAACATAAAAGACCAGCAGGCCGGCCGTTTCAGACTACAGAAGTCTTTCCTCAGTTTTGTACACAGCCATAGCTTACTACTATCAGCTAAGGTGTATCAAAATCCCCATTACATATGAGACCGGGATATTTTTGGGGGTGCCATTACCTGATTTCTCTTTGTCTAGTTCCAAGGCACAATGATACGGCTGTCTGAATTAGGAAAATGATTCCCAATAATGGAAAGTCAAATATTCTTGATGGATCCCATTGGATCCCCTTGTTAGCGTGCTGTACTTAACCTTGCTGTCCTTTTAAGACGCTCGAGGTGGCTTTTATGGGGCCCCTGATGGTTCCAGCGCCCACATACACCAGCATCATTGAAGCCCAGCAGTGGTGCTTGCCAAGCACACAAGGGACCCATTAACTTTGGATACCACTTGGTTTAAGGCAGTGGGCACTTGGGCTGCAGCTTGCAGAGAGACGCATTTGCAGTTGGCATCAACCATCTTGGACAGGAGGCCTGCACCTTAGGGAGGCTTGCTGTCTGTTTATTCTTTTGGTAACCAAGCTCTACTGGAGCAAGGGCCTCGCCCGCTTTCCTGAACCATGGATGGGCGCCATATTGGATCGAAGGAGCTATATGTGTTTCCTGAGCCATTGAGTGAATATCACTGGTTTAAGTGGTACCATTGTGACCTGAGTAGCCCAGGCTAACCCACGTTCACCAGATCACAGTAGCTTAGCTGGGTTGGCCATGACAAACATTGGGATGGGAATTCCAAGAATCCCGATGCATTTTGTCTTGAAAATCCTGTGGAGTCACTGCCAGGATCTTCCTTGTTGCCAGCCTCCTGCCACGATCCTGTCGATGTCATCTCTCAATGCCCCTTGACATTCTGTGTACGGTCATCTTTCAGTGGAGAGAGGACTTGGGAAAGTTAACTGATTGTAACTGGTTTTATTGGTTTGCTTTGCTTGCTTGTCCGTGTAGTCTAATTGCCAACTTTCTCTTGGGAGGGTGGAACTGTGGGAGAGGAAAGCTGAAGACCTTATCGGTGCGCCTGGCCTTGAGTCAGCCTTGCACAAATGAGGTCGCGCACCTGGGTGCAAGACTAGTTGGTGCACTTTTCGTGGGAACAGGGGGACGCCCACCTGTTCTCAGTTGGGGAGGGGTTCCCGGATTTACACCGACCAGTGTATTGCCTATCACATCAGTTTCAGCAAGAATAATCTCGAGCTCTGTATCGCTGCATCAGGAAGCTGCTTTTCCTGCTAATGCCAAGTGCGTTCATTGAGAAAGCCGACGGGGGTCTGACGGTCACCATAAGAGAGCTGTGACTCAATAACCCTTTCCTCCACCACCAAGGGGTAGCAAGAGTAGCGTTTTTGCTCGCCTTGCAGAAAGGAGGAAACGGAAGGAAAAAAGAAATCACGAGGCACAGTGATACAGTAGTCTTCTCTGTGTTTATAGGTGAAAAGGTTATAACATAAAGTCATAAAGAGGCAACCAAAACGGGATCCTAGGTTAAGTGACCCGCTTTCTGCTTTATCTGACGAAGATAAAACAGAAAGTGGGTCACTTAAACTAGGATCCCGTTTTGGTTGACTCTTTATGACTTTATGTTATAACCCAGGGGTAGTCAAACTGCGGCCCTCCAGATGTTCATGGACTACAATTCCCATAAGCTCATGGGAATTGTAGTCCATGGACATCTGGAGGGCCTCAGTTTGACTACCCCTGTTATAACATTTTCACCTATACACATAGAGAAGACTACTGTATCACTGTGCCTTGTGATTTCCTTTTTTCTTCCGGGTCCACATTGAGGAATCCACGGTTCTGTACTTGAAAGGAGGAAACGGCCAGCTTCTCTGTTACATTTTTAAAGGCGTTTGTTGTTGCTTTTGCTGCCCAGTCTCGAGCCTGGGTGAGGCCGTTTCTTTTTTCTAAGCGAAACAGTGCTTCGTCCCTGCGGCACGAGGCAGGAAGTAAAAAACCAAACAAACTAAGAAGGCTCGGAAGCCAGAGCTCTGACCCACTGGCTTGTGATTAATGGCAGGTTTGCCAGTAATGAGGGTATTGTTAGTTAGCATCTTGGCACCATGTTATTTCTTTATTTGAACTCATGTCTGTGGTGGTGCATCAAAGCTGTGATGGATATTGACGACGCTAATCTTGACTGTATGCTTAATCACAGTGCGCTGCGAGGCGAGGGGATGGTGTTTCGGAGAATCGCTGGGGGGGCGGGGAGGGAGAGCGAGTATGGCGACATGGGTAAACCGAGCCGAAGCAATTCTTTGGGGATGCTGTAAAGGATTGTTATTGCATTAGAGGGGGGAGGAGCTGCCAAGGAAACACTGCTGTACAATTAAATGGGGCTGTTAACAGCATGACTGAGTCAATTCATTAATGACAATGGATTACTCCCGGTTCCTGCTTTCCCCGTACGGCTCCCCCTCCGGGTGAGGATGCGGAAAGAAGACAGACGGATGGGAGGAAGTCAAGGGAAAGGCTTTGGGGGGAGTTCAAGATCAGCTCCAAGGGCTCCTGCACATGGCAGGACGTCTTTGGGAGTATTGATGGCGCGACCACCGCCCTTGTTGTGGCGGACAGCCTTGCGACGTATTGCCTGCTAAGCCAACCGGTGGGCATGTACCATGTCAGGTGCTTGATGCATCTACCTTAATGCTAAGTAGGCAGAGTCGAAACAGGACGTCTACCATGCAGTTGTTGGCGTTGTCTATCTACCATGTGTTGTCCTTCTCCGAGGAGGCCAGAGCTGTGTATCCTTTCCAGTTTAACATACACACATGGCACAAAATATTTGGCTTGGTGGGTTGCAAGCTGCACTGCACTGAAGCATAAATGTGACCGTTATTTAGCTGCCCGGCGACAGGAGTTCAACTGTTTCCAGCTTTGTGATTGTTGGTTATTTGTTTAGGGGCAGCCATGCGCTTGTTGCTGTACGGCATATGGGATTTCCCCCAGATCTAGATGGCAAATCTACGCCAAGTGCATGGTTGGGGAAGAGAGGTTTAACACTGACAGGTCAGGGGAAGAATCAGATGGCAGCAGAAGCACACGTGAGGTAATTCGATAAAAACAAAAGAAAATACAGCTGGTGCTCACATATGTTGTAAAGAGAAAGGGGTAGGGTGAGGGATTAAATTCAGCAAGGTTTATGATTAGTCCTCGGTGTGTTCCAGGTTAATAACACTCTTCAAGAGCCTTGCAGGGAACAGGTGTAGGTTTAGCTTGCGTCAAGGGCAGGGGAGGAAGCGAGTGGGTTTCTCACCTGCGCCACTGCAGCAGGGGCTTGTCGGATTCATCAGTTTTCCGTGCATAGCAAATGTGTGCGTCAACTACGGTTAAGTTGCCACGGTTTACGGAGTCCCCGTAGAGTTATTGTAGCAAGAGATGAACAGAGGTGGTTTGACGTTGGCTGTCTCTGCATAATGTCCCTAGGATTCCTTGGCCTCCCATCCAAAATACTAACCAAGGCTGACCCTGCTTAGCGTCTCAGCTCAGACTTGTTTGGACTAGCCTGGGCTAAAAGAACAAAGGCATAGTGCATGAATTATTCCTTTTGGTTAGTCCTTACAGGATTAACTGGAATACAGCTGCTTGTTGTTGTTATGTGCGAAGTCGTGTCCGACCCATCGCGACCCCATGGACAATGATCCTCCAGGCCTTCCTGTCCTCTACCATTCCCCGGAGTCCATTTAAGTTTGCACCGACTGCTTCAGTGACTCCATCCATCCACCTCATTCTCTGTCGTCCCCTTCTTCTTTTGCCCTCGATCGCTCCCAGCATTAGGCTCTTCTCCAGGGAGTCCTTCCTTCTCATGAGGTGGCCAAAGTATTTGAGTTTCATCTTCAGGATCTGGCCTTCTAAAGAGCAGTCAGGGTTTATCTCCTCTAGGACTGACCGGTTTGTTCGCCTTGCAGTCCAAGGGACTCGCAAAAGTCTTCTCCAGCACCAGAGTTCAAAAGCCTCAATTCTTCAATTCTTTGACAGCTGCTTAATAATACACAAATTGATCCCCATGTTAGAGCAACAGTAACAGTGTGTGCGTCCATTGATGCTTAACCTACCAGCTTTCTGGAGATTTGCATTCACTTCTTCGACTTCATCTTTCTCCTACCATTTTTATACCATGGGAGATCTTCACCATCCAATTTTTATCACACTCTTCCTCAGAGATACACGGGGTGGCCCTCTGTGGTCCCTTCTACCTCTGCGTGATTCTCACAGTGTAGATTTTGCTTGGAGAGACAGAGAGAGAGTCTAGTCCAAAGCCACCGAGTAAACCTCTCACCACCAAGGTTTTGAAACCTGGTCTAGTTCGACACTGTAACCACTATGCCACATGAGCTTTCCAGGTGGGGACTGGAACAGGGAAATCAAGTCACAGCTGACTGATGGTGACGCCATCGGATGTTCAAGGCAAGAGACATTTTGCCTCTGGTCTTCGTTGATGGTCTCTCATCCAAATACTAACCAGACCCAATTCTGCTTAGCTTCTGAGATCTGACAGGATCGAGCTAGCCTGGGCCATGCTGGTTGGGTTAGAGTCATAGAATTATAGAGTTGGAAGGGGTCATACAGGCCATCTAGTCCAACCCCCTGCTCAATGCAGGATCAGCCTAAAACATCCTAAAGCATCCAAGAGAAGTGTGTATCCAACCTTTGCTTGAAGACTGCCAGTTGGATCCAAATGGCTCAGTTTTCTGCCTTTCTTTCATCCTCCCACTGCATCAATGAAACTATCTCCCGGGTTCAGGGAACCTCCCAGGAATAAATCAGGGGGCCAAATAAAGTGGGGTTCTGTGGTGGGACGATGGAATAAAAAAACATAGTATTTGTAGAAAAGCAAGGGGGTGGTGGATTATCTGCAATCCTCCTACACAGTTGGCAGGTTGGCTTGGTGGAGCCACAGTTTTGTGAACCATTTCCAGCGTCCTGTATTTCCCTTATGGTTTTGTTCTTGAAATGTGGCGGAGAACAGGGGGTGACTGCATTCGCTACACTGTGGAGGACGTGATGCAAAGGGCTGCTGAAGCTTCCATACGCCACCAAGTCTCATTGTCCTTTTCTTTTCTTTTTTTTAATTTGCTTTTTGGTGCTTCAGGCGGTTTGGTAGTCGGGAGGAATGATAAACACGGCATAAATAAGGCCCAATTTTCGAACTGCAGAATCCCGTAGCCGGTAGTCCTTTAATTATTACTGCTAATAGCCACCATGAAAACAGTAGTAAATTGCATCAAAGGTTTATTGAGGGTGTAAAAATCGAGTAAACAAAGGGAAAAGAGCGTGCCTTGGAGCCTTCCACGGAGCCGAGGCTGAAGCAGGGTTCAGCCTGATGTGCTGTATTTCAAATAGGTATTAATTGCGAGGTTTCCTGGGAGGCAGATCTGCTTCCCAACAAAAAGCCAAGCTCTTTTTAGAGAGAGGTCATGTTGCACAGGTTGAAAGAAATCATCTCGCTGTAGTCAAAGGTTCCCCTTTCGTTCTCTCTTTTGTTCTTTTAAAGGCAAATGGCAAGTTGGTAAGAGTTTTAGTCATTGAAGCTATAGTTTGCAAGATTCAGACGAGAACCCGATCCACATTTCTTTGCAGGAACGTTCTAGCTTTGGATTTTAAGGTGTACCCTCCCATGGCTCTCTGAAAAGTCTTGTGTATGTCCAACACAGGTTTTCAGTGCTTGGCGTACTGGAAGGCCTCTGTAGAAAGCAGCTTCCTTGTCACAAATACACACCAAGGAAAAAGGGTGATGTGACAATACCTGGCATTTTTATCGGTGCCTGTCCAGTAGGGTCCCCAAGTCTGGGTGGCCGTTTCTGGAGATCTAGGGGTGGATCTTGTCAAGGGTGGGCTTCAGAAAATGGCTTTAGAGAGGGGATGCAACAGAATCTACCCTCTGAATCAACCGCATCCTCCAACACAGGGTTTCTTGAAGCCCATGGAAGGGTTTCCCAAATGGTTGGGAGTTAGTGTTTTATATATTTTTTAAATTCGTTAAACATTTTTCGGGTGATATATGGTCATGTTGACCTGCTCCTCCAATGGCCAATGATAGGCCTGGAGGGGAGGGGCTCCAGGTGGGTGTGTACACAGCTATGTGCCCTAAACATGTGCTGCATGATTGTACCCCTTCTGAGTTTTTTTGAAGACTGAATGTTTCTGGGGGTTTTCAAAAAGGCGAGAAAGGCTCCAGGGGAACTGATTTCTGTAACGTAGTGGACAGCTGTTATTGTGCCCTCCCTGGAGTTTTGCAGCCCCTGAGCACAGACATTTTCCTGTGTTCTTTATCATTCCCGAAATTGCTTTGGGCCCCCAGAAAAAATCATTCCTGGGGTTACAGGATCTGTGTGCAGCCATGGGCTTGGAATCAAGATAGCCATGGGGATGAAATCTCCTTTTTTCCTCAACTGGGTTTCAGTTGCAGGGAAGGATGGAAGGACAGACAGATGGAAGGAAGAGCAATATCACCTCTTTGTCCTTCCAGTGGTTCCTGCGTCCCTAGAAATTATCTTTCTGGGCGTCTGGTCTGCAGGCATGAATACACGAAAGTTTCACCTTCCGTGCACAGGGTGGTTGGATATAGGGTGTCGGGATCCAGCTTTGTTTTTTTCCCTTGTCCCAAGCTCTTTTCTCGTGCAATTTCTGTAATCTTTCTAACAGCCCTGTAAGGTAAGCAAACGTCCTCCATCCTTCTATGAGACCTGTCAGGTTGAAGTTGTGAAAGCAGTTCGCTTGAGACGGTTTGTTGAGTTTTGAATCATGCGCCTGGCTCAGAGCTTGCACCTTGAATTCTCTGCCCTTTGGAATTCCAGGTAGTAATAAAGCAATGCGGGAAATGCTGGATGGGCCATTAAGCCGCATCAGGCAGTAAATTTTCGGGTGCGGTTAATGGATGGCTGGTTGTCAATTATGTGTTATTAGTTCACATTGTCCATTAGCTGGAACTTACTCTTCTCTCTGGCGGTTGAGGGAGGAGGGTGTGTTTGAGAATGCGCAGATAGCTTTCCTTTCAGCCTCTCCCATCCTTGAGCAAGAGTCCAGGGTCGGGTACCAATTCGGCATACAGCTCAGAACGTTCCATGTTTTGAAACGCCATCAAGGATGTGCACCTTTTTTTTTTTTTTTTTTGCAGTGTGCTAATCATGACCACCGCCTTGTAAGTATCTCAGGGCAGGGGCCATGGCTCAGTGGTAGAGCATCTGCTTTGCATGCCGATGGTTCTCCGGTTCAATCCCGGGTACCTCCAGTTAAAAGGACCAGGCAGTAGAAGAAGAAACAAGCTGTTTCTTTCTACCCTGCTTTTCACTAACCGAAGGCATCTCAAAATGGCGCACGATCACCTGCCCTTCTCCTCCCCACAACAGATCCCTTGTGAGGTAGGTGGAACTGAGAGGTCTCTGGGACAATTGCGCCTGGCCCGAAGGCATCCAGCTAGTGGTACGTGGAGGAAGAGCAGAGAATCAGAGAATCATAGAGTTGGAAGGGGCCATACAGGCCATCTAGTCCAACCCCCTGCTCTACACAGGATCAGCCCTAAGCATCCTAAAGCATCCAAGAAAAGTGTGTATCCAACCTTTGCTTGAAGACTGCCAGTGAGTGAATCAATGAATCAGTGAATCAAAGCTGGTTCTCAATATTAGAGGCCACCGCTCTTAACCCTACACCAAGCTGGCTTGCCTTGGGAATTTCACATTCTCAACAAAACAGAAAAACAACCTGCTGTCCTAGAATATATGTCCCGGTGATATGCAGGCCCTCCCCCTAATGCCCTGGAGAACCGATCACCTGTCTGAGTAGACAGTGCTGGCCTTCATTGCCCAATGATCTGATCCAGACAGCTTTGCTTGTGACTGGCATCTAAAAATAATATGGGAGTCCAGTGGGAACTCACAGGAGCCCGTGCTGAAAAGCACTCTGTTTGTAGCACTTCCTGCATCACATCTGTATCGGTTCATCCTGATTTCTATTTTTTAGTGATGAGGAGAAATGTCTATAAAGAGGACACGTTTGGTTGTATCCAGTGAGAGCACCCCAGAAGATTCACATTTACTCCCAGGGCTCTGTTGCTTAAAAGAATCTCAGGTAGAGATGCCTGAGGCATTAGAGGACTCTGTCACCCAGGTCAGAGGGGCCAGTGGTCACATGCGCTGTTTCAGAAGGCAGCAAACAAAGGCTATCACCCCCCCTCCCCATAGCTTATGCCCTGAGAAGATGGCAGGCAAGAAGCTAGAATTCTTTCTTTCTTTCTTTCTTTCTTTCTTTCTTTCTTTCTTTCTTTCTTTCTTTCTTTCTTTCTTTCTTTCTTTCTTTCTTTCTTTCTTTCTTTCTTTCTTTCTTTCTTTACACACAGAGAAGTCACCTAAAATATGACCCTCTGTCTACACAATCCTTTTTAACCGCCTTGCTGGCACATCATCCCCCTGCAAATGTGAGCCATCATCTTTCCACACCATGGTAAAAGGCTACACTAGGTACTGTTGTGAGAGTTACATGCAAGCTAATGCACTCCTTCCTTCCTTCCTTCCTTCCTTCCTTCCTTCCTTCCTTCCTTCCTTCCTTCCTTCCTTCCTTCCTTCCTTCCTTCCTTCCTTCCTTCCTTCCTTCCTTCCTTCCTTCCTTCCTTCCTTCCTTCCTTCCTATAATTTGCTTTCACTATTTCTGTCTTAGTGGGTCATTCACCCATATGGGTCTAACCAGTTAGCTTAAACTCTTTTGCTTTAAAAAAAAAATCTCATTTATTGTCTTCCTTGCTAGTCTTATGCAAATTTTTATAATTTGTTTCTTTGCTGTCGAGAGCCTTCTCTTTCTCCCTCTCCCCACCTTCTCTTTGAGAACAACAAACTAGCTGCAGGTGAATTTAGAAACAAGGTAGATTCAAATGAGTAGCCATGTTGGTCTGAAGCAGCGCAATAAAATCAGGGTCCAGTGGCACCTTTAAGACCAACAAAAATTTATTCAAGGTGTGAGCTTTCGAGTGCAAGCAGTTTTTTTTTTTTTTGCCATAATCATTTTTAGTTCTGCACAATATGTGAATTTGCTGGAAATACATCCTAGCAGAGCTGGCCAAGCCGTTTTTTCTGTTTTGTTGAGAATGTGATATACCCAAGGAGATTTATTTTTTAAGTTTAATGAGGGGAAAGCTCAAACAATAGAAGTTGTTTCCTCTGGGTGATGAGGTGGTTTTTGTTACAGGGTGTGAACGAAACATTAAAGATGCACTAAACATTGCAGTGTTAAACAATTAATGGTGGTTAAAACGTCACCATCAAAGGATCTCTTCCTCCGAGAAAAGGGAATTTCCGCTTGCCTCTTTGTGCCTACCTGCAAATTGGGCAATACTGGGACCTTTGAACTGGCCTGCAGTTGAAACATCAAAAGATTTATTTTTCTAGAAAAAGTTTGACTTGCAGTTTCCCCCAAGAAACTCAAGACATAGCCAGGGATGCCTAATAGATTGTGAACATGGTTTAATTTTGTTTTCTTCAGCTGTGAATACTTAGAGAAAGAGCTATATAAATACTAAGCATTGTTAATTTTTATTATTTGCCGAGGGAAGTCTTCATTACCTCCTACGATGCAACACAGTCACACATAAAAATGAGCAGCACAGTCGGTAGATCTCTGCACTGAATCACTTAGAACAGCTGAAACTCACTCTGATAGTAAGCTGGCGGCCCCAGTGTGGGACAGTGAAAGCCACACAGTGGGACCCACCCCTGGCCAGGGGTCTCAAAATTTTGAAATGCTCCCACAAAAGTATAGCTGGAAAGAAAATATGACAGTGTGTATATGTTTGGTGAGCCAGTTTGGTGTAGTGGTTAGGAGAGCGGACTTCTAATCTGGTATGCCAGGTTCGATTCTGCACTCCCCCACATGCAACCAGCTGGGTGACCTTGGGCTCCCCACAGCACTGATAAAACTGTTCTGACCGGGCAGTGATATCAGGGCTCTCTCAGCCTCACCCACCCCACAGGGTGTTTGTAGTGGGGAGAAGGGAAGGCAATTGTAAGCTGCTTTGAGACTCCCCTGGGTAATGAAAAGCAGGGTATAAAAACCAACTCTTCTTCTAAACAAAAAAGCTTCCCCCAGTCTGAAGACTTTTGACAGATGCTGTCTGTACAAGCCTGTCTTTACAACCACAAGGAAAAGCTGTGTGTGTGTGTGGTTATTATTCATTAGAACCGGGGTGGATACAAATAAATGTGCGGGGTTATTGTTTGTTAGAACGAAACAAAGCACAGCACAATTCTGCTGGCGAATTACAGAAAGCAGAAAAAAAATTGATATTTGATGCTACTTTTTCAAAAGCCATAAGCCAATTGGGAACGTCCTAGGCCTCAAGTGCTGTAAAAACAGAATCTCTTGGAAATGGGGGGGGGGGAGGTTTTAAAAATACTGATCCCTAAGTCGGTCTGTGAGTTGTCAGTAGGCAGTTGGCCATTTATCCCTCTGCAAACTAAACCTTCACCGAGCTAGTGAGGTCTGGCACGGCGCTAGCATAAGCATAGCTTTGGGTGGTAGCATCAGTTTTGTGTCGAGGGCTTGAAAAAGTATTTCACATTTCTCATAGCGAGGCGTCACTTCCTCCGTTGCTTGGGAAACAGAGCATCTTCGATTTTTCAACCCTTCTCTTGGGAGGTCCCATATCCCTGCCCATTTGTCCCAATGTGGTTAGGACGAGCAAGAAGAACGAACCCTCTGCTAGTTTAATTTTAATTGTAGCTGCCTCTGAGATCATGGTGTGTGTGTGTGTGTGTGTGGGGGGCACTAACTTATTTCCCTCTGAGTGCCCACTTGAACTTGTGTTTGCTCTACAGGGAGGGGGGGAATACGCAGTCACGTTTGGTCCTTAATGTTCCCGCAGAACTGCTACATTTCTTTTTCTAGATTGACCCCAAAGTAGAACAGACCCCCCCCCAGCATTGCCTAATTTTGGTGTGGTATTTACAGTGATAGTAGATAACAGTGACCCAACACCCCCCTCCCCTTCTTTCTCATTCTCTCCCAAACTAATTTCAAGTGTAGAAGATCACCTTTTTTAGAGGCCCAAGGCAGCTTAGGTCTTTCTCTTCTCCTCTTTTATCCTCACAACATCCCTGTGAGGTAAGGTACGTTGAGGATGTATGATTGGCCAAATGCCACTCAAAAGCAAGCTTCCCCGGCATGGTCTGAATTCGAACCTCGGTTTCCCAGTTCCTAGTCTGATACTTTAACCCAGCCCTTTTCAACCTTTTGACTGTGGAGGAGCCCCTGAAATAATTTTTCAGACTTCAAGGAACCGTGGAAGTGATGTCAGCTGGCCAGGCCCCCTGCCACACCCCTGGAAGTGACATCACTACTCACACCCATAACCTTTTTCTCCTTCCCCCATAACCTTTTTCTCCTTCCCCTAGCCTTTACTAGTACTATGGTGGCTCTGCCCTCATGTAGGTTGGAAAGAAGAGTAGGAGTTGAGAAGACAGCCCAGATCTCCCCCACACTGTGACATTTCAGAGATCCACAGTTGAAGAGGGTTGTAGACAAACAGGAGCATGTCCAGAGGAAGGCAACAAAGATGGTGAGGGGTTTGGAGACCAAGACGGATGAGGAAAGGTTGGGGGAGCTTGGTCTGTTTAGTCTGGAGAGGAAAGGACTGAGAGGGGATCTGATAACCATCTTCAAGTATTTAAAAGGGTGCCATATGGAGGATGGAGAAGAGTTGTTCTCTCTTGCCCCGGAGGGATGGACCAGAACCAACGGAATGAAATTAACGCAAAAGAGATTCCGTCTAAACATCCGGAAGAAGTTCCTGACAGTTAGAGCTGTTTCTCCGCAGAACAGGCTTGCTTGGGAGGTGGTGGGTTCTCCATCTTTGGAGATTTTTAAACAGAGGCTGGATAGCCATCTGACAGACAGGATGGTTCTGTGAAGGTTCAAGGGGGTTACAGTGGATGAGCGATAGGGTTGTGAGTGTCCTGCATTGTGCAGGGGGTTGGACTAGATGACTCAAAAGGTCCTTTCCAATTCTATGATTCTATGTTCCCCCTTCAGAACTCTTGTGGTTCCCTGGTTGGGAATCCCTGCTCTAACTACCACTCTGTGCTGACTTTCTAATGGAGGTTAATTCTATAATTAGAATTAATCAGGTATTCTCCCCTCCCCATCACAGGTGCAGATTTTGGTTTCTTTATATATGTTTTAGGATATTGAGAATTCTGTTATCTCATAAAAAGGAAGTAGTCAGACAACTGCTCAATTGTTGTTTCCCCTCACCTATCTCTCTCACTGCTGCCTTGAACAAATGGTTGTAGACCTTCAAGAATCACTCAGCAATGGAGCCTGGCCTTGAAAAGACTCTTGCCCGCACGCTTGTAAAAAGCATCGCCGCTGAACATAAACAGTGTGCGAGGTTGAAAATGCAGGAGGTTATTAGTGCCCCAGGTGAAAATGCATTGGTGACCTCTTTCTCTGTGTAAAATGAGGTCTCTGAAGGCTGTGAACGTTAGCAGAAAAGGCTTTTGCGGATTCCCCGCAAACAATGTCAGATTTTTTTTTTTTTTTGGCAGAGAAGATACTCCCCCCCCCCCCACCTGCATTACCTAGTTTTGCTGTATCATGCAAGCAATTGGTTTCAGGGCATGGGAAACGTGCGGCTCATTTCATGGTGCGGTCAAGGTGCAAGAAAAATATTATGCATTCCCCCTTTTGCAGAGAGAGAGAGACAGAGAGAAAGCACTGTACTGGCAGGGAATGCATTTCTGAGACCAGTAAAAGTGTTTCTACTTCCCTTTTTAAAGATTGAAGAGAGCTGGGGTAGTATAGTGGTTCAGTGTGCTGGATTGGGACCATGAAGACCCGGACGAATTCTCACTGGGCTGTGGAGGCTTGTTGGGTAATCACCCACTCTACGTAACCTACCTCTCAGGGTGGTTGTGAAGATAAAATAGGGAAGGGGGGAATGTTCTCAGCCACTCTGCTGGGTCCCCATCGGGGAGAGAAAAGGGGTACAGATGAAGCAGATCCTTAAGTAAACAGTCTTGATCCTGCATGGTTAAGAAGTCCTGCTACAAGTGCCGACTCTTAGGGTCTCGTGATATATTTTCCCGGAGGATTTCCTCAGCTTGGTTGGAGAAGTGATCTCCATTCTTCCCAGCTGTACAGAAGCATGCAGAGAGGGGATATAGACCTCTCCTGCCCCCTTTTCCCAGTGTGTTATGACCCCAGGGGGTGCTGTGTTTAAGAGTGGTGCAATCTAATCTGGAGAGCCAGGTTTGCTTCCTCACGCTTTGGGACACTCACAGTTCTCTCAGAGCTCTCTCAGCCTCACAAGGTGTCTGTTGTAGGGAGTGGAAGGGAAGTAGCTCTGAGACTCCCTAGGGTAGAGAAAAGCAGGGTATAAAACAAACCGGTCTGCTGCGGCTGTTTGCCCTGCGGTGGAAGTGTCACAGGGAGGGGCGATATCCAAATCCAATGATAAATAAATAAAATGTAGCTCATCAGTTCCCAACAGGGAAATCGCCCCCCTCCCATCTGTTTCAGGTCAGGAAAATGGCACAGCAGGCAGCAGGGAAGGTCTTTTCCATGTGATCCAGATTAGGCCTCTGTGCACCTGGGAAGTGCAGAATTTTAAAATATGCTTCTCCACCTAGCCAGGCCACTTGGAAAGGCCTGGGGGAAAGGGCTGTGGTTCAGTGGAAGAGCCTCTGTGTTCTGTATGCTTGAAAGTCCCAGGTTCAATCCTGGCATCTTAATTTAAAAGGCCCAGGTAGTAGGTGATGTGCAAGACCCCTGCCTGAGACCCTGAAGAGCTGTTGTCAGCCAGAGTATAGAACAATGTAGATGCACTGGGGAACCAAAAGGGCAATAAAATATCCAAGATGGATTTATATAAAGTCTTCTATCGTCAGTAATTCCTTATTCTTTATAATTTCACACAAGTCCCGATGCCTTTCGCCTCACAGCTTTTTCAAGGGACAATGGTTTTTATATTTAAGGACCAACTTCAACTTTATAAAGGAACCTCGTCAATAGCTAAACGTAGCTTGTGGTCCTTAAAGAATTACTGAAGACAGAAGACTTTATATGTCCATCTTGGATATTTTATTGCCGTATTAGTTCCCCGATGCATCTATATTGTTCTATATTTGTTTCTTCTCTGGGACCAACCCTTCCCAGTTCATTATTTTTGCGTCAGCCAGATTAGGCAAAACTGACCTTGAGAGAGGAGGCAGCTTCATGTGTGTTAACTTAGGCCAGGGGTAGTCAAACTGCGGCCCTCCAGATGTCCATGGACCACAATTCCCAGAAGCCCCTGCCAGCGAATGCTGGCAGGGGCTTCTGGGAATTGTAGTCCATGGACATCTGGAGGGCCGCAGTTTGACTACCCCTGACTTAGGCTCTCAGGGAGATATAGTTGGGGAGGGAAGAACAGAGTCTCCTCTGCTAGGGCATCTGTTTTATGGGTTGTGTTGTTAAGGACACCTTCCTGGCCACCTCTTTGAGTAGCCCATAGCAGCAGGAGAAAGCCTACCTCTGTAGAAGGTCCTCTTCAGCTCACTGCTAATCTGTGGCATGATGAGATATTTTGAGTTTTCCTGGTGTGTTTTGCTTAATGGAACAAGACAACATTCTGTGCTTGTTTTCGGAATGGTTTTTATCGAGCTACGTTGATCGCATTTTAATTGCTCATTTTTGAAAGTGGTTGTACACTGCCCGAGTTACACACTTCTTGGGTATACCTTCGAGTACATTAGGGTCTGAGGTAGACATGAATAATACAACCTTGGCTGGAAGTCCCCCGCCCCCCTCTCGCCAGAGTGTCCGTCCCTTGCCAAAATCTACATTGGAAACTATAGAACGGCACCATGGAAGTGAATTGAAATATTGGCGTTGCTTGCTTCTTTTTAATATTGAAAAGGTAGCACAACGATGCACGGTCTCTTGAGCCGGCTGTTGCGGAAGTATTCCGACCCGATTTTCCGCACTCCTGTCTGTCTCTCCTTGCATTTCAGATTGATGTAATTGGGCTGCATGAACTTGATTTTCCGGACAAAGTTCATCGTTGCCTCAGTTGGGCCTTTGCAGTCAGATCTAACATTCTGCCTTGAAATGTTAATGGGGAAGAGCTGGACACTTGATTCCCCACCCCCCTATACAAAACAACCCCTACCCTCCCACAACACAACAACTTTCAAGGCTGGGGGGAAAGAAGCATAACTGAGAAAGCAGGCTTTAATGCTCTCAAGCTGCATCCTAAATCATACAGGATGCTCTGCACGCAAATCAGTGTAATGGCGGCAGAAAGTGATTAGTTATTGACCTTGTATGCACAATAGGTAACCTTTTTTTAAAAAAAACAACAACAACTCCAGACTTGCTATGGCGGTCAGAATTCAATAGATGCATACTGTGGCTTTTAATTGCTTTTGAGTGGTGGCGATACTTTGTCATCCCCGTGATGGTTAGTTATTTTTAATTCAGCCGGCTGCAGACCTTGGGGGGTTCACGTTGGGATTGAGACCCCTTTTGTGCCGGAAGATGAGATTCTTATTCTTAAGGAATGAGGCAGCCAGAGGTAATAAGGGAAAGAATTCAGCCTGGGGCTCCAGGGGTGTGAGGAAGGGGGGAAAAAAGCATCCGTCTTTCAAATGATGTTTGAAGCTGTTTGTGAATGGGAGTCTAATTCGGGCATAGGTTTTGTTTTTTTTTTTGGAAGGATGTTATCCGTGTGATTAGATGGAGAAATGGGGGACTGAGTATATCTGCAAATGGCAATCTTGCTGGGGCGCCTCAGTCCCGCCATCTAATCAGGATCCTGCACGAGAACTTTCGTGTGGGCTTTCCGTCGAGAGCTAGGCTTAGACTGGGCCAGAAGGCAAAAGGTTAACATGGGAGAGAAGGTGGTGAATGAATTGTGTTTCTTGTTTCCAGAGGTCAGTGCCCAACCTATTGCAGAAGGCACTGGAGCTGATAAAACGGACAGCCTGACAAAGGCTGTTTTGTCTGGAGAGGGTCTAGACAGGGCTTTTTCAGTGGTGGCACCTCCCCTCTGAATTGAATGCCTTTGTGAGGTTCTCCCGAAACCAGCCCTGTTCCCTGAGTCTACCAGTCCCAAATTGTTTTTAAATGGTTTTATTTACAGTCTGCTTCTAACCTGAGAACTGTTTTATGTGGCTCTTTTAAAGCTGCTTTATGGTCTTGCAGAATTATTAATAGTTTATTATGATGTTAAGGACCGTTATGGCGAACTTACGTCTTTATTGTTTTTTACTTTAGAAGCTTCCTCGACAACAACAAGCAGAAAAGTTGGTTTATATATCTTGCTTTTCGCTACCCGAAGAAGTCTCCAAGCAGCTTACAATCACCTTCCCTTCCTCTCCCCACAACAGGCACTCTGTGCGGTAGGTGAGGCTGAGAGAGCTCTGAGAGAACTGCTCTGAGAGAACAGTAACTGGCCCAAGATAGCTGCATGTGGAGGAGTAGGGAATCAAATCCAGTACTGCAGATTCGAGGGCAGTGTTCTTAACCACTAGACCAAGCTGTCTATGTTCTTTAGAAGCAACATAGAAAATTTCTAAACAAATAGTTCAGGGGCAGATCTCGGAAGCTAAACAAGGTCAGCCTCAGTCAGTAGTACTTGGGTGGAAATACTAAGGGGGCAGCACAGAGACAAGCAACAGTGAACCCCTGCTGAACATCTCTTGCCTTGATAACCTCACAGGCTCGCGGTTATGACTTTAATTTACCCCATGGGATTTGAACATCTAGTGCTAACTTCTAAGGCATCGTTGTTCATTTGGCAGGTTGGAACACACAGATGGGGCTTGATGTAGTCCAGGGGTAGTCAAACTGCGCCCCTCCAGATGTCCATGGACTACAATTCCCATGAGTCCCTGCCAGTGAATACTGGCAGGGGCTCATGGGAATTGTAGTCCATGGACATCTGGAGGGCTGCAGTTTGACTACCCCCCGATGTAGTGGTTAAAAGCGGTGGCCTCTAATTTGGAGAACTGCGTTTGATTCCCCACTCTTCCACATACAGCCAGCCTGGTGACCTTGGGCCAGTCACAGTTCTCTCAGGGCTCACTCAGCCCCACTTACCCCACAGGGTGTCTATTGTGGGGAGAGGAAGGGAAGGCAGTTGTATGCCACTTTGAGACTCCTTCGGGCAGAGAAAAGCAGGGTGCACAGAAACAGTTATCCTTCTCTCTCTCCTCTACACTTCATCCAGCGTGGCACTGTTGTGGTGCTGTGGCCATCGTTCAACAACTGGCATGTCTCATCCTCCCAATAATTCCCTATGTAGGAATTCCCTATGTGGGGAATTATTGCTGCAGCGCACATCCAGTGGTGTGGGGTGGAAGCAACCAATGCATCAGCCACCGTTAAGATAAATGTATAACGAATTTTAAAAATATTAAAAAATTAATTCACTCCCACCCATTTGGGAAACCCTTCCAGGGGTGTCAAAAAACCCCAGGGTTTCACGAAACCCTGCTTGAGAAAGCCTGGGTTAAGGATTGAGGTTGTGCGCTGGGAGATGTTTTGCAAACAGGCCTCAAAACTTTTTTTTAAGTGAGCGTCATGCTTAAATCGCTTGCGACGTTCCCCCAAGTGCGCTGTGACCTGCGCCAGTCTCCGAGCATCAGGCGAGCTGTGAAGGGCTTTAAGAACACACTTTGTGATACTTTTGGGATGAATATTTAACACGACGCTCCATTCTCTCCCGTGGCATTTTCCTTCACTTCCGCAGCCTGCCTTTCCCCTCCCAATTCCGGAGAAGGGTAAAGGTTCTGGTCTGAACCGTGTTGAAGCAGACCCTTTCACCTCACCAGGCCTTAAAACAGCAACAGTAAACTTGTCTGGGCGACCCTTTTGGGCTTCCCTGTATTCCTCCCCTCCCCTCCTCCCCTCTCCTCCTCCCCCTCCAGCCCCATCTGTGAGAAAGTTTGGCTTAATACGTTGTCGCCCTGCTCTTTCTTTTCATCTCTGGTTTGGCAAAGGCCTCAACTTTCTCTCCGCATCCTTTCCTTTTGCTACCGAGGGACCAATGAGTGGCACCCTTTCTGACAGGATTTGCGTTTGAACTTCACTCGAGCACAATGGGTCCCCTGCAACTTTGCCTGAGCTCTCTTTAAATGAATTCCTGACACTTTATGGGTCGCTGGCCCCTTTTTATCCTTCACAGAGAGAGGGAGAAGAAAAAGGAATATCTGGAAGGAGGGATGACTTTTGAGGGCACCGAAACATTCTCCGTGTCTGGGGCAGCCCCTGGACTTCGTCCTTTTTTTTGCTTTTCTTAATTGGCTGCAAGACGTCCTTTGTTTCTTGCTGACCGCCAAAGCCGTAACAATAATATATTTGTAAATCGCATTTTTTTCCTACCCCATGTCTTGCGACAGTAAGAGTACTGAATATTTAATACAAGTGTTAAAATACAAGTACAGAAATAAGACGTTTCCTTACGATCCAACTCTAAAGGACGTGTTTAAGTCAGTGGATTTTAGAAAGGTACACTGATGCTTAGGATTGTTTTGTGAGCTGTTTAAAAAATACTCAGTGTAGGCCTGCCTTCATTTGGCAGGTAAAACCCAGCCCTATCTCTAATCCCCTGCCCTTGAAAAATTTAAGAATGGGAGAAAACATGGCAGCAAAATGGCCTCTGTAGGGATACCCTAGGAATCAATTGCCTCATGTCTCTATGGTCTTTATCACCGTGATTACGGGAAATTCCTAGGGCTTCGCATTCTCTCTGTTCTCCATTTTCTCCGTTCTCCAGGCAACATCCTCCAAATCTCTCAGTATTGGCTGAGGCAGAGCTGGAAATCTCAACTAAGTATAACGGAGACATAAAGGTATTTATATAATTTTGTGCCCATGGTTGCTTCTCTGCTAGGAGTTATAAGAAGGTTTCTTCACTTTGCATAGGAAGCAGGTTTCAGAAGAGAGAGGGGCAACTAATGTGGGTTTCATACATGTATGTTGTAAACCAGGGTTAGTCAAACTGTGGCCAGGGTTAGTCAAACTGTGGCCCTCCAGATGTCCATGGACTACAATTCCCATGAGCTCCTGCCAGCAAATGCTGGCAGGGGCTCATGGGAATTGTAGTCCATGGACATCTGGAGGGCCACAGTTTGACTACCCCTGTTGTAAACTGTTGGATCAACAGCTGCGTTCTACTTTGAGTAGAGCTGCCCTTGGAGATGACTTGGAAGCTTGAACCATGGCTGTCCCTGCCTCCAGGTAGACCCAGGAAGGGTGAGATTGGCTTCATGTGCTGCAATCATGCATGTTTTATAGGAGCTTGCACCAATTAAGTTAATCTAGTGGTGGCCAAACTGTGGCTCTCCAGATGTCCATGGACTACCATTCCCATGAGCCCCTGCCACCGTGTGCCAGTATGTGATTTTGAGGGAGATACAGGATGATGTGGCTGAACTGTAATGCAGGCTTGTGGGGGGGGGACAGTATAGCCCATCTCATCACAGAAACAACCAGGTTTTAAAAAGTTCTCTGAACATGAGATGTAAAAAGTAGGCCTGCGATCGCCATTGCTTCGCAGTTCTGTATTGCAAAGGCTGACCACCACGTCTCCGGTGCTATTTTTGGAATGTTTTTGCTCAGGCCAGGTGCACAAGATAAAAGAATCTCTCTGGAGAATCTGGGCAGAGCTGACACCCGTCGGAGGAGATGGAAGCAGTCGTGGGAGATGGAAGCAGTCGGGGATTTTGCAGGGAGCTAAAGGGTGGAAGAGAGAGAGAGAGAGAGAGAGAGAGAGAGAGAGAGAGAGAGAGAGAGGCAGGGCGGAAGGGGGAAGGGGGAAGGGGGAAGGGGGAAGGGGAGGCCACGACTCGTGGTAGAGCACAAGCTTTGCATATAGAAACTCTTGCATTCAATCTCTGGCTTTTCCAATTAAAGGATCTCAGGTGGTAATGCAGGCAAACACCTCCGCCAGCCTTGGGAGAGCCTCTGGACAGGGCTGGCCTAGATAGACTATTGATCTGACTTGCAATCAGGCAGCTCTGTATGTCTATCAGTGCTCCAAGTGCCTTAAAGAAACATTATTCCCATCCTTTGCCTCCCCGTGGGCCCTTCTTTGTCTCAGCTGCATGAATGAAGTGCTGTTGGGTGGATGGGGGAGCAAAGCTTGAGCAAAGCTTGAGCAACGCTTGCCAAAGTACATGCATGCAGCTGGGACCGGCACAGCTCCCCACCACCTCATCTTTCGCATTTCCAGTCCTCATTTCACTCCCCTTGAAGAGTTGCCAAGCAGAGCTCCACACCCTTCTAACTCTGCTTCGGCCTCCCCATTATTTTGCTTAAGAGCAGCATCTTTTGCATGTTTCTTGCTCTCCTCTCTTCAGGTATGGCAAAGACTGTTGTCCAGTTGAGTAGCTCTTGGTGCAGGATTGCCTCCTGAGGGTCGGGAAATAGCTGGGGAGCTGGGACTGGAGGAAGGTCTGGGAGGAGGGCATGAAGGACCACCACAGGGTACAATTCCAAAGAGGGAGCTGAGCTCTGTGGGTGGGAAAACTCCAAGCCCCATCTCGAGGCTGACAGCTCTATTCGGAAGGGAATCCCATCAGGTTCAGCAAGATGTCCTTTAAATGAGTATGCAGAGCATTACAGCTCTAGAAGAAGAAGAAGAAGAAGAAGAGTTGGTTTTTGTACCCTGCTTTTCACTGCCCAAAGGAGTCCCAAAGCGGCTTACAATCGCCTTCCCTTCCTCTCCCCACAACAGACATACTGTGAGAGAGGGGAGGCAGAGAGGACTGCTCTGTGTGAACAGCTCTGTCAGAGCTTTGACTGGCCCATTTTCACACAGCTGGCTGCATGTGGAAGAGCCAGGGAATCAAACCTGGCTCGCCAGATTAGAAGTAGCCACTCTTAACCGCTACTCTGCGCTGGCTATTATAAAATAAGGACTCTTGTTTGGTCTCTTTGCTTGAATCATGTGTCTGTATACCTAAATAATTTCTTACATTATGCTCATTGCAAACCAGTATCTATAGAGAGCCAGTGTAGCATAGTGGTTGAGAACAGTGGACTCTAATCTGGAGAACTGGGTTTGATTCCCTATTCCTCCACACTAGACTTGGGCTAGTCACGGTTCTCCTAGAGCTGTTCTTGCAGAGCTTTCGTCTTGCTGAGGAAATGCAGGGGTTTCAAACTGCGGGGCTTTATTTTAAAATCAAAAGTGGTCCATCCAGTCCTGCATCATTTGAAACCCTGGTGACAGGAACTCACAATGTGTCTGTCAAGGAGCGAAACAAAGAACTATGTAATTTTATCCCCTGTTAATGCGGAATGCTACAGATGGTGCTATCGTTGGGGAGCAATTTATACGAAAGGGCGGTGGGACAATTATTTATTTCACTGTTATTGAACCCTCCAGGATATGGAATGCTGACAGATAGTTCAGAGCATGTTGTCTTCCTATCTTGATGGATTTCCTATCTGGCTGAATTTCCAGACATGAGGAATGGTGAAGCTCAAAGAAAACCTTAATGTTTGTTCCTCTGCTCCAAATTTTCATATATATACTTTTTGTAAGCTCTAATTTTACCTCACCCACTACTACAGACTCTGTTTTTGCTGCATTTTCCTGGGTTGGCTGTTTGTCCTAAAATGCATTTGCCGAGTGGCTTTGTTATGAAAACCCTTCCAGTCCTTTGAGAAAGGTACGGGTTCAAGTCCCAGCAGAGATAATGTCAGCCCTTCAGATTTCCAAGGCAGGCTAATTAGACCCGGTGATGTTCTCTCTTTATGCTCCTTGTCAGTCTCCAGACAACCTCCATCTTCCTACTGGGGTAATGAGCTGAGAACGAAACCTGCCAAATCGCATGATGGGTGAAGTGTGTGTGTGTGTGTGTGTGCGTGCATGCGAGAGAGAGAGAGAGAGAGAGAGAGGTGGTTGGTGTGAGGAGTGGATTATTTTTGTGTGTGTGTGATATATTAGATTTTGCTTTAGTGAAAGGGTCGTGGATGTTTTGACAATTTTAAGAGTATTTACAGCTGGGGATGTAGCTGGATCCAAGGTGCTTACTTGTCTCAGATGTTGCATAAAACCACCATGAGCCACTTTGCTGGGAGCGGCGGTATACAAATTTAAACAAACAAACAACCTACCTGCCCACCCCATTTCCATGCCCAGATGATGCCCCTCACAAAATCAGAAACCCTGGCCAATCTGGCCTGGAAGAAATGCTCCTGTTGCTTTCTAAAACTTATCTACTTCATTTGTATTCTGCCTTTCTTCCCAGTGGAGGGCCACAGCAATTGTCATCCTCTTCCTCTCCTTTGTTTCCTCCTCACGCCAACCCTGTGAGGTAGGTTAGACTAAGAGAGAGTGCCTGGACCAAGATCACCCAGCAAGCATTCATAGCAGAAGTGGGGACTTGAACCTTGGTCTCCCAGGCCCTAATTTAACGCCCTTAAACTCTACACCGCGTTTGCTCTCTGTGATTGTTTAAACACAGTACAATATAGTAAGTATGGGCCAATTTAGATATTTATTCCTTGATTTCCTCTCCAGTAGAGCCACAAAATAGCTCACAGTGTTGTTCTCCCCCCCTTCATTTTTAGCCCTGAGACAATCTCCCTGTGAAAAGATCTAGAAAGTGGGATTTACCTTTACTGAGTGAGCATTCATGGCAGAATGGAAGTGTGAAGCCAATGGAAATAGATATCACCCCTTTTCTAATTAACGATGAAGTCAGTTCGGCCGTCTCTGCCGGTTCGATTCTTCTGTTGCGGGCAGTATAAAACTTTCCCATTTTTGTGTGTATAACAGTTTTCCTGCCGTAATCATATATAAAAACAACTTTCCATGTCTTTTCCCCCCAAGTTTGTTGTCCATTAATTCTAAAAATGGTGTCATTTTTATATTAATCTTTAAAATCTTCCAGATTAATACATGTATTTAGCCTCCCCCATGTCCTAGTTGACACTCTAGAGCAGGGGTAGCCAATGTGTGGCTCTCCAGATGCCCATGGACTACAATTCCCATGAGCCCTTGCCAGCACTGCCCTAGACCTTATTTGGCCCTACCATCCAATTAACCTAACTGCAGTTAGATGGGATACCAAACCAGTTCTGAAAACTGTGGTTTGAAGTTGGTTTGTTCTCCACATTTATTCTTAACGATGGTTTCATGTGGCATATAAACGTGGGTGGACACCTTTGTTTCTGAGCAGCCTGGGCTACCAGCTAGATCTCTGCAGGGGGAGGAGTTTAAGTGGAGATGTCCTTATTAGTCAAATGGCATCTGGGATTTGATTGATGGGCTGTGAGCTGAACCGTGATTTCACAAATTAGCTGTCATTCAAATACAGTGTGGCTTTGCTTTATTTTCGAACCAAGCCTTGACAGCCATTTGTACCTGACAGGTGATCCAGTTGCTAGGCTTAAATAGCTTCAGCCCCCGAACTACACAAAAGTCCGGTAAATGTTCCGGGAATGGTGCCCTGCAGAATTTTAGCTTGTGATCCGGTTCATGCCCTTGTTTAGTTAAGTTCTTCATCCCCACATGGGCTTTTCCCCCAACAAATAATTGTTTTTAGGATCTACTTCAAGGTACCCTTTGCTTTTTCAACGTTAGAGCACTGTGTCTTAAGAAGAGGCAGTCTTTTACGTCGGTAGCCGTAAGGCTGTGTAATCCAGGAGAGGTACGTGGTTGTACATGTCTTCATAAAGGAGCATGAGACCTCATTGTTCAGCGAACACAAGAGAAGACCTGATGGACTGATTGAAGAGTCTCTCTAGTGTAGCTTCCCAGCAGTGGCCGATCATAGGACCCTGGAAAGTTTGCAAGTGGGGCATGAAGGGCGCTGACCCCCCTTGTTTACCCACCAGCAACTGGTATTCATAGGCCACGGAATGTGGCGATTCCCTTTTGCTGTGGTGGCTAAATAGCCCTCCAGGCACCTGTTGTCAATGCAAGGGGTTCAAACTGTGGTATAATAGAGGAATTCAGGAGATTTCTGTCTTTTCATTGTGGTGAACCTCCCCCTGGCTCTGAACACTTTGGATGCTAATCTGCAGTTCAGAAGTTGTAGTTGCAATGAAATATGCGGATAGTTGTGTTGGTCTGCAGTAGTACAACAAAATTTGAGTCCAATGGCACCTTTAAGACCCACAAATGGCACCTTTAAGACCCACTTTGTGGGTCTTAAAGGTGCCATTGGACTCAAATTTTGTTGCAATGCAAGTCTTTCTCGCTCTCTTCTCAAACCTCTTTCTCTCTCTCCCTCCCTCCCCCCCTTTCAAGTTGGAGGGGAGCCCAAGAGTGGGTATTTGATATCTGACACCCTACTGTGAAATTTTGATTGCTACGGTTCCTCTGTTCAGTTGGTCGGTGCCATTCAGCCATTGCCGAATCTGCTTTTGTATGTCCCCTTTCGTAAGGGGAGGGGGTCTTGTGCATTTCCCCAGCGTGGAATTCGAGGTGGTGGAGGTCGAGGAGAAGGATCCGTGGCTTTTAAGCCCCCGGCGTGCAACCGCGAGGGTATGTCCACGCACATACTTCTGCCTCACGTATACGGCGCATATAAATGCAGCAGCTTTTCCTCCTTATGACGGTGTCAAGGACTCTGCTTCTAAGGGACATTAAAGGGCTTCATGACGGAGCTTGCAAATCACAGCTGACACCCTTGCCTTGACGCTGCCATCCCTGCCTAAAGGCTTAATGGGGGGAGAGAACACTGGCGTGTCAGCCCTAATTTTCAGCGTTAACTGTGAATTTCCTGACTTTTGTGCGAAGCTAAGTCGGGGCTCTTATCTTGCCAGCAGTAGGGCTCCCTTTCCTTCTCTCCCCCCACCCCCCCCAAACACAACTAGACAATAGGGAATTAACTCCTAGCAGCCTACCACAGGGTGCAAGTCCTTTGGAAAAGGGGGGTGGTGATGAGCAAGCACTTTAAAGCTGAGATGACCTGGGGTGGAGATGTTCTGCCAGGGTGGGCCAGCCAGCGTGGCAAGCCTGCCAAGTGTTGAGACCTTGACTTTGGATGTTTATGGATCAATGGCAGAGGATCACAAGCATGCAGGGCTCAAGGGTCTTTGTGCTGGGCACACGGTGTAGCTTCTCTCTGTGCAACAGAACCTCAAACCCTTGATGGAAATAGTTCAGAAGAATATTTCTTCAGGGTTTTTTTTTTTGTGGGTGGGATGGCGGGGGGAAATGAGGCGGTGAGTCATGTCCCCTAGTTTTATTATTATTGTTTACTTTATTTATATCCTGCCTTTCACCTGGTGGGGGACCCAAAGCGGTTTACGTCATTCTTCTGCCCTCCAATTTATCTTTTACATCAACTCTGTAAGGTAGATTAGGCCAGTGGTCCCCAACCTTTTTATCACCGGGGACCACTCAATGCCTTTTACTGAGGCCTGGTGGGGGAGGGGTGTAGTTTACTCCTCTACTCTCAACCACTGCCCTAACGCTCTCTGATCGCTATGGTAATGTTTAAACATCCCTTCAAAATAAGATACAGACACGCCACAACAATCAAGTGTGTTGTAAAGGGCTGGGGGGGATGAAGTAAATGGCCGGGGGGGGGGGAGAAGGCGTCCTTCGGGGCCCACCTCCAATTAGTCCAAGGACCACATGTGGTCCGCGGCCCACAGGTTGGGGATCACTAGATTAGGCAGTCTGTGACTCGCCCAATCTTCCACGTGATGAGTGGGGATTTGAACCTGGATTTCCCAGACCCTGGTCTGACTCTTTAACGAGTACACTGCATTGGCTTTCATTGATGATGAGCATTTAGCGCATCTAGCATGAACGGAGGCTGATGCGTTCTGACAGCCACGTTATAAAGAACTGACTGTCTTCTTTCTCCCGGCTAACATGCCCCCTCTTTATCCCAAACAAATTACTAGAAATGTCTGTAAGAGTGCTCTTAAATAAAGTGAGGTACGCACACTTCTCCAAGAATTGTACTCTGTGTTGCGCTATTGATGCGCCAGTCGCCTCTACGGCGACTGGGGTGAAAGTGATCCTGGTGACATTTTTGCCTGATGCTACTGCAAGAATTAATTCAAAGAAGATTGCATATGCTTGCCTGCGAAGGGAGGCTGTATAAATTCCTTTCTTTCCTGTTGCTTCTCTGCTAGCAATGGGCGGGTATGGGTAGGAACCAAAGAACTGGCTCCGCTCCTTCCAGAATTTCCTACCTTCCTGGCAGGAAGTGCCAGTGGGACCTGAGAGCAAATGGCAGCAGAGCCAATGGTGATTGGTTGATTTGCTAGACTCCTCCCATAGCTTCCCTTCTGCTCCAGGGATGGTAGCATTATGTGTGCATGTACATGTATTTCTAGACAGATTCTCATCTTGGGGCAGTGTTCCACATTATACTTGAAACCAGTAAAAAGCACATAAATATGTTAAAATGGCTAAATGCTAACATTAGATCCCTGCTGAGTCTTTGCTTGCTCGTTCCCATAAAGGGAAGGTGTAGGAGGAAAGCCCAGCCAGTCAGGGAGGCCCATCTGGTGTTCTGATCTTGTGGGCATGCTGGCTTCAGCTGTATGCCTGGTGGAAGAGCTCTGTCTTGAAGGTCCTGTGGACCTGTGCTAGATTCACCAGAGCTCTGATGTTCTCCAGGAGCTCATTCTACCAGGCGGTGGCCATGACCAAAAAGGCCCTAACCCTGGTCAAGGCCAGTCATGCTTCTTTGGGGCTGGGGACAACCAATCGATTGGCCATCGCTGACCACAGCATTCTCCTGGGGATATATTCAGACAGGTGATCCCATAGATAGGCAGGTCCCAGACCGCGAAAGGCCTGAAGTGTCAGCACTAAAACGTTGAACTGAATTTGGAACTCCACGGGGAGCCAATGTAGCTTCTTCAAGACTGGTCTTTTGTGTGTCCTCCATGATGTCCTAGCGAGGACCCATGCAGCTGTGTTTTGGACCAGTTGTAGTTTCTGAATTATGGCCAAGGACAGGTCCGCGTAGAGTGGGTTACAATTAGGGTTGTGTGCGGTGGCCGAATCGGCCTGCAATGGCCGATTCAGCTGCCACACACAACCCTAGTTACAATACTAATCTAGTCTAGGGTGACTGTTGTGTGGAACACCAGGACTCGGTGCTCTGGGGTCAGGTAGGGTGCTAGTAGCATATCCAGTTTTTGACACTGTGTTGAAACCCATAGATAATTGGGACTATAACTTAATACAGGTCAATTTATTATCCCAATTTATTAATTCATAACCAGCTTAAAAAATCGAATGTGATTTTTCAGAGACTGTAAATATAATTTTAAGCAATGGTTTCTTTTATAGGACTTGGGAAGGAGCACAAATTAGAGCTGTGGTTTTCCATGGGAAGCAGAGGGAGAGGAAGCACAGGGGAAGTAATCCTTCCTATTTGACTGTTGCAGACCTGCTGTACGGAGGTTGCAATTATATCATGGTTTTCTCCTTGAAAGCCATTTCCTCAGCTCAGGAAAATCCAGCTGCCAAAGCACATTGGAAGTGCATTATCCGATGTGTGTGGAAGGGGCTTATGCGGCCCTTTATTGGCTTCCCCTTTTGCCATTTTCAGTAAATTCAGAATACCTGTGCTAAAACCAGCTTATCTTTCCCATTGCTACCATCTGCTTTCCCCTTTCTGTTTTTTTTTTTTTTTAGACTCGTTTGGGTCACTAGGGGTCATGATGTGGAGGCAGGCAATGGCAAACGGCGTCAAATCTCCCTTGCCTGGCTACCAACACATGCCATATGATCAAAGTAAACAAATAAGAGATGTCAAAGGTGAATTGGGGTTGCTTGCAGGGGAAGCCTTCTTATGGCCAGGGTTTGAAGAGGGGAGAACAGAATGCAAAGTTCTGAGATGGAAGTCCTAGAATATTTACACCCAGTAGGAGTCACTGAAGCAGTAGGTGCAAATTTAAATGGACTCCGGGGAATGGTAGAGGACAGGAAGGCCTGGAGGATCATTGTCCATGGGGTCGCGATGGGTCGGACACGACTTCACACCTAACAACAACAACAACAAGAAGCCCAGGAGCCTGTCTTGGAAGGTAGACAAGCAGCCACGTGACTGTATCCGAGCCCCTTGCTGATCTGGCTCATGGCCCAGTGGAACACCGGCATTCTCAGTAGTACTTCTGGAACAGGTCACCCGTTCAAGCCTTGTTATCTCGGACATTAACATTGTTGGAATGGCTCTCTGCTTTCTAATTGCATCAGTTCTCTCATGGTTATGGATGGAGCAGCAGTTACAGCATCTTCTGCAGGTCTCCCCATGAGTTGTGACCATGACACTCAAAGACATGTATCCTCCCTCAGATTCTTCTCCGGAAGGTCATTTCAGTTTACTTTCCTGTGTTATTGTTGTACCAAACAGGGCTCTGAAGAGGCAGCATATTTAAGTATCTATTTGAAACATTCATAGAATCATAGAATCATAGAGTTGGAAGGGGCCATACAGGCCATCTAGTCCAACCCCCTGCTCAACACAGGATCAGCCCTAAGCATCCTAAAGCAAGATGAGTAGCCACGGTAGTCTGTCCGTAGCAGCAGGAAAGAGCAAGGATGCCAGAACACCTTGAAGACTAACAAAATTTGTAGCAAGGGAGGAGCTTTCTTCTTCTGATACAACTAGAACTGGAATATCACTTTTTGACTGCATATGAGGAAGTGAGCAGCGAAAGTTCTTACCCAGCCACAAATTTTGTTAGCCTTTAAGGTGTTCCTGGACCCTTGCTGTTTTCTCCTAAAACATTTACGTTATTTTAAGTGTGAGTCTCTTTGTAACATTTTCTATTCGCCATTGTCTAAATAGAGGAGTGCCTTTTTCTTTTTTAAAAAAAAGTGGTTAGTCTATGAGTAAAGAATATTATAATTTAGAGAATGTCCATTTTTATTTATTTGACCTCTTACTCATACAAGCATAAGTTAAGCAGTGCTTCTTTGTTTTTCTCTCTTATTCTTTTTGGCTGTTGTGGGAGGGAAGCTTTTTGCCTCCATGCTCTTACTGGAGAAGCTCAGACTTTCCCCCTGTCATGGCGATCCAGATGTTGAAAGATCAAAGGGGGAACTGGCTAGGCCCATATAACCACATTCTTCTTTTCTGTTGTCTGCGGCGTTCAATTTGTTTAAAGCCTCTTCTGACTTACGGAGCACAGAAAGCGCTATAAACCATTAACACCTTGAGTGGGGAAACGGAGAGGAAATAGCTAAATGGATTTCCCACCACCACTCCCCCCCCTTTTTAAAAAAGCACCACTCTAAACAGTTGTGTGTGTTTGTGTGTGTGTGAGTGAGATGTTTCTTTTAAATTGCCCTGGAGAAATCACTATAAAGGGCTGGAATTCCTGTATTTTGCTTAAACAAAAGGAAGTTCTTGTGAAAATCTCAGATCCTGCTTGGGTAATTTTAACATAACAATTGATCCAGGAAGAAATGTTGTCCTGTCCCCCACTCCTTTTTGCTTCTCTTTCCCTCGTGGAATAACAATGCCTCTCTAATGGAATTTATTTGCTGTATTTCTGTTTTCAGCTAGCGGCACCTTTAAGCCCCGCAGAGTTTTATTAAAGGTATATAAGCTTTCGTGTACGTGCAGATACTTCCTCGGATAATGCCTTGAATGAAACTTTTGTCAGTCTCAAAGGTACTACTGGACCTCAAACTTTGTTCTGATGCTTCAGATCACAGCACGGCTGCCTGGCTGAATATATATCCAGCTACTCTACTTTCTGATTTCCGGTCGCTGTTCTTTGTGGCAAACAAACAGAGTGTCTTTTAAACCAAACACAACGGATCCATTTTATAAAGAAGAAGCCATTTGTACAGGTACTTATTATATGCCTTCAGTGGTTTCGAGTATTGACTAACAGAAGAGTACATTGTGCACACTTAAGACGGATTTAAATTGTGGGGGTGGATCCCAAGGTGAATCCCCCATAAGATTTCCTACCAGGAACACGGGACTCCTTCCCCGGATGGAAGAACTGTCCTTGAAATAACCCACAGTAACGTTCCTTTGGGAGACACTGTGGAATTTCAGTGGCCTCTAAATCAGGGGTAGTGAACCTGTGGTCCTCCAGGTGTCCACGGACTACAATTCCCATGAGCCCCTGCCAGCAAATGCTGGCAGGGGGCTCATGGGAATTGTAGTCCGTGGACACCTGGAGGGCCGCAGTTTGACTACCCATGCAATACTGAACTTATCTGGTCCTGGGTGGTCCAGGCTAGGCTGGTCTCGTCAAACCTCAGAAGCTAAGCAGGATCAGCCCTGGTTAGTCTTTGGATGGGAGACCAGCTAGAAAGTCTAGAGTTGCAACCCAGAGGCAGGCAGTAGCCAACCTTGTATATTGCTTTGGAAACCCCGTGGTAGGCTCCTTAACCCTGTTCTGAGCCTCTGGGCACCTTTGGAATTCTGAAAGGTCGTGGCTTTCAGCCCTGACCACAAAATTCCCAGGGTAAGTATCTTCAGCAAGTTTGTTGGCCACTACTTGTTGGCCACTACTTCAGCAAGTTTGTTGGCCAGGACCACTACTAAAGGAATCCCCCCTCTTGTCTGCTGTGCACAAGGTAAGATTTCGAAGGGAAGTTTTGACCATGAATTCAGCTGGGCAGGAGCCATTTTTGAAATCTCTCCTTTGCATCACTATAGCAGATAGGATGATTGCGGTCTTTTCAGACCCAGCTGTTCAGGGCTAAATCGGATGTCTAATGTTGCCAAAGGCCCTTTTATATGGAGCCTTCAAAGGTTTCCCTACAGGAAACTCTACAGCTGAAAGCAAGCTTTTCTGCTCCCATAGTACAACGCAGCAAAACGCTGGTTCCTCTTTTGTACGACTCTGGGAAGAATTCTTCTAATGTTATTATGTTTCCTTCCTTCCTTCCTAGCTTCCTTCCTAGCTTCCTTCCTAGCTTCCTCAGCTTCCTTCCTTCCTTCCTTCCTTCCTTCCTTCCTTCCTTCCTTCCTTCCTTCCTTCCTTCCTTCCTTCCTTCCTTCCTTCCTTCCTCTTTCTTTCTTTCTTTCTTTCTTTCTTTCTTTCTTTCTTTCTTTCTTTCTTTCTTTCTTTCTGTTCTTTCTTTCTTCTTTCTTTCTTCTTTCCTTCCTTCCTTCCTTCCTTCCTTCCTTCCTTCCTCTCCTTCCTTCCTTCCTTCCTTCCTTTCCTTCCTTCTTTCTTTCTTTCTTTCTTTCTTTCTGTTCTTTCTTTCTTCGTTCTTTCTTGTCTTTCTTTCTTTCTTTCTTTCTTTCATGTAGTAGCATCCTGTGAACCAGAACATGTCCCATGGTGAATGGTACACCATTACATGCACAGGCTTTGGCTTCACAAGTGCTTGATTTCACTTCACCCTTATGCTTTTGAATGAAGGAATTTGAAGTTGTCTGTTTGTCCTGGGTTTAAATAAAGGGTTATGCACCGGACAGAAAAGCATGTTTCAGCCTTCGTTATGAGGAGATTCTAATCTCTTATAATTCTGTAGCTTTGTGCTAGAAGGGGATTTCCTGGCAGCACAGGATTATTTTAGAGCATGCAAATGCATGTAATAGATGTACATAATACAATACTACTCTGCGTGCACCTTTTGAGAAATGACTGACACAAAATGAAAAGGGTATAAAAAAGTTTTTAATAGGATAAATATTTTGGCTTTTTCCTGCCTCGTTAATCGTTGGATTTCAGGTCGGTCACTGGGAACCGAGGTCACAGTGATAATAATGCAGGGGCTGGTGATAATTCTCAGGAAGGTGGCAAACGAAATTTTAAACAGGACACATTTAAACAATGCCTTATGATCTTACAGGTTAAGCCTGCATCGTCTGCTTCCCTGCCCAGAACTCTCTTTTGCTTTTACTGGGCTATGATTGGATGTGTTTTTTTTTCTCTTGTTAAAACTTTTTCCTCCCCTGAAAGTTTGTGGTCCGAGTTAAAAGAATGTGACATTACAACCTGTGCGCTGTGAAGGTGTCTGTTAAGGGAGGCTTATGGGTGTTTTGTGATTTCTCTTACAGTCACCCCATGAACCCCTCTCCCTAAGGAATGCCTGCATCTTAGGCATCATTAAAAGCCCTAGCAAATTCAACAGTCCTACTTGTATAGGCAACGACCAAAGTACACCGAGGTGGGTATGCAGAGGCAGTGAATGGAAGGCCTCTTGCTAGGAAAACACAGCCCCTGCAGAAAGCCCCTGCTGCCCCCCTCCTGCCTCCAAATGCCTCACTGTCCCCCTTAATGCCCCCCAAATCTCTCACCGCCACCCCCTGGATCCGTCCACTGTCCCCAGGAGAGGGTATACCCTACTTTGGGAACCCCCTACTTTAGGCTCCGGGGAATGGTAGAGGACAGGAAGGCCTGGAGGATCATAGTCCATGGGGTCGCAATGGGTTGGACACGACTTCGCACCTAACAACAACTTTAGGCTGATCCTGCATTAAGTGAGGGTTTGGACTAGATGGCCTTATGGCCCCTTCCAGCTCTATGATTCTAGTGAACATAGTTTCTCTAGTGCTCTCTTTCTTTCTTTCTTTCTTTCTTTCTCTTCTTCTTCTTTCTTTCTTTCTTCTTTCTTTCTTTCTTTCTTTCTTCTTCTTTCTAAATTATTTTATTATTTTATTATATTTGTATACCGCCCTCCCCGAAGGCTCAGGATGGTTCACATACAACAGAACAGAAACAATGCATTAACAATAATGAATGAAGTGAAACAACAAGCAACAAGCCAGTGTAATGAAGGCAATCCTAGAATTTTGGTAAGAGTGGCCCAAGGCCCGAGTCATAGGAGCTCCCTGATGCTACGGTGGTGGCTGAGGTCTCCGGGTCACTCACCCACGATACTTGTTGCTAGGTTACCAAAAAACAAATCCAGCCGCCCCAAGAACGAAGAGCATTTCATGTGATTGTCTTTGGCTGCTGGAGTAGAGTTTTGTTTTTTTGCTGTGATCCTCTTTGCTCTGGCCGGGGTGGAGGCCAGCTAGAGTTCGGAATCCCAGAACGCGGCATGTAAAAAATATATAGCGGAAAATAGCAGGTCAACCATGTGGAGAAATAAAAGCAAAAGAGAAGAGGATATTTTCAGTAGTAATTTAGTGCATGATTGGTCGCCTTGATGCTGTTAGTGGACTGTTCGTAGTTCATTGATCCCACCAGCTTGGACTTGTTTGTAGTGTGTGTATCTGGGCTGGGGGGAACGGCAAGGGAAATGAAGTGATGTGTTGCTTTTTTAAAAGGAGTGAAATGTATGCATTAGAAAGGCAACCTGTTGGACTGCACATGAATTTGTTTTATATATCTGTATGCGATTAGTTTTTTTTTTCACATGCAGGGGCCAGTTTGCCCCATTCTCTGCCTGCTGTTGGAAGGGGCCATAGAGGCCGTCTAGTCTAGTCCCCTGCTATCATCACCCCTCGTGCTCTGGGTTTGATCCCCCGCTCCTCCACATGCAGACAGCTGGGTGACCTTGGGCTTGCCACGGCACTGATAAAGCTGTTCCGATCAAGCAGTAATATCTGGGCTCTCTCAGCCTCACCCACTTCACAGGGTGTCTGTTGTGGAGAGAGGAAAGGAAGCCGCCTTGAGACTCCTTCAAGTAGAGAAAAGTGGCATATAAGTACCAACTTTTCTTCAGTAGTATCAGGGCTCTCTCATCCCTACCAACCTCACAGGGTGTCTGTGGTGGGGAGAGGAAAGGGAAGGTGACTGTAAGCTGCCTTGAGGCTCCTTCAGGTAGAGAAAAGCGGCATATAAGAACCAACTCTTCTTCTTTTCTCCAACCAACACAGACCCAAGTCTGTCAACTTCTCCATGGAAGGCATGGATCCCAACTCAGCTACCATCTGAGTTGCCCTTCTCTGAATAGATTCCAGCTTGTCAATATCCTTCTTGAACTGCAGTGCCCAGAACTGGAAACAATATGCGGTAGTAAACATCTTCCAGAGACCTTAGAGCAGGGGTAGTCAAACTGCGGCCCTCCAGATGTCCATGGACTACAATTCCCATGAGCCCCTGTTTGCTGGCAGGGGCTCATGGGAATTGTAGTCCATGGACATCTGGAGGGCCGCAGTTTGACTACCCCTGCCTTAGATAGCCACTCTTAACTCAGAGTCGGCAACACTGATTTTGACAGACTCTGATTGGTTTGTGTTCCAAGGTTATCAGTATTCGCATTGAAAATATAAAGTCAATTCTGACTTGGATGGCTTGAGACTAGTCCTTGGAAGGGATAACTCCTCCCCAGGAAGTCTAGATTTGCGCCATAGAGACAAACAATGGCAAGCCACCTTTGAATATCCCCTTGCCCTAAAAACCCCATGACTTGAGGGCAGTTTCCAGGACCACTAGAAAACCTGAAGGCTGTTTTGTGTTTATTTAGGTGAATGGTACCTTGTTGATTCTGAAGAGGTATACAGACAACATGCATGAAAGACATATAGTGGTCCAAACCAGTTTCCTGGTGAATATATTTAACCTTTCTACTGTGATGCAAGCAGGAATGACCAGAGAGATCCACAGCTTAAAAACTGCATGCAAACGTTAAGTTTTGTTCAACCCATCCTATCTTGGCTGTGCGACTGAAAAAGCAAATATTCTGCTAAAATCACTTGGAAAGAAATCGATGAAATAACTCCTACAAAATAGGAGAAAATAAATGTACCTGTGCTGCTGCTGTGCTAGTAATTGTTTGCAACTGGGAGAAAGCAGCCCTCTTGGATATAGCCCAATGGATTGAGGAAATTTGGTAATGTGATAATGGGAAAAATGCCACATCAGTTGAGTTGGTCACAATGAAGCTAGCTCGTCTAGAAGGCTTCTTATCAACCTGTTGATCACGTTTTTTCTCAGTAATACAGAAGCCCCTAGTAAGTTGTGTCCTGCTCCACAAAAGACTTGCCTGTCTATCTTTGTTAGGAACTTGACTAGAATGGAAGTTGTCTAGTTTAACTCTAGGCCAGGTTTTCTCAACCTGTTGCCTAGTTGGTGTGTTATTGTTATGTTGTTATATTGATATCGATGGTGTTCTATGTAAATGTTCCAAAATGTTTTATGTAAAGCGCCCAGAGCCGTAGGGAAGGATGGTATAAAAAAATCTAAATAAATAAAAATAAAATAAATAAATAAGCCAGGGTTTCACAAAACCCTGGGGTTTCTTGATGGCCCTGGAAAGGTTTTCTGAATGGGTGGGAGCTGATTATTTTTTAATATATATTTTTTTAATTCGTTAAAAGATTTACCGGGTAATACAACCATATATGGCAGGGGTAGCCAAACTGCGGCCCTCCACATGTCCATGGACTACAATTCCCATGAGCCCCTGCTAACGAATGCTACATGGGAATTGTAGTCCATGGACATCTGGAGGACCACAGGTTGACTACCACATACAATAAGTTTGCATTTATCACTTTATTCCTTTGCCTTCTTGTCGATCTTTCCCTCGCCTTCCTCCCAAAAGTTTGAAGCAGAATAAATTTGTTGGCCTTTGGAAGATCCTTCCGCAGCTCTTGTTTGCTTTCAACTAAGGGTACCCTAATAGGTAGATTAATCAGCTACAGAAAGTCTCACTCCCCGCATGAAAATTGTTCTGTCAGTAGATATAAGACTGATTGAATATGTTTCTCCTGAATGAGAAGGTCTCCTGACGCTCTTATCTTCCGCATCTTCATTTTAGCATAACACCATTAAGATGATAAACAAGGATTAATTTCATGCATAAAAAATAGCCCAAGGAGATACATTACCTTTAGTATTTCACCTTAATTACGGTTGTGTTTTCGCTACACCACGCAGCGCATTTTGAAGATGTAGACAATCAACCACAAACTTTGTTGGTCTTAAAGATGCCACTGGACTCAAACTTTGTCCTACCACAAATTAAATAATTGATTGACAGCCCTAGAAAGTTAAATAATTAGCTATTGTCAAGTCGCTGGAGTAAAGCAGATATATTCCGGCCCTTCCAGCATTTAACCCTCTTTCTTCTTAACCCTTTGTTTTGTGGTTAGGATTTTTTTTAAAGAAACTTTTCTTCTACTCTTAGCGATTTTGAGTAAAGAGCCATTCTTCGGAGCTCAGAGAGAATTACCCAGTTGTCAAGCAAATTGCTGTCGGGAGCTCATTGCCTTTTAAGTAGTCCAAAAGGGAAATGTGGAAAACAAATCATTCAGCTAATGCAGCACAGAACTCTTTTCCATGGAAGTTATTACTTCTTGGAAACTTTCGGTAATCATGTCAAACTCTAGTTTCTTAAATCATTTGGGGATGCACAAGGATTGGAGGAGAGGTGGGTTAGTGGGGGGTGGGCGGGGGGATTTTGGCACCGGCTTTGAGAACGTCATGCTTTTCATTTGGCATGAATAAGAGAGCTGGTAGGGAAGGGGAGAGTCTCTTTGAATCTATCAAGGCCAGATCTTCATTCATTGGGGAGGGATATTTGTTGAACTAAAGAACTGGCTTTGTTGACAAACTTGTTGCTTCTTCTCAATGTTCCTTTGCTTCTTGGATTTTGTTGTGTACAGAGCTAACACTGCAATTCTGAACAGGTCTACTCAGATTCTTTCTGCAGTCTGCCAAATGGGGCTTCTGCCTAGGAAAGGGGGCACACAGGCAGAGGCAGCCCGCAGGTACGATGGTGGGCTTTAAAGGTCATGACCAGAACCTTGAATCTGATTCAGTCTCCAATCTGAAGCCTGCTGGGAGAACACAGGTCAAACGTGTGACCCCCAGAGCATCCTTGTAAGGACTCACACAGCCACATTCTGGACCAGTTGGCCTTTCCAGAGCAGCTTCAAGGGTAGTCCTGCATAGAGTTGCAAAAAAAAAAAAAAAAAAACCCAAACAAATAACAACCTGGAATTCGACTTAGAACTGTTCAGTGGGTGTTGCTTCCAGGACAGTGTCCTTGGGATTGCTCAGCAAACGCCCAGCTCCCAAGATAGCAACTCTGTTAGGCCCAATTCAAGCATGAGTGAGGGCAAAGGAGGAAATGCCTTAAATATATAAATCCCTGGAATCTGACTTCCATAAGTTCAGTGAGTGTTACTCCCAGGACAGTATCCTTAGGGCTAATGCCCAGTTCCCCAAACAACAACTTTTTAGGCCTAATTCAATGAGCGAGGGCAAAGGGACTCCAGACATGTCCTTGTTTGGGCTCACTGTTTCTGTTTACATGGTGCTACAGCCTCAACAATGCAGGCAAATATTCTTGCTTTGCATGGCAGCCCGGTATCTGCGAGGGCTGTAAATATTTACCCTGCAAGCTTAGGCCTGTGTACCTTGCAACAGGTTGGTGCAGTGTGTGCATAAGATGCTGGGTTCCCGCAAGGTCATGCAGGGAATCTGTTTTGCCAGTACCATCTTTATATTCCCTGTCATGTAAGGAGATCATAGTCTGAGGAAGAGTGCTTGCACTCGAAAGCTCATGCCCTGAACAAATCTTTGTTGGTCTTAAAGGTGCTACTGGACTCTGATTTTATCATGTTTATATCAAGCTGCAATCTGGTTGGCGGGTGGCTCCCGAGATAAACAAACTCACAGCCATTTGGCCTCAATTCTGCCCTGTTATGCCTTCCTTCTCTTGCTTGGTGTACTGGGAAAGTCTGAGAGCATGCTGGATGAACCTTGGTATCCCTCCTGCCCATTTTGTGTAGCTAGCGCCTCAGCTGTCTGGATGCACACTAGTCCCCAGGGAGCATTATAGATGCTTCGGATGGCTAAGAGAGATTTCGAGTCAGGGTTCATTTCATCATGTCTGCAGCATGTTTGAAAGTGTGTTTGCCATTCTCCTGGAGGCCATCAAAGAGATAGACGCTCTCCTATGGAGGTGATTCTCCCCCTGTAACGGTTTCTGTGGCCTGCTAATTAGGTCCCTTGGTTTGTTGAGCATGTTATGGTGATATGCACAAAAGAAGAAATGTTTTTTTGGGGTGGGGGTAGATCACATGTAGGTGTCTTGCAGCAATTGCAATTACAAAGGGGCAACAGTGTGCTCAGTGGCTGGGCCCTGCATTAGCCAGTGGTTAAGAGTGGCAACCTCTAATCTGGAGAACCAGGAGCTGATTCCCCATTCCTCCTCCACATTCAACTAGCTGGATGACTGTGGGCCTGTCACAGTTCTCTTGGGGCTCTCTCAGCCCCACTTACCTCCCAAGGTATCTTGTAGGGGGGTAGGTGATTGTAGCTGCTTTGAGACTCCCTCAGGTAGTAAAAAGTGGGGTCTGTTGGGTCTTCCTGAGCACCCATTTCAGCTTTCTAGTTTATCCCTAACTTAGTTGGCCCAGGAAATGTCCAAGAAATGGTGCCTTAATGGTGCCTGCCTCTTATAACCGAGAGAAAGCAGCTGCAGTCTAAGCACATTTACTTGGAAGTAAATTCTTTTAAAATCTAATGGAGCATTCAAGTAAATGTGTTTTGGAATGGGGAATGTCGAGGAGATGAAATGGATGTGTCAGGTAAGGAGTTCGCCGAATGCTGCAACGAACAGCTGTATAAAACCATGTGTGCCTCTCTGCGTTTTTTGTGTGCATAGATCTAACTGTAAGTAGGTGGTGGAAATTATGCACCGAAGATTGCTCTTAGTGGAAGGCCACTTCAAGAACCACGGGGAAGAAAATAGCACGCAAAGTTGACCGCTTCCTTCAAATAGGTTTTGTAATTAAACTCACAAAAAATTACTGGTCACGTTTTGCTTTTTGCTAGCCAGCTTGCGTGCACACACTTCTGTGTGTTGTTGTGGCCTTTAGGTAACCGAAAAGAGCGAAGCAGGCCGCCGTTTGCTCATTTAAAACCTCTCTTCCTTGGTCGCCTGGTGTTGATATGTCCGTCTTGCTCAGGGCGACCAGATGAATGGCTGTCTGGAGGCCTGTCTTTAAGTATGAGTTACCTTAAGAAATGTGGCATACAATTTTTTATATACAATGAAAACTTGCGGAAAAAGGCAGCATGTTGTTTCAGATAAGGCTCGGTGATGAAGTGTGTGTTTTATATCTGGTGCTGGGATGTACTTTGAGAGACGTTCCTGTGAGTGACGCAGTTCTGTTTAACCACAGCAGCTGTTCTAGAGGGAGGAGCCTAATGTAGAAATAGAATATTTTCTTCCTTATGCAGTAGAAATAATGCTACATGCTCATATGCTGGCTCCCCACATTTCAGGTTATACTAGGAGTCCTTACTTACTTAATTGGCTCATTTATTTAGTTCATTACTCAACTTTTCTCCCCAGTGGTGACTTAAAGGGCTTACATTGTTCCCTTTCCCTCCATTTTATCATCACAACAACCCTATGGGGTAGTTCAGGCTGAGAGAATGAGATTGGCCCAATGCGACTGGCCCAGGAATTCGAACCTGGGTCTCCTAGATACTCATCTGATGGCTTAACCATTTCCCCCTCTCCCCTCTAATGGTTTCAGTGGGGGTGATTGCAACTAAAAAAAAAATTAAACTTAAAAAAATTGTTAAAGGAAAAAAAGTCTTATTAAGTAACCCTAATTAAGAGATGATGCTGTCATTTTGAGGAACATTTGATGTATGAAGGTAATTCTGGCAAATATTCTGCAGATACATCTGAGAGCCAATGTGGTATAGTGGTTAAGAGTCGTGACCTCTAATCTGAAGAACTGGGTTTGATTCTCCACTCCTTCTCCATATGCAGCCAGCTGGGTGACCTTGGACCCATCACAGTTCTCTCAGAGCTCCCTGCCCCACCTACCTCACAAGGTGACTGTAGTGGGAAGAGGAAGGGAAGGCGACTGTAAGCCTCTTTGAGTCTCCTCTTGGTAGTCTCTGGGTAGTAAAGCCCAACTCTTCTTCTTTTTGAATTGCATGGAGATCATCAACATAACCATGGCTAACTATCTACTGCCTTACATGGAGTCTGCGTAAGACAAGAGACAGGGCTTGAAGCGAAACAGCAGCTCTGAGCCAAGCTGCTTCTCTGCTTGCTTGATCTGAGGTTTTAGGAGACGGGGGTAAACCTTCCCCTCCTAGCTTTGTCTGTGGACAGGAGAAGCAGACACATTTTTATTCCGCAGGCAAGCAAAGTGGCAGGCAGCTGTTCGGCTTGGAGGCTTGATGCATTTGGAATTTACAATCCACTCTCCCCGCCCGTCTGCAATTTACTGTGTGGAACGGAAAATTGTTTGCTTGTTTCTTGTCCTGCTAAGGCAAGATTTAGATTAAAATGAAACACAAGTGTGTCATAAACGGCTGGGAAATTACGCCTGTTCGGTTGTATTGCCTCTTTGTTAACCTTGGTGATAGGAAAATGTGGTGTCTTGTTTCAGATAAAGCTCGGTGCGCTGGAGTGCATGTTATGTACCTGGTACCGGGATGTACTTGAGATAGGTTGCTGTGTGTGGCTGGTTTTTGTAGTTCGTTATAACAGCTTTTGTAAACAGGGGACGACCCTGCTGTTACAAGTTAAATATTTCCTTCCTTATGCATTAGAAATAATGGCTGCCTTCTCATCTTTGGTATACAAGCTGGCTCTCCTCATTTCACGTCTTAGGCTATATCTGGAGTCCTCACTTATTTAGTTAATTAATTAATTGCCCTGCTTTACTATCCAGTGGAAACCTAAAGCAACTTACACTGTTCTCCTCTCCTCCATTTTATCCTTACAACAACCCTCTGAGGTAGGTTAGTCTCAGAGAAGGTGACTGGGAGCCAGCTTGGTGTAGTGGTTAAGCGTGGCGCCTTCCAATCTGGGGAGACGGGCTTGATTCCCCACTCCTCCCCATGCAGCGAGCTGGGTGACCTTGGCCTGTCACAGCCCTGATAGTGCTATTCTCACAGAGCTCTCTCAGTCCCACCTACCTCACAGGGTGTCTGTGGTGGGGAGAGGAAGAGAAGACGATTATACACCACTTTGAGACACACAAAGCCTGCTGGGTGACCTTGGGCCAGTCACAGTTTCTCTCAAAGCCTTCTCAACCCCGCCTACCTCACAGAGTGTCTGTTGTAGGGAGAGAATGGGAAGGTTAAGGCTCCTTTTGGTCGTGAAAAGAGGGATATAAAAACCAACTCCTCATTTATGCTGTCTCTTGACTTCCTCCTCCTCTCCCCTCTCATCTTTCCTGGGTTGTTGACAAGGATTAACCAGGAAACGTGTGAAAAACACCTTAAGAACATGCAAAAGAATCCCATTTAAACTTTATTTATTATGGTTTGTAATAACTGGAAGCCTTCCTGTCCGAACACATGTTCTCAAAGGGAATGGTTCCCGTTATCACTGGCTGACTATGGCACCAGCGGGCGAAGGATCTCTTTCAGAGCCAGGCCCGAAGAAAATGACTTTCATGCCGCATGAAGCATGGTGCTTTTCTATGGAAACCTTTTCAACAGAGAGTCCTTCCACTGGTAAACGTCAAAAAGTGTGCTCCAGATGTTTCTGAATAGAATCCATAAGTCTTCAAAGACAGTGTTGTCCTGAAATCTATTTTCCTTTTAAAATGGTGGGGTGAGGGCAGGGGTAGTCAAACTGCGGCCCTCCAGATGTCCATGGACTACAATTCCCAGGAGCCCCTGCCAGCATTCGCTGGCAGGGGCTCCTGGGAATTGTAGTCCATGGACATCTGGAGGGCCGCAGGTTGACTACCCCTGGGTGAGGGGGTTGGCCTCCCCTCCCAACTCAGTGGAAGATGCTTCCTTTTGAGGAAGTGCTGAGCAGTATTGTTCAGTGGTGGCCTCATAAACTCTGGGTTATTGCTTTTAAATGTTAAAAAAGTAACTTGCAGTGGTTTATGCATCTGTACTGATTTCCGTCTTTCTGAAGAAGAAATCTTGAGTCCAGTAGCACCTTTAAGACCAACTTAAGTTTTATTCAAGTTGTGGGTTTTCATGTGCACACACACTGACCAGGGGGCGAAGGATTGTGTTTGCACACGAAAGCTCATACCTTTTATAAAACTTTGTTGGTTTAATAGGTGCTACTAGACTCAAAATTTGTTCTGCTGCTTCAGACCAACACGGCTACTGGCTTGATTCCATCTTTCTGTCCCTCAGAGTTTCTAGAAGCTAAATTGCTGTGTCCTTGGCCTCCATTGGTAAGGGCTGCCATATGCCTCCAAACTACGGCAGTAATCCATTTCATATTCTTTTGGAATATATCATTTAATATCTTTCTCATGAAAGAATGAACTCCACCCCTGCATGACTAATCTGACCCTCAGTTTAGAAGGCCAGCCAGTAATTCTTCAGATTATTATTTCAGCTTCCTTTCCTTTCCCCATACTTTCACATTCTGTTCCCTCCACTTATTTCTAATATCTCATTTTATCTCTCCCTTCTGCATTGGTCTTGATTTAGCTCAAACATGCCTGTCTCTTCCTTTCCCCGACGGTATGTCTTCCCCCCCCCCTGAGATGCTCCAGTTTTCAGAATTCTCTTTGCTGCTCATTCTAATTTTGTAATAAAATGTTACCTTGCCTAGACTGCAATTTCGTGCACCGTTGGAGAAACAGAGGTGCTTGGGACAGACCTGATGACATGCAGATTGGTGGAAATGCATCTGCTCCGGGTATTATTTTATTTTTTTTTGCCAATATTTCCATCCCCAGAAACAGGGGGATGTTCTTCCTCTGAAATGTTTCAGCAAGTTAGTGTCAGGGACGTCAGAGACGATCCTGAAGTTCCGTGAGCATACAAACTTTCTGTATGAAAATATTGCTCTTTCGAAACACCTTTTTTTGTCAGAAGATGGTGGTTTCTCTGTGTCAGGGGTAGTCAACCTGTAATCCTCCAGATGTCCATGGACTACAATTCCCATGAGCCCCTGCTTGCATTGCAGGGGCTCATGGGAATTGTAGTCCATGGACATCTGGAGGACCACAGGTTGACTACCCCTGCTCTGTGTGTGCTCTGTGTGATGTATGTCAAAGAGTGTCAGTAACTTTTGAAACCCATCTAATTTTTTTTTGGCAGTGAGGCATTTTGTCCTTGTCACATAAGACATACTTGATAAATTTTCATGGTCTGTGGACACGGCTTGGTAATTTTCAAACCTTCGATCCAAGTTGGGATTTCTGAAGAATTATTGAGAGGAGAAAGAAACTGTGCTTCCTGGTTGCACTAAGCTGGCATTATTTAAGTATGCCCCCCCTCTTTTGCAAGACCACCCCGCCCCCGTGTTAGACTTTTGGAAGACAAATAAACTCTTGTTTTTAATTTGCTATTGAAATGTTTGTCTTTGAAGGAGTTTGGGAAGAAGAAAAGCAGGGCGGGAGTGTAACTTTCTGAGTTGTGTCATCTGAAGCGGTACAATAAGGTTTTTAAGAACATTACTGCTTAGATGGCACGTTTTGAGATAAGTTTAGTTATTGTTTAAAAAGGTGGCCCTTTGAGGGGAGCTAGAATTCAAGCCATTGTTTTTGGGCGCTGGCCAAGAGACGCTCATTGAACTTTACACAACTTCTCCAGTAACACGGTGTGTCCAATTTCTGCTTGTGGAGGCCACAGAGAGGTCTGTAAGAACCTTGAGCTGGTATTTTCTCCTCCCTCTTTCTAGAATTCAGCAGGGGAACAGAATTCCATAGAAATCCAGGCCCCTGATCCCGTGGAGAGGAATTGTTCATACTGTGTACGTAGGCTAATCTAGGATGCCAGATATTTATTCCACTCTTCCTCCAATAATAAGGTGACCAAATTTTTAATCAAGAACCCCCCCAGTCAATGGTGTCCCGCTTTACCAATGTTAAAATCTGGTCACCTTATCCAATAACCTCAGAATGGTGTACATAGTTCTGTCCTCTTCACAGCAACAATACTGTGAGGAACTTCGATCGAATGGGAGTTGCTGGGCTGCTGGCAGGGGCTCATGGGAATTGTAGTCCATGGACATCAGGAGGGCCACAGTTTTGACTACCCCTACTCTAACTCCTGCAGAGCATTGGCTTCATTCTGCAATTTGATTGCTTGGATCTATGGTTGAGGTATAATCTAAAGGGATATATTTAAAAAAAATAAAAGCCATTAGGCTCAACTTGCAGACCATTACAACTAGCTCCTTAGTCCCGGAAACGAGATCACAAATAAGGAGTTCTGCCCACATTCTAAAAGCACTTTGTGGGTACTGGGAAAGTGTAGTAGTTTATTATTACGGCCATAGACCATCAAATATCAAAAGTGGATAAAGACAGTGAAAAGCCATCTGAATAAAACGAAATCACATAAAAGAATACGAAATTTAAGCATTAAATGTCATAATATGCCATAGCCACTATTACTATCAGTTATCTTATTTCAGGCTTTGCACAAATAAGCACAGAAATTGGCTACTTGGCTTGAAAAGAACAGGTTTTCTCCATTTAATCATTTATCCTGGGAAAGGTGTCAGCGGGTGTCCGGATGCTCACAGGCACCATTTAGGGGACCCTATATAAATAATCCAACTGATTCCGTTTGGTTTTGTAACTCTGGTCTGAGACCTTGAAAAGACATTAGTAAAATCTCTCTTGGCACTGACGTGCCTGCAGTGATTTATAGAAATCATTAAAATCTGTATTTAAAGATTGCTGGTTGTCTCAGGCTTAATTTGTTAGACCCCTAAGGGCCAGCCTCTTACCCTCAAAGCTAACCACTTGCAAATCTAATTGAGGAGGGAACTTCCAAGGCCAAGATTTCACCACAGACGTCTCTCCCCCTCTTCTTTCCTCCATGTCACACATCTGCCTGCCTTGGCTGCCATTAATTAAGGTTGATGAAATGGAAAAGAAAATGCAGACGAAGCTCAAATCCTTACTTTGATGGCTTCGGGAATGGATAAGGAGTAAGCATTCCGATTCCTGGAGTCACATCTGAGGACCAGCCAAACAAAGCAAAAATCGAAGGAAACTGCTAGACGGTTAAGACGAAGGAATGAAAGAAAGAAAATTGTGTGTTGGTATTTGTCTCCTGCTATGGAGTATAGCCATCCTAGTCTCCTAGACTGGCAAAAGCTTGGAGGTTGTTGGTTTATAATGGTTATGGGGAGGGGGTGCTGCTGAGAAGATGGAATGGTTTGATCTCCTGGGGCAAAGTGTGATGAGAAATCCAGATCCTTTGAACAAAGTTTGAGACTGTGTGAAAAACCAAAATATATCAAGTCCATGTGTCCCACTTCAGGGATCCCTAAACCCTGGGTTTCCTTATTCACACAATTCTGTGATTAAAAACTCATATCCCTGCATAGTCTTCTTGGGAAGGAGGGGACATATATAAGAAATAAAATTATAAATTAAATTTTATTTTTGTTTTTTAGTTTGTTTTTGTCCTCCTCTCTTTCCACCCTGTATCTTTGTGGAAAATGCTGTGGATTGCTATGAGGGAAAGTGGAAGGAGCACATTTGTTACATCTTCATAGTTCTACAGCAACTTACAGACTTTTGTTTGGGGGTCCCTGCCCATAAGGATCTTACTATCAAATTTTATTCTGCCCTTCGTATAAGGCAGTGGTCCCCAACCCGCGGGCTACGGCCCAGTGCCGAGCCGCAAAGCCCATGGCGCCGGGCCGTGGCTCCCTCTCCCCGCCCCCCCCGCAGTAAAAAACTTCTTACTGCGGGAGGGGGGGGGAAGGGAATCAGGGCCGCGCCTGCACATCGCGTGTTAAAGTGGATTCGTCTTTGTAAATCCTTTGTGTATCACAGAAGAAACAGTAAGAAGAGGACTAACTTCCTTCTGATTGATTTAGGGAATGTATATGCTTCCTCCCCAGAGATCTACTTAAGATGGCTCATGGGTAAAAACAGCACAATTAAACTAACTGCATGTCAACATGTCCAGGACAGGACACTTACAATATTTGTTTGTGGTGGTGGGGGGGGGGGGTATTTCCTTCAGATAAGGACCACTGTGTGTCAGTGGAAGAGAAGCATCTGTCTGACATGGCTAGCCTCAAGAAAGATGACAAAGACCAGAGATTATTCCCCCACCCTGTGTCATCTTGTGGCTGTAGACTTCATTCATTTATTTATTCAGAAGAATCCCTTTGTTTCTTCCTTTGCAGCCGCATCTCAAATGTTCCAAGGAAGCTGCACCAGTAGATTTCAGCCTCTTCTGATGAAAAAGCTACCTTTGAACCCCCAAGTTGCAGCCAATTTATGGTGAGCCCAGAGGGCATTCAAGGCAAGAGGTGGACAGAGGGGGCCCGCCATTGTTTGGTTCTGCACTGGGCTTCCCTGGTGGTCTCCCATCCAAGTACTAACCAGGTTGACCCTGCTTAGCTTCTGGGATCTGACAAGTGCATGCTTAGGCTGGGCTACACACATCAGGGTGCACCCATATTGCTATATCAGTATTCTCCTTAAGGCAAAGAGAAGCAGAACGCCTGTACTTTTAACAGTTCTACAGCAAAGGGAATTTGGGCAGGAGAACCTTTGTGCCGATTTAAGAAGCAGCACCTTTCAAAAGGCCCTCTTCCGCATATCTGTTGCAAGTCCAGTTGTTTTGCCTTCCTTTCCAACTCTGTTGTCTTTTCTGTTTTGTCTTTGAATACAAGAATACCAAGGGACTAAAGAAGTTGCATCCCTTTGAAGCAGAATCTGATACCAATTAATTCAATTGCATCTTGTGCACAGTGATCAATGTTTGTTTCAACCAGGTGGTATGGAGTGATGGCTGGAAACAAGCTACTGAAGAAGAGGCAGAGGAGAATTGGCCACACCTCTGTTTGAGACCTTAGAAAAGTGCTGCTGGTCAGAGTAGACAATAGTGACTTTGAGGGATCCATGTTCTATGTACCACATTGGTTAGACTACTCCTGGAGTCCTGTGTGCAGTTCTGGAGGCTCACTTCAAAAGGACATGGACGAAATGGAGAGGGTGCAGAGGAGAGCGATGAGGACGATCCGGGGCCTGGGGACCAAGCTCAATGAGGAAAGGCTGAGGGACTTGGGAATGTTCAGCTTGGAGCAGAGGAGGTTGAGAGGGGACAGGATTGCTGTCTTTAAATATTTGAAAGGTTGTCACTTGGAGGAGGGCAGGGAGCGGTTCCTGTTGGCAGCAGAGGATAGGACCCGCAGTCATGGCTTTAAACTACTTGCTAGAATGGTACCGGCTAGTTAGCAGGAAAAAAATTTTCACAGTCCGAATAGTTCAGCAGTGGAATCAACTGCCTAAGAAGTAGAGAGCTCCCCCTCACTGGCAATCTTCAAGCAGCAGCTAGACAGATACTTATCCTGGATGCTTCCAGGGGTAGTCAAACTGCGGCCCTCCAGATGTCCATGGACTACAATTCCCATGAGCCCCTGCCAGCGTGGCAGGGGCTCATGGGAATTGTAGTCCATGGACATCTGGAGGGCCGCAGTTTGACTACCCCTGGCCTACAGGCTAGTTTTTAGTAATCAGTGAAATGGTGCCCTGAATGTGGAGAGGCTGTCTGCTTAGACTCCGTTGGGGGCTATCGATGTAAACATGAGATGGTTTTATCAGAAGAACCGGCAGAGTACCTGTGAGCCTAGCTGTTTGGTTGGTTGTCATCTCTGGAATTTCCTAGCTCCTTTTGTACACAGGTCAGGTCACTTTTGTCCGTTTTTTGACTGACAATGCTGTAATCTGGTCTATTCACCCACTGAAATATATATCACCCTTGCTTCACTTCAAAGGCATTGTATTTTTTCTGCCTCCCAAGTTGCCCCAAGGCCATAGTGAGGGGCTTTCTCATCCTATAGAAATCTGTCACCTTGGCATCCGAACAGGTCAGTCTGTATATGGAGAAATCAGAGACTTCTCTCTATTAATGGCTGCATTCTTTTAATTCCTAAAACTCCAGCTAATCCTTACAGGTCATCAAACAAACCAAAAAGAAAAAAGAAAAACTGTAGCTGATGTGGATTGTAAAGCTGCGATGTGTATTTTTTATGTTCTAATGTTCTGGCCTTTCGAGGTATTATTGGCCTGTTTATGTGTCTGTTCTGTCCTCATTTAGAAATTGCCTCTCATGCTTGAGAAATCTCTTTCTTATCAGACGGTAATGAAGGCGGGGGTGTATACTCTGTTTTATTGGGTCACTTTGCTCAACTAATGCAGGGTGAAAATAATATTTAATGGCTTCACGCTTACTGGGAACTGCAGTTGCCATTACAAACAGGTTGGGCGGTAGGCAGTATTTACTACAGGTAACCCAGAATGAGAAACACGCCTGTTCTTTCTCCATTGCTGCATTTGGTTTCTTTCAGTTTAGTTCCATTTAGGTTTTGAAATCTAAATGTAAATGATATAAATATCCTTATCCATTGTTCATCTTTATATATTTGTGAAACAGGCCTGGGGGTGGAGACTGTCCTGGCAGTCCGAGATGGAATACGGCCAAACACCCTGATTGGCCCTCCCTTTCCTCCTCCCTCCTTGCCTGCTCGCAACGGGGAAGATTCCCTTCCCTGTGGCCCGCAAAGCAGAGGCGGCGAAAGCACTTTGCAGTTCCCAGGAAAGCAGTCATGGCACTGGCAGACTGCAGGGGACTGGGGGAGGGCCTTTCAAAGCCCGTTCTTAGGAACGGGCTTTGCAGCTAGTAAATAAATAATTCCCACGGGTAGTTGGTCAGTGACGAATGGAGTGTATGCAGATTCTGCTTGGTGCTCAACAGCAATGGCAGTGAGACACGCCCCAGATACATTCTCTGTTTCCCCCAGTGGAATTTTATTTATTTATGTTGTGATTTATATCCCGCCGAAAAAGCCCTGGCCCTGGTCGAGGCCAACCAAACTTCCCTGGGACCCAGAATCACCATCAAGTTACTGCTCACAGAGCACAAAGCCCTGGAGGGGGCATAGGGAGATAGGCGGGCCCTCAGATATGTGGGTCCCAGACCGCTATGGGCCTTAAAGGTTAAAACCAAAACCTTGAACTGGATCTGGGCCACAACTGGCAGCCAATGCAGCTGTCTCAGCACTGGCTGGATATGAGCCCTCCAAGATGTTCCAGTGAGGACCTTAGCAGCCTCATTCTGCACCAGTTGTAATCCAGGGTCTGGAGCATAAAATAGCCCCCCGCCGTCACCATGTTGTGTACAGTTCAGGATTCCATTGAGTTTCTTGGAAAGTTCCCTCCTATTTGAAATTGTCTAGTCCTGTGAGCCGTCACAATTTGTCTTTCCTTGAAAGACTTTCCTTTCCTGGCAGTGAGAGACGTTCTTGTCCTCATGGTCAGCCTTGGATTACTGTCCTTAGCAGAGCCTATCAGAGGACAATCCATTTCAAGGATGTCTGTGGCCGTTTTCTGTTTGTTCCTGCCTGTTATTTTTCCCTTCTGAGGTTTTACAAAAAGCTTTTAAAGAGAGCGGAAAATCAGACATTTATTTCGTTTCTTATTTCAAATTGTGGTTTATCACACCATACTGGGCAGCAGAGCAGATAGATCATAGCTTTGCTCCTCCCATTCAGTTTTCCTTATTCCTTTTAGTTCTTTGGCTAATTGTGTTAGAAATGTTCAAATACTCAAGTGCTCCATGGTTCCAAGTCTTCCATAGATTTCCATGTTTGCTTTTTGTAAGAGAGAAAGAACAGTTCTGGTACTCAGATAAAGTGGCATCCATTCCCACCCATGTTTACTGCATTTGGTCATACCCCAGCTGGAGTCCTGGGTGCAGTTCTGGAGGCCTCACTTCAGGAAGGATGTGGACAAAATGGAAAGGGTGCAGAGGAGAGCGACAAGAATTATCTGAGGCCTAAGGACCAAGCCTTTTGAGGAAAGGCTGAAGGGCTTCAGAGTGTTCAGCCTGGAGAAGAGGTGGTTGAGAGGGGACAGGATGGCTCTCTAAGTATTTGAAAGGTTGTCAGGGAATAGTTCCTGTTGGCAGCAGAGGATAAGACCTACAGTCATGGGTTTAAACTACGTGGAAAATGATATCAGCTAGAAATGGGGGGGGGGGGAGGAATTCACAGTCAGACTACTTCAGCCGTGGAATTGACTGCCTAAGAAGTAGTGAGCTCCCCCTCACTGGCAGTCTTCAAGCAGTGGCTGGACAGATTTGTTTCCTGGATGCTTTAGGCCAGGGGTAGTCAAACTGCGGCCCTCCAGATGTCCATGGACTACAATTCCCAGGAGCCCCTGCCAGCGATGGCAGGGGCTCCTGGGAATTGTAGTCCATGGACATCTGGAGGGCCGCAGTTTGACTACCCCTGCTTTAGGCTGATCCTGCATTGAGCAGGGGGTTGGGACTAGATGCCCTGAATGACCCTTTCCAATTCTAAGATTCTATGAATGAGTTTACCCCAAGATCTTGGGAAGGGCCAGTATCAGTGAGTACAGCCCCCCCCCCCCCAGTAGATTGCATCTTGAATATATTACTGTCCAAAGTTATTTTGAGTGTGCCATGTAACAGGCTGCATCCTTTTGCTCAGTTGTGCTCTTTATGAACCTTTCCGCCAATCCAACAGGCTGTCCCATCTTCAGAAGAGCATTGCCTTTCATTGATGGAAGACTCCTGGTGATGGAAGAAAGTTCTGGTGGAGTAGAGACTTAGGATTCCATCATATGTGTCACAGATCCTTTCTTTGCATCTATAGTGGAAGTCACCCTGTCACCACTCCTACAGGGACTGGAAGGAAATAAAAAATAAATCCTGTCATTGTGGTTTTACCATAGGATTTCTTCTGATTTCGAGAGCCTCATGATGTCACTTCCAGCTTCTCCCGGAAGTGATGTCATTTCCAGCTTCTCCCAGACGTGATGTCACTTCCAGCTTCTCCTGGACATGATGTCACATCATGTGCAATGTTGGTGCGCTGCCCTGTGTTCCTGCTCGCCATCCCCTGGTGAGTGCCAGCCATCACCTGGCAACCCTTCGTGAAAAAATCACCAAGAACTAGAAGCAGGGTTTTTACTGCAGTTATTTCAAGGCTCCCAAAAGATCTGCAGTCTTCCATTTTGAATTGCTGTTAGAGGCTTCTTTGATGGGAGGTTGCTCTGAATTATTACATTTTGGCTGCCACATTTGTTGAGTCTCTTTATTGTTTTATTTAACTGCAAGGGCACGTTATTTTGTTGTATCTTCACATAAACTGCCTCGGGCAGACACACATTTATAATATAGAAATATTATAAACAAATGAATGATAAATATGTATACATTCTGTCTGCTGAAACTGCAGCTCCCAAAAAAAAACATAAAAATAAATTGTTAGGCTAAGGAGAGTTTGGAAGGATTGAATTACAAGCTCCTAACACTTAGTTTCTGTGTTTTCCCCCACAAATATAGTAATTGGCGACAGCTTAGTAACGGTGCATGACCAGAGTTATCCTGCTGCCATTTCAGTATCTCTCGGTCTCTCTCTCTTCCTCGAAAAGAAAAAGGAGGACTCTTCTTACAGTTCATTGTCAGTCTGGCAAAGGAGCTTGAATTGAGAGTTTTAAGAATGGGTGAATGAAAGCCGCAAATTCAGACGGCAATCGTCGTAATGCCAAATTAGTAGCCAAATTAGTTAACAGGGATGACAACCAGACTGTTCAGCCAAATTATTTTATTTGTTTGTTTGTTTGTTTATTTATTTGATTTCTAGTCTGATGGCTAGAAAATAATCTGATGGCTATGAGGAAAGCTGTAAATGTGCTTTGGATGTATTTGTTTATTTTTTTTGGGGGGGAGACAGTCAGTCTCTCAACAAATGAGCAGGCCCTTCTGCTGGTGCCATCCTGCAAAAGGGCAAAATTAAGAACATGCATTCCCCACTCCTTCACATGCTGCCTGCTGGGTGACCTGGGCTAATCGTGATTCTCTTAGAACTGTTCTTGCAGAGCAGTTCTCTCAGGGCTCTCTCAGCCTTCCCTACCTCACAGCATGTCTGATGTGGGGAGAGGAAAGGAAAGGCGTTTTTAAGCCACTTTGGGATTCCTTCTCATAGTGAAAAGTTGGGTATTTAAAAATAGCTGTTCTCTTTATTCTGTACTGGAACAGAGTTTTTCAAAAAATGCTTTTTTTATGCAGGTAGTAGGGCTTTTCAGAAGGATGCTATTAGTACATATTGTCTGTTGCTGTCAGGATGTTCTGATTGTGGCAGGCTTTGGGCTTGTTTCAGTTGTCTCGGGGTCCTGTGCTGCTCACTGGGTGTCCTGTCCTGTCGGTTGCTGTGCAGTCCACCCTGAGTCTCAGGGAGATGGGTGGGCTAAGAAGTAACTTACATAAATAAAACAGAAACGGTGCTGAAGCTGTTTACATCAGAACATGGCTTCTCAACCAGGGTTTCATGAAACCATGGGGTTTCTTGACAGCCCTGAAAAGGTTTCCTGAATGGGTGGAAGTTAATTCATTTTTATATGTTTTTTTTTAATTTGTTAAACATTTATTGGGCAATACGACCATATACGGTCATATCGACCTGCCCTTCCCCCACCCCCAGTGGCTCATGATGGACTTGAAGTGGGTGGGAAGGAGAGGGGTCCTGGCTGGGTGTGCACACAGTTATGCTTCCCAACCATATTCTGCACCATTGCACCACTTCTGGGGTTTCTTGAAGAATGTTTCAGGGGCTCCTGAGCTCTAAAAAGGCTGAGAAAGGCTACGTTAGAACATGCAGCTTCATAAGATTTCTGAAGCTGATCCCAGCCAATAAAGCAAATTGGCACCAGTGGCAAAAATAATAGCAATCAGAAATCGCCATGCCCCACCTGCAACCAGAGTCTCAGTTGCAAGAGCATCTTTGGAGCAGACTCTATGGCTGTTCTTTATTTGTGGGTCCAAGTCACCATGCCTTGTTAGGGGGGGTACAAGTTCAAGCTTTCGACTGCCAGTCTCGGAACTGTCAGAGCAGCGCCTTTCCTACATTAAGTTAACAAGCACCTCTCCCTTTGAAGACAAACATTAAAGGGCGGGACGCTGAGTGACAGTTTACAGTCAGGAAATTCCCATCAGTTAGGGGGGTCTTTCTTTAATGAAAAGCCCCCCCCCCTTTTGTATGTGGTGAATGATTTATTGGAAGGGTTTTTTTTAATGCATTTCTTTAAATAAGCATCAAATCTTTGAACGTGCTGCTTAAAGCGTCAGAAACCTTTGAAACATGCTCATAAATATTGCTCCGCCATTCACTGTGTCTTGGCTCGGGCAGGCCACGCTGTGTAGTTTATCACCAAGCGGCAACAGGAAGATATTTAAAGCATGTAGACATTATAACTTAAACCCTGTAGTAATGTAATTATTCCATCACTCACAGCGTCCCAAAATAACCCCGAGTCATTGGGCTCTGAAGATGGTAACGCTATAGGGCATGTGTTGTTTTGAAACAAAGAAAGTTTCTTCGCAGCAAAAAGGGAACTACTGTTATGTGGATTTGTTTCTTCTTTCCTCGCTTCTGCAGTTGAACCTTTAAAAAAGTATTTTGGATTTGTTTGATCTGGTAACTTGGTGAGGTTTACATGCTGGGTTTTGGTAATGTAGTCATCTTTTGTTTTGTTTTTTTGCGTGATGGAAGACAATAACATTTCAGAGTTAGGGGCTTGCCGTTTGAGGGTTTAGGTTTTTCTGATCCAGCAGTTAAATTGCACGCGCCACTTTCAGAAGTGAAAAAGTAAGACAAGAATGTGAAGCGTAAGGTCTTGTTAAAAGGGATGTAGGTGGGAGTAAGTAGGTAATTTTAGTTTCTTTCTTTGGGCCTCTTCCATTAAGTAAATTTTAAACCCCTTTTTAGAAGACTTAGGAGTGCAAAATGAAAGCATCTTTTGCCGTTCTGTAATTTCGGAAACCTGGTATTTATTTTATTTTTGTGTCTTACTGAGACGAGAAGGGCCCTTCTCTCAGGCATAGAACATCTTAATGGGTGATTCCCACCATTCACCCAGGGAGTCAAGAACATTTTCCCCCTTTTCCTGTCTCATTGTTGGGAGATACACTTCCTTTGGTTTTCCTCCAGTCTCTAAAGGGAGAGCAACTAGCTGATAGACTGTCCACTATTGATATCTTTTATTCTCATTGCTGTATTTCTCTACCTTCTGCCTTCTAATTCTCTCCTAACCTACCCTAAACTATTCCTCTGTCTTTCCCTCTCTATCTTGCTTGCTACTAGCAACTTCAGAAGGCAGAGGGAGAGGACAGTGGCGGCCATTTTAAAAACACAGCCCGACAGCATTCTGAGACAGATGCTCTGGTTGAGTTGAGGCACACAGGTGGATTTCTGTCAGACAGTGGCCTAGAAGTCTCTATTGCTGCAAGAAACTGTGATGATTCTGGTGGCACTGGCCCAGAAATGGCTGCACCAATTGTAATGGATAAGGAGTATAGAGCTGAGCCCAAAAAGTGTGCCAAAAACATCAGGATGAGAGAAGTGTCTTGGAGACCCAAGTTCATTCCTTAAGGGCGAATCCTTGTGGCCACAATTTTGTATGTCCCCAACAAACTGATACCGATTAGCTCTTAATAGTTAAGATTGTTGCGAGTTGGTTATTACATGTCTGTTTTGTACTAGTCTACTACAGTGATAGCTCAGGTTATAGCTTTCAGAGTACCAAAACTGAAGGATAGGTGACTCCCACCAAGGAGACAGGAAGAGGAAGAAAAGTTGTTTGTGCCTCCCTGAGCAAATGTTGGGAGTCACCCACCAAGATGTCCTCCTGTATCGAGGAGAAGGACCCTTTCAGTAAGTAACCAGTAGTCATTTTCACCAAGACAAAAGGCAGGTTACAGAATTAGAAAACAAATCAGAGTAGTATAATACACCCAACAGATGCAAAAAGAGAGGGGGGAGGTTTTACAAAATTGCAGTAGTCACTAAAAACTGTTGATTGGATCCAGACTAATTTGTTCCTCGCATAGAGCCTCAGTGCCTTCTGTCCCGCAGGAGCAGGATTTCAAGGCGATTCATGAGAGGTCAGGAAAGTTCTGTTCCACTGAGGAAAACCTAGTCTGAATCCAGCCTAGTACACTGTGTACTGTATAGTACACACAGCATCTAATGAAATAAAACTGGATTGTAGAATTAGACAAACAGTTCAATAGCATGAGATGTACAATGAACAAAGCAATAAAGACAACCTGACATTTCATGGATGTTAACTGACCAGATTCCTTTTAAAAAGGACCATCCTGAACAATTCTGGTTTAGAACCAAGTTTGAGTCCAGTGATACCTTGAAGACCCACAAAGTTTAATTCTAGGTATATAAGCTTTTGTGCACTTGCACATGAAAGCTTATACCCAGAACGAAACCTTTTTGGTCTTCATGGTTTCACTGGACTCTTTTTCCATTGCTCATATCAACACAGCTACTCATCATGTTTTGGCTTACATATTCTGCAGAATGACTAAAATATAGGAACATTGTGTTTGGATAATTGTGCAATGTGCTGGGGAGGGGCCTGCATTGATTCAATTTTTCAGGGAATGTGTGTTCCTTAAATAAGTCATGACAGAATACCTGTGCATGCAGTAGGGTTGCCAGCTAAGGGTTGGGAAATCCTTTGTGGTGGAGCCTGGGGAGGGCCATGCTTGCTGAGGGGAGAGACCTCAGTGACATATAACACCATAAAGTTTAACTTTCAGAGCAGCCATTTGTCTCCAAGAGAACTGATCTCTGTAGACCAATTTTTAAGTCCAGGACTGCTTCAGGCCTCACCTGGAGATTGGCCGCCCTAGTATGCAATTGGCCATCTCGTGCAAACTAGTGGCCACCCCATTTTTCTCACATAGGGCAAGTTTGAGAGGGTATGGAAGAGGGAAGTGTCCATACTTCTTTCTTGCTGAAACGCTTCTTGCTGAACTAATTCATACAAGAAAAGCTGTTGGGAGAAGAGGGTTGCTCGGAAGACGTGATCCGCCCATTGTGTTGGTGTTTCTGGAGCAAAAAGGTTAGTCATAATGGGTTGCTTCCCAGTTGCTGGGTGTTTTATAACAAATGGGTTTGCCAGGAGTCTCCTCGAGGAGTTTGCTGAGATCCAAGCATCGCTAACAAAACTAATTTTCGCGTTACATTTTGGGGTGGAAACAATCTGATAAGCGCTAATGCTACCAACCAGTGCAGAGAAAATCCCTGGAAGAACCTTCTCTTTGTACTTGCCCCGTTCTTGAACACACATCCTTCTGGCAGCTCAGAAAAGGAAATCCAGATGTCATTACTGCCGGGTGATTACGGCATGTCTATACATGACTGTTTGAACAGCAGAGTCAAACTGGAAACAGTTCCCTAGTCGTTCACCTGTTAGGCTACTCTCTTCCCTCCCAGTGTGGAGAGAAGATTGACTGATCCAATTGTTAATCTTTGTGTTCAAAGTGGTTTCCATGTATTCAAAGACTTTTTGTCTCAAAATCTCCTATTCCAGGCTTTTCTGAATTACTACATCGTTAACCTATTTTTGGTTTTGGTTAGTTTTTGATGAAGATGGAAAGCGCTGTCTAGTCAGTGGCGAGCCCATTGGGTTTTCAAAGTGAGGGGTGAACAGAGGTGGTTTGTCCTTGCCTATCTCTTCACAGCAACCAAATACCATTTAATCCTGACCATAACCTGTTCTCGCTATTCTTAAATCCAGTGCAGAGATAATGCTGGCTCCTTGGAAGCTTTGCCCTGGTCTCAACCATGTTTTCCACTGTTGAAAAGGGGGTGGGGTCCTTAACCGCCAAAACCACTATGATGAGGATCATGGGACATTCATAGAATCCTAGAGTTGGAAGGGACCTCATGGGTCATCTAGTCCAACCCCCTGCACTATGCAGGACACTCACAACCCTATCGCTCATTACCTGTAATCTGCCACCCCCTTGAGCCTTCACAGAATCAGCCACTTCGTCAGATGGCTCTCCAGCCTCTGTTAAAAAATCTCCAAAGATGGAGAACCCACCACCTCCCGAGGAAGCCTGTTCCACTCAGAAACCACAGGAACTTCTTCCGGATATTGAGACAAAATTTCTTTGGAATTAATTTCATCCCATTGGTTCTGGACCATCCCTCTGGGGCAAGAGAGAATAACTCATGGATAAATACCCTGTGGAATCGGGGAGGTAGTACAAAGAGGAATGAGGAGGGGTTGAGTGAAACAGCTGGCTGTATCTAGCCAAGGAGTAAGATTTGGGGATATGTCGTCTCCCCCCTTCTCGGAATTGGTCCCATCCCCCCTTTGTCATTGACTTTAACTATAATGCAGTCAGAGTTTAATGTATTTGCTTAAAACTGTAAGTGTTCTCAATCGGAATTCACAGAAGAAATCAATACATACGCATTGCATTAATACCGCAATAAATCAGAAGAGGGAAACATCTAGGTACATTTCTGATTGTATTATGGTAGTGGAAAAGGGCCAGCCAGTTGCAGCCGACTTATGGTTACCCCATAGGTTTTTCAAGACAAGAGTTTATCAGAAGTGGTTTGTCATTGCCTACCTCTTTGTCAATTGTGGCGCAGAGTGGTAAGGCAGCAGACATGCAGTCTGAAAGCTCTGCCTATGAGGCTGGGAGTTCAGTCCCAGCAGCCGGCTCAAGGTCGACTCAGCCTTCCATTCTTCCGTGGTCGGTAAAATGAGTACCCAGCTTGCTGGGGGGTAAAGGGTAATGACTGGGGAAGGCACTGGCAAACCACCCCGTATTGAGTCTACCATGAAAATGCTAGAGGGTGTCACCCCAAGGGTCAGACATGACCCAGTGCTTGCACAGGGGATACCTTTACCTTTACCTCTTAGTAGCAACCCTGGACTTTCTTGGTGCTTTCCCACCCAAACTCTAACTACAGCTGGCCCTACTTAGCTTGGGAGATCTGATGGGATCGGGCTAGGCTGTATGGGAAACTTAAATCAGGTGGTAACCTTTTGCAGGAAACAGGCCTAGATTGCACATGTTTTATCTTGTGTTTTCTCCAAAATGCACTGCTAAATTGCAGCAAGCTCCAACCATGACTCATGTTATTGCTAATTCGTAACTACAGGTCTGGGTTTCACCATACCTTTTTGGTATGGGTTGGAAGCATGTACCATCTCTCTCCTCTCCCCCCCCCCCCCACACACATTCACACCCTGCAGGGCATGGTCGGGTGATGCTGTGCATATTCATAATCCTTGTTTTGAGAGGGAGTAATTATTGAGCAGATGTAGAGCACAATGGTAGCGAGGTTTTTAAGCTGCTTACTGCTACGGCAGTTTACGGACTGCTTACAGGATGTAGTAACATTATTTCTGGTTGCCTGTCTTAGTTCGTTTCAGATTAATCCGTCTTTCACTTGGAAGGGAATGAATTGAGTCAGTGACTTCCAAGAGTTATGTAAAATCTGTTATGGGGCTAAATAAATGTGTGGAATTTTATATACGTGGCTGAAATTGGAATGTCAATTTGACACAAATGCTCCCAAACAGACTGTTGGATGAGCCGATCGCGTTTCTCAAATGCGAGACTTGGGAAATGCCATTTCGGCAGGAGTCTAGCGCTGAATGGTCCTGTCTCCTTTCACGGGGTGTCTTCAGCATATTTATTATGCCATAATGTATCCTGCTAAATATGATACCGCGGTGAGCGTCTCTTTCGGCACTGAAGTCTCCGTTGCAAATCTGAGCAGGAGGGTCACAATGTTTTTGCTTGTTCTGGTTGCGTGCAATTTAAAAAAATACTTCGCATAGCAATGTAGTGAGCATTGTGAATGCCACAGTGCAGTTGTCCGTCCTCTTGCACTTAGTCGACAGCAATCCGCGTGGTGATTCCAGATTGCTGCAATTTGGGTTTGCATGATCGTATCTTCCTTTAGTCACAGCCGACGTGCTTAAATAAACCCAGCTCCATATTAGGAAAGCGTCCTGAGGCCTCATCCATTGAGTAATTTTGTTAAACTGACACTTTTGTAGACCTGCCTCCCCCCCACCAAAAAAAATTCTCAAAGTACGTTGGGTGGTGCACATTGTCTGTATTCCACAACAGGGCAAGCGGACCAAGAAAACAGGGAAGATTAATTTGGGGAGGCAGTTTGTGGCTTAAGGGGCTGGTTTGGGCATCCTGGAAATTCCCTGTGTCATTTGCTAGACAATTGTGTTTTGTAGTGCAATAGTCAACGAGAGGAAGAAAAGGGAAAAGAAGACCTGACTCTGGAAATACCGCTTCAAGGACACAACAAGCTTCACCTGTGACTGCCGGTGTGTTGTGATCCATCGGGGTTTTCATTCGTTCACACTCAGTTCTGAATGTAAGAAGGCGTACTGCTCTTCGGACACCAGATGTATAGTAGTGTTAGTCTGTAACAGAAATATAAAACAAGCATCCAGTGACACCTTAGAGCAGCCTCTCTCAACTTTTTAACCACTGCGAATCCCCTGAAACATTCTTCAGGCTTTGAGAAACCCCAGAAGTGGTGAGATCGTGCTGAATATAGTTGAGAAGCATAGCTGTGGACATGCCCACCTGGGGCCCCTCCCCTCCAGGCCCATCATTGGCCACTGGGGGGTCAACATGATCATATATGGTCATATCAACCGATAAATGTTTAACACATTTAAACTCCCATCCATTCAAGAACTCCTTCTGGGGCCGTTAAGAAACCCCTATGTTTCACAAAACCCTGGTTGAGAAAGCCTGCCTTGGAGACTAGCAGAATTTTATTTCAGAATTGTGTGTGAGTGTGGGTATACGCACACATATAGATGTGCATATGCCCAGACGTAATGTATAAGCACATTTTAGTGTTAGTGTTAGCGTTAGTGTTTCAGATGCCACTGGACTCCTGTTCCTTTTTCTACTGTAATCTAGTATTGTTTTGTGTGCCGTAACACCAAACGGTTAATCTTTCTGAAATGATCACAGAGGAATGGGTACTGCCGTAATGTTGCTTTAGGATGCTTAGGGCTAATCCTGCGTTGAGCAGGGGGTTGGACTAGATGGCCTGTATGGCCCCTTCCAACTCTAGGATTCTATGAGTCTATGATTCTATGAATATGAAGGAAGTTTCATACCTTCTGATACGCACCAGAGAAAATCATGAAATAGTAGACATTGAACTTTTCACAGGCTGGCTTTTGGTGGACATCTCAGTATAAGCTTTCATATGCATGCACACTCCTTCAGGTATATTAAGAAATATGCATGCACATGAAAAATTTTACCCACCTTCGTTGGTCTTAAGGGTACCACCAGGTCTTAAGGGTACCAACATTATTCTGCTACTTCAGACCAACATGGCGACCCACCCAAATCTATGACCACATCAAGGGATGCTCTAGCAATTCCCTCAGTCTCTAGGACTTGAAAAGTATTGCTTGACATGGTGGTGCAACATCTGGGTCTTTATACCAAGAAACGAGATTGCTGTGTCGAGCAATACTTTCCTCAGCATGCCTCACCCCTTAAGTGGGGCGATCTTTAGGACAGGGAGATCTTTAGGACAGCGTGTTGTTGGAAAGTTGTCTGGTCAGTCTGATACTGATTATTTTATGGGCGTGTAACCCCGTGTGTTTAGCATATTGTCATTCTGGGCGCTCGGAATCTAATGGGCCTTGGTTTATGGGCGGGGCTGAATTGGTTAGGCCCTAACTCATATCAAGATTTAGAGTTGATCCATCAGTCCAACCTTGATTTGGTTTATCAGTTGAGAAGCACATTCCATAAGGAATAGATATTTACTTTTAGATATTTTTTATTTTTATTTATTTATTTAGATTTCTATATCGCCCATATAGAGCCCCCATAGCATTATTACTGATATATGGTAATTTAGTCATTGCCAAAGTTTACTTTTGGGTTTGTTTGTTCTTTTAATTTAGAGGCCCCTGGTAATTGAAGGCTGTAAGCAGCTTCGTTTGGGCATAAATCCAGTTTTTTGGGCGTTACTCGCCCTCCAACTGCTGGATGTTATTAGTGAATTTGGCTTTCATTGACTCTTTAGCTAGTTCATCATCTAAAAATTAATCTCTAGCTCTGTTAATATGACCCCCACGTTTTTAAAAACTCCATATACTCCTAGGGGGGAAAGAATTAAATACTGGCTTTTAAATTTTCAGTGGCTGAATTCCATTCCTCCCCCTTTCTTTGTTCCAGCTGCCTTTTTGCAACCTGAAACCTGATCTGTACCTGGCATCATCTAATATGGTTTAAGTCCGCAGCATATCCAGTATTATGTTTTCAGACTCGACAAACCTCAGACAGAGGGCCGTCTTCACCTTGCAGGAAACTGCCTTTTCTCTCTCTCCCTATTTGGTTTTTCGGTTCACCCAACCTGATGGAGAGTTCTGAAAATCTTCCTGTCCCTTGATGTTTTGGTGAGTTCTGTACTGGAAGGGACCAGTTGCAGAACTGTAGTTTGTGGAATTTATCTGTGGACCAACATGGTGACACTCCAATCTTTTTTCCCCATTTATCTATGCTGGCTGTCCTCTCTCCGTCCTTTGAGGTGGAAGTTCAGAAACATCGTAGGAGCTTTGTGTTGAGGCAGGCAGAGACAAACAGACAAATGGCAAAATGGAAATGTATTTGTCTTGCACACAAATGTGCACATAAATGATATGCACTCACATGAAGAAAGCAGATTCTCGTCCTTCAGAACTTCTCTTGAGCTTCTTCAGACAAATGGAGGAATTTGGCCTTTGTTCATGTTCAATACGCTGAGTGATCATTCTGAGTTGCTGGAAGGCAGAGAGATGTTGAAGTGCCTGGGATCTGAAAGAGAAGTCTTCACATTATTAGAAATCCACCAACCTTTTAGATCTTCATTTATGAAATGCGGAATCCCCCCCCTTTCAGGTTTATTGTAAACCCTCCTCCTTATGGTCTTCACATGGATGCCATAAATTGTTCTGATTGCATTACTTTTGTTAGCATGTGAAAATTCTCTCCTGACTTTAAAGCAGCGGTCCCCAACCTTCATCTGGTCGGGGATCGCCTCCGGGGGTGGGGGAGAGCCAGCGGCCCGGCTGCTGCAGTTGCTCATAAACGCGCATGCCCAGTTCCGCGCGTGCGCGTTAGCATCGCTGCCCGCGCTGGCTGCCGCACCGGCCTCTTTCCCCCCCTCTCACTGCAGGGGGGGAGGCAGGCGCGGCCGCTGGCGGCCCGGTATGATGGCCTTTTAGGCCCGGTACCGGGCCGCAGACCAGGGGTTTGGGGACCCGTGCTTTAAAGTATCCAATGGAAATTTTGGGAATTTGACTCCTACCTCTGCTTTCCAAGGACTATCTCAAAGTTACCTGAAATCTCTTGGATTTTTCTTTTTCCGTATGGGGGGGGGGGGGAAGGAGGGGCTTTTGAAAGCTGCCACCAGAAGCTCCATTTTGAGACCCGCATATTCCAAAGTCTACATGTCATACATTCAGTCCCAACCTGTTGTTTTGTGTTTGATTCCTTACTTTTTTTGGACTATAGTTTTCAGAAGTTACAAGATCTTAGTTGAATCACAACGAGCCTTGTTAAAGCAAGTTGCTGCAAAACGTCTTTTGTTCCGCTTTTGAAATGCTTTAAGCATAAATTTTGACCTTTGGAAAAAAAAAGCATACACTTTGCTGGTTTTCTTTCTCTCCCCCCCCCCCCCCCAACCATGGAGAATATCTTAAAGTCTCTTCATCTATTAATGTTTTGTTATAATTCAGTGATAAAGAGCTGAAAGGCATGCTTCAATCCGGCTCCATGTTGCTCATTGCATTAAAGGCATGGAAGGATCAAAGCCGTGAATTCTTCTCTCTACCTTTGGCTCCTGTTGACAACTCATGGGAATGTGGCCGGCTTTTTGGTATTCAGAAGCCACATGTGTGACTCGCCCGCCCCTTTCCCAAGCCTCTTTTAAAATAAAATTTTGCCTGTGGACAAGAGATGTAGCGCTTCTGGTTTTGACCCGCAGGCTAATTTTTCTGTGAACGACGCTTACCATTGTTTGAATGAGGGGACGGAGTTGGAAAGTACTCCTTTATTATCCCATTTGGGGGCTGGTTGACACATTTTAGAAGTATATCCTGCTTTTCAGTCATCAAATGGTAGAATTCAGTTCCCCGGCAACTTAGCCCTTGCTCTCAGGCATGTTTATTCTATGGCTCATTCCAAAATCTTATAATTCCCCCCTTTTCCATTTTGCAAGCATTTTTCTCTTCTCCGTGTTGTTATGTTGTTATTCCTAGAGTTGCATGTGCCTTTGGATGTTCCAAAAGAAAAAAAATCACTCAGGGGAGGGGGGGATCTGCCAGGCATGGGTTTGGAATACCTGTTTTCCCATAGGGAGGAGAATTCCTGCCTATTGTAAATAAATAGGCACCCATTACAGTCTACAGTTTGTGGCTTTCTAGGGGTTTCCTCACTGAGGTCTGGCATAGACAGTAGCCTGTATTTTTCTGGTGGTTGTTCATACAATATAGTACATGTGAGGCCCTGAGGAAGCCTACTGGGAAACCTTCCAGGGGCTCTTTTAGTCAGCAGAACTTTTATTTGTTTGTTTGTTTATTTATATTTCTATGCTGCCCATTTCTTTGCAGCTCTGGGCAGTTTTCATGGGGTACGTGTTACAGGCATGTTAGGAGGCCAGGGAGGCGGATGGAGCTTAGACAGTTGATTTAAATTATGATCCATAAACTACCTTGAGCCACGGGGAAAGGTGGGATATACATTTTTAATAAGGTATGTTAGGATGAGAGATAATTGGCTTGCCTCAGGCCAGCTAGTTTACAGTTAGTATATCTTCCTAGGACTGCACGTTATCCCCACAGCACCTCGGTGGTTCATATTTATTTACCGTATTTGCTGGCGTATAAGACGACTGGGCGTATAAGACGACCCCCCAACATTTCCACTCAAAATATAGAGTTTGTTACATTACATCACAGTACTATGGACCACTATGAGCAGCTATGTCTATCCCAACTGAAGTGCACCCGGAGTATAAGACGACCCCCTCACTTGGAGGCATATTTTTCAGGGGGGAAAAGTAGTCATATACGCCAGCAAATACTGTATTTAATTCCTTTGGACTCTGCATTTCTCGCCAGTCAGGACACAAAGCAGCTGACGGTATTCCCCTGCCTTCCATTTTATCCTTGCCACAACCGTGTATGAAAGTTTTTAGTGTTTTGGGTTTTCTTTTTTTTTAATCTTGTCATTAGGTTGAGAAATGGTAACTGGCCTAAGATCACCCAGACTGTTTCCACATGGGAGGCTTTGTGCTGGGCTGTAGGCCGGGAAGGGTTCCCCGTCTCTTCCTGTTCCTGCACGGGGAAGCATTTGGCCCCGGATTTGTCTTCCCTGAATTTGTGATCCCGCACAGGAGCCAGGGCAGCAAAGTTCCCAGTGCAGAAATGGTCCAAGTGAACGTCTTTGTCCCCAGTGGAGGTTCAAACCTGACTCTCGTCTATCACTCGTAACCAGCACACTGGAAATGAAGCACGGTCAGACACATCCCCTACATCTTCAGCCTTCAGTGGGTGGACAGAGTTACGATTCTCCTCATTCTTTTATTTCTCTTCGTGGCCTCTTAATTGGAGATCCCAGTATGCTCCACAATAAGCCTTGTGGATTCAGCCTGCATAGCTTGTCACCCAGTAAGGCAAATTAATCCACCTGAAAATTTTATGCTGTCCCTGAAAGGATCAACAACCTATTGGTTTGTAGGGAACCATATAAACCTGGGAGGGGGTGTCGAAAGTTATCGGTAATGCCTTGCTGGTACGTTTTTACATGTTTGCTTACCAATTGTACAAGTCCGGTGTGAATAACGAGGGGGGGGGGAGAGTAGCCCCCTGCCCCCTACACCAGCAGTGAATATTCACTGATGCCACTTACAAATGCCTTATGACCAATTTATATGCGCTAAGCAGAAGTGTAGGGGCTTAGAGCAATAGTATGGCGGTTTGAAAATAAATGGGATACTTTAGGTTCTTGGAAGCGTACAATTAAAATTTAGCTGTCGTTTCATTGCTGGCAGTGAGGGTTAATTGATGCATCCTTCTTCAGGTATCTTGGTAATAGCTGGCGTCTGTGTTAACTTCGAAAGCTGACTTTACTACGACCCTTAGAAAGTTGTGAGTGCTTTTTTTAAAAAAAAAATCTTGTCATTACAACATATCGAACTAAAATTTATGTAGCTAACTTCGGAAACAGATGGGGACTGGAATGCTTTTCAACATCTGGTCAGAATGCCAGAGTTTTCTGAAAGAGGGTGACTTGTCTGTCAAAACTCACAACTGTAGTTTGTTTTGTCAGCTACGCACAATAGCGAAGGCAATAGAGATTGTGGTTGGCTTGCTTTGTAAAGTTTGTGATTTTGCTGAATGCATTTAACAACTTCAGATTATTATCAAAACATCGGATGTTTTAATAGCAGGAATTTAACATCAAGAATGCACTTTATATCCCACCCCCTCCTGCCAGGGAGAAGGTGGTGACATCGATACAGTTTTTAATATAAATCAGCTGGACTGATTATAAAGTGATTTTACAGTATTTATATGTTGTTGTTATGTGCGAAGTCGTGTCCGACCCATCGCGACCCCATGGACAATGATCCTCCAGGCCTTCCTGTCCTCTACCATTCCCCAGAGTCCATTTAAGTTCGCACCTATTTATATGTGTGTATTCTATTGAGCGCTGTGAGCTGCCCTCAGCCCCCAGGGAAGGGTGGCATGCCAATCTGAAAATAAATAAATATGCACTGACATTTTGCTGCCATTGGAAACTTTTAAAAATACCTGCTTTTCCCTCCTAGAATGCTCATGACCTGAACTGAGGAAATCGTTTTATAAATCAGCAAGTATTATAATTATTGTTGTTGTTGTTATTTAATTTTGAATTAAACTACAAGTACAACGATATGGGCTAGATATCAGGGAAAAAATTTCACAGTCAGAGTAGTTCAGCAGTGGAATAGGCTGCCTAAGGAGGTGGTGAGCTCCCCCTCACTGGCAGTCTTCAAGCAAAGGTTGGATACACACTTTTCTTGGATGCTTTAGGATGCTTAGGGCTGATCCTGCGTAGAGCAGGGGGTTGGACTAGATGGCCTGTGTGACCCCTTCCAACTCTATGATTCTATGATTCTAATTTGTTACCTGCCACTCCTGAGCAGGCTCGTGGCGGGTTACAGACATCCAGTTAAAAGCCCCATTAAAACCCCATTAAAATGAACACAAAATATAGATACAATAAACCAAACAAACCCAACAACATGGTGCAACTCCCCCCCATCCCTCCCACCTCTAGAGGGAAGAGGAAGGAGAGGCGAGGTAACCAGAGTTGCAGCTTGACACCAGGGGGGGGCCCATCGATCTTCCCCCATTTCACACAAAGAAGGTGCAGAAGCAGTTTATAATATGAATAAAGAAGTCACAATGCATTTTGAGTGAGTCTTTTCTCAGGGGAGTGAAGTTAAATTTTTAGTTAGGTTCCAGTTGCTAACCTCTTCCTTCTGGTGCTCTCTGTAATTCCTTTATTGACTTTAGTTATCTGTACCTCACTCTTCTCCCAAATGGGACCCACAGTGGCTTCCAACATGGCTCTCCTCTCCTCCATTTTATCCTCACATCAATCTTCCTCTGAGGTTAGTGATGCCCACTGGGGTTGGGGGAACCTTCGCTTTGGGGTTGTTTCAAAAAGCTGGGGGGAATCCCCCCAAAACAACCACTTTTGGGGCAGTCATCCCACTTGACCTCCCCACACACTCCTCCCACAGACACAAACTCACTGAGGCCAGGAAGAATGTCCCAAATGTGCTGCCATCTCCTAAAAGAGGTATCAGCACACCAGGGTCGTTTGGGGGTTGACACTCCCAGTTTTGGGCAAAACACTATGGTCTGAGTGTGGTTTTTTACCATAGTTTCCCCAAAAGCCAGAGTGTTGCCGTCAACATGCTGACATCACTTCCGGGTTATGTCAGTATACCAGATGCTCTTCTGAGTTCAGGTAGGGGAGCGGGGAGCTCCCGTAGAGTGCACCTCTCCCCCTCTGACAGCATAATGGCACCTTGCAACCCTTCGTGAGTTAGGTTAGGCTAGTGTCCGACTGGCCCAAGGTCACCCACCTAGCAGAGTGGTGATCCAGACTTTGGGCCTTTCAGATGCTAGTCCAACATACCTGTTCACTACCCCACCGTGACTTTCATTGTATGTGTACTCATTCAGAATAAATCAGTATCCACCTTCTCTTCCTAGTAAACTGCCTTCACATGAACTGTGTGGCCATTATTTTAAAAATCCTGAATATTATATCTTTGAACCGAGGGAGAATTAAATGATCTCATTCTGGTTTTGGCTTGCAGTCCTTTTTCCTCCTCCACCAGGAGAGAAAAAGAGTTAGGAGCTTGATCAAATGGCAGAAATGTAATTCTCAAGGCCAGTTTAGAGGGGGGTGGGGAATATGGTTTCAATTGTAAATCCGATACCGTGTCATTCCTCCCCTGAACCAGAACGAAAAGGGCTTTGAGGGAAAACACTCCAGGAGAGATTCCTCAACTCTTCTTGTCTTGCTTTGAAGATGATGAAAATGCTGAGGCCTCTTCTCTTCTCTTTACTTCTTGGAAGTTTATTTTTTTTTTAATCCAAATAAATAAATACCGGCACCTATCCAAGACAGATTGACGCAGACCATCATGGTACATTTGTGGCACACGTCAATATGACGGAAATGGGAATTCTTTTGCTGCAAATATGACAGAATATTACAAGGCTTCGTGAACTACTTCTAAATGGAATTGTGAGAAGGCGTAGCAGATACCACCATAAAATGGCTGCCACAGGGGCAGGGCCAATAACAAAATGGTGGAAGTGTCCAAAGTTAGCATTATTCTGATAAAGTCAACGGCTTCTGAACGAGTGCTCCTGGCAGATGCAAAGCTTTCTGAGGTGGATTTGAAACAACCCTTGGATCAAACAGGTGGAAGAAAGCCAAAAGAGAGCCAGCTTGGTGTAGTGGTTAGGAGGGCAGACTTCTAATCTGGCAAGCTTGGTTTGATTCTGCGCTCCCCTACATGCAGCCAGCTGGGCGACCTTGGGCTTGCCACTGTGCTGATAAAGCTGTTCTCACTAGGGTTGGGCGTTTTGGCACCCAAAGCAGCCGGTTTCTCCCGGTGCAGCCAGCGCCATGCCTGATGCCCACGCCTCCTCTCCACCTCTGCGGCACGGCACGGCACGGGAGAGACTGGCCGCTTAGGGCGCCAAAGCACCCAATCTAAGTCCTGACCAAGCAGTAATATCAGGGCTCTCTCAGCCTCCCCTCCCTCACAGGGTTTCTGTTGTAGGGAGAGGAAAGGGAAGGCGACTGTAAGCTGCTTTGAGACTCCTTCGATTAGAGAAAAGCGGCATATAAGAACCAACTCCTTCTTCAATAATCTCCGGGCTCTCCCAGCCTCTCCTCCCTCACAGGGTGTCTGTTGTGGGAAGAAGAAAGGGAAGGCGACTATAAGCTGCTTTGAGACGCCTTTGATTAGAGAAAAGAGGCATATAAGAACCAACACTTCTTCAAAATGTGCTATTTTCATTCTGAAATAGAGGCAATTTGGTTTTGACTTCCAAAGAAAGGGGTGGTTTGGGTCATGTGGCCAAGAGCTACTCGGTCTGTGGGTCTTTCGCTTCCCCCATAGCTGTGATATGCCTACCCAGGATGAGCTCAGTGTCAGCTGGTACGGAGCCACCAGAAGCCCCATTGTTAGACCTGTTCTCACAGAGCAGTTCTGACAAAGCTCTCTCAGCCTCACCGACCTCACAGGGAATCTGTTGCGGGCAGAGTTAGGGAATCTGATGAGTAAACGGCTTTGAGACTCCTTCGGGTAGTAAAAAGTGGGGCATAGAAACCAACTCTCCCCTTTCTAACCATCCGTCAGGTGTATTGCTCAACATGCTTTAGCTTCCTAGTAGCCTTGTGGGCTTGCCTGTGCTAAAAATAATCACAGGCATTGGAGATTTTCTGTAAGCCTGCCTTGGGAGTCCGAGCAAGCCATAAGATATTTCCTGGGATTGTTGTGTTTGCTAGATCAGAAAGAGCCGTTTTGGAGGTGGAGCGGTTTCAAAAGCCTGCGGAAGAGGGACCCTTAGGCTCAAGGAGAAGGATCATTAGCATTCCTTTGTGCTGACAAGTGATTGCCTGGGAGAGAGCCATGCTGGAGGAGAGAATTGAATGTAACTGGACATCTGCTTCTGTTCCCAGCCACTGCAACATCGCAGCTTTATTACCTTAGAGGAGGCTTTCTTTCAAAAAGATGGGCCGTAGGGGATGCTATCGGGCAGTTCTCGCTTCCTCCTCCGTTGCGGTAGACCCAGGGGTAGTCAAACTGCGGCCCTCCAGATGTCCATGGACTACAATTCCCAGGAGCCCCCTGCCAGCGAATGCTGGCAGGGGCTCCTGGGAATTGTAGTCCATGGATATCTGGAGGGCCGCAGTTTGACTACCCCTGCGGTAGACCATGGGTAGTCAAACTGCGGCCCTCCAGATGTCCATGGATTACAATTCCCATGGGCTCATGGGAATTGTAGTCCATGGACATCTGGAGGGCTGCGGTTTGACTACCCTTGCGGTAGATGATCTTAAATTCTATCACCTTTGCTCGCGTACCGTTTGTCTCTCCTTTGCATGTGCTCAACTTCCTGTTGACACAGAAATGGCCCAGGTAGGGCACATAATGCTCATCTCGGGCCTGAATTTGGCGTTTGCCATGAAGAAATAGGGAAACGCCTTCTTGAAGGAAATTCCAACATGAGCGATTGCTGGGTTCTGATAGTTCCCCATGATGGTATCAGTGATCCTTTCCCCTAGCGATGGGTCTGTGTTTAATTAAGGACGATGGTTGAAAAATAGTCTGTTTGATTAAAAAAAAAAGATACCGTGTGCAGAATAGCAAAGGAAAGTTTCGTTTTGTGCTTGCGTAAATCTTTTCTGATGGGACCTCTTTCAATCTGGCATGGTGGAGTCGAGCCAAAGTCACATTCTGTGCTAGCGGAAAAGGCTACCGTTTCTCATGTCCAGATGTGCTCTTCTTTCTCCTTGGCTTTAATTACAGGCATTACAGCTCTATTTGTCACATCAGCCCACCGGCAAACTTGCCTATGCATTTTTAATGCTCCACGAAGCCCAGAGTCCTGGTAGCCTTTTTGAGCTATTGATCACCTCCAACGTTTTTCTTGCGCTCCAAATGGACTTGCAAAGACGCAACTGGCAGCATCCCTTTAAAAATTTAAATTATTTCCCCTGCTTTATCGCTAAGGCTTTATAGACTTACAAGTAAGGGTGCCATATGCAAGTCCTTCGAGTGCAAGTAACCTAATTTGCCTTTGATGGAAGTTTTCTAATTTTGCATGCCAAGCATATTCGTAGTTGGTACTTATCAGTTGCTCCGTATCTCCTTCTGTTAACCAAGAAAAGAAAATTGGGGAAGGGTAATAGAAAATAATCTCTTTTCCTGCTCTGGCTGTTTTCTGAGACAGCAGAGCATGTTTGGAGCAAGAGAGAGAGAGAGAGAACACCAAGGATTTGTCTCTGCATTATGAAACTTATTAATCTTACTATATCAGCCCATAATCCAGGCCCCTTAGCTGAACTCCAAGAAGAGGTATCACAGATTCCATCCCATCAGCAGGCTATACCGCCCCTCTCCAGCCCCCAAATTGCGGAGCCTGAATGTGCTTTTTATTGGCCTGTTCAATCGGTAAATAAAAGCTCAATGAGTAATTGGAGGAATAAATATTAATTTATTAATTTATAATTAAACATATGTCTAGAGAACTGGCTCGTGGCGGTTCGCATTCTCACAATACAAATCCATAACATAATAAACATTAACACCCCCCATTAAAACCCCAATTAAAACAATATTCTAAAACTCATTCGCAATTGATGACGATATATAATTTGGTAAAAAGCTGCATCCCACACAGGCCCACTGCATTGTCCAAAGATGGGCAGATGAATAGTTGGGCTGGTGTCACAGGGGTAGATCATCTTGGAGATTCGAAGCCAATCTAGTACTGGCCCCCGACACTGAGGGGAGAGGGGAGCCCGATCTTAATAAATAATAAGTAACACCAAGTCACAGCCAACTCACAGCAACCTTTCAAGGAGGTTTTAGGGCAAAAGACAAAGAGAGGTGGTTGCTATTGCTTTCTTCTGTGTAGCAGCCTTGTACTCCCTTGGTGGGCTCCTGTCCAAGTACTAACTAGGACTGACCTTGCTTAGCTAGCTCTCATGAACTAGGGCTATTCAGACTATTCATAGGAATAGCTTAGAGTTATATATTAAATACTGACAACTGTGCTTATTAGCAATCTGAATAGCCCAAGTTCTTAAGATCCGGTGTTTCCACCCAAGCTGATTCCCGCTGTAGGAATAGAAAAGTTCTACCTGAAACTTTTGGAAATGTTTGTTCTTCTTCGATACATTGCATTGTATGTATGTTAGGGTGGGATGAGGAGGGGCGGGGGTTAGGTTAGGATGTAGGAAGAAAAGAATGCAGCTTGAGAATAGTCTTATTTTTTCAGCTGGAACGTATTTCTCATTATTGTTTTCTGGAGTGATATTGCATCATGGATTAAGTTCACGTGATCAGCACCAAATTTTGTTCAATCTGCATTTCCCAGTCAAGATATTTGTATACACTGGGTTGGGGTGGGGTCCCCCACTTTTGATGCTTACTTTTTCTTGTACAACTAAGCTTTATTATCACAAAAAATTGTCTTTATTCTGTTAACACCAATGTGGGTCTGTGTAGAATGCAACATCACATGTGTTGGCTCAATTTTCTGTTCTGGTATATGAGCAAAGAAATCTGTCTTTTGTAGTAATTGACATACAGGGACCAAACATGGGGTGGGGGTTGTACATAGGAGTCAAAAGGGGGGGGGAGATTTATTCCTTTTGGGATTCTGATAATTAAAGAGAATTTGCCTCTTGTTTGACCTATCTTCTTTAGCAATATATTACATTCAGTGAAAACTTATTTTCATGCCACATCTTCTGGCAAAATGGGGAGTGTGCTATGAGTATTCAGTTGCTATTCCTTCTAAACAAAACTTCATCAGCATTCTGGCTAAAAGAATCTTGCATCTTGCAACTCTCCTCCTCTCTCCCCATTAAAGATTTGCAAAAATCTGAGCCCAGTTGTATTTTGACAAGGGTCTGAGCCTTGAAGCACAAAGAGTTATTTTAGTTGTATATTTTGTTGGATATGTTCTTCCAGCTGTCCATGTTGAGCTGGCTTAGGTGTGCTGGAAATCGTGTGTGTGTGTGAGAGAAGGGGGGGCAGTGAATTATCCTGTAGGAATAAGATTTTGGCTGAGCATACTATATTAACCCATTTGCATTCAAATTAAAAATCCCCAATAAGGTGAACTTTGCTTTCACCTTCCCTTTTTCTAAATGGGAAGCTGCCAAGTAGAGGTTTTTTTTGGGGGGGGGGGAATTAGGGCATCACCTTCATTTCGGATAAAATTACTGTTTCTCCTGGAATGTCGTCCAGATAGGTTACAAAGGCTGAGTGCTTCTGTTATGTGTTTTCAGTAAATTATTTCACAATTCACTATGTCTGTGTATAAAAGTTCATCTTCTCCTGTGTCGTCTGGAATATTAAAAAGGCAGCTGAATTTTTAGCAGGAAAAAACACGCCCAACATGTTTGCTGTTTCTGAAAATAAAGCAGACATGCCGCTTCCCCTCCCCTGATAAGCGAAAAGAACGTTTTTGTGCCAAAAAATAAGCATGAAAAGCAGAAAATAAGCATGATGGCTATACGTTCAGGTTTTCCACACTAACAACTGATGCCTCTTTTTCCAAAGGGGAAGCAAGTCAGTTTTGGAACCTTCCCAGTACCTTATTAGTCATGGTTTCCAGCAGCTAGGGAATATTGCCCAATCTGCTCAACCCACCTCCATATGGAGATTCATTGGGGCATTTTTCCATCTTAACAACTTGGAGTCATGGGGATCTCAGTTGTGCTGAAAGGCTTGGGGAGAAGAAATATGCTACTTTGGTCGCTGACTTGGGTACACTGCCACTTTCCCAGTTAATCTGGGAACAGGGAAATGCATATGTTGTCTCTTCCAGAAGAAGTAGATAACGTAGTCTGCAGCATGGTTAGATCAGGTGTGATGTGGCCACTTTCTTTTTAAGTGTTCTGGTCAGCTGTCAAGGAGCAGTTCATGGTTTGGAAAGCCAAGCTGGGAATTTTCATGGTCATCGTGAAGACGCCCTTTTAAAAATTATTGTTGGCACAATAAAATATTTTTCTCTCCTGCTTTTTTAAAATTCCCTAAATCTTCTCTTTATTGACGCACACATCCTAAACAGCCAGTTTATTTCTAAGCACTGCACAAAACCCCTTGAATTGAAAATGACCACCGAAACATCTGATGCTCAGATTTTTAATCTCTCCCGTCTGCAGAATCCTGTGTTGGCAGTGGTGGTGGGGAACCTGCTGGCTCTGTTTTATTACATCTGACTGTTGACTAAGTTAAATGTATTTTAGTCCTTGCCAGATGCATGAGATACTGTAAAATGAGTATTTCCTTCAGCAAACCAAGACTTGTTGGCTGGACGGAACTAGGTTGGCTCAAAGAAGTTTGTATGCTCAGGGACTTTTGTGAAATTGCTCTGGTCAATGCAGATCATGAAATGATTCAACAAAAGAAAATTTTCCACCTGGAAGTCTATTTGTTCTTGTAATCAGCAACATTTGGTAAATTTTTGAATAATTGTGTCGCCACCATCTGTGTAGTTTCCAGGTTTTTATTAATGTTCTGTACAGATGTGTACAGAGTTGGCAGAATTGTGGTCTGAGTAGCTTTAATTCTGGCATAGTCACTTGTTGGGGAATCTGCAAAATAGGTGGAGGCCTATTTAGCAGATAGGGACCTAGTTGGATGTGGGGGACAGTGTGTTGAATTTGGGCAGGGCACATCTTTTGATTAGACACAATAGAGTCGGTTTGATTAAGGGGTATGTGTCTGAAGTCCCTTGTATATGTTCCTGTTGCAAATATTGGTGACCAACCAGGAGTGGAGAAGTCATCCTATCCATGAATATGTAATTATGGCAGATACACAAAGTACAAAGTATGTGTTTATGGTTGCAGCTTGCAGAAGAAAAACAGTAACAGGGGCAAATGCATTGTTTAACTGGTTGCTGAACATTCCATTCCTAGGAATCAATTCCCTTTCACTTCTTGCTGTGGTAATGTGTGCACGAAGACGTGAGAGGAGAGGAGGAAGGCCCGCATGACATAAGGCCACCATGGCCTCAGCCACAGGCCTGGTGGAAGATTGCGAATGCTGGCAGGGGCTCATGGGAATTGTAGTCCACGGACATCTGGAGGGCCGCAGTTTGACTACACCTGGTCTAATGGCTACAGCACCAATACAAAGTAGATGGTTTCTATTTGCATTCGAAGCCTGGTTTTAAAAGATCTCTGTGGAACTATTAAAAACAACAGCGACAAAACTCAAAGCCCTACTTGATACACATATTTCTAGCCTAATCTCATCAGCACTCTGAAGAGTTGGCCCCAATGAGAACCTGGATGGGAGACCACCAATTTCCGAAGTATCGGAGTCCCAAGTTCTGAAGTGCAGGGTTGGTATGCAGGTGCCACCAAATGGATTTTCCACATTTATTTGCTTGAAATATTCATATACCCACCCTTCTCCCAGCATCCCAGGAACACTAGGCAAGTGGTAATAATGTATATGCCAGTTTGGTGTAGTGGTTAGGAGTGTGGACTTCTAATCTGGCATGCTGGGTTCGATTCTGCGCTCCCCCACATGCAGCCAGCTGGGTGACCGTGGGCTCGCCACAGCACTGAAAACACTTCTGACCGAGCTCTCAGGGCTCTCTCAGCCTCACCCACCTCATTGGGTGTCTGTTGTGGGGAGAGGAAAGGGAAAGCCACTATAAGCCACTTTGAGCCTCCTTCGGGTAGATAAAAGCGGCATATAAGAACCAACTCTTCTTCTTCTTCGATAAAAACAATAAGAATCAACAATTTAATGAAACGGCACTTAAAAATTCGATTAAAAGCGCTTTATGCCCAACCAGTGGGTTATTACCTTTTCCTTGGCTCAGACTGTCTTAAAAGCAATCTGAGAGCATCGCTGCCTTTTAGCAAATGTTTCAAGTTTCCTTTTGTACGCTGCATCCCTGCTAAACACAACTTCTCTAGTAATATAGGTTCCAACCCTTCCCCCTTCCCACAGTGCGGGAAATCCGGAGTTATTATGTGCGATTCTTTTTCTGAATATTTAATAGACTTCTCTTATTTGTGTCATTCTCTCCCCCCTCCCTCCCCATGATCTTAGACCCATGGCTGGTACATGTAAACAAGAGTTAGTAGGAAGCTCCTTGTGGAATTCCTTGGAAACAGGATCAAGTCTCCTTAGCACAGCCCAGTGTATACAGCTGCTTTAAATAGCTGATGTCAGAAATCTATTTATGTGTGTTATCTACAGTGGGCCATGTTTTATTTTTAATAGTTGTGTCTTAGATTTCAGGGTCAGGAACTAAACCGATGAAGTGCAGAGTTGCTTCAGGTAAATTAATTATAGAGCAATAATTGGAAATAACACAGCAGGCTGGTCTGTTTCTTGCGATGGTTGTTCCACTTCGCTCTCTTGGTAGAGTTTTATACAGTGCTGTACTTAGATGCAAGAGCTGCCTTAGCAGCATGTCCTGGAATTCCGACTCTGGCTCTTTCTTCCTTTCAAAACTCATTTAACTTAACCTTCCGCCCCTTTAAAAAACCACTTTCTGTGTTTTTGCTGGTTCTAGAGAGAATAATATAGACATATTGGTCCAATGTGGCAAAACATAAAGCCAAGAAAGAAATCTGGGTAATTTCATTTATGAAGACTGACCAAATTGTTGTGTGTAGTACTGCCCCTTCAGTTTGCAGGATCAGATCGGGGTGAAGCAAGATGAGGAAATGTTCAGGCCCGGAGCAAAAGCTTGTGCAATATTCGGCACCCGTGGTGGTACGTATGCCAAAAACTCCCCCTAGTTAAATATTTCCGCATTATTTGCTCGCTATGTTGGCATTATGATTTCATCAAATAGCTAAATCCGATTGGGTGTTTGACGCAGTAATATGACCCTCTGGGCTATGTGATCCCTAATGTCTAGATCCTATAGCCAATAAGAGGAACAACTCCTAAAAACTTGTAAAAGATAACTTAAAAATAAAAAGGTGCCAAAGCTGCTACAATGAGGAGCAGCATACAGGAACTAAGCCATGAAGAATAGTTTTTGAATAGAATTTGTTGTGGTCTAAAGAACATTTTGCCCCTCTCCCCTTTTGCATAGAAAATGTGTTCCCTCAAAACATACTTGGACTTAGTCCTAGTAATTTTCAGTCAGCCCTGCTCCCTTGGGTTTCTGCTTTGGCATCGCCACCAGCCAATTGGTTCTCCTTATGCATCTCACACATGGACAGAAAGTTGTGAGCAATTGAAGTGCATTTGGGGAATCTGGAAAGAAGAGAGAGGCCTCCACTTGGACCTCCAGTGATGTTAGAATGAGTCAGTAGGTTCAGGGAATATCACTGGAACCTGCTCAAGACAGAACATGGCCCTTGCTAAAAATTACTTGCCTTGAAGGTCCATGGAATACCAGCAAGTACAGGTAGCAAGCTCTATCTATAGATACGTTGTGGACCAAGAAGTAAAGGAAATTTTATGGGAGGAAATGGCAAAAAAGGTTGAAAACGTAACCCAAAACTTGGCTTGTCCTTGGCAAGTCTGAAATTATGACAATAATGTCCCATTATCTAGTTCAGGGGTAGTCAAACTGCGGCCCTCCAGATGTCCATGGACTACAATTCCCAGAAGCCCCTGCCAGCGAATGCTGGCAGAGGCTTCTGGGAATTGCAGTCCATGGACATCTGGAGGGCCGCAGTTTGACTACCCCTGATCTAGTTTGTGAACTTGAGGTGGGCAGGGCGGGTGGTGACCAATGGAAGCTTGAGAGGCATCCACAGGGCGTGGGGGAATTAACAACTTGGTGCTGGAAAATAGCAGTCGAGTTTGTTCTTCTCACATTGGATAATATAAATATTTTATCTTGGAAAATAACCTTCTGAAGTGAGAAGTGACAACCGAGAAAAGCCTCGAGGCATGGTGCTTCAAAACATGTATTTAAGTCAAGTGGGCTAGTTCATATTGTGGTGGAGTGTTTGTTTCTTCATCAATGCTTCTCCCTCCATAAACACCCACACCCAAAGGGGATGCAGTTTTTACAAAATGCTTGTGGCCAGCACGGGGCCACTTAGTTCAAGAACTTTTTGCATTTGGGCCTGGATACATCCCAGAACAAAATACATGTGCGCTGCATTGATTTCATTACTGTAACTCACCTCAAGCCACCGGGGAGAGGCGAGTAACAAATTTAATAATAACAACAATAACAACAATTATAATAATAGTGCTGACCTTGATAACCCAGGCTAGCCCAATCTCGTCAGATCTTGGAAGCTAAGCAGGGTGAGCCTTGACTAGTATTTGGATGGGAGACCACCAAGGAATATGAGGATCGTGATGTGGATGGAGGCAATGGCAAACCACTCTGAACGCCTCGTGCCTTCAAAACCTCATGGGGTCACCATAAGTCAGCTGTGACGACAGCACTTCCCACCACCATTGCATTGATCATTGAGAGTACTCACATTTCTAATGTTGCTTCTCCTTAAAAATTAAGTATTCTACTTTCCCCTTTCACTTGTCTATTTTAGCATTTTAAAAACAGTGCGTAATGACTGCAGTGCTTGCACGTTTTGTAATTGGGAATCTGTGTACAGATGTACAGAGTTCTGTGGGAGAACTAGCCCAGAATCAGGATCCACTTGAGTCTCCTGATTTGCATGCTTCATGCATTTCTTGTAAATTTGAAATCTTCGTTTGTTCTCTGGGCTGGAAATTGACCTGGATGGTATGCTCTTGTCAGATCTTGCAACCTGCTTTAGGATGCTTTGGGCTGATCCTGCATTGAGCAGGGGGTTGGACAAGATGGCCTGTGTGGCCCCTTCCAGCTCTATGGTTCTAAGCAGGGTTGGCTCCGGCTAGTATTTGGATGGGAGACCACCAAAGATACTGTGCAGAGGAAAGCAATGGCAATCTACCTCTGAATCTCTTGCTTTGAAAGTGCTATGGGGTCATCATAAGAGGGTTGCAATTTGGTGATATTCCAGTGGTCCCCAACCTTTTTATCACTGGGGACCGGTCAACACTTGACAGTTTTATTGAGGCCCAGAGGGGGGGCTAGTCCTTTGCCGAGGGATGTCGCCGCCACCACTTGAGCCCCTACTCCGCTTGCTTTCCCACCAGCGCCCCTGACTTCCCGCCGCCCTCTAGGGGGCACTGCCAGTAGCAGCTGCGCAGTGCCATGCCAAGGCGGAGCCCCAGCCATGGCGGCCGCCGGAGAGCACCAAAGGTGAGCCAGCGGCAGCCCCCGAGGCAGCAGCCGGGGAGGAGGACGAGGAGGAGCCGTGGCCTGGTACCGACTGATCCAAGGACCGGTCCCGGTCACCAGACTGGGGGTTGGGGACCACTGTGATATTCTACACACACATGCATAGAATACTGACCAGTACATTTATGACTTGGCTTCATTCAATACCTGGTTATATACTGAGTCAGACAATTGGTTTATTATGGTCAGTATTGTCTTCTCTGATTGGCAGAGGCTCAGTTAGATGTCTGCCACGTCTTCTGCTTAAATCCGAGAAGCTGAGGATTGAACCTGGAACCTTCTGTATGCCAGGCACATTTCTCAATCATCTTTGTTGCAAGCTTGCAATTTAATTTTGCAAATTTTGTTATCCCCACCGTTGGGGGAAAAATGGCCTCTGAAGTCTGCTAAAAATCCTGAAGTCTTGGGCTCATGCTAGAGCGTTACCTATTCTCATTCAGTCCAGAATGCAAAATGCTGTGGCTGGAGAGAACGTGAAGGTCGCAACAGGCAAGATGGAAAAAAACCCAGGCTGAGCTAAACGGAGACAATGCCATGAATTCATCCGGTATCAATGCCATCTGTAAATTTTGCCATGTTGTGGGCGAGAATTGAGAGACGCAGCAGCATGAATTGAGGGTGGCATTTGGAGGCTGGAGGAGGGGGGGGGTGGAGAGGGATAGGATAATTAATAACAAATGGCGTAACTTTCCATGTAGAATACATTTGCATGTGTAAGTTCCTCTGTAAATCTTCTGGCTTCTGAAATACATACAGTGCCCTTAACCAGCCAAGTTCTCTCTCAGCTTTCTCCGTAAATCTCACTAGGGCTGCCCTGAGATATGCGTTCTTTCAACAAAATATTGTGCCCTTGATAAATTTGTCTAAAGCCTTCCCCGAGGCTGCAGAACCCTAATGGAAAAGACAGCACCTTCTGCTCTCCTGGGTGTGTCAAGTACTGTCAAATTACTTCTGTCTTACAATGGCCTTATGAATTAATGGCCACCAATACATCCTGTCATTAACAGCCATTCTCAGTTTTTGCAAATTGACAACCGTCTAGGGATGCCGGTCCCCAAGTGGGATCCCCTGGTTTTACGGCTCATCCCCAGGCAATGGAGGTTAATTTCTCTGGAGAAAATGGCTGCTTTGGAGGGTGGGCTCTGTAGCCTCCTACTCCAGGGGTAGTCAACCTGTGGCCCTCCAGATGTTCATGGACTGCAGTTCCCATGAGCCCCTGCCAGCAAATGCTGGCAGGGGCTCATGGGAATTGTAGTCCATGAACATCTGGAGGGCCACAGGTTGACTACCCCTGTCCTACTCCATTGAGGTCCCTCCCCATCCTAAGCCATGCCCACTCCCAGCTCCAACCCCAAAATCTCCAGGAATTTCCCAACCTGGAGCTGGCAACTCTACACCCATCTCATGTTGGGTCTCCTTTTCCTGCCACTGAGGAGTACCTGAATTGTAGGCTGTTCCATGTAGGCCACTCAATTCACTACCTGTAGGGTAGGTTGGTAGAGAAAGCTGCTGTGGGGCAGTGCTTAGGATGTCAGACTACGATCCGGGACACCTGTATGCTAATCCCCACTCTGCTGTTGAAAGTTTATTGGGCAAGCTCTACCAGTCACTCTCTCCCAGTTTAACCCTTCTCACAGGATCTTTGCATTTTCTCCCTCGTTGATGGAGTTCGGTTAAAGGCAGGAGACAGAAGGGAGCAGTCATGACATCCGTTGATGGGAAACCTGCTGGTGGGGATGGAAAGCGCCACCATATTGCAGCTGATTTATGGGATTTTCAAGGCAAGAGACTATTAGAGGTGGCTTGCCATTGGTTGCCTCTACATAGGAACCCAGGACTTCTTTGGTGGACTCCCGTCCAAGTCCTAACCAGGGCTGACCCTGCTTAGCTTCCGAGATCTGATGAGATTAGGCTAGCATGGGCCATCCAGATCAGGGCCAGAAAACCTGATAGGAAAAGAATAAAATAATCCTCCAACACTCAAACATACGTAGGTGGATCCAGTCCATTCTACACATGCCATCACAGAGTGGACACCTTGGGAGAGAAGCATTGATCTGCAAATATTCCAGCCACAAAGGAGGGAAAATTATTTTTGCATTCCATGTGAAAAGGAGCAGACCCATGGATTAGGCAGAATTTAACCACTACACCAGGTCGGTGTAGTGGTTAAGAGCGGCAGCTTCTAATCTGGCAAGCCGGGTTTGCTTCCCCACTCCCCCATATGTAGCCAGCTAGGTGACCTTGGGCACGTTACAACCCTGATAGTGCTATTCTCGCAGAGCGGTCTTGTCAGAGCTCTCTCCGCCCCACCTACCTCACTGGGTGTCTGTTGTGGGGAGAAGGAGGGAAGGAAATTGTAAGCCGCTTTGAGACTACTCCTGGGAAAGAAAAGTGGGGTATAAAACCCAACTCTTCTTCTTCTTTTCTCCAAGAATGCCATTGCGAAAAGTGCATCCTAGGTAGACCCTTCCACCTTTGCCTTAAAGCAGCCTCGGAAATTACAACCAAACCCAGACGTTGTGCTACCTTTTCCAGCTGACTGATGAAACAATTTGGATCTTACTTGGGAAACGTTTCACAGCCTGTTGTTGTTACTTACACCTTTTGCTAGGTGGTTAGCCTCCCAGCCAGAATTAAGTACTTTTTAATTGCCATTGGCTTCAGTGGGAGAAATTTAAGCATTAAATACCAGACTGAAATCAGTGGAACTCGAAAGTACTTTATCTCGCTCTACTTTAGAACTAGCGTGGTGCAGATTTATGAATGAATGAATGAATGAATGAATGAATGAATGAATGAATGAATGAATGAAGGTTAAGAGCGGCAGCCTCTAATCTGGAGAACCGGGTTTGATTCCCCACTCCTCCTCCACATGCGACCAGCTGGGTGACCTTGGGCCAAGCACAGTTCTCTCAGAGCTCTCTCAGCCTCTGTTGGGGGAGAGGAAGGGTAGGCACCCGTAAACCCCTTTGAGCAGTAGCAGTAGGAAGTGGGGATTAAAGAAACCCAGCTCTTTATCATTTTAATGTTAGCAGATATATGACTGAAGAACCTCACCATGTTTATTCTTCCACCTAGTTTGCAAGCCCAGAATTGCCAGCTATTGAAGGGGGGGGGGGCGGATTCTAAAGACTGCTCCAAACCTCTCTTATATGGACCGAACAGTGGCTTTGTTTATCTTAAGCTAGAGCCGGCAACTGTTCCTTCTGTCATGGTGGAATGCGCTGCACGGGGCTGCCCTCTCAGCAGGCACATATGTCTGTGCAGTCTATAATGAGACATAGCGTCGTCGGCTTTGTTTATGAGTTATGTCAGCTCTTATGGGAGGGGAGCAAGGAATACTTGCTGGGGGTAAGGGGGTGACTTTATTTAGCAACCAGCGAAAACTTGCAATGGAGGGGGGGGGGAAAGAAAGTAAGTTGTAATGCCCCCACCCCGAAGACTGAAGTATTAAAATAAAAAAATTATTGAATTGGTTTTGACTGCCAGTGTAGACTTGCCGAGATGACCTTAATGCAAACCCAGACTCCTGAAATGCACGCCTGCAGAAGCAGGGGCTAGGTTTGCGCTGTGTTTAATAGCTTAACTGGCACTCTGGCCCGGTCATAAATTTAAAATGTGGGTTTGCGTCTGGGTCCGAATTTGAGCTTCAAGCTATTTGGGCAGTCAGGGCTTCTGGGTGTTATTTTAAAATGAGCATTTTGAGTATCCCTTCAACAAGGGGGAGAAGTAGACTTTTACAACTGTTAAATGTTCTCAAGTGGTTGCCTGGGCTGAGTTGTTATCGTTCTTTGCTTGGGCTGACTCCTGCCTTAAATTGTACTCTTTATTCTTACTACCTGTCTTGGATTTCCAGATTGCCTCGCTTTTCAGGTAAGAACGATAAGCTATCTCTGGTGGTATAAATGCTGCTATATTTTTTATCCCGTGACCGTATGCAGCCGCTGTAGGTGTACGCTTGTGACCGAGGTCTCTCTAGGCAGGAGTTTAGTTTCTCGAGCCGTTGGGTCCCTTTGGAAATTCACAGAACTATTTCAGTTTAAGTATCTTTAATGGCTCTTTGCTTTGGCCGACTCCATTGTAATTAGTTGCTATCTGCCTTAGACCAAGTCCAGGCACTGGTATAATGAGGGCGTTTTTGTCTATTCTGACTGGCAGTGGCTCTCAGAAGTGTCAGGTGGAGGTATTTCCACGTCACCTGTTACCTGACCCTTTTAACTAGAAGAAGAAGAAGAAGAAGAGTTGGTTTTTACACCCCGCTTTCTTCAACCCAAAGGAGTGTCAAAATGGCTTGCAATTGCCTTGCCCTCCTCTCCCCACAACAGGCAGCTTGCCAGGTAGGTAAGGCTGAGAGAGATCCGATAGAACTCGGACAGGCCCAGGGTCACCCAGAAGGCTTCATATAAAGGAGTAGGGAGGTGAACACAGTTCAGAGTCTACTGCTCTTAATCATCACACAAAACTGACTCTTTGAAGATGTCAGAAACTGAATCTAGAACCTTATGCATAAAAAAACACATACTCTACCTCTTTGCCACAGCCCACCTGGTTAAATTGCCCCCTCTTGGTTTGGTCTTGTCTTTCCAGAGAGCTCAAGGTGGTGTACATCAGTGGTCCCCAACCTTTTTATCACCGGGGACCACTCAACGCTGGGGACCACTCACCGGGGACCACTCAATACCTTTTACTGAGGCCCAGTGGGGGGGAGGGGAGTTTACTCCTCTACTCTTAACCACTGCCCTAACGCTCTCTGATCGCTATGGTAATGTTTAAACATCCCTTCAAAATAAGATACAGACACACAACAATGAACATAAGGAACATTTTATTTTCATGGAAATTTTAACTCATGACAATGACAAATCAATGGGAACCCTGAGCTTGTTTCTCTGCAACAAGATAGTCCCATGTGGGAGTGATGGAGACAATGACACCCGAAGTGTGTTGTAAAGGGCCGGGGGGGGGGATGAAGTGAAGGGCCGGGGGGGGGAGAAGGCGTCCTTCGTGGCCCACCTCCAATTAGTTGAAGGACCACATGTGGTCCGTGGCCCACAGGTTGGGGATCGCTAGTGTACATAATTCTTTACTTGTCCTATTCTCATGGTAACCCTGGTTAGACTGAAGCTGAGAGTAACTAGCCCAAGATTACAAGTCCTGTGAATCAGAACTTGAACCTGGGTCTCCCAAATTCTAATCCGAATCTCTGACATTAGATTGACTTACCCAAAGAAGCCACGGCCTACAGCTTCTGGCTCAGACTTTCTAACACTCTTGAAAATAAGTTTGGGAGAAGTAAATTTGCCCACGGGTATTTATGGGACAAATTCCAAAAGCTTGCATTTTAAAATATAAACACACAGACAATTTCCCCCAGCTGGAGAAATTGTCAAGAAATTGCGCAGCATAGAATTGCACATCTGGGGTGGGAAGAGGTCAGATGTTGGTTTGTTGATTTGTTTATTCCATTTATATACCGCCCTCCCCTGAGGCTCGGGGCAGTTCACATAAAACTAAAAGAACAGGAACAGTACAGAGAAAATTGGTCACCATAAAGAACAATCGAACAATAAGCCAGTTTGGTGTAGTGGTTAGGAGTGCGGACTTCTAATCTGGCATGCCGGGTTCGATTCTGCACTCCCCCACATGCAGCCAGCTGGGTGACCTTGGGCTCGCCACGGTGCTGATAAAACTGTTCTGACCGGGCAGTGACATCAGGGCTCTCTCAGCCTCACCCACCTCACAGGGTGTCTGTTGTGGGGAGAGGAATGGGAAGGCGACTGTAAGCCGCTTTGAGCCTCCTTCGGGTAAGGAAAAGCGGCATATAAGAACCAACTCTTCTTCTTCGTCTTCTTCTAATGATAAGTCCGTGAGAAGGGGCTCCATTTCCCCACAGATAAGGGCATTTTCCTCTCAAAAATCCCAGCATTTAAAAAGTAAACATACGTGCTACTCGTAGGCTGAGCATTAATAGCAGAAATAGATATTCAGGATTCTCCCAAATTCCGTACCATCATGTGGCTTGCTTGCTGTTTCAGTAGTTTAACTAGCAACGTGCAGTTCCCATGATCTTCCTTTTACGGGCTAACGAAACGAAATGATTACTTGCGTATATATTATACATTTTGTGTACGGCCTGTACCTCCCCCTCCCCGTGTCTGTGCTTGAGAAACAGATGTTTTCCTTCTGTGCTCCCAGGCATGCTAGCGATGGCTCGTATTAACTGTGCTGTGAATAGGTGCATATTTTTCTTAATGGCTCATAGCAGTTTATCAAAAGCAGACGGCACGATACCAAGGGCAGAAGGCAAAAAGCAGACGGTCCCTGTGCGATAATCGTTGGTTTAAAATTCCTCGTGGATGCATCCTTTTCCGAAACTCAGATCTTGGGTGAGTAAGCGGCCAACTTAAGGTGACCCTGTGAGGTTCTCATGGCAAGCTACATTCATTGGTGTCTTGCTATTCCCTGCCTCTGCCTAGTGATCTTGGAATTCTGCTCCTCGAGGTCAAATCCTGAAAGACCATCTCTCCCCTTGCTTTCTCGTGTGCCAGCTGTGCTGCTATGCTTGTCACCTTCTAATTGTGTCCCAGTTTAATGGCTTCTGTAGACGCCCCTTCTTGTGGAATGCGCTCCCTGGGGAGGGGACTATCTTTAGACATTTTAGGAGGCCCCATTAAGATGTAGTATTTGTGGTGGCTTTTAGTGTGGTTTAAGCTGTAGGCATTTTCTAAATGGACTTTTACTGTATTTTACATGTGTTGAATTTTGGAATTGTAAGTGGGCTTGGAGCTACAAGGAAAAGATGAGGTGTAAGCATTTTATACATAAAAACTAGGGGCCAAGCCTGTTGCATTCGGAAATATGATGGGCACTAGATTTTTTTTGGGGGGGTGGAAGAACTCTGTGGGCCACCCCCCCCCTCCCAGGACCTGGAAAGGCTGCAGGCAGCTGTTAGGGAACTCACTGGCAGGGGCAGCTCTCACAGGGCAGGGATCTTCAGCCTCCGAGCCTTGGAGGGAAACGGAAGGAGGAGGGGATGGTCAGGGGTGGGGGACGGAAGGCGATTGGCTGGCCGCTGAACAGACAGGCAAGCCGGTTGGAGGAGGAGGCATTCAGGGGCGGGACAGCTGCCCTGAGTGGGTGTTAAGCACTGAGTGGCACTTAAGCCATGAGACACGCTCCTCCTCCTAGCCCTTACCAAAAATACATTGTGTGGAACAGATAAGGAGAGTGTGTGTGGTTTCCCTGGCGTATTGGAGATATGTGCTGTTAAATCCATGGGTTCACAGGAAGCCAGGACCACTGGGAGTTCAGTCAGCTCTTTAGCCAGTTTGGTTTAGTGGTTAGGAGTGCGGACTTCTAATCTGGCATGCCGGGTTCGATTCTGCGCTCCCTCACATGCAACCAGCTGGGTGACCTTGGGCTCGCCACGGCACTGATAAAACTGTTCTGACCGAGCAGTGATATCAGGGCTCTCTCAGCCTCACCCACCCCACCCCACAGGGTGTCTGTTGTGGGGAGAGGAATGGGAAGGCAAATGTTAGCCGCTTTGAGCCTCCTTCGGGTAGGGAAAAGCGGCATATAAGAACCAACTCTTCTTCTTCTTCTTCTTCTTCTTTATTAGAATCTCAGCATGGTGTTCTGTTCTATTCTATTCTATTCTATTCTATTCTATTCTATTCTATTCTATTCTATTCTATTCTATTCTACAATCATGAACAATGGATCTTCCCTCCAATGTGCTCTACAGGTTAGTTTCAGTTTACACTGACTGGATCCCACAGACTCGGCAGAACCACAAACACAACATGTGCCATGTTATGTAACCCCATGGCCTATTTTATTATTTCATTGAAATTTTAAGCCCTATTTCTATATGTTTTATACATATTTTATGCCAATAAAAGGGACTGACTGACGGACTGACTGACTGACATTTGCCACAAGCCCTGAGCCACAGTTGTCTCTGCCACCACCTGTTCTGGCCAAGGGATGGCAGAAACAGCCACAGGTAGTGGAGATCTTAGCAGAGGCTTTCCTTTCTCCTCCTTGGCATCTTGGGATTTGCTCAATCCAGAGCCCTGAACCAATATTTTGCCTCTGTATATACCAGGGCTGGCCAAACTGTGGCTCTCCAGATGTCCCTAGACTACAATTACCAAGAGCCCCTGCCAGCACCATGGTAATTGTAGTCCAGGGATATTTGGAAAGCCACTGTTTAGCTGCCCCGGTATGTACCACGTGGTACAGAAAAGAACTCTTGGGATGGAGTCAAGAAACCCGAGGAAGCTGAAATGGAGGAAGGGATGGTTGTCACGGGAACAGGAAGTTGGGACCATAGTGGCACAAAATGGGGGTGCTGCTTGCTTTTAGATACCTGCTGACTTCCAAAATGTTTGGAAGAAGGATATTTGTAAATAAAACACCTATTCTACCATAGCTGCCTGCCTCCAGGGTGTTCTCATTACACACAAACAGACCTTGTGGTGAGATGCCTCCTGGAACTTTTTGCCCCTCCAAAGAAGGGGGTGTGTGCCTCTCCTTTGTATGGATATGTTAATTTTGACTGTTTTCCATACACACACAAACAAACAGGCACACACACACAAACAGGCACACACACACACACCCTCTCTCTCCTGGTGTTACAGTTTGCTTCACTGCTTGTTGGTTCTTAGATTTATAATGCTTTGATGGGGATTGTTGCAGTATTCGTTGCTCCTGTGAAATCTTACGTTAGGGCATCTGGTAAACCAGCGGCTGTTGATCTTCCTTGAATTAATAAAATACGTCAAGCTATTTCAGACAGGAAGCCAGAATCATCGGCACTGTTGGGGGGTCCCTGCATTACCGCTCTGGCTTATTTTTATTTTTTTTTTATTTTTCTTTCTTTCTTTTTGTCTTTTTTGCTTAGCGATGTCTGCAAACTTTATATTATGTCCCTGCTTCCACTTCATCAGCTGCAACATCTGTGTTAACTCACGATGCTCTTGGGGGGCGGGGGGGGGTGGGGGAGGCCGAGGAGGGAGCATGGAGTCGAAATGAACTGAAACGAGTCTGCTTAGCCGGGGACCTATAGAAGTCAGGCTGGCTTATAGTTATTCATACAAACAAACAATGCTTGGGACGCCTTTCCCCCCTGCAGCACACTTTGATTATATTACGCAGAACGAGGGAGATGAAAAGGATCTGTTTACTACTAGCGGGAAAGGAGGGGGGGAGAGAAGAAATCTAGGGGCAGAGCTGTGGAAAATGGCTGTGAGATTGTAAATCTGTTTTATATTGTGTAACGGTTTGTCCGGCACGATATGGAACGGCTCGCCTGTAATGGCCTAAGTGTCATTACCCAGGTTCGATGGTTGGGCAGCTAATTGACTGCAAAGCCTTGGTGAGGTGCTGACGCTCTCTTTCTTGGTGGGGGTGATCGCTCAGTGTTGTATTAAGGCTAGAAGAGGACAGGAAGGATGAGGCTGAATCCTCCAAAATGGGCTCGAATGAGGTTTATCAAGGAGTCTGTGGAGAACTGAGATTTGGACGGAGTACACAAGAGTGCGCAGAAGGGCTGGGCTTTTCCAGTGGTGGCACCAATTCTTTGGAATGCCTTCTCCCAAGAGACTCTCCGGGCTCCTACCTTTGTTTTATGTGTCCGTTGGCTCTTTTTAAATTTAATGACATAGGCTGCATTCTTCGTTTTTCTGGTTTTATTGCCTTAGTTGTAAACGGCCTCAAACTAGTTGTCGGGGAGGCAGCATAACTTTTTCTGAACAGATTCCAATGAGTAGCCGGGTTGGTCTGAAGCAGCACAATAAAATCAGAGTCCGGTGGCACCTTTAAGACCAACAAAGATTTATCCAGGGCGTGAGCTTTCGAGTGCAAGCACTCTTCGTCAGACTGAATCAATCTTTGTTGGTCTTAAAGGTGCCACTGGACTCTGATATTATTATTTTTCTGAACAAGATGACTGCTGATTTCCCCTCCCATCAAAAACCTCATTGCCCATGTCTAGAAAGTTCTCTCCAGGAACAAATATTCGGAACCTTTTTTAAAAACTTTGCCCTCCTCTTGCGTATCAGAGCAGTGGAACGTGTTTGAATTTCAGTGCACTTTCAGCCCCCTTTCCAGTTGCATTTTACTGTGTGAATGGAGCAGATTCACTTGCAGATGGTTGCTGAAGGGCCGTCAGAAACACATTTTTTGAGTCACGCTTCTGTCCAAAGCCTGTGTACCCCTTCTGGAGCTCCTGCAAACAGATTACAGTAATGATGGGAAAAGTCCAGGAGCACCTAGGGCAGTGCTTCTCAACCTGGGGGTCGGGACCCCTTTAGGGGTCGAATGACCCTTTCACAGGTGTTACGGCAGGGCAAGCAACTTGCCATCCACACAACAGCCTTGTAGGGTAGATCAAGATACAGTGTTTGTCTATCTGGAGCAGCAGGAAAAAAGCGAGATCGGCATGGTGGGACAAGAGGCAGAACTGAACTGAGAAACCCTGGGGGAAAAAACCCAATTGATATACAATCATGGACCATGGATCTTTACGCCATTGGTCAGTTTTGGTTTAATTTCTGAGAAAGAACACTTGCATCATTTTATGGTTGGGGGTCACCACAACATGAAGAACTGTATTAAAGGGTCGCGGCATTAGGAAGGTTGAGAACCACTGACCTCGGGAGTGCAGAAACGGTAGAAGGGTGGAAAATCTCAAATTGAACGATGGCTCACATTCAAAGAAAAGGCATGAGGTTAGCATGGGGTCTGTGGGACTAGGGACAGCCTGAATAGCCCAGTCTAGTGCTTGCTTGGCAGAGTTTGGAAGCTAAGCAGAGTCTGCTATGGTTAATGCTTGGGTGGGAGACCACCAAGGAAATCTAGGGTTCCTACTTCGAGGCAGGCAGTGGCAGGGACAAACCACCTCTCCTTCCTGCCTTGTAAGCCTTGTGGGGCAGCCAGAATTCTGCTCTGACTTTATGTTGCTTTCCGTCCCTGTGGCTGTTGGCATGCAGAGCCTTACTTGTTAGCTGATGGCCTCAAACCCCTTGAATCACAAGCCGACTGCCGCTGAAACCCCAGAATAAAAGGACGTGCTTTCAGCAGGGTGTGTGTTTGTCTGTGTGTGTGTGTTTCCAATGTGGGTGAGAAGCAGGGGACATGCCAAGGGTGTTAGTTGTGCTGAAGAAACAGAAAGCAAATCTTTCTGGCCACAAGGCAAGCGACAAGGAAATTGTTTCCTTCTTTGCAACGTAGAGAGTGTTGTCAGCTGTGGTTTGTCTTTTTTATTTTTTGAAGGCACAAATCATTCCTAACTTCAGATCTTCGGGTAAGGCAATAAAATGTGTTGGGAGATTTCTGCCTCTTTGTGTTCAATCTGAAAATAATGCGAATGTCCCAAGGGGGTTGCATGCAAACCTTCTCTTTTATTTTATTTTTTTCTCCTCCGCACACAGCTTACCGTTATATACAGTCAGAATATTTTGTACATGTCACATTAAACTCTGGATTCCAGTAATCTTTTGTTTTCGGGGGGTTTGTTGTTGTTTTTAAAGAGAGGGTTCCTTCCCCCCTACAAAAATCCTCAAATGAAAAGTCGTACAAGCCTCCCATCAGAAGAAGACTGAGCCCAGATCTATGTAGGCAGCACAATGAATTGGTATATTCCTTGGGTAGTACAATGGTTATATCTGATCAGATTACAGATGGGGGCACCCAATGATAGGCCTTCTGTAAGGCTCATAGAGTTTGTCCCCCTTCCTTTATGTACTTGAGGTTCATGCAGCAGGAGGGGGGCAGGAGTCCTAGAATGATAGAGTTGGAAGTCCAATGCAGGATCAGCCTTTCTGCTGGCTGCAGAGGAGAGGACACGCAGTAATGGGTTTAAACTTCAAGTACAACGATATAGGCTAGATATCAGGAAAAAGTTTTTCACAGTCGGACTAGTTCAGCAGTGGAATAGGCTTCCTAAGGAGGTGGTGAGCTCCCCCTCACTGGCAGTCTTCAAGCAAAGGTTGTATACACAATTTTCTTGGATGCTTTAGGATGCTTTGGGCTGATCCTGCGTTGAGCAGGGGGTCGGACTAGATGGCCTGTGTGGCCCCTTCCAACTCTATAGTTCTATGATTCTATGATTCACTTTTCTTGGATGCTTTAGGATGCTTAGGGCTGATCCTGTGTTGAGCAGGGGGTTGGACTAGATGGCCTGTATGGCCCCTTCCAACTCTATGATTCTATTATTCTAAAGCATCCTAAACAAGGATTTGTCCAGTTGCTGCTTGAAGACTGCCAATAGCAGGGGAGACTCACCACCACCTCTCTAGGCAGCCAAATCCTGAGGTGATAGAGGGGACCGTACCACTTTGATATCACAGATGAAGGGTACTACTTTTGCCTATGTATTGTAGTAGTAGTAGTAGTAGTAGTAGTAGTAGTAGTAGTAGTAGTAGTAGTAGTAGAAATTTAACCCACCCTTCCTCGAAGGCTCAAGGTAACAACATATATATAAAAACAATAAAATAACAATGATGGCCACATTAAAACATTATACAACCAGATTAGTTCAAAAACACCTCTAATTTCCCAGTGGGGGAGTACAGATGTCAAATATGGTGAAAGCTTGGCTGATGTTTTGGGTAGGGAGGCCAGAGGTTCAGTGTCATTTCTGGCATCAGCCATAGGCCTGGCGGAACAGCTCTGTTTTCCAGGCCCTGCGAAACTGTCCCTAGTCCCACAGAGCCCAGATTTTTGGGGAGAGAATTCTATCGGATCTTTAAAAAGCGTATCAAGGGGGGGAGGGCTCGAGTCCAAGTCATCAGGCTTGTTTTCTATTTGCGTGGAGGTTTTATCCACTGGATGGGGCAGCTTTCAGAAGGCATCCCCCTTGCCTGCAGCATTCCTTGAGCCATTATATCATCTTTTCACTTAATTCTGCAGCACGTAGAAAGCAGTATAGAATCCCAAACACCTGAACCAGATTACTTCCTTATGCAAAGGCAAATCTTTGTCAGTGTGTATGGGTTATTTTGAACATGAAGTTGTTAAGAATTCTGGGGTTTTGAGGTCTGGTTTTCATGGACGTGCTGATTTCAGCAGGACGTATATATCAGAAGAATGAAAGGTCGTGTGGATTGGGTGAAGCTGTTTTATTGCCCAAACAGTCTTCTGTGGTAGAATAAGTGAAAATATGGTGAATCCAGTATGCCTGTTTGTATACCAGCCATATGTCCCTTGCCCCAGTTTATGTGTTATTGCCAGATCTTGCAAGTGTTGTTGTCTTCAAAGTAAGCAGTCTTTGTTATATTCCCTGGCTTGCTCTCAGTGCCTGTAGGCAGTGCAGGGGGTTGGACTAGATGACCCAGGAGGTCCCTTCCAACTCTATGATTCCATGATTCTATAAAAGGAACGGTAGAAGTTAAAATAATCCCTCCTATCTAAAATAACAGCGGCTGGTGGTGCATTTATTCAGTTGATCTCATGAGCACTGCACATTGCCTCGTCTTCTAGTTATCAGTGGAGACTAATGTGGTTGTCGTATTGGAATGCTCAGATCCAGTGTCTCTTCTATCTAATTTATATTGTAGTGTTTTTTTCTGTGCTGCTTTTCAGCCATAATGGATCTCAAAGCAGGGCACAATAAAATAAAATTGGCAGCTGGGATGATGCTGTTGTTCTGATAATGACGGTATCCTTGCAGGCACATTGATAACAGGGTTTATCTTGCTGGTCTCGGAGTTTCTGAGTCAAAGGGAGCCGAGTCTTTTCCTTAAGCCATCTGTCTCAGGCGTGCCAGGTGCTGCTGACTGTGCCGGAGGAACCCCAGCTGATGACCGAGAATCTCAGTTTCTGCTCTCCTGCAATGGCAGCAAATGTCAGGAGGAGCGAGTATAAATTTCAGTGTCAAGAATGGCCAAGCACAACTCCAAAGGTGCTTAGCCGTGGCATTCTTACAGTGCTTCCCTAAGCACAATTACATTCTTTCTGAATCTGTCAAAGTCCATGAGCGTAGGAGAGTGGAACCCTGCTTATCAGTGATTTGGCTCGCTGATTTGTTTTAATTATTTATTTAAAGAATCATTGCCCTGCGGAATGAGTCTCTGCCCGTCTTGAAAAGGGAAATGGAAAATCTTTTGTTCTAGAGTCTTTCTCTGCGGGAATCGTCTACACAACAAGCTTGCGTGCCCTTCCAGTTTAATGCTGAAGAACAAGGTCTTTTAAAAACAGCCTTGCAGAGCTGGAAGCTGTGGCACAGCACTGCCATGTGCTAGTAAGGGGCAGAATGTAGGAGCTGGCCAACTTTCACAGATACACCCCCTCCCCACCCGCACACACAAACATACACACTTCATGTATACAGTGTGGCTAAAATGCTTCTTCAAGACTGATTGCACACACACAAAATTTGGCTCAGGCCAGGTGTTCGTCTGGTTGCGGGGCTAATGCCCACTTTCAGATGATGTTGGGGCTGGCCTGGGTCTATGCTGGGCCTGGCCCAGTTCAGGCACTCCATTGCCCCATGGCAAGGGACCGCAGATATCCCCATGTTCCCTTTTTGCCCAGATGCCAGCAGGGCCTATTCAGGGTAGGCATGTGTGGCAGGGGAAGAGTCAAGATGTCCAGGCCCAGCTCCTCCCCCAACTACGGTATCCCAAAAGAGACATCTTTCTCCCCCCCCCCCATTTTTTGTCAATTTTTTTGTTCAATTTTACAGTTCTGTTGTAATGTAACCGCACCTTCTAAAAAATGAAAAAATCCCACGCCACCTTATCTGGAAGGACAAATCTGGGGGGGAACAAGTCCAATGCGGAAAATGCTCCCCTGTTTGGACCCATGACGAGGCAGGGCAAAGTGCCCTATTTCAAACACCCGATGGCAGTACGGTGTGGTACCACTGGTTCGGAAGAAGCACATCTAAGGAAGAGGGAATAAGACAAGGGTAGAATCTGCACTCACATTTTTTTCCAAATTTTGGTCGATTTGAACCTTCTTTTTTCTCAGTTTTAAATATGTTGCCCTTCTGCATTTACATTGCTCCAGTTTTCGTTCTCCTTCCCACTTGATTGTGTGTGGGGGTGTTGGATGAAGATTCAGTTGGCATTGAAGGAGCACAAAGCTGAAGAATACTTTATTTCCTGCCTTTTGACTCTGGAGTCTACAGTCTGAGCAAGCTGGGGGAGAAACAAGTGGAGCACGAGGCTGCTTGTTTGTCTTTCTTTTCCTTCAAGAGCAGGGGGGAGGCAGCAGGGAAGTAATTCCAAGAGGCAAATCTCTGCTCATGGAAGCATGAGCTTTTGGAATGCAGTCACTTTAAAACAGATCCCAAACTGGGGGCAAAAATAAATCTCATGAGGGAATGGCAACTGGCAATCAGGCAGTCTTAGAACTGATGCTCTGACCAATCAGCAACAGACTGCTTCACTATGTCAGCGTTGGAGGCACAGGGCAGGAAGTTATTCTGGCAAAAAGCAAGTTATCAGCACCTGGACATTGCGGGGGGAAGGTAGTGTCACTGCAGATCAGTCATAGATGTTGCAGAGGGGAAATTGCAAGTGCTAAATATAAAAATGGAAGTCGAATAACATGTACATGACTTTCTTTAATTTCGGATCACCAGGGATATAAAGCCCAGTGCAGATCCCCCCCCCCCCCCGCCCCCGAGACCAAACAAACAGAGACATCTTATGACTTGGTGTCAGCAGTCACAACTGAAATATGCAAGAGAGGAAGAGAAAAAGGGAAATTATGCTTTTAAAAATGCATTGACCTTTACGTGCTGTCTGAGACAGCGGCAGGTAACCTCCGTCAGGCCTGGACCCCTTACATTAAAGCTTGGGAGATTGGGGGGGAGGCGTACGGGACTAAATAATGACATGCCACTCAGCGTGGCTTTTTACTTTGTGGCTGCTGATGGAAGGCCTGCATTACGCTGCCTGCAACACGCTTTTATTTAAGAAAATGGACCCGCAGCACTTTTGGGTGAGAACCTGATTCATCACTTCTTGGCAGGCCCAGATGAGGAAGGGAGGAAAGATCTTTCGGTTGCTGCTCGAGACCAAAGCTGTTTTGAACCAGGCTTTCCCTCCACTGTTAGATAAATGAAAACCCTTGAGGGGTAGAAGTGGGGGGAGGGAATCTTTTAACAAAAGTGAAATACGTTTTTTACATTACAGATGATTGTAGCCTCTGGACTTTCTCGCGCACTGACTTTTTTTTTTTTGCAAGCCTGTCTTCCTCGGTGAAATTAAACAAATGGGCAAGAACAGTCTCTCAAAGACTCTTAATTAGCCGCCTGCTCAATATTGTTCAATATGCAATTAGAATTAGTGTGGAAGTAAAATATGACTGCAGTGCAGGAGAGTTTCAAACCTCCTCCCCCCCCCCTCCCCCCCCCAGCCGATGTACCTCATAGTCTGTAAATAATTAGGAGCAGGCAAGAGTGTTCCTTTTTCTTTTTGCTTAAAGCCTCGGCTGCTTGTTTGTGCTACAAGGGAAAAGTCAAGTTGCTGTAAACTTTCACCAATGTGTTCTAGGAATGGGTGACTCCTCTGGAGCAGGGGTGGTCAACCTGTGGTCCTCCAGATGTCCATGGACTACAATTCCCATGAGCCCCTGCCAGCAAATGCTGTTAGGGTATGGCTTAGAAGATTAACAGGATTCACAGAGATACCCCAGGCCCGTAGCCAACCTCCTTTGCTGCTGGTACATTTTATTTTTTTAAAGGAGAAGCATGGTATGCTTCTAACTAACACCTGTTGCCACAACCAGTTTCGTTCATGTCTATGAATGCTTGCTATCAGTAACATCAACCTGCTTCGATCCTCCTTTTGTCCCTTATTTTTTTACTTATATGCCACCTTTCTCCCCAGTGGGGACCCAAAGCTGCCTACATCAGTCTCCTTCTCTAATTTTTCACACAACAACCCTGGGAGGTAGGTCAATGTGTGAGTGGCCCAAAGTCACATAGCAAGCTTCCACTACAGAGTCGGTATATGATCCTGGATCTCCCGGATCGCAGTCCTGTATTCTGACCACGGCACCACATTGGCTCTATTTATTTTCTATTTATGTTATTTGTTAGTTTGCTTGGGATAACCTGCTCTCGTCAGATCTTGGAAGCCTGCAGGTTTAGCCTTAGCTGAAATTTGGATGGGAGATGATATGGAGTCATCTGTGGGTCATGATGTGGAGGCAGGCAATGGGCAAAACCACCTCTGATCATCTCTTGCCTTCAAAAGCAGTTTGGTGTAGTGGTTAGGAGTGCGGACTTCTGGCATGCTGGGTTCGATTCTGCACTCCCCCACATGCAGCCAGCTGGGTGACCTTGGGCTCGCCACGGCACTGATAAAACTATGCTGACCGAGCAGTGATATCAGGGCTCTCTCAGCCTCACCTACCTCACAGGGTGTCTGTTGTGGGGAGAGGAAAGGGAAGGCGAATGTAAGCCGCTTTGAGCCTCCTTCGCGTAGAGAAAAGCAGCATATAAGAACCGACTCTTCTTCTTCTTCTTCTTCTTCTTCTTCTTCTTCTTCTTCTTCTTCTTCTTCTTCTTCTTCTTCTTCTTCTTCTTCTTCTTCTTCAAAACCTTATGGGGTCACCATAAATCAGCTGTGACTTGATGGCATTCCTCCCCCCCCAACCATATTTTTTTGCTTATTTCCCTGAAGGTACCAAAAGCGGCTGATAACAGTAATAGAGGATATTTCTATTATTTTTTTATTTCTAAACCGCCCTTCTGAGACTGGCTCAGATACATAATTTATCAATACAATTAATTAAAACAACAATCAAACATTAAACATTAACAATAACATTATACCAGATTTTAAAAACCTATTAATTAATTAACAACAGCATCAGTTTTTGTCATCACCACCCAGATGCTAGTCTCTGCCAGTAAATCTTCCCAGGCTGGGTTTTGTAGGGGGTGTCTTTTGTCCGGGGGGGGGGGCATAGTTGTTATAGGATCATTCGTCTCTGTGGAACTGTGTCAGCTCATGTCTTGTACTGGTCAGGGACAAAGTACCCGTGTTTCCCCGAAAATAAGACAGTGTCTTATATTAATTTTAGGTTAAAAAAAAATGCACTAGGGCTTATTTTTGGGTAGGACTTATATTTATTGACATCCAAAAAAAATGTTACATTTATTCCAGTTCCCCCTTGGAACCCCGTTAAATCGTACCTTATCTGCAGGGCACAGCTTCTGTCAAGCCGGGGGATTCTGGGATTGTAGGCGGAGCTCACAGAGGCTGAGCGAATAGGGGCAGGGCTCTCCAGTGTGTATCGCTGCTGGCAGGGGTTCATGGGAAATGTAGTCCATGGACATCTGGAGGGCCGCAGTTTGACTACCCCTGAATTAGAGGTAGGTCTTATTTTCAGGGGAGGGCTTTTCCTAGCGGTGCATGAAAAAGTACCACTAGATCTTACTTTCGGAGTAGGTCTTATTTTCTGCATTTGCTGGCAGGGGCTCATGGGAATTGTAGTCCATGAACATCTGGAGGACCACAGGTTGACTACCCCTGATTTAAATAATAACTTTCTTAAGTTAGCTTATAGATAACGTTAGCCCTTGCCATGTTCAGAGTTATAAGAGGTAAAGCGAGATTTGTGTTAGGATCACCTAAGGATACCTTTCCTGAGTGGAGTGGAAATATTGAATTACGTAGGCAGGCCTTAAAACAGGACCACTTTTACGAGGGACCCGTGAGTGGTAGCATTTTTAAAACTGGTAATGCTCTTATTCTGAGAACAAGCTTTCATTCTTAGAGTGGAATGCTCCCCAGTTTAAAGAACTGTTTTATGAAAAAGGTCGGTGGGGTGTAATCCCATCCACAAGGTCAGAGACGGCATTTGCTTGAGAATAATTTGAATTATTTCAGGGTACAAGTAGGGAGCCAATGTGGCATATGTGCATAGCTTTGGACTGAGACCAGCAAGGCTTGGTTGGGTTGATATCTCCATTCAGCCATGAAACTTGCCATCTGGCTCTTTCTCAGGCTAACTTTCCTCCCAGAATGGATGTTCTAATAGCAAAACAGAGTTTATCCTACTTCACCCCGGGCTTCTCTATGGCAAGCTGAGGTAAAAATGGAAGAAGTGGATTGTGGGCTTTAAAAAAAGTACCTCCCCCCCCCCCCCAGCTGAGCCCTGGCAAAGCAGAGAAGCTAAAATAGAATTGTAAGCAACCACAATCCTCAATAAAATGAGGGGCGCCAAAGGCCAGGGGCGTGTAAACTGACCTTCGTGCATACCCCAAAGGACGGCATCGGGAAGTTAATAATGGCGCATTTCTAAGTTCATGGCAGCGTCAGGATCTTGCTATCATTAGCTTCCCTTAATGCCCAAAGCTCTAATTTCTTTTCATAAACAGGATAACCCTTGTGGATCTTGTTCATATCCACTCAGGGAGAAGGCTTGGAAGCATGCAGGTAAATAATGCATCTCCAACTTTTGTAAAATTTGCAGTCATATTCTTGTTCTCCAATCCCGTTTCTTCCTTGAGAACCCTTGAACAGTTATTTTTTTCTTAACCTTGTACCAGATAATTATTTTTTTTTTTGCCTCAACGGAGTGAGGGAAAATGCAGACTGTTTATATGTATAAAAAGTCTTAATGCATGGTTGTCGTTTCAAATGCCCCCTGCTGTGGCAGTATTTACTGAAGTTTGTTTAGCTTTTGTAATGTTTTCATTATATATCATCAGCCTCTCTCGGGGACGGGGGTGGCTTGTAGTGCTGGAAAGGCCACTGTAACAAAAATTATAGTTCGCTCGCATCATTATGGAGTGCTTACTACAGCGTCCTAAAAATACAGAGCTAGAGGAGAGTCTCCCAAGGTTTAGTAACCTCCAGGCTGGGGTCTGGAGTACTTCCAGAATTGCCCCTGATGTCTAGACCAGGGATCCTCAACCTGTGGTCCTCCAGATGTTCATGGACCAATTCCCATGAGCCCCTGCCAGCAAATGCAGAAAAAAAGACCTACTCCGAAAGTAAGATCTAGTGGTACTTTTTCATGCACCGCTAGGAAAAGCCCTCCCCTGAAAATAAGACCTACCTCTAATTCAGGGGTAGTCAAACTGCAGCCCTCCAGATGTCCATGGACTACATTTCCCATGAACCCCTGCCAGCAAATGCTGGCAGGGGTTCATGGGAATTGTAGTCCATGGACATCTGGAGGGCCGTAGTTTGACTACCCCTGCTCTAATTGGTCCTTAGAACCAGGGCCAGCCTTAGGAGTGTTCGCAGTCATGCAGGGCGCCAGACCAAAGAACATTCAAATCTGCAGCACACATGTATGCTGATCTTATCTCATCTCCCCGCCGGCAGCGATACACACTGGAGAGCCCTGCCCCTGGTCTAGACTACAGGGGTTGGCTTCCTTGGAGCCGATGGCTGCATTTTTACCATAGAGTTTTTGCCCAGATTCCAGAGTGTCGCCATCATGTTACAGCATGCCAGAAGTGATGTGTCTTTGAGTACCCATTGGGGAGAAAGGCGGGTTCTATAACGGAAGTAGAATAAATTTAGGTATTTTTTTTCAGAGCTGAGGGAAGGGAGCATGGTCAAACTTTACCACTGCCAGTAGCTCCCCCCCACACACACACACACAACTTGCAACAAAATTGTTGTGAGAGTTCTTGTGTATCAGGGAATACGTTTTTCTGTCCTCCTGTGCACAAAGAACTGGCGACAGAATCATGAATTGCCGCCCCACTTTCTCCCCTGGCGATTTCTCCATTGCCTAGTCATCCTTCATTGGAAGCGGCAACTTGGCCCAGCGTGGAATGATTGCATCATGCAGCCTTGGGTGGGGATCCGGCCGTAGAAGGAAGAAATTGGCAATGCCTCTCTGTGTCTTTGGTTTTGCAGCGGACATGCCAAGCTCTGGTTCGTCACTCAATGTGGTGAAGGTGGTTTCCGTCGGGAAACGTCTGTGAGGAGATGTGGCGTGCCATGGATGTTCTGTTTGTCGGCTGACACTCAGGGTTGGCTCCCTTGTGGATGGCATAGCACCATCACATGGGCAAGCTCTGAGAGGGCAGAACAGGCTGAGGGGAAGCCACAGTTAAATCTTTTTCCGTGTGCAGTCTCCTATAAAAGAATCTCCCAGGGGCTGGGCGATTCTTCCAAGAGCAACATTTGCAACGTTTGAAGAAGGATATGTTTTCTCAAGGGCTAGCAAGTGAGGTGTACATGAGGACAAGTCAGGGGGAAGAATCTGGGTGTCCTGTCGTAGAGGCAAGCCATGAATAATTGAGAATCTAAAGAATTATTGGCTGTGTTTTAGGGAGTAGGGGAAGAATTGGATGCAGCTTCTGGTTCTTGTTGTGTGTGTGTGTGTGTGTGTGTGTGAAGGTTTCTTTGCAGTTTTGTTCCTGAGCTGGGAAAACCTCAAGGGGACAGTTATTAAAGTTTCCTTCAACTTTTGATGGTTTGTTTTGTAGTGCATTCATAAGCCATTAGCTGTTCTGCGTCTGTTGGCACGGAGCTGGAGGCATTGATTTGGCCATAGCTCTGAAGGGAGCATGTTGCCAACTGAATCCCTAATAACACTTCTACTGGCAACCGGGTTTCTGCCCCCTGAGACCATCTGAAACGTCCAATTCATTATGTCCGCTCTGTTTCTGAAGGGAAGTTTTTGTGTGAAATTGCAGTGAAAACTGGAGTGTTGGTTTCTTTCTTTCTTTCTTTCTTTCTTTCTTTCTTTCTTTCTTTCTTTCTTTCTTTCTTTCTTTCTTTCTTTCTTTCTTTCTTTCTTTCTTTCTTTCTTTCTTTCTTTCTTTCTTTCTTTCTTCCTTCCTTCCTTTCTTCCTTCCTTCCTTCCTTCCTTCCTTCCTTCCTTCCTTCCTTCCTTCCTTCCTTCCTTCCTTCCTTCCTTCCTTCCTTCCTTCCTTCCTTCCTTCCTTCCTTCCTTCCCAGAGCCTGAAAAAGTAGAGAAAAACACAAGGGGGAGGGGAAGGAAAACGTTCAACCCTGTAAATGGAATAAGTCCAGGGCTGTTTTTTAAATTCTGCGCGACCATGAGAAAATGGAGATTAAATGAACACCTGGGCATTCTTTGATGAAAGCTATATTTAGCTTCTTGTCAAAGTGGGTGAAGAAGGAACCGTGGATGAGGAGAAGAAAGTTCATTCTTTTCTAGCTGCAATAGAAACTATCTATTTGTAGCGTGGGGGAGTCTTCACTAAATAAGTTTGAATATATATACACACACAAGTGCAAGGATTTGCTGGCAGGTAATCTAATTCCTCCCCGCAACATTCCTTCTTCCCTCTCTCAGCCTCTCTCCCACCCACCCACCAGCCAAGTTAACTTTATCTGCTGCCGTGTACTTAGTTTTCCCTCCCCAGGCAGCTTCTCCCCAGGAAAACACTGTCCATGTTGCCCAGCAAAGCAGCAGCCAGCATGGGACCCCAACAAGCTATCATGGTAGGGGGAATGACTGGAATCTGCATCTCCTAGAACAGGGGTAGTCAAACTGCAGCCCTTCAGATGTCCATGGACTACAATTCCCATGAACCCCTGCCAGGGATCAGCAGAGGTTGCTGGAAGGGGCTCATGGGAATTGTAGTCCATGGACATCTGGAGGGCCGCAGTTTGAGTACCCCTGTCCTAGATACTAGTCTCAAATTTTAACCACTGTACCACAGTGGCTTTAGTGGTGTGGCAGAAGTTGAGCAGCAGTAAGGTAGACCTTGGAGAGTTGTACAAATCATGTCAGGCCTGGCCCGGATGAGTCTTCCCTCAAAGACGGTGACTACAAAGGGGTGGTCTACAAATCAGATTAATAAGATCCCGGACACTTCCTCCTGCCATTTATTGAGAAGAACTGAGGTGCCAAATGGTTGCCTAGCAACAGCCACAGAAGCATTTGTTTCTTAAAGCTACAAGTGCGGCTTCTGTTATTTTTTAATTTTTAAGACACCCCGTGGTAAATTTGTTCTTGCATCTTAGATTTTTTCTTTCTTTTTTTTCTTTTTGGGGTTGGGGAGGATGCAGTTTGTAGAAATATTTATCGTGTCTATCCGTGTCAAAATTTTGAGAGTAGTATATGAATGGTGTGTACTTCATTTCACATCTCAAGGGATATTCAGCTACTAATGTATGAAGCACACCTCTATTCCACCTCAGACCAGGGGTCCTTCTAACCTGATGGGAAATGGTTGTCCGGGGTCTCAAACAAAGAACGCTATGTCACCACCATGGCATTTGGTGAGCACCAGGAAAGAGTTTGGTGGTTACCATGGGGATCACTGCACTAGGATGAAAGAATGACTAGGCCAGGGTCAACAGAAACATTCAGGGCAAACCAAGGATTTGAACTCAGGACTTCCCCTTCCCACCATTATACTGCACAGGTCCATCTACTTCAGAAAAGGAACTGCTGTGTGTAAGACACCACTAAGATTAGGGCGTGTGAGGAAAAACTGTTTGAATAAAAAAAATCTGGTTTACTCTGTGGGGCATGGTCTCCCTGAGAGGTGATTTGTGTCACACCCCTATGTAAACTGGGAACATAACTTGTTGTAAAAGTTTAATCTTTTAAACTCTGCCTATTGAAAGTAGGTATGGGCAAGCCCACACAGATATGGCCTATGTGATTCAGAATGCTTCTTTAGTGGACAAGGCCAGCCCGGGCTGCCCTGAACAGCTGGTCAGATATCAGGTGCACAGATGTTATGCACACAAACACATGCAAACAGAGCATGATGGTGTTTCCTTTTGGAGAAATTTAGATTAATTAATCTAATTTTTGGAAGACTAATTCCAAATCTGAGAAAACTACAGTTTCTGGTCATTAGGCCAGGAAAGGTAAAGGAGTAAAAATAACCGCATGTAGCCAAAGGCTGCATAGTGACATAACACAACAACTTCTCAAGCAGTGATTAACAGAACAATAGAAGCAAAATAATGTTCATAGTGACTGGGTCACTGATTGGCTTCATTGGTACCCTACTGTTTTCCTTAGTGGGCACTCAACATGACTTATATCATTCTCCTGACCTCCATTTTATCTCCAAAACCACCCTGTGAGGTAGCTTAGGCTGAGTGTGTGTGAATGGTCCAAGAACACCCGGCAAGGTTCCATGGCCCCAGTGGGATTTGAACTTGGGACTCCCAGATCTGTTACTCTAATCCAGGCTTTCTCAACCTGGGTTTCCTGAATTTTTAAATATATTTTTTAAATTTGTTACATTTTTCAAGTGATATGACCATATATGGTCATGTTGACCTGCCTCCCACCTAAAATGGCCGGTGATGGGCCTGGAGGGGGGTAGGAAGGAGAGAGGTCTCAAATGGGTGTGTCCACAGCTCTGCTTCCCAACCAGATTCTGCACCATCGCGTCACTTCTGGGGTTTCTTGAAGCCTGAAGAATGATTGAGGGGTTTCTCAGTGGTAAAAACGTTGAGAAAGACTGCTTTAATCACTATTCAACACTGTTGTTGAACTGGTGTGGGAGGGGCCCAAGTTTATAGGATTTTAAATTACAGTTTTGCAGCTCTGTCTTCACAACTTCCCTGTCTGCAGTTTTTTCCAAGTTTTATCGGCTAAGTTTTTCAAAGGATTAATGGCCTCTTATGGCATGCTCTGAGTTAAATCGGCTTTGCTTTCAATTTTTCTCAACACACCATCATTTTCATAGCTTTCCAGCCACTACAGATACATCAGAATATTTTCTATGTGGGAGGACTAAAGATTGTTAAAGAAGTCGTTAGCATCATTAAGATAAAATTTTAAAAATGCAGAGAATGCTAATTACTTCAATTTTTTTAAAAAAAATATGTCTGCTGTTTAGCTTGCCAGACTGTAATATATATATATTGGGGGGGATTAAAGGGAATGCATTTATGTAAAAGTAGGACTGATTAAAATAATTGAGTTCAACTAATACATTGTGATTAAGGTAAAGTGAGTGACACATCGGAAGTTTGGAACCCAAGTGACGTGTTCTCAACTACTCATAATAATAGTTATTTCAATACCTGTTTTTAAAAAGTGTTGAAAACCACTACACATTCCCCTCCACTTGTAAGTACTTTATGCTGTCTTTATATGTAGTTTACATGCTATCTTTGTAACAATAAGGTAAAGGTAAAGGTATCCTTTGTGCAAGCACCGAGTCATGTCTGACCCTTGGGGTGACGCCCTCTAGCGTTTGCTTAGCAGAATCAATACGGGGTGGTTTGCCAGTGCCTTCCCCAGTCATTACCGTTTACCCCGCAGCAAGCTGGGTACTCATTTTACCGACCTTGGAAGGATGGAATGCTGAGTCAACCTTGAGCCGGCTGCTGGGATCGAACTCCCAGCCTCGTGGTCAGAGCTTCAGATAGCATGTTGGCTGCCTTACCACCCTGCGCCACAAGAGGCTCATCTTTGTAACAATACCCTTCTCAAAAACATTGGCTTGTGTCCAGAGACATCGTTGATGGCACTACGGCTCCTGTAGGCACCTTCTTGGGGACTCCTGTGTAAAAGTACCAGCCTTTGGCTAGCGAGACCAGGGATCAAGGTTCTCACGGTCATGCCGTGGTAACCTTGGGCCAGTCATTATGGCAGGGATGGCCAAATAGTGGCTGTACAAATGTCCATGGTCTACAATTACCATTAGCCCCTGCCATGCTAGATGCTGGCAGAAGCTCATGGTAATTGTAGTCCATGGATATCTGGAGAGCCATAATTTGGCCACCCCTACACCATGGCTTGGAGCGAGTCACACAGATGTGGTATGGGTGTTCCTTTTGGAGAACTTAATTCCCAGTTACACGTGAGGCCAATTTGGTTGGGAGAAGCTTAGCCCACATCTCATGCGATTTGCTGGACCTGCAAAGAATCTTGGGAACCTTCTGTTTGTTTCATTTTAGAAATATATATGTAGCCCTTGGTACACACAGGTTTCCCAGACATTTCAAACAGCAGCTCCTGGGGCTATTTCAGCTGAGGAAACTCTGTCCGTATTCAGCCCACTTTTGGCCGGGTATTACCTATCGACACAAGATTCCCGCTATTCAACAATCCATTGTGCCTGCCATGGGTCAACTTCTCGGTTCACACAACACTGGTAAACCTGTAGCTAGCTACAAGTTGGGTTCACATGGATCTTGACGGCTTTGGAAGAGTTTCCCCAAATGTGTAGGAGTTAATTTTTATACATATTTTTAATTTGATAAACGTTTATCAGGTGATATGACCAGATATCATCATGCTGACCCAGCACCACCTCCCAAAATGGCCAATGATAGGTCTGGAGGGGATGGGAAGGGGAGAAGCCCCAGGTGGGCATGTACACAGCTCTGCTTACCAACCATGGTTAGGCCAATAAATGTGTCTTGAGTCATCCTAACCATACTCTGCTCTTATCACACCGCTTCTGGGGTTTCTCAAAGCCTGAAGAATGGTTCAGGGGGGTTGTCAATTATTTAAAAAGTTGAAAAAGGCTGACATAGATAATTACTAAGTCAGGGCGAGCAAAGTACCTCAGGCTAGACCTTCTTTCCAGCACGCTAGAGTTTCTGCTCTGCCTGTTTCAAAAGTATTTGGAATTATAATATTCAGATTGAAGTCAACCTTCTGCATTCAGGTCCAGTAGCAGCTTTGGCACCGGCAAGATTTGGAAGGGTATCAACTGCCAAGAGTCAAAGCTTCCTTCACCGAATACCCGACCAAGGGAGCCTTGATTCTTAAAAGCTTGTACCGTGAAAATCTCTAAGGTGTTACTAGGCTGAAATCCAGATGTTCTGCTGCAGACAAACCTGACTACCCTCTGAGTCTAAAGTTACCATATATACTCGAATATAAGCCGAGGGGGCTTTTTCAGTGTAAAACTGTGCTGAAAAACTCGGCTTATACGTGAGTATATATGGTAAGTAATTAAAGGTTCTAGGACTGATTTAGTTAACAAGGGGGTAGGGGATAGGAGAGGTCGGCGGTTTTTGGGGGGGTTGCATGGAAGGTGAAGGTTTGGTTAATGGAATGTTTCTCCTTTTTAATTACATCCTTATTTGAATGAAGCTAATTTGAAAAAGAAGTTGTAAAACAGGAGGGGGAAAAAAGGGTAGGGGGAGTCATGACTCTCATCTACCCCCAAGCTATCATTAAAATATTGACAGGTGCTACCTTGTGTTCTTCCATCTGGTGTGTCTGGTTGCAATCTCCACATACTTAGCTCCTTCGAATAAAGATTATCAGTCCATTTCAGAAGTCTCTGTGGTAGAAGCTTCAAAAGCTGTGTCTTTGGGCTATGTATTAGCGCAGGCTGCAGCGTACGTTTAATGTATGTATGCATGTATTCATTCCTTGGGATTTTCCCCCATCGCTTTTTTGGATTTCAAGTTGCATTCCCTGAGCTGGGAACTCTCTCCGCTTTCCCCATAAAAGGAACCGTCGTCTCTGGGAAGATAATTGCATTTAGAATTTACAACTGCCTGTCACGTTTAAATCTGTACATATAAAAGCCAGATTGTAAGGTTCCATCACACGTTAGCGTGACCAGGAAAGGAAGGAAAGGCTGGTCTATGCAAATAGAGAAACGGGGTGGCGGCTAGGCAGATAGATGTGGGTTTCATTTACCCGTCACCTCAGTCATGTCCTTTAACTTCATTTTCTTCTACATTTTCCGTCCTGTGCTAGTTTGTCACAAGAGAAATCGGAGGGCCTCTGGTTGCATTCTGAGTTCCGGCTCTCCCTCTTTCTCCTCCAGCAGACAATCCTGCTTAGACTCAGGATGGATAAACGTGGCCTGCTCAGTTCATTGTTGGTCTGTTTGCATCCCGCAATTTTTGTTTTGCTGTTCAGATCTTGAACTGTTGTTCTGGCTTTCCGTGTTGTGAAATCTGTAGGACCAGCAGATCTGTAGAAATGTCATGCCACCCAACTCGTAATCATGGGGGCATGTTGGGCTGGAATCTCTGTCTTCTCCAAAAGCATTTGGTTCCTGTCTCTTCTTGGCAATAACAGGGATCATCTTGCCTCTTCACCAATGCAAACCTTGGGTCTTGCAGAACGTGTTCCCTATTAAAGCAAGAATTGAAACCATGGTTTGAAGAGGATTCACAAGCCATAGTTTCAAGGCAACCTGTTCTGCATTACATTTGGCTTCAGTTGAGGGAGAAAGTACTTGCATGAGGAGAGGTTAGGCCTAGCTGCCCATCTCTTAGCCATATTTAAGAGGTTGACACCGGACCATTGCCTTTGGCTCATGCTGTTTGATTCTTTTTATGGACATCCAGTTGCACAAGACACACACTGATGATTCTTTTCCTTTTTGGTTATTGTGTCTAAGCCTCTTTTCCATGTCATCTGTAGAATTAGTACCAATGATTGCAGCATAAGAGAGAGAGAGTCACAGGGTAGTCATTTGTTTATCTCTCTCTTCTGTCTTCGTCTGACCCAACTTCAAGCTCAAAGCCAAGGCAAGAACAATCTTGATTTTTTTCAGACAACTGTGTTTTGTGCACTTTCAATATTTACCGCCTGTGGATTTCAGTTCAGCTTTTCTGCCCAGCTTTTTAAAAAAAATATGAGCATAAGGTTTAAATCACATTATATGCTTCATAATGAGTCGTACATGAGAGTCATTTGGTTAAATTGTTTCCTTGTAGAAAGATCTTTGGAGTTGTGTTCATGAGGATGGACTTTAGGAAGAGAGTGTTGTGGGTAGGAATAACTCATTCTCTTCTGTGAACCCCAACTTCAACCTAATGTCTACCTGCAGCTTCTCTTGGTTACTGCATGTATGCTTTTTGTCCAACACACAATCCAAGAACATGTTGCTTGTAACAACAGAGAATATTGCGGTGAAATACGGTTCGTAACGTTTTATGACATGTTGGTGCGCTCAGCTGTTATCCTGGAATTAGTCTATAAATGTTAAATTGGCTACCTAAGTATGCCCATAATCTCTTAGCAGTTGAGAGCTCCAGTCTAAAACACTGTCCTAGTTCCCAAGCACTAAAGAAAAGGAGTCTTCAAGGTCAAGCAAAAGTCAAGGCTGTGATCAAGCTTCCCTTTAGCCAGCTAGAGTCCCCTTGGAATGAAATGATGGCTGGAATTGGACCAAGGGCAGCACCAGTTGGCCCCTACTCTTGGGATACATGTATCCCTTGGGTGGTAGTTGGTTGGATCCAACCAGCTTTGCTGTTGATGAAACCATCTGAAATGGCTACCTTGGGAATTATAGGGCCTGCATGGGCAAAACCAATATGGGTCTTTGGGAAAGGGGAGAATTTGAGAAGGCTGTGTGGAAAAGGTAACTGGATTCCCCCAGAATCCAAAAAATTGTTCTCAAGGTATGGGCTTGGGCTTACCAAGCAGTGATTCTTAACAGGGTCTATATGATTCCCACGGATTGATCTACATATCTTGGAGAGGATTCAAAATTGGGGGGGGGGGGGGTCATATGGGAATTGAGGTAGCTTTTGAATGACTTTTGAATGTAAGAAAGCTGTGTTGTATTGGTCACTCTGTCCTGCACGTAAAATCCTAGATTTCTTCCCCAGGGCTGTAAGGAAGGTAGAGAACAGGAAATAGGAAACAAACATCACATTAAGGAGTTGGCTGATGGCCACCAGGTACAAAGGTCTTGTTAAAGTAATCCTGAGATTTGTATATTGTGTGCCTCAATCATAAATACACCTTTATCAATAAATGTGTCTTGTGTAAAGTGCTGTTTTTATGTCCTCGTTTTCTCCCTCCTTGTGGCTTAATGAAAATTCAGTGATGTTGCATTCTTGGTAGATCAAAGGCTAAGAACCCTTGTTCCAAATCATTGATTCTCACCCTATGAGACAGGAAGTCACTGATTATTGTCAGCGGGGTCCAATGTAGGGGGAAAGAATTCTGCTCCCTGTGGGATCAGGGCCCTTTGGCCTGGTTCCTGTCCCTTCCTCTTTCATTGTCTACCATCGCCATGGGAGAGAAGAGTGCTCTCTTGACAAGTCATTTGTCATAGCATTAGTATTGATGTCAGCAGTCAGGTTGGGTAGATGCCAAGGCAGCCCTGCCAATACCAGCATCACCCCTCGTCAATTATTTTTAGTATGGCCCTTTCAACCACAGCTGGTAGGTTGGATCTCTTTCTCAAAAAACCACTGCGTAGACAAGGCTATAGCCAAATTCCTTCCAGCGAGTGAAGGAACAGCAAAATCATCCGGATGAGTAAGTGAACAGCGAAAACGTTTTTAACGTTTCTGAGAACCCAGTTCTCAAACTAGAGGTGTCAGCCCCTCACTGGCCATATTGATTGACTGGTTGTCATTGCCTGCTTGCAGATGTTTAGCAGCTGAGCATGAATAAAAGGGCTGTCTGCCGTTCGCATGCAGCTCGCTGACTCATAAGTCAAACGAGAGCTTTCTGTAAAGTGACGTCCTCCGTCAAAGTTCTCTCCCAAGTTTTAAAAGTGGTTAGAACTTTGTTTTGCTGGAATACGTATGAAGGCAACTTCATAGAGACCCATATACAGTGTAAAGATGTGCAGGGTCATATTGCCTGCTGACCAACTTGTCCAAGAACAAAGTTCGAATCCAGTGGGACCTTTAAGACCAATAAAGTCTTATTCAAGGTATAAGTTTGTTTGTTTGTGTGTGTGTACTTTGTCTGATGAAATGTGCATGCACATGAAAGCTTATACCTTGAATAAAACTTGGTTGGTCTTAAAGATCGCACTAGACTCGAGTTTCGTTCTGCTTCTTTGGACCAACACGGCTACCCACCTGCATTTATCCAGTTGCCCAAAGACAGTTTTCCTGTCTTTGAAAGTTCTTGAGGATGAGAACAGCATGTTTCATGTAGTATCTGTTGTCCTAACCAGCATCGTTACATTGGTTCGTTTTATTTATCAGTCTGCCTTGTTAGTAGTACAATATGTTATACTGTAATGGCTAAGAAACTGAGCTGTGATTCAGGAAATGCCTGGTTTACATCTCATCTCAGCCAGAGATTCACTAGGTAGTCTCAGGCAATCTGCTGTTTTCTTGGCTACAGCCTCTCTTCGGGTTTAGTAATACTGGTTCTGCTTTTGATTATTTGCCTGTTTGCTACCTTTCTTTCATTATTGGTCTTGAGGCAAATTGCCTGAAGTGTCCCCATTCAGGCAAGGACCAAACCAAGACCTGCAAGGATTCTGAACCTTAGTGCATCTTCAGACCATATACAATAGGCTTTCTCAACCTAGTTTCCTGAATGGGTGGGAGTTGATTAATTTTTAATATACTTTTTAAATTTGTTTATCAGGTGATTTGACCAATTCATTCATTCATTCATTCATTTATTTATTATTGCGGCTTAGTGCCCAACACTCCCATAACTGGCTTGTGGCGGGTTACAATTGTCCGTATCAAAAGCCCCATTCAAGTCCTATTAAAACAATTCCGGACATTCATCCATATGCAAACAGACTCCTAAAACATTTAAAAACCATGGTGGTCTACAAACCACTAACCCCCCAAATATCTAGTCCAGGAGTAGGAGGAGAGTGATCACATAGCGGGTGCTTATGTTCTTAACTCTGGGGGGCCCATCAGATCATCCTTGCCATGCTAGCCTCAGCCATAGACCTGGCGGAAGAGCTCCGTTTTATGGTCATGTTGATCTGCCCTCCCTCCCAAAGTAGCCAATGATGGGCCTGGAGGAGATGGGACTGGACGGGGCCCAGGGTGAGCATGTACACAGCTATCCTTCCCAACCATATTCTGCACCGCTGCACCACTCCTGGGGTTTCTGGAAGCCTGAGGAATCTTTCAAGGGTTTCTCAATAGTAAAACAGTTGAGAGAGGCTGATATATAGGGCTGTTTTAAGGACCTGTTGCACATAGGAAACCCTTTGAATATTTAGGGGAAAGTGTGTGAGGGCTACTGACTTGGACTTTAGGAGAGCTGGAAGGGGTTAAGGAGGCCTTGAAGAGACATACAATGGATTTAAGGGCAAGCTCCTTGCATTTTACAGAGTTCATGGGGGTTCAGTTGACCTTTCTCTTCTTATCTGAGCAAAAGGGGGTTTATGGGAGAGACACTTGGTCAGTTGACCCTCCACCGACATTTTAGTTTAGCCTTATATTACCCTTCAACCATCTGCTAAGTAGCTTCATGAATTAATCCAAGCTAATTAGTGTAGCTCTGTGTGTGCATGTGTCTGTGCGCATTATGTTTTTGTAATGTGTATCTGCACCCTCACGCAGGCCACTTAAAGCCCCTGCTCAACCCAGTTACAAACCACTTGGCCAACTGAGACATGTATTGCTTCTGGATGATATTGTTCCTTTACTTCTATTTATACCCAGCCTTTCTCCTCAAAGAGGCTTAAAGCAGCTTACATCATTCTCCCCTGCTCCATTTTATCCTCACAACAACCTTGTGAGGTAGGTTAGGCGGAGAGTGACTGGTCCAGGGTCAGCCAGCAAGTTTCTATTTGACCACAAGAGAGAAACAGCTCTTGAGTCACTATATACTTTTAGGGTTGGGGCATGGCACATTCCGAGTTCTCCAAAGAGATCACAGTTGGCCAGCGTAGTACAAAAGATTCTCCCAGACTGCTCGGCTTCACACTACCAAACCTTTGTGGTGGTTCTTGGACCTCTAGTCAGTGGCAGATGATGGAATGTCCTTCCTTTCACATCTGCAGTCTCATAACTGGCAATTGCGCAAATTATGCTTTCTGGCAGTACTGGAGAAGGAGCAAGCTCCTTGCAGCTGCTGCTTCTCTGGCTGACATGTGAAGCCAGACCGGTCTTCCCCTAGAGATGCTTGTTCTTCCAGCAAAGGGGTTGGAGGGGGGGGGGTGAGGTGTTACATCTTCCCAGCAGCATTTGGGCCTCTGGCGGGTGGTGGAGGCCAGTTTATCCCTTCCTCTCATTAGTATCTTGGACATTTTATCATAACGTCTTGTAGATGTAAGATAATTCCTAGTCTCATCTACTGCTAGCCAATGCATTACAGAACTTCCATTTTGATCAACAGTCCCTCCTCCATTATACTGGGGGTTAAACTAGATGAGGCAGAGGTTTCTTTTCCCAGTTTTCTAGACTTGTTAGATTTTTAAGCAATTTGTAACATGATTTTTATGTTTTTAGCAATATTTGCATTTGACTTTAATGAGGTTGGCCACCCTGAGACCGTTGTTGGAGAGGGGTGGCCTAAAAATCTCAAAAATAAATTAAATAATAATAGTTTGCAACTTGGGGGTCCCAAACTAGGTTGGGGAAGTGGAACAGGGAGATGTGGTGTTAAGCCCTCTGTCCTGATGTTGCTCCAGCTAACTCCCCTTGCTCTGATATTGCTGCTTGCAGTTCAAGTTAAAGGTAAAGGTATCCCCTGTGCAAGCACCGAGTCATGTCTGACCCTTGGGGTGATGCCCTCCAGAGTTTTCATGGCAGACTCAATACAGGGTGGTTTGCCAGTGCCTTCCCCAGTCATTACCGTTTACCCCCCAGCAAGCTGGGTACTCATTTTACCGACCTCGGAAGGATGGAAGGCTGAGTCAACCTTGAGCCAGCTGCTGAGATTGAACTCCCAGCCACATGGGCAGATATTTCAGACTGCATGTCTGCTGCCTTACCACTCTGCACCGCAAGAGGCTCACAGTTCACGTTACTGACCTCCAAAATGCCCTATCCTTAACAGTTTTACTCAGGTCTTGCAAACTGAAAGCTGTGGCTTCCTTGATTGAGTCAATCCATCTGAGCCGGGTCTTCCTCTTTTCCTGCCGCCTTCAGCTTTCCTAGCATTATTCTTTTCTCCAGGGGTTCATGGGAACTGTAGTCCATAGACATCTGGAGAACCACAGTTTGGCCACCCCTGTTATAATGTAACCAAAGTACAGTTACCTCAGTCTAGTCATTTAAGCATCTAGGAAAAGTTTAGACTTGATTTGATCTAGATCCCAATTATTTGGGATTTCTGGCTGTCTGTGGTGCCCACAAAACTTCTCCAATACCACATTTCGAATGAGTCAACTTTCTTCCCGTCAGCTTTCTCCATAGCCCATACATAGTAATGGGGAATGTCGTGGTAGGAATTATCTTGAATTTGGTCACCGGTGACACATCCCTGCATTTAAGGATCTTTGCTAGCTCCTTCGTGACTGACCTTTCCAGTCTCAGTCTCCTTCCGATTTCAGCATCTTCATTGTCAGCCTTAAAGTTGTGCAATTCCCCTGAGGCCTTACTTTTGTCTTCTTGAGGTTCCGCTGAAATTTTGCTTTGGCATTTCCTGCCTTAACCTTTGTCAGTAGTCCTTGCTGTATTCTGCCAGTAATGCGGTAATGTCAGAGAGAATAATTATTCTTAGGTGTGGCCCAGCTGAAACCAACGGCAAATAATTTTTTTTTAATGTAATATCCTTCTGATTTTCATTTGAAGCCTGGGATTCAGCTGCAAAGCCAGGGAGCAGGGCTAGGCTTCCAGCCCCAATCGAGAGCAGCTTTTCAGCAAATTCTCCCTTAGACCTGTCTTCCGTGACTGTTTTTTTATCAACCCCATATTTTCCTAATGACAGGCAAGTTCCCCTAGCCTGACCCAATTTGGAATGTGACTCTTCATCAGATAAGGTCTTGCGTGGTTAGTTCCACACAGGGAATCCCTTCCAATAAAACACGAGCCACAGAGTCTAACTTGCCACAGCATACCACTGTGTTCAGATGAGCAACATCTCTCCAGAATCTAAGGCAGAGGTCTTTCACACCATCCACAGCTGGGGATTGAACCTGTGCCCTTCTGCATGCAAAGCAGAAGTTCTCCCATGGAGCCACAGCTTTGGCACAAGCAACTCTGTGCATATTGAGCACTGTTCTGAAGTTCAGCTTGGAGGCTTCCAACCTCTGCAGTCCCTCTCCCAAGAACAAAGATCTGCCATTTCGCTTTCCTCCAAACCTGTCTGGTAGTGATAGCAGCAACTCTGAGGCAGGAAGGGATGTGCCAGGGTTTGTCTCTTGTGGCCCTTCCTTGCATACCCAGGGAATTGCTGATTGTCCTTTAGCGATCCCCAACCTGTGGGCCACGGACCACATGTGGTCCTTCGACTAACTGGAGGTGGGCCCGGAAGGATGCCTTCTCCCCCCCCCCCCCGGCCCTTTACAACACACTTAGGGTGTCATTGTCTCCCATCACTCCCAGAGGGGACTATCTTGTTGCAGAGAAAGAAGCTCAGGGTTCCCATTGATTTGTCATTGTCATGAGTTAAAATTTCCATGAAAATAAAATGTTCCTCATGTTCATTGTTGTGGCGTGTCTGTATCTTATTTTGAAGGGATGTTTTGAAGGCAGAGCGTTAGGGCAGTGGTTGAGAGTAGAGGAGTAAACTACCCCCCCCCCACCAGGCCTCAGTAAAAGGCGTTGAGTGGTCCCCGGTGAGTGGTTCCCAGGTGATGAGTGGTCCCCAGTGATAAAAAGGTTAGGGACCACTGCTTTATAGAGTCACAACCAAGGGTCCCTGTTTCAGTTCCTAGCATTTCCACTTGAAAGGAGAAGGCCGTAGGTAGTAAGGAAGACCTGAGTTCCCGGAGAGCTGCTGCCAGTTTGAGTAAACTCCACCGATCATGATGGACCAATGGCCTGAGTCCGGATCAGCTAGCTTCATGCGTTAAACAAAGGTGTTGCACTAAGGGTCTTGATAGGCAGCACAGCAGCTGCACCATACCTTTGCATGAAAGGGGGCACAGGACATACAAACAGTGCTGGGAAACCAATTCCAAACTGAGCCTGACGAGTAGGAAAGCTAGGCCGTGGACTGGGGGATATATTTAGATTTTGTACCTCAAGGCTCCCCTCCTTTTGAGGCTTGGCTGCCTTTGCTAGTTTTGCTTGCCTGTTCTTTATGTAGCCCCCTCCCTGCCCCGAATTCCGTTCTCCCCCATCTTGACTGTCGGCCGTTATCTTGTGAACTCAATTTTCTCTTGCTTCCCTTGCCGACCTGATTCAACCCTCCGCCTGAAACCCGCCAGGATCTGCCCGTGCATTTTGTGTCCGTCGCTGGCCTCTGACACCGGAGTGTTGCAGAAGCTTAAAAAAAAAAAAAAAGTTAGGCCTCCTTTCTCGAGTAAGACAGAACAGCTCTTAAAAACAGCGGCAGATATTTCTGCGTGGGGCAGGAGGCCAGCAAATATGCGGATTGCGTGCATTTATAAGTACCCCACCTTGTGAATCATATTCTGTGGGGGGAGAGTCACCTCTCTGACCTCAGACCTGGATTTTTCGTTGCGCGGTCCCTATTCCCCACACTCATCTATTCTTGTCTCATGTCAGACTGACCCAGACCAAGAGTTTGGTCAGTGAAGTAGACCCAAGATACGCTACATTTTTGCAGCGCTGTAACAGGAGAAAGCAGGCCCAGTGCTTATTTTCTGCTATTTACAGAAAAAGGGTCGCTCGCCTTCTCTCCCCACCCCGTCCCCCCGCCTTGCAGGGGGTGTTTTAGAGAATTAATGAGGTAACGCTTGTGAAGAGCTCTGGGAGAGGCAAAGCGCTGCGTAGGATCCGCAGTAATTATCGACAGGAACGCTTTCTCCGCCTGCAGCCTCAGCTCCCATGACTGTTTGCTCCCGGTCACAAAGGCTGCCACTTAAACAAGATGGCTGCCGCTCCTGTCAGAGATGCTCAGAGATGCCAGTTCTAATTAACGCTGTTAGTTGAGAAAACAAAGTTGCTGTTTTTGTCGTCTAGCACTCCGCTTTACACTGTGTCAACGTTCAAATTGCCTGAACAGGAATAAAAAGGGGTGGGGGGGGGGGCATGATGCTCAGCTTTCTTAAGTCTTTCCCCTCCTCCTTTCTGTCTCGTGATGTTAGTCAATGGGACCGTTTTTGTATGCGTAATATTGCAATGTTCATTTTGAGCCGTGAGCATTGAGTGTTCCCATAGCCCTCTTGCCATGTGGATGTCTTCTAGGTAGCACTGTGTGTGAACGAGACCTTGGGGTACTTGTGGATTGTAAACTAAACATGAGCAGGCAGTGTGATGCAGCGGTAAAAAAGGCAAATGCCATTTTGGGCTGTATCAACAGAGGCATCACATCAAAATCACAAGATGTCATAGTCCCATTGTATACGGCACTGGTCAGACCACACCTGGAGTACTGTGTGCAGTTCTGGAGGCCTCACTTCAAGAAGGACATCGATAAAATTGAAAGGGTACAGAGGAGAGCGACGAAGATGATCTGGGGCCAAGGGACCAAGCCCTATGAAGATAGGTTGAGGGACTTGGGAATGTTCAGCCTGGAGAAAAGGAGGTTGAGAGGGGACATGATAGCCCTCTTTAAGTATTTGAAAGGTTGTCACTTGGAGGAGGGCAGGATGCTGTTTCTGCTGGCTGCAGAGGAGAGGACACGCAGTAATGGGTTTAAACTTCAAGTACAACGATATAGGCTAGATATCAGGAAAAAGTTTTTCTCAGTCAGAGTCGTTCAGCAGTGGAATAGGCTGCCTAAGGAGGTGGTGAGTGCCCCCTCACTGGAAGTCTTCAAGCAAAGGTTGGATACACACTTTTCTTGGATGCTTTAGGATGCTTAGGGCTAATCCTGCGTTGAGCAGGGGGTTGGACTAGATGGCCTGTATGGCCCCTTCCAACTCTATGATTCTATGATTCTATGATTCTATTGTTCTACTGTATATGGAATATATTTTTTAGCTAATGGATAATGAGCTTAAGAAAACATTCGGGAACATTTTGCCTCAATGGGCGAAGAGCATTTTGGTTTCCTGCAGTAATCTTTCAGAGACTTCACCGAGGTTGTTTTTAAGACTTGAAATGATGCTGCTTGGAAGTGTACCATCTGTGATGGGAAGAGGATTTGAAAGGGAGGAGAAAAAATTGGATTTGAAGTGTCCCATGTGCTGGAGTGAATCTCACACATTTTTAGCTTTTGGATAACGAGGGACTGGGCTTTCAAAAGGAGCACCTCCCATAAACAGATGTATTCTGGTGACTTGCGGTTGGCCATGTGCTCGCAGTGGGCTTTTATGTTATCTGTGCACACTCCCATTTCTGAAAATATGGCTCTCTTTCATTTGGCACAAGACGCTTCTTTTGTTCTGCTGCCGTTTTCCTTGGTGGCTGCTTATTCCCTTATTACTAGCTCTTTCCAGCTCCCCTTTTAACATACACCTGTCCTTTATTCTTCTGGAGAGAATTTGGCAGAATGTAGTCTGTTGTTGAATTGTTTCAAATCCTCCATAAAAAATCTGCTGTCTTGGCAAGTAATGGCATTTCTCCCCCCTGGCGAAGGGATTTACTAATAAATACTATTCACAAAGAATTTATGGATTTAATTTCAAGAGTTTCACAAATAGAGTTTCTCAAAAACCCAGCCAGAGTGGTGGTATTTTTACCCCCATTTTGCAGATGAGACCACTGAGGCTGAAAGAGAGTAGCTGTCCTGAGGGCACCCACTCAGCTTGTGGCTAAAGTAAGAGTGGTCATTTGCCAGCTAAATCTGGTACCTATAGTAACGCTGCACATGTTGGCAGGGGCTCATGGGAACTGTAGTCGATGGACATCTGGAAAGCTGTAGCTTGGCCACCCCTGACTCTGGATTCTTTTGCTTAATTCTTTTTTTTTTTCAAGATTGATTTCCCTCTTTAAGTCATTTCAGCTTTAAATTTGTTTGCACAATCAAAGCATCAATAAGGGAGGCCAAAGAAAGGAAACAAAGACCAGCTAAAATCAGGGTCTCTCTACACCAGGGGTAGTCAAACTGCAGCCCTCCAGATGTCCATGGACTACATTTCCCAGGAGCATTTCCCAGGAGCATTCGCTGGCAGGGGCTCCTGGAAATTGTAGTCCATGGACATCTGGAGGGCCGCAGTTTGACTACCCCTGCTCTACACCTTTACTTCTTGTTCTGTAGTTATGCAAACCAGAGTTGGCAACCTGTGGCCAAATCTGGCTGTCCCTCATTTACAAGACTAAGGCATGGCAGTGTTTCATTACCTGACAAGCATCCTTCTTGTTTCTTATCTGTTCTGGTGTATGAAGCTGCGGAGGGAGCTGGAATTACTGTAGGCTGTTTCTTAATTGGCCTTCCAGAAAAGGAAAAGGGGCTACGATCTGAGCAGTAAAATCCCGTAACTTCCCAATGAGAGAGGTGCTTGCTTCCCTGAAAGCAACTCGTGTGTGTGTGTGTGTTTTAAATTGAATTGTGTTATTGTAATTGTGAATTGTACGTGGCTTTGAGCCACACAGGAAAAGCAGAAGGTAAATGTTTTGTGTAAATAGATAGAGATGCTGCATTTTGGGAGCTAGCCTCCTTTGATGCCTTCCTTTATTGACTCCTTGATTGCGCAAACAAATTAAAAGCTGAAATGCTTTAAAGGTGGGAATCGTTCCGAAAAGGAGAACCAAGGAATGCTACTTAAGCATGTCTGAAGAGTACAGAAGCTAGTGTAATAGGATGAGCTAGTTGCCCAATTCTGCTCAAGTGAAAACAGCCTCAGTGGTCTTTTGTGATTCTTTTACCTGTACATTGAAGATGGGTAGCTGAGGTTACTGCACAGAGGCAAGAGGGTGTGAAAATATTGATCCCATAAACACGAGATCAGTCTGGGAAGCAACGTCTGGCTTTGCAAATTCTTACCTTGCCTCCCCCCCCCCCCAAAACGAAAAGAGAGGGGCAGCTTGCTTCCTCTCTCTGTTTAGGCTAACTGCTGATGCTTTTTATAGAGTCTGTTCCGCTATGTGCTTTATGGCACCATTGCTTTTTACAGAGGCCCCAAATAAGGTGATTTCGGATGGTGCCTATCTGGGAATGGGCTTTGATTTTTCTCTTTTATAAGGGAATCTCTCTTACAAAATCCCGGATGCCTAGATTAATGTGAGCCCAACCACATGCTGTGAACTCGCGGTTTCACAGTTCCTCCCCTCATGCCATTTCAAGATCGCTCAGTGCCTCCGGGATGAATTGAGAATAAGAGGAAGCGGTGAGATACGGTCTTCAAGGGGTGTTTATTTTTAGCACCTATGAGAAAGCCTGGTTCAAGTATCGGACTAGGCTCTGGGAAACCCAGGTTCGAATCCCCCTTCCACCACGGCAGCCTGCTGGTTGACATTCGGTCACACGCTCGCAGCCTAGGCTGAGGATAGGAGAATGATATAAGCCGCTTTGGGTTCTCATTGAGGAGAAAGGTGGCATATAAAAGAAGTATAAACCAAATAAACTGAGTAAACAAAGAAAAAAAGGAGAGGTGTCAAGCAGTACTTTTGCCTGAGAGTAGCTGTCTGTCCAAGTCAGCATGACGTAGTGCAGGGGTAGTCAAACTGCAGCCCTCCAGATGTCCATGGACTACAATTCCCATGAGCCCATGCCAGCAGGGGCTCATGGGAATTGTAGTCCATGGACATCTGGAGGGCCGCAGTTTGACTTCCCCTGACATAGTGGTTAGAGTAGTTTTCTTGATGGCCCTGGAAGGGTTATTCAAATGGATGGAGTAAACTAATTCTTATATATATTTTTTAATTTGTTACATTTATTGGGTGATATGACCATATGTGGGCCTGGGGGGTGGAGGGAAGGGGAGGGGCCCCAGGTGGGCGTGTCCACAGCTATGCTTCCCAACCATATTCTGCACGATTGCACTACTTCTGGGGTTTCTCAAAGCCTGAAGAACATTTCAGGGGGTTCTACATATATTTTTAAATAAACATTGAGAAAGGCTGGGTTAGAGCGTCAGGCTGCATCCTGGGAGACGGTGGTTCGAAGCTCTACTCTGCCATGTAACCTTGAGTAACCTTGGGCTGATCACATACTCAGTCTAGCCTACCAAGCAAGCTGTGAGGATAAACAATGAGTTAAATGATGTTTTGAGGGTCTCCCCTGGGGAGAAAAGCAGGTTCCAAATAAAGGAAGGACATAAGTCAACGCCTCGGGGGTAGACCATGATCCACCGAGGGCCGTCTTACCTATTCTGAATCCTTATCAGATTCTTGGGATAAATGTTGGATCTTGGTCTGATCCTTCCAGGTGTTGATGTTCCCTACTTACGAGCAAAGGCAGCTTATGAATGCTTTAAGAAGCAAAGAAATAAATGATTGGACAAACTTGGGGTCATTTGACAGGGTCTGTGAAGAGATCCTAAACCAGTGGTTCTCAACCTACCTGATGGCGCAGCCCCCTTTGGGTCACCGAGGCCACCAGCACAGCGCTGCTGCCACCACCTTCACCATAATGGTGGTAGTGGCACAGTGACAGCAAGGTGGCAGCCTTGGCGACCCAAAGGCGATCACAGAAGCAGCCGGAGAGCACTGGAGCGCACAACCCTCGCACCATTAGGAAAGCAGTGGCAGCCTTGGCGACCCTTGGGAAAAGGGTCAATCGACCCCCCTAGGGGTCGTGACCCCCCAGGTTGAAAACCACTTTCCTAAAGCCATTTTGTGTACCACGTAAATTGAAGAACTGGGACCTTGGACTAGGATTATGGGTAGTTTTGTTGTTTTTTATTCCAGTTTCTGTCGCAACTTTAAGTGTCATGATTGAAAAGCATGGGGGAGGGAGGTAGAACTTGGCAGTGGCCCGGGCATTAGGGAACAGCTACTACTAATAGCTGGTTAAAAAGGGATAAGATCACTTTTCTGTCTAATCCTGATAGCTTTATCTGTGGGAGTTCACTATGTTAATTATAACGAAACATGCCCAACGGAAATGCTGCTAAGCATCTTAAACCGTCAGATGAGCCCTTGGCCTTTGGTGGAAATCCTCTCTTAGCACACACTTGCAAATTACTGCGCCTTTTAGGCAAGCAGCCTTGGCAGAATGCACAAAGGCCTCGCACTGTCAGACACCCCCCTGTTTGACTCTAGATTCTTAAGAGAAATTTTGATTTATTTTTCCTTTAAAGCAACGACATAATGGGATACTGGCAAATTCAATTTGAAAGCTTTGTCAGGGTGCTACCGAACTGCAATTGCTTAAACCTCTGGTTCCAGGAAAGTCTGAGGGCAGGAATGGAAGCAACCCGTCAAAGCTGGACTTAACTGGGAGCCTAGCCATGCAAGGAAATTGGGAGTTGCAACAGAATTTTGCATTTGGTTCGTTTCAAACATCAGAAGTTTTGCAGAGAGCGCCAGTGTGGCGTAGTGTTAAGAGCGGTGGACTCTAATCCAGAGAACTGGGTTTGTTTCCCTATTTTTCCGCTTGCAGCTAGCTGGATGACCTTGGGCCAATCACAGTTCTCTTAGAACTCTCTTAGCCCCACCTACCTCACCAGGTTATTGATGTCGGGAGAGGAAGGGAAGGCAATTTGTAGCCACTTTGAGACTTCTTAGAGTGGAGAAAAGTGGGGTATAAAAACCAACTCCTCTTCCTCTTGTAAATATTTCAGTTCTTAGGTGGGAAAAAAATAAAAGGGAATAAAGGGTCAGTAACAGCATTATGAGAATAAACAGGGAGGGGCCGAGTGGGACAGTATACAAAAATCATATAAAGTCAACTTGATGTAGTGGTTAAGAGTGGCAGCTTCTAATCCGGTGAGCCTAGTTTGATTCTCCACTCCCCCACATGCAACCTTGGGCTCTCATAAAGCTGTTCTGACCGAGCAGTAATCTCAGGGCTCTCTCAGCCTCACCTGTTCTGACCGAGCAGTAATCTCTGGGCTCTCTCAGCCTCACCTCCCTCACAGGGTTTGTGTTGTGGGGAGAGGAAAGGGAAGGCAAATGCAAGCTGCTTTGAGACTCTTTTTGGTAGAGAAAAGCGGCATATAAGAAACAACTCCACTTCTTCTTCGTAAATAAAAATAAATAAATAAATAAATCTGCTTAATATACAGAAGTTCCCAGGTTCAGTCTCCAGTTTCTCCAGTCAAAAGAACCATGTATTAGGTGATATGAGAGACCTGTGCCTGAGACCCAGGACGTCCATGGCCGGTCAGAATAAACATTCCTGACTTCGATGAACCAAGGGTCTAATTCAGTATAAGGCCGCTTGGGGTGCTCATGTACTTGAACGGAGAGATCCATAAAGGGTAGCACTGTCAGAACCTCCATTTTTGAGGGCAGAATACCTGTGAGTTGATGCATTGATGCCTTAACACAGCATCCCAGAAGCATCTGGCTGGGCCCTCCTGGAGAGGCTTACTGGACTGGATGTGTCTAGCCTCAATCCTGTTGGGACAATATTTTAAGTTCACGGAATAACATTGAGGGTGTTGTGTGGTTGGATGGTTTTATCTACTTCGGAGTCCCCGTTTATGATCTCCGTTGCTCCGGTCGTCTTGAGCAGCAGCTATATTGAGGTGGCCAGCCAGAACATTCTAATAAAGAAGCCCCTTTGGGTAGTCCAGAACTGGTTTCGCTTTATTTAGAGCTTTCAGTTTTCCGGAGGTCTTGACTTCCTGCTAGCGCTAGAGATCCAGCCGAGTGGTAAAAAATTAGCAAACCCACAGTAAGAGATTCCTTCTGCTCCAAGAAGTCCCATGCAGGGATACCAAATGGCAGGATGGGATCCCCTGAGAATCCCAGTACAAAGCCAATTCTTAGACATCTTTTTTCTCATTGGGGAGCTGTGTTGTTTACTGAAAGCCAATAACCAGAACACTTGGTTCTGTTTGTAGCTGCTACAGAACAGCGAATGGAAAATTGCATTGTCTCCTTCCGTTCTAGGCCTGCTGTTTATTCCTGGCGAAATGACGCTGCTCCGAATTGCATTTCCACCACATGCTAGCAATCATTATGACTGCTACTCCGCATTTCACTCATAAGATGCGGATTGATTGTTGCGTGCAGCGCTCTTTAAACTGCCAGAGTGCTGACACAACAATTAATTTTAGCTTTTTCATGGTTTGTTTATTAACAGGTTACATTTAATCCAGGATGAATTTATAGCCCCCGCTCCAGATTTTCATAGTGACGAATAACTTCCCATCCCATGAAATACTACTAACCCATTATTTTGTGGTCAGGCCAGCCCAGCCCAGCCCGTCTGTCTTCATGGTCACTAATCCGCGTTAAGGACACGCACTCAAGATTGCTTAATGCAGATTATTTGCTCTTTAGCTTCTCTTTTGTACTTGCAAATTTGGTTCTTGGAAATAAAAGAGAGGAGGTAAAGTAATGTAATGCCACAGAGAATGTTGCACATAGGCCCTTCGTATCCTTCTGCTTCCTCCATAATAACATTAGCTGTGACCTCAAGGAGTTTTTCTCACTCAGAAATGCTCCAGTAGGCGTTTGTTCTGTGCCATTTTAATCCTAGCCTAATTAATCAGCATGATCATGCCCCAGGGAGGAGGGCTGATATGCTGTCTATGAATTCACAGCCCTTGAATATAGTCTTGAAAGAGGAAGTCGTAATGGGGAATAAAGACAAACTCAAGAGTTCTCCAGAATGATTTTGAATTGAAAACAGAACAGAGATCTGTCCTTTTCTCACCCAGGGTATAGGGCAGGCTTTTTCAACCAGGGTTTTGTGAAACCCTGAGGTTTCTTATTTATTTTTTATTTTATTATATTCTTGACGGCCCTGGAAAGGTTTACCAAATGGATGGGAGGTAATTAATTTGTATATATCAACCAGAGCCAGGGCCTTTTCGGTCAGGGCCCCCATCTGGTGGAATGAGCTCCCAGGTGAGCTTCGGGCCCTGCAGGATATTTCAGTGTTCTGCAGGGCCTGTAAAAAGGAGCTCTTCCGCCAGGTCTGTGGTTGAAGCTGGGGCAGTGAAGGAAGATCAATGGTCCCCCGATGTTAAACTCCATCTGCGATTTTTGTCTCTCCTCCCTCCTCCCTCTAGAGGTAGGGGAGGGGTTGGGGTTTCCGCCATGTTGTTGTTACAGTGCTATTTTCATTGTATTGTTACTTGTCCATTTTAATGGGGTTTTAATGAGGATTTTTAGCTGGACTTTCTGTAAACAAATTAAATAATAATACTAATTAAACTGAAGATGAAACTCAAATACTGAAGATGAAACTCAAATACTTTGGCCACCTCATGAGAAGGAAGGACTCCCTGGAGAAGAGCCTAATGCTGGGAGCGATCGAGGGCAAAAGAAGAAGGGGACGACAGAGAATGAGGTGGCTGGATGGAGTCACTGAAGCAGTGGGTGCAAACTTAAATGGACTCCGGGGAATGGTGGAGGACAGGAAGGCCTGGAGGATCATTGTCCATGGGGTCGCGATGGGTCGGACACGACTTCGCACATAACAACAACAACACTAATTAAACACTTGTCAGATTATAGGACCATACATGAACGTGTTAACCCGCCCTCGCCAAATGGTCAATGTTGGATCTGGAGGGGGTGGAAAGGGAAGGTGCCCAAAGTGGGTGTGTACACAGCTAACCATATTCTGCACGATTGCTCCACTTCTGGGGGCTTTCAAAGCCTGAACAATGTTTCAGGAGTTTCTCAATGGGAAAAAAAAGTGAGAAAGGCTGGGCAAGGGCAAGGGACTCAACATGGCAAGCTTACTCTTGGCCTCAGGATGAAGAACCTGGTTCCTCTTGCTCTCATGGGGGAATGCGCACACGGAAAGAGGAGAAGACGTGAGGATTGCCAATACTGTGGCCTATTTCACAGCAAAATGGTGCTTCTGTTCTAGTAGTTTTTACAGCTAAGCACCCCAGCCAATCTGCAAATTTTCATCAGATGCAAAAAGTATTAAATTAACAAAAAAAAAGAGTGGAAAATTTTGGTCATCTGAGAACACAGAAGGCAAACAGTTCAAGGGGATTTTGTAATAAATCATATGCGTGTCCTGTCAGTAGATACATTTTTAAGGGTCTTAGCAGCTGTGCTGGAAAACAGGAGACCTTTTTTTAAAAAAGGAGCAACTCGATGCTCCTGAGATTTGTGAAGGGACAATGAAGGACTGTGGCCAAGGGGTAATAGAGTTGAGTGTAAATTGGACCTCTGGTACATTTTCAGAATTTCCAGGTGCAAATCTGAAGTCCAAGAGAACTAGGGAGAAGATGTCACCCCCAATTCCTTTCTGCTCCTCTCTTGGAACACAATCCAGTAGTCATATATGTGGACTGGATGCACTGGGGGACCTGAATTCAAGTTCTACATCTGTTCAGCCATGGTACTCAAACTGTGGCCCTCCAGATGTCCGTGGACTACAATTCCCATGAGCCCCTGCCAGCATTCGCTGGCAGGGCCTCTTGGGAATTGTAGTCCATGGACATCTGGAGGGGCGCAGTTTGACAACCCCTGGACTAATAGCTAGGTTCTGATCCGTAAAAAGGGGGAGTGACTCAGGGGAACCGTGACAATGAAACTGTCATTAAAACTGATAGTAAAACTGTCACAGAGTCCTAGAGTTAAATGTTCTTGCAAGTCTCTCAGTAAGTTTTGCTCCATGCAGTAAATTACCCAGTCCCGGTAGGATGCCCATAGGGTCCAGACACATTTGTGGAGGGCCATTAAAGAGTAGAGGCACCACAAGCACGATTGGACCGGTTGCACAGTCAACCTTGGCTGGAGGCAAGCTGCAGAACCTTGGATAGCTCCAAGGCAGATGACTTGCTCCCATGGCTGCTAGAGGCAGACTGAAGTACTGGGTGTGTCTCAGGTAGATTCAACTGGGCCCCACCCACCTAGGGAAAGAAGCATTTCTTAAAGGGCCCATCCTTGGAATGCACCACTTACAGTGCTGATTTTCTCTACAACTACATGGTAGGTCTCCTGGAACCTTTGACGAGTGGGACTTGGGTGAAGGTGGTTTTGGAGGCTGTTGAGAGGCAGGTCACCCAGGGAATTTTGCTTTGTGCTGGACACTGAAGCTGGTTTAGCTCAAAAGGTGTTGCTTCCCTCCCAGTTTGTTTTTCTTTGGACAGGATCACTGATTTGGCCAGGCTATGTCATTGTGCCAAAACTAGAAGTCTGCAACAAACAAACAAACAAAAACACAACCTTATATTTTTCAGGTTTGGCTATACTGAACCTCCAAAATTTCAGGATTTCCTGATTTTTGTCTCCATACTTGCTAATCCCAAATCCTCCTGCCCTGTGATTCTCCATAAAGCAGCTAGTAAGCATCGTAATTCTCCACACTTCATGAATATGTGGAGGCCACTTTTCCATGATGCAGCTGGGGAACATGTGTATTTATTGCAAGCAATTGTATGGATAGAGCCAAATCAGAGTTTGCACCCAGCTCCTTATAAGGCATAGGACCAGACCACAAGGATGTGGATCCCATATTGTTAGCTAGGCTCGTATGTGTATGGCCGCCCATTTGTTTGTAAGCACAATTCAGTAGTGTTTGTTCTCAACAGTAAAGCCTTAAATGGCTTAAGACTGGAGTATTTGATGGAGAACCTCTTCCCATCCAGCTGGTGAAGATCCGTCACACAAGCCCTGCTATCTAAATGGGGATTCAGGGTAGCAAGCAGAGATGGGTTTTTTTCCAGAACCAGCACTTCACCTGTGGCACACCCTTTCCCTGGCAGGCGCACCTGTGTTTCTCTCTTCTAGGTGCCAGGCCCATACATTTCTGTTTACCCAGACTTAATTAAGAGGTTGCTGTTTCCCCACCATTTTAACCGTGCGTTTTAGTTAGCCTGGAAAGCGATGTTACTTTTAAACTGCTTCATTAGCTTTGTTTTTAATGTCCTCGTTAGTTTTTCATGCTGGGTTTCGATTAAGAATTTTTAACGTTTTACACTCTTATTATGATTTATTTTTTAAGCGGCCTCGGGCAAACTCCCTGGAGGGGTGGCATAAAAATTTGCTAAATAAATGTTTGTGTGAGTAAGTTGGGCCATTGTCTTCCTTTATTTTAATATAATGGTGGTTTGGACTGCAACAAGCTTCTCAAAGTTCTCAAAGCCAGGACAGAAAGTAAATCGCAGCATGAATAGATAAACTTACACATTCCACCTTCTGTCTTGATCCTTGTATAGAAGCCACTGTGGCCAGAAGTTTGGCCACAGTCAAACTAAAGCCAGGATTGGTATCAGCTAGCTGGGGAGACATAGAAACAATGGAAACCTTGGAAACCATCACCAGCTATATCCGTAGATCTCTTAAAGGAAACATCAACTTTAGGATAGCTTTAGGATGCTATGGGCTGATCCTGCGTTGAGCAGGGGGTTGGACTAGATGGCCTGTATGGCCCCTTCTAACTCTATGATTCTATGATTCTAACACATCGAAGATTATACAGGACAGAAAAAGGTTTAGTCACCCCCCAGCCCACAAACACATAACCTGAGGAGGGTACCCCTTGGTATTTACCCACCAAAACAGCAGAGGGAGATGAGTAATAGTATATAATCCCCTTTAAGCCTGCTCAAATATTGTTTTAGAACAAACAATTCTAACACTTGAGGAAGCAGGGGTTGATTTTTGAAAGGCGTTCGATCTACTTCAAGTTAAAAGACCATTGTTGTTTCCATGAAATTGGACTAGGAGTTCATATATTTTGCTTTTTCCCCCCAGAAGACAGGTGACTGAACCTGGCTTGTGTTGTGAGAAAGGACGAATATGAACAAACTGATGATGTCTAATACACACCACGTTTCTTATAATCTTCAATATTGTAGGTACTGACCACTGGATCCCCATCATAAAAGTATATGAACCTGTGTGGTCCAAATGATACCATGAGTAAATATTTTTGGAGAGATAACATGGAATCAGTTACAATGAACCATAACAAAATTAGAGTCACTGAGGAAGGCAATTTTGGTTGAAAATCAACAACAAGTACGCAGGGCTCATTTTGATTCTGTTTTGAAGATTATAACAAATGCTTTGCATATTAAGCATCATGGGCTTGTTCATATTCGTCCTGGGTTTCCTGCTGACGGGTCCTTCTAGTGTTATGAGAAGAGTAGCAAAAGCGTCCTTGGAAATATTACTCGGATTATTACATACATATATATATTCCCACCCTGCTGAGTCATTGGAGGTCTGTCCATAGGCCTGCAATGTGATTTGCCTCTGGGGCTACAGTAATGAGTCTGGTTTGAGATGACACCATTGAGAGGGGGAAGGAGCAGGAGTAGGCAGGCTGGAGGGAAACATTCCCCTTGAACCGGAACAGACTGGCTGAGGAAAGGAGGCCATGCATGTTGAATCTTCAGGAATTAAACTTGAAATCATTTGCAATAATGGGGGGGAAATCGTTTGACAAGAGCCTGCTTTGTGCAGGAGATTGTAGCGTCTGGCCGTGTGCCACTTTATGCGCTGGCTTCAATTGTATGCCTTGGGAAATTGGGGGGTGGGGGGGTGGGAGAGAGAAGGGGACAGCGTAGGGAAACAAGCCAGTCAAACTTAATAAATCAAGGAGATTCACTCGGATCCCCCGTTTGACTTGACTCCGTGCCAGCCCTACATATGCTTATACATCATGCATCTGGGGTCAGAGCTGACATGTTAATGGTTTGATTAGTTTAGGAAGAATACTTCTATTGTGTGCGCCTGCAATTATATTAAGTACTCCGTGAAGTTGTTACATTATGTTGAGCTTACGTTCCCTTTCTCTGTGTATACTACTGGCTGCGTCTCTGCCCAAGATCCTGCCCAGTCGTCTGACCCAATCCTCTTAAAGAAGGAGCTGTTAAACTAATAAAGCTCTTAATCACATAACCCAGGGTGGGGTGTCTGTGTATGTGTGTGTGTGTGTGTATGTGTATGTGTGAGAGAGAAACCATTGTGAGAAGATGTCACAGAAGAGGAGCGGGGGAGGGGGGTAACAGCACAGGAGCATGGATTCTTACAACAGAAAAGGTTTTGAGATAATTTTTTCCTTTCACTAAAGTGGGGTGCCTTGATAAGATTTTGCCTACAGAATTGTCTTTCACCCCCATCCTGTAGCAACTCACTGTTCAGCCAGGCATTTGGTTGAGACCAGAACAAGCTACTAACCAGCACAGCCTGTAAAAAGCTTGGGAACCAAGGGACCAAGCCCTATGAAGATAGGTTGAGGGACTTGGGAATGTTCAGCCTGGAGAAAAGGAGGTTGAGAGGGGACATGATAGCCCTCTTTAAGTATTTGAAAGGTTGTCACTTGGAGGAGGGCAGGATGCTGTTTCTGTTGGCTGCAGAGGAGAGGACACGCAGTAATGGGTTTAAACTACGAGTACAACGATATAGGCTAGATATCAGGAAAAAAAATTTCACAGAGTAGTTCAGCAGTGGAATAGGCTGCCTAAGGAGGTGGTGAGCTCCCCTTCACTGGCAGACTTCAAGCAAAGGTTGGATACACACTTTTCTTGGATGCTTTAGGATGCTTAGGGCTGATCCTACATTGAGCAGGGGGTTGGACTAGATGGCCTGTATGACCCCTTCCAACTCTATGGTTCTATGATTCTAAGCTATAGGCCTCCCCTCATTCACCTCCAGGTTATTCCCACAGCTAAATTGAATACTAAGAGGCGGATGGATAGATAAATAGACAAGAAGCGGAGCATTATACATTTTTATTATGGTTTTAATTGGGATTTTATAACATTACATGTGGAATACATGTTGTGAACCACACCAAGCCTGCTTATAGTGAGGGACGGTCTAAAAAAACTAATAAATAAAATAAATGAGTCCATCTTCAGATTCGAGACCACCGTTCTTAGCTGCTACACCACACTGGCTCTCTGTTGTGCTTGTCTGCAACCGAAGGGAGCTTTCATTTGAAAGCTCTCACCCCGAAAATCTTCCTGGACTCAAATCTCACATTCATAGTTCATGGTTACTGTGATGCACCAAACAGGCTTAATATTAGGCGTGTATTACCAAGTTGAAGCACATGGGTGGCACTTTCGTGGTAAGGATTCACGATGCTAAAAGTCCATCTACAACCCCCATGCCCAGTCTGCAAGCAGAAGCCGTATCTTTAATCTTATGTTGTACTGGATGCTTAATCTCTCTTGCGTTGGCTCTAATCTCATTTGCACAAACTTGCCTGCCTACGTACAGATAGGGGATTTGTTCAAATATTCATCAGCCACGTTTGATGGTGGAGATACAGACAACGCACTAAGCCGGTCTCCAGAATGCGACCCCCAAGAAACCAGGCCAGGGTTAGCGATCCCTCTTTTATTCCTTCCCCGCGTATTATTTTTTTCTTTCTTTAAATAGATGCGTGATTGTGGAACTTTTCGGTTTTAGTTAGTTCTTTGCTATGCTTCTTTTTTTTTTTTAAAAGTAGTGGAGTGAAAACGTAGCCATGGTTATGGAGCATTACACTGAGAGCTCCAATTTGTTTAGGTGCTAATTGAATTTATAAAATCCAGTTTGTATTAGATGTGTCAAAAGCTGTTAAGGTCGCTTGGGAAATAAGTGACGTTTCCTGGTTTTCTCTCCATTCGGCGCATAATGGGCGTGCGAGCACATTTCCCCCTCCCCTCCTTTCTTTTTAAAAACAGCATCACAGTTGTGATCTGCTCTCCCCCCCCCCCCCCTCTCCAAATCGGGTGAGGTTGTTGATTTATAATCTTGCTGGAGCTGTCTTCAAATAACTTGTTCTGTTATTGTCTTGAGGCAAAGCAAAAACTTAAACCATCCATTTATTTGTCCTTTAGTGCGGAGACTCATGCAGCTATTTCTCAGGTAAATTATATCTCCGGCGAGGCAACTTTTCCCCTCCCTCTTCTGCTTTCACATAATCAAAAGCATCTCCCTAAAAGCATCTTGAAAAATCACTGTGCTCCATTTTTACCGTCTGCTTCACAAAACTATTTTCCTAGGGATGAGCTGATGGGTGGGAGGGACGAGTCGTGTTCTGCAGCCTTCCCCCCCCCCAAAAAAAATAAACCCTTGGGTTGTATAGTGGGCACCTCCACCCACAATATTGAGAGGCTCACAACGATTCAAAAAGACTGTTGTAAGGATTACACGAATATAATGAATCTGAGATGCTTCAGATGTTCAAAAAGCGCTCTGTAAGAAGGAGAGTTGTTTTTATATCCCGCTTTTCACTACCTGAAGGAGGCTCAAAGCGGCTTACAATCGCCTTCCCGTCCCCTCCCCACCACAGATACCCTGTGAGGCAGGTGGAGCTGAGACAGCTCTGAGAGAGACTGCTCTGTGAGAACAGTACTATCAGGACAGTGACTAGCCCAAGGCTACCCAGCTGCCTGCATATGGAGGACTCAGAGAAGGGGAGGAGCCCCGGGTGGGCATGTCCACAGATATGCTTCTCAAGCACAATTCAGCACAATCTCGCCACTTCTGGGGTTTCTCAAAGCCTGACGAATGTTTCAGGGGATCCTCAGTGGTTAAAAAGTTGAGAGAGGCTGCTCTGAGTCACTTCCTCCAAGCGTGTCACTTCCTGGTCTGGATAGCCCAGGCGAGCCTGGTCTCCTTAGATGGCAGAAGCAAAGCCGAATTTGCCCTGGTTAGTATTTGCATGGGAGACCAGCCAGGAGCTACCTCTGAACATCTCTGTGGGTCACCATAAGTCAGCTGTGACTTGTAGGCGAGAAAAAGTGTGTCTCCAAACACTCTAGTCCGAGCCACCTCATCTCTGTTTTGTTTGTCAGCACATCGACATTTTCAGAGATAGCTGGTGTCTTTTTTCAGCACCTGGGTCTGCCTGCCCTTGCAGTGGCCTGGGACCAGGGTACTTGAAGAGTCACCCGCTCCCATCAGAACCAGTGTTAGGTTTGGTGTGGTAAGGCCTTCTTTGGTGGGCCCTCTCCTTCTGAGGGGGTGTGACTGAAGACCGGGCTTTTTCTGTGGTGGTACCCAGAGTGTGGATTGTACTATCCACAGTGATTCATTTGATTCCCAGCCTTATTAAGTTTCAGGTTCTAGGTGAAAGCCTTTTTAAAAAAATCCATCCAAGCATTCATTTAAGTGAAGAGTGTTTAAACAGAGGCTGATTCTGTGAAGGTTCAAGGGGGTGGCAGGTTAGCGTGGATGAGTGAGTGGCCTGCATAGTGAAGGGGGTTGGACTAGATGACCCAGGAGGTCCCTTCCAACTCTATGATTCTACTACCTGCACAAGCCTGGGCCCTTTTACTACTACTCCAGCTTTATGTCTCTTGTAAAATATGGTTGTTTCACGGTGTTATCATTGTGGGGTTTTAAACATTTAAACCTAGTCTTTTTCTCTTGAATGATGCAAAGCCCCTCAAGCATTTTTTCTTAAACAGAGAGGTGGCCAATATATCTTTTAGAAGAAGAAGAGTTGGGTTTTATACCCTGCTTTTCACTGCCTGAAAGAGTCTCAAAGTGACTTAAAATCACCTTCCTTTCCTCTCCCCACAACAGACATCCTGTTAGGGAGGTGAGGCTGAGAGAACTCTGACAGGACTGCTCTGAGAGAACAGGACCATCATGGCTGTAACAAGCCCAAGGTCAACCACTAGCTGCATGCAGAGGAGTGGGGAATCAAACCCGGCTCGCCAGATTAGAAACCACTGCTTTTAACCACTATACTACGCTGGCTCCTTTAACCTAAATGATTACTTGAATAAGCATTGCATCCATTCAGACAAGGGAAATGAAACAAACTGTGAAATATTAGGCTCGCATAAGAGTAGCATTTTTTAAGGAGCTGGTTTTTCTGTCCTGCTTTTTACTACGTGAAGGAGTCTCAAAGTGGTTTACAATTGCCTACAATGGGTACTCTGTGAGGTAGTTGAGGCTGGGAGAGCTCTGAGAGAACAGTGACTGGCCCAAGGTCATCCAGCTGGCTGCATGTGGAGGAGGAGTGGGCAATCAAACCCAGCCAGATTAGAGGCCACCTGCTTATAACCACTACTCCAATTTGACACTCTTCTGCATAAGAATCCTGTGAGGTGTTCATACCTTTTCCAGGCTGTCTGTTAGTAAGCCTCACTTCATGGATCGGGACCCAGGGTGTTGAGTCCCGTGAAGATGCCTGATGCTTTCTGGATGAGTTTAATTCTGACTCCTAGTTTATGATATCGGAAAAGCCGTGTAATGCGGTGCGATCTTCTCACGCCTGTGTCTTTGCATTAGGAAATATAATGAGTAAAAAGCTCTTCACTGAATTATGAAAATCAGTTCCATAAGCCTTCTAATATAAACAGGAAAAGCCAATTTGTGATGCTCTGACGGTTCTGTGCAGGGATGGTTATTTCTGAACTGCCGGATGTCTCAATGCTCCCTATGCACCGAACTTCCTTTTCACCCCACCTTCCTTCCCTTTTGATTTGTAAAAGGGATCTCTTCTCTTCTTTTATTACTTTTTTTTTGGGGGGGGGGGGAGGAATCAATTTCCTTTTTGGTCCCTGGAAAAGGTTCTTCTTGAAACAAGCGTTCCCTTATTCATGTGCTCGCAGTTTCCTTCTTTCAAACGCCTTTTGGGCCGTGTTCCTGCAGAAGAGAATCCCGAGCTGACAGGATCAGGTTTACATAAAAGCATTTTTTGGCCATCTCCGCTGTGCACGAACTGACTCTGTGTTCCGTATAGCGCGAGGAAGGCCTTGCCAAATGGTGCTAACCTTTTGTGCGTTTCCCTCATTATTTTAGAGTTCTTGTTAGATATAATATTGGGACAGGGGGTGTTTTCTGTGCTGGAAAAGCTTGTTGCCTCAGTGTCCCTGGCTTCCTTCCTCCGGGACTTCAGTACAACTGGTAAAAGAAATGACTGTGGGTCATCTTGCTGTCATTAACTTAAAAAAAAAATAGATTCAAACGGGTAGCCGAGTTGGTCTGAAGTAGCACAATAAAATCAGAGTCCAGTAGCACCTTTAAGACCAACGAAGATTTATTCAAGGCGTGAGCTTTCGGGGGCAAGCACTCTTCGTCAGACTAAGAACTGACCATCATAACAGTAGGAATATATAAGCAAAAGTTTATCCTGTTACATTATTAAACTGTGTCACAGCATCCAAACACAGCCACATGAGAACTCCCTGCCAAAAATGTTCATGTTTTAAAAATATGTTGCAGTTGAATTCCGTGGCGCTTAATTATCCGACACGTTGGAAGGTCCCGTCAAGCGGCCTTGGGATGCTCCGGCCACATGGATTTCCAGTTGTGTGCCACTGGAAATCAGATGTTCAGGAATGCTCTCTCGACAGGAGGCACGTTCGTTTTGAAATGCAAATCCGCCGGCTTCTCTGTCTCTCTCTCAGGGGAGACCTGTCAAAGGGTGACAAGTGAAGCCATTACCCAGTACTCCGGGATGTTTTGTGCATCCACCTTAAATTGCTACATGTGTACGTCTTCCCTGCTGCTCTTCTCTGAATTATTACTTTTTAAAATTTAATATTTCTTTCCCCCCTTCCTTTTGCCGTTCACGTGCTTCCTGAAATGTACCCACAGTGCTGAATTTGTAGGATATTGGGTAGCAAATTGCATCATACATCAGAGCTCGAACGTTTAATAAGCCCTGGCTCTTTGTTTGCTGCCCATCACGGGGATATGCCGCTACCTGGGCAATTTTTACCATGACTGAAGGCAGACAGAGAGCTCTAGGTAGGTTTTATTCTAGCTGTTTCTTCATAACTTCCAGAGCTGCAGTCTGCAATCTTGCTTTAGAGGGATTGTTCTATTCAAATCACAAGAGCGTAGCCAGTTCAGACAGAGGTGGCTAAATGTATACTGATGAGAAGCTAGAAGCAATATTTGTCCTGATCTGAATTTTAGGCAAGGCAGTTGGACCGGGAAGTGTACAGCTGTTTCTGCATGTCCGTAGGTAAGCCTGTGTGTTTCAAAGCCAAGAACGGTTATTTAAGCTTTCCTGTGGTCCGGAAAAAATGATACTCTAAGCTTCCGTGCTGTGAAATGTTTAAGCAAAGCAGTTCGGCATGGGTAATGTCACTCCCCTCGTTCCTTCTAAGGGCTTCTGCACCGCTATTAACCAAGAGGCCTTGCTAGCGTGCGGTTGTTTTCAATCACCCTGAGCCTGTGGCCGTTCCCCAAAGAGCAAGAACGAGGAATGGAATAGCTAAAAAGCCCTGTCTGCAATTTAGAGGCTGAGGCTTTTGCTTGATGTTGCCTCCTGGTTCTGGGATTTTCAATAAATGTGCCCTGTACCTTCCCATAAGGGGCAAACCTGCAGAGACCTGGAGAGATCCTTGGATGTTTTTATAGGACATGCAGCCAAGAAGGACATGTCCTCAGGTCTCTGCACCTTCGGCACAACAAAGCAGAGGCTACTTTTTAGTTTCTGCCTTCAAGAACAGCTGGAGGCAAAGCACCCCATCGCATCGATGGAAATAGCCTCCTGTATTCATGATTTATTTGGTGAAAAAGATAGGGCATGATAGCACAGCAATCCACAGCCCTGCCTCCACCGTGACCATACCGGTTTCCAGATGGACTATAGCAGGGGTAGTCAAATTGCGGTCCTCCAGATGTCCATGGACTACAATTCCCAATTCTCATGGGAATTGTAGTCCATGGACATCTGGAGGGCCGCAGTTTGACTACCCCTGGACTATAGCGTTTGAGACACTAGTGTGTGTGTGTGGGGGGGAGGGGCTTTGGGATTCAGAGGATTAGTGCCTCTGAATGTGGAGGTTCTCCTCAGTTACCTTGGCTAGTAGCCACTGATAACCTGATCATCCGTGAATCTATCTAATGCCCGTGTGCACCGCCGCCTCCCCTCCTGTAGGGGTCATGGCATTAGGGCGGTTGAGAACCGCTGATCTAGTCCATTTTACTGTTTTAGACATTGGTCAGCCTGTTGCCCCAGAGGGGCAAACCAACAGGGCCTAGAGGCCAAGGCCGCCTCCCGATGCTGCCTCTGACATGACAAAGACTTCGGGTCTTCATCCGTTTTCACCATCCCGGACCAGCCCCCAGTGATGAGATTCAGGGACTTTCCTCCCCTCCTCGTGCTGCCTTTCCTGATCTTCCTTAAATCAAAATGATCTTGATTAGATTTAGAGAGCCAGGCAGCAAACCCAACATAATACAATTCAATTTGAAAATTCAATTGAAATAAAATTGAATTCAGTATCAACGCGCGTGGAACGGAAAAACAAACCCAAAAGGAAATGCAAAGCATAGCAAGTGAGGAGAACTGCGGCAGCTGAGCAAAACCCCTCAAAAAAAAAAAAAAAACCCAGCAACGCATTATTTAGACTGGCAAGTCATTCACATCTGTATGGGGAAGTTGCCAGTATATGTTGCTGGTTGCATGAGCATCATGGTTTCTTCTCCCATTCTCTGTAGCCTCCTCGGATTCTGTGCTAACAGCAAATTGATGACCTTGGAGCCCACTTGCACAGACAGACCTATGAACCCCGCCCGCCCCCCATTCACAAGAAGACAATCATTTGTGAGGGTCTTGCGGGCCCCGTTATAGGACTTTTGCCAGGACTGTGTGCAGTCAAGTTGCAACTGGCTGACAGTGCCCCAGCAAGTGAGAAGCAGAGGTGGTTTGCCAGTGACCTCCTCTACTAAGTCATCTTTGGTGGACTCCCATCCAAGTACTTGACCCCACTTAGCTCCTTAGATATGACAAAACTGGACCATACCCGGCTGCATCCGGATTGGGCTGGCCCCTGGAGCGTCCGCCTCCTTGAGCCACTCACCCAGCCTTGCTGCCCGAAGCTTCCTGGCTGGCCAGGAGGGTGCATCTAGAGCTCCTAGGTACCTGTGACTGAGAGCTCCAAGCAGGAGGGGGGGCCCTGCAAAGGCCTCTGCTTGCCCTGCAAAGGCCTCTCACCGTGTCTGCAACACAGTGAGAGTCCTTTGTGAGCTGAGCGGCTCCTCCTGGGAATGCTTTCCCTCTCTGCTTGCCCCACAAAGGCCTCCCGGAGACGCCGGCCTGCTGGGGGGGGGGGCTTTCCATCGCCCCTTGGCCGGGGGGGGGGGAGCGCAGGAGGCCATTTCCAAGGCCCATTTTAAAAATGGGCTTTCTTCCTAGTCTGGTCATATTCTCATCCCCTGCTGATTTCATGCAAATGCTTCTGCCAGTCTTCAAGTTGCATTGGGCCTTGGGCATAATTGCCCTGGTTCTCTGTCCTGGTGCTCACTTTCATGGCCTGTTTGTTCTAGTCCTTTGAGCCCGCAGGGATGCTCTTTTGTCCTCCCTGCCTTCCTCCCCGCCCCTCTTTCTTTCCCTGTCTTGCTCACTCGTGATGTAAACCCAGGAGGTCCAGTGCAAGGCCAGGAAGAGCAACACAGCACAGTAATTACTGGCAAACGTTGATTGCCTTTTGTGCTCGGAGGACTGGAGAGGATGTAACAAGAAGGTGTAAACAGATAATTTCCTTTTAGATTGTTCGCTGGCCAAGCGGAGGGGGATTCCCAGGCATTTAACAGCATTCCCTCTCACTTTGCAGAAAGCCTCTTCAGCCAAGATAATACCCTGCTGTTCCGGTCAGCAGCAGCTCCCATTAATAGAAAGGCTGTTCCCCTCCTCGAGGGACAGGGAGACAAGAAGTCCCACTCGCCCCTCCGCTGAAATGAGCTTTCCAAGTCTGCTTTGACAAGAGCCAGGGAAAAGCTTTCCATTGCTTCGCAGCATTTGGGATGTGGCAGCTTGGAAATCGGTTTCAGCAACCAGATTCGGCAATCCACAGAAATGAAAATGACTGGAAGAAGAAGAGCTCATTCTTGGTACCCCCCACTTTTCACTGTCTCAAAGCAGCTGACAATTGCCTTCCCTTCCTCTCCCCACAACATGACACCCTGTGAGGTAGGTGGGGCTGAGACACATACCCCTCCCCAGACAGAAGGTTAATCTTAACAGGTGAGAAACTGGTCCACAGAGCTCAATTTGAATCTAGTAGCACCTTAGAGACCAAGGTTTTTGGAATCTTGAGATTCAAAACACCCTATCCGATGAATGGCGTTTTGGCTTTTGAAATCTTTATACCTTGAAAATCTTTGAGTCCAGTGGCATCTCTAAGACCAACCATGTAGGGCCTTCCTCAGAGGTCTGATTAGGACACACACTCATTAAACATAAGATATGTACAGCAGCCAACAAAAGAACCAAATTAAGAGCTGCAAAATGACAGTCAATCAATGCAAGGTGCCTATTTATCAGATGTTAATTCTCTTCCAAAGGCTGCCAGAAATTTCAATGGGGTATTCGATTGCTAGTGCATGTATTACAGTAAGGAAAATCAACACGTTTTCCCAACTGAATCTCCCGTGGAAGTCTTCTTGGTCTTTAAGGCAGGGGTAGTCAAACTGCGGCCCTCCAGATGTCCATGGACTACAATTCCCAGGAGCCCTTGCCAGCATTCGCTGGCAGCATTCGCTGGCAGGAGCTCCTGGGAAATGTAGTACATGGACATCTGGAGGGCCGCAGTTTGACTACACCTGCTTTAAGGTGTTAGTGGCTATGGAGCTCAGAATTCCCTTGAGCGGCCTTTCTCAACCTTTTGACCCTGGAGGCACACCTGAACATTTTTTCAAGCTTTGAAGCATGCTGGGAGTGACATCGGCTGGCCACGCCTCCCTGCCAAGCTCCCCAGAAGTGACATGTCACCCAGGATTTACTCTCTGAACCAAGGCTCGTGGAAGGCCCATCTGCCACCTTCTAATTAAAACAAACAAACAAATCCACTCATCTGCAACCCCAAGGAAGGGCTCACCTTGTTTGATTTCAGCCACCACCAAGACTACAGGTTGACAAAGTGATAGGCACCTTGGTTGGGTGGCTGGGTCCCCACCCCACTCCCTCCAGGCTGTCATTGGCCACTTTGGGAGGGGACAGGTTGACCTACCCATATATGTTTTTTTGAGAGCCAGTTTGGTGTGGTGATTAGGAGTGCGGACTTCTAATCTGGCGTTGCAGGAAGGTGGGATTGCGTGAGAACATGCAAAAAAAAAAAAAGCGCCATTCAGAGCTGAGTGGGGTATTTTTTTTGTCCCCTCTGGGCTTCCATAGGTCTTCCCATTCAAATGGGCCACCGCCAGGCTAGGCTCCATTGTCCCCCGGAATACTTAAGGAGACACATAAAATATCTGCATTCCCTTAAAGTGGGAGCAACGGTGGCCTTACACATGCCCGGGCCAGCCTGGTAGCAATACCATGAAGGAGTGGGGATTAGCCCCTATTCCTTTTGAGCGCCCTCCCAATCTTTTCCGCCTATGCAGAATGGGCCTCGTAGGGGTTTCAAGGCAGGAGACGAACAGAAGCCATTTGCTATTGCAGAGCAACCCTGGACTTCCTTGGTGGTCTCCCATTCAAAGTAGGCCAACCCTGCTTAGGTTCTGAGCTTGGATTCGTCTGGGCCATTCCGGGCATGGTGGTAGTAAAAAGGTCTTAAATCAAGTATGAGCTTCCCCCTTAATCCCCCGTCTAATCTCCAGACATGGCAACATACCATTTCTGAGGCTCACCACCAGACTCTGCTCTGCTACCCAGGTAGCTTTGCAGAAATAAAACGTCGCCTGGCATCACGTTCGGTGTATGAGGAATCACCATGGATGTTTCTTTCCGCCTGTCGCTGCATCCTTCACTCTCGGGTTCAAGTTAATGATGGCCACTGTTATAAAAGTAGCAAGCCGACGTTTTCGGGGAGGGAGGGTGGAAGGCCGTTCACGGGGGCAGACTTCTTGCTGCCGGTATTAATTGGCAGCTTTGCCTTGGTTCAGGCATCCCGGATAATAAATGCGCTTGAGAAAGAGAGCAAGGTGAATGCGTCTGCCCGGATATTTCTAGGCTCTGGAGACTGGCATCAGAATGACTGTGACCTGCAAATGCACCCTTGATTTTAAAACACCTTCGGTAGGCGAGAGGAGGGAATGTTCTCCGGGATGAAATTATCCGTCCCTTTACCACTCAGGTGTCAAGGAAATAAAGCTTTTCCATTATAAGATCTCAGTAAATCACATTGGGGGGGAGGGAAAGAGAGAGAGAGAGAGAGAGAACGCACAGGACAAAGTTGGTGTAATTTATGTGTTAAAATGTTCTGTGCTTAAGAAGTGAAAAGTGGCTGGCTTCTGTGAAATAGATGATTCAGAGGGAGAACATAAAGAAAGACGGGGATGTTATGCTCCGGCAGGGGATGCTGAGCTAGGAAATCCCATGTTACCGACCACCGGGATCCTAAAAATACCACGTCCGTCCGTAAGGGCTGCTTTATAGCTCATGCTGGGGTGTATCTTTCCTTAAAATACACACCTCAGAGATTTGGGGGCCAGAGAGCACATAGCTCATGCAAGTACCCTTGGTGGGAATCAATACATTCTGCTTATGTTCGGAAGGTCTGCTTTATAACTGCGTGAGGATTAGGAATATTCTTTTTAAAAGAAAAGGAGGAGAAAAAGAAAGAGCCCAAGCTTTGATTTGTTTTCTTTCAGACTCGCTTTTGAGAAGGGGATCTTTTGAGCTCTCTGTGATTTCTGTAGAGCTTCTATAGGGCAATCCGACTTTCTTATTATTAGCTTAGCTCCTGCAGTTCAAACTGGTTTTAATTTTTTCTCCTTTTTTTTTGGTTCAAGCAGTAAAGGGCTCAGCTAAGACATTTTCAGATGCATGAACAAAAGATTCTGCTTGTGTGTTCTAGAACAGGGGTAGTCAACCTGTGGTCCTCCAGATGTCCGTGGACTACAATTCCCATGAGCCCCTGAAAGCATTTGGAATTCCCAATCTGTGTGACCAATCTATGGACCTGGCCTCTACTATAGTTCCAGTGGGACAGCTCAGTCTTAAAGGCCCTGAAGAACTGATTGAGGTCCTGCAGGGCCCTGATTTCCTTTGGCAGAGTGTTCCACCGGGCCACGGCCAAGACCTGTCTTACCTCTTTGGGGCCGGGGATCCTAAGCATATAAGGAAGGACCCAGAGGGTTGGACCACAACCAAAATGAATTCAAAAGAATTTTTGGGCTAAACATCCGGAAGAAGTTCCTGGCTGTTAGATCAGTTCCTCGGTGGAACAAGCTTCCTCGGGAGGTGGTGGGTTCTCCTTCCTTGGACGTTTTTAAGCAGAGGCTAGATAGTCACCTGTCAGAAATGCTGATTTTATGAACTTAGGCAGATTGTGAGTGAGTGGTGGGTCAGGAAGGGATGTGCCAGTGTTTGTCTCCTGTGGCCCTTCCTGGCATACCCAAAGAATTGCTAATTGCTGCTGTGGGTTGGGAGGTGAATTTCCTCCAGGCCAGGCTGGATTCTGGAGATTTTTGGTGGAGGGATCACTTGGGCATGGAACTGAGGTCACTGTGAACGGGCAGGTAGTTGTGACCCTGGAGGTCCCTTCCAACTCTATGATTCTATGGCCATAAGACCTAGCATTGGTTCATTTCTTCCCGCTCCCGCTCTCTGCCTAAATCCATAGTAAGCCATGAGGTCCTCACCGTGGCTTATGCACTCAGCCACTGAATTCCCAAACATTTGTTTTCAGGCCACCCGGACCCTTTTTCACAACACATCAGCCAACAAGGTTCTCCCTTTATTAATTTGTCTAGGGGGCAAGCCCGTTGCATTCAGGAATACAGTGGGCGCTAGACTGGGTGTGTGTGTGTGGAAGAACTCAGCAGATGGCCTCTCCCTCCCCCCCAGGACCTGGAAAGGCTTCAGGCAGCTGTTAGGAAACTCACAGGCAGGGGCAGCTCTCATGCAGCAGGAATCTGCAGCCTCCGAGCCTCAGAGGGGAGTGGAAGGAGGAGGGGGTGGTCAGGGGTGGGGGACAGAAGGCAATGAGCTGGCCGCTGGACAGACAGGGAAGCCGGTTGGAGGAGGAGGCACTCAGGGGCGGGACAGCCTCCCTAAGTGGGTGTTAAGCGCTGAGTGGCATTTAAGCCATGAGACACGCTCCTCCTCCAAGACCTTACCAGAAATATATAGCGGAACAGATACACTTGGGTGAGAAAGTGAAGCATTATTAACAACTCTGAGGAAGGTTAAATTGAGAGTAGATAACACTAGCTTCAAGTTTCTCCAGTCTGTTTAGTAGCAAGCAGGGATTTGAATGTGAACCTCCTGGTCTGAGGCCCACACTGAGTGCTACACCTCACAGCCTTCTCCCAAATAAGAAGTTGCATGTCAGCGTTGGGTTTTTCCTCCTGCCCACAAGATTTACAGTGGTGTGTATAATGGGCATGCTGGTGGACTTTGGGTGTCGTTCAGTTTAACAGGCAAGGGCTGCTCTGGTTCTAGGCCAGAATGTGGCCTCCCTACTCCCCAGCTGCTTTCTTGGGCTTTTTAGTCAACGAAGTGCCGCCGTTGCTGCTTTATTCATTAGAGCAGAACAAACTGATATACTTGGGCAAGAAAGTGAAGCATTATTAAAAAATAATGACCTGGATAAACTGCTGCCTTGACTGAGTAAACAGCTGTAATGAATGGGGTAATTAATATCGGAATAATTCTTTCTCTTTAAACGTCTCCGGCTCTTTATGGGTTTTTTGGCTTCAGCCAAACTGGCGGAATGTCTGTGAGACAAGAGAAACAAGCCATTCCATGTGAAGTGTTCTGCTTATCGTCTGCCTTGGGCGTTTGCAAGCAGAGTCGTTCTGCAGGGAGGAATCCAGCAATGCAGTCCTGAGCAAAGTTGTGCCTTTCTAAGTCCACTGGAGCCAATAGGCTTAGAAGGAAGATAACTGTGTTTTGGGGTCTGCTGTAAGGGAGCAGATGTTTTGTGTGTTATGTGCTATGAAGTCACTTCTCGTGACAAACTTATCAATCAATGACCTCCCAACGACCGTGTTGTTAACAGCTTTGCTTAGGGCTTGCAAAATGGAGGCCGTGGCTTCCTTGACTGAGTCACCCCACCTCATGTTGAGTCTTCCTCTTCTCCTGCTGCCTCCAGCTCTTTGTAGCATGATTGTCTTCTCCAGGGAATACTGACTTCTCATAATATGACCAAAGTACAATAGCCTCAGTTTTGTTGTTTCTATTTCTAGGGAGAATTCAGGCTTGATTGGATGCTTTAGGATAGTCCTGCATTGAGGAGGGAGCTGGTCTAGATGGCCTGCAGGACCCTTCCAGCTTTTCTATGACCTAGAAGTCATGTGTTTGTCTTTTCAGTAGACAACTCTCTTCGATACAACTGTCTTCCAACACCACAGTTTGAAAGAACCGGTTTTCTTCCTATCAACTTTCTTTGTTGTCTACTAATCCTTTGGTCTATTCAAAAACATGGCTGGAAAGAGTGGATCCTGGAGCCTCCTGGATCTGCTTAGTCTGTGGTCTCTCCAGCTTTCTTTTCCATGGCCAGTTTTGTTTTCTCCTGATCCATACAAACTCTACCAATGCATCCCCATTCCTGAAGCAGGGAGGAATGGATGGATCTTCCCACAAGGCCTCTCCCAGAATGAAAACCCACTTCTGGAAGGAAGGAAGGAAGGAAGGAAGGAAGGAAGGAAGGAAGGAAGGAAGGAAGGAAGGAAGGAAGGAAGGAAGGAGGGAGGGAGGGAGGGAGGGAGGGAGGGAGGGAGGGAGGGAGGGAAGGAAGGAAGGAAGGAAGGAAGGAGTGTATTAGCTTGCATGTAACTCTCACAGCAGTACCTAGTGTAGTCCTTTACCATGGTGTGGAAAGATGATGGCTCCCATTTGCAGGGGGATGAGGTACCAGCAAGGAGATTAAAAAGGATTGTGTAGACAGAGGGTCATATTTTAGGTGACTTCTCTGTGTGTGTGGGACACACACCCTACAAATACACACGAACCCAGGAAACTGCCTTGTGCTGAATCAAACCCTTGGTCCCCCAAGGTCAGGATTGTCTACTCAGACTGGTAGGAGCTCCCCAAGGTCTGCTGAGGTCCTTCACATCACTCACAACTTAAACATTATTTGTTGGAGATGCATTGAACCTGGGAGACTTCTACATGTCAAGTAGATGCTCCATCACTCAACCACAGACCCTCCCAGATCAAAAACCAGCAAGCAAGCTAAAGAGGTGGTAGAACCTGCTTTCTTCTGTGGGTCTCAACCAGGCTTTTCTTATGCTAAGAGTCAGTGGGCAGAGGAGAGGCATGAAGAACCCTCCAGAAGGTCTCCATGAATTAATCTGCCTCCCTCCCTCCTTCCTTCCCTCCCTCCCTCCCTCCCTCCCTCCTTGCTGTGGCACATGGTTTGCATTTTAGAAAGCTCACAGCCCTTTGCTACCGCAGTGCAGGTCTGAAGGCTGCATTTGGCCGACGGGTGAAATGCCAGCCGTCGGTGGCGGCCTGTCGCCGGGTGTCATTTTTCCGCCAGTCGCCGCCACTCTGGTGATGAAGCACCAGCTCAAGGGATCAGGCCCCGACCGAGTCCTGCAGCAAAACAGGAACCCGAATGTCAGCCATGATTTTGTATTAATCCGTCTTCCTTATGGTCTCAGTTAGTAGCGGCAGCCGCAGACAAAAATCCTTTCGGAATAAACAGTTGAGCCATTAAAAAGAAAAGAAAAAACCAAACAAACCCTCAGCATTGTCCTCCAAACCTCTTCTGTTGACAGCGATACGGTTTCTTTTCACCCCGCTGTAAATCCCAAGGTTGTTTTATGGAGTTGCGTCTTTTGTGAAGAGTTTTCAATAATAATAATATTAAAAACTCTCCAGGGCTGGAGGAGATTTTTTTCTTAATAAAAGACAGAGTGCTAAATTTTAAAAGCCTGGCTGTGGGACTCTCTTTGTTCCCTCGGCTTGGTTCTAAAAGAGTGTCTACACAGAGATACGTTGGCGATCAGACAGGATATTGCAAATGCCACGGTCTGGTCTCGGTCATGGCCGAAAATAAAGACCTGCAAAGTTAGTAGGCTGTCTTTAGCCAGGCCTGCTTCTGCTGAGGTTTGTGTCAGAGATATTCATTCATTCATTCATTCATTCATTCATTCATTCATTCATTCATTCATTCATTCATTCATTCATTCATTCATAGAATCATAGAGTTGGAAGGGGCCATACAGGCCATCTAGTCCAACCCCCTGCTCAACGCAGGATCAGCACTAAGCATCCTAAAGCATCCAAGAAAAGTGTGTATCCAACCTTTGCTTGAAGACTGCCAGTGAGGGGGTGCTCACCACCTCCTTAGGCAGCCTATTCCACTGCTGAACTACTCTGACTGTGAAAAATTTCATTCATTCATTCATTCATTCATTCATTCATTCATTCATTCATAAACCTATATCCCACCCTGTCTTTGGAAACTCAGAACAAGTTCACTCTCTTAAATAGCTGTGTGGTTAAACCCGGAAAAGAGACCTGTGTCGTTCAAAAGCTTACATACCCCTTCTCCTGTACTTATTGGCAAAGATCTGTGCGTGCAAATGATACGCACTCCCGCTGTGACTATTTGCATCAGGTCAGAATGTTGATTGCTAAGGGTACATTAATGGCTTTTTAAACAAAAAAGAGACTGGGCTTTTTTTTTTTTTTTTTTTACATCAAGAACTAATTTCCTGCGAGTAATGAAACAATTATCGTTTAAAGTCGAGAGAGGAAAGGGCCAGTGAGGAGGTTTTGGCAGTTAAACCCAAAAGTAGTTTGGCTTGAATTGTTTCTGAAGAAAAAGGCAGTGGGATTTGGAGAGGGTTTCCTTTCCATATTACAGCATACTCCATGTGGAATGTCTTGGAAGCTTTTGATTTCTTCCAGGCTAACCTTCAGTTTCTATAGCTGCTTATATACGTGTCCTGTTGAAAAAAAAAAGATGCTTTGGGGTGTTGTGTTTTTTTTTTAACATTTAAATCTTGCTATGCTTACACTCGTCCCTTGGTCTTCCCACAGCAAGTTATGAAACCCAGAATTAAAATTCATAGACTTTATTTTTAAAAGTAATTTAAAACAACCTCTGGAATCCAGAAAGAGCTGACAGACCTGAAACGTTAAGCGTCACCAACAGAAGGGGGTGGGCAGGGAATCTTTATAAGCCTATAAAAATGAGTCAAAGATTCAGCCAGCTGCATTTTCCTGATGTAAAATTTCAAAGGGAAGAACTTGCCACGCTCCAGGCATTGATGTGCTCTGCTCCAACGGAGTTTTGCACCAAGACCCTTATTTGAACATGTTAAAATTTGCGCCTTTACATAATGGATTCCACTTCTGACACCATGTAGGGTGGAGCAAAGCAAGCGCTATACAAAACTCCTTCCTTTGACCACTGGAATTGCTCTTCTGCCACCCCACTGCAGCAGCATCTGAAATTTCACTAGGCACTAGCTTCAAGTTTGTGTTCCTTGTTCTGCCCTCAAATGAATGCATGCCAACATTATTGACACGTTGAATTCTAAACCAGATCCTGGTTTCTCTGCTTGCGCATCATTACCATGGGTGTTTAGGAGAGCAGTGTAGCTCTGTTTATAAATCTCTCTGAAAGTTGTAGATAGGGGAAGAAGCTAAGTTAGAAAATCCTGACCTCTCTAGCCATCATTCTGGGGGTTTTGTTTGTATTCGTATTGGTGTGTGTGTCTTTAAGAAAAAAAAATTGGTTGGCGCTGACTATACACAACACCATCCAGGTTCCGTAATGCTCATTTATTCCAACAATGTGAGTCTGAAATGGCAGGAACTGCGTTCTAGGGTTTTTGGGCCCGTGAAGGACCATTAAACCAGTAAATGCCTCTGTATTTAATACAAACACAGATGCACTAAAAGGGTTTTATTGCTGCTCTGGGCTGTGGAATAGTCAGTGGAAAGAGAATGGCTTGCCGAGGAGCTTGGCAGGCTCCCTTAAGTGAAACGCTGGTCATGCGTTGTCACCAGGAGCACTGTCAGAGATGAGAGCAGAACGTGCCGGAGTCTGATTATGCTTGGGCTGGGTGATGGGTGATGCGGACCAGCGCCGAGCTCCGTTCTGATAGGATTGTAAGAAGAGTTGGAAGCGTAGAGCAGGCTGTCCATCAGGGTTCTTGGCAGAAATAAGGAAGCTTCTCTGGCATTTAATGATAGAGATCCTGAGTCGTTGTCCCCTATACTTCCTTTCTCCCTTCCTCTTGCATGCTTGTATGTATGGCTTTGCAGGCCTCTAATACAGGGGTGGCCAAACCGTGGCTCTCCAGATGTCCTTGCTGGCAGGAGCTCATGGTAGTCATGATCCATGGACATCTGGAGAGCCACAGTTTGGCCTCCCCGGCTCTAATGTAATAGTAAATTGTGTGCCATCAAGTTGCGGGGACTTGAGGTGACCCCAGGCCCATGGACTTTTCAAGACAAGAGACAAACATGGCAACATGTTCTTCTTCTGCATGGCAACACCAGCTTTCCTGGTGGCCTCCCATCCAAATATGAGCCGTGCCCAACTCTCTGTCACTGGAGCCCACTTCCCCTGTTGCTCTACAGCAGGGGTAGTCAACCTGTGCTCCTCCAGATGTCCATGGACTACAATTCCCATGAACCCCTGCCAGCAAACGCTGGCAGGGGCTCATGGGAATTGTAGTCCATGGACATCTGGAGGACCACAGGTTGACTACCCCTGCTCTACAGGCCTAGTCTCTTTCTCCACAATGAAAATGGTGATGGATGGATGGATGGATGGATGGATGGATGGATGGATTGGCTCCCCGCATCTTACTTCTGCACCTGCTTCTCTGAGGGGGTATGTCACCACTTCTGGGGTTGCACGAAGCCTGAAAAATATTTCAGGGGCTCCTCCATGGTCAAAATGTCGAAAAAGGCTGTTCTACAGTGACCAGTGAGGAAAAGGAGGGAGGGAAGAATACAGGAATCTGATTCCATGAGGCATCCTTACTCATCGTATAACAGATGGCTAGGGGTCTGGGGTCCTGCCATTTAAAAGCGCCTTTATTGAGAATAGGATAGACATTTATTCCAGAGAAACTACATTAGCCCATTCCTCTTCTTCTTTATTTCTTCCGTAGCAGCCCCTTTCAACCTTTCCTTTTGGCCCATTTAATATTACCGTTTTATAGAAGAAGTCCAACTATGACAGCTTCCTTTTTATGTTGTCACCATCCGTTATGATAAAAACCAAGAGAGCAGAGAAATCTTTCCTTTTTCTCCCTCTCCCTCCCTGTGAAATTGGCGTTGACCGGACTCCATTACCGCTAAAAGGTTCTTATTGAGTTCTCCACAGCCGCAGCAAAATGTCACCCTACAGAGCGGCTGTTAGCCGGGAACTTCTGTCGGCCGTTCGGTGAGCCTGTCTAAAGATGTCATCATGAGCGATAAGTCAGAAATTCTTTCGTGTTCTAATTAATAATAATAAAAAATTAACTCCCGGGTCATGGGCCGTTCCCATCTCTCCAAGCGGCAATAGTCCACAGAAAGGACCGTTAAACGTACCGTGCGTTTCCTTTATGGCCACCAGAGACGAAACGCAAAAGGAGATGATTGCTCTCGGGGGGAGTTTTCCGATTGCAAAAGCCATCTTTGAAAAACAAATTGAGTGGGGGTTTGGGAGTTCAGGAGCTTAATTTTTAGAATGCAGTCCCTCTCCGGCTTTCGGACAGGGCTTCCCGTATTCTGAAGGGACTTTTCTCTGGGATCTGAGCGCTTTTCTGTATCTACGTTGGCAGAGGCCCAGTGCAGACATAGTGGGGCCATAACCTCTCTGGCACAAAACCCACCTTACCACCTCCTTTCTTAATCACGATTAAGGGATAGATTGGCGCTCATTTGAACTGCGTTTAAGGCTAATGAGTCCCACTTGTTTAACCAAAATTCTCTACCCATGGCTTGCTTAGGAAACCTTGCTCAAGAGTCCACAAATACTTAGAATCATAGATGAATGGAGCTGAAAAGGAACTACAGGGTCATCTAGTCCAACCACCTGCAAAATGCAGGAGATTCACAACTACCTGCCCATCCACAGTGACCCCCAATCCCATGCCCCAAAGAAGCCCCCTTCCAAGAAAACCAGAATTCCTGGCCAGTGGAAATTCACCTCCTGAACCCAAAGTGGCAATGAGCATGCCAGAAAGAGCCACGAGAGCCAAGCACTGACACAACCCTTCCTGCCCACCCATTCACAATTTGCCTAGGTTTATAGAATCAGCATTTATTATCTAATGTATAATAATTATAATATAATAATATAATGTAATATGGATTCTGAATCTCCTATTAGCCACCCCAAGACAGCGAGTCCAGCAGGGACGATATACAAATCAAACAAACAAACACATAACATTTTAGCTGCTTGACGCCTGTTTATCCAGATCATGTGCAGAGTTTTCTCTGTTCTTAACCCTAGGGAAGAGACTAGGGTTGAGCACCTTGGTGCGGTTTGGCCACCTCAGCAATCGCCTCGGTGATTTCCCTCATCTCCGTGCCATGGCTCTGGCCTCCTATGTGCCTCCTTGGGCTTCGGTGATCGCCAAGACAGCCGAACCAGGCCGAAGTGCTCCACCCTAGAAGAGAGTGGAGCAGCGGCTCAATGGCAGAACCTCTGCTTGCCGTGCAGAAGGTCCCAGATTCAGCCCCCAGTATCTCCAGTTAAAAGGATCAGGTAGGAAGTGATGTGAAAGACCTCTGCCTTAGATCCTGGAGAACTGTTGGCAGTCTGAGTAGACAACATTGACTGATGGACCAAGGGTCTAAAGCAGGGGTAGTCAACCAGTAGTCCTCCAGATGTCCATGGACTACAATTCTCATGAGCCCCTGCCAGCGAACGCTGGCAGGGGCTCATGGGAATTGTAGTCCATGGACATCTGGAGGACCACAGGTTGACTACCCCTGGTCTAAAGCAGTACAAGCCTGTTTTACATCTTCATAGTGGGAAGGGGGGAGGGAAAGAAGCATGCAATCTTGCCTTCTATCCTTGATATCTTAACTGGGATGCGGGGTGGGGTGGGGGGCAGAGTTAGAGGAAGAAAGAAACACCCAGAGCCATGTGAAATGTCCTGATAACTTTTTGTTTTTTGCACAATACGTGCCTCATATGCGTTCCTTTGCGAACATGGGACTCTTGCTTCCGAATGTCTCTGGCCTGGATCTCATTTCTTGAATAGCAGGATGTGCCTAGCTGCAGAACAGATATCTGCACAGCGTTCCGTGCTCCCCAGGAGAAGAGAACAGCCCTGCAACAATAATATTAAAAAGGGACTTAGACACGCTGTGATGGGAGCCCTTGTAACAAGCCTAAATGTTCTGTCATCATCCTTACAGACGTAAAGAGTTCTTAAGACACCGAAAGGAATTAAAACGTAATCAGGATTGTTTATAGAAGTAGATAAACTTCGTGGAAAGTTATTTTGCTTTTGTCTTTGGTGATGAGACTTCCTTTTAGAATAATGCCTATTTTTCCAGCTTGGTGTAGTGGTTAAGAGCAGTGGTTTATAATCTGGCAAGCCAGTTTTATTCCCTGCTCCTCCACATGCAGCCAGCTGAGTGACCTTGGCCTCATCACAGCCCTGCAAGAGCTGTTCTGACTGAGCAGTAATATCAGGGCTTTCTCAGCCTCACCTATCTCACAAGGTGTCTGTTGTGGGGAGAGGAAAGGGAAGGCAATTGTAAGCCACTTTGAGACTCCTTCTGGTAGAGAAAAGCAGCATATAAAACCCATTTTTCTTCTCCTTGCAAACCCTTCACCTGTACATCAGCAAAAGTGTTGTTTGCTTCCTAATGTGATCATAACAAGTCTGTTCACAAATACGCTATCTCAAAGTTGATAGTCCATTGGTATGAAGACAGAGTTCTAGAAAGTGATTGTCTCCTGGCCAATACAGTGTGTCCTGCACCGGTTGGGAACTGTAGCTATTTTGAGCCCCTCTTTGCCAGAAAGGTGCTCTAGAGCAGGGGTAGTCGACCTGTGGTCCTCCAGATGTTCATGGACTACAATTCCCATGAGCCCCTGCCAGCATTTGCAAATGCTGGCAGGGGCTCATGGGAATTGTAGTCCATGAACATCTGGAGGACCACAGGTTGACTACCCCTGCTCTAGAGGAGTTCTGTCTCTCTTCAGTGACATATAGCAAAGGATAAAAGATATAAAGGAGGGGGCAGGTAATCAAGACACACTGTGGTAGGCATGAGATATACTGCATATGTTAAGTATGTATTAAAAATGACACGCACACTGGCAAAGTCCCGTATTTTAACGCTGCTCTACTGCTCAATGATGGAACAGCCCATCAATCTTGTTTAGTCCCGTCTTAATCCTAAGCAGAGCCAACCGTTGACAACTCAACCCACCGTAGATTAACATGGAAATTGCTTTTCGGTAGGAGCTTTTCGGTTCTGTTGCAGATTTGTAACAGTTCATATGTCATATCTTTGGTATCTCACGTTGTGTGTATCTTGGGTGTCCCCCGTTTCCTTTTGTGACATGCTTGGGAAAGTACATTCTAGTCTTTTGTATCTTCTTTCATATAATACGGGTCTGTAGCCCTGCCCAGCCCTGCTAGCCGAGGTAAACCCAATCTGATCAGATCTCTGACACTAAGCAGGGCTGTCCCCGGTTGGTACTTGGAAGGGAGACCTCCAAGGATTTGACGCCAACCCTTGGCATCATGGTGTGGAGACAGGAAACAGCAAACCACCTCTGAATATGCAATCCTCGGATCACCTGGCTACACTACACATGCCATACAATAAATAAACCATCCGTAGTTCATCACTACATCATGTTCAGTGCCATATATCTACTTAAAATAAACTTTGGTTTTCAGGGGTGGGAATTCTTCTGCCTGAGACCTTGGAAAAGACAGGGTCGGTCGTAGGTAGGGCCGCCAACTCCGAGTTAGGGATTTCCTAGAGATTTGTGGATGGGGAGAGTGGAGTTTAGAGAGGGGAATAAAACTCAGCAGTGGTGTGATGGCGAAGACTGTAGCCTCTGAAGCCGCCATTTTATCTAAGGGAACTGGTCTGTACATTTTGGAGACCCGTAGTGATTCTGGAGGTCTCCAGCCTCCTCCTGGAGCTTGGCAGCCCTAGCTGGGCGACAAAGGCCAGTGCCTTGACCTAAGGCCATTTTTGTACATTCATATGGATCCATAGCAAGGGGGGACTTAATAAACCACTCTATTAGTTGTAAGGCAGATGTCATTCTAATGAACAAAATAGTTCCCAGGACGTTTTCTTACAAATTTATGCAATGGTAAACCAGGACCTAACTAATTTTCTTTGACTCCAGGAGCCATTCCAAAAGGTTCAGTGCCAGGTTAACTTTTCAGCCATCAGGGTTTTGTGGTTTAATGCCCATACTTTTACAACCTCGCTGACCCAAAACCTAATCCTAACCTCTGCACAGGTTCCTATAATTTTATTAAAGCTTTGATAAAAATCATCGTAGTATAGAATTCATTATGGGCGTCATCACCCCAACAAAAAGCCAGCCTCCGATCCTAGCCTAACTTCTCCCCAATCTCTCATAATTCCATTATTGCTTTACAAAGCTCCATTTAATTGAATCTTGGAATTAGTATAGGAAGCAAATGGTTGTGAAATAATTCCCTCCATCACCACTGGAAGTTGAATTTACATATAAAGCAATAATAAGAACTTCATTCACATTCAAGCTTACGTCCTACAACCAAACGTTCCGATGCAAAGCGGTAAATAAACTTTGTGGCGACACCGAGAAACCCCAAGAGACACTGCAATGAAAGCCTTACTGAAAATACTAGGTGCCACAATAAAATTTCTAGGTGCCCGGGCAACCTGGTGCCTGGGATTTGTGATAAAGGGAAGAAGCAGCCTGATCCTGCAATCTCTTCTCTCAGTAGAGAGTTACTTAAGGATGGACATTCCAAGAGCTGTGTCCACATGGCATTGTAGAACTGTTTTTCGAGACTGCGGCCATATTTTTGAACCTTGGCTAGCTATACTTGGTGGGGGGGACACCATGTTGTATTCAAATATACCCCTCCAATATAAAGAACCTGCAATGAGTTATTGGGCTTTGCAGAGGCCTTTGCATTTGGTCTTGTTTCTCATGTTGGTTGATCTCTTCCCCTCCCTTCCTTGTTGTCCTCTAAAGGCCTTTAACTCCTCCATGATAAATAGCTCCTTGCGGACTTTGCATTTATCAAGGCTCCCCCAGCGCCCAGCAATACTTTTTCTTTTTGAAAAAAAAACCTTTATCAAAAGTCTTCTTCCAATATTTGGAAATGCAGTTGTGGCGCACACCATTGTCAGCATGAAAGCACTTTTTTTTTGACGTTCTCCGAGAATGTAAATTTAATCATGATAAGTGCTTTCTCGGAATGTAGCTTTTCTTTATCGTAGGAGTTTGCCTATCACAATAGCAGAAATATATTCAAATAGATACCATATAAAGGCAAGTGACCTTTTCGGCAAAATGCATTTTAGGATAGCACTGAAGGCTTTATTATCCATCATAAAGTTGTGTGTGTGTGTGGTTTACAGAGAGAAGCAACTGGGTTCTTTTTTTTTTTCCCCTCCTTTTGCCTCTAGCAAAACTCAGCTGGGTTCGCCTTTAGAAATAGTTTCCCTCCTTAAAAAACGAAGTTGGGGGGGGGGGGGGGGAAGCAGAGCCCTGTCTGCAAAACTGATTGGTGTCATTATCTTTGCGGTGGAAAATGCCTTTCATTCATTTTCCTTGCCTTGGTGACACAATTCCAAATTTCCTACTTAATTCAGAAGGGTGTCTGTCGTAAGTAAATTATACCACAATAGACTTCCAAAACGACAAACCTCTTTTGCCAGTTTGCTGTAATTTCTACCCATATTGGTGGGGTGTCATCCTTTCCCGTCCCCCCTGTTGGACAGATGAAACAGGTAGATGCTGTAAACTTTGGCTCGACATTCACATGTCCCCACCTGCACAAGGCCTGCTTTATGGTGATCAAGTATAGAAGCACTGGGATACCAAGGTGGCAAGCACAATATCCGAAACAGACTTCTGTAGAGTCTTGAATCTTCTGTTATTTCTTTATTCTTAATTGTACAAAGCAGTCCCAACGCGTTTCGCCCACTGGCTTGATCAAGGGACATTAAATTATTAGTGTTTCAGACGAACTTCATATAAGTAAATACATGTCTCTTAGACAGAGTATAAGGTCATTCCAGCTACTCCTAGCTAATGGCGTAAAAGAAAATTCAAGACCCTACAGAAGTCTATTTTGGATATTGTGCTTGCCACCTTGGTATCCCAGTGCCTCTATACCTGATATGTATTTGATCCTTCACTGGGTCCTACCCCTCTTAATTTATCATTTATCCACCCACACCACTAGGCCATCAAGGGCAAGAAAGTCATGGGCCATTTCTCATAGATTATACAGGATTGGCCATTTCAATACATGTAGGCTGCCTTATTTGGAACCAGTCCATCGGACCCATCAAGGCCAGTATGGTGGCAAAATTGTGGCTCTCCAGATGTCCAGCATACTGGCAGGGGCTCCTAGGAATCGTAGTCCATGGACATCTTGAGAGCTACAGTTTGGCCATCCCTGGTCTACTTAGCCTGGCAGCAGATCTCAGGCATAGGGTTTTCACATCACCTACGGCCTGATCCTTGGTGTGGTGGTTAAGAGCGGCAGCTTCTGACCTGGAGAGTTGGGTTTGCTTCCCTGCTCCTCCACACACAGCCAGCTGGGTGACCTTGAGCTAACCATGGTCCTTTTAGAGTTGTTGTCACAGAACAGTTCTGTCAGAGCTCTCTCGGTCTCACCGACATCACAGGGTGTCTGTTGTTGGGAGAAGAAGGGAGGGAATTGTTCTGTTGTATTAGCTGGATTTATACATCTTTGCGCTACTGCCTGGGAACTGCAGTGAAATTCACTTGGTGCTGCTCATGATCCATAGAATCCTAGAGTTGGAAGGGACCATACAGGCAATTAATGCATGATCAGCCTACAGCATCCTGCATAAGGAATCCCACTAATCACACAGGTGCAGGTGAGGGGAGGGCCTGTGATTTAGCAGCAGAGCATGCAGAATATACCTGGTTCAATCCCCTGCCTCTCCAGGTAAAAGAAGTGTTGGCTTTTATACTCTGATTTTCACTGCTGAAAGGAGTCTCAAAGCGGCTTACAATCGCCTTCCCAGCCTCTCCCCACATCAGAAGCCCACATCAGAGGTAGGAGAGGTGAGAGAGAAGTCCTAAGTCTCACCCTGCTCTGTGAGAACAGCTCCAACAGGACTGTGACTGGCCCAAGGTCACCCAGCTCCCTGCATGTGGAGGAGCAGGGAATCAAGCCCAGCTCTCCAGATGAGAAGCCACCACTCTTAACCACTCCTACGCCAAGCTGGCTTTTGAAGAACCCTGAAGAAGGCCAGGAATGTATGAGAAAGCGCTGTGGAGAAGAGACAGAAGTGCTAAAGAACCTCTGTGGTAAGGAGGTTAGAGGTTTGCCCATTGATTGGAACTAACCAGGCAGCTCCTGGCCTGTGGCTGGGGTAGGCTTAATTTCTGCCCAGGGGCCGAACTCCAGACTTGCAAACCTTACAGAGAGCAATTAGAGTAAGGTGGGAAGTGTAGGAGAGCAAGACAATGTTTTCGGGCATCTCCTGCACAGTAATTGAATCTTGAGGTGGCAGAGTGGTGTGGTTGAACTTGCAGACAGCTGAGGACAAGGAGAGGGAAGGGATGAAGCCGCTGCAGTAAATGAGAATGTAATTAGCATTTCCTGCATGAACCCTTTTGGTCAGCAGGAAAAAAAAGAAGAAAAGCAGAGCGGTTTGACACATGAGAACACGGAGAGCTTCTTGCCGGCTGAGACTATTTTGGAGACTTTGAAACGTCCCTCTTTTGTTGACAAAGCATGCAAATGTTCTCATTATTTCCTGTAATTTGCATTATTAAAGAAAACTTATTACCCAGCCTAAAAACTTCGCCCCCCCTTCCCTTCCCTTCCTTGTAATGTTGAGCAGAGAGACAGTTCTGCTTGCTGACACTGCAGGCTCAAATTGAGTTAATAGCATGCCGTTCAAAAAAAAAAAAAGCATTTTTATTTTATTTTAGAAGCTTTAATTACTTTACTGCGCCATGCTGGAAAGAGATGGATTCCGAGATAAACAACAGCCAAATTCCAGCTCTGTTTGCATGATAGCATTAAGGGATTCAAATCTAATTATGTGTTAATTCCTTTTCTTATATCAAGGGAATCAAACGTGGGGTTTTTGGGGAGGGGGCTTCGTCCCGTACACAGCTCAGTTTTAATCACGGGGTCTGCCCAAATTGAGACACAGCTTGGCTTCTGCAGTATCTCTTCTACAAACAGAAATATTGCAATGTGAACTTATCTGGCAGACCACCTCTGGGGTCTGGAAACAGTCAGGGAAACCCTCAGCCAATTCTGGATTTACAGAAGTAGCGCACATAATTTGGTCCATTTACTTGGCCTGCAGGCAGAGAAGTCCTTGGAAGAACGTGTCACTGTAAATACAAAACCCTAACATGCTGGGAGTGGGGAAGGTTTTGTAGGGCCAGGGATTTACAGGACTTTAATCGCCATGTTTACCTCCCTTTCATAGCAGGACTTGCGCGTGCTGCTTTTTAATTAATGATCAACCGTTGCTGCCAAACAATTAAGGACAAACTTACATTGTTTCTGTCCATTTTTAAAAGGAAAACTGCAGAACACTTTGTAGATGAATCCCAGAGACTTTTAAACAGGGTTGAGCAAGTAAGATCTGATCTCAGAGCCTGTCAAATGAATCCTGTCAAAGTCTAGTAATATTTTGGAGAAGACTTTTGAGGGAGGGAAGTGGGAGGGAGAGATGACAGTTTTGTGCGTAACAACAAGGTCTTTTTGGAAAGGTGGGGCATCTCTTCTGGATTCCGTGAGAACTTCCCAGGATGCTCCTAGTGCTAGATGGTGCTGTCATTAGTAGGAAGCTGGATTGTACCTAAGGAAGGTGGTATGTGCAGTGCAAGACATTTCTGATCTCTGGAGAATGGATACAAGGTTGGGCCATCCCGGTGAGAAAGCCCGTGATGAGCTTTGCCAGAGGGGAAATGCACCTTTCCTATTCCCTAAAGGTATCCCCTGTGCAAGCACCGGGTCATGTCTGACCCTTGGGGTGACGCCCTCTAGCGTTTTCATGGCAGACTCAATACGGGGTGGTTTGCCAGTGCCTTCCCCAGTCATTACTGTTTACCCCCCAGCAAGCTGGGTACTCATTTTACCGACCTCAGAAGGATGGAAGGCTGAGTCAACCTCGAGCCGGCTGCTGGGATCGAACTCCCAGCCTCATGGGCAGAGCTTTCAGATGGCATGTCTGCTGCCTTACCACTCTGCGCCACAAGAGGCTCTATTCCCTAGCTATTCCCAAATATGCTTTTTTGGGAAAAGGCCAATGTTTATGTAGATAGGGGATGGAGGATTAGGACTGCTGTCATTATGATGCAAGGAAAGGAGCATCTTGGAAGAAGCATGCAAAGGTAATGTTTCTCATTTGGTAGAATGAAAATGCATGGGTTAGATCCTGCAGGAAAGATCACAGGTAAAAAATAGTGAAGTCAATCTTTCCTGCCCTCTCCTTCCTCTGGCAGTCTCCTGCTGTCTGACTCTTGTTAATAGAATGTACTGCGGTACCAGGGAGGGGGGTCTTGAGGACCCCTTATGCCTTTGCTGCAAACCATCAGGAGAAGAAGGAGGACGCATTTCAATCATTTCCCCCGGATCTATTGTTCTGTGGTATATTTTGTTCATGTTCTCCCAAAATTCAGAGTAGATTTTCAAGACAAATAGGAAACCACTGAGGTGGGGAGAGACCTACTCTCCCAAGTCCTTGTACAAACTTTTCCACTGGATCCAACCCCTGGTTTGCCCCACCCCTTTACCTAAGCAATGAATGGGTGTAGGCAGGGTTGCCTAATTGATCTCACTTTGATCAGCTGTATATTAACAGAGCCTCCACACTCAGGATTAGATTAGATTGAGCGTAAATTCTCTCAGCATGTACAACTGACATGTGTGTGATGTGCCTGCTCACAGAATTTGTGAATATGCAGAAGTGGATATTGCAGGGAAAAATGCAGAAGAGGGTAACCAAGATAACAGAGTGGCCCAAACAACTTTTGTATTTGTCTTGGGCTTTTCAGTTCAGGAAAGGAAAGGAAAAATAGACGACTAAGGGGAACATGAAACTGTGAATGTGGCAGAGAAAGTGGGCAGAGAAACAGCCAGTGAGGTTGATGGACAGCAGGGTATGGACAGAGACAAAAAGATGCACTTCTCAATGAGTAATTAAATTAGGGTGTTTGGTGCTAGTGATGGCCAGGAACATAGATGGATTTAGAAAGGGACTAGACAGATCCTAGGAGGTGAGGTCCGTGAATGACTGCTATCCATGAAGGCTGAGGAACCTCCACATCCTCTGAACGCTGGTGCTAGGAGACCACATGTTGGCCCTCTGGAACAGCCGGTTGGCCACTGCATTAAACATGGGGATGAACTTGATGGACCACTAGTACAATTCATCAGGGCTCTCCTGTTCTTGTGTAAGTTTCGGGAGGAACAGTTGCAGCCTTTCTCCACATTGTGGAGGAATCCTTGGGCTTGAAACAGTAAAGTGTGCATGGCCCTTCTGTGGACATCAGAATCCTTTTTCCTCCTTATTGCCGACAGAGGCTGAAAGGAGAAGCCAGGAAAGGCCATGAGAAGGAAGTCCCCGGAGCCTGTGGAAAACCATAAAGCGGGAGGGAAGGAGAGATTAAGTGCTTGAGATTTATGGGGACCTTGACCGCAGCAGTGTTTGCTGGGTTGTTGGGGACAGTTAGTGGTCTGGTCTTGAGCTGAGGATGCTGCAGCTGGCACCAGGAGGAGAAGAGCGAAAGATTCGGTGACCTCGCGGCGCAAGTGTTGGCTTGGAGCCTCCGCAGAGAGACCCGCGGAGGAAAACGAAGCACAGCCCGGCCTGGCGGCCGAGTGCTGCCTCCCGATAAGCTGCTGTTTGTTGTGAAAGGGGAGGACAGCCATGGAGTGGCCTCAGATAGCGGTAAGAGGGGAAACCGCAGGAGAGGAGAGATGGGCTCTGATTTCCGCGTTGGTGAAAGCGAGGCAGAAAACACTGCCTGCCAGCCACACTCCAGAAGCCAGCTTGATTCTTTCTGTCCTCTTCCTCGCCACTCGAATTCCATTTGCACTTAGCAATTGGCGGAGGGTTTCCGGGACCTAGCAGGGAAGCGATCCCTCTCTTCCGAGCTCAGCAGCCAAATGCCACCTCGGTTTGTTTTGCGCCGCGGCTCTGCGGATTTTGGCTTCTCGCAGAGGCATTTCCTCCTGCCTTCGCTTTCAGGCTCTGCTGAGAGGGGCTTCGGCCTTATCCGTGACAAACCCCGGCCCCTCCCCAACCCCACGGGATTTGAATCCTCAAAGAGAGAATTGACGCTTTCCCTCACGGGGACATTAGGAGACCCGGACAAGCGGGCGGATTCTGGGTTCCGCTGCCAAAAAATTAATCCAAATCCTGATGCCTGTGACTGGAACAAATAATATGAACCTCGAGGTTTTGCAGAACAAACCTGCTTTGTGCTCACTTGAAGGCCCTTGGTCCAGCAAGCTCAGGCTTTCCTACTTTCACTAGCCATAAGCTTTCTGGGGTAGCAGAGAGGGAGGGGGGCTGATTCCTAATATCAGCTACTCGAGATCCTTTAATTCAAGGGTAGTCAAACTGCGGCCCTCCAGATGTCCAGATGTCCATGGACTACAATTCCCATGAGCCCCTGCCAGCGAACGCTGGCAGGGGCTCATGGGGATTGTAGTCCATGGACATCTGGAGGGCCGCAGTTAGACTACTCTTGCTTTAATTGATCTTGTTATATCCTGCAGGTTTCAGGTAACAGACACCGGGGTGCTATGTCTCCCTTGGGCGCCATATTGGGGGACCCTGCTCTAGTTGCTATATTATGTTATATGAATTGACCTTCATTCTTGGAGAATGGAAGGACGGACTCCAGGCTGTAAGAAGTACGTTGAGCGCTGCTTCTTTTATTGTCTTTTTGCTGTGTTCTCTCTCTCCCCGAAAGCCTCTTAACATGGCAATTTTTATATTGGTTTTTTTTGTGTGTTTTTTTGGCCAGTAATCAGTTTAACTGCGCCTTCTTCAAGCTGATTGTGACAGAAAGGAATGGGATTGCTGGCATGAGCTTATCAGTAAGATAGCAGGATTCCAGCAAGGTGGATGTGAGTCTCTGCAAACAGCCCCCCCTCCCCCCACAGTGCATCTCAGGAGAGAATTACCTTCCAGAATGGTTTGTTTGAAGGGAAATCACCCTGGGAGAAGCAGAATCCTAAGGTAAGAATACGGAAATCACTGCCTAGTTCCGTCTGAGAAGGGAGTCCTGCCAAGTGATCATGGCCTTAGGGTAGACACACACCTAACCTCAGAAAACAACGAAAAGGGTATTTCTGTAGTAAAAGTGCGGTGCATGTTGCAAGTTAAACGCTCAACACCTTTCTCATGGTGTAAATCAGCCTTTGTATTTACACCAAGGAAATCCACAAAAGCATAATGGACGGCTTTCGCGTTAAAAATTAAAGCTGTCAACCAATTCGGGAATGTCTAGTCAGTTAATCATCTGCCTTTTCATAGACTAATGGATTAAATGTATTGGATTTGCATATTGCCAAGCCCTAATTTATGTCTCGTTTTGGGCAGGAGAGAGGGAGTTGTGTAGGCAAGCGTAAGGTGGCTTATCGTTTTCATCAAAGAGCAGTTCGCACTCTTGTTTAGTGCCTAAACCATGGGAATTGTAGTCCATGGACATCTAGAGAGTCACAGTTTGGCCACCCCTGTTCTAGAGGATATTCACTCCCCAAAAATCAAGGCTACTACCTACAAGACTCTCAACAGATGGGTCTGTTGTGAAAATTGGGAAGACCTCTGTTACCCAACCCTTTTTAGACATCTCAAAACCTTTTTCCCCCTCTCTGCAGTAGAAGACCTGGACTCGAATCCAGTAACGATTTTGAGTTTTGATTGCCTTCACTGGCAGTCTTCAAGCAAAGGTTGGATACACACTTTTCTTGGATGCTTTAGGATGCTTAGGGCTGATCCTGCATTGAGCAGGGGGTTGGACTAGATGGCCTGTATGGCCCCTTCCAACTCTACGATTCTATGATTCTATGATATAAGTAGCCCAGGGTCAAAGCCCTCTAACACAAGGTATCTGAGAAAGGGAACTTCTTCTCTTCAAAACTTGGCCTCCAAAAATCTTGTTAGTCTTTAAGGTGCTGCTAGACTTGAATCTCACTTTTGAGTGAAGCCAGTTTGGGGGTGGTTTTTAATGTGGGTGTGTGTTTTTTTTTACAACGTTGTACTAAAAATTGGTCACGGTGCCAGGGGCTTGATACCAGCGGTCCAAGTCCTCAGCCTGCGAGATTTCCAGTTGGCCGTCCTAATGTTATATCCTTGGTGGCGTTTTTTAAAAGCATTACAGCAGAGCTTTCAGAGCCGTAAACTGGCCCTTATTATCCCATTAGTCAATTATGGCTGTTCAGGCTCAAGTATATATGACAGTATGGCAGGATTACGAGGAATTTAGTCTGCAGTTCCACTGGTTTCGTGCCACGCTATCACAGGCCTGTTGAATGAGACGGAATTATTTTCCGTAACTGTTCCCTCCCGCCCCCCTCCCATGTGCGCCTTATAGTGCAATTGAAAATTGTAATCAAAATGTTTTGGAAAACCCCTACTGACCCGCATAAATAACTCCCTTTTTTGGCAATGGCTGAAAGCCTCATCCTAATCTTTATTAGCAGAGCTGACTCACTAATTAGAGGAAGCAACCTAGTTTGGAAAATACCAAAGTAATTATTAAAAATAACAGCGGCCACAAAAGCTTGGCGGGGCAAACGTTTCGATGCATCAGCTGCGGGGCCTTTGTTGTCGCCGTTGTTTCTTTCAGAAAAGGCTCCTGCTAAACCTTTTAAGCTAAGCAAAAGGATGGTGAAATCATATAATTATAACATTTCTTTTTCACTGAACTCTTCAGGGCATGATCTGCTCAGTGTTGCACGGGGGAGGGGGGAGTTGAGCTAATGATCATTGATCGCATTTGTCTTGTGCAATTTGTTTTAATGAGACAGAAAATCTTCCAAGAACTATCTTGTATGCATCAGCTTTGGCTCCCGTATTGATTAGCTTGCAAATGATGAAGGGGGAAGGAAGAACAGGGATCTGAGAAGCCTATCGAATATGCTTTTCCGCGGTTCCTCTTTCGCAGAGTTATAAAGTTCGCCTCTCCGTGGCCGGTTCCTGTGCTGCGTTGACCCTGAACATACAATAAACAGAGAAAGTCCTTTGCATGGGCAAGGAGGGAGATGCCCTGTGAGAAGAGCCCATGGGGGGAGGGATAAACGGAGCGCCATCCGACAGAATGTGGATTAGCAAATGCAATAGGTTAAATGTTAAACAGATCAAAAATATATGTGTATAAATTAATTAATTAACTCCCACCCATTCGGGAAACCTTTCCAGGGCTGCCAAGAAAACCCCAAGGTATCTCGAAACGCTGGTTAAGAAAGCCTGCTCCAGGTAGTAGCTTACAGCACATATGAAGAGCCCTGCTGGATCAGACCAGTGGTAGCCCATCGTCCTGTTTCACACAGTGGTCAGCCAGCTGCCCTGTAGAGCCAACAAAGACCTTCTCCTGACGTAGCCTCCTGGTACTGGCATTCAGAGTTTTGCTGCTTCTGGATGTGGAGGTTCCATTTAGCCTTCATGGCTGTTAGCTTTTGTGGTTCTGCCCTTGAATCCATCTGTGCTACGGCCATCCCAGTGCCCATGAACATTGGATTATCCAGTTTAATTTCTCATTGGATAAACAAGTACTTACTTCCTTTCCCATCCACCTAGAGCAGGGGTAGTCAAACTGCGGCCCTCCAGATGTCCATGGACTACAATTCCCAGGAGCCCCCTGCCAGCGAATTGTAGTCCATGGACATCTGGAGGGCCACAGTTTGACTACCCCTGCTCAAGTCCATTCGCTGGCAGGGGCTCCTGGGAATTGTAGTCCATGGACATCTGGAGGGCCACAGTTTGACTACCCCTGACCTAGAGGCAAGTGATCCATATGGGTAGAGGGGTACGTGCAGCCAAATGCAAGTGGGTTTGAGACAGGGGTCCCCAACCCGGGCAACCTTTGGAACTCTGAGACAGCAAGGTGAGCGCAGTCACAAAATGGATGCTGCAGGAGGTGGAACCAGGCACAAAATGGCGGCTTCAGCTTCCCTTCAGTCACATCTGGTGGCAGCTACTACCAAAGCAGCACCTTTAAAAATCTGCACGACTTATTTGGTGGGTACTATGGTTCCTCTATGCACAATGTTGGGGAACCCCTGGTTTAGCAGCTGGGTTTGTACCAGCAATGGCTCTCTGGAAATGCTGGCCAAGAACACAGCTTCCACCCCGAAGAAATGGTTAAACATACCTGTTAGCGAAAACCCTGAATTGGAACATTTTATAATAGGCTTGTAAATATCCTCTCACCTGTGTTGAGGTGATTTGTTTTTGGGCTGTCGGCAGTGAAATAAATTCCTGACTTAAAAATCTGTGTAGGGTGGCAGGCTTATAAACGGTTTTTGTATGTGTGTGTGAGAAAGAGAGCTAGTAATTTTTGTGACCTTATTGCAAGGCCAAGCCACGGTGCTCCAGCTGTCCAGTAGTCCATGGACAGCTAGAGGGCCACAATCTGTCCACTCCTGTTACAGGTTAAGCTATGGGCCTGCTTTTGTATGTTAGGTGCTACGTAGTGCAGTTGCAACCCGCCTTTTGTTGAACTCAGGGTGTGGCCTCAAATGCCCTCAAATTCTGGTTGAGGGCTCAAAGAAAGGTAGCGGGAAGCTGGACCATTTGTACCAAGTCCTTATCTTGCAAGACCCCCTGTAAGTTGTGGTATAGTCTTCTATGTTTGTTGCCTCATAGTATGCCCATTCTTGTGATGCTCTGAAGAGGTCAACAGATATCCTGGTGCCCGTGACCTTTCAGATTGTTCTCAGGGAGACTGTCAAGGATAACGGTGCGTTGCCGGTATTGATTCCACTGCTCAGAGTGGAGATACGCCTTTGAATTTACCTCAGGGCGTTAATATTCTTGGCTGTGTACGGGAAGCGATTGTGTAGAAGGCCAAGGCAGGAAGGAAAGTAGCTTCTCTTTCCATTTCCTTCGCTGTGAAGTCGCAACTTGTGTTCACTTCATGTCATTTTGCTTTTTGTTCGCTCTCTCGCTGTTAAAAGCGCCAGCGTGACGTGATGGTTAAGATTAATGGCCTCTAATCTGGAGAACTGTGTTAGATTCCCCACTCCTGCCCATGCAGCCCGCTGGGGGACCTTGGGCCATGCACAGTTTTCTCAGAGCTTTCTCTCAGCCCCACCTACCTCACAGGGTCTCTGTTGTGGAGAGACACGGGGAGGGCGTTTTGAGGCTTCTGCGGGTGCTGAAAAGCAGAGTATAACAACCAAAGGTTTGTCTTTTTGCTCCAATCAAAAGAATCTCCGATGACTAAGCAATTCATTTTATTCCAGGCAGGTTTTTGATGACCTACTAGATGCGGTTGTTTTCCCTCCCTCTTTGATGCTTGTGAAGGAGAGAGGATGAGCAAAATTAATAGGATATGCCAGTGAGACTATAAATTGTGATGTTTGCAGGGGGTGGGTTCATAATCTTAGCTTTGGCTGTGGAAAGGGAGAAGGGAGGAAAGAGCTTTCAGTGAATTCGAAGAACATGGCAAGGTCTGGACACTAGACTCAGCCTATTACGTGCTCTGAGAAGTAAATAATCCTGTTTACATTGCAGGATACAGGTTTAAGGAATCGACATAATAGTATCATTTGTCTTCCAAACAAGAGCTCCTGGCTGGGGGCGTTCCTTGACTTGTTTCACAGAAGTCATGTTATGGTTCCCAAGTACAATGTGAAATATCACACACTTGAAATAACAGACTGAATCTTTTAGCTTAGTTCAAGGGTAGTCAAACTGCGGCCCTCCAGATGTCCATGGCAGTCCCTGGCATTCACCTGTTTTGTTTTTGTTTTTAAAATTCAATTGAGTAATCCTGTGGATTTTAGAAAATAGACTTTGCGTACATATTTATCAATTGGTAATGACTGGGGAAGGCACTGGCAAACTACCCCGTATTGAGTCTGCCATGAAAACACTAGAGGGCGTCACCCCAAGGGTCACATGACCCGGTGCTTGCTCAGGGGATACCTTTACCTTTACCTAGAAGAGGCATTCTCATCTTCCTAAGACTGCATGAACGATGCCTTTTCTAATATCACTTGTGTTTGCCAGAGCTGTGTTCGTTTCTTTGTTTGTTTGCACTTAGCTGCTGTTATTGACCTTGTCTCAGTTTGTAAAAGATTAGTTTAGAACCAAGGCAGCATTATCAGAATTTTCTTTTTAGTATTGGATTTTTTTACCTGCCGCTCTTGAAATAGTCTCACAGCAAGTTACAATTAGAAGATGAAGAGTTGGTTCTTATATGTTGCTTTTATTTATTATTATTATATTATTATTATTATTATTATTATTATTATTATTATTATTATATATTTTTTATATATATTACTAGTAAAAAAAGCCCATTTTATCCTTGAATAAAATGGGCGCTAGCAAGCACTGGGCGGGGAAGCCTTTGGAGGGCAAAAGCTTCCCAGGGCCGAGCTCTGCACAGGCAGGCGTTGCTGATGTGGGGAGAAGGCCGCAGGGTAGGTGGGCAGCCACGCGGGATGTCGAGCGTCCTCCCAGGGTGTGGAAGAGGCTCAGTGCACGGCTCGGGAAGGCTGGTATGGGGGTGGGAGAAGGGCGGGCGGTCATCCGGGCAGCTTACCAGAGCTGCTGGCGAGGTGCACCATGTAGGAGACGCGGCGGCGGGGACGCAGGCCGAGTGGGGCTGGTGTGCGAGGGTTGGGGCGACAGCGAGTGCAAGCAGGCATGCGCGGGAGTCCGCGCATGGGCGTTTCAGTCCAGCGCCATGGTGGAGGCAGCGCAGGGCGTGCTGGGTAGGCGAGGCGCGGTCTAGGCAAGGCGCATCATGGCCTATGCGAGGCGCGGCGCTACGGCAAGGGGAGAAAAGGGCCAGGGAAGCGGAGGACGGCGTCAAAGTGAGTTGGGTCACAGGCACGGAACTGGGAAAGGGACGTTGGGGGTGGGGCCGGGAGGGTGGCGGCTCAAGAGGCGGCTGGCGGGCATCGTGTGATCGTGGGGGGAGGGGGGTGACAGGAAGGGGTCGCAGGATCGAGCAGAGGGAGGGACAGGGCAGCGCGCGGGAATTAAGGTCACCTAAGGCGTCGTTGAGTGCGGGCGGCGGCGGCGGGGCGTCCTCGGGTCATCGTGAGGTCCTGTCCGGCCGTGTTGGATCGCAGGAGGGTCTCTGGGCGCTCCAGCGTCGCTGGGGATGGTAGTCCTCGCCAGCCACGCTGCGCGCGGCTGGCAGGGGCTCCCTGTCCGGCGGCCTGACACATTGAGAGGTGCTTCGCGCCTCTCAACACGTCAATCCGCCGGACAGGGAGTCCCCGCCAGGCTCAGCTTCTCTTAATTCAGGCGGGAGGCGGGTAGGGAGGCCCCGGCAGCTGCGCTCCGCGCGACTGCCGGGGGCTCCCTCGGGCGGCGGCCTAATGCGGCGAGAGGCGCTTCGCGCCTCTCGCCGCATCAGGCCGGGAGCAACTGCGGGCCATGTTGGATCGCGGGAGGGTCTCCGTCAGTCCGCCGGACAGGGAGTCGCCGCCAGGCTCAGCTCCTCTTCATTCAGCCGTGAGGCAGGTAGGGAGGCCCCGGGGTTACCTCGGACGGCAGCCTGACGCGGCGAGAGGCGCTTTGCGCCTCTCGCCGCATCAGGCCGGGAGCAACTGCTGGGGCTGGGAATCAGAGGGACCAATCGGCAGGCGCTTCGCGCCTGCCGATTGCTCCCTCCGATTGTCTGTCATGAGGAAGGGTCCAATCCGGACCCTTCCTCATCCCGGACTCATCCCGCCCCAGAAGGGCTTACTGTTTTATTTAGTCCGTGGCGCCCGTGGCGCCACGGGCGGTGTACAGATTGTATATTTTATATATATTATTATATATTTATATATTTTCTCTACCCGAGAGAGTCTCAAAGTGGATTACAATCTCCTTCCCTTTCCTCTCCCCATAACAGACACCCTGTGAGGTGGGTGAGGCTGAGAAAGCCCTGATATTATTGCTCGGTCAGAGCAGCTTTATCAGTGCTATGGCAAGCCCAAGGTCACCCAGCTGGCTGCATGTGGAAAAGGAGTGGGGAATCAAACCCGGCTCGTCAGATTAGAAGTCCTCATTCCTAACCACAACACCAAGCTGGCATTAAATTCAATTAAAAGTAATTAAAAGTAGAAACCCTCATACATAACATTAAAACCATAAAAAATAATTACCAACATACTCCGGCAATGAGAGATTCCCCCACAGGCCTTTAGAGACAGTTTCCAAAAATAGCCTACCTTTTCATAAATCTATGTTATTTACAGTTCTTAGCTGAAAAGGGAACCCTTGAAGTAACTGGAGCATGTCCAAAGGAGGGCTACAAAGATGGTGAAGGGTTTGGAGACCAAGTCATATGAGGAATGCTTGAGGGAGCTTGGTCTGTTTAGCCTGAAGAGAAGGTGTCTTAGAGGTGATATGATAACCAAATAATTGAAGGGCTGTTGTATAGAATATGGAGCAGAGTTGTTTTCTGTTGCCCCAGAGGGTCAGACCAGAACCAATGAGTTAAAATTAATTCAAAAGAATTTTCGGCCAAACATCTAGAAGTTCCTGACAGTTAGAGCGGTACCTCAGTGGAACAAGCTTCCTTGGGTGGTGGTGTGTCCTCCTTCTTTGAAAGTTTTCAAGCAGAGGCTAAATAGTCATCTGCCAGAAATGCTGATTTTATTAACCTAGGCAGATTGTGGGTGAGTGGGCCGGTAAGTTGCAAGTGTCCTGCATAGTGCAGAGGGTTGGACCAGATGTCCCTGGAGGTCGCTTCCAACTCTGTGATTCTATGATTCCTCAATGCTTATTTCTTTACTCCCTTTTTTCTTTAAATAAGGACTCTTAAGTTAAACCTGACTTGCTTTATTTCTGATTTTGGGATGTCCTTCTCTAAATACTGTCATTACTGATAGAAACAATAATCAAGGGATGTAATCATTCAAGCCCTTAGTTCTTAAGATGAAACGAACTAAGGCATTTCATCATTACCTCCTTTGGTCTGTTTTGTCTAGCCACTGGTGAGTGAGTTGTGTAAACTGCTTCTTGAAGAATCCTTCCTGGGTTCTTGTCACATCTTACAGTAGAGTTTTTACAAAGTATATTTCTGTCTTTGTAGCAGCATGGAATAATTGTAGCCCTGATCCACTGGCCTCCCTGCCAGAATCCACCAACCAACTCAAATGGCCTCTGCTGTAATCTCCCCTCAGTCTCTCGAAATACGGTGGAAAACAAATGTGATAACAATGATGGAGAAAATCCTCAAAGCAAAAGGAAGCAAGAATGTGGAGCTCCAGTCACTGCCGTTTTCAGTTCTGGTTCCAGAACATAAGAGTAGGCATTATAAAAACAATAAAATTGTCACCTGCCTAATAGAGTTGCCTTAATAATAATTAAGTGCCATCTGGTCACAACTGACTCATGACAAACTCAGATGGGGTTTTCAAGGCAAGGGTTTTTCCGTGGCGTTCTTTGGTGGCCTTCCATCCGAGTGCTAACCATGGCCAGCCCTGCTAACAAGCTCAGGCTAGTCTGGACTGTTGATCAGTGGACCTGGTTTAAGTTTTTGGCCTTATAGATGAATATTATAGCCTCCAACAATAAAGGATTTGGGCGGGTGGGATTCAGACCTTTTCCACACCAAGAATTTGGTCCAGTTGCAGGACTAATTCCCACTTCCGGATGACATCAGCATTGGTCCGGGGCGGTCCCTGAAGCGGGAATCAGCCCCATGACTGGACAAGCGCTGGGCCAGGCCAAATTCCTAATGCGGAAAAGGTCTCCATGTTGTTATTAATAAGCTCCATGAACGCCATACTAGGTTGGAACAAAGATGTTAAAAAATCGGAGACATTTATATTGTGTTGGTGTCTTTCCCACCCCAAATTAATTGCAGAATGAATGGCATCTGTCACATTGTAAGATCCTGGTCCGGTTCAATGGGGAGGTGCTACTTATTGACAGGTTTAATACTAGGGATTGCTATGCTTGTAATCTCTTGGATGTTTTAGAGCGAATGCTGGCAGGGGCTCATGGGAATTGTAGTCCATGGGCATCTGGAGGCCTGCAGTTTGACTACCCCTGTTTTAGCGTGTGTGAATAGCAGTACATTCTTAGGCAAGGAAAATTACTGGCAGAAGAAAGCAGGAATGGTGTTGGTTTTCATCCTTGAATGCAAGACCAGAATAGTAAATATGTATATATTTAGTATACACACACACACATATATTTAAAAGATACTTGTTAGCAGATGCTTACTGCCGGAAACATATGGTCATTTCCCAACCAGTGTGTTGTATTAACTACTGTTCAAGAAAGCCGGGGCCTCCCGAGATTCTTGCGGACAAGTTTTAAACCTCTTCTCCTGATCTTCATCAGAAACCTGGTGTTTGCGCATGATGGTAGGGCAAACTGAAATTTATCTCGGGATAAATAAAACCTCTCCCTCTTAAAGCTCCGGATTCCTTTTTGGACTCTGTAGGAAGCTGGGAAGCATGCTGGGTCCTAGGAATGTAACAAAGAGGAGATGATCCCAGTCATTTGGTGGACAAGGACTTAAAATTAAAAAAAATACCCACCGCAGAGGGACCAGCTGTGAGTAACTACAGAGGAGCCCATTCAAAGTGGCAACGGCTGATGATCTCAGGCCATCCTAGAACCATGCGTTGACTTGATGCTGCCAGTGATCTGTGGCCTATTAAAGAACATTTAATTACGGCAGCAGCAGCATGCACGGCTCCCTGCTACTCAGATTCATTTCCCCAGCAAAGCACGGCAGGAAACAAATCCACTCAACAGTTGCTTAGCTAGAGCAGTCGTGGCATTACGTTGTTTCTTGGCTGGCAGTTTGCCTGCTTCCATGAGTAACTTGCGTTATTCTAGCAAAGCGCCACGGAAAGGAGCTTGAAGACTGCCAAGGCAGAGTGGACAGCACTGTTTAGCCATCGAGCCTTTTGGGGACTGCCGACGGGTGGTGTATTCCGTAGCGCCGATAGGTTCACTTGGATATTCTTTGTTCACTTACCTCTAAAGCATCTTTGGCCATTAGTGTCATTGTGCGCTGACAGCTATTGGTTAACAGGGCATCCGATAATTGCTTACCTGTCAGCCGAAAATTAAAAGAATGCCAAATCGAGCCTTGGCTGAATCGAGGTCGATCAAATGAAGTTGGCTTTTATTTGGAAGAGGGCTTCCCTCCCCTTATCTGTGCTTCGGCTGCTTTTGTGCCCATGATTTTTAAAAGTCATGATCTACTTTAAGTGCGAGCACGCACAGCTTTGGTATAGGGCTGAGCAATGAAGGGCCGTACGTTTTGGTTTCCTCTTTCAGCCACAGGAACCACAGTGCTGTGCTGCATTGCAACTCGACTTAAAATGGAAATACAGGTTGCTTGCTTGCTGAATTGTTGCTCGCTTGCTGAATTGTAGGGCAGGAATTCTGCTTTCTTTTAAAAAAAAATGAGCCTGAAGCTTTTATTTTGTGACTTCCTCTGGTCTGATGAAGCGTCCTGGGGAACGCAAAAGCTTACACAATGTTAGCAAGCTGACAGAGATGCCGATTCTGTGAATTTAGGCAGATTGTGATTGAGGGCAGAAGGGATTGTGTCAGTGTTTGGCTTTTGTGGCCTTTTCTTGTTTGCCAAGGAAAATGCTGATCACTACTTTGGGGTTGGGAGATGTATTTTCTCCTGGCCTTACTGGTCAGGGATTTGGGATGTGGGGGGGGGAGCATCATGATTTTATGCGGCAGTGGGCTTGTCCTAATCCAAAGTATGGCATGCACTGCATTCTAGGAATGCGTAAGCTGGCATCATAAACTGGTGACCAATTTGTGGGAGTTTTAGCAGAAAGAAAAGCTTTACTCAGTTGTTTACCTTGCTGTGTACTACTTGACTATTTGGGCATGAAATACATTGTTGCATTGTTAAGATTTATCTGCTTCAATAATATGCAAATTCTCAGCATAAAAATAGCTGCGCAATAAATAAGATGGTCATATGTAGGAGTTCTTTAAAAACGTAATAGATTCCTTTGGGTCTTTTTTAAGAAGTTCTAATTGTATGTTTAATTGTTGTGCTGTTTAATCATCACAGTTAATTTGCTAGAACATTCAAGCACAATCAACCATTACATTTTTCGGACTAATTTCAGTCCCCACAGAGAAACTGGCTAGGGTCGTAAAATGCTGTTCTGCTGGTATAATAGTACTTCTGTTGGCGAGAGGCGGGGGAAGAGGGGAGTTGATATTTTCCTGTTCCTTTCCACCAGTGGACCTCGCCCCTCCCCACACACACACAGACATGTTGCCTCTTCCATCTTATTTATGAAAGTCCTTTGACCAACGAGAACGGAATTTCAAGAGAACTGGTAATCTATAGCAATCACTCACACCATATTCTATTCGTGTTATACTGTTTTGAATCATTTTATTGTTTTTTAAAATGTTGTTACCCGCCCTGAGCCCCCGGGGAAGGTTGGGTTATAAATAATCATTATTATTGCTATTATTAGGGGCGCATTTTGGTTTCGACCCAGTAAAACCACATTCAAAGACATAACAGAGAATTGCAGAAATGTTACGTGCTCTTCTGTCCTTCCATCTCCCGGAATCATGTTCCCATGACCACTGTGACTAGGTGTACAAAAAAAGAACTTTGAATGCTGTTTGTTTACAGATATTCGAAAAACAAAACTGAGCCCACCCAAAAGTGATTATAAGAAAACCTTAATAACCTGACCACTTCCTGTATGCTTATGGCTCAATTAAGTTGCCCATAGATTTGAATCGCACTAAAGGTAGCCAGAGTCTTTAAAGATACTGGAAAACTCTTATCAGATGCTTTATCATCCTTATCCCTGTTTTATGGGCACTTAATATGCTGTTCTTAGCCAGCCCAATCTTTTGCATGTTGATTCAAGAGTATGACCCTGTGTGTGTTCCAGGATAAGGTACATAGGACTTCAGCCTCTGGTTGAGATCTGTAACTAGCAGCCTGCAGATAGAATCCAGTTTCTAGTAGGCCGTAATGGTGAACAGCAGCAGACTCGAATCTGGAGAACTGGGTCTAATTCTCTATGCCTCCACTTGAAGCATGTTGTGCGACCTTGGCCAGTCACAGTTTTATCAGAAATCTCTCAGCATCACCTAATTACTCTCTCAGCCTCACCTGCCACTCTTCTACCTGAAGCCTGCTGGGTGACTTTGGGCCAGTTATGGTTTGCTCAGAACTCTCAGTGCCATCTGCCTCACAGTTCTCTCAAGAAGAGCTAGAGTCCAGAAGCTAATTCGTGGCAAGGTATAGGCTTTTGTGAGTCACCTTTCAATGGAGACTCAGTTCATGAAAGTAGCATGGCTGGCATTCTACCATCTTTGCCAAGCCAAACTACTAGCACAGTACTTGGCCCCGGATCACTAGCCACAGTGATCCATGCAATGGTCACCTCTAGACTGGATTTCTGCAACTCGCTCTATGCAGGCCTGCCCTTAACCTTGATCAGGAAACTACACCGGGTCCAGAATGCAGCGGCCAGGATCCTCACGGTGACACCTTGGAGGTCCCACATTGAGCCTATCAACAACTGCATTGGTTACTAGTCAAGTTCTGAATCAGACTTAAGGTTCTGGTAATTACCTTTAAGGCCATACGCAGCCAACTTTTTAATCATTGTGAAACACCAGAAATATTCTTCAGGCTTTGAGAAACCCCAGAAGAGTTTCAGAATGTGGTTAGGAAGCAGTGCAGATACCCAGCTGTGGCTTGTGCACCAGGGGCCCAATCTGGACCAGTTTGGCTCCAGCACCCATTAAAGTCAATGTCGCTATTGACTTTAATGGGAAGTCCAGCATTCCCACCTTTCCCAGGACGTGGGGGGGTTGGGGTTCCAGTTACAGTCTCCAAACTTTCAGGGTAGCTCAAGGATGCTCTTCTCTGACCCCCCTCCCCCTCCTCCAAATTTCACAGCCATTGGACCAGGGGTTCTGAAAGAGTCTACCCTCATCTCTCCGTTCTCTCCAATAGAGTGTCCGTCTAATTCGGTATAAAGCTTGGTGTGTTTTTGTGAAAGGGGGGGGGGGCATTGTGACTAAAATAACTGGGATTTCCCCCAGATAGCTTGTAGTTCCTCTTGGAATGTTTCGAGCTTATGTTTGTGGCAAAAGCCATCTTTCCAGTTTACATCTCTTTGGGTTTATTTCTGGCTACATCTGCTAATTTTTTTGCACACAGATACTGTGAACAAAACTCTGGCCACCATGGACTCCTATGGTATATTAAGCCTTAACTGGCTTTTTTGTTTGCCTTGGATTGGCACAAAGGATGTTGATCAAATACCACTCTTACACATCCTAGATACTAATAGCATTAAGAGTCTTCCATTGCCAACTATTGTGGTAATTATAAGTCAGTTCTGTAGTGGGGAAGGGGGGGGGATGTGAATCCCAAATTAGAACTGATGTTGGGATTGTTGAATATTTGTGTTGGTTGCCCAGCATGTTGCTAAGGAACAGGCAGGCCTTTTGAATTACCAAGCTTCCCACCCTACTGTCACCCTCCGCCTCCATCCCTGTCCCAGGCTTTTGGGAATGTCCCCTGTCCCTTTCTAAAATGTCGCCCTGAATATTGCTACCATTTTCTAGTTGTGAACGCAACCTGGAAGAACTGATTCTCCACTAAGGGGGTTTTTGCCGGTCGATACACGTCCGCACCCCCCCACACACACACACACACTTGATTTTCAGCAAAATGATTTATATTTTACATCCTCAAGTGTTCCTGGCTGATAGAATGCTACTGAGGTAGGCATAAATATCATGCCATTTCTCTGTCACCACCCAGCGCAAGGCTGGGGTTTGATGCTGTACAGATATATGGAGCTGGAAGTTGGGATTCTTTCTGGTTGACCCAACCATTAAATATCCTGGGAATCCTGTGCCTGCTATGACAAGATTGAAGGCAACCCATCATCCTTTTTACTCCTAGTTGGCCCAGCAACTAGGCCCACCTTACAGCATCTTCCTGCCACCCTCACCCCTCTGAAGTGTCCATTAATATCTAGCAGTTTTCGAATTGCCAGCTGAAAGAATATGCTAGAAAACTCATGCAAAAAGAAGATGCTGAAGGAAAACATACCTGCAAGAAAGACCAGTAATCTGGAATTTTTCTGATCTGCACTTTGGAAAGTTTTAGGACATGGGGTCCCTGAATATCTTAATGTTCGTTATGGGAGCAAGGAAAGTTTCCAGATCTCGTCTGGTTGGCCCCAGATATATTGGAAATGGCCAGTGCTATTTCTGTGAAATTTGGCAGCATTGCTGCTGGAAAGGGCAAAAACTGCACAGAGCTGGCTTTCTCAACCACGGTTTTGTGCAGCCCTGGGGTTTCTTGGTGGCCCTGGAAGGGTTTCCCAGAGGATGGGAGTTGATTCAATTTATATATATTTTTTTAAAAAATGTTAAACATTTATCAGATAATGACAATATATGGTCAGGTCGGCCTGCCCCCCCTCCAAAAGAAGTTCAGTGATGTGCCTGGAGGGGGGGAGGGGAGGGGCCCTGGGTGGGTGCTATGCTTCCCCTCCATATACTGCATAATTGCACCACTTCTGGGGTTTCTCGAAGCCTGAAGAACGTTTCCAGGGTTTCTCAATGGTAAAAAACTGGAGAAAGGCTAGTAGAGAGAATGGCATATGTCTTGCTGGCTGCTATAGTGCCCCAACGGCATGTAGGATGAAGGTGTGGCACCTGTCATGCTCCGTTTTAAGGAGGCCCTTGTGTGCAAGGGAAGGTAAGTGGCCAGGGCCTGCCCCTCTACTCATCCATGATATGAACACAGTTCTTCTTGCTCTGCCATCAGGTCCCTGTTTAAGCAGGTTTTAGGATTAAGCTGTTAGGCAGCCTTTTGTATTTTGGAAAGGGTTATTTAGTTTGGTCCCCCTACCCCTACCCTCCGGTAAATCACAGATATATAAGATCTGGAATGATCAGGAAAAGGGTTCCTTGGGTAATGGCTATTCAGAGTAGTTAGCTCCCACACTTAGTATTGATTGGCTAAACGGATAGCCTGCAACACTTCTCTAAAAACACAGCTAATTACTAGGTGTGTGATTTATTTATTATTTATTATTTATTTTGCTGGCAGTCATAATTCCGAAGGCCATAAACCGAATCAAGGTGAAAGGTTTCTGCCGGAATGAGAGTCAAATGCATCTCTTGATAAGGCAGCCATCGATCTGGCGCTCCCGTTTGTATTTCCCCAGATCTTCTGCCGGTCGCTTATTTCTTCTGCTCTGTCACCATTAGTCTCCTTCTAAGTACCATTACTGCAAAACTTCCCACAGAGAAATTTATACATGGAAGAGTTTCTTTTTTTTTTCTTCGCCGGCTCTCTTTAAAATAAAGTAGCTTCCAAATAGACCTTGTGGGAGCCATTTTCCACACTGAGAATGAAGTCTTGCAAAGATGTTTTAATGCAGATTTGGGATCTAATTATTTTTTTCTCACCCCGACTTAGTGGTGGGTTTGGGAGAGTGAGAACAGCGCTTCTACAAAACCTCACCCTTAGGTGTTCTAACCCGGCTCTTCAGTTTGCATTTCTGAGGCACTGAATACCATCTTTTCTCTCACTCATCTACTGACTTCTCATCCCCTCCCCAGTTAATTGACCATTAGCTAGGTGAACTGAGGAGGGTGGGAGGGGGAGCCAGTTATTCTAGCCAGACTGATTAATATAAATGACCATTATCTACCTTGGGGAAAGGTGGTGTTTCCAAAGAGGAAGGAAGAAAGAAGAAGGAAGAAAGAAGAAGTTGGTTCTTATATGCCGCTTTTCTCTAACCGAAGGAGGTTCAAAGCGGCTTCCAATCACCTTCCCTTTCCTCTCCCCACAACAGACCCCCTGTTTTTATACCGCCTTCCCTTGCAGCTCGACGATCCCTCACAAAGATTCAACGAAGAAACCAAGGAAATCGAAAGCCTGATAAATAAATGCTTCAAAATTCCAAATATTCCAGGGAAACAGGTTTATTACCCAGGACCCCGTTTTGATTACTCTATATTGGAATAAACCTTAGAGAGTATATTTGGAATTTCGAAGCGTTTATTTATCAGCCTTTCGATTTCCTTGGTTACCTCGTTGGTCCCTTGATTGTAGCTGATATTTACCCCTAATACATTTCTTTTGCCTTTTGAAACTGTCCATAGACAGATAAGGAAGGCTGAGTGTCAAAGAATTGAGGCTTTTGAACTCTGGTGCTGGAGAAGACTCTTGTGAGTCCCTTGGACTGCAAGGCGAACAAACTGGTCAGTCCTAGAGGAGATCAGCCCTGACTGCTCCTTAGAAGGCCAGATCCTGAAGAAGAAACTCAAATACTTTGGCCACCTCATGAGAAGGAAGGACTCCCTGGAGAAGAGCCTAATGCTGGGAGCGATTGAGGGCAAAAGAAGAAGGGGACGACAGAGAATGAGGTGGCTGGATGGAGTCACTGAAGCAGTCGGTGAAAACTTAAATGGACTCTGGAGAATGGTAGAGGATAGAAAGGCCTGGAGGATCATTGTCCATGGGGTCACGATGGGTCGGACACGACTTCGCACCTAAGAACAACAACAACAAGGGATGGAAGACATCCTTACGATTATTTTTTTTACTCCTCCTTTCTCTCCGTCGGGGACCCAAGTTGTCTGATCTCTTCCAGTTTATACCTGCAACAACACTCTTAAATTCATTGTGGTGAGAGTGCACAGCTTTCTTTGGGGATTATAACGTGGATCATCAACATTCGGACACTGGCAATAGATTCTTCCCATGAAGGTAATCCAGTAGGGAAATCTTGGTCTTCAAGTATGTCAAGATCCATGTCCCTGTTCTGTTTAACTCATTTGTATGTTGGTTCCTTTTTGTTCATTGCCTGCCTTGACATGTTTCCTTTTTGTGATTCATCCTGCTGGAATGGTGGCATCTGGTTTTGTGTGGTGTTTGCTCAGCTGCACACGTACCGACCCCAATATACTTGATACAGTTGGTCAAACAAAAGCTGGAAACATGAGAAGGGTTTGTGGTTGTATTAGATTGTGAAGTAGGAATTTTTCTGAGAAGGCAACTCGTGAACTAAATTTGTCAAGAGATCTGTGGTGAATGACACCATGCAGGTGTACTGCATTAAATATATATTTTGAAGGCTTGTGTAACAGACCTTAGGCTGAACATTCACCCAGGAAGTAGCACTGTGCCAAATGTTTATGATGGCCAAGCTTACCAAGATCTCTCTTGGGTTGTTGGATGGGAGACCACCAAAGAAAACCAAGGTTCTTATGCAGAGGAAGGCAAATGACCTCTGCTCTACTCCAGTCTTGAAAACCTCATGAGGAATCATCATGAGCTGGAGGTGACAGCACTTAATTATTATGAAATTATTATGAAATGATGAGAAGCAATGACAAACAGTGCTACATCCAGCTTGGTGTAGCAGTTAAGAGTGGCAGCTTCTAATCCAGTGAGCCAGGTTTGATTCCCTGCTCCTCCACATGCAGCCAACTGGGGGACCTTGGGCTAGTCACAGTCCTGTTATGACAATTATCACAGAACAGTTTCTCTCAGAGCTCTCACAGCCTCACCTACCTCACTGGGTGCAGAGAGGAAGAGAAGATGATTGTAAGCCACTTTGGGGCTCTCTTGTGCAGTGAAAAGTGGGGTATAAAAACCAACTCTTCTTCTTCGTGTATGAATAGGAATATATAAATAAAATCTGCTCATCTGGACATGTCCTGAGAGAGAACAAAAGCCAGGATAAACTATTACAGCCCTTTACCTCATCAGAAACTACAGATGATAAATTCTCAGCTACAGTCAATTTTTCAGAACTATATTTTTTCCAGACTTAACTAGTGCTGTAGCACTTCATGAGGGATAACTAAATGAACCAAGGTCTGAAAGGCAAGCTGCTTGATGGGACATTTGGTGACCACAATCTCTTTGGCTTATCAAAAAGAAGTTCTAAGTGGGAGACTTGATTGCCACGTCTCATTGTGAGGAACATGACCGAACCAACCGGTGACTTCAGGCTCTTTTCTTTCAGTCGTGAGGAACGAGAATAACAACTGAGTAGAAGCTAAAGTTGAAAAGTACCAACCTTGCAATAAAGCACAACTTGTAAGAGTGAAGAAGGAAATTAAATGCTGAAACTTCTTATCAAGCAGAGCGGTGGAATTCACTACATCTTGGGATGAGAAATGGAAATCGAATGTGCTCCCTCAGATAAATGGCCTCTTGGGATAAATTGAATGACCTCAGGGTACGGAAGGGCAAACTTAAATCACTTTTGGGGCATGGAGACTATAAAAACACAGGCAGTATCCAATGTTTCTTGTAGTGTCCTTGGCCATGGTGATAAGGGGGGGGGGGTGGATCTTTGTCTAAAACAGACATTCAAGTGTATATTTCATATGGAAGTGGATGTATCAAGTATACTTTACTGGGTGAGACCAATGGTCCATCTAGGCAAATACTTTGTCCCTTGAGAATCTGGGCCCTCCAAGTTCTGAAGTAAATGTCTTTTCCCATCACCTAGCACCTGAGATCCTTCTAGGCCAGTGCCAAGGATAGACTATGGTCATTTCTGCATGCCAAGCACATTTCATTTAGTCTGCAGAATATAGCCTTCTGGCAGAAGAAAAATATATTAGATGGAAAGGAAAGGGAATAGTGAGGATAGGCAAATAATGTCTGTTCATTATTACTCTTTTCCCTGGTACATCCTCTCCAATCTGTCTAGGGCAGAACAGAATCCTGCAAGTGACCTAGTCACTCTGTTCACAATGTCAGTAAGAAAAAAGGGAGAATGTCCAAGCCTTTCTGCCTTTGGTGAATATGGAACGTAATACACCTATATCATCCACCAGAAATCCTCAACTTTGTTGAGCACGTGGATACTTTGGGAGTTTTGAATGCCCCCACAAAATGGCTGCTGTAAGAGATAGGACTAGTCATGAAATAGCGGCTGTTGGCGTAAAGAAGAAGGGGGAAAAAACTTGCCCTGTATGTACGTCAAAGGCAATTTACTGCGCTTGACACGGAGGCAGATGGAGAAGAATGTATTTTTTGAAATCGCTTAAACTGTCACAAGCGCAGGAACCCATTTTGATCAGAGGCCTTTTGGAAAGTTTGAAGGTCTCAGCAAAACGCTGGCTTTATTTACAATCAATGGCAGATACAGTCGGTGGTTTATTAATACCTAAATCAATGCGATGCTGTCTAGCGTGTCACATTAATTTAAAACTGCAACACATAGGCAAGTAAGCAAATCAGGGTGACTTCCAGAACAAGTTAACATCCTCCGGGGTGGCTGAGGGGAGGCTACATCTGCGACGGAACGGTACTTAGGTTCTTTAACCACCGCAAACGACTCGCTGCCTTTTTCGGATGGCGTTAAAAGCCATCATCCGGGAAAGCAAAAGTTGCATTCTGCAGTCAGCAGAAATCTTATCTGTGTGAGATGATTCAGTACTCAAGCCCTGCAAAATAGGTCTCCAGAAGTTACCACTGCACAAGAAGATTTACTGACCTGTGTAAGTGGGGAAGGGCACTTGGGTGATCTAAAGTGTAGGAAAGAAACAGCTGTCTTCCTTTTACAAAAGTGTAAAGAATGTGCTGCGGAGTCACAATAGACTCATGGCGACTCCTCGTGGGGTTTTCAAGCCAGAGCAGAGTTGATTTGCCATTGCCTCCCTCTGCATAGCAACCCCAGTCTTCTCTGGAGGACTCCCTTGTAGGGATGAGCGCCTTGGCTTGACTCGGCCATCCGCGCTCCTCCTGTCTGCGCCATGGCGCTGGCCTTGGGCTTCAGTGAACCCCAAGGTGGCCGAGCCACGCCGAAGGGCACATCCCTACTCCCATCCAAGTATTGGCCATGGCTGACCCTGATTAGCTCTCAAACCCTGACAAGTTCAGACCTAAATGGGCTAATCAGGCCATAAGAATTGCCTTGGTGAATCAGAACATTGGCTCTCTACTCCACTGACCTCCAATAGACCTCACAGGGATCTGTCACACTGGCCAGTGTATTTCCTTGTGTTCAGCTAGGTGCAGTGGTTAAGAGCGGCGGCTTCTAATCTAGCAAGCCGGATTTGATTCCCCGCTCCTCCACATGCAGCCAGCTGGGCAACTCTGGGTTCGTCACAGCCTTGATGGTGCTACTCCCACTGAGCAGTAGCTCAAAGGGTGCCTGTCGTGGGGAGAGGAAGGGAAGGCGATCGTAAGCCGCTTTGAGACACCTTCAGGTAGAGAAAAAGGGGTATAAAAACCCAACTCTTCTTCTTGATTGTTGTAGATAAAATCTAATGGTGATGAATCGAACAGAGAAAGAAATGGACCTTCACATCACTCGCCACCAGCTGACAAAATACAGCTCATCTTGGGTTGCTGCATCACAACTAGCTTAGGCATAGCCACAGATGGTCATGGGCCCTTGGTCTTCAAAACCTCTTTCTGTATCCATGCAGGAAGTGAACCAACCTTTCGGAGAGAGGAAGCCAAATAACATCTCTTCCCAAAACAAAGAGCAGATCCTACTCTTCTCCCACAGTGCAGAATGTACCTCAGCAGAACCTGGAGGTATCTCCATTGTAGCTGCAGAGAGAGGAGGACCCTTGGTTTGTTAAGCTAGCTCAGGGGTAGTCAAACTGCGGCCCTCCAGATGTCCATGGACTACAATTCCCAGGAGCCCCCTGCCAGCATTCGCTGGCAGGGGGCTCCTGGGAATTGTAGTCCATGGACATCTGGAGGGCCGCAGTTTGACCACCCCTGAGCTAGATGGTCAAGATAGCCAAGATGGTCTAACTTAAAGTCAACAAAGATTTATCAAAACTTGAACTTTCGAGTGCAAGCACTCGAAAGCTCATGCCTTGAATAAATATTTGTTGGTCTTACAGGTGCTACTGGACTCTGATTTTATTGTGCTGCTCATTTGAATCTAACTTAAAGTCCGTTTTCCTTGTGTTGGTTTTGCACATACAGTGAGTTTTAAATCAGAGGGAATATTCAGAGGATGCAAATGTGTCCAATGCACACACACACCCAACACCAACAGTCTGAAATAATGGAGTGCCAAGAGAAATGCAGCCTGCGGTTTTCCTGCGAGTTTGAATTGTCTTTTTGATCTCCGTGGATTAGTTTACTATCTCTGTATGGCAGGCGTTCTGTATCTGGAACAATTGCTGAACTTAATATACCTGTGTGTTTTATTTAAACTAGGGTACATAGAACAGAACTGGAAATGTTATCTCCGCGTAGTGAATTTCATTATTTTACCTTTGAATTTTAGGGCCTTGTTTACCATTTTGTCTGGACGCTGTGTCCATAATCTTGCATACAAAAAAAAGGGTTCCTTTGAGCTGGGTTTAATGAACCCATATCTTAATCCTGGATAGGTCACAGTCAGTTTAGAATTTAACAATGTCTGAGAACTGAGGAAATTTCCCCTTTCAGTCTGGATTACCTGATGTCGGTAAGCACTGAATTGTGCTAAAATCAATAGGAGCCATTGTTAAGTGTGTGGAAAGGATGTGAGTGTAGTGGAAAGGGTTTGAATTTATATTATTGGCCTTGAAATCGGATGGCTTGGAATGCAACCAATGGGCGTCATAATGATTTCTGCCTGAAATTACATTCATAGCTATATCCCTGCGGAAGGCATCAGCATATACAGCTAACCCAAAGACAAGTCTTTTGGCTAAAGAGGAAGTCAGCATTGGGAAATTCCTAGAGATTTGGGGGTCCAGCCAGCAGAAATAGCATGGAGGAAAGGGAAATGTGTATACCCCCCTTGAAGGAAGGGTGCAATTCACAAATACGATAGCTATGTGGGTGCAAAAACAGGAATTGTGTGAGGGTGGAATTATTGCCAGCCATGATTGCAGAGGCAGGGAATGAAGATGTCTCTTGCGTTCAAAACCCTATGCCAGGTCACCACGAGGCCACCGTGACTTGGTGATACTTTCCACCAGCAGCAGCCATGTTTGGAAGGAGAGAAGGGCATGAATATTAGAACGCCACAAGTGGGGAACAGGGGTTCACATAGATTCCAATGAGTAGCCGTGTTGGTCTGAAGCAGCACAATAAAATCAGAGTCCAGTAGCACCTTTAAGACCAACAAAGATTTATTCAAGCCATGAGCGTTTGCTGGCGGGCTCATGGAAATTGTAGTCCATTGACATCTGGAGCAGTGGTCCCCAACCTTTTTGAGGCTGGGGACTGGCAGGGCAACTGCCCGCCTGCGCATGCGTGGCACATGCACGCATGTGCGAAAGTGCAGCGCATGCGTGATTATGGTCGCACATGCGCAATGCGCGGACGCGGCCCTGATTCCCTCTCCCCCCCCCTCCCGCAGTAAGAAGCTTCCCGGGCCACAAGCTTGCGGCCTGGGAAGTTTTTTACTGCGGGGGGGGGCGGGGAGAGGGAGTCGCAGCCTGGCGCCATGGCCTTTGCGGCCCGGCACCGGGCCGCGGCCTGCGGGTTGGGGACCACTGATCTGGAGGACCACAGGTTGACTACCCCTGCTCTAGTGCTTGCACTTGAAAGCTCATGCCTTGAATAAACTTGGTTGGTCTTAAAGGTGCTACTGGACTCTGATTTTATAGGGGTTCACATAATTCCTGATGCTTTAGCAGGCTCCTGCCACATTTCTGTCCTTTCCAAGGCTAAAAAGACGCCTTTAAAACCATTCCAGAGGTGTTGACCTTTCAAAAGCCGTGTGATGTCACTGGAGAATGACCCCCGGTGGGCCTCCTGAAATTAAGCCGCCGATCAGCAGTCCTTGATGGATCACGCCACTATTTGGTACACGGATAATGAAGATGTTTTAGAAAGGGTAATCCGCTGGATGACATTTTTCAAGCAGCATATTTTCCGCATGTTCTGACACTGTGCAATATAGTAATGGAGCATTTAGCAATTATGGAATTTTATTTACTTCTGTTAAAAGACCGTATCGTGTTGTTCCGGGAAGTGAGGGAGCATGCTTGTGGCTAGATCCCTTACGCTGTAAATTACATAATCTCTCTAATAGCTGCCAGAATTGTACCCAGCTGTTGTGTTTTGCCCCCACACAGTCGCAAAGCGTTTTCAACATAGCAATTAAGAACAGCTCATCAGCTTCTCCCCCATGCTTCCCTTTTCTTTTTTGGAGGGGAGGGGAAGAGAGACACCATTCCGCTCAAGCTTTGTAGATGGCATCTCTACTTTCCTCCCGAAACTGTTACCTGCCAAGGCAGGGAGTGGCTTGCCGCTTTGTGAGAGAGGCAGCCGCTGTGAGCAAAGATAGATGTTAATTTACCTGGGAATGAGTAGCACTGTGTGGTTATCTCTGTTCCTTGCAGAGGCCCACCACGGCCAGCAAAGCTATGGACGGAGAACGTGTGTTTGTGCGTATGTGTCATAGTCCCCTGTATATCACATTGGTCAGACCCCTGGAGTCCTGTGTGCAGTTCTGGAGGCCTCACTTCGAAAAGGATGTGGACAAATTTGAGAGGAGAGCGACAAGAATGATCCAGGACCTGGGGACCAAGCTCAGTGAGGAAAGGCTGAGAGACTTGGGAATGTTCAGCCTGGAGCAGAGGAGGTTGAGAGGGGACAGGATTGCTGTCTTTAAATATTTGAAAGGTTGTCACTTGGAGAACGGCAAGAAGCAGTCCCTGTTGTCAGCGGAGGATAGGACCTGCAGTAATGGCTTTAAACGACATGAAGGACAGTAACGGCTAGATATCAGAGGGTGAAAATATTCACAGTCAGAGTAGTTCAGCAGTGGAATCGGCTGCCTAAGGAGGGGGTGAGTTCCCCGTCCCTGGAAGTCTTTAAGCAGCACTGATCCTGCATTGAGCAGGGGGTTGGACTAGATGGCCTGTATGGCCTCTTCCAACTCTATGATGCTATGATTCTGTGATCCCCACCTCTCTCTCTTCCTCTTTCATGGCAGATGATAGTTTCCTGTTGCATGCAAGCCACCCACAATGCATTATACAGACTTGTTTGCCTAGGAACCGGAAATGCAAACTGTAGTTGCATCACAGTTGCTCTGCAAGGCGCCACAGATTTTCATTGGCATGTACAAGCCTGCAGTGGAGAGTGCAGCCCTGCAGTATATCCAGCCCCACAAACTATGGATTGGAAACCTACATCTGAACTATGACCAACTGCTCTGCAACAATGACAAATATCCATATTGACTGGACAGTGTGAACCCCCAGCTAGGGATGCCAGCTGCCTACTGGCTACCCCTGGGAACTTTTGGGGTAGGATATGATGACACCATGATGCACAACATGGCAACATCGCTACTGCTTGCATACCTGGAATCGACATTGCAGTGACACTCTAGGAGTTTTCCAAATCTCTGTGGTAAAAACCATAGAGATCTGGGAAATTCCTAGAATATCATCATGATATCACTTTCGTGCATTACTGAAAGTGGTGTGGTGACTCCTCTTTATCCCTCCTTTTTCTTCTGCTGCACTGAGCAGCAGAGGGAGAATGGAGCCCAGGGGCAAGAGTTGTCCTGCTATAGGAGGTGCCCTGGCTGTCGTAACCCCAACATATATTAATTGTTTTAGTCCCTCATTCTAAATTGAGAACACAGGCTTCTTTTCATTCTCACGCTCTCATGCCCAGAAGTAAAGGCTTGGTATCAAACAGATCAACGGTTGGCTTATCCTAAATATGCAACAGTAAATTAGCAAGATTCAAACGCTTTTCCACCTTTAATGAGGAAGTGTCTGTTCTTGCTGTAGTACAAGCATATATATATATTTTCCGTTTGAGTAATCCTTTGGTATTTTAATGAAGTCCTGTTCCTTCGTACCACATATGGCTCGCTGTTGGATAGTTTAACACTAAGAAAATCAGCCTTGAATAAATTAGTATATATTTGCAAATTAATTGGTTAATTAGATTTTGGGCCTCTCTTGGGGACAGAAAAGAAACAGCTGTGTGCAAGAGCCTCTCTAATAATTGGGGGGGGGGGAATAGCTTTCTTGCACAGTTTATTGTTTGATTTTTTTTGGGGGGGGCAGCCTTTGGTTGGAGAGTAAAGCCAAAATCTTGTTTTTTAAGACCTAACGTATTACTGTGGATTGGGGAGTGGGGGTTAAGATCTGTCTAAACAACCCTTTAGGGGAAGATCAGAATGAAGGTAGGGTGCATTTTTAGAATGGATGCAATTTCAAAAGGATTCCAGGATCTCATCCTTCCTTGACCGTGTCCATAAAGTTTTCGGGAAACAATCTAGAACATCTTGCTGCTTAGTGCTTCCAGATTTTAAGGGGAGAAGGCAGGCGGCTGATGCTGCTTGTGATGGGCATCAGTAAATATTAAGCAGTTAAGAACGAAGTCAGCCAACCCAAGGTTTAGAACAGAATGTCTCTTAGCTTGCAGACTTACATAGCTTCTGCTCTTCCAAACACCAAATGGAAATTGGGATTATGTGGGCTCCGTTTCATGCTGGCATTTCAGGGGTGGCATCAGACCCATAGGCATCTTCCTGACTACCTCGAATGCAGGGAGGAAACCCCCTGTGCTGGAAGGATTTCTGTCCATTAAAAACACCTGTGCTAATTGCATTGATAGCAAATTGGAATCATGGTTGCTTAAAATCCAGTTTTTATTGGTAGGACCTTTTCTTCCAGTGAATGGCTTTTGTTGGACATGGACAGAGGTCTCTGGTTCATTACTGAGGGCCGCATGGGAAGCCCATCAAGAGGTGGTTGGAGGGCCCTGACTGATCAATATCTTCAGTTTCACATGCAGCATAGTTTTACATACCAGTTTTTCAGAAAATGACATGGTGGCAAAGGCCAATGTATAGATGTGTTGAGCTTAGGCTGCCCCAGAGAGCCAATTTGGTGTAGTGGTTTGGAGTGCGGACTTCTAATCTGGCGAGCCGGGTTTGATTCTGCACTCCCCCATCTGCAGCCAGCTGGGTGACCTTGGGCTTGCCACAGCACTGATAAAACTGTTCTGACCGAGCAGTGATATCAGGGCTCTCTCAGCCTCACCCCCACCTCACAGGGTGTGTGTTGTGGGGAGAGGAAAGGGAAGGCAAATGTAAGCCGTTTTGAGACTCTTTTAGGGAGATATAAAAACCAACTCTTCTTCATATCCCTTTCATTCCGAGGTTTCTCCATTCAGTTCTGCCTGCCCCACCATGCCGATCTCGCTCTTTTCCGCTGGTCCAGACAGACAAACGCTCTATCTCGATCTATCCTGCAAGGCTGTTGTTGGATGATGCCCCCCCCCCCCCCGGCCAAGCTGCTTGCCCTGCCGCAACCCCTGGGAAAGCGTCATTCAACCCCCAAAGGGGTTCTGACCCCCAGGTTGAGAATCACTGACCTACAGGCAAAATTATTTCAGGAGTCATGTTGTTGCCAGAAGGAGAATCACTATGTGCTGCCCTAACCAGGCACACGCAGGGTTAGTGCAAGGGCAAGCACGGTTACCGAATCAAGCAAGTTCAAACCGCGTACCAGAGAGTAGTCAAAAGTCCCGTCCGGGTCTTATCAGGAATTGTTATCTGACGAAGTCCAAAGGAGAACCGAAAGAGTTGTCATTTATCTTTACCAAGGTCAAGCCGGGAATCAGTCAAACAGAGCTTCACTGAAGCGTTGGGGAGCAGGAAACCAGTCAAGGCAACAGGTGGACATGTGCACAAGGTTGCTGCCACACAGGGAAGCACTTCTGCTGTGCTTAAGAACAAGCTGAGCTCTCACACCGTGGCTGTACCTGGCACTCAGCCTTCCTCCGATGAATGAGCCCCACCTGAGCCCAACCTAGCCTGTTGCTGTAGTCTAAGCCGAGCACTTTGCCTGCGTGTTGCCAGCGTTGTCCTCCTGCCTTCCCTCCTGCGCTCTGGAGATGAGTCTGGGCTGTTCAGGGGTGATGCTGCAGGCGGAGGTAATGCTGGTGCAGAGGGCATGGTGCTTGTCTGGCTGGGACCTGGTTGTGGCTCCCTATCGGGACTTGCCTCTCTAAGCAGCACCCTGCCACTTTGCTCCAGCTCCTCCACTTCTTCCGCCGAGGGAGCTGGCAGAATGAGCTCAGGCAGTGGTGCAGAGGCACCCTCTGGAGACGGGGCCATGACACACTAAGTACCATACGATCCCTGCTTTTGCCCTAGAACGTTTTCAGATAGGGGCACCTTGGAGTTTCAGGTGAGAACATTTGGCCAGCCTTCAATGATCTCCCCTCGCCTTGAGCAGCTTCGGAAGAATAGTGGTGGGTATGTTCCAAGTCATGGGCACCATTCAGACAGGATTTTAAAAACAAACAAACTGGGAAGAGTATGCTTAGCAACCAGAAAATTCTCGAACAAAGCAGTTTGATTGACATGCCCCAAACTAAGTATTTGTGTATTCATTAATGACCCCCGATACTTTCAGAATAAACATCACTTGATTAATATAAGCTTTAGGAGTGGGGGGGGGGATTTAGATTTCAAGAACAAAATAAAAAAAAGTGTTCAAAGGTAGGAAAGAAATGATTTTCAATTTAAATGCAATGTAAGAACTAATTGCCTTTCTCCCTCTTAAATTAACTTCACTTCTTTGTCTGGCCCTGTAGAAATACAAAATTAATGAGACCATGCACGGGGGTAAAGTTATGTAGGTAGCTAAGGCTGAAGGAAAGCAGAGACTCTGGGGTTGTCGCTTGGAGGTTGTGTTTGAGCCAAAGAACGCTGTGTAAGAGGGGTCACGGATAATCATTTTGGGACAAACTTTTATAACATTTGAAACTGGACTAAGATATTTCTGAAAACTGTTAACTTTCTGCATTTATTGACATGAACACACAAAGCTGCCTTATGCTGACTCTTAATCCATCAAAACCAGTACTGTCTACTAAGACTGGCCCTCTTAGGTCTAAGGAAGAGATCTTTCATGTCACCTACTACCTGATCCATTTACTTGGAGATCCCAGGGATTGAACCTAGGGTCTTCTGTATGCAAGGCTTTACATTGAGTCAGCTTGTCTATCGAGTTTAGTCTTGTACTGAGCTCTTTCAAATCACCTACTACTTTCAACTTTTACCTGGAAAGCCTGGGGATTGAACCTGAGATGTTATGCATCCCGAGCAGACACTCTACCACTGAGCCACGGCCCCAAAATTACATGTGGTCCTGTTTTGTAGATCTCTTTGTAGATGACACTCTGGGTGTTTGCACCTTTCTTCAAACAACGAAGTTGAGTTGGTCAACACCTGTCTCAGTTCCCTTTTATCTTTTCATGTTTCTGACAATGGAACTGGACTTCTACCCATTGCATCTTCCATTGCATACCCCCTCATGTTGTCCATGTGAGTACTGATTCCTACTATATGGCACAACATTTCAGGGGGCTACAGTAGGAGGGGAAAACAGAAAATTCCACTGTCGTTGAATACAAGCTGTGTGTTGATTTATTGCATTTATTTAGCTCTTACAAGAAGTTCAGGGCAGCAGACATGGCCGTGTTCTCTAGCCTTTCCACACACGAAAGATGCTCCTACTCCTTAATCATGTTGCTTGCCCTTTTCTGTACTTCTGGCAGTTTTGCAATATCCTTATTGAGATAAAGGCAACCAGAACTGTAAACAGTATTCAAAACAAGGCTGCAGCTTAGTTCTATGGGGGGGTATTACAGTACTGGTCATTTTATTCTCATTCTCTTTATTAATCATCCCCAGCATGAAGTTTGTTCTTTCCATTGCTAAAGCACCCTGTTGGATTATAGCCGATTCTTATAGCTACATCAGTTCCCAGAAAGATCCAGGTTCAGGTTCACTGCCACTGCCAAAACAGCCTCTCTCTGGCTCAGAGATATAGAGTGATTAATCCAGGTGATTATTCCATTTGGTGGTAAGTATGGCTTTGAATGGAGGTCTCCCCAAGCCTTCTTTGACGTTTTAACCTCTACACCACACTTGTTATCCAAGTTCTCTCTCGTTTCCAATTTTATTTGTCTCGTGAACCACATTAGACTGATCCCGTTCCTCTGCAACTTATTGGATCAAAACCTAGAGAGGACTTGCTTCAGGTCTTCAATGAATGTTCAGTGGGTAGAACTTTGTTGCATTGTGGCTCTGGAACTCTTTGGGAGGACATGTGTAGCTCCGTTAATTGTCCCAGACTTCTCAACAACAGCGTGGGATCTTTCTGGGTGGTCTCTTGCAGAGTTAGACCTAGGAAATGCTGCCTTGTGCTGATTCTTGTCTCTCCTGGAACACATCCAGGAGAGATACTGTTTTCCTTGTTTCTTGTCCTATGAAGTCCCTCGGAATCCGTTCTTTCTCCTGTGCTCCTTAATATAACCCTTGTGCGCCTTAAAATCTGCAGCTGAGTTCATGCCCAAAATTCCATCTTAGGTGGATGTGTTCACTCGGAGGAAAGGCCTTTTTGGTGGCCACCCCGACTATGTAGAACTCACTACCTCCAGGTGGTTGGCTGTTCTCCTTGCTTGCTTCATTTTGGGGAGAACAAAAAGACTGTGCTTTTTTGCTAGGCTTTGGACTTCAGACATTGGATGATCAGATCTGAAGTGATTTTTTTTTCTGGTTTCCGTTTCTTTTGCTGTTGACTGTGATTTTTATGTTGCTTTCAGTCTTGTTACTCTTCGTATATCTATAACGAACCAATGCAAATAACAGCCATGACTTCGGTGGTTTTCTTCCGATCGCCCACCTCCTTGTTATTAGAATATTATAATTTGATCTCTTTTCTTTTCAAGGGATGTTAGGCAAGATGGCCTGTAACTTGCAGTGGGTCCCCTGTTTTCCATGAACTACGCTGCCATCATGTGGTGATTACCTTAGAGACTGAGGGTTCAGAAAATGCAAGGGTGGGGTTGTTTTCTGGAGTGGAAGGCATCTGTGACCGCATCCGTGGCCTCTCCCAACTCTACTCAGAATCATGAGAATCCATGTGAGATTAGAGATGATATTGTTTTCCTTCAGCCAAGTACTCTAGAGCAGGGGTAGTCAAACTGCGGCCCTCCAGATGTCCATGGACTACAATTCCCAGGAGCCCCTGCCAGCATTCGCTGGCAGGGGACTCCTGGGAATTGTAGTCCATGGACATCTGGAGGGCCGCAGTTTGACTACCCCTGCTCTAGAGTGTTCCAGTTGCTTCACGTGGATGCTGTTCTTGTAATCTGTACAACAGCCCTTTGAGATAGGCCAATATCAATATCCTCATGTTGGCAAGGTTGGCGTTTGTGTTGGCATTTGGTTTGTTAAAAGCCACCTTGTGACTTCATGACACCGCTTCTAATTGGCTGCTTCCAGATCCTTGGAACAGCCCCTTGGCTCCTATGCGCTGACAACTCGCTCTGTGATTGGTGTACTGACCAGTGATGTCATGGAGGGGCTGAATCCAGAAATCCCAGCCTGTCCTCCTAAGGCTTTTTCCTCTGTAGTTCCTCAAGGAGTAAGCATGTTATGAAGGGGGCATGAGGTGGTGAGAACATATCCCCACTCCCTTTTTTGCTTGTATTTCCTCTAAGCTTTTGAATGTTACTTCTCCAACTCGGATAAGCAACGCTGTTATTAAGGCTTTATGACCACACTTTATAGAACATGGTCTGTTCAGATGCCGAAGGATTGGCCTTCAATGCAAGGGAATGGCCAGTGCTATTGGTCATGATTCTGTTAACAATTTTTCCAGGGTAGATTCAGCTCCAGTAGCACTGTATGTAGAGGCCAACAAGATTTGGGGAGTGTAAATGTTCAAGAATCAAAGCTCCCCTTATCAGATACAAGTTTTAAAGTTTTCCAGGTTCAATATTGCTGAAGGCAAGTTCCCGAGTCTTCCTTATCTCTCTTTGTCTCTGAATTTTGCTTTGCTGGAAACTTCCTCCCCCAATTTTCCACATGTCTTCGCCAACTGCAACTTGAAATGGACTCATTAAGTTTAATGTTTGCATCTGGCTGAAAAGGGCACCAAGCTGTCATGCCAAGCAACTAACTCCTGGAATGAAATGCAGGCATGCGGAGAGCGGCAGAGGGGTTCTCCGGCTGTCTCCGTGGCATTTGTAACCGTGTGGGGCGCTTCGGGAGCGCGGCAGCTTAGGGGGAAAAAAAAGAAGTCAGGACTTTTAAAGCGAAATATTACCTTCCCTCTCTGAAAGTAAAGGTTGTGAGCTCAACGGTTTCACGGAGAATAAAGATAAGCCTTGGCAAGGTTTCCACCCAGTGTTTCGTTCAAGCACCTCTTTCTAAGTGTTTTGACAGACGGAAAAAGACGGCCCTCAAAGGCACCGGCTCGGGCAGGTGCCCTTGTAGGCACTGTGTCAAACTTTGCTTTGAATGGCTGCAAATTCCCTTTTTGATAAGGGGGGACTCCAGGTTTCCTTGAGAACACACACTGGCAAAGTAATTACCTTGTCCGGGAGAGTGCCGTGTCACAGAAATGCTCTGCTGCTGTCAGACTGAGGAAAGAATGGATGCCAGAGAAGAAACGGAGGTGGTAGAAGCTGTTCAGAGCGCAAGGTTTGCTGGTCACCGGCTAACTCTACGTGGTGACGATTCTAACTAATGGCATCTTGAGAGTTGGATTGCAAAAGAGGCGCCCAGTTCCACAAGGGATCGTACTGACTCTTTAGGACAACGGAGTTGGTTCACCTTGGATAATAATGCCACAACGGCCTTAATTTCATTCATTTTTTTAATTTTGGAATAAATTTATTTTGGAGCTTGCAAGGCCTGACCAAGGCTGTGCATGATAGGACACCTGGGGACTCACCACGTCATTGGGTCGCCATAAGTTGGAAACAACTGGACGGCAGAGAACACGGATGCACATTAGATATCTAATATCATTCAGTTTGAACATTTCTGTTTTCCAGGTTCTTAACTCGACTCAGTCCCAATATGTCTTTCCTGACACGTTCCTATTAGGGTTGTGTGCTTCGGCAGCCAAAGTGCACAAGCCTAGTTCATATCCTGGTAGTTCAGTTTGAATACTTTTGTTTGTATATGCTACATTTTTTTAAAAAAAGGGAAAGGAAAGAGGAACAGTTTGGCTACGTTCTCAAGCACTGGATGGAACCCTCCTACAAGAACATAAGCCCTGCTGGATCAGGCCAATGTCCACGTTAATCCGTCATCCTCTCCCCCCCCCCCCCACGGTTGGCAACAGCATTCTTCGGTTATATGGACCCAAAAGGGCGTTAAGACGGCTGCATAAAAAGACACACAAATAAATATTTCGACAAGAAGCTTCTCTCCTCTGTCATAATATTTATGTAGGAAAATGGATTGCTACGTATGATCTATGGCACTGATAATACTTGCAAACAAATGCCTTCTGCTGCAGACCCCCCGAATGATAAATAATTGCCACCCTTCCATAATTTTCTGAATGGCTCTTGGTCTAGCCAAAGACCCACGATATTCCGCAGTCATTTTACACATGAGCATGACATGCCAGCCTCTTCCGGTGCCAGTCTTCCAGGGATGGTCGGTTTCCCATTTTTCCCCCATCTTGGCAACGAGCAGTCTTGCCACGCTTGACGTATTGCTCACTGCAACCATATTTTTTTCTCCTTTCCAGCAAGCACTCTATAAAACCTTAACGAGAAGCAGGACACAATTAAACTTCAGCTTACAGTTTATTGATTTATTTAAAATATATTCCTGTCCTGCCAGGCTGCCAGCTTGAGGCAGCTCAGCACAAATTTCAGAAGCTTAAAACGTATATCGTCCCAAAGCGATGTGGCGCCGGAATCAAATCAATCAGCATCTGAAGTATAAAACACCACAACCGTACCTTTAGAGGGAAGTATTCGGGTTTTTGAGTTCGTTGATAACCCACTCTTCTGACCAATGGGAACCCTACAAAACAAATATTGAGGCCCTGGGATACCAAGGTGGCAAATGAAATATCCAAAATAGACTTCTGTTATTTCTTTATTCTTTTATATTCAAAACAGTCCCAATTTGTTTCACCCACTAGCTTTGTCAAGGGACATAAATTTTATTGTTTTCAGACCAACTTCAATTTTCCAAATATATCTCTTAAATAGAGTGTAAGGTCGTTATAACAAGAGCTACTCGTAGCTTACGGCGTTCCTAAACAGCTTACGACATTCGCCCTGTCTCCTCACAACAACCCTGTGAGGAAGTTGGGATGAGAGTTTATGACTGGCCCAAGGTCACCCAATTGGGGACATTGCGGGTGGGAAGGTAGTTGTGAGTTTCCTGCATTCTGCAGGGGTTTGGACTAGATGACCCTGGAGGTACCTTCCAGGTCTGTGATTCTAATAGAGTTCCCAGCTCTGGGTTGGGAAATACCTAAAGATTTGGAGGACAGAGCCAGAGGGGGGGGGGGGTAGGGATGGGAGGGACCTCAGGAAAATAAAATACTATATGATGCATCTTCAAGGCTGCCATTTCCCCCCAGGAGAAGTGATCCCTGTCGCCTGAGAACCAGCTGCAATTCCAGAGGACCTCCAGCCACCCACAGAAGGTTGGCAATCCCACCTAGCAAGTTGACCCTGCACTGAGCGGGGGAGGGGGAGGTTGGACTAGATAGCCTGTATGGCACCTTCCAGCTCTATGATTCTTCCATGGCGGAACGGGGATTTGAACCCGTGTCTCCCAGATTCTAGTTTAACACAGTAATGCCACTACACCATGGTTTCACGATCTTCTAAACTACATCTTCTAAACCGCCCAGAGCTGCAAAGAACGGGCGGTATAAAAATCCAAATAAATAAATAATAAACTACTAACCTTAATGACACAAAGTTAGTCCAATGCACAGCTGGGACACATGCAAAGCTAGTTGGGATCCTCTTCCCTTGTTCTGTTTTCTGATGCCTCCTGCCTACAGACATAAAGAAGATAGTGACCAAGGATAGGGCTTTTTGTGCAACGTGAGCCAGTTTGGTGTAGTGGTTAGGAGTGTGGACTTCTAATCTCGCATGTCGGGTTTGATTCTGCACTCCCCCACATGCAGCCAGCTGGGTGACCTTGGGCTCAAAACAGCACTGATAGAGTCGTTCTAACCGAGCAGTGATATCAGGGCTCCCTCAGCCTCACCCACCTCACAGGGTGTCTCTTGTGGGGAGAGGAAAGGGAAGGCAAATGTAAGCCGCTTTGAGACTCCTTTGGGTAGAAAAAAGCAGCATATAAGAGCCAACTCTCTTCTTCTCCTTCTCCTTGAAGCGCACCTGATACCTGCTCTATTTTTGATGCTAGGCCAAAATGTTTCTTGTGACCCAGACTTTTAACTGACCAGTTCTCTCTTTGTGTTTGTGTGTGAGAGAGACAGAATCTCTTTTATTTCCTTTTTCCGTCTTAAGGACTCTTTCCTTTGTGGGATTCCTTAAGAGGTTGCCAGAGAAGCAGCATATAATTTTTACATTAATAAATGAATGAATAATCAGCACCCATTCGTCCCCTGGATCAGCGCAAATGAGCAATACAGAGCCTTGGGAGCCATAGGAAAAGGTATCTGGATCAGAAACGGATTGTAATTTAGGAGAATAAATTTAGTGAGAACATCCCTTTGAACTTCAGAGGAGAATGCAGGCAATCTGGCATATGGCCTCTCGGGAAAATGGTATACAGAGCCCAGCTGGGGAATCTCCCTGTTTGTACAAGAATCAGACTACCCTGGAAGCTTCGGGGGCAGGGGGGAGGTTGAGCATGTCGGAGAGACACTGTAACAATGAATAAAATTTGTGTGGTCCTCTCCACATCCCTTCCTGATAACTGATCATGTTGTGGTTTTAACTGGAAATGTTTTAAACTATTGTAAACCACTTTGAACTACAAGGCAATGCAGGGTATAAATATTTTAATAATTTTTTTAAAAATTGTGAAGATAACTTTTTTGGGTAGTGGGGTATTGCTCCAGCTATGGGCTACATTGTATAAATTCAGGAATGTGAACGCAAACAAAGGAACTGGTAGGCTGCCTGCCTGGACAGGTGATGGGGGCCAGGAACACCTCCTTATCAAAGTGTTTATATGAATTTAAGCTTCCTGCAGGCAGGCTGTTTTTCCTCCTTGAGAATTACCGGACTCCGAAGTCTCCTCCTCCCCAAACAGGCTTTGCGCCTATGCAGTAATAATAAATAATTCTAAGCCAACAGATTGTGTTCGTTTCTCTAAAAGAAACATAATTATTTTTAAATGACAAACTGGACCCTTTGTTGATAAATGTTTCATATCCTGACTGCTATGCCTGAATAACTCGTGTAAATAATGTATTAGCTCACAAATGGACTTAGCGCCTTCTAGCACACACTGCCCCGCACGGAAAGAATGCTAAAAGGGAAGTGGATCGATCCGGTAAGGTGCAAGGAACTTTCAGTCCTGGAAGAACCCAGTGGAAGGAGAAATGAAGGTGGCATTTCCGCATTTCCCTCTCCTAGGCAATTCAGGATGAAGACATGGTTATCAGCATTCAGTATCTGCTCGTATGCAAACGTGCTTTGCCATATTCTCCATTGACCATTGGAAGGACTTTTAAGAGTTGTCTGAACTGGATTGCTGTACAGCTTTCCCCTTCTGGACATGTGGAGTGGTTCCCCCTCCTGATCCAACTTCTTTTTGTATCATTGATATGAGAAGTAATAGATCCACGGTGATTTCGAAGAGTTCTCTGGCACCCTCATTTGACTTTGGCTATTGCTTCCAATATTATCTGCTCAGGCTGCTGGAACAGTCGTAGTGAGAAGCAAGAGTTTGTGTAGGGTGGAGTTGTGCCCCTCCCTTGGACTGTTTTTCCCCATCTTTCCATATGCCTAAGATCTAACTAGTCCTCCATCCTGAATGCTGGGATAATAATAATAATAATGTCCTACCTTGTCAGGATTTTGTAAGGATAATTCTTCTGACGCACTTTGAAGATTTATAGTACTCTGCCTCGGTGATCGCTAGGCAGAACACAGTGTGGCTGTTTGCCCTGTTTAACTCTTTGTGTGCAAGTGTGCTCTGAATTATGTTGGGTGATGCAGGAAAAGGAGATGTTTAAGATCTGCTCAAGAAGATTCGGTGGGAACAAATTAAAAGCTTCCAGATACTTTAAAGAAGATTTTGACAGAAGATTGTTCACAGTCATATATTTGGAAACTTTTAATTTGGTCCCGCCGAATCTGCAGAGGGTGGGACAGGCCAGTGAGGCCAGGCACAGCGGGGGCGGAGTTCCCTTGACCTCTGCCCTTTCTCTGGAGGGCGGGACAGATCTAGGAAGCCAGGTGCCACCTTCCCAGCACCAGCCCCAGCCCCAGCTGGCTCTAGGGAATCTCACCTCTGCTGGTTTCACACCTTCTCCACATTTTCTGCCGTGCTCCCTGAGGCAGGGCTACGGACACCACATCCATACCCATTTCCATCCCAGGGGGCCAGAAGATATGGAAACTTTTCCTCCTCTCCTAAGAAATCAGTTCATCTGTTGAATGGGGAACACTTCCATGCTCAGGGTTGAATCCAGAAGGTCTCCATCAGTGGGACCAAAGTGTCCTGCCTCCCACTGAAGCCCACTGACCTCCACACAATGCTGGTCCTGAAGGTTAGAGAATTCTGAGGAACAACCTGCAAATGGGAACCTGTAATGGGAAGGTGGATCCAACCCTCATTCCAGGCACCCACTTCCCCTCCAACACATCGCCCTTATGCTGATAGCAAGACCTCCTGAGCCACTTGGGTGGTGAGCCGAGTTTGATTCCCCGCTCCTCCACATGCGGTCAGCCGGTTGACCTTGGGCTCACCACAGCCCTGATAATGCTGCTCTCACAGAACCGTAACATCAGGGCTCCCTCAGCCCCACCTACCACTCAGGATGTCTGTTGTGGGGAGAGGAAGAGAAGGCATAAGCCGCTTTGAGACCTCTTCTGGTAGAGAAAAGCAGGGTATAAAAACGAACTCTTCTTCTTCTAATAAAGGATGGAAACAGAGGCTCTGATCCCAGGACTTAAATTTCCTGTGGTCTCATCTTTGGGAAAAGATAAAGAAAGTCATATGCTTAGCATCAGTCTTGCCATTGGTGGAACGTAAGCCAAGCTACTCCTCCTCTCCTGTTCCAATAGGAAAGCGAAAAACCACATGATTGACAGTGCTCTCCTAAGGTAGAAGGGGGAACTGTGCTTCTCGCCGCTCTACATCTTCCTGCAGGATGAGACAGAAGCCTGTCCTTCTTCACAACTTTCTCGAGGGGGTCTCAGTTTTTCCAAAGTCAAGACATTCTTCTTCCTTGGCTCATTACCACAGCTGTTATTGTAAGAGTTTTTGCTTCCATTGGTGGGTATTTCCTGTTTACAACCATGGGCCCCCTCTGGTATCTGCTTTTCTTGTGTTTCTCCACGGAACTTTCCTATTTCATTGTCACAGTAACCCTGTGAGCTGGATTAGTCTGAGCCTCTGTCTGGCTCAGGATCACCCAGTGAGTTTCACGCGGCACAGTCGGACAGCAGGGTCCTGCGTCAAGCATTGGCTTTAGCACCACCCTGCTTCCCGCGCCATCCTTGTTTTATATGGGTTAAAGAAAAATGGCCTAGCCCCATCACCTCTCACACTGGATATAAACCTAGATGTGTTTGGGCAAACCTATCATAGATCTGCCAAAGACGGTCTGCACGGATTTATACCCAACAGTCCTTGTATATCCTTTGAAGTTCCCTCCGTCCTATGAAATCATTAAAGCATATTTCACTAAATAGAAACCAAGTTTGACTTTAATGGCTTCTATATCAGAGTATTTTTATGTACAGCAGAGCCCTGCCTGGTGAGCAACTAAGCAGCTATTAGGGGCCGTAAACGTGATTTAAAAGTAGCTTAGTTAGTGCCCATCTGCACAGGGACAGTATAGCCTGGGTACAGGAGCTCTCCTCTCTCTCCTCTCTCTTTAAGTTTGGCTTCCACATGGAGGAAAGGGGGACAACTCTGCCCAGTCCTCGCACACAACTGGGAGAAATGGCTGCACCACCCAGCAGACATCGCTGTGCAAACAGGATTTTCTTCCTATTTTATCCACTTTAAAAAAATTACATAAGTTGGGTTCAGTTCTTGCATTATCTTAGAGGCATGGTTGACTCTTCAATCTACCTGTTGCTCCCAATCTCTATGATGACTTAAGAATTCAGGATACAGTTTGAAACTGATGGCTCAGTGATTTCCCATCCAGATATTGTTCTGCCTCCTGTATGTGCCGGCAAGGTCAACATGATCGATAACCATGTTGTATGCTCCTCCCAAATGTCTCCTTTGTTCCCTATTCTGGCAAAGCCACGTGGAAGACAACCAAGCCCAAATGACAGCCATGTCCCTAAAGCAGGGATTCTCAACCGGAGGTCTCCGGGAACTCTGGAAGGGGTCCACGGCCATTCCTCTCCTGTCTTAATGGATTTGACCCAAACTAGGAACCAGCCACTTCCATTGCTCTCCTTCCCCCTCAACCAAGGGTGAGCGAGTTCTCTTGTGGTTTCTGGGTCTGGGAAGGGGAAACAGGAGGGGGTGGTCAGGTGTGGGGGATGGAAGGCGATTGGCTGGCCCCTGGACAGACAGGCAAGCCGGTTGGAGTAGGAGGCATTCAGGGGTGGGACAGCCGCCCTGAGTGGGTGTTAAGCGTTGAGTGGCACTTAAGTCATGAGACACGCTCCTCCTCCTAGCCCTTACCAGAAATATTAAGTGGAACAGATATGCTTCATGTATATAACTCTGCCATATGATAAATGATAAATAAATAAATCCCCCAGATCTTCTTGGTCTCTCTGGTAGAGCAGCTTCTTCTAATCTGGCGAGCTGGGTTTGATTCCCCACTCCTCCACATGTAGCCAGCTGGGTGACCTTAGGCTCACCATAGCCCTCTTAGAGCTGTTCTCACAGAGCAGTCTCTCTCAGAGCTCTCTCTGCCTCACCCACCTCACAGGATGTCTGTTGTGAGGAGAGGAAGGGAAGTTGATTGTCAGCCGCTTTGAGATTCCTTCGGGCAATGAAAAGCAGGGTATAAAAAAAGCAACTCGTCTGTATTTACCAGTATTTCCACACTATACTACCACTTACACCTTTTGGGTTCCAGCATTGGGAGTGTTCTGGCTGGCTGGTCTAACATTAATGAACCAGCCTGAATGAAATACTCCAAGAGCTGCCTCTTGGCGCTTGGCACACACACACACTCAAAATCCTTTTTATGTTGGCTTCAAGGTCGTGAGATATCATTATAGCCAAGTATTAAAAATCTCAAAGAAAGGAGGCAGTGTGTTTGATTTATAGAATAATTATCTTGCTTTAGCTCTAAACTTGGCTTTGGCGATGGTTCCGCGAGCACTCGAAAATTAAATCCATTTTTTACGGCACTACAAGGTATTATCTCACAGCAAATGATAATTAAACACCTGTGAAATCAATTAGCCCTTTAAATTGGGGAGGGGGGGGGAGTTTTCCAGTTATGATTTTTGAACTTTCCAAACTCTTTCTCCCGCCCCGCCCCCCCGCCTCCCCAAAAAACAAACCTGAAACCCATTTTAAAGGCTGAAGGCAAACTTGAAATTCCTACCCATTTGACAGGGGAGAGGTGACGGTTATGTAAGACTATCCCTGATTGTGCCTGGGACCTTAATCCAGATCCAGCCAATTTAGCAACTGTGTCTGCAGTCCAGAGAGGCCGTGTGAGAAACTCACAGCTAGGCAACTGTCTCTTTGACACACACCGGAGCGTTTCCTACCAAAACTGTATCTCCATGTGCCAAGTTTTCCTTGACAGCTTATTTTAAAAGCCAAGATACCTTAATGCAGGGGTAGTCAAACTGCGGCCCTCCAGATGTCCATGGACCACAATTCCCAGAAGCCCCTGCCAGCATGCGCTGGCAGGGGCTTCTGGGAATTGTGGTCCATGGACATCTGGAGGGCCGCAGTTTGACTACCCCTGCCTTAATGGAACCCAGCCAACAAGGTGTTCTGTGGAATAGCATCCAGGGACGGGCTCCATTTGGGTTGTGGTTTCCTTCACTCTTCCTGGTCATTCTCGGAGCTGTTGGTGTTAAGAATTCACACGTTTCAAAACCTGCTGATCGGTAAAGACCCGGACTTCACGCAGCTGGATGAAATCAGCAAAGAATTCTGCCGTTTTGTGCCCTAAGGTGTTGTGGGTGTTTGAACTTTTGTTATTGTGACACACTTTAACCGTTCCAGATGTTCCGTTTTGGAATATCGTATATGGTTGGTTTGTTTTTTTTCCCTATGGAGTTTTAAGATTCAGGAAAGGAGCACAAGAAATGGTTTGGGTGTACGCCACAAGCTTAGGGAAGAGGGCGAGGGGAACTGGCCCCTGTTGGAGCCTGGATTTGATATCTTTAGCAGCAAGAGTTTTAACTGTTAGGGTTCAAGCAGGGTTGCCAACTCTGGGTTGGCAAATTCCTGGGGATTTGGGGGTAGAGCCAGGGGAAATCGGGGTATACTGCATAGAGTCCACCTTCCGAACCTGCTGTTTTCTTGCAGAGGAGCTAATATCTGGAGATCAGTACTAGTTCTGGGAGGTCTCCAGGCCCCATCTGGAGGTTGGCAACTCACTACTTACTGGCAGTAGTGAGTGGGTTCATTTTCCTGTGTCAGGCTTTCTCAACCAGGGTTTCATGAATGTATTTCTTATAGAGAACCCATTTTTATTTGGGATAATTCTACTTCTTCCATTACCGTACATTTGTACATGATATTGTGTCCTGCTAGCATAATACAAAATTTGAGGAAAGATGGGGTGTGTAATAGACCTGCTTCTTTAATAGGTTATTTCTGATATTAGTACATATTCAGCAAGTTGCCCCATTCTTCTAAATACAGACAGACATCTAGGTTTCATTTTGTAGCACATATAGTTCTAGCCGTTGTCTAAAGTTTTTGGTAATTTGTTAAGCAGAACTCCTAACAACATGCTCTTGAATTCTACTGGAAATTAAAGCGTTAATAATTTGTATTTCTCGTATTCTTATCATAATGAGCCTCTCTACTGGGGGCATAAGCAAAGAGTTTGAGGGTCTCAGTAAATTGTGGCATGTGAACCATATTTTCAAAAGTCCAACTCTGAATACATGACTTCTTTCTTGCATCATGGTCTTTATAGTCAGTTTCCTGATCCATAAATAATTGCGTAAGACCTCCTAATTTCCAATGTTAAAATTCTTTGTCTTGAGTCTTTAAACCATTCCACGATCTAGATAAGGCCTGCTGCTAGGCAATAGAATTTTAGATTTCTGCTAAACCTTCTCTCTTTTTCTGATCTTGTAATATTTTGAAGCTTATTCTTGTTTTTTTTTTTATAAACAAGAATTTATAGCCATATAAATTATTTTCTGTCCTCACCACCCTTTCAGTATTTTTTTTCCTCCTTTTCATATGGGTAAGATTTGGAACAAAAAAGTTTAGTTTTGGCGGCACATTCATTTTAATTATAGGGGTTCTTCCCAGCGATGAGGTCTTTAGAAGGATTTTTCCATCTTAATAAATCTGCTTGAATTGATTTCCAATTCTTCTGCTAGTCATTTTTTAAAAAATAGATTACACTTTGTGCTCATTCTCTGGTTGGTCTCGTGTTAAAATTTTCATTATCATTTAAAAAAAAATTCATATTGCATTAACTTCTGGGGATTCAAGACTTTTCATTTGAACTCTGCATCATCCACTTCTATTTCCTTAATTCTGTCGTCTGATTTTTATAGCTAACATCTCTGTTGCTAGTGAACTAAAAAGGGGATAAAGGACATCCCTGATATGTTCCTTTTCCAGCCGAAATTGCTTTTATTAGTTTCCCATTAATTAAAATCTTTGCTTGTTGGTTTGAGTATATTCTGTGCAAACAGCTCCAAAATGTAGTACCACAGCCCATATTTCGTAAAACATTCAATAAGAAAGGACACATTAAGTTGTCAAACGCTTTCTCTGCATTTAGAAATAGAAATGCTGTTTTCTTTCTCTTCTTATTCACAAATTCGAGTTCATCTGTTACAAATTGTTTGTTATCTTTCCTATATCTCTTGGGTACAAAACCTGTTAAATTGGATTGTATTATATTCAGCATGCATTTTCTTAATCTTTCCGCCCTTATTGTGGCATACGTTTTGTAGCCTACATTCCACAGAGAACATTTAAGACTGTTGAGATCTTTAACAGAGAAAAATAAATAAATATTGTCTTTCTGAAGAGCTGATGTCTTGCAAAACAGAGTCTTGTTAATCCTCCGTGAAATTTGGAATGCTTCATGAAAAATATTATTTTAAAAAAGAAGAGAAAGAGTAAAAGTAAAAAATGAAAATAAACAATTATATATTCCAAAGCGTATAAATAAAAAAAGAGATTCACAGTATTTGTGCTGTATTTTTAAAGGTGATATTTTCTTGGGAATCACCGATGTGCCACGCTAGTTCTGTAAAACAGAAATCTTTTGGTGAATAGTGGTAATTAAAGATCAAAGTTTATCAGAAGCCTTGCTCCAAAATCTGTACATTTTCAAAAAGGATCCCTCTTGTAACTATATATTGGAAACTGATTTCAAATGCTTTGAAAGAGTGCCTGTCTTTTCAATTATTTTTTTCAGTTCTGGGAGTCCAAAAATATGCAGCATGTCACAGGTTTGAGAGCTCAAAATACTGCAAAGATTACTGTATCCAGATTTGTCTATTTTAAAAGAGGAATAAAAAAAAGAAAAAGATCAGTGGGGGTCAGCTGACCTTGTCAGCAAAAAGCTCTGCTTATCTCAACTGCACCTGATATTCCCAGAACCCAGTTAGAAGCCTGCCTTATCAAGCCCCCCCCCACACACACACACACACACCACCACCACCGGTTCACCAGTCACTTGGGTCTCCCCCATGAGAGAGAGGTAAGGATGGAGAAGTAAATTGTTTCCCCCTCAGCAAAAAAGGACTGGAATCTTTGAAAGTGCTCCTTGTCAAGTCACCATGTTCCCCAGAAGCCATGCTATTGCACTTTTTGAGAGGTTGTCAAGGATTAGAGTCCTGCTTTCTGACTTTCAAACAGTGTTCTAGTGCAGCGGTAGTCAAGCTGTGGTCCTCCAGATGTCCATGGACTACAATTCCCATGAGCCCCTGCCAGCAAATGCTGGCAGGGGCTCATGGGAATTGTAGTCCATGGACATCTGGAGGACCACAGCTTGACTACCCCTGTTCTTGTGGATCCTCATAGAAAAATATCGGTAATGGCACGCACAGGTCCTTAAAAGACAGCGTCCCAGCATTCTTCTCCAACTGGTGGGCATTCTTCCCAGACCTCGTTATCCGAGATCCTTCATCTGGACCCACCAAGGGTTGAGCCTGAGTACATCTGGGCATAAAGCATGCACACTCACAGAGCCCAGGCCCCCACTGGCCCGAATTCTCCCTCTCACCTGAGACGATAAAGAGACCAACTTTTGTGCTAAAAGCCGTCGATCCAGTTGTACTCCTTCACCGTCTAGACTGAAAGAATGAGGGTGGTTGTTTTTTTTTTTCCCCAAAAACGAAAGCGGCATGAAAAGGATCAAAGCTAAAATTAGCAGGGGGCTGAGTCACAGCAATTATTAGTAAGAAAAAAATGTTTCCCAGGGTAGATTATAATCTCTTCAATGCAGTGACAAGGGGGAAATCCTTAAATGCTGAGGAAGAATGTGTGGTATGGCTAATTAATTGGTGCAGTGCCCTCGCTGTCGGCTTCTGCTAGCTGGGATAATGGCGAACTAGGAATTCGGAGCAGCTGCTTAATCCAAGCATTGATTGACAGGGCTGGTCCATTTTTTTTTAAAAAAAAGGTAAAGGCAGCATGTTAGATGGAGAAGTTGAAATTACAGGAACGTTCTGCATTCTGATAATTGCCGACACAGCACTTTGGTGTTTACACTTGCATGATAGATGAGGTCGTGTATGTTTTCTCAGCTACGGGTGGTAGAAAGGAGGGATATTTCAATTAAAGCGTGAATAAATTAGAATTGATTACAAATAGGGCCATTTGTTTATGCTGCCTAAAAAGGTATTAGCTGAAAGCATGCACCACTTAATCATTGTGGAAGGGTGCCTGGAAGCTAATAAGACATGTGACGGATCTCCATGGAATGGCGACGGGGCAGGTTTGCTCCCCTCACCCTCTCACAACAGACCTCTGACACAGGGTCTGTCCCACGTCTCATTTGCACTCTGGTTAAGGACACCTCTGCAAGATGTCTTTCCAGTACAATCCTCAACATGCTTTCCTGGGAGACCAGAGTAGGAATCCGGATAGACCAGGGGTAAATTATATAATCGCCCTATGAGAACTTTTAGCACTTCACAGCGTACATCAGCTTTTTGTTACCTGACCCAAAAAGTGGTGGTGGGGTGGTACGTCCTTGTAGAGCAATAGAGAAATTGTTGTGAAACAATACCATTTTCTGAATCTCTGGCAAAAATTTAGATTTGCAGTATCCGTTCCGTCTGTTAAAATCAGAAATAATTTGGATTTAGTAGAAATGAATTTCTGCTTAATCTCATATTGATGGAGATGCTGTAGAGTTTAGGAGGAATTTGGGATTTGTGCTTTCTTAATGAGATTTGCCTTCACAGTTCAAGAACCTCTACCCTAAGGCACCCCCTTCAAGGATCGCTGCCTTGTTGTGGCAAGGGGGCTTGCGTAGCTCAGTGAAGCTATGAGCTATGCCGTGCAGGGCCACCCAAGACGGACAGGTCATAGCTGAGAGCTCTGACAAAAGGTGATCCACTGGAGAAGGCAATGGCAAACCACTCCAGTATCTTTGCCATGAAAACTCTATGGACAGTTCCAATAGGCATAACGATATGACGCCCGAAGATGAGCCCCTCAGGTCGGAAGGTGTCCAATATGCTACTGGGGATGAGCAGACGGCTAGTACGAGTAGCGCCAGAATGAATGAAGCGGCTGGGCCAAAGCCGAAAGGACGCTCAGTTGTGGAAGTAACTGGTGGCGAAAAGACAGTCCGATGCTGTAAAGATTTTTATTCCATAGGAACCTGGAACGTCAGATCCATGAATCAAGGCAAGCTGGACGTGGTTAAACAAGAAATGAGAAGACTGAACATCGACATTTTAGGAATCAGTGAACTAAAATGGACAGGAATGGGTGAATTTAATTCAGATGACCATCAGGTATACTACTGTGGACAAGAATCTCGCAGAAGAAATGGAGTAGCCTTCATAATCAATAAGAGAGTAGGAAAAGCAGTCTTGGGATACAATCCCCAAAATGACAGAATGATCTCAGTTCGAATCCAAGGCAAACCATTCAACATCACAGTGATCCAGGTCTATGCCCCAACCACTGCTGCTGAAGAGGATGAAGTTGATCAGTTCTATGAAGCCCTACAACACCTTATAGAAGCAACGCCAAAAAATGATGTGCTTATCATCATGGGGGATTGGAATGCTAAAGTAGGAAGCCAAAAGATAACTGGGATAACAGGCAAGTTTGGCCTTGGAGTACAAAATGAAGCAGGGCACAGGCTGGTAGAATTTTGTCAAGAGAATACAATGGTCATAGCAAACACTCTTTTCCAACAACCCAAGAGACGACTCTACACATGGACATCACCAGACGGTCAACACAGAAATCAGATTGACTATGTACTCTGCAGCCAAAGATGGAAAAGTTCTATACAGGCAATAAAAACAAGACCAGGAGCTGATTGTGGTTCAGATCATGAGCTTCTTGTTGCAAAATTTAGGCTTAAATTGAAGAAAGTAGGGAAAAGCACTAGGCCACTCAGGTACGAACTAAATCATATCCCCGACGAATATACAGTAGAGGTGACAAATAGATTTAAGGAATTAGATCTGATAGACAGAGTGCCTGAAGAACTATGGACGGAGGTTCGCAACATTGTACAAGAGGTAGCAACTAAAACCATCCCAAAGAAAAAGAAATGCAAGAAATCAAAATGGCTGTCTGAGGAAGCTTTACAAATAGCTAAGGAGAGAAGGGAAGTGAAAGGCAAGGGAGAAAGAGAAAGATACACCCAATTGAATGCAGAATTCCAGAGAAAAGCTAGAAGAGATAAGAATGCCTTCTTAAATGAACAGTGCAAACAAATAGAAGAAAACAATAGAATGGGGAGGACCAGAGATCTTTTCAAGAAAATTGGAGATATGAAGAGAACATTTCATGCAAAGATGGGTATGATAAGGGACCAAAATGGTAGGGACCTCACAGAAGCTGAAGAGATTAAGCAAAGGTGGCAAAATTATACAGAAGAACTATACAAGAGCGAGCTTAACATCCCTGATGACCACAGTGGGGTAGTTACTGACCTGGAGCCAGACATCCTGGAATGTGAAGTCAAATGGGCCTTAGGAAGTCTGAGCAACAATAAAGCTAGTGGTGGTGACAGCATTCCAGTTGAACTATTCAAAATCTTAAAGGACGATGCAGTAAAAGTGCTACACTCAATATGCCAGCAAATTTGGAAAACTCAGCAATGGCCACAGGATTGGAAAAGGTCAGTTTACATTCCAATCCCAAAGAAGGGCAATGCCAAAGAATGTTCAAACTACCGCACCATTGCACTCATTTCTCATGCTAGCAAAGTTATGCTCAAAATCCTACAAGCTAGGCTCCAGCAATATGTGGACCGAGAACTTCCAGAAGTACAGGCAGGATTTCGAAGAGGTAGAGGAACTAGAGATCAAATTGCCAACATACGCTGGATCATGGAAAAAGCTAGGGAGTTCCAGAAGAACATCTACTTCTGCTTCATTGACTATGCTAAAGCCTTTGATTGTGTGGAGCACAACAAATTGTGGCAAGTTCTTAAAGAGATGGGAATACCAGAGCATCTTATTTGTCTCTTGAGAAATTTATATGCAGGTCAAGAAGCAACAGTGAGAACTGAACATGGAATCACGGATTGGTTCAAAATTGAGAAAGGAGTTCGGCAAGGCTGTATACTGTCGCCTTGCCTATTTAACTTGTATGCGGAGCACATCATGAGAAAGGCGGGATTAGAGGAGTCACAAATTGGGATCAAGATTGCAGGGAGAAATATCAACAACCTCAGATATGCAGATGATACCACTCTAATGGCAGAAAGTGAAGAGGAACTAAAGAGCCTGTTGATGCGGGTGAAGGAGGAGAGTGCAAAAGTTGGCTTGAAACTCAACATCAAGAAAACAAAGATCATGGCAGCCGGCCCTCTCAATTCCTGGCAAATAGATGGGGAAGAAATGGAGGTAGTGACAGATTTTATTTTCCTGGGCTCCAAGATCACTGCAGATGGGGACTGCAGCCAAGAAATTAAAAGACGCTTGCTCCTGGGGAAGAAAGCTATGGCAAATCTAGACAGCATCCTAAAAAGCAGAGACATCACCCTGCCAACAAAAGTGCGTTTAGTCAAGGCTATGGTATTCCCAGTTGCAATGTATGGCTGCGAAAGTTGGACCATAAGGAAGGCCGAGCGTCAAAGAATTGAGGCTTTTGAACTCTGGTGCTGGAGAAGACTCTTGCGAGTCCCTTGGACTGCAAGGCGAACAAACCGGTCAGTCCTAGAGGAGATCAGCCCTGACTGCTCTTTAGAAGGCCAGATCCTGAAGATGAAACTCAAATACTTTGGCCACCTCATGAGAAGGAAGGACTCCCTGGAGAAGAGCCTAATGCTGGGAGTGATCGAGGGCAAAAGAAGAAGGGGACGACAGAGAATGAGGTGGATGGATGGAGTCACTGAAGCAGTAGGTGCAAACTTAAAAGGACTCCAGGGAATGGTAGAGGACAGGAAGGCTTGGAGGATCATTGTCCATGGGGTCGCGATGGGTCGGACACGACTTCGCACATAACAACAACCCTAAGGCAGGGGCAGTCAAACTGTGGCCCTCCAGATGTTCATGGACTACAATTCCCATGAGCCCCTGCCAGCATTTGAGGGTCCTTAGATGGGCATGTCCACAGCTCTGCTTCCCAACCGTATTCTGCACAATCACACCACTTTCGGAGCTTCTCAAAGCATGAAGAACATCTCAATGGTAAAAAAGTTGAGAAAGGCTGATCTATCACAAGAGGAAAACAAAACCTCAGTCCAGGATCTTTGACCTCTCCCCACGATTTCCTTCCCTGGCTCTTAGGTGTATATCTGAACAGTACCCTTGCCACGGCAGCATGGAAACTGCTGGGGGGGGGGGGGCGGGCTTGACCTACCATGGAGGATTCTGGGAAGTAAAATTACCATCCGGCAGATTTTCTGCCTCCATTCAGCTAAAACACAGTGTTCTTCAGCATAAAAAATTACAGGTAATGGGCATATTTCAGAAAATTGCTTGTCGGCATTTAGGTGTAATAGAACCGAGATGTGTGGGCTGTGTTTGAATCTTTTCACCAACAGACAAAACATCCCTGTCCAAATGGAGCCTCTTAGATGCTTGTTATCCCACAATCTGTTACATGGCTGGCTTGCACTGGGTGTTAATGTGTTTGGGGTTTTTCTCCCACACATACACACTGTGTTAAGAGGCTGTGAGTCAAAGTTCTACAAAGCGACACTGGTTCAAGGTTGCCACACATATAACCACTTCACACATAGGAGTGGTTTCTGCCAACGCCTAGAGATGTGTGTCATCGCTTTTCCTTTGTGTTGGCCATATCTCAAAAATTAAATTTCCTTGAGTCTGGTGATGGCTACTTTTGTGCCTTTGTGAAATTCCACATGTGAGGACAAGTGGCCTAGAGAGGAAAGGCCATTACAGACTTTGGGGGAAGTTGTCCAGACCATGTGACTAACCGTGCCATTGCCTCGGTGTATGAGTCCAGGTGAGCATTTTTTGGTTCTATGATCTCAGTATGGTACCTGCTGGAACCAGCAAGTTCTGCAGTGTGCATGCTTGAACAGAATATGAAGAGCATCCTGCAGGGGGCATTTGAGGAGATATGAGTGAGGTGTGACTGAAGGGCTTCTTCCCCTCCCCTTCCTTCTCACCAATCCAACACACTAACCCAGGAATTCCCAACCAGGGGTCCACAGGAGTTCCAGAGAGGGTCCACAGCCTTTCTCCTCCTGCCTTAATGGACTCAGCCATAAGCTCCATTGTTCACCTTCCCCTCTCCAAGCATGAATGAGTTCTCTCATGGATTCTGTGTCTGGGAGGGGGTGGAGTCTGCACGCCTACTCCCACTTTAAACCATCTCTTGTCTCTACCTTCCTGAATGCTCCTTGAGTCTGCCTGTTAACATGGATGGTCATGGCACTTCCAGGGCCGTGGCAAGGAAGCGTGGCCAGCTGACATCATTTCTGGGACTTCTCCAAGGCTGAAAAATTATTTAATGGGCTCCTCCGTGGCCAAAAGGTTGTAAAAGGTGGCACTAACCACTATCCCACACTAGATCTCGACAAATAATCTAAGTCACTCGGTGACTTTGTTGTCCTGTTTGAATATTGTATTATGGAGTTGTACAGTGTCTGACTGACATGAGGAGCAATAATACTTAACAACAGGACATTCATTCTTTGTGCCATTGAAGAACACTACAGTCCAGCCAATCACATTCAGCAGTGAATATGGCATTCGGGAGGTCAAAAGATGAATTTAGTGTCAGCACTAGGTAGAGACAGAAGAACTTTGTTGTGAAGCTACCAGCCTTCAAGCAGTTGATGCCTCTCCAGCAGCTCATATTTGCCGTCTATTGGCCATTCTATCTTCAAGCTAGCTAAGAAGCAAATACTAAAAGAAAAAATATATATTATGAAGAGCAACCAAAACAACAGAAGACACTGAGCGAGCTTCCAAGTTCTCTGGAACTCTTCTTTAGGTTGGATTTTTTTAGAAAGAGGAAAGTAGGGAGATGTTCCCGACCTGTGATCATAATACCTCCTAGCCCAATCCTGCGTAGAATTGCTAGGCAGACTTGATGCGCAGTTAGACCCTACATCTAACAGTGGTTTTGGTTTGATGATGGATCAGTGCACAGAACCTCTGAGGTCAGGGAGAACCTGGCTCAAGTGTATGAAATTTAAGGTGTTTTTTTTTTAATTAACTCTTTGTGTTATTCCTGGGGTTGGCTCAGTGGAGGTTTCTTCTTGTTTTTGGACTAGTCCAATGGCAGGAGCGGAAATGAAATTAACTTCACCAATGCCCTTTCATAGACCAGATTAGTCCTCAAGTAGTTTCTCTTCTCGACATTAACAGGTTCTTTAATCCATTTCAAGAAGAGTAGGCTTCCCCTGGGGTACGAATGTACGCTGTTTAACCTGTAGGAAAAATAATTGAATCAGAATGGGGAAGGGGGGGGGGGACCCTCCTTACTTAGTAACTTTGGCTCAGGGTTTAACTGTATTTGCAAACTTTAAAGCTCTCTGCCTTTCTTTAACGTTTCTGGTGAAAGGTACAAACACAGTTGGACGTTTGCCTCATTAAAACAGATTTCGGATTTTTATTTTCTGTTTGCCATAAGGTCTGCTCAATTAGTCTCTTAAGCCCAGTGACATCTAATTTGATTAAAACGTCTCCAAGTCTTTTATCTTTTCCTTACGTATCTTGATTATAATCGAAAAGCAGTCTCCATTGTGCTTTGTTCTGCTTCCAAGTCTGATATAATGAACTAATCCATTTCTCCAAGAAGGTTACTAACTGTCTATCTTCTGTTCCTTCGGGGACACTCCTTATAAGAAGGATATTGTAAAGGTACAAGGGTTGCTTAATGAAATCTGAATGCATCCTATGAACAGCCTGATGTCAGCTCGTTTTTCGGAGGGGAACAGGGGGATTCCCAATTTTCAATTTCCGTAATTAACCTATGGAATTGTTTGCCAGAATATGCTGCAAAGTCTACAGGTATAAAAGTAGCTTTTATGAGAAGTGGGGTATGGTGACAGACGCTAGATCTAGCTTTTGGCTACTTCAGGGGAAGGGGCTAGTGGAGAAACCTCTTCCTTGTCAAGAGAACCTGGGACCAGAAGCAATTTGGTCATTTCCCCCCTTCTTGGGGGTGATGTGTGAAGGAGCTGAGCTCTTCCTGCCTGGTCTCTGCACTTCACAAAAGAATTTGTGGGCATACTTTTATCCAAAATAAAACGAGAGGACCTTGATACTTCATCATCTGGCAAAGATGACAGTTCTGTGGCATGAGAAGAGAGAAAATTTTCCCGCTTGCTTCTTTTTGTAGACATCGTGTATAAAATAAAACACGGTATATTTGGCCCCCTTGGCTCTGAATTTGCCATCAATCTGTTGGGCCATCCAATCAGGTGTGTTTTCACATGACATGCTTCCTGTCTTGGACAGCTGAAATCCTTTTAACAGGAGATGGAATCTGGGAGATTAACCATGTAAAACTGCCCTTCGCTAACTAGATGGATAGACAGATACTTAAACGTGCCCCACCACTGAAATATTGGAGTTTCTACACTCCGTCTTCCCTGTTTTCAGGCAGGACTGGAAACGTCATTTTTCTTCATGGTCAGACGGGGCCGGGTTATTAGCATGTGCGATAGCTAGAAGAAATACCCAAGTGAAGATGAATCACATTTCTTTTTCCAGCCTGTACTCCAGAGAGCTCAGAGTAACGTATCTTGGTGTCCCCCCCCCGCGCATTTTTTCTTTACAACCCCCCTTTGGAACAACAAGGCCACGGTCATCTATAGCTGGGGTAGTCAACCTGTGGTCCTCCAGATGTTCATGGACTACAATTCCCAGGAGCCCCTGCCAGCAAATGCTGGCAGGGGCTCATGGGAATTGTAGACCATGAACATCTGGAGGACCACAGGTTGACTACCCCAGATCTATAGACCTTCATGGCTAAATAAGGATTTCAACCAAAATCATCTAAGTGGCAGTTTAATGGTTACCATCTTTGGGTTGGGACATTTCTATAAATTTGGAGGGGGGGTGGAGCCTGTGGAGGGGGAAGCTTGGGAAGGGGGCGGGACTTCAGTGGGTTAGAACTCCATAGAATCCAAAGTAGTTGCTTTTAGCTATCTCTGTTACTTAGAAACCGCTAGTTTTAGACACCAGTCAAACCCTGTAACCACGATCCCATCAACCCATGTTACATTGTTGTATCCTATATACTCCTGATGACCCAGTTATAGAAAAATGTTCCTGTTTTTTTTTAATTGCTGTTTTCACATTCCCCCCCCCTCCAGTTTTTTTTTTTTTTACTGTTCAGATTTCCTCCTCTCAGGCTGACATTTTGTGAGTTTTGTAACTGTCCAGAGTGATAACTAGGTTTTACATTTTTAGCACGCTAATGATGAGGCATATAGGACTGGCATATATTAGCCCTAAAGGGGAAATCTATTTTGGGCGTATGTTAAAAACTTTTCCTGTCGTGCGGCATATGCTGGGGGGGCGTGGAGGCAGAACTCTGGAGGATGAGAAAGGGGAACATTTCAGAAGAAGCAGCATCTTTTGCAACCCCCTGTTAGCTTCTCCCCCCCCCCTTCTCATTAACTACATCATGCACTGAGTTGAATTGCAAAGGAAATCAGCGATGAACCAGGGATAATTCAGCTTTTTGATAGTCTTAGGTTCCATTTAGAGATCTTTCTAGCCCCTCTGAGGGCAACCTTGCAGTTGTGTGGTCCGTAACAGAGAGAAACAGACCTATTGATACAGACCGGTACCCCCATACCTATGTGAGCCTGTGGCCAGTATTATGCTATTATTATATACTAGTAATCAAGCCCACTGTATAAGTAATACAGTGGGCTCTAGGCACGTACCAGATCGTAGGAGGCCCGTCGGGCGGCGGGGCCTCTCCCGGGCGGCGGTCATTTGGCGGGCAGGGAGTCCCCGGCAGCCGCGCTCGGCGCAACTGCCGGGAGCTCCCTTCCTGGTGGCGTGACGCGGCTGGCGGGCTGACGCGCCTGGCGGGCTGACGCGCCATAGAGGCGGAGGGCAGAGCGGCTCCACATCAAGGCGAGGGCGCAGGCACGGCGGCCATTTTGGAAGTAGGCGGACGGAGGCCATGGGCCACGCGGGCAGCTGCGCCGGGATACTCATCAACAACGGGGTACTGCCGGCTGCGTCAGGCCGCCAGGCAGGGAGCCCTCAGCAGCCACGTGGAGCGCGGCTGCCGGGGACTCCCTTGCGGCCAGCCGGACGTGTCGGAGCAACTGCGAGCCGCGCTGTGCGCGGCTCGCAGTTGCTGGGGCTGGGAATCGGAGGGACCAATTGGCAGGCGCTGTGCGCCTGCCAATTGGTCCCTCCGATTGTCTGTCCTGAGGAAGGGTCCTATCCGGACCCTTCCTCATCACGGACACATCCCGCCTTAGGACCCCTTAACGCTTTATATAGTCCGTGGCGCCCGTGGCGCCACGGGCGGTTTAAAGATAAGAACTTGTCACTGATGAAAGAATCACACTGAAAATGGATATTACCTGGATTCCCTTTTGACAGAAGTCCTACAGAATAAAGAAATAAGGAAAACTACAAAAAAAGGACACTTTTCTTTCTTTTATGAATATATTGTATTGCCATTGGATAGGTCTGTTTCTCTCTGTTTGGTTTAATTATTAGACCGCCCTTTTTATACAGTTGTGTGGTCCGTGCTTGTTGCCCCCTCAGAAGCCAATAAGCTGAGTTGTCATGATTTCCAAAGATTGCGGAAGATGTTTGGTACTTTCTCAAGCTTATCACTTTCCCCAGGTCCCGAAAAACCAGGGCACACTTAAGCAGATCAGAGAAGTTCTGTGTTCTCAATTGGCAGAATATATATTTTTTTATTTCAACCAAATTTATATCTACCTTACTCCCCCCGTAGGGACCCCAAATGGCTTGCATCATTCCCTTCTTCATTTATCCTCACAACGCCCCTGTGAGGTAGGTTAGACAGAGAGTATGACTGGCCCAAGGTCATACCTTGGCACAAGTGGGGATTCAAACCCACACCTCCCAAATATTAATCCATCACTCTTAACCACTTCAGTCCCTTAGATCAGGGGTAGTCAACCTGTGGTCCTCCAGATGTCCATGGACAACAATTCCCATGAGCCCCTGCCAGTGTTCGCTGGCAGGGGCTCATGGGAATTGTAGTCCATGAACACCTGGAGGACCACAGGTTGACTACCCCTGGGCTAGAGGAAAGCATACAAGGGCAGTTTATAAGGTGCCGTCTCCAAATCTCCAGGAATCCAACAAGCCAGAACTGGCAACCTTAGAAACAGTGGGGAAGGATGTTTAGTTGACAAGAATGCATGCCTTCTTCTCCTCGCTAGTTAGGTTTGGTTGCTTGAGGACTTTCATATAATTTGAGCAATCGAATTGCACAGCCTTTGTTTACTCTCATGGCTTTTGTGTGAAAATTAAAAGTCAATTTAAAGCATAAAGAGGATAAAGGGGAAGAGGCAGAAAATACGCACTTCTTATTCAACTTCTTTTCACAGGTCTTTGTGTTATTTAAGACTGCAAGACACACTGAAGAGCAAAGAGGATTTCTGTTTGGGTCTCTGCAAGGATAATCTTAATCCATTCTAAAGGGGCTTTGTCTCAGGGAAATTACACGTAGCCGTTTCAGTAACTGGGCTTTCGTAATGATGAGGGTTTTTTTTTTTTTTGCAATTGGAAATTGTCTTACACCTGTCTTAATATCCAGAGTAGGAATGAATACAAAAGTAGAACTTGCTTTATGTTTTGCTATATATACACCACCTCTGATTGGGGGGGAAAGTCCTCTAAAAATTCACTTGCCGCAGGCTATGATTAAATGAGATTATTAGAGTTGCAAAAATCTCTGCATGCTATTTACGGTCAAAGCAGCACCTGTTTGCGGAGTGCAGAAATCTCTGGAGCCACAGTGCTCATACGTATGCGCCATGTGTTTGTTCGGGAGGGTAGTAGGTTTTTTTTGGATATTTACTCTCGATCCTTGATCCGGCAGGGCTGGCAGGTCCGGCGCCACTGACGGTTTTGCCAGAAGCACAATTAGCTAATAACTGGTGCAAAGCTGTTAGGGATTTGATGTGTGTTTTTGGTAAATGGTTCTGAAATGATTGATGAAATTGGAAAGAAAACAGTAGGGTCTGGCGGAATGCATTAATTCCGAAGAACGTCGGTCATTGCCCCTTTGCGTTTCGTTGTCAAAAAAACGTTTCTCGTTCCCCTCCCCCGTGCAGCTTCTCCCAACCGGTCTCCTGTACATTCAAATGCTCCCATCAACTAATTTCTCCCCCCCCCCCCAACCCGAACCCACGGTTACACAGTGTGACACATCTTTGTCATTTTTTCATCCTTTCCTGGTTGATTATAATTTGTATTGGTGGCTGATTGTTCTCAATGGCTAGGACTTTCCTCCGGTGACACTAAATTCATGCCGTTTTGCACAGTGTTCAAATCGATGTAACCGGAATCGGAAGCATGGTTGAGTGAAATGGGGCACATTAAATTTACTTTGTTAATAAATGTTAATAAATTTATCAGTAGGCATTAAGTGGACTCATCACCATCATCCTGCCCTTCTGCAAGACTGCTAAGAGTACAACCCTATGCAGAGTTACTCCAGAGTTACTACACAGAGTTACCCATTGATTTGAGTGGGTTAGTTCAGCTGAACTAACTCTTCATAGGATTGCATTGTAAAACAAGTGCAATGTAATAGATGTACACGATACTACATAGAGGAAAGAATGCACTTGAAAAATCATGGAAGACCAAACATTGAATCATTGAATTCAACTTGGGAGAGGCCCAAAGACCATGCAGTCCAACTGTCTGCACCAGATGGGATGACCTAAAGTGTCCCTAACAGATGTTTTGACCTATCTGTGTCTCATAGAATCATAGAGTTGGTAGGGACTTCCTGGATCATCTAGTGCAACCCCCTATTGCTCATCCACTGTAACTTGCCACCCCCTTCAATCTTCACAGAATCAGCCTCTCCGTCAGATGGCTATCCAGCTTCTGTTTAAAAATCTCCAAAGATGGAGAACCCACCACCTCCCGAGGAAGCCTGTTCCACTGAGAAACAGCTCTAATTGTCATGAACTTGTTCCAGATATTTAGACGGAATTTCTTTTGAATTAATTTCATCCCATTGGTTCTGGTCCGTCCCTTTGGTGCAAGAGAGTACAACTCTGCTCCAACTTCTACATGGCAGCCTTTTAAGTACTTGAAGATGACTATCAGATCCCCTATCAGTCGTCTGAGTAAAGCAGTACCATCACCTCCCATGATCTGGACACATTACCGATACTCCGCTCTGGTTCAGCCTCACTTGGAGTACTGTGTTCATTTTTGGGCACTATAGTTGAAAAGGGATGTAGACAAACTAAAGCATGTCCAGAGGAGGGCAACAAAGATGGTTTAACCCCTCCGTGGACTGAGAACCCACAACATTGCTGGGCAATTGATTCCATCACTGAACTGCCCTTAGACCATTCTGCACATGCTGGATAATGCACTTTCAATGTGTTTTTGCAACTGGATTTTTCTGAGCGAAACAGGAAGATCTACTTCAACAGTGCATTGAAAGAGCATTATCCAACATGTGCAGAATGGTTCCTTATTGTTAAAAAGTGCCTCCTACAATCCTGCTGATGTCTCCCTACCTATAATTTAAACCCATTGTTACAAGTCCTATCCTCTGTTATGGATTATGGCAAATGAAGAGTTTACAGCCTGAAAACACAAACCCCAAAGCTTTTTTTGTCCCCAGAAGGGAACTTAACCAATGCTTTGCGGTTTGTTTTTTCACAAATAGAGAAAAAATACATTTGGACGGTCCTTTGCAGCGCCCCACCTCGGTCCAAGATAAGGAAGCTGTCCTCACCTGGAGGGCAGCTAAAGACACTTGAACTCTCTTCTGCATTGAGATATTGCCATTTGCCAGGTTTCTGATTGATTTGTCATCACTAAGCAAGATAATTGACTGACAACCCACTCCTGGACCCCGCAGCGCCAGGAGCATTGAATGGGATGTATCGTCCTCCTGATCCTGGGTTGGGTCATAACTCATTGGGTTGCAATTCTCAAATCCCTGAGCAGAGAGAGAAGGTTCTGGGAGAACAGACGGGGGGGGGGGGGGAGTTGCTGCATTCTTTCTAGGAATGTGATTTTATTTTTTTTTAAATAAAGAAGCAGCCATTTAAAGTACTTTAAGAAGCTGGGTAGACACTAATTGGGAGCTCTAATCTTTTCCCTGCAGATCCTCTCGTTTCTCTTTTGGCTTTCAGTAAAAGCCTCCCCTGCCCATTGCTGGCCTTATTGCTTAAGCGGTTAAAGAAACAGGCAAATGGTGAAAAAATCCTTCTTTTTGAAGCATTTCAACCAGGGGTGCTCATTCTGCAGCCGGCAGAAGAGCACTTTTGCAAATGTAACCTACCAGAACAACCACATTAATCTCCATCCCAGGCACCTCAAGGAGGCCTTGCAGCTTACCCGTTTCTCTGGCAGTGGCCGTTTCCAGGTAGAAACCACCCGCCAGCCACAAGCCCCTCCAGATGAGAGCCTCGTAAAATCATAGAGTTGGAAGGGTTCTTCAGGGTCATCTAGACCAGGGGTAGTCAACCTGTGGTCCTCCAGAGGTTCATGGACTACAATTCCCATGAGCCCCTGCCAGCAAACGCTGGCAGGGGCTCGTGGGAATTGTAGTCCATGAACCTCTGGAGGACCACAGGTTGACTACCCGTGATCTAGCCCAACCCCCTGCACAATGCAGGAATTCACAACTAATGTCCTGCATCAGTGCTGAGGCCCACAAGCACCTGTGTGGACCTGCAGTGTTATTAATCTCTGCCCTCACTGTCAACGTGGGAGCACCATAGCCAAGCCTACTCTCCCAAACCAATTGCCCAATGGGATAGGGTTGTGAGTGTCCTGCATAGTGCAGGGGGTTGGACTAGATGACCCATGAGGTCCCTTCCAACTCTATGATTCTGTGAATAGACTGCTCGGAAGCTCTCTCATCCCCTCCCTCCCTTTTCAACTAAAGCTCTCTGCCGTATTCTCTCACTGTGCCAGTCTGCCAAGGAATATTCTTAGTCACATGTTCCCCCCCTTTTCTGGTTGGCTCGCTCCTCACAGCTCTGCTAGTTTTACAGATGTGAGCTTGTCCAGGGATGATGTTAACCAGATGTGCATTGCCAGATGTTTACAGTTTCATGCACCATTTCCCCAGGACTCATTGTTAATTTATCTTCTCTTTTTCTCTTGTGTTAGGTATGATTATCGTGAAATGCTGCACAATGCCACTTTCTGTCTGGTCCCCCGTGGCCGGAGGCTTGGATCCTTCAGGTTCCTGGAGGCCCTGCAGGTAAGATCAGAGTCTCGCTGAAGGGCTGGGAACCATTTAGCCCCTTTGTAAGCTGGGATTCCTCCTGGTGTGAGATCCAGGCAGGGGAAGGCGGATTGGAGACTTCATTTCCCTAATAGCCCATAATCCTGCTTTTGCCGTTGGCAGCTGTTTCGCAAGAGGCATTCAGTGTCCAGAGCTTGTGTGTTGATTGGATTGCCGTGTTACCTCCATGGAGAGGACTTCCCCAGTGCCCAGAGAGAGGGTCAAAGCTGACTCGAGTGCATATGTCAAACCAGAGAAGGAAGGGAGGCCAGAAGAATCTGTATTCTGTAGACACACGCTGGCTTCATCCATCCAGGAAGTCAGGAGGAAATAAATAATTTGGCTTATTGTTTTAATTCAGCCCAGCCAAGATTGCCTATAAATTCTGCTTGTGTTTTCACTTTGCATAGTAAATAAGTTTTAAGGGATTTCTTCTCTGGGTTGGTGGCAGATGGCAGGCAGCAGGAAGGGGCATGTCTAGAATTAACATGTCACTGAACACATTTGGAAATGAAGGGCACTTCCGCAGGGGGGTATCGGAGGATTAGAGCTTGGTCACGTGGTCTCTGCACTCGGCTCCCACTTCGATTTACCGGAATGTCAGCCCACAGAAAATGAAAACCCTGCAGTCCGTTCTGAATGGCAAAGCTCACAGGGTAGAGGAAAGATTGCTATAGTTCACAGGGCAACTTTTCTCTGTCCTGATGTTGTTGTTGGTGTCTCTGTTTTGCTGCCAAACCAGGAGGAGGCATCTCTTACATGGGGGTCCCCTTTTGAGCCTGTGGGCACTTTTGGAATTCCGACACCACGTGGTGGGCATAGGCACAAAAAGGGCTGCCACTGGAGGTGTAGACCAGGGGTAGTCAAACTGCAGCCCTCCAGATGTCCATGGACTACAATTCCCATGAGCCCATTCATGGGAATTGTAGTCCATAGACATCTGGAGGGCTGCAGTTTGACTACCCCTGAATTAAAGGATCTCGAGTAGCTGATATTAGGAATCATCCCCCCTCCCTCTCTGCTACCCGAGAAAGCTTGTGGCCAGTGAAAGTAGAAAATACTGAGCTTGCTGGACCAAGGCCTCCTCATTCTTTTTGACCTCACAACAACCCTCCTAAGATACAGTAGGTTAGATTATAGCAGCTGGCCCAAGGCCACCCAGTGAACATCAGGGCAGGGTGGGGATTTGAACCTTGTCCTCCCCAGAATACATCCTGCATGCAAGTCTCTCCACTGCACCAACTTGCATAGGATGTATTTTCAGGAGGTTTACACTACAGTTCCCAGCAATCAGTGAGCCTTTGAGCCTGTCTTAAACTACAGTTCCCAGTATTCAGTGAGACTGCACGGAATAACACCTGCATCCCCATATTTCCTTTCTTACTTATTTGCAATAGTTATGTCCTGCTTTTTCCAAAGATGATCATTCTGAAAGCAGTTCACGGTCAATTTTTTTTTAATAGAACTGGTTTAGAACAGCACTGACATACAGTGCATGGTGTCAAGGCTTCAGATTTGCTAAGCAAAAGCAGAACAGAAAAGGGCTGGTCAAATAAATGGGCCTTCCCTCCCAATAAAGGAAAGGAGGAAATGTGCCAACTGGTCCCCCAACTAAAGTATACAGCCGTACAAAGGAAGTCAGTTAAAATGATTGGTTTCCCGTGAAAATCTGTGACTTATGGATCTCCTCTTGAGACCTTTACCCAGCTCTAAGCCAAGATAATGGAACTAGGCCCAGCCCACTTCTGCTAGCTGCTTTTCTTTCGCCTTTAGCCACAGCAGACCCCCTTGTCCAGAGCTCCAAGCAGGGTCGCAGGATTTACCAGTGCACCGTGAGGACAAACCCTCATGATTGTAAGGCGCTTTAACTGTCAGATGTTTCCACAAAGCTCTATTTCCAACCCTCTGTTCAAGACAAACAAAAAAAGGCTGCAATTTCATTTCTTGCAGAGCTTGCGGAACCAACCAAGGAAAGTGTGTATCCAACCTTTGCTTGAAGACACTGGCAGTCTTCAAGCAAAGGTTGGATACGCACGTTTCTTGGATGCTTTAGGATGCTTTGGGCTGATCCTGCGTTGAGCAGGGGGTTGGACTAGATGACCTGTATGGCCCCTTCCAACTGTGTGATTCTGTGATTCAACCCACAAATGTACTTGTCTCTTTCCCCTGATTTTTAATGATTCCCTATGCAGGCTGCCTGTGTCCCTGTGATGCTCAGCAACGGATGGGAGCTGCCATTCTCCGAAGTGATTGATTGGAATCAAGCTGCCGTCATTGGGGATGAAAGATTGTTATTACAGGTAAGGCGAGGAGTGGGGGGACCACGGCCTTCCGTCAGATTGGCTGAGGACGGCAGCCCCCTTCTGCACTTCCAGGAAAGATGTATCCGAAAGGTCATGGCTGTAAAAGAGATTTTTTATCGGGAGGGATTTGTTGGCGTCATTATGAATATTAACTCATTTCATAAGGTATCATTCACTTTCTGACATGAAGGTCACTCCAAATGTCTTGGTTAAATAGGGGCATTGGAATTATTTCCTTAAAAATATCAGTGCATATATGTGCTAATACCACCAGAGTTAAGAATCATAGAATCAGAGTTGGAAGGGACCTCCAGGGTCATCTAGTCCAACCTCCTGAACAACTACCTGCCTACCCATAGTGACCCCAGTTTCATGCCGAAATGACCCCCCACCAAAAATCTCCAGAATCCAACCTGGCCTGGAGGAAATTCTCCAACTATCCCTCAGTGTCAATCAGCAGTTCCCTGGGGATGCAAGGAAGGGCCACAAGATACAAACACTGCCACATCCCTTCCTGCCCACCCACTCACAATCTGCCTAAGTTCATAAAATTAGCATTTCTGTGAGGTGTCTATCTAGCCTCTGCTTTAAAACTTCCAAAGAAGGAGAGCCCACTACCTCCTGAGGAAGCCTGTTGTAAAGTAGCCATTCTCACCAAGTAGTTGTAAAGTAGTTGTAAAGTAACCATTCTCACCAAGGGCCATGTGGCCCCCTGGGGGGCCCTGGTACATGTGGAGGGGGCCACAGACTGAAAAATATGAGAAGTGGAGCCCAAAGGGTTTATGGGGAGGGCCTGGTAAGTGAACCAATGAAATACCCTTTTTGTCACCTATGAGATCATGAATTGCTCAAAAGTTCAACCTGCACCAAAGGAAAGAAAAAGAAAACATGTAATCCATTCCTTTGCGTATGCTTGAATTAATGCATCCAAGAACAAAAATTAACACACATGCTTCTCTTGGTTGAATATTCTAGAAATCTATCTCACGTCAAGGGTAGTTAGTTCACTCTTAGCTTAGGCCTTTTTTTGTCTAGCTCATTGTATAAGTGGCCAGCCGACCACAGGAGGATCCTGGAACCTGAGAAAACCTCCTGAAAGGATCATGGCCCAACAAGAAAGGCTGAGAAGTACTTGGGATGGAAGGTGACACACAGCTTCAAAAATATCAATAGTTCTGTGGCCTTGGTGGTTTCTTTTTCTCTTCCCCCTTGAGCATCTGCTAGAAATTTTATCAGGCACATTTTAAATTATTAGCCACTTTGGTGGTCTTTGTGGGGGTCAAAAGGCTGGTCAGACCTCCCACACCCGCACTTAGCTCTGGGGAGATAAGAGACCTCCAGACTGAGCCAAGGGACCCATCCAGAGAGGACCACAGAAGCCCAATCTGACCTTGCAGGAGCAGCTTCCCAGGCTGCCACAATGCACAGAACATGCCAAGCAGGCTGGAGGCCAGCAGCAAGCAAATCCCAGGGGCTGGTGGCAGAGCCAGGGAGAAACAAGGGCAGCAGAAGAACAGCAGGACCTACCACAAGCACTAGCCCATTCCTCATCTGCAGTGGGAGCCAGGAAAGCTTCTTTGGAAGGACAAGGCAGGGAACATGAACTTCCTTAGGCCAGCAGGAGCCAGAAGAGAAACCCTATAAAGCTTTCCAAAGGGGAAGGGCAGGGGAAGTGAGATCCCAGGCAGCTGGCTGCCCATTGGCCCTAGTGCCTATCACTCCCATAGGCCCCACCCCCAGGTTAGAGGCCAGAATTGTCCCACCCCCATGCAAACCTTTAAAAGGTGCACCTGGAAGAGCCAGGGAGGAAGCAACAGGCTGGGAGAGGTTAATGGCAGGAGCCAGAGAGGGGGAAAAAGGCATGGAGATTTTTGTTTTGTTTGTTTTGTTCACTTTGGAGGTCCCCTCCCCTTCCAGGCAAGCCCTGCTGAAGGAAACTTGGAGGAGGAGAAACCCCCAGACTCCAGCCCAATATTGTAGTCTGACAGTGGGAATCTAAATATAATTTAATTCATGATAATAATTTAAAATCTAGGATATTTTGGGTCTCAGGGAGTTGTTCCCACATAAATGATAATGAAAAGGTGTTTTGGATGTTGTGCAGAAACATGCAGAGAGGATGCGTGTCACGCACAAAGTTTCCCTACAAAGGTCAGGAGAACAGCCAGGCCTCACAGCCAGGTGGGTGGCTCTACAGTAGAGGTAGCCAAACTGTGGCTCTCCGGATGTCCAAGAACTACAATTCCCATCGGTTCCTATGAGCATGGCCAATTGGCAGAGGCTCATGGACATCTGGAGATGCGCAGTTTGACCATTCCTGAGGCATCCTTTGTGTGAACAGGTACTTCCACCTGAGCAATGTGTAAGCGTCCACCATGGTTTCCATTAGGGCAACTTGCTGGCATGGGAGCAAAGGTGACCTGTTGGCCTGTTGTGGCTCCCTTAGTTAATGAGGCCTAGATGTAGCCTCCGTGTGCTTCTATGCCTGAAGACTGAGGACTGCTTCAGTCTGACCTTTCTTCCTCAGAACACTTGAATTTTCCCTCCATTCCTTAGAGATGTTAAGGTTGCCGTGGAGTTGCTGTTCCTTTTCTGCCTTCTCTGGTGATGCGTTCATTGGCTGTCTCGGGTTGTCGGAAACAATTTGTTCCGCAGGGACCTCTTTGCTGTGCATCTGCTCTCTGTTTTTGCCATGCTGCAGATTGAATTGTGCAGTGGGAAAGGAAGAGAGGAAGCCAAGTCCCTCCCTAGCCAAGCAGTCTGTGCCCATTAATACAGCAGAGGAGCTCCCAGCCACCTTTTCCCCGTTGGTGGCAGAAGAAGAGGAGCTGGTTTTTATACATATACCCAGCTTTTCAGTACCCAAAGGAGTCTTAAAGCGGCTTACATTCGCCTTCCCTTTCCTCTCCCCACAACAGACACCCTGTGAGGGAGGTGAATCTGAGAGAGCCCTGATATTACTGAAGGAGAAGAAGAGTTGGTCCTTATATGCCACTTTTCTCTACCTGAAAGAGTCTCGAAGTGGCTTACATTCGCCTTCCTTTTCCTCTCCCCACAACAGACACCCTGGGAGGTAGGTGGGGCTGAGAGAGCTCTAACAGAACTGGTCTGTGAGAACAGCCCTAAGACAGTAGCGACTGGCTCAAGGTCACCTTGCTGGCTGCATGTGGACAAATGAGGAATCAAACACAACTGTCCAGATTAGAGTTTGCAGCTTTTAAGTGCTGCACCCCGCTGGCAGTACATAATAGCACAATTGTCCCACAGTCTATGGGAGGAAAAATGGTTCTTTGCCCCAAACCATGTGAATGTGACTCATGCTCTGCTACCTGCACTAAGCCAGAAGCCCTATTTCCAGCAAACCTCTCTGCTCACCTGCTGGATGTGGGTAGGCCAATTAAGAAGATAATATTTACCAGCCTACGTGCTTTCCCCCAAAGGAAAGCAACATAAGACGTGAGTCCCAGTTGAGGCAGCTGAGCTCAGTCCCCTGACAGGATTCCTCCGGTCTAGCAATGCTGCCTTAGTTGACACCAAGGAAATGCAGGGTGTCAGGAGGGATTTTGGAAGCGTCCTGCGGCTGAACTGAAATTCCTTCGAAACCCGAAAACTCTAGCGAGCCAATGAGAATTCCGTCGTATTCCTAGACTTGGTGGTCCAAAGGGGAAAAGATCGCAAGAGGATCAGCAGTGTGCTCTTGAAAGGAGGGCAGCAACGGTTCCTTCTTCAACAAAACTAGGACAATGAAGAAGGAAGAAGAAGAAGAATTGGTTCTTATATGCCACTTTTTTTAATCCCCGAAGGAATCTCAAAGCGGCTCCCAATCGACTTCTCTTTCCTCTCCCCACAACAGACACCCTGCAAGGTAGGTGAGGCTGAGAGAGCCCTGATATTCCTGAAGAAGAAGAAGAGTTGGTTCTTATATGCCGCTTTTCTCTACCTGAAGGAATCTCAAAGCGGCTTACAGTCACCTTCCCATAACAGGCACCGGGTTTGATTCCGCACTCCTCCACATGCAGCCAGCTGGGTGACCTGGGGCTCACCACAGCACTGATAAAACTGTTCTGACCGAGCAGGAATAGCAGGGATCTCTCAGCCTCCCCTCCCTCACAAGGTGTCTGTTGTGGGGAGAGGAAAGGGGAAGTGAATGTAAGCTCCTTTGAGACTCCTTTGGGTAGAGAAAAATGATATATAAGTACCAACTCTTCTTCATGAATGAATGAAGACCATCTTTGTCTTTATCAGAATGGGCTTGCAAGTCAGATCTTTTTAGGAGGGGCTTTGAGGTCACTTACTGTACTGGTTAAAAGTGTCCAACTACTGTCTAGGACAGGGGTAAGTCAACCTGTGGTCCTCCAGATGGCCATGGACAAATGCTGGCAGGGGCTCATGGGAATTGTAGTCCATGGACATCTGGAGGACCACAGGTTGACTACCCCTGGTCTAGGAGACCCAGATCTTAATCCCCACTCCAACAGAGTTAACTATTGGCCGTTTTTTAAAAGTCCTATCCTCGGAGAGTCTCTGCACCTGCTCAGCTAAAAAAAAAACCAGAATCCATTGTGCATGTTCTGTTGTCTTGCGAGTGACATAAACACCACAGAGAACGTCTCCTGAAACCATGAATGACAAGTGATGGCTCCCACAACACCAAGAAGTTACTTTCTGCAAGATCCCCACCCTCAGATGACCAAAATCTTTGCCAGGTTTCTGCATCTGTCCCTATTCACGCTTCATGATAACTCCTCTTGAGTGAATTTTGATGGCTTTCTCTCTTGTATGGATTAAACTTTTATTCTCTTCTATATATGCCAATAAAGGTATTGAATTTGAATCCCCGTGCGTGCCATGGAAACCTGCAGGGTGACCTTGAGCCAGGCACATTTTCACAGTCTAGTCTACCTCACAGGGCTACTGTGAAGATAAAATGAAGGACAGGAGAAATGACATAAACCACTTTGGGTCCCCATAGGAGAGAAAGGCAAGGTAGAAAGGAATGAATTAAATAAATAAGAGAGGCAATGGGTTTGCTGCTTTTTCAAAACAGGGTAGGAAAAAGCCTTTTAAGAGGGCATTTGCCTGAACCACCGTGGTGCTTAATTTTGATATAAAGGTTTTAAACCTTATTGATTCTGGGTGATGCTGTTGTTGTTAATTATGGACTGTATTTTATACTGTTCTCCGAAACCCCTTTTAAAGCTGTCTTTTGCAATTTTTATGTCCTTGGCAGGGTTTTTAATGCTAGGTTTGTTAGTCATGGGGGTTTAATTGTGAACGACTTTTTATGATTTATATTTGCACTGTGTGTTCCTTTCCAAGGCGCCTGGCACAGGTTCTCGTGAGAGAGAAGCATAGAAATTTTCCAAATAAATGCATTCCCCTGACCCTTTTTGCCATGAGCTGGATGGCCCACCCTACTCCAATTTTATTTATTTTATTTATTAATTGTTAGATTTTAATACCACCTTCCCATTCAGCTCAGGGTGGTTTACACACAACATTGTGGGGTATTATATGAAACAACCTAAGGGTAGAACAGAAGTCAAAATAACATCAACAATAATCCAACAGTGTTTTAAATGAACATAATATCAGTGAATTTGATCAACAATAATATAACAGAAACAACTTGGATAACCCCCCAGAGAAGTCAGGCTGGTGTAGGCCATGGAGGAGGTATCTGAGGGGGGACCTGTGGATGTTATTGGGTTGGTCGGTCTCAGGGGAATGCCTGGTGGAGGAGCTAGTCAGGGTTGGCCCTGGTTAGTTTTTGGACAGGAGGTTTCTAAGGAAAGCCACGGTTACTACACAGAGGGAGGCAGTGGCAAGCCATCTTGCCTTGAAAACCCTACAGGTTTGCCTTGAAAACCCTAAGCCATAAGGAGGGGGGGGTCATCCTAAGTTGGCTGGGACTCAAAGGCACTTTCTGCCACCACCAAATCCAGCCATATGTCGAGTGCCTTAGAGCAGGGGTAGTCAACCTGTGGTCCTCCAGATGCAAATGCTGGCAGGGGCTCATGGGAATTGTAGTCCATGGACATCTGGAGGACCACAGGTTGACTGCCCCTGCCTTAGAGGAGTCCCCCTCTGAATGTTACCAGCCCATCTGTGTCCACAGACACGTCTGGGGATTCCTGGCAGCAGTGGTGGAATTTTTGCATAAAGTTCCCCATCTCTTCCCCACCCCCACTGCTAACTTAATGTGCCGATCTTTGTCCTCCTTCCTGTAACGCACAATTGATTCCCTTCACAGCTGCTTCCTTGCTTGAGTAGCTACTACCCCATTATTAACAGTGGTTTTTAAAGAGCTGGCGCAGAGCCCAAGTGTCTGCTCTGGGAAATGTTTTTGTGTTTTTTTGTTGTTGTGTTGCAGTTTCTCATTTCCCTTTCTAGACCGAGCTGGGATGTTTTTATTTACATATTCTCGTCACTGTTGCGGCGGCTCGAGATCCAGGAGAGCTTAGCTGTGCCCGTCCCGCCTTAAAAAAAGAAAATGCGCCACTCGTCTGCCTTCCCCTCTTCCTCCGTATTACACAAATGGCCTGCTATTAAAACGTCATCTCGTTCTAATATTTTTTTAGTGTATTTGTGGCAGATCAGCGTCAATTGATCATTTTTTCTACACTCCACATCTAGGGCAGGAAGATTAATAGCAAATAGCCAAGGATGGCTTAAAAATAGAAGCTCTAGTTTCAGTCCCCATCTGTTAAAAAATGAGCCAGTGTACAGAAAGACACTAAAAAGAAAATTTAATCTTCTCCTACTAGTTGTGTAGCTTGCTCTGTCTGATGCCTGAGATGAGCTTCATCTCCTTTTTTGTTTTACTTGTTGGAAGACACCTCAAAAAGTTCAGCAAACTTAATGAAAGGGGGGGGAGCATTCATCTATTGCAGTAAGATGTAAATATTGGGGAACAGCTGTCTAAAAATGCTGCTGTAAATATTCTGCATATATTCACCAGATTATTATTATTTATTCAATTTTTATATATTTTTTCAACATATATTTTTGCCTTCAACAGAGGTACAATTTGATTTTTAATTATCTTGTCCAGCCTATTTAAGGTTATTATTAGAATATTAGATGTGCTGTCATGATCAGCCCTGGGAAGAAGGTGTTTTAAAATAATGTTTACCATCATTTCCCCCAAATGTACCTAAGAACAAAAGAGAAAGCCGTGTTGGATCCACTGATGTGGCAAACTTGGTTAAAATACTGAGCCGATAACTAGGAAGGTCCTGGTTGAAATTTCAGTTCTGTCATGAATGGCCATAGTTGAGCCTGTCATCTGCACATTTTCCACCACCACTACCCCACTTTACAGAGTGTTGGTCAGAACTATTTAGATAATAAAACGCGCATTCGGAATATTCTGGGTTGATTCCTATGTAACTTTGAATAGAACAATGTTTTCTGTAGTTATCCCTGAGTCCTGAGAACCACATGGAATTCAACCACTGGCAATTATAATTCAGGAGGAAACCTTATTTCTTAAAAATATTTTATACCACTTAAATCTTAGATGACCTTGCACCCGACCTAGAATTTACAGAAGTTAGAGTTGGGCCATTTTCACTTATTCCTACTTCTGCGGGAAACCTCTGATCCCACCCTCAGCTACCTCTAAGGATGCCCTGCCTCCAGGAGCTGCATTTCAGAGGCTGCCACAAGAGGGGGGAAATCGGCGAAAACTGTCATGACCCACCTCCGCCATGGAAGTTCTAGATAGGTACCAAGCTAAGGCAGCTCTCTGTGTGCCCAAACAAAAGACCATCTGAAATACAATCTGCATTATATATAAGTCAATAAATCTGCATAAAGCTATCACATTTAGTTCAGGGACCTGTTGTGTATGTGTATTGGCAGAGTCCGGGAGCGGAGGATCCACGTCAGGCATCAGGAATGAATTCCCATTACTGATGCACAGGATCCAGCCTGCTATTGGTTGTCTGTTTTGTCCAATGAGGGGATTGCACTTAGGGGCAATCACAGGCTTGGTGAGAACCCCTCAACTGTGTATAAGCTCAGATGGTGGGCTGTTTAGTTGTTCAATTGTTGGTGATGAATAAAAAAGGTGATCTTTTGGACATGAGTATCTCTGTGCCTTATTGAACCCATTGTTCAATAGGACCCAAGGTAGAGTCAACAATAAATGCACCTCAAAAGTCTTCTTGCCCGTTTATGAAAGGTGCTGCAAAAGAGTTTTGTCCTTCGTGTCTTCTTGAACTCAACAGAGAAGAATTTCTCTGGGCTTGGTCCAATGGATTGTTCCTGTTCTGTAGAGCTAAGGTCACTCAATGAGATTTCAGTGGGGGAGGGGGGTTGAACCTGGGTCTCCTGAATCCTAGTCTGATATTTGAACCACTACACTATGCTGTAAATTCCAATCTGAAAGTTAGTTACTATCATTCCTAGAGCTTCTCCTGCCAATTTTCAGTGGAGGGGTGTGGGTCTTCTTGAAGTGCATTAGGCCACAGCTTGCTGTGTATTTTCTGTCTGGACAAACTAGGTGCTTATGGGTCTGGCTTATGAATCTGAAATACCATCTTGTGAACCATTCCAGTGACCCGCATGAACTGAATACATGGCTAGCAGGCTCCAAGTTTGAGAGAACAGAACATTTGCTAAGCCATCATGTTGAGTGGGTTACCTCTGAGAAGAAGATTAAGATGCGACTACTACAGCGTTGCACATATCTGGCTGTACATCTCCTTTAAGTTGATGGGGGGCATAGTATCTTCCACATTCCCTTTGCCGCTTCCTTTGGGACCCTTGACTTAATCTCTTGTCAGTCACGATACCCTTTGGCGGCACGTAAAGCCATCTTACTTAGAATAGCTTAATGCTTCAAATTGGCTTTCTCGCTGAACTTCACGCAGAGCATATATTAAAAGTATGTGCCTGGCATAAGGAGATCATGGCTGTCAAGCTGTTTTTCAGAACGCTGTAAGGCTATGCGCAGAGCAGATGTATTCTAATTAAGAATATTTTATTGGGGATGGGTTTCTTCCCCTCCCTGACATACTAGACGATGAATGAGAGAAAAGGCAAATTGCTGGGCTTAATCGAATATCCAAGTGGAAAAATTCAAAATGGCAGGAATCAAAAACAAACAGAGGTAGGTGACTTGTGCATAATTAGATGGAGGGGGGAAATATATGAATATATGAAAAGCTTAGGAAGAATGCGGCCGTCTGTTGAGAAATGAGATGTCTCGTCCAAGTAAATTTGCTCCTTCTCCTAAACCAAGGGAATGCAGAGAAAGAATGGGGTAGATTTTACTGTTTCGATGGAGGTCTAGGCTCTAGGGAGGAGATCAAGAAGAAGAGCATTGGCCAAGTTGTGTCATAGAGGATACATGTTCCTAAGTGTTGTCTAGTCCCAGGGCTTAACCAACCATGGTCTTGCATGAGCTTTGTGGGGAATGCTCCACCAGTGTGTGTTAAGTTTACTAAGCATAATCTGGACTTCTGGTCATTTATGGTGTAACTCAACCTTTCTCAACTTTTTTAACATTGAGAAATCCCTGAAACATTTTTCAGGCTTTGAGAAACCCCAGAAGTGGTGCAATTATGTAGAATATGATTGGGAGGCATAGTGTGCACATGCCCACCTGGGGCCCCTCCCCTTCCCACCTCCTCCAGGCCCACCATTGTCCATTTTTGGGGGGAGAACAGGTTGACATGACCATATATGGTCATACCACCCAATAAATGTTTAACAAATGTTAAAAAAATATTTAGAATAATTAACTCCCACCCATTCAGGAAACTCTTACAGGGCCGCTGAGAAAGCCTGGGTTAGTTACTGTTTCTTTGCCTAGCAGGTAGACTCAGGTGAGTAGTTCTGTTGGTCTGAGGCCGCTCCGTTATATTATTACTATTACTATTACTATTACTATTACTATTACTATTACTATTATGTTTTAAGCTCCCTTGGGGCAGGAACTTCCTACCTTTTAATGTGCTGGAAGAAACATGAATAAATAACTCGTGCCCCAGCGTTCTTTGCAGGAAATCTATAAACTCTCAGACATAGCCAATAAATCCAGAAATCGCCCTTTGACCTCCCAATAGGTGACAACCTACCTTCATCTCCTCCTGGCCCAATCTGGCATCCTGCTGAAAGGAGGCCAAGATGTACTGTGGATTAAAATGAGTTTGTGCTGATCATTCTGAGCTATGTCTGTCCAATATCCTTAAGCTTTGTAAGCCTCAAGAAGGCAGAACTGCAATAAACAAATAGCTAGACCGCCCTCACCACTGTGAGTTAGTGGTAAAGCATCACGTTGACATTCAGAAAGTCCCTGGCATCTCCAAGGTGAATGGATCAGCAGTCAGTGATGGGAAAGACCTTAGCCTGAGACCTGGGTGAGCTACTGCCCTTCTGAGTGGACAATGCTGACCTTGATGGACCAAGGAGACAACCCCATGTGCTCATCAGCAGTTGTACAAGACCAGAAAACAGGGCCTAACATCAATTAAAAAGATGATGTGAATGAAAATGTCTCCAGTTTTTGCCCCCAGAATGTTTGGAAGGGAAATCTTGAGGGATCTTCTGAGAATGTTCTATAACTCTCTGTCTACCATGGAAAAGTGGGGCTACCCTTGGCCAAGAGGTCTTGTGAAAATTGTCCCCTGACCATATTCTCTCATTCTGGAAAAGTGTCATTTGGGGGGGGGGGGACGGCAGGGGACACCGGCGCTCCAGTCAACAATGGGGTAGAACTCCAGGATTAATGAGCAACCTGTTTAATTCGGATTTCCAATTACTGCTATTACTGCCGCCGTCATCGGAACAGGGTGGTTATTGTGCCGCAAATTGAGAGCCAAATGCATGACGCGCGGATCTATAAAACCTAAACTGATTGAGTTGTAAACAGATCATCTGGAAGAGCCCCCAGAAGTGTCTTTAATGTGCTCCGTCGGCAGTGTTTTCCTACCGCGCCTGAATTGTCTTAACATTGTATTACAGATCCCTTCTACAATCAGGTCTATCCATCAGGATAAAATCCTAGCACTTAGACAGCAGACACAGTTCTTGTGGGAGGCTTATTTTTCTTCAGTGGAGAAGATTGTATTGACCACACTAGAGGTGAGTAAATATTCTCTGATATTCGGCAGGGTGTTGGGTTGTTCATTGTGCACCTTGGGCTTTTAGGTCATGTTGACATGTCTCCTAAAGTGGGGTGGGGAGAGTGGGAAAGAAAGGCTTTCAGAGTGTTGATAAGTATTATCTCCTTGGGAAATATGTTCTTCATTATTGGGATCAGGGCAAAGTAAAAGTGACAGATGGGGAACCCTGTCTAGCTTGCAGGGAGATGTTGCCTCATGTGGAAGAGTAGCTTTTATGGGATTTACAGCGGAATGATTGGTATTCTTGTCATTTCTGGTAAATAAGTTGGTTTAAGGAATCTTCCTTGGACGAATCGCTTTCTGAAAACTCCATTTTGTCAAACAAAAAAAACCCCCTCATTTCAGGCAGGCGTTTTCTTTTTTACCCCAAGGCAATTTGAAAGCCCAGAAGGGTCTGTGGGGAAAACACTCAGGGCAGAAGCTATTTTAGATTCAAGGAGATGATGACAGAAGATCCAGCGACAAAACCTGATGTGAAATGGGACGAATTACCACATTTTTCAAAAGTCTTTCCATAGAGCTGTGGCTAAAACAGACACACACAGAGGGTCTTGTGATATCATCTACAAATCATAGTTGCAGATCTAAAACCGTCTTTTGAGGGAAGGTCCATCCTCTCTCCCACCCCACTTCTTCCTTATCTAGGTAGGTTCCAACTTCTGGAGCAAATTCCTGACCTCCTCCTTTCTGGTATTAACATTAGTGCTCATAACCACACTATGGTTATAATGCTGCCATGTTCCCTCATTTATCACAGTTTACAAACGTGTCTCAAATTCTGTTTTTGTTTTTTTGTTTTTGAGGGAACGATGGTTGGCTGAAACCATGGTTCATGCTACTGGTGAGAAAGGAGGGTTGGGTTTGCTTTAACAAGGATGTGTGCCTGAGGCAGACTTCAAGTTGTAACACCTTATTTGCAGGTAACGGCATTGACACTGCACCCCCCCTTTTCACACACGCACCCAGTGTAAGGAGATGTATTTAGAAGAACTCTTGCTTCTTTCTACAACACGCATATACTATATGTTTAAATTAAGGCCGTACACAAGGGGGAGGGTTGAGGGTTTAAGCTCCCCCCCCCCAATAGGTTAATAAAAGAAATAATACAAAAAGCTACTTGTTGAATCAAGGAAAACCTTCTAACAATGGTACGAGAGAGAAAAATAGTAGGGAAAAAGTTTTAAAATTTAAGAGGAAGAAGAGGTGGTTTTTAAATGCTGCTTTTCTTTATCAGAAGGAGTCTCAAAGCAGCTTTATAATCACCTTCCCTTTTCTCTCCCCGCAACAGACACCCTGACCCATTAGGCAGCTACACCGGGTTGCCACCATGCCGTTGCGGTGGGGCACAAAGCCCCGCCGTCCCCCGTGTATGCATGGGGGCGGAGCTTCACCGGTGCAAGCTGGTTACCTCAGCACAACAGCCCCACGCACAGAACGCGAGGTTGGGAGCGCTTCAAAGTGGTGTGGGGATTGGGGGCATGGGGCCCCCACTGCACCATAGTGGGGATAGGGGGACACCCTGTCAGCTCCGCAGAGCCGCGGAGCTGGCAGGGGTGAGAGGCATACCTGCAGAGAGGAGATGGGCCCAAAGGCATGGTGACCTTGGGCAAGATACAGTCCAAGTAGTTCTGTTCTCACAAAGTAACCCTATCAGAGCTCTCTCAGCCCCACCTACCTCACAGGGTGTCTGTTGTGGGGAGAGGAGGGGAAGGCAATGGTAAGCTCCTTTGCAACTTCTTCTGGCAGTGAAAAGCGGGGTATAAAAAAACAACTCTTCTTTTATTATTGGTTTTTAAGAGTTTTTAATCTGTGACTTTGATGAGTTTTATCATTGTCATTTTAATTTATTATTTAGTACAGTTATTTGCATTTCCAATAATCTTTGTGTTCACGGTGGCAAACCTACATGGCAGCCTTTGAGGCGGAAATGCGCTTTTAAAAAGAGACAATTTTCAGCGGAGCTGTTTTTAAAAAATATATCATTCTCTTAAGACACAAAATCTGTATTTAGCAAAGCATGTAGCAATTTCCCCTTTGCTTTCTATGGTCCTTTGAGGAGCCATATACTTGTTCCCTTTTGAACTTTCCTATATATTCTCAGTTCTGGTTTCAGAGGCAGCAGGTGGTATTTTCTTGACTAGAACAGCCAGTAGTTCACATTTGGTTTAACACTTAAATTCCCAGGCCCATAAAAGAACCAGATCAGTATGATTTGCCCTCTTGACCTGCTGCTGGAGATGCATATAAATGAAGCCTGCTTAAAGACTAAACTGAACCGTATGTTTGTGTGTTGCTATATTTCTGTCAAGAAACCATGCAACATACTGGGAAAATTTACCTTTCTGCAGTTACAACTCAGTTAACATGACTACTTTTTACTGTTGCTTTTTTGTTGCTTTTTCTGAGCTGGAAAAAGTGGGCACGGGGGCTTTTGCATCAGCTGGCAGCCGATCACGTGCCATTCGTTGTGTGTTTTATGTGTGAATTTTTTTAATGCTCTGCATTTCCAGTTGCTTTGGGGCCACTTACACATTCAAGCAAAAATACTATAATTACAATTAAATCCCACATATCGGGCTTGTGCCCCATTAAAAGCCCTGGAAAACAGATTATCCTTGGAGCCCCTCCTGAGAACTTCTGGAGATGGTGCCTCTCTTACCTTTCTTGGAATGGGAGCTAACACCAAGTAGTCATCCCTGAATGCACTCTCAGCCCACCTTCAAGGTACTTTAGCAGTCATTGGCAAGTGGATTTTGCCGTTTCCACCCAGTAAAGGTGGACTGAAGGTGGTTATTCAGCATGTGTGGAAAGGCCCTAAGTGAGGGAATAGCTACCAGCTGGCAACCAGAAGACAGCAGCTGGGTGAGAACAGACGGTCCTTTTACAGGCAGCTTTGATTACTAGAAACCTGATAGATATTTATTTTTTGTATATGGCCAATTTTTTAAAAAAACACATATTTCTCCAGTTAATACATAAAAACAATGAGAAAACCAATGTATCAGAATAAATTCTGTTTTAATTGTGCTTTGGCTATATACAATAAATGTTATCGTGTCGTATAAAATTAGTATAACAAGATGAGGGCTCCCTTGAAAGAACTTTAACTCGGATCTTACTAGAAACCTAATGAAAAGTTACTCCTGGATAATGATCTGTCCCCAGCCATTGGCTGCAGAATGTCAGGTAAAATTTAGCATCCATGAGGACTAGAAACTTGGAGAGAGGGGAGATTCTCATGGTTGTGAATCTTGTGCCGAGCACTGCAAGCTGTGTTTTTTTCTTGGCCGCATATTTCCCATGATTTTAGGAAAGGCTTTCCTTGAGCCAATAGTGTAGCACGATCTTTATTTTTTCCCCTACTTGGCTGTATCTTCATCTCTGTGTGTGTATTTTGTTTGTTTGTATGTGGATAGGAAGAGGGGCAGAGGTTAAAGTCATTGTTACCCAGCCACCCCAGAGCTAACCGTCCTCGTACAAAAATCTTATCACCAGCTTAATTATTTTAAGAAGGCTATGGCTGGTCAAAAATGCCGAATGGCTTAATCAGCCAGGTAAACTGACATGCCATTCTGAAAAGTCAAAACTTTAACTTGAAACTCAGAATCTAATAAGTTGTGGAGTTGCCAGCAGTGGCTAATGAGGTACTTTGAATACCATTATGGGCGGCTTCTAACCCACAGGAATGTGCCGAAGGATACAAGTTCAGCATCCTCTTGTTTGTTTGTTTGTGTTTGTTTAAAAAAAAAAGATTTCTAAATAATCTGACTCTTTTTGGCTTTTACCAAAGCCACAGCGACTGCTGTTTCAGCAAGCACTGAACCGTCTCCTGCTTTTCACAAAAGACCTGCTTAAAATAGTTTTTATTGCTTCCTTTTTCCCCAGATTATTCAAGACAGAATCTTTAAGCACATATCACGCAACAGCTTAATATGGAATTCACACCCCGGAGGGTTATTTGTACTGCCACAGTATTCATCATATCTAGGAGATTTTCCGTACTATTATGCTAATCTAGGTAAGGTGGTTTTGTGTTGTTGACCTCAAAAGCTGGGATGCTGGAAATTCTCTGGGACGTATCAGTGGTGGCCCATTACATTGGCTCCTGATCAACATGTGATTAGCAAATTGGGAGTCAGCCTTCTTCTTTCCCCAAGCAGTGTAATTCCACCCCCACTCATCCATGGCCTTCCTTCCCCCATCCATGGCCTTCCTTCCCTTCTCAGCCTTATATGTGCATTCAGCTAACTTGAACCTAGAAAATACCTTAGAATCATAGAATAATAGAGTTGGAAGTGACCTCAAGGGTCATCTAGTCCAACCCCCTGCACTACGCAGGACACTCACATCCCTTAACAGGGTACTTTTGGTATTCATTTACCTGAGGCTTTGTGAGGGTTTATTTGTTGCTGTTGTTTGGTTTTTGCTATTTTACAGGCTACCAAAATGGCCTAAAAATCCCCAAAAATATTCTGGATTTTTCAGGATCATTCGATAGCCAGGGTAAAGGCATTTAAAGGGATCAAAATCCCTTTAAATGCCTTTGGATAGCGTTCACTCCAAGTTGCCCCTTTGTGGTTTGTAGTGGAGAAAGCATTTAAATCATGGCTTCAGGTAGTCTGAGTCTACAGCATTTAAAGGGATCTCGGTCTCTTTAAATACCTTGGACTCATGGAGCAGAAAAAAGTCATCCCCGAATAATTACCAAATCCAAATATCATACCGGTTTTGGGATTCAAGAATATCAGAAAATACCAGTTTTCTTTTGTCATTCCCGAATATTTACCAAATTCGAATATAATTGCAATTCTGCAATATTGGACAAAACTTATATATTTTTTTAATTGAATGAATAAAATAAATATACAAAAACCTGAAAAACACTAAGTTTTTCAGCACACCTATAGAAACCACTGATGGACCTATCCTCCATGAATCTATCTTTAACCCTTTTAAAGCTTTCTTTGCCTACGGCTATCACTATAGCCTCTGGTAACGAATTCCACATTTAAATTTTTATTTATTTCATTTCATTTCTTATATTTATATACCGCCCTCTCTTGCGTCTCAGGGCAGTTTACATAGAACATAGGGGAACAGAAGGATATAGTCTTACAATACATCTCTCAAGTAGAGTTGAAATGCACAGAACGAACCATTTCAGGGGGCTCCAGCACCCAAACCCTGCAGTGAAGTCATCGGAAATGTTCTTATCCTAAATGCCATCAACTCCTTTGTATCCAGGCCGACGGATGTCCTTATATTAAGGTTTTGTTTTCCCTATGCAGGTGTCAAGTCCCCATCCAAATTCACCGCCGTTATCCATGCAGTTACTCCTTTAGTTTCCCAATCTCAACCCGTGCTGAAACTCCTGGTTGCTGTTGCCAAATCCCAGTACTGCGCTCAGGTGAGAAATGAGGCCCCGCTTCCAGACATTTGGCCGGGCATAGTCCATGATGGCAGGCGGGCATAATCATGCCTTAATCATCCCGTTTGACGTATACCTCTTGTTTAACAGAGATAGATGTTGGCCAGCTCTCAGTTCCCAGACTTTATTAAAAGAGTCAAAATGTCATTTGTTTTACGTCTGCAAAGGGATGCTGATTGACTTTACCACCAGAGGGTAAAATCCAGTAAGCGCTGATCCATCGTGGGATGAATAATGGTTATGTAGGAGGGGTTCTGGGAGGAGTGCAACCAAGAGCATGCCTGCAACATGACCAATATGCGCCAAGGGACGGTGGTTGGCTTTCAGCCCAGCTAACGGTCTAGTTCAGAATTGTTATTTTTTTTAATTGGTGCACAAGCCATATAAATCAAGGCTGAGTACGCATGGCACTTCCAAAAATTCTATGCCCAAACATACTATCTGAATTCTTAACATTGAAATGTATGGATTCTGTGATCTGTAAATACTATTCACATTGAACAATTTGGTATGCTTTTGTTTTGAATAACAATAATAAAACCTACAGTGCTGTTTAAGCAGTCGTGGGGTGGAGCAAGGAGACTTGTGGAATTCTGAGGCTCTTCCTCTTAATTGCTAGAAATCTGATTGAGTCACCTCTCCGTTTTCAGAGGTCCAAGCAGGGGGTGCTCATAGAAAAACAGAGCTGGAAGGGCTCCCAATGGTCATCCAGCCCAACCCCTCCATAATGCAGTAAATTCACAGCTACCTCCCCACACCAGCAATGACCTTTGCTCTTGGACCAGAGATAATTTTAAAAGTTCCAGGATCCCTGGCCCAATCTGTCCTGGAGAAGAATTTGTTCCTGGCCCCAAAGTGGCCATCAGGAGTACCCTGGACATATAAGAAAGGGCCACAAGACCAGAGTCCTGGCCCATCCCTTTCTGCCCTCCCTCTCACAGTCTGTCTAATAATGCATGCTCACTTATAGTTCTGTAACCCTAAGGACTAGCAACTTTGAGCACAGACTCTTAGGAAGCGGGAAACTGTCTCGTACTGGAGTCTGAACTCCCACAGAGTCACAGACTGCAGAGATTCCTGCATTACCAGTGAATTGAGGGCGGAAAGGCTTGCCTCCTCCAAATTAAACTCACGAGAGCCTTCCAGATGCTATACAGAGACCAGGGGTCCTCAAACTTTTTGAGCCTTTGGGCAACTTTGGGATTCTGACACAAAATGGCTGCAACACCTTACCTTCAGTCATACCACAAAGACCCTTGTGTTGTGGTGGCATAGCCACCCAACCTCCAACACCCACTTTTTAAAAATACTTGGGTGCCATGGCACCGATGTTGCAGGCCCCTGTTACAGACTCTCTTTTTTTTTTGTCTTGTAGTCAGAAGGATGAAAGTAAAGTAAAATTACTTGCATTCCTTTTCCATAAAAAGAATTTGGCTCTCCACCTGCAAGGTCCTCCCTAGTCCTGTGCTCATAGCCCCCAGCTGCAGAGGTGAGGCTGGTAGCAACCGGAGAGAGGGCTTTTTCGGTGGTTTTGGAATGCTCTCCCCCTTGAGGCTCACCCAGCAGCAGGCCAAAACCTTTTAAACCGAGTATTTAGCTGCAAGGTGCCATTTTAAAGCCGTTTTTGTTGTTTTGCTTCTGAATGTTTTAATGGTTTAGTTTTGATTGTTCTGATAGTTGTGGTTTTTTATGATTTGATGCTTGTTTGTTTTTTGACCATGCGAGTTACCTCTTGCGGTTCTCGGGACCTAGAAATCTCCTAAACAAACACAACATCCTGTAGCAGGAGAACACAGCAAAAGTCCAGCAGCACCTAAAAGACTAACAAAATTTGTGGCAGGATTGATAAGTCACTGCTCACGTCTTCAGATACTCCCAAAAGTGCATACCTGCCACAGGTTTTGCTAGCCTTTAAGATGCTACCGGACTCTTGTTCTTTTCTACCACTACAGGCAGAATAATATGGGTACCCAGAAGCTCAGCCCAAGATCTTTCTGTATGTTGGTTTGCCAGGCCTGAGGAGTCTGCTGTTTTTTTTCCTTTCAGATCATTGTCTTATGGAATTGTGATAAACCCCTCCCCGCCAAGCACCGTTGGCCTGCCACTGCTGTGCCTGTCATTGTCATCGAAGGAGAGACCAAGGTAAGGGACCACCTTGTTTTAAGTTAGAGGTGTCTCGCCTCACCTTGAGCAAGGCAGTTTCCAAGCCAACAGGAAAACACCAAGGAAATTGACAAATGAAAAAAAAATTGCAATGCCTTCATAGGGAACAAGCCCTTCCCACTTTTGTAAAGGTATCCCCTGTGCAAGCACCGGGTGATGTCTGACCCTTGGGGTGACGCCCTCCAGCGTTTTCATGGCAGACTCAATACGGGGTGGTTTGCCAGTGCCTTCCCCAGTCATGACCATTTACCCCCCAGCAGCAAGCTGGGTACTCATTTTACCGACCTCGGAAGGATGGAAGGCTGAGTCAACCTTGAGCCGGCTGCTGGGATTGAACTCCCAGCCTCATGGGCAAAGTTTTTCAGACGGCTGCCTTACCACTCTGCACCACAAGAGGCTTTTGTATAAGACCCTATGGTTGGGGGAGAGGGCATAGCTCAGTGGCGGAGCATCTGGTTTGTGTGTGGAAGGTCCCGGTTCAATCCCCAGCACTTCTGGTGATAGGAAGGAGCTCAGCTTGAGACCAGGGAGAGTCGCTTGGCAGTATGAGTAGACGGAAGTCACAGTTGTGTGACATGTGCAGATTCTGTAATGTGTACATGTGTGGTTGTTGAGTGGTACACGGGCCTCCTTCAGAATCCTTCACCGAGGCACCTGTGCGGTGCAGATTTTTGGACTGTGGAATTGAGAATTGGCCATCATTTATTTTGTACTCCACTTTTTTTTCCGGTTCTTGTGATGAGGCTGTTTTGTTGCTTATAAAGGGAACTGAGCCGTTCAGAGATGAATTGCTTCTATCCAAGGTTGTAAGCTGGCAATGCAGGTAGAAATCGACATTTAGCATTGAGCAGAGAAATCCTTCCATTGGGATGAAGGTGCAGAATGGCGTCTTCTGTGATGGGAAAGAAGAACACTGTACACAGTGTAATACGTGACACGGTTATTGATTATGATGCTGTACCTTTTCTTTTTCTCTCTCTCTGTCTCTCGCTTTTCTTTCTCATATAAGCCCCATATAATATGTACACCTAACAAGGGGAGGGGAATCCTGTTGTAAAGGCAAACACACAAATAAAAGATAAACCAAGAGACAGCTGTGACAAAATTCAGTACAGTCTGAAGAAAGCATAGAAGGGGAGTTTGAACCCCAGGGCTTTCACAAAGCCAGTTTTCATGAAGAAAATTAATGGATCATTTAGCATTCAGGTCAAGAAATACCTGGAACAAGCCTGTATCAAACCACAACAAAATTCAACAGTGGTTCATGTGGATAGATTCAAAAGGGTAGCCGTGTTGGTCTGAAGTAGCACAATAAAATCAGAGTCCAGTTGCACCTTTCAGACCAACAAAGATTCATTCAGGGCGTGAGCTTTCGAGTGCAAGCACTCGAAAGCTCACGCCCTGAATAAATCTTTGTTGGTCTTAAAGGTGCGACTGGACTCTGATTTTAGTTGTTCATGTGAGCAGACCTTTTCGCATCTTTGGTTAGATCAGGTTTTTATACCCAGGGTTTCTTGATGGTCCTGGAAGGATTTCCTGAATCGATGGGAGTTAATTAATGTTTTATATATTTCCATATTTGTTAAACATTTATCAGGAGATATGAACAATACTGTCATGTTGACCCGCTGCCCCCCCCCCAAATGGCCACTGATGGGCCTGGAGGGGGATGAAAAAGGGAAGGGCCCCAGGTGGGCATGTGCACAGCTCTGCTTCCCAACCAGATTCTGCACAATCCTGCTACTTATGGGGTTTCTCGAAGCCTGAAGAATGTTTCAAGGATTTCTCAGTGGTAAAAATTTTGAGAAAGGCTGGGTTAGATATTAGGAGAGCTGTGTGGTTCGTTGTTGTTCCCTTCCCTTCTTAAAAAGACATATTGGTTAGGGGTGTCACCCTTGGAGAAGTCTCAATAGCTTCTCATCAGTTGTCTTTGCCTTGTCCCACAGGTCATGAGCAGCCGTTTCCTACCCTACGAAAACATTGTCACAGATGCGGTTTTAAGCCTCGATGAGGATACGGTGCTTTCAACCACTGAGGTAAAACCTTTTTCTCCTTACAGCTTTGGCCACTGTCTTGCCCAATTCACACTACCAGTGTGCAGGAATTCACCAGTGACCTCTGGACCATGGGAGCCAGAAAGCGGAATAAGAACTTAAATCTCAGCAACCGCTGGTACTGATGTGCTACTGTATTCTTCAGTATCTTTCATAAGAACGTCAGAATTGCCCTGTGGATCACACCATCTGATCCAGCATTGTGTCTTATACAGTGCTTGAGCAGGGGCTTCGGAGGACTCAGAAGCCAAACCCACCCTGGAATCGTCTCCCAGCACCAGCATTCCCGGAGGTCCCCCTTGAGTCATCATGGCTCCTCCATGAATCAGTCCAATCCCCTTTAAAAGCCATCTACGCCAGTGGTCCCCAATCCCCGGTCTGGGGACCAGTACTGGGCCACGGCTCCTCCTCATCCTCCTCCCCAGCAGCTGCCTTGGGGGCTGCCTTGCCACTCTGCCGCTAGCTCACCTTTGATGCTCTCCAGCGGCCGCCATGGCTGGGGCTCCCCCTCGGCATGGCGCTGCACAGCTGGCGGCGGGAAGTCAGGGGCGCTGACAGGAAAGAAACTGAAGCCACCGGGCCTCAGTAAAATTGTCAAGTGTTGACTGGTCCCCGGTGATAAAAAGGTTGGGGACCACTGATCTACGCCACTGGCTGATCTACATCCACCGGTGGTGAATTTTGCAATTTATTTACCTCCTGAGTGAAGAACTGCTTACTGTGGTTTGTCTTTAACTGTCCTCGACTGCCCCCGAGTTCTAGTCTAGGGACAAGTCAAAAAGTGCTCTTTCTCTGCCTTCCCCATCACAGACACACAATTTTATAATCCCCCATAATGTCTCTCAATCTTCTTGGTGTCTGTCTCCTGCACTCTTTCCAGTTCTGTAATAACTTTTTGGAGCCAGGATGATCAGAACCCTTCACAGCGTTCCAGTCGAGACTTCGTCATAAATCTGTACAAGTGCTTTACAGCACTGGCATTCATTCTGAAATCCTTTCTTAATAACACCCAAGGATTCGATCTGCTTTTCTCACGGCTGCCACACACTGAGTCGATGTTTTCTTTGAGCCATCTGCTCTCACCCCAAGACCCTTTTCAATCTTCATCCTATCCGGCTCAAAACCAATCAGCATCTATTTAGGATCAGGATTGTTTTGTTCTAACACGCCTCTGTGTGACCGTTTATGCACTGGAGTTTTCATGCCGGGCTGCAGGCTGGAGTTTTAGTCGTGGCAGGTTGCCCCACCTCTTCCTGCACCCACACGGGGGAGCATTTGGCCTGGTGTGCCCCATTTGCCCCCGATTTGTGCTCCTGCACAGGAGCTGGGGCAGTGGAGTTCCCAGTGCATAAACGGTCTGTGTGATTACTTACCCTGCACTTAATTTGCCACACTATTGCCCACCCACCCAATTTAGAGATACCCTCTTGGAACTCTTCATAATTTTCCATAGTTGCCACCATCCTGAATAATTTGAAAACTTGGCTACTACACTGCTCACCCACAATTACGGGCGTACAAAAAACCCCAGTATATTTCGGTTCAGGTTTATTGGATTCAAAAAAACTTTTGGTATTTCCAAAAAATCCTGGATCCCAAAACCGGTATGGTATTCGGATCTGGGAATTTTTTGGAAATCCTGGATTTTTCTGGATACAACAGACCAGAAAGGAAAAATACCGATTGTTTTTAAGAAAAGCCAACTTGACCAATTGGCTGGTTTGTCTTCTCCTGTAACACCACAGAACAGTGGTAGAAATTGCTTGGCTTCCCTGCTAAGTGGGAAAGCAGGATAAAAATATTTAAGACGACAATTAAAACAGCCCTGCCAAAGCAAAGTTTGAGCCCAGTGGCACCTTTGAGACCAGCAGTGACTTATTCTGGGTCTAAGCACACGAAAACTTCTACCCAGGATAAAATTTTGTCAGCCTTAAAGGTGCCACTGGACTCAAATGTTGTTCTGCTGCTTCAGACCAACCCAGCTACCCACCTGAATCTACCTGCTAGGCAAATGCCACCTGCTGGACTATATGCACGGTCTTACCCCAAGCCCCCCAGCACAACACTCTAACCACCAGCTGCTTGACCTGCATCCATTGTGTGTTGATCAACCCATGAACATACACACAAAGTTGTCTTATACCAAATCAGATTCTTGGTTCGTCGAGGTCAGTATTGTCTACTCAGGCTGGCAGCAGCTTCCCAGGGTCTCAGGCAAATGTCTTTCACATCGCCTACTGCCTGGTTCTTTGAGCTGGAGATGCCAGAAATTGAACCCGGGACCTTGCGCTGGCCAGACCGATGCTCTACCACTGAGCCACAGGCCCTCTCCAAACAGAATGCATGATCCAAAGTTATCAAATAAACGCACACTGCAGGATTTGTATTTTTTTTCAGGTAGAACTTGGCGTGTTTTCCAGCCCTTTTTCTTTAACAGCCAACTCTACCCAATGCGGCCTTGTGCCTCCCCCACCCTCTATGCCGCAGCCTCCCTGCTTGTGAAGCCAGCGCTCCATCACCGATGGCAGAATTTCAGTTCTGTGTCTCTCCCTCCCGTGGATGAGAGAGAAAGCCCATCTCTCTTTAAAGTAAAGGGGAATCTTTAAACTTGAGACTTCAGAACCTTTGTGCCAAGAGCAAGATTGTGCACGAGGAAAAAGCCAAAGGGGGAGAAAAAAAAACACACACTGTAGAAAACCAATTTTTACAACTGGGATGAGTATTGATTTTTAGCACCTCTTCCCGCAAAGAGAAGGGGAAACCGGCGACCGTTTATATAACAGTGCAATATATCGGAAATACATTATTAATGGCAGCTGTGGAAAAGCTTTGGCTCTTTATTGTCTCTTTCGATTTTAGCGCTCTCCTTTTTCTCTTCCTCTGCCGCTTCCCTGTCTCCCTGCACCCTCTCCTTTAAACGGACAATTCCCCTTTAGCATTGTCAAGCTCTGTTGCTTTTTTGATAAAGCCCTTGTTGTTTTCAAGAGGGTGGTTGCCCTGTCCAGCCAAATGGCGCTTCCAGCAGTGCAAATGCATCAAAGATCCTTTTGGCATTTCCTGGCAGGGGGCTCCTGGGAATTGTAGTCCATGGGCATCTGGAGGGCCACAGTTTGACTACCCCTACTCTAGCCCAACTCCCTGCTCAAGGCAGGATCAGCCTAAGGCATCCCTGATAAGTCTCTGTCCAGCTGATGCTTGAAGACTGCCCGTGTGGGAGAGCTCACCATCTCCTTAGACATCCATCCACTGCTGAACTACTCTTAATGCGGGGAAAACATTTGCTAATATCCAACCGGTACCATTCCTCCCATGTTTTAAACCCATTCTTGCGAGTCCTATCCTCCGCTGATAGCAGAAACCATTTCCTGCCCTCCTCTAAGTGAAAGCCTTAAAGCAGTGGTTCTCAACCTGGGAGTCAGGACCCCTTTGGGGATCAAAGGACCTTTTCACAGGGGTCGTGGCAGGGCAAGCAGCTTGGCCGGGTGGGCGCCATCCACACAACAGCCTTGCAGAGTTGACCAAGATAGAGCATTTGTCTGTCTGGAGCAGCGGAAAAGAGCAAGATCAGCATGGTGGGACAAGAGGCAGAGCTGAACTGAGAAACCCCGGAAAAAAAACAATTTCTATACAATCATGAACAAGGGATCTTCACGCCATTGGTCAGTTTCGGTTTGATTTCTGTGAAAGATCACTTGCATCATTTTATGGTTGGGGGACACTACAGCATAAAGAATTTTATTAAACGGTTGCGGCATTAGGGAGGTTGAGAACCACTGCCTTAAAGAGAGCAATCAAGTCGCCCTCAACCTCCTCTTCTCCAGACTCCCTCCGCCTTTCCCCCCAAGGCTTGGTCTCTGGACTCCTGATTATTTTTGAAACAACTGATCTGAGATGATCAAGCCAAGCTGAGGAACCTCTAGGGCAGGGGTAGTCAACCTGTGGTCCTCCAGATGTCCATGGACTACAATTCCCATGAGCCCCTGCCAGCGTTTGCTGGCAGGGGCTCATGGGAATTGTAGTCTATGGACATCTGGAGGACCACAGGTTGACTACCCCTGCTCAAGGGCACTACGGGTCAGTGCTGCAGGGCCCACTCCGCCCAGCAGTGCCGTCCTTGTCTCCTCCCACAATGTGGCAGCAGGGAGCTGAGCCAGATCATCACAGCAGCAGAAGGCCCTGAGTTCCATGGCACAGGCAGAGCGGCTAGGCCTTGGCTCAGCTCGCAGCACATTGCCTTCCGAGGCAGCCACCCTCCAGGACATTCCCCAGGACGTTGACTGGCCAGCCCACCCTGGTGATGGTGCTGTTATTGATATGGCACAGTAAGGGACCAAGCCCTATGAAGATAGGTTGAGGGACTTGGGAATGTTCAGCCTGGAGAAAAGGAGGTTGAGAGGGGACATGATAGCCCTCTTTAAGTATTTGAAAGGTTGTCACTTGGAGGAGGGCAGGATGCTGTTCCCATTGGCTGCAGAGGAGAGGACACACAGTAATGGGTTTAAACTTCAAGTACAACGATATAGGCTAGATATCAGGAAAAAAATTTCACAGTCAGAGTAGTTCAGCAGTGGAATAGGCTGCCTAAGGAGGTGGGGAGCTCCCCCTCACTGGCAGTCTTCAAGCAAAGGTTGGATACACACTTTTCTTGGATGCTTCAGGATGCCTTGGGCAGATCCTGCATTGAGCAGGGGGTTGGACTAGATGGCTTGCATGGCCCCTCCCAACTCTATGATTCTGTGAATATGCTAGCCATTTGATTGATTGATTGATTGATTTGTATTTCTATACCGCTCATTCCTCGTGGCTCTGGAGCACAAGAAAGCTGGTCCCTCCCCCCTAGCATCCTACCTTATAGAATTTGACACAAGAATGGTGACCAAGAGGTTCACAGAAATGTGGGGAGGGGAAGGGAAAGGCGCCCTTGACGATGGGCAGAGACCCGAACCCAGAACTGTGACGAGGAAGAGCGATGCCTTGTAACGCTTCTCCAATTTCATCAGTTGAAAGCAGTGGGGTTTGGCCCAAGATTGGCCCGATTTAATCACGAGGTAATATGTCTCCGAATGGTTCCTGCTTTCGGATTTTTGAATGGTACAACCCAAAAAGCCCTCCCGGTGGTTTCTTTTGTTCCGTCCCCTCTTGCCGTTAATGAAGGTTGTGCCCTTTTCGTTCATAATGAAATGGAGCATTAAGCCTTTTTTTAATTCCTCCAGGTAAGAGGCCAAAATGCCATGTTGCATGCTGGGAGGAACAGGCACGTGGGTGGTTATTAGAAACCTGTGTGGGTTGAAGGTGTGGGCCGAAAAGAGGACGAGAGGGGAAGAGCTTGTTTGGTGGCTGCCTTCCCCTCTCCCTTTCTGTCTCTCGCACACGTCCGAGGATCCGTACTGCTGCTAACCTCGGCTGTGCAGCAAAGTTGTTAAAAGCGATGAGACTGACACGTAATGTATTATCTGCTGCTGTTTTTAATGTTCGTTTGGCATCAGCAGTCTACTGGGGGTGATGGTGCAGAGTCAGAGAAGTGATACCAGTCAAACTAGATGGAGCAAAGATGATAAAAGTTGCTTGAATCGTCGGGGGGGGGGAGGCGGGCTGTTCCGGGAACAGCTTTGGGAAGCAGAAAAGGGAGGGGACAAAACCCCCCGTCCTTACCTGGGTGGAGCCCTGGGTGAGTGTCAGAGGATCCGCTTGACATCCAGAAGGCCCTCGGTTCAGTCCTTGGCATATCCAATTAAGCTATTAAAGGCTTCCTTAAGACCTTGGAGAATTCCCAATTTCACATCTGGTCGGCTCCAAGGGAGCTTCAGAGCTGAGCAGAGATTGATTGATGTTATTAAGATATGTCCTACCTTTTCCCATGGCGTGCAGACTCAAATTTTAAAAAATGCAGGAATACAAACTGTGCTTGAAGCCTACACAAGATGGGAAGTCCTGGAACCTTGCAGAGTTTCCTCCAGGCCAGGCTGAGATTGCACCAAACCAGCCTAAGGTGTGGTCCTCGACATGCCATGCTCTGCATAGCACCAGAACCACACGACTTCCCACCCATCATAGACCATAACATCAGCATGCGGACTGTGCCCCAAAAACCTTGTCGCATGGTTCAAGGGTTACTGTAGCTTAATCGCACCAAAGCCTGGCCCTTAAGCCACCAAAATGGATGCCTTCGTCCCAGAAACACAACATTTTGGTCCTAGACTTACTACTATCTATGCCTCCACTTACACACGCAACCCTCTTCAACCCAGTGCAAATGCCCCCACCACCTACCAAATATTCCTAGACCCGGAGGAGGGGGGGTGGGGTCACTTAGACATGAAATTGGAGTCACTGTGGGTAGGCAGGTAGTTGTGAGTTCCTGCATTGTGCAGGGGGTTGGCCTAGATGTCCCTGTAGGTCCCTTCCCACTCTATGATTCTAGGAAACACTACTAGAGATGGCATCCCTCCCCCTTCCAGTCTCAGTCTCAACCAGAGCTGGTTTATCCATGTGGCACATGTTGCATGCGCTATGGGCCCCATGCTTCCCAAGGCCCTATGTGATGCCTTCCCCCCTTTTTCCTCCTCGCTTTCCCCTCCTTAAAGACCCTTGGAGTGACACCCCTTTCCACTGTGGGCAGGCCCTCTGCCCCCCCTTCCCCCAATCTGGCTGCTCCTGCCATGATTGTACTCCGTTAGGGCCCCGCAAATCCTTAAACCAGTTCTGGTCTCAGCTAGTCCAGACCTCATCGGCATATGCTCCAAGTCTGGAATGGTGGTGGTGGGGTTTTCCAGTGTGCCCCACCGTACACACCGACATCACACTTTAGAGAGATCCTCCTGGAGCACTTCACGATCTGCTGTGTTTATTTTATGTACTTTGTACTCAAGGTAGTGTAAGACGATAAACAATGCCGTAGGAGTAGAATTACGAAAAAGAAAACAATGCTACAACAAAAAAATGATCAGACATGACAAAATGAAATTGCGACAGACAGTGCAGCAAGAGGCTGATTCTGTGAAGGCAAAGGGGTGGCAGGTTACAGTAGATGAGCGGTTGGGATGTGAGTGTCCTGCATAGTGCAGGGGGTTGGACTAGATGACCCAGGAGGCCCCTTCCAACTCTATGATTCTATGATTCTAAGAGCAAGGTAATACAATCAGTATACAGTGGGATAGGCTATGGTCACAAATAGAGACACATCCTCCTGAAGCATGCTTTTTCCCCTCTAAGCCCTCTTTCCCCTCTAAGAATGCACTCCTGAACAGTTCTGATTTGCATGGTATACTTCCTGATACCCTCAGGCAAGCCGTTTAACGAGACGGGGCCACAATAGAGAAACACTGGAGATGGTCTACTATTGAAGAGGTGGTCCTGCTAATGTGCAGGTCAAAAATGTGTAGATGACAACCCATAGCTTGAATTGAACTTGCTAACTGATCGGGAACCCGTGGGGTGACTGCAGAGCTGGTGTAAGAGACCTAGGTCCTGAAAGTAGGGAAGCTGCAATTTTCTGAACCAAGCTGACTTCAAGAGCAAACCCATGAAGAGTGCATTACAGTAGTCCAGCTTCCAGGTGACAATGGCATGGGTCTAGGTGACCAGACCCGTCAAGCTTCGGATGTCGCCACACTGAATTATCTGGCATCCTATGCAAACTTGTCCTCTATATTGCTTGCCTATAATTCCACATAATTTATGAATATCTTGTATCTGTGCATTAAGTGCCATCAAGTTCTCCTGATGTATGGCAACCCTAGGAACTAACGACCTCTAAAACATCTTATTGTTAGCATCCTTGGTCATGTCTTGCAAACTGAGGGCTGAGGCTTGCTTGACTGACAATCCACCTCTCCCACTCTTCTTGTTGTCTTCAACTTTTCCTAGTCTATTGCCGTATTTCCTGCACTTACTAGCTCCAGGTTTGTGGAGAGCCTGTATGCTGGCGAGGTTTAATGTAATGCCTTCTGTCCTTCTACAAGGGAGATTTAGCAAAATCCTTATTTAGAGAGCGAATCGGTAGATTGTGTCTTCTTCGGTGTAGTGGTTAGGAGTGCGGACTTCTAATCTGGCATGCCAGGTTCGATTCTGCACTCCCCCACATGCAACCAGCTGGGTGACCTTGAGCTCACCACGGCACTGATAAAGCTGTTCTGACTGAGCAGTGATATCAGGGCTCTCTCAGCCTCACAGGGTGTCTGTTGTGGGGAGAGGAATGGGAAGGCGACTGTAAGCCGTTTTGAGCCTCCTTCGGTTAGGGAAAAGCGGCATATAAGAGCCAACTCTTCTTCTTCTTCTTACTCTAATTATTTTATTATTATTATTATTATTATTATTATTCAATTTATTTCCCACCACTCCCTTGCAGCTTGTGGCGGGTTACAGTGTCTTAAAACCCCATTAAAAGACATAAAACATTACCAACATGGCGGGAAATCAATAAAACCCAACTCCCCTCCCCCCTCCACTACTAGCGGGTGGAGGAGGTCCTGATGATATTCATCTTAAATTTCTTAGCTCATTGTTTAGTGATAAAAAGTGTCAATCTGACAATTTTAAGGTAGTTTTCCTCATGTCTAATCAAAATCCAGACATAATTGAAATGGTTCCAAACGGCTGTTGACAATGAGGTATTATGAATTCAATGCATCGTATTTGAATACCCGATTCCATTGATGTGGTAACGTAACGGATTCTCTTAACTGTGTTATCTTTATATGCCAATAAAGGTTATGCTGTGCTGTGTGAGCTTTTCCAAGCATTAATGACTTTTCCAGTAACTCTTGTTTTCTCATAATGGGAGCAAAGTACAGTAGCCTCCATTTCTAAGAAGCGTTGAGGCTTGAGTTGATCTAGAACTCACTTATTTGTCTTTTTGGTGGTCCGTGGTGTCTGTAAAAGTCTCCTTCAGCATCGCATTTCTAAGCAGGCTTTCTCAACTGGAATTTTGCGAAACCCTGGGGTTTCTTGATGGCCCTGGAAGGGTTTTCCGAATGGGTCGGAGTTAATCAATCTTTAATATATTTCTTAAATTTGTTAAACATTTATCTTGTGATGTGACCATATATGATCATGTCGACCCACCCACCCCCTCCCAAAATGGCCAGTGATGGCCCTGGAGGGGGTGGGAAGGGGAGGGGCCCCAGGTGGGCGTGTCCACAGATCTGCTTCCCAACCAGATTCTGCTTGATTGGGCCACTTCTGGGGTTTCTCGAAGCCTGAAGAATGTTTCAAGGGTTTCTCAGTGGTGAAAAAGTTGAGAAAGGCTGTTTCAAAGAAATGATTTCCAAAACATCAGTAGACAGGACAGAGGTGGCCATTAGGGAACAAAGTCCCACATTTCATTTTTAGAACTTTTAGAACTTTTAGAACTTTGCCACTTTAGAACTGTTACTGATACTCTAGCACAGGGGTAGTCAAACTGCAGCCCTCCAGATGTCCATGGACTACAATTCCCATGAGCCCCTGCCAGCAAACGTTCGACTACCCCTGCTCTAGCATATCTCAGTGCAGGACAACTTCACAACTTCAAAACCACACAGCTGCCTTGGCAGCGCAGTTCAAGTCTGCCCTCACCCTCCATAAAACATAAGAGCCAGCCTCTGACTTAAACCATCCTTATTTTGTCTTTCCACGGCCTCATTCTGCATCACAGGCCGGCAGATGCAAGAGAATGGACAATGCGATGGTGTAAAATATGATCAAAGTCGCACTGCACACCATGGGGGGGAAGGGAAGGGAAGGACAAGAGTGCTGTTCGGGGCTGCCATTTTCATCAGCATTTCTCGGAACATGCCTTTGGTGTGCATATTTTTTTGTTTATTATTTATATATCCTCCCACTTTTCAACCCAGATTTGCTCTCCAAGCAGCTGGCGGGAGTGAAAAATTAATAGAGAGGATGTTTGATAAAAACTTTCCATGGGGAGGCGATGGCTGTTTGAGGCAGACCCAGGAGTGATGGGAGAGTCCAGACCAGGGGTAGTCAAATTGCAGCCCTCCAGATGTCCATGGACTATAATTCCCAGGAGCCCCTGCCAGCTAATGCTGGCAGGGGCTCCTGGGAATTGTAGTCCATGGGCATCTGGAGGGCCGCAGTTTGACTACCCCTGGTCCAGACGGCCATTCCGTCCTCTCTCTGTGGCCTCTGATGTGGCAGTCAGAAACCGGAGGAGAGAGGTACTCACAAGCAGAGTAGAAAGTGGTCACAAATGGAGAAGTTTTCCCCTTCTTGATCGCAGGTGGAAACTGGACGGGGAGGGGGGGAGTTCTTAGAGGCATCTTTATCCTCCCCGCTTAATTAAAACAGTGGCACTTTCCACCGAACGGAAGTAACAACTTTTTGATTAATTCCCACACACTTCGGCAAAACACTTGGAGCCACACCCGCCCGGCCGTCCCCCACTAGTTGTAAACTTTTGCTTTGCCGAAAAGTCAAGCCTACAAAATGTTAATGCAATTCTCTGGAGCGCCAGACTCCCGTTTGCAGGGAAAACATTAAAATGTGCATAATTACAGGGCAAAATGTCAAGCAGTCAGTTTAATTTACTGATGAATACAGAGAATTAATGTTTTGCAACAGTTCCAAGATTGCAAATTATGAATTAGTGGAAAGGTAATATTTTGTTTTGCTGACATTTTTTTCTCACCGAGACTGTTTGATTACCGCTTGCCACATTAGAGATGTTTGGTTTTCTTGCCTGCAGGTGGATTTTGCCTTTACGGTTTGGCAGAGCTTTCCGGAGAGGATTGTGGGCTATCCCGCCCGCAGCCATTTTTGGGACAACTCCAAGGAGAGATGGGGCTACACATCTAAATGGACTAATGACTATTCCATGGTATTGACTGGAGCTGCTATTTACCACAAGTAAGATGTATATTTAAACTATACCTCTATTGAAAACCAGCTGCGTAGACTCAGTGAGGGGAAGGTCTTCAAAGGATCTCAAATATACTCCTAAATTCACTTGGAGAATCTAGATTTAATGAAGTGTGTTGAAGGGGTTATTAGGAGAAACCCCGGCTTGGCGGTGATTTAAAAAATATGCCAAAATTTGGAAGGAGGGGAATAGAAAGAATTGGCACTTTAAACAGAAGAAGGGCAAGGAAAAACTATGGGTTACTTTAAGGCCATGAAAATATAAGGTAAAGATATCCCCTGTGCAAGCACCGAGTCATGTCTGACCCTTGGGGTGACGCCCTCTAGCGTTTTCATGGCAGACTCAATACGGGGTGGTTTGCCAATGCCTTCCCCAGTCATTATCGTTTACCCCCCAGCAAGCTGGGTACTTATTTTACCGACCTCGGAAGGATGGAAGGCTGAGTCAACCTTGAGCCGGCTGCTGGGATTGAACTCCCAGCCTCATGGGCAGAGCTTCAGACTGCATGTCTGCTGCCTTACCACTCTGCGTCACAAGAGGCTCTTTGAAAATATATGCCCATCTAAATAATTAAATAAATAAATAAAAGGCTATATTTCCCAACCATATTCTGCACAATCGCACCACTTCTGGGTGTTATCAGAGCCTGAAGAATGTTTCAGGGATTTCTTAATGGTCAAAACGTTGAGAAAGGCCACTCTACTATGTAACCCTGTGCCCTTTTACCAGTAATAACTTCGGAAACTGGCCAGTATGGTGTGTGTCTGTTTGACCGGACTGCCAGAGTCTCATTTCTCCTGTTTTCTGTACAGCCTCCGATGTTGAAGCCTCCCTAATTATGTCGATGTTTTCCCAGATATTATCACTACCTGTACACGCATTACCTGCCTGCCAGCCTGAAGAACATGGTGGACCAACTGGCTAATTGTGAGGACATTTTAATGAATTTCTTGGTGTCAGCCGTGACAAAATTGCCTCCGATCAAAGTAACACAGAAGAAACAGTATAAGGAGACCATGATGGGACAGGTACGGGCTATCTCCTTCAACCATTCTTTCCCCACCCTACTAATATGCCCAGATTGAGATTTACCGTTCAGTACCACTGGATACTTGGCCTCATTCATAGCAACACTTCCATTCGTTCTGGGGCGTGTTTAGTAAAGCCAAAATCCATGGACTGTAAACTTGGGCAGCAAAGTAAATCATTCCATAGCTTTAATTTCTGTGGCACTTTGAGGGGAATCTTCGTTTGTGCAATCAGCTCCAGGAAGAGAGTTTACAAATGTCAGTGGACCATTGTTGGCAAAACTTGCCAAGTTCTAGCTAAGAACCTTCTATAGCTCATGCTTTGGGGGAAGGACAAGATAAACATTTAGCAGACTACCCCTAAGTTTGAGTTAGGCACCAGCTCTTTTCTTAAGCAAATAAATAAGCCCGTGCTAATAAACATGAAACCTCCTCACTGTTCAAAAATAACCTGACATTCGTCATCATCCAAGAGAAGGACTGTTCCCCCACCCCCACCCCCTGCTTTGCAACAGCTGCGATCTTCTATTTTTTGAAATGCTTTTGAAAGTCACTTCCAGAAGACCAGGGGGTAAACATTTTAGAGTTTGGGTCCCCGCAGAGACAAAATGACGGGAGGCTGACGTTATCCTTGGGGCTACAGGTCTTTTTGAAAAGACATGTGGATACTTGGAGCCACGTGAGAAGGTATGATGCATCTTCCTGCCTTCTGCATCTACCTCCATGGCCACTGGCCAAAGTAAAGGTTGAAGAGACTCTACCCGGATTGGTGTAGTGGTTAAGAGCGGCAGCCTCTGATCTGGAGAACTGGAGTCCTTTTCCACATGGGTGATCTTGGGCCAGTCACAGCTCTTTCAGAGCTCTCTAGGCCCTTCTTACCTCACAGGTTATCTGTTATGGGGAGAGGACAGGTAGGCGGTTCAAGCCACTTTGAGACCCCTTCGCATAGAGAAAAATTGGGGTACAGAAAAACAGTGCTGCTTCTTCATGCGCACAAAGATTCCTGGTTTCCTAAATAAACACGAATGTACCTGAGAGAGCACCTAGAGGCAGCCACTGGGAACTCCACTGTAGGTTTGTTGTCAACCATCATTTTTTATGTTCAGTTGTAACAGGCAACTGCTCTTGGAATAATACAGATGTTTTCAACAACTGTCTCTTCATAACTGATTGTACTTAAGCTGAGTGATTTACATTGACACCGAGCTAATGAAGGCATTAACCGAAATGTTTTCGGTTCTTTTCTTCAAGCCAATTCTGCAGTCAACTGAACACTTTCGGTGAAGAAACTGAGACAAGTTTATGAATCGTTTGCAGTTTGTTGTCACTCGCATTAATTGCCACACCGTATTCTCTTTTGTTCCTTTTTGCAAAGCGGTGGGTTAAGAAATCTAGCTCGGCTGGTAAAAGAAAATGGACAATGAAAATAAAATGCGATTGATTCTACCCAGCATTGTCCACAAGGGCAAAGCCAAGCTGAAGATGGCATTTGTTGAAATCGTGTCCCATATAACACAGCAGAATTGGGGCATTAGTTCTAGCTAGCGTAAAAGCACTACGTTGTTGCGGGATGACTAAATGATAAAAATATGCAGCCACGGGCTGAGAACTTGGTGTGATCCGCAGGATCAATGGGGAGCAGCTATTTCTGGCTTACATAAGTAACATATGGATTTAAAATCAAATAATTAAAAGCCGCCTCCTCAAACCCATTACAGAGAAGGGGTCGGTTTAATGGGTGAGTGGGTGGATGTTTTGAAAGTGGGGTTCTTGTGTAGGGAGTCCAGCAGTTGTCTCTATGGTAGTTTCCTGGCCTCAACCATAGGCCTAGCAAAACAGCTCCATCTTGGAGGCCCTCCGGAAATATTGCGGATCCTAGAAGGCCCTCATTGTCCCAGGGAGAGTGTTCCACTGGGCGGAGCCAGGGCCAAAATAGTCCTGGCCCTGGTCAAGGCCAGTTTTACCTTTTAAAGGGCAGGGACCCTGAGCAAGTGCTGATCATTTGATTTTAATGTTGTTGTGGTTGTTGTTATTGTTTTTTTTTTGGGGGGGGGGGTATAGTGGAAGAGGCAGTCCTGTAAATACAAAGGGCCCAGTTTTCCCTGTCCTGAACGTGTCCAAGCCAGCTGCAGTGGCCCTATGGCCTTAAGCTCGAGAGAGGTTCTCCCTCACCTGACCCATCCCTCTGTTTCTTTTCCAGACTTCCAGGGCTTCCCGTTGGGCCGACCCAGACCACTTTGCCCAGAGGCAGAGCTGCATGAACACTTTTGCCAGCTGGTTTGGCTATATGCCGCTGATCCATTCTCAGATGAGGCTCGATCCCGTGCTCTTTAAAGACCAAGTCTCCATCCTGAGGAAGAAATATCGAGACATCGAGCGACTCTGAGGAGCCCAGCCGCGGGTGGGGGAGGGGAGGGGAGGGGGGCAATCGGACTGGAGCGGCAGCCCCCTGTGCAAATCCACTGACTCCTGGAGCCAGCCTGCACCCCGGGGAGGAGAAAAAACACTTTTCGCGATGGCCGTCGGAAAAGCCACCGAAGTGCTGGCTCCCGAGGGAAGCCGCTCCCGGCCACCCCGCGGGGCCGCAGGTCGCTTGAGACTAGGTTGTGTACAGTTTCATTATGGAACATTAAATAATTATTTTTTGAAATGATTGCTATGCAGGTTTAAACTTTTTTAATGATAAAAAAAACCTATTAAAAACAGAGTTCTTTCTTTAATCGGAATTGTGTTGATTGTTGTGAGTGTCAAACGCAACGCTTTCCTGGGGAGGGGGTGATTCCCCCCTCCCCCAAAAATATTTTCATTAACATTGTCTAAGGGGGGAGGGCCTATCTCTATAAGTGAAAGCAAATAATCTAATCGCTCTTAATAGAAGCAAAACCAAAATAGATAAATACATACAAATAGACAGGATTGGTCAGAGCCCCTAGGTATGAATTGACTGCTGTCCAACGGCCACCAGAAGCCACTGTTACCTATCTGTTTGTTATCTTAGTAAAGTTTTGTTTGATTCAGACCAAGAGTCGGGCTGAGATGGCTGGAGGGTGACTCTCAGCCTTCATTGCACAAGCCACCTGTGGGAAAAAAGCAAGTTCTGCTACTCTCTTGATGAGAGGATTGGACCCGCCCCCCCCCCATCCTCCACGTTGGCACCCTGCAGAGGATTCTGGTCCTGGTACCCTTGCTCAAAATGGGACAAAGTGTTTCTTGATCCACTTGTTCAAACAAAGACAGACCTTGGAGTGCTGTGTGTAGTTCCAGAGGCTTCATAAAGTATGTGGACAAAATGGGGAGGGTGAAGAGGAGAACGACAAGGATGATTCAGGGCCTGGGGACCAAGCCATGTGAGGAATAGGCTGCCTAAGGAGGTGGTGAGCTCCCCCTCCCTGGCAGTCTTCAAGCAAAGGTTGGATACACACTTTTCTTGGATGCTTTAGGATGCTTTGGGCTGATCCTGCGTTGAGCAGGGGGTTGGACTAGATGGCCTGTATGGCCCCTTCCAACTCTGTGATTCTGTGATTCTGAACGGCTGAGGGATTTGGAAGTGTTTGGCCTGAAGAGGAGGTTGAGAGGGGACATGATGGCTCTCTTTAAGTATCTGAAAGGTTGTCACATGGAGGAGGGCAGGGAGTGTTTCCTGTTGGCAGGATAGAACCCACAGTAATTGGTTTATACTGTGAATAGAAGTCTATCGGCTAGATATCGGGAGAGGGGATTTCACAGTCAGAGTAGCTCCGCAGTGCAATCAGCTGCCTAAAGGGAAAGGAAAAAATGAGTTCCTTACAGTTCAAAGTAGCATTAATAAGCAACACTAGGTATTCTGAATTCGTACAGAAGGCAGCACAAATGAAGTTCAGTGTTGGTAAGTGTAAGGTGGTACATATTAGGACAAAAATATCCCAACTTCAAGTATAAGCTCATGGTGTCTGAATTTGCTGAAAAGATTTCAGGGTCGTAGTGGAGAGCTTTGTGAAAGTATAAGCCCAGTGTGTTGCGGGGTGAAAAAGGCAAACTCTATGCTAGGGGTTATTAGGAAAGGGATTCAGAATAGAATGGCCAATATTGTCATGCCCTTGTATAGATCTGTGGTTTGGCCTCATTTGGAATACTGTGTACAGTTCTGGTCACTGTGTCTTAAAACGGACATTGCAGAGCTGGAAGAAGAACAGAAGAGGGTAATTGTGATGATGAAGAGGTTGGAGGACCTTCCCTAGGAGGACAACAAAAATAGAGTCCAATAGCACCTTTAAGACCAACAAAAATTTATTCAAGGCGTGTCCGGGGGTCACGCCTTGAATAAATCTTTGTTGTTTTAAAAGGTGCTGTTGGACTCTGTTTTTGTTGTGCTACTTCAGACCATCACGGCAACCCACTTGAATCTTCCCTAGGAGGAGATGTTGAAAAGTCTGGGATTCTCCTGGTTAGAAAAGAAGACAATTTAAGGACCAAATGATAGAGGTTTACAAAATTAATGCATGAGGTGGAAAAAGCTGATAAAGATAACTTTTTCTTCTCCCAGTATACTAGAACTTGAGGGCATCCCCCGAAGCTGGTAGACAGTAGATTCAGGATGGACAAAAGGACATACTTCTTTACCCAAAAAAGTGATTAAAACGCGTTGGACCTTCAGAGAAACTGGTTGGCCACTGTGTGAGGCAAGATGTTGGACAAGATGGATCATTGGTCAGATCCAGCAGTGTACTTCTGATGTTCTTATGGGCAAGTTTCTTGGGAAAGAAAGGCCTCTGGGCCTGCTCCTCTGTGTGTGTGGTCAAAGGAATGTCATGGTGCATGATGGCTGCAGCCCGGATCTTACACAATCATATGTGCTCACACAGGACAATCCATTTGCAAACGATGGCTATTTAACACCATTAGCTACATCACCAACCGTGTGTGGATACAGCTGAAGATGATACTGCAAGCGACCTGGTGGTTTTGTGCCCAGTGGTGCAGGATGTAACCAGGTCCTAGCAATGCCACAAACCACGCATATATTAATGTTCAGCTCAGGAGAAAGTCGGGGCCAAATGCTGGGAGCTGTTTAGCTTTCGAAGCTTGATTTAGCATTCCTCTTTCTCCTCCCGTGGGTGGCTAAAAGAATGAATCCAGCTTCCTTCCATCTGAACACCCTTCAAGATTCTTTCTGTTTACAGATTGCTAATTAAACAAAGAACAATAAAGAGCTTAACTCCGGGATGGTTTCGGAAAGGAACAGGGCATTTGTTTCTTTGTGACACGTTTCCAAGGCACAGCCGACTGTCTCGGCAAGCATGTGTCTCGTAGACAACTTTAGAAATGGCTGCAGCCTGGATCTGCCCAGTACGTGGCAATCCACACCCGAGCCAGTATCCAAATTCAGAAGGTCTTTGGCTAGCACACCACCCATTGAAATGAAAGACGCTGACACCGGAGGGGCATTTGGGGTGTGTGAATAGTCTCTGGGGCTGCTGCAGAGAGCTTAGCAACAAATATGCCTGGCTTTCATTAAACGTGTCCCCTTTGGCCTTGTGGGTTTGTGTTTGTGTGTGTGTGTGTTACAGAATGATGAAACTTGAGTTGTAAACGAAATCCCCTTTTTGTCTAAGCCTACACGTGTTGCATGTTTGTTTTAATGGGGCTCAAAGAAAAGGAGCATAGCCTTTTCCTTTCTTCTTGTTTCACAAATATGTCTTTAAAAAAAATTCTTATGAACAACAGTCTTACATCAGTTGTCCTGTTCAGAAGGCCTTTATAAAAACTGGAAATGTATTGATTTGACCATTTTTAAGAAGTAGAAAGGCCCTTTGTGTGAAGATAAAGAGCAGGGATGGCCAAAATGGTGGGTGTCCAGATGTTAATGGACTACAATTACCATGAGCCCCTGCCAGCATGGGTCTCCCAGAGTATCAGAATCAGAAGACCTTCATTGGCATGCAAAGAAAGATGACAGAAAAGGGGGGGGGGGAAATACATTTAAAGCATTAATTGTTCCACAGTTACGGGACCTCATAGCCAGCTGTACAAACTTGGCCACAGAATCAGTAACTTGAGAGTTTTTGTTTCCTAATAGGAATGGTCTCCCAGGGTATGAAGGTCTCCCCTGGTAAAGAATTAGCAGGCTTTGGGCACCCCACTTCTGTGGGGGAGCTGAGCAAGATGCCTTCCTGCGCTGTCCACTGATTAGGGTGCTGTCACATGCATGCGGAATAATGCACTTTCAGTTCGCTTCCAATGCACTTTACCGTGTGAACTAGTAAAACAGACTTGCGAATACTCACTAAAGTGCCTCGAAAATGCTTTATTCAGCATATGTGAAAATGTAGGTCATCTCATTGCTTGGAGACACACAGGCATGCATACACCAGGAGCAGAGAGCAAAACAGCAAGGATTTTCCCAGTTGGCTTAAAAGAGTGCGCAAGAGTCATGGTGGGCTTCAGGCTCCACTGCCAGCAGTGAACGGGAAACTGCCTTGGGGCCATTGCAAGTTTCTCTGGCGCCATCTATTCCTGGTGGAGGCAGATGGACCAACCTCCCCCATTAGTTGTGGGGCCCTGCTGAGCCATGGGCCTCAGTAAATACCTGCCCCTGCTGACCCTCAACCCTGTTTATAGGTAGAGCACAGGTTTTGCCTTCATTGCCACATCATTGGTAACTCTCAGCCATAGAGTTTACCCCATGCAAATGAATGGCAGTGGTCTCCAATTCACAAATCAGGGCCCTCTAGGGGCTCACAAGCCACAGTACAGCTGCCCTTTGGGCTGCCTTTGGAAGGACTTGCTGTTCACGGATGCCAGTCCCCAGGTGGGACCTGGAGATTCCCTGGAATTATAGCTCAACTCCAGGTGGCAGAGATCAGCTGCTTTGGAGGGTGGACTCCATAGCATTAAGGTGGACTCCTTCCCCACTCCAAATTCTCCCGCTCCCAAAGTCTCCAGGTATTTCTCAACTCAGAGTTGGCGACCCTTCTGCTGATGCCCAGACAGCAAGGGTGCTATGCTGCCTCCCTCTCATTGTATGCGTGTGGAAAGGAACTGAGGCCAGCTCCCTCAGTGGTGGAGATAATTGTTCTGTAATTCTGAGCCATGGCTGGATCCTCATGGTGCTTGGTTTACAGGATCTGCCCCCAATTCCTTCACCTGCTCCCTGTGGTCCTGGACTCCTGCACATGTTGGACAATGAACTTTCAATGTGTTTTTGCAGCTGGATTTTCCTGTGCGAAACAGGAAAATCTATTTCTAAAGCGCATTGAAGTGCATTATCCAACGTGTGGAAGGAGCCCAGGCCTTGCCACTGACTAAGCAGTGATATCAGAGCTCTCTCAGCCTCACCCACCTCACAGAGTGTCTTTTGTAGGGAGAGGAATGGGAAGGCAACTGTAAGCCGCTTTGAGCCTCCTTCGGGTAGAGAAAAGCAGCATATAAGAACCAACTCTTCTTCTTCAGTAATATCAGGGCTTTCTCAACCTCACCTCCCTCACAGGGTGTCTGTTGTGGGGAGAGGAAGGGAAAGCGATTGTAAGCCTCTTTGAGACTCCTTCTAGTAGAAAAAAAGCAGACACCCTGTTTGGACCCCTTGAATTGCAAGCACACTCCAGAGATCTTGTGGGATCAGAGTCATAAAGAAGAAGAGTTGGTTCTTATAGACTCTGATCCCACATGATCTCTCGAGTGTGCTTGCCATTCAAGGGGTCCAAACAAGTGTCGTTGGAAAAGACCATCATGCCAGGAGAAGCTGAAGTCAGCAGGAAAAGAGAGAGACCCTACAGGAGATAGATTGACTGTATGAAGGCAGCCAGCCATGGCAGGTCCTGAGAGAGGCTGTTGATAAGAGTGTTTTGGAGCTCATTGATTCATTGGCTCACCATAAGCTTCTCACACAGTCTAGAAAGTGTGAGGAGAAGAACTTGGGAGGAGCCTAGGGTGGGCTGAGCCTGCTACACTGGTGACCCCAGTCTTTGGGCTGACACTGGGGGAACCAATCCAGTCTCCATCTGCATAATCAAAATCAGGTTCTGTCATTGTTGTTGTTGTTGTTGTTGTTGTTGTAAACCTAGCTTGCAAAGATCCTCTTTGTAAATATGTCTAACATATGTCAGACCCCCTTCCTTTTAAAAAGATACGGATGTCTTGCAGATTTCATGTTCACCCTTGCTTTGAAATGGTGGAGCAACAAGCCCTGCTGAGAAAAAAATGCTCTTTTGATAAAGTCAGCTAGCGATTAGGGGAATACAGACTTCATAAAGCCAGCTTAATGTTGCCATGGGGGCTTCTGGCATCTGTCTCTGGAAGTGACTTCCACAGAACTGCAAGGGAGGGCCGCTACGTTAGATGCACATAAGGTTGAAGTGCTTGAGGTCAAACCTACAACAGTTAAGCCCCAGAACTGTGGAATATCCCCACTGATTCCCCCGAAATCCAGCCTTCCCTATGGGAGAAACGTTAGTCCTGCGTATTTAGGACCTTAGAGAAGACACCAGTCTAAAAGGACTTTCCACTCTTAAAATAAAATGAAAACACGACTCAATAATTCAAGAGAGTACTATTTTTTTTATATTGAACTCATTTAAGAAGGGGGGGGGAAACCTTAGATGGATGGAATTTGAATAAGGTTCAGTTCAGATGGAGGGCTGAATAACGAGGGGGAATAAATTAAATGCAGAAAGGATGGCTGATGTCCAAGCTCAGCGAAGTGCTGGCTCGCTGCGTAACCACTTGGAAGTCTTGCAGCACCGGACTCATTTTCCCATGCCAGCCTCCTGATTCCCTTAACTCCCCCCCCCCACACACACACACACACACATCCCTCTAGGGCGAATACACTGGTTTTGAAAAGACTTCCTATGAGCAGGTATTATGTGTTAGCTTGCTGCATTCTACCTGCCTGGGATGAAGGCATCTGCATTTCCAAGTAGACGTGCATTGAAATCCAGGATGGTGAGAGCTAGTGTGACATAGGGCCAGGATCTGGGAGACACAGGGCCAAATCCCCACTCTGTCATGGAAGCCGGCTGGCTGACCTACACTCTCAGCCTAGCCTATCTCACAGGGTCGTTGCAGGGGTAAAACAGAGGACAGGGGAGTGATGTAAGCCACTTTGGGTCCCCACCGGTGAGAAGTCCCTGAATTGGGCAGTAGGCAGCCTTCCGGAAAGCTTGCTCAGGTGCTTCTGGCGCTGAAAGGAAGACCCGGATACAATAGTCCACCGGCTTGGATTGAGGTGCACTGCCCACTCCAGCTGGTCAAGCTGCAGAGGAGGTTCATAGAATCGTAGGATCATAGAGTTGGAAGAGACCTCCAGGGTTATCTAGTCAATTTCCCTTCACAATGCAGGAAGTCACAACTACCTGCCTACCCACAGTGTCCCCAGGGTCATGTCCCAGTTTAGGGGCAGGGAATGAATGATCCTCAGACTCGGTCCCTCTTGCCCGTTTCTGCACACCCAAGTGAAACCACTTCACCTCTGATGTTCTTTCTTTTCCCCCACTTCTTTTTTCTTACACCCCCCGAAGCCATAGCTGCCCTTTCTTGAACTGCCAAAAGATGTAGCTGAATTTGGTCCCAGCTCCTCCTTGTTTCATCTTTACCTAAGAAGCTGTGAGCGTCCAGGGTCAGAGGTTGTTCAAAGCAGGTGTAGCTGCCAACTGTTGGCATCCTTAATTTGTTGCAGCTTATCACAATTATTAATTTCTTGCCGCTTATCGCAATTTGCGGAGGCTACTTGATTTAGAAGCTGTGTGCAGCAATTAGTAAAATAAAATAAAAACTCGTTTAAACCCATAAAAGAACGTAGAGAAAAGTTACCTGCGGCGAACGTCACAACTGCAGCGTCTGCCTCCAGCTCCCGGGCTCTCTTGTTCTTCCCACCAGCAGACAACTTCATAAACTCCTCTGGCGAGAACGACCAGCTGAATGGAAGATCCAGTGACTGGAGCCAAAGAAAACATGGCTTAAGCAGATCGAGGAAGCCCTAGCTATTTCGACCCCTGGAAAACTCTAGCCCAAACCCTCTCCTTGCTCGCTGGATTCAGTGGAGCTCTCAGGGCCCGTGCATCTCCCACCCCTGCTTCAGCTGCGCAAACTGACCTGTTCAATTACTCTCTGCCTCCCATTTTAACGCTGTAATTGATTTGGCCTGGAGGTAACCTGCCATCCATCCTCATCTACTAGGTTTTCCTTTCTCTGTCTTAATACTACATCTTTGGGGGGTTGTGGGAGCAGATACTTAGCTCTTCCTTTCAAGAGAGCCACTGTATCATTTTGGAAAATTGGCCTACCTTGGAAAGGTGCTTAGCTAATCCAAGCTCAGAAGGTAAGATGGGTTGGCCTTGGACAGGAGGTCACCAAGGGAGTCCAAGATTGCCACACCGGCAAAGCACCTCTGAACGTCTCGTGCCTTGAAAAAGCTGCAAGGACACCATAGGTCAGCTGCCGCTTGACTGCATTTCCTGCACGCACGGAGGGACCTGTAATGCAAAGCTTTGGGGCCCTTTCACACATGCCGAATGGTGCAGCTTCAATCCACTTCTGTGACCATGTGCAAGTGGATTGGGTCATCCCATGCGGTAAAATCCAATTGCAAAGTAGGTGGAAAGAGCTTTATTTAGTGTGTGTGGAAGCACCCTTGGTTTAAAGTATTATTATTATTGTTGTTGTTATTGTTGTTATTGTTGTTATTGTTGTTGTTATTAATTTCTAACCCTCCCTTCCCCAAAGGCTCAGGGCGGGTAACAACATATTTAAAAACAATCCCAAAAGCCACAAATGACAGCTCTTGACGTTTTAAAGCACTCTTCTTCGAAGCTGGTTCAAAGCCAGTCTCTAATTTCCCAGCGGGGGCAGGACGGATCTCAGGTACGGTGAGGCTTGGCTGGTGTTCTAGGCAAGGAGGCCAGAAATCTGGCGTCATTTCTGACCTCAGCCAGTGCTACGACATCTGCACCGGTTCCCAGTCTGCTTCGGGATCAAGTTCAACCTGCCACGTCTTGGAGCCCCAGGAGAAGCATGGTGTTGGTTTTGATGGAGAGGCTCTTGCGGACTGAGCCAAGCCATGGACACCCCACACACATACCAACACCAACACCCTTCCAAGCACATTGACTTCAATCGACTTCAAGGGTCATAGTTCTGCAGATTTCTAGAGATGTGATACTGGCAGGGCTGAGTCCTGAACAGCAGAGGAATCTAGCCCCAATCACGAAGCACATTCCACATGAAGCTGCCTTGCACTGAATCAGATCTTTGGTTCATCAGGGCCAGTGTTGTCCTCTGACTGGCAGCGGCTCTCCAGGATGTCAGCCCAGAGGTCTTTCTACCTGGTGCTTAGCTGGAGATGCTGGGGATAGAACCTGGGACCTTCAACATGCAAAGCAGAGGTTCTTCCCCTGAGCTGCGCCACAAAAAAACTGGGGACTGATTTACCAGGGCCCATAAAAGGGGGACTGTCTGTGGGATAAAGCCAATCTAATCATAAGAAATGATAATGTGTTGCATGCCCCTGAATCTATTTCCCTTTAGAAGGATCCTGTGCGGCAGAGTTGGGGGAAACCTCCACTAAGGAAAAGAAGAGCTGTTTTTTCATATCCTGCTTTTCATTGCCCAAAGGAGTCTCGGAGCAGCTTATGATTGCCTTTCTATCCTCTCCCCATAACAGACCCCCTGCGAGGTCCATGGGGCTGAGAGAACTCTGACAGAACTGCTCAACGAGAACAGCTCTAAAAGAACTGTGACTGGTTCTCTGTGTGCATGTGGAGGAGTGGGAAATCAAACCCAGTTCTTCGGATTAGAGTCCGCCCCTCTTAACCACCACACCAAGCTAAGTCTCCATAGAGTGGGGCAAAGCAGACAGACCCTACTGGGCCGACGGACAAACGTTCTGATTTTCCAGAAGGTAACTTTTTGGCTCTCTCAGCGAACTCTGCTTATTGCGTGTCTTTGAGGAACGCGGATTCCGAAGCTCCTTTTTGGAACTGCCTTAGCTCATCTTGGATTTCACCCGCTTTCTCTCCCCCCCTCCCTCCCCCACCTTTTCTTTTTCCTTATTTATAATTAATTGATATGTCATGCTCCGTATTGTATCTGGCTCCGTTTCAGCTCTTTCCCACACTTCTGTAATTAATTAATTAACAGCTGCTGTGTTTATTTTTGTGCAAGCAATTAAGATAATAGAACACTGAGTTTAAAGAACAGAAAAAGAAAACGGCAAAATAAATCCATACTCTCCCCCCCACACACAGACACACACACCCCTTCTCCGCCTTGCTCCTCAGAACCTGAACAGAGAGAGCAACGCAAACACCAGCTGCCTCTCCGGCCAGCCTGCGTTTTGACCAGCAGCCCCGGAGCTTGGTCAGAGTTCAACAGTGCCCTCTAGCCAGCGATCGATAGCCAGCCGAGCCAAGTACCAGCTGAACAAAGGCAGAATTGTCGCCTCTTCGCCTCCAGGGAACATTTTCCATGCAGACTTTTGCAGCGGAGGTGCCTTGGAGCCCTGGAGGCACCCTGGAGCCTTGGAAGCTTTGTCCATCACAGGGGATTCTTCTGGATCAAGGTGTACGGAACAAACTTGGTTCAGCCAAGGCAGTGGAGAAGGAGGGGAGCTCTTTTGCACATCCCACTCCACTCTAATTTCCCAGTGGGGAGAGATCTGTCTCAGTCCAGTTCCAGAACCAAACACTCCTGTGCTTTAGAAACATCGTACTGTTGGGACATGCAAGATATCCAGTGTGCATGATTCAAAAGGATATGACGAATATCACGCAGGAGGGTATCAGAGGAGAGTTGTCTTTAGCATAGCTAAACGAGGAATTCACCAATATTTTTCAAATAATCCGCAGCGTCCCCATTGGCTAATTTGGAGACTTCCTGCTCTTTTGAGCATACTTCCTCTCTGCTTGCCTCCAGAACAGACTGAATGAAAGTGCAGAACAACAGTTACACAGTCTGCCAAGAATATCTCTCCCCTCTCTTACGCATAAACTTCCTTTCTCTTCACAACACAAGTATTTTATTCTTTTAAACAGATCGGTGCTTCGCCCTATTGCAATTTTAAACTCTGCCAATACTCATTTTGGAGAAAAGCTGGGTAAAAAGAAATGAGAGAGATAGAGAGAGAGAGAAAAAGAGAGAGAGAGAGAGAGAGAGAGAGAGAGAGAAACCTCAGATACAAGCGAAGCAATGAAATGGAGCAATCGCCTCAGACCATCTGTTGATCTCGCTCTTCTGGAGCTGACAGCATGAATGAACCCCCTGACCTGGTCTTTTTCTCACTTGCTCTCCCTGCAGTGCCTGCAAGCCTTCCGGGCGGTGTTGTTACCTCATTATTAAATCAAAATCTGTCTGTGGCTCAGCTCGAGCTCAAGTTAATTCTGGGAGATCGATTAGGCTGAGAGACCAGGACTTGCCTTGGCAGTGGGGGGGGTCCCCCAATTAACTTTGCAGTGCAGCTGGACAGCATCGTCGGGCTCTCTTACGGACGAGCCCAAGAGGAGCTCTGAAGGCACTACGCCGGCTAATTTTTCACTGTATATAAATGAGACATTTGTTTGGTTTTCCCCTCTGTGTACGGCTTGCCGAAAAGGTCACCGCCTGCTCCAGCTGGTAGCACAAAACAATGTGATTTGCTCCTCAGCAAAAACGCCTTTGTTATCTGCAGGGAGAATCCATCGGAGAGATGCGCAGCCACAAGGATAAATCCGTTTACGTGCCGTGCCAAGGGAACCCAAATATTGCACCGGGAGAAATGGGGATGATTTGCATACATTGGTTTCTCTTGCACAGCTAGCGCTGCTCCCTGCGATTGGTGTTCCGGGGGGAGGGAAATGGCTGTGCTCAAATTCATCGCCCCTTGATATGCTGCTCATCGCTCACTCGTACACCAGGAGCTGTTCCCCGGTTTCTGAAATTTCATCAGGCCCCCTGTACATATTTCAGAGTCTGTCTCCGCAATCTCATGGGCTAGAAACACGGTCTGAAAAAATGAACGCGGAAGCTGCGTGACAAATTATGCGCTCAGCATTAAACCCGACGCCATCGCTGCACCATCGCAGTATAAGAATATGCACAAGCCAGAGGTTAGAATCATAGAGACATTGGAAGGGACCTCCAGGGTCATCTAGTCCAACCTCCTGCTCAATGCGGGGAATTCACCACTACCCAATCCCCTGCAGAATGCAGGACATGCAAAGAATTCACAACTTATCTGTGACCCTACCTTTATTGTGGGATATCTTAGAGTGCTTTTAATGCTCAATATTTTAAGAATTGAATTGAGAAAGCAGGCTGTTTTGAATCTGGGCTTTGCTCCATGATAGAGAACCCCTGATTGGCCAAAGCTGCTCATGTGACAAATTTGCCTTAAAGGAGAAGCCCCTAATTTCTCTCAACCTGTTGGTCTTGGATTTTTTTCTTCCTCGTCTGCCTTCTTCAATCCTCTCCCCCCCCCCCAAGAAAAGAAAGAGGATCCCTGCTTGGCTCCTCTCCCCCCCTTCAAGAAAAGAAAGAAAGAGGCTTGCCTCCCCCCTTTTGAACTACCATAACCACCTGCAGAACACTTTTCTGTTTCAATGGGGGGGGGAGAGGAAGATCCGAGTTCAATTTGATCTGAATTCATAGAATCATAGAATCATAGAGTTGGAAGGGGCCATACAGGCCATCTAGTCCAACCCCCTGCTCAACGCAGGATTAGCCCTAAGCATCCTAAAGCATCCAAGAAAAGTGTGTATCCAACCTTTGCTTGAAGACTTCCAGTGAGGGGGAGCTCACCACCTCCTTAGGCAGCCTATTCCACTGCTGAACTACTCTGACTGTGAAAAACTTTTTCCTGATATCTAGCCTATATCATTGTACTTGAAGTTTAAACCCATTACTGCGTGTCCTCTCCTCTGCAGCCAGCAGAAACAGCATCCTGGCCTCCTCCAAGTGACAACCTTTCAAATACTTAAAGAGGGCTATCATGTCCCCTCTCAACCTCCTTTTCTCCAGGCTGAACATTCCCAAGTCCCTCAACCTATCTTCATAGGGCTTGGTCCCTTGGCCCCAGATCATCTTCGTCGCTCTCTTCTGTACCCTTTCAATTTTATCTACATCCTTCTTGAAGTGAGGCCTCCAGAACTGCACACAGTACTCCAGGTGTGGTCTGACCAGTGCCGTATACAATGGGACTATGACATCTTGTGATTTTGATGTGATGCCTCTGTTGATACAGCCCAAAATGGCATTTGCCTTTTTTACCGCTGCATCACACTGCCTGCTCATGTTTAGTTTACAATCCACAAGTACCCCAAGGTCTCGTTCATACACAGTGCTACCTAGAAGCGTATCCCCCATCCAGTAGGCATGCTTTTCATTTTTCTGACCCAGATGCAGAACTTTACACTTATCTTTATTGAACTGCATCTTGTTCTCATTTGCCCATTTTTCCATTGTGTTCAGATCTTGTTGAACTCTGTCTCTATCTTCCGGAGTATTTGCCAGTCCTCCCAATTTGGTGTCATCTGCAAACTTGATGAGTAGTCCCTCCACCCCCTCATCTAGATCATTAATAAATATGTTAAAAAGTACCGGGCCGAGCACCGAGCCCTGAGGTACCCCGCTACTCACCTCTCTCCAGTCTGATGAAACACCATTGACAACAACTCTTGGGTGCGGTTCTCTAACCAATTCCCTATCCACCTAACTATCTGAAAATCCAGATTGCAGTCCTTCAACTTATCCATCAGAACATCATGGGGAACCTTGTCAAAAGCTTTACTAAAATCCAAGTAAATGACATCAACCGAATTTCCCCGATCCAGCAAACCTGTTACTTGGTCAAAAAAAGAAACTAGGTTGGTCTGGCAGGACCTGTTGGAGACAAATCCATGCTGACTTCCTTGGATCACCAAATTGTCCTCCAGATGTTTGCAGATCGCTCCCTTTAATATCTGCTCCATTATCTTCCCCACAACAGAGGTCAGACTCTCTGGTCTGTAGTTTCCCGGGTCATCCTTCCTCCCTTTTTTGTAGATCGGAATAACGTTTGCTCTTTTCCAGTCCTCCGGGACATCTCCAGTCCTTAAAGAGGTTCCAAAGATGATGGATAAGGGCTGTGCAAGTTCTCTGGAAAGTTCTTTGAGTACTCTCGGGTGCATTTCATCTGGACCAGGGGATTTGAACTCATCCAGTGCAGCTAAATGCCTCTCGACAACCTCTCTATCCATGTTAACCTGCCACCCAGACACTATCCTTTGGCTACAGCCATCTCTAGATGTGCCTAAACACTTTGACCTGTGGGAAAAAACTGATGTAAAATAGGCACTAAGCCTTTCTGCTTTCTCTGCATCTTTCGTTAGAGTTTGTCCATCTGCACCCAACAGTGGGCCTATTGCCTCCTTGACTTTACGTTTGCTCCTCACATAACTGAAAAATCTTTTATTGTTACAATGGGCTTCCCTGGCCAATCTTAGCACACTCTCAGCTTTGGCCTTTCTGATGATTGATCTACAGTGCCTAGTAACCTGTAGGTACTCTTCATCAGGATTGACAATGGAATAAACAAAGTAAGTGCAGACTCTGCCCAAATTTGCATTTTAACCCCACTTTGCCTTGAGTGTGCTATTTTGCCATTGAGTGTGTCAGCCATGACTGCCTGTGGTTTTCCTATGGATCTCTGCTGTTTCCCAAGCCCCTCGAAAACATTTTTCCGCCTCCCATTTGAAAAGGACCCATGCTGTTTCAATCAAACCAACCCAAAGGAACGCTGGAACCATCTCCGGTACAGTGAAGCCCTAAAGGAAACATTCCTTCTAGGGGAGGAGGAAATCGGTGCCAAACTGGCGCCTCGAAGGGTGCTATCGAGTCTGAAATTAGGCATCGCACAGTTGATGCCATTCAGTGGGAGACGGTGTTGAAAGCAGGCGACACCCTGCCAGCTCCAACGTGCATTCGATACCTCTTGGAAATAACCTCTGATGAGTCTTATTGGCAAATATGTCAGCCCTAACGAGATGCACAGTGCACTCTTGTGAAGAGCTAAGCATGCCGGGTCACCTGAGCGTATCACATTTTATGAAATGTGCGATCTCGCTCTCTCTGTTCATATATACTCTTAGGCATTTAATTTCTTAAAGGTATAATAACCTTCTCCGAATGAGCACTGCACCGTGCAGCTCCGTGGTCTTGGCTTGCAAATGAACGTGCAGAAAGAAGAGATTTATAGGAAGAGGCACCGGACTCAAAGGGGGAGAACTATGATGGATCATAGATAAAGCCAGTTTGGGGTAGTGATTAGGAGTGCGGACTTCTAATCTGGCATAGTGGGTTCGATTCTGCACTCCCCCACATGCAGCCAGCTGGGTGACCTTGGGCTGGCCACGGCACTGAGAAAACTGTTCTGACCGAGCAGTGATATCAGGGCTCTCTCAGCCTCACCCACCCCTCAGGGTGTCTGTTGTGGGGAGAGGAAAGGGAAGGCAAATGTAAGCCTCTTTGAGACTCCTTCGGGTAGAGAAAAGCGGCATATAAGAACCAACTCTTCTTCTTCTTCTTCTTCTTCTTCTTCTTCTTCTTCTTCTTCTTCTTCTTCTTCGGGGGGGGGGAAAGTTGTGAGGATCAGATTGTTGTGTAAGTTGCTTGTGAAAACATTGAACCTTAAACCTAATATTTTGGACAAAATGTCATTGCATTGAGCTATAATACCAGAGGATCCTCAGGTTCCTCCTGGAGGTTGGCATCCCTACAATGACTCCCCCCTCCAAGCAGCCATTTTCTCCGGGAGAACTGATCTCTTTAGCCCGGAGATGAGCTATAATTCCAGGGGATTCCCAGGGTACAACTGGGGACTGGCATCCCTCACTCCATAGCATTATACTCCACTGAGGTCCCTCCATGCTCCGAACCCCACTCCTTCCTGGCTCCACTGCCAATGTCTCCAGGTGTTTACCAACCCAGGACTGGCCACCCTTGTCCTAGCCTGTGCTGGACCCCATTCTCCCCTTAGCAGGGGCATCCCTCCACCCCACTGCACAGAGTTCACAGCTCCCCTAGCTCTGCCAATGGGACATCAGGGAAAGCAAGTGGCCCTTCACCCTGCTGCCCGTCAAGCTGTCCCTCTCAGCAAGGGCATCTTCCTGGGTTATGTGGATGAACGCTCTAGCATTGCTGCTTTTAATTACATTTGTGTGCGCGGCACACGGCCCCTCCCTACCATCTGACAAAGGCCAGTCGTATTATGCATAATGTCTTGTCCGGGCCCTGAATGGCCAGTTTCTGTTGGCAGGCCCCAGCTGCTTGGTGCCGGTTAGACTAGCCGAAGCAGCTGGAGTCAGGGCCTGAGAGCAGGAGGCAATGCTGAGGATTTTAATCTTATTATAATTTTATAGGCCAGGGATGGACCTTTGTCCTCAGCATGAAACACAGGACCACTTTCTGCTTTTTATCACCAACGTTCCTCTTTCCAGTTGCCTCTCCCCCTGCCTCAGCAAATGAAAGGGAGAAAATGTGGCAATCAATCACTAGGGTGACTTGCCCCATGCTAGGATATAACCCTATTGGGCATTGCACACCACACCCTAGATGGCTTTGGCCCTGCATGGAAACAGCCTCTTATAAACGCCCCGGATTTTCTCACTCGATTCTGAACCGTCACAGAGAAGCTGGAGTTGGAGGGTTTTCACGCAGAAAGGTGTAATGGGAGGGGGAGGACGCACAGTGCTAGGAATGCCAACCTCCTGGTTAGTCCTGGAGATATCCAGGGAACAAATTTAAATAGGGTACCATATAATGTTAGAATGTATGAACAACTTGTAAAATACACGATAACAGCTTCTAAGATCTTTTATGCATCTAGATGGGGGGAAAAAAGATTCATCACCGGACATTATGGACTGGCTTAATAAATTGACGATATATGGGACAATGGTGAGACCTCCCTATTTAATACACAATAAATGAACATCAGAATTCAGAAGAAAATGGAAGCCAAGACTAGACTATATACAACAATGGAATCAAAGCTGCTTTCAATCAAAGGGTTAATGTAATATTTGCTCTGTAACTTTAGAGGATATAAAAAACAGGCTCTAAACTTTTAAATGTGTGTTCTATGAAATTTGGGGGACCACCTATTGGAATCTATCTTTAAGGAACCACAGATACTGAAAGTGCCTAGGATTGCCAACCTGCTGGCTGGTCCTGGAGATCTCCAGGGAACAAACTAGATCTCAAGCCAACAAAGATCAGTGCCTTTGGAGGAAATGGCCACCTTGGAGCATTATATCCTGTTGAGGCTCTTCCCCTCCCCAAATGCCACCCTCCCTGGGAATTTCCCAACCCAGATTTACAACCCTAATGGTGCCTGTGAGGTGGTGGCTGACTATAAGGCCGTGCAGGTGAGGCTTCAGACCCCAGACCCCATAAACCATAGTCTGGCCAACACATAAACAGCAGAATGGGATGGGGAAAGCCTTATGTGTCCGACTGGGCTCTGCCATTCGGGACTGGAGTGGGGGAAGGAATTCTATTTTTTAAGCAATGCCTTGTGATAAAAGAGCAGGCCAAACAGCCCAGCCTAGGATGACCTTGTCAGGCCGTGGGAGATAAACCGTGTCAGCCGCAGTCAATATTGGGATCGGACACCCCCAGGGAAGGCTGCTGTTGCTACAGGGAGGAAGGCTCTGCCAAACCATCAGATGGATTCACCGTGAGACGGTTTCAGCTTGACGGCACATTCCTCTTCTTCATTGCAAAAAGCTCCCTGCTGAAAGGAACAGGAGTGGTTTAAGGATTCGCGGGGCCCTAGCAGAGTATAATCATTCATTCATTCATTCATTCATTCATTCATTCATTCATTCATTCATTCATTCATTCATATGCTGCCCTCCCCGAAGGCTCAGGGCAGTTTACAGGGAACAAGAAAAGATACAGATAACATATGGCAGAAGCAGCCAAACTGGGGGAGGAGGGGACCCCAAAAGGGTGTCATTCTGAGCGTCCTTAAAGAGGCAAAAGGGGGGAATGAGAAAGGCTAGAGTCCTGATCCATGGGGGGAAGGCACCGTGTGGAGCCCCTCTAAGCATGGGGCCCCTAGCACATTCCACATGTGCCACATGGATAAACTCGCCCTGGAAAGGAACAAACACACTCTGACTTCTAGCCAGACCGCTACCTGTTCTGCCATTTCTCCAATGGCACAAAGCTGTTTTCACAAAGAGGAGAATCCCAGAGGAGCAGATCTCCCTATTGTTGTCTGGCTGTGCTACGTCCGATTCCACCTTCTCATTTTTTTCCCTGCATGCGTGGACCTGGTGTACAGAAGGTAAAGCCTGCAAAACCCAGCATATTTTCATATTTGCAAAGGCTGGAAACTTTCTTTGCAAACACATGGCAACGTTCCCGAGATCTCAAGCTAGATACCAGAATCCGCACACTCTGCTAAATGTCGAACAGGCAGGGTTGCAGGGAGCGGAATATGAAGACTAGAAAGGCTCTTGCGATGGCCGGCCATCCTCAAGGGATATCGAAATCAAATCTATAAATGTGGGCAAGTTTTTGAAAACACGCGTTCTCCCCACCCCCATGCCAGTGAAAAGCCCCCCCCCCACCGCCATCCTCTCTTGCCTTCTTTGTAAAGAGAAACAGCTTTCGACTGGAACCAATCTTGAATTATGTCTCCTCCACAAAGCCTTCCACCCTCCCCTTCATCTCTCTCTGCTCTTCGGGCAACCCTGTTTTGCTGAGTTTTGTAAGCAGCAGCAGCCAAAGTTGCTGAGACCAACTAGGTCTCCAAAGTCCTTTGTGCCCACGCTTCAGAGACTGGGACGTTAGTCAATTTCACGGGCGCGGCTGCTCACGGCCGCCAAGCAGAACCGAACAACATGGCAGGATGCTGAAGGGAGGGGGAGGTTGAGGGGGTGACGTTCAAGAGGGCCCTTTTCGGTCTTTGGAATACAGATAAATTGCGCACAAAAGGAGTCAGAGAACGTGCCGATTACCTTGCCATAAGAACCCCGACAATGGGGGAATCGGAGAATGCGGAACAGGATTACAGCAAAACGGAAATGAGCAGGTTGGTCTGGAAATTACAAAACAGAGGTTGAAACGAGTCTTGAAGTAACAGGATATGTGACGACTGCTCATGTACTTCATCCGGGCTTGCCTTGGGAAACATCGGCAAACATTTATTTAAGGAGAGATCCTCCAGCTGTATTTTAAGATAGCCACATACACCCTTGACCAGGTGCCCTTCCTTAGGCCAGCCTTTCTCAGCCTTTTCACCATTGAGAAACTCCTGAAACATTCTTCAGGTTTTGAGAAACCCCAGAAGTTGCAGGATTGTGCAGAATCTGGTTGGGAAGCAGAGCTGTGGACATGCCCACCTGGGGCCCTTACCCCTTCTCATTGGCCATTTCAGGAGGGAGGGTCAACATGGCCATATATGGTCATATCACCTGATAAAGGTTTAACACATTTTTAAAAATATATTTAAAATGAATGAACTCCCACCCATTCAGGAAACCCTTTCAGGGAGGTCTAGAAACCCTGGTTGAGAAAACCTACCTTAGACAGAGCAAAGCATAGTTGTCACAAACCACAGAGAAGGTGACAACCCTGTTTGCTGAGCATTCCCTTCCAGATTGCAGGTGACAGTTCCAAAGATGGAAGTCCCCAGATGGACAAGGGCTGCCATTATGGGTAAACTTAATGGAGTGGAGCTAGTTTCTGAATAGACATTTCATTATGAGAGTTTTCCACCTCACTGGTCAATAACTGGGCTCTTTGACATGGCAAAGTCTTCTGAGTTCAGGGTTTTTCTTTCATGAAGGAGCATTCCACATGCACTTCAGACAGGCACCATCTGAGTTGGTACAATCCCAACAAAGAGTGGCACCACTATGGGCTGATGGTGAGAAAGAGAGCTAAAGATGATGAAATTAACCTGTCCCACTAAGGCCACTGAAATGAACGGGAAGCTCATTCTAATAGGTAGGGGCCAGGACCGAAAAGCTGTACCCCTCCTCTTAAAACAACTTCCTTTAAAGAATTTCCTCCTGGCTACTTTAAGAGCCATTCCCCACGACTTTAATGTAGCAGAAGGCTTGCAAATTGTAAACGCTACTAATTTGCAGTTCCGCAAGACGTCGCACACAATCTGCAACACTCCTGAAGCAGTCCCGCAAAAAGCGATTCGTTGTAGCGCTTAAAGGGAAATCGGGAAAAGTGGATTTACCCTCCGAAAAGCGCTACACTCTTGCAAACAATCTGCAACACTAGCGAAAAAGACCTGTGCATTCCCATTGTTGCAGTTCCAACAAAGTCCCTTCCCCTGGCTCTCTCCTCTGAACTTCCAGCGAAGCGATTGCCATTTTTTTTTCTCGGAGCGAGCAGAAAGCAATGAACCGGCAAGCCTTCATTCACCCAGCGAGGCTTCTCCGGCTACAGTCCCTCCACAGAAGTGCTTTAAAGCTCTCCTAAGTCCCCAAGCACAACACAGCCCCGTTTGCAAGTTCCCTTTATTTTCGGCCAAAAATCGCGCCCGTGCAGGGGGGAGGATTTTTCTTTTCACTCGGGGGAGCATGGTAATGATGACTCGCCAGCTCACACACCAGCTAGATGGGTCTCTACGTTAGGAGGAATCAAGGCATATTCGTTGCAACGTATGTTTTTCTTTTTTAAAAAAACCCTGTTCTTAAAGGGAAAGGGGCTTTTTGGGAGCATGATAACAACCGCCCATTGGCTGTTTGTTTGATTGACGGCCAGGGGCGGGACAAAACACAGAAAAAATTGCTTCCTTTCTAGCGATTTTTACGAGACTGGAAACCTGTGGGAAACAATTGAAACGCTACTGGATTCCACTACAAAGGCAGGTATACATAACGCCGAGATTGCACTTTTAAAAATAGCGTTTCCGCTTTCTGGAACCAATTGGCAACATTAGTCCTTGTGTGGAAAGGCCCTAAGTGTCGCTCCAGTATTTTTTTAAAATGTACCAAGTTGCAACCAACTCATGGGGCATTTTAGACAAGAGAGGCATAGCTACGGTTTGCCATTGCCTGCTTCTGTGCAGCAACCCTACATTTCCTGGGAGGTCTCCCATTCAAGTCCTAACCACAGCTGACCCTGCTTAGCTTCTGAGATCTGATGAGACCAGGCTAGCTTGGACCATCCAAGTCAGGGGTTTAGTAGCCTGGGCTATCCAGCAGGATAAAGAGGTCCTGCTTTTTCCAGTGATCTTGTGTGGCTCCACGCCTGGGAAGAACATGTGCTCCAACTGCTGGCTTGTTTCTTTATTTTGTTTTAGACATCATGTGCAACATTTCCAGACCTGTTTTCCTCCCCCTTGCCGGTCCAGCTTTGATAGCAGAATAACCATTGAGATGAAAACGGCAGAAGCTTTGCTTCAGGCAGAAGGAGCGGCCTCGCTGTGTCGAATAAAGCCTCTTTGCTCCTTTAACCATTCTTCTGAATAGCAGGCTCCAGTGCGCGAGAGGAAGAAAGCCCTCTGCTCTCTGCTCAGCGGGCCCCTGTTAAATTAGAAGACCAGCATCAATTTAGAGGGCATTGCTGAGGATATGGAAAGGCGGGGTGTCTTGTCACTATTTTAATCTCTCTTTAAGTGTCATATGCGGAGTGGTAGAAAGTGCCTTCCGGTCACGGCCAAATCATGATGACCCCATGTGGTTTTGAAGGCAAGAGACTTTAAGAGCTGGTTTGCCATTGTATGCCTCTGTGCCATGGCCCGGCTATTCCTTGGAATTCATCCCGCCAAAGATTGACCAGAGCTGACCCTGCTTGGCTTCCAAGATCTGATGAGATCAGGGCCCATTATGCACATGTTGGATAATGCACTTTTAATTTGCTTTGGCAGCTGGATTCTCCTGTGCGGAACACGATAATCTACTTCTAAAGTACATTGAAAGTGCGTTATCCAATGTGTGCGGAAAGGGCCCAGGCTATCTGTGCCGCATATGCGTATGATTGAATAAAATACATCTTATTTAATAGAATAGTTCTTTAAAAATGTACACAGATAGTTGTATACTACATTGCAGGGCCTGAATGGGGAGGGGGGTTGGGAGTATGAAGACCATTCCACACATGTTGAATAATGCACTTTCAATGCACTTTTGAAGCAGATTTTTTTTCCAGCCGCTAAAAAGCATTGAAAGCGCATTGTACGACGTGTGCGGAATGGATCCCGATTGTCTACAGTGCAATCCTAAGCAGCCTTAACATTCTTCTAAGCCTGATGGCTTCATTGGCCTTAGAAGAACATAGCTCTGTTTAGGATTGCACTGCTTAGCTCAGCATCTTTTTTCACATGGTCACCATCTAGATGCCTACGAGAGGAAAGCAGATGCCTGAGTTGCCTGCAGAAGAGCAATTCATCGGGTACCACTTTGAACAGGAAGGCTTTGTTTAGCTATCATGGTTTAAATAGCCATCAATGGACCCATTCACCATAAAACGGCATAATCCCCCTTTACATCCAACTAAACTGTCACCCCACACAATGCCTTGTGGCAGTGCATCCCCCAAATTTATTATGACTTGGGGGCATAAATATTTTAAAATATTTACACACCACTTTTACAGTTCACTCAAAATGTTCCTTTTACCTGTCGTGAATTTATTGCCCATCAATTTTAGAGAATTCTAGGATTATTGAAGAGGTAGAAAAAAGGTTTTTCCATCTGCTTTTTCCACCCTATGTGTAAAATGGGTCATTGAGGTTCTGGACGCTAGCCAGTAGGGGTTTGCCACAGCACCGGACCAGACTTTATGTCCCTTCAGAGGGAAGGCATCTGGTGTTCTCCAATTAAGTACGAAATTTGGTGGAAATCTGTAAAAAAACATTCAATCAAAGCTCATAACGGGACATAAAAAGTGTGCATTTATATTCTGGCCAGCTGCAGGTTTATCAAAGCACTGTCCACCGCTCTGAAAAATATGACTGTCTCCAACCTGAATTACAACAGAGAAGGCTGAAACCATGTGTCAACTTGGCAAGGCTTGTGATGACAATCCATTCCTCGAGCCACTGATTTTCTCTTTCTTTCCTTCATGCCAGCTGTCCATTTTCTGGGTTTCAGATGTTGAATTTGCCATAAATCTGGTCAGCAGGTACCCTTTATCCTATGTTCCCCTCAGAGTGGGAATGATTATTACACCAAATGAGATTTGAACTGTGATGCTCTGATGATCTCACGGTAACCTTTGCCATATCCATAAGATATGGTGGCACATTCTACAGCGCATGTTTCCTCACATAGGTAACATAAATGAGTATGTTACCATTGCCTAAACTTTCATGCGCATGCCCACTAAGAATGCCAAGCAAAACCCAGTGCCATTGTGGCAGTGCCAGCCGATATCAGCCACAGAATCACAATCCAAGTGGTGTGTGTGTGTGGGGGGGGAGGATAAGATTGCCAGTCCCCTGGCAGAGACAGGTCTCCTCCACCCCACCTCTTGCTTCTTTTTCCCAGTCCTCTCTATGAATCACCACTGTGGTTTTCCCAGGAATTCTTAGAGAGAGACGATATCAGTTTTGTTTTTTGCCATGGAAGTGATGTCACACTGACATTGAGAGCTGCCCCCCCCCCCCATGACTTGCACTGGTTGCCAGACCAGGCCTAATACTCAGGTGGGAACATTTTTTTGCCAGGGTGACAAGTGACTTCTGGCACAAAACTGAATGTTTTCACATCAGGGCAATGCTCCGGGAGAGAACACCAGTCCCACCTAAAGGCTGGCAACCTTCAGAGCCATGATGAGGTGGAGAGATGCCTATTCCTCACATGTTGGATGATGCCCTTCCAGTGTGCTTTTGCAGCTGGATTCTTCTGTGCAAAACAGGAAAATTCGCTTCTAAAGTACATTGGAAGTGCAATACCCAGTGTGTGTGAAATTAATTCTCCTGCAGCTGAGGCAAATTGCCATGTAAACAGGCGTCTTTCAGGTAGGGCTGCCAATCTCCAGGTGGCCCCTGGAAATCTCTCACTGTTATACCTGACGCCTAGATGAACAGGATTAGTTCCTCTGGAGAAAATGGCTACCTTGGAAGGTGGACTCTATAGCATTATAGTCTAAAGCAGGGGTAGTCAAACTGCGGCCCTCCAGATGTCCATGGACTACAATTCCCAGGAGCCCCCTGCCAGCGAATGCTGGCAGGGGGCTCCTGGGAATTGTAGTTCATGGACATCTGGAGGGCTGCAGTTTGACTGCCCCTGGTCTAAAGTGACCAGAAATCGGGGGGGCCATAATGCAGGACGTGCTATGGCAGTGGCGGCGGTAGTAACCCCCCTCCCCCTCCTCCCTTCCCCCTCCCCCCTCCCCGACTGGCTTCAGAAGGGTGGAAGAGCAGTGCAGCATGGCAGCGGCAGACGGGCCCTCCCACCTTCCCTTCTCCTTCCCTGACTGGCCTCAAGTGAAATCAAGAAGGGAGGCGGCGGCCTTGGAAGAGCCCCACGGATGGATTGGAAGGCATGAGCAGGCGGCTGCAGAATGGCCGGCCCAGGTGGGAATGGCAGCGCCATGCAAGCCCTGCTCCGGAGCCCGGGCGCCTGTGCGGGGGCCTTCTGAGCCCAGCCTGCCTGCTAGGCTGCCTGCTGGGGGAAAAAATAATTTAAATTTTTTTTAAAAAACTAGAGAACGCCGTAGGACATCTGAAAAACGATGCAGGACATGGGATAAATGCCCCAAAATGCGGGGCTGTCCCGCCAAAGGCGGAAGATCTGGCCACCTTATAGCCTGCTCTATAGCATTATAGCCTGACTTCCTTACCCCAAATCCCACCTACTGCAGACCCCACCCCCAAAGTCTCTAGGTGTTTCCCAACCCAGAGCTGGCAGCCCTTCCTTCAGGTTCAGAACTCAAACCCACAACATGGCATGCAACCAATAGCCCAGTGCCTTGTTTTTTTAAAGAAAGGGGAAAGCTTCTGGGCCTTAAGCAAGCCTGGAAATTCCATGTCCGATCGCTTCGAAAGCTGGTGCAGCGTCATAGCCCAGGGACCAAAGTCCAAATTGTGCCGTCCCGCTCTGAGTCTTGCCTCTGCTGTGAACTCCCTCAGTGGCCTTCAGTTCGGCCGGCTGTCTGCAACAGGGGCATGCTCGTCAGGATGGCGTCAAGCCTGATGCATTTAAAGTGCCTCGATCACTTCAAAGCAAAGCATTATCTAATTGCTAATTTCGGTTTATTCTTTCCTTTAATCCGTGATGGTGCAGGGTTTCTTGAGGGAGGGAGAAAGGCCATTTTTGTGTGTGTGTGTGTGTGCAGCTCTTCAAGGGCATTCTTTCTCTCTTTCAAATCACTCTCCCCATTCCAGGCAGGAGGCCTGATAGCAGAAGTACTTCTGGAGCGGAACCGCAGGGAACCCCCTAACTCAAATTAAGCCTTGCCGCATGCGTTTCTGGCCTGTTTGTATCAGCATGCTTGGAGGGCATGAAAACAGCAGCTTAGGATCACAGGCTCCCTGCTTGTGACAGGCATCCCGTCAAAGAGTCACTGTCGGCGATCCAAAAGAACGCTCTCCCCGTCCATCTGACCTGGCAGGGCTCACCGCGCTAGTTCAGCTGGCAAAGCGCTCGCCTGGGAAATCTCGGGAACCCGCTCCCCGCCCCGTCGCAACCTCTGTGTGCGTTGCGAGCTAATGGCCAGCTTGGCACATGGGCCTGTTTGCTTAGGCAGGCCTACGAGGGTCACTAAAAGCTGTGCAGAGGAGCGGGTAAAGATGTCACACTCGGCTTCCCAAGCAATTTGCCAAGGGCTCTTTCTCATTCGGCGAGGCTGAATCAATCTTCGAGGGAACCTTGGAATCCGACTACATTAAAGCAAATTCCGAATCACATCAAATCCTGCTGGGCCAAGCTTGGGCGGCCTAGCGTGGTCAAGTGCCTCAGGTTTTCTTTATCCCTTAATTGGAAGGCGGAGAGAAGCGCTGAGGTGAAAGGAGAAAGTCATCGGAAGAGAGTGGAACTCGTTCCTCCCCTTTTCAGGCCACTCTTCAGAAATCACTAGCCCAACAAGTCCCTGCCCTTAAATAGTACAGCTACAGGAGATAATTGGTTTTTTTTTGGGGGGGGGGGGTCTTAAGCCTCTCCAGAGCATTTGTTCCTCAGAAGTGACTGGAAGAGATATCCCCCAGTTCTACAGCTCAACTCCAGATGACAGAGATGAGTTTTCCTGAGGAAAAGGACGGCTTTGGAGGGCATCCAGAGTAGCAGCTCCCAGCAAAGTGAAGAAATCCCTCCTTACCATCTGCTGACATCGGATGAAAATAGCGCATCAGCACTTCCTACCTTTTTCCAAAATTGTCTTTCCCTCCCAACTTGAAATGAACAGCAATTGAAAATGATGTTCCAGCCACGTTTGAGATTTCCTCCCTTTCTCTCAAAACAGAAGAAAAATCGTGTATCTTCGTTTATTTATTAAAACATTTCTGTCCCACCGTCCCTCACGGCTCAGGGTGGCTTACCATAACAATTAAAGCACTCCCAGCCAAAACCGGCAGTTAAAGAATGAGCCCCAGACTAATAATAATTAAAAAAACCCCTCTCACCTCAGCCATGATGAAATAGGTCCAAGCTCTGGTCAGTGCCAGATAGGGTCACCTAAGTGGTGAGATGGCCCATAGATGGCTTCCTGATGCTCATAAGGGATATATGGAAGGAGATGGCCTTTTAAGGCCATTCACAGTCTGAGTCCAGCATATCTGAGGGACCATCTGTCTGCCCCCACAGAGTTCTTCACTCATCAAATACCAGCCGGTTGGTGGTCCCTGGCCTGAGGGAAGCCCACCTGGCCTCAACCTGGGCCAGGGCCTTTTCTGCCTGGTGGAAGAGCCAAGGGCCCTGATGGAACTCTCTCAGTTCCATGGGGCCTGCAAAATGGAGCTCTTCCACTGGGTGTTTGGTTGAGGCCAGGATGTGGTTACCATTCAATGGCCCCTTCTCTATATACCAGCAACCCCCCCCCGTGACAAAAAAATCATATATGAGGCTAGAGACTCTGTCATATATTTATTAGTAGAAGCAATCGAGGCCATATTGTTTACTGTAAACCGATGCTTTATTGGAATTGTTCTTATTGATTGCACAAAGGGATTACAATGGAAGGCACCCAGTGGGTGCCACCACACAGCTGCGATGAGGCAACTGCATAATTTTTTAAAAAAACTTTAGACACCACTTCCCACACATCACGAATGACATTACACCCCGATTTCGAAAGTGTATTTTAAAAATTGTAGCTGCTGAATAAATACACGGAAAGGAAAAGAACGGTGCATAAAGTAGGCACAGAATCCCAAGTCGAGATTAAAAGCTTACTGCTATGAGAGGTACGTGCATAATGGGCCACACGTCTCTGAGTGCCTCTTCCACACGTGTGGTGCCGGAGAAGCTGGCCATTTGTGATCAAGAAAATCCTCTTCAGATGAGGCTTCTTCCTCTTCCTTTGAGTGACAGTGAATTGGATCTACTTGAACAAAGGTAAGTTTACCCTTTTTGCAAGGTACTTCTGGGGAGATTTATTTACTGCACTTCATGCCACGCTTCTATGAGTGACAAAACTCTGCATATTAATCAAACGTTGCAATAGTTTGGGGTGCAGCTTGGAGGGGAAGAGAATCTATGGATCTGTAATGGGTCTGCTCTGCGGGTGCTAACCTCTTGGAAGTCCCTGGCCCCAGGGAAGCACGCCTGTCCTCAATCTGGACTAAGGCCTTTTTGGTCCTGGCCCTGACCTGGTAGAATGAGCTCCTGGGAGAGCTGAGGGCCCTGATGGAGCTATCACAGTTCCGCAGGGCCTGTAAAATGGAGCTCGTCCTCCAGGTCTTGGGTTGAGGCCAGAAATAAGATCTATAAGGCCCTTCTTTAGGCTAAGCATTTGCATTGAGCAACCCCCCTGAGGTGGATGGCTGCTGGGTGGGGAGGGAGCTATGGGATTATGCCACCATCTGAGTTATGTTTTATTTTATGGGGAGGTTTTATGGGGAAAGGGTTTCATGGGGTTTGTAACTTGCCTTGAGTCCATGGAGAAAGAAAGAAAGAAAGAAAGAAAGAAAGAAAGAAAGAAAGAAAGAAAGAAAGAAAGAAAGAAAGAAAGAAAGAAAGAAAGAAAGAAAGAAAGAAAGGAAGGAAGGAAGGAAGGAAGGAAGGAAGGAAGGAAGGAAGGAAGGAAGGAAGGAAGGAAGGAAGGAAGGAAGGAAGGAAGGAAGGAAGACTCTCATCACTTCTATGCTTCCATACAGGCTACCACTGTAGTTCCACAAGGGCTGAACTTGCTTAGAAAATGAAAGGAAATACAATTAATTCATGCCACTGACAGTCTCTTTAAACAGATGCAAGCAGTGCTGTTGTGGCACCCCCAGCTCAGGTGGCAACTTAGCCACACTGTTTCTACACATAACTAGACTTTGATCCTCAATGTACGGCACTGTTAATAGGTTGCTTGATTAATATGGGTTTACAGCATCACGCAGGTGTCTTTCGGCCGACGCATCAACGCGAGTTGCGTCTTACCCGGCTCTTCTGCAGCTCTCCAGTGTTAATTCTTTGGAGAATACCAGCGGGACTAATTAATTTCCTCTAGCTGCCTCCAGCCTTGCAAACGGGGCAGACGATGATGGCTTTTCATGTCCCCAGAGGAAAAAAGTAACACTTTCCCTGCAAGCCGTCTTGATGAGGTTATGCACGGCGCATCAACGGGTCAAGACCCGGACTCCATTTGCGGTCTCATCCTTTGAACTTCTGCTTTCTGGATAAATTTATCGCCGATGTTACTGACTGCCTTTGCCGTAGAAGCTGAACCTTGCTGGTGCCTTAAAACCAGTCCTTGCTTAGCCATGATGGGGCTGTGGATCAACGACAGAGCATCTGCTTGGCATGCAGAGGGTCCCAGGTTCAATCCCTGGTTTAAAAGAAGGATCAGGTAATAGGATTTGGGGAAGACCTCTGTCTGAGATCCTGTAGGGCAGGGGTAGTCAACCTGTGGTCCTCCAGATGTCCATGGACTACAATTCCCATGAGCCCCTGCCAGCAACCGCTGGCAGGGGCTCATGGGAATTGTAGTCCATGGACATCTGGAGGACCACAGGTTGACTACCCCTGCTGTAGGGCCATTGCTCTTGCAGACAAGAGCAGCTTTTGGGATCATGTGACATATTATAGTGGTTACACTGGGTACCGATGAACTCCTGTGCCAAAGTCAAGGTATTGGTGTTGGGATGAGGGGGTGTCTGAAGGACCATCATCTCCCTTTTGTTCCTGCCTGGGAATTATGACCACAGGGAGACTGTTCCATCAGTCAAAAAGGATTCAACATGGAGGAGTTTACTTCTGGAAGGTGGCATCAACTTAAACTACCTCCGATTTCTTGCATGAGGATTTCCAGAACAGTAAACATCCCCCCCCCACCCAGTGGAATTTATTCTGTTCCCAAGAGCCTTCAAACCCTCAGGAGGAGAGGGTTTTTTTTGGGGGGGGGGGAGGGATCCAGGAGTCTGAAAGGAGAACAAGACATATTGTATGAATTTCTTCCATTCGTGGTTCATAGGATCCAAGACATATAGATGCTTTGGGGTGGGTGGGTGTTGTGGCATTGTACCCCACTGAGGTCCCTGCCCTCCCCTGGATCCACCCCCATATCTTGGGGGGGGGGGAGGTTTCCCAAGCTAGAGTTGGTAGCCCTACCCACAAGCCTTTATCCATATTAGGACCCTAAATTTCCCATATACTATCTGGAACTAGCAAAGCTAAAGCCAAAGAAGATGGCCTGTAACCTTTGAACTTAGCCCTCGGCCCTGGCAGAAGGATTGTCTTGGAGCTCCTGGTATATAAAGACACAACCGCTGCTTCCTACAGCTGTGGACCCTCATTTGTGTTCCCGCAGACTCCTGAGAATTGTATCGCTTTAATCCATAAAACTGCGCTCAGAAGAAATGATGTCACAATTACAGATAGCCCCATTAACTCCATAGAGGTCTTTGCCTTGGAATTAATAAGACAAGTCTCCCCCATTTGCAGAATAGATTTCCTCTCCATACAATGAATGTTCTCTCATTTATCCTTAAAACATCCTTGCATGGGGGGTAATTATCCTTTTTTTAAAAAAAAACATAGAACAGAAGGAAGATAGAGATATTAAGGGAGTTGGTCAAGGCCAGACGATAAAACGCTGTCAAACAATGAATTAGCACTCATCCTTTCTGCTCTAATTTTCATACAATGCTGAAATGGAGTAAGAGAAGAGTAGTGCTGCAAGGCTGGAGGCAACTGAATTTTCCCACTAGTGAAAATGGGAGGAGATGTTCCTCTCTGGCTACGATACACAAAAGACACTTAGAGCAAAAAGCTGTTGCAAGCTTGTATGTTGGTTGAAACCTAACCAAAGTTACATACAAAGGGATGAATGGCAATTCTTGCATCCAGTCGTCTTGGGGAAAAAATCCCATGTAAAAAGCTAACAATAATATTTATGCTATGGGGTCCCCTCAGGGCACAGCTCTGACCCCTCACGTGAGAAAGCTGGGTGAGATACACAGAGATTTGCTGTGAAGTGTCATTGATTTTGGGTTGACGTCCAGCTCTGTTTCTCTTTAACAGGTGAGTCAGTTTGGAAGGGTCTGAAGTTAGTAACAGGCTGTGTGGTAGCCAATAATCTGAAGTCATCCTGTACAATATGGAGATTTTATTGGTTAATGAGGGAGCCAATTGAGAGTTATGGAGTCAGCCTTCTTTAGATGAAGAAGAAGAGTTGGTTCTTATATGCTGTTTTTCTCTACCAGACAGAGCATCAGACTGGCTTACAGTCGCCTTCCCTTTCCTCTCACCACAACAGACATTCTGTGAGGGAGGTGAGGCTGAGAGAGCCCTGGTATCACTGAAGAAGAAGAGTTGGTTCTTAGAAGAAGAGAGCCAGTTTGGTGTAGTGGTTAGGAGTGTGGACTTCTAACCTGGCATGCCAGGTTAGATTCTGCGCTCCCCCACATGCAGCCAGCTGGGTGACCTTGGGCTCGCCACGGCACTGATAAAACTGTTCTGTCCGGGCAGTGATATCAGTTGTGGGGAGAGGAATGGGAAGGCGACTGTAAGCCGCTTTGAGCCTCCTTCCTCTCCCCACCACAGAAACCCTGTGAGGGAGGTGAGGCTGAGGGAGCCCCTGATATTACTGCTCGGTTAGAACAGCTCTATCAGTGCTGTGGTGAGCCCAAGGTCACCCAGCTGGCTGCATGTGGGGGAGCAGGGAATCAAATCCAATTTGCCAGATTAGAAGGTACCACTCTTAACAACTCATCATGCCTTCCCCTTCAAGATCAAGTTAGTAAATTGCATGGGCTTATGGATCTGTTGCGACAAATGGAGGTACAGACCCTTCCTTCCTTCCTTCCTTCCTTCCTTCCTTCCTTCCTTCCTTCCTTCCTTCCTTCCTTCCTTCCTTCCTTCCTTCCTTCCTTTATGGATCTTTTAAATTTTTCATTTTAATTCATCTTGTAACAGTTGCCCTGCTTGTCTCCTTAACTTTTCCTCCCTTGGTTTTCAATTTGTGGCTCTTCATTTCTCCCTAAAATTTAATATAGTAGTTTTCTTAACTGTTCTTAATTTTCTTTTTCAATATTAATCTCCTGCTGATTATTTTAGCTGCTCCGCTGTGTTTTCCTTGTTGTATGATGACACTGATGCTTAATCCTGCTGTTTCATTGATAATTGTTGTATTGGTTTCCGTTGTGTGATTGTAATTAGTTTTTATGTTGAAAGCCATCTTGGATACCCTCTCGCAAGGGGGAACAAATCATCTAAAACAAATAAAGAATGTGAAACAAGTAAGACTTAATTAGCAGGGAAATAGGAGTTCCCAAAATACTAGCAGGATCATCCACGAGGGTTGCCAATCTCCAATGGATCTCCAGGATTACAATTGAGCTCTAGGTGTCAGAGATCAGTAAACACCCACTTTAGAAAGTGAACTCTACCGCATTATATCCCACTGAAGTCCCTCCCTTCCTCAAACATCACCCTCCTCAGGCTCAAATCCCAAAACCTTCAGGTATTTTCCAACCCAGAGATGGCAACCCTATGATCAACTCATGGACTGTGCAACTCTGCAACTGTGCAACATTCAGACAGTGTCGTGCCCAATCCGTGCATGACTTGTCTGGCTACCATTTTCCTCTTTTGGTTTGTAAACATACGGATCGGGTAGTTATTATGGGAATGCTGCAAGATACCAACAAGTTTTGAGTGCAGAATAATAATGATCCAACCACAAATTATCTTCCAAGTTACCTGTATTAGAAATCTCATAAAGGCACAGGCAAAGTCACCTGTAAATTTTTGCAACAAAACTTGGCATAACTTGTGTGAACAAGCCTCTTACATTTTTAATGGATTGGCTGTTCACAATGGATCACCATACATATGGATTGCCAAACCCCCAGTGGGGGATCCACTGCTCCCAGGTTCCATTGCTCTGTCTGACAATTCCTAGATCTACCCTTTGCCACCAGAAGGTAGCTCTAGGAACCACCATGAACTCTATGGTAAGGACTTCCTTTAAGCAGATAAGGTCTTACTTTTCTTCTTAACTTTTCTTGCAGGATGCTACTTCCCTATAACCCTGCCTCCGGTTACCTAGCACTGCCTCTGTGAGCTGTCTACTTTTCCATGGCTGGTTCCACATGAAGGTGGGAAAAAACACCTGGCAGTTAGGAGGGTGGTTTCCACATGCCCCCATCACCACCACACTTGCTCTTGGTCCTGCCCCCTCACCGTTCCTTTCTTCATTGAGTTGGCACAAAAGAGTCCACTTGACAGGAACTCCCAACCCCATTACCTGCTACTGTCCTTCTCCTCAGCAACTGAGTACCAGCTCGCAACTGAGCACAGCCTGTAAAAGGACTCATTAAGGGGAGAGGAGCTTAGCACTGCCATTTTAAAGGTGGTGCTAAGCTTTACTTACTCCATGGATTGGGTGCAGGCAAAGCTTTCAGACATCGACTCTTGCTGCAGCTGGCAGACTGTTTCCCCTTTTGAGTGATGGTGTTCAGGGAGAGCCCAGGAGCCTCTCTAGTAGGCTTCCCAATTTCCCAGTGGGCGCAGGAGATCTTCCATCCCATCCCCAATGGCCTGTTGGCACACTAGTGGCCAGCAGGTGAAAATAATTGCTGTTGGGAGGTGTTGTTGCATGCCTCTCTAGGAGTATCTAGAAACTCTATGATTTTACCATAGAGTTTCTGGTGATTCCTTGAGAGGCATGACTTAACTTTGGTGTTTTTCCCAGAAGTGATGCAACACAGTTGCCAAATTATGCCTCCTCATGTCCCCATTCCCCTGGTCTCAAACTGGCTGCCAGCTACCAGAAACACTACCGAGTCATGCTCGGAAAGAGCACAGCACCATATGTAAGCAGAAAAACGGGGACATGCTGTGTTCCACCCAGGTAAAAATCCCTGTATGGGGACATAATACTGTGCAAATGGGAGGCTCCAAGCTGATATTGTGCATGACCTATAGGGAAAAGATGCGAGCCTTTTAAATGTTTAAAAAAATATGTTTAATTTGCTTGACCTCTATTAAATAAATTATTTATTTAATATATATTTAATATATATAAAGTATATTTAATATACTTTAATACTTTTCTGTCCCTCCACTGATTTGGGGAGGACAGGAAGCTCAGTGAGGTACAATTCAACAGAGTCCACCATCTAAGCATTCATTTTCTCCAGGGAAATGAATCTCAGTTCTTTGGAAATAAGCTGTAATTCCAGGAGATCCCGAGGTCCCACCTGGACGCTGGCATCCCTACTTGGTGTAGTGCTGTAGAACCAGCTTGGAGTAATGGTTAAGAGAGACAACCTCTAATATGGAGAGTTGGGTTTGACTCCCCGCTCCTCCACATGGAGCCAGCTGCCTGACCTTGGGCCAGTCACAATTCTCTTAAAGCTGTTCTTGCAAAGCTTTCTCCGCCCCACTTCCCTCACAGGGTGTGAGGAGAGGAAGAGAAGGCGATTGTAAGCCGCCTTGAGGCTCCTTCGGGTAGTGAAAAGCGGGGATATAAAAAACAACTCTTCTTCGTCTTCTTACAGTTAGGTGGGTGTGCTCCATATGACTTGGACAAAAATTGTGTTTAGTGGGCCTGCTGCCTACAAATCAGGATCTGTCTTTCCCACTGGCTGATGGATTTCTCCACGCTCTGGAGAGGAGGCCATTTGTGTTCCGATTATGTATAACAAGAATCCATGTCGCTTTTGTGAAATCCTATCCATCGATTTGCATCCTGTCTTTTAAAAAATGCCCTTTGTTTGAGCTGTTTCCCATGCACGGATCCCAGCAGCACACACACGACCCGTTCCTAGGACCACTTCCAGCAAATCCATCCACAGTCCCATGCAAGGCTTAACTTGATCTGTGGCTACTGGGAGCGCAAGAACATTGGTTGTGCAGCAGCGGCTCTGTGCTCCAGCATAGGATCCAAAAATCCTGCCAAACTGTCCCTGGGCAGCAATAGGATAGCCAGGGAAGAGAATTATGTGAGTTCCGATAATCCTCTTACTTGGATTCCCTCAGCTGCCTGGTTTTACATTAAGCAGGCGAGTGGAAGGAGAGGAAGCCATCAGGCTGGCGTGGAAGCAAGATGCCTGCTTTTTGGATGGAGGAGCTGGGGCTTGGTAGGTTTTTACATGCTTGCTCATGGCCATGGGATTTTCCATCGCTTGCTGCTCTCTCTCTCTCTCTCTCTCTCTCTCTCTCTCTCTCTCTCTCTCTCTCTCTCTCTCTCTCTCTCTCTCTCACTAACAGCAGGAAAGAAACTGTGTTCAGATGGGGAGGGGGGAGCACTAGGAATGCGGCCTAGGAGTCAAGGGCGTGGCAGCCTCAACAAGTCTAGGAACCCCTGGTTTAGATGGCCTGTATAGCCACTTCCAACTCTCTCGATTCTGTGACAGCGTGGGTGCTATCAGCAATGCTCTGGTGTCACCAAGTCCCTTCCAGGTAAAACCTGGAAATGCCCAAAGGCCAGCCTCCACCACTACCAGCTCATCAAGGTCATGCGTGTGTGTCCATCTGCAGAGGGATACCCTGGGCAAACAAGAGGAGCCCAGAAGTGCCTTCCCGCATCGCATCAGATTGCTTAAAATTGTGCCAAGGTACATGCCCCTCAATAGGAAGGCCATTAATGCGACTGCCTCTGGAAAGGGAACAGGTAAATTAGTATGGAAAGCTTTGCGAGATGACCGTGCTGTTCAGTCATTAAATCATTAAAAAGGGAAAGGATTTGACTTGCAAATCAAACATGGCTAATATTCACACTGCAGGAAACCAGATCGTCTTCAAAAGCAGCAATCACCACCCTCCCATTCTGGAGCACCTTCTGTCTCATAGGGTCCGAAAACGCTTTCCCACAGCTGTGGGCAGCCTCATTTTTATGCCACAAAGATCATAATAACGGGCCGCGTACAGTGAGCAATCTCTCCCTCTCTAACGCGAAGTCTTAGATGTGTCAGCTGTTGCCCAAGAGAATTTCCGTAAATATGCCTAGATCATTGATTCATGCAATTCCGAGCCTTTTTCACTTTATTCTCAAAAAGTCAATATTTTTGAAGGATCGGGTGGGCGGGGGTTGTATTTATACAGTGCATGGCTAACGACAGCCCTCCTTTAGTGCAAATGCAGGAGTGTTTCTGCCAGGGAAATATTATAAATATTAAAGGAAGACCGTTCATGGCAGAGGAACAGGAGTGGAGTGGAAGGTATTTGATAACCACATTCTCCACTTATTGGAAGGACATGTCTGTCTTTGAAGAGTATTGTTCTTAAACAGTGAAAAAGACACAAGGAATGTCAACAAGCATGCTTTTCTAGTTAAAAAGAAATTTAAAAAGGGATTTCTTTGTTTTGGCTGAGTGCGGACTGGACTGTGCATGGGAAACATGCATGTTGACCCTTATTCACACAACATTTGGGTTCCTGTGCCCTGCACCCCCCCCCAGATGCCGATCAGCTGGCTAGTGGGGGAACTTACCAGTAGAATAGGAAGGTCCAGACCATATTGCTGGTGCACAGGAAGTGACACCATTTACTTACTTATGTACTTACTTACTCATTTACTTATTATTTATGTTTATATTTATGTAGCCTGGAGATTTGGGGGTGGAGCCTAAGGTGGGTGGGGCTTGGGGGGGACTTCAGTGGTGCATAAGACCATAGAGTCCACCAAAGTGGCCATTTCCTCCAGATGAGCTGATCTCTGTCTCCTCGAGATCAGTTGTAATCTCAGAGGATCTCCAGCCACCACCTGATGAAAGAGTAAATGTATTTGGCTTGACATCCTTTATAGCAGACCATAATATGCAAATTAGGAGTGTGGCAGCCTTTCCATGCTGATGAAAGACTATTTCTGCATTACACCTCTGAGGACAGGTTCCTGTATAGTCATGGCGGCAGGGCAAATGTAATGCTAAGTGAGCCACTCTAGCACTCCAAGTTTCTGCCTTCCTATGGCTTTTGACCCACTCGCTGATCCTCCTTGATGAATGTCCTTTGGCATCCAGTTCCTTCCTGCTCTTGCTTCCAGAGAAGCAATCCTAAGCAAGTCTGCAGGGAATAAGATGGCCAGTTGCTGGCTGGGGGTGCAATATCTCTTGCCCCCTTATTGCCATTTCCCACAACAGCTCAGCTGGGTGGGTGAAACAGGGACATAGTTGTAGTTCAAGGCATGATGATGTCACTTCTGGTGCAGCCCGGAAGTGATGTCATCATGTTGGGTGATGCTTACGCATTCACCTCAAACTTTATGGTTGTACTTCCAGGTTATACTAGAATTGGTGTCAACACATTGGGGATACCAGTTGCACTTCTCCACACACACATCCCACTGTAAGTCCCAATCACTGCAAGGCCCTGCCTTGCCCATCTCCTGGCAGTTGCCATACTTGCAACCCTAATAAGGAAGTAAGTCCCAATAGGACGTAATGTCCAGAAAAGCATCCTTAGGGCCGCAGCATAAATCTCCTAGTCTTTGAGCTGCGCAATCTGCATTGCTCTTTCTCTGAGGGCCATTTCGCACGGCTTCAAAGTAGCACAATGGTTGCTATTTGGAAACGCTACTAATTTGCCATAACCCACGACGTCGTAGACAATCTGCAACAATCCTGAAACCAATCAGCAAAAAGCGCTTCGTTGTGGCGCTTTCAGGGGAATCCAGAAAAGTGGATTCACCCTCCGGATAGCGATACACTCCTGCAACCAATCTGCAACAGTAGCGCTAAAGACCTGTGCGTTACCATTGTTGCTGGTTCTTCAAAGTCCCTCCCCCTGGCTCTCTCCTCCAAATTTCCGGCGAAGCGATCGCCATTTTTTTTTCTCCGAGCGAGCGGGGATAAACGCACCGGCGAGCCTCTTTCTGTTTAGAGGCTTCCCTGGCTTCAGTCCTTCACCTTTAGTCACTAAGCACAAACCACTGAAAAGCCCGTTTGCTGAAATAAAGTCCCTTTATTTTTTACAAATAAATTCAGCCGAAAATCGGGCCCGTGAGAGGGGGGGGGGATTTTTTTTTTTATCACTCGAGGCAGCGTGCAAACGATCATACAATCAAACGACAGCTCACATTAGGCAGCTGGATGGGTCTCTCCGTAGCAACGAATCTACCTAGATTCGTTGCTATGGGTCGTTTTTTTTTAAAAAACCTTTCTTAAAGGGAAAGGGGCTGTTTGGGAGCATGCTAACGGCTGCCCATTGGCTGCTTGACGGCCAGGGGCGGGACGAGCTTGGCAATAGCGCTTCCTTTCTAGCGATTTCTGCCGAGACCGGAAGCCTGTGGGAAACGCTAAAAAACGCAACTGATTCCACTACAAAGGCAGGTATGCATAACGACGAATTCCACTATTTTAAATGGCGATTTTTCATTCCGCAAACAATTTGCAACAAAGATCCCTGTGCGAAAAGGCCCTGAATGTTGTTCAAGAATGGCTCAGGGTCCTTTGTGTGTTTTGCTGCCTCCTGCTTCTTGGAAACCTTCGTTCTTTTCTCTGCCCTTTTCTAGCTGAAGTTAATCTGTTCAGTACTCCCAAGATGGAGGGGAAATGGGATGGGGGGAGAGGGAGAGGGGGAGGGAAAAGCCATTAATTAACCCTTAATTGAGGCAGGGCACATTAGTGAGAATATTTAGCAAATAACTCTTGTGGGGATTAGTAATCGCTGTAGCCACGCTCTCTTTGGAGATGTTGCAAGCACTACAGAGCTTCATCGCTCATGGGAGCGACTTCAATCACTCTGCCCTGAGCTCTAAATTGCCTTCCCAGGGTTCTACCCAATGCACACCCAGAGCACTCCTTCCTTTATAGCCGGACTCATACATTTTCTTGGTTGCCCTGGGGGCCACACATACATTTCTTAGTATGTGCAAGTTTTCTGAAGCCAATGCATAATTTTCAAGATCCTGCTGCTCCAGAGTAGCTTGCTGGGTGACTTTGGACGAGTCATTCTCTCTCCGTTTAACCCACCTCACAGGGTGCTTGTTGTGAGGATACAATAGAGCAGGCATGGCCAAATTGTGGCTCTCCGGGTGTCCTGGCAGGGGCTCATGGGAATTGTAGTCCATGTAAATCCGAAGAGCCACATTTGGTCATGCCTCCCATAGAATAGGGGACGACAATGCTGAAAGCTGCTTTGAGGTCCACCTGGGGGGGAAAGCAGTTGTATATCATCCAAATAAGAATGACCGTGGGATCCCTCGGGCACTAGAACTTCACATGGGAATTGTAGTCCATGGAAATCCGGAGAGCTACAGTTTGGCCATGCCTCCCATAGAGTAGGGGACGGCAATGCTGAAAGCTGCTTTGGGGTCCACCTGGGGGGGGAAAGCAGTTGTATATCATCCAAATAAAAATGACCGTGAGATCCCTCGGGCACTAGAACTTCACCTGGGCACCAGTGAACTGCATGGGTGCCCCGTGCTGGAAACATTTATCTTTTTGCGAATCTTGGCAGCTTTTGCGTATGATTTTCCATAGCCATCCACAGCCACAACAGCAAAAGAGGATCGAAGCCTACAGAAAAAGGGATGAGAAAAGACTCTTTTGCCCGCTTTCTCGAATAACTCAAGAACAGCTGGAACAGAGCTCTTTGAGGGGAGCTTTTAAATTAAGTAATTTATTCAGCTTTACAGTGTAAAGCTTAAAAGTCGTTTAAGTTACCATTTAGATAAATTACCGTAATTGGTGTTTGGCTAACTCGCAAAGCATTTCAGCATCTTTAGAAGGCTCGGCTCTTAATTATTACGAGCTTCTAATTCCTATTAACTCAAATATAAATAATTGCACGCATGAGGGGGAAAGAAAAGAATGGAAATGAAAGATCCACAGTGTGGAAACCGTAACCTCCCAACCCTAGAAGCAGGCTGATTGTTCCGGGGGCTTGTTTAGAGATACCGAAATGGAAAGAAGGGAAGATAAAACATCACAGGGCATGCTACCATTTGGAATGATAGAGCCATGAATCTCTTTCCTCAAGGAATAGATATGGAAAAAAAACGTCCCCTCACAGACATTTTATCAAGACAATGAGAACTCGGTGCCATGTAGAAAATTCTAAGAAACTTACTGCTTATATATTTTTGAAAAGGAGTTTCTGGGCTCTAGAATACTTGAACAAGGAAAAGAATGGGAAAGAAGGGCAGGACTATTAGGGGAAGGGGGGAGATGTTCAGATATGGCAGACGTCTCAGTCTTTTTACCACTGAGAAACCCCTGAAACATTCTTCAGGAGTCGATAAGCCCCGGAAGAGATGTCAGCAGGCCAAACTCCTTGTGACGCCCCTGGAACGTGGCCTCAACCAGGGCCAGGGCCTTTTCCGTCCTGGCCCCGACCTGGTGGAATGAGCGCCCAGAAGAACTGTGGGCCCTCCAAGAGTTTCAAAGGGCCTGAAAGATGGAGCTCTTCTACCAGGCATTGGGTGGGGCCAATGAACTCCATGACGACTTGAGATGAAACACCAGTGGGCTCTATATGGATAACCCCTCCCCCCAAGAAAAACCCAGAAATCAACTGCAGTAATGTATGTTAGCAAATGAGTATGTTCGATTTTAATAGTTTTAATTTTGATACCTTAATTTAATGTCAATTTATAGGTAAACTTTATGATATAATGATGGAAGCTGCCCCACGCGAGCCTGCTGGGAGGGGTACAAATCCCAAAATAAAATAAAATAAAAATATCACCAGAAGTGACATCACCCACACACTCCCACTGGATGTGACATCACACTCTGTCATTCCCCGCCCCCTAATGCCAGAAACTGCCCAGCAGCCTACTCCATGGACCAGGAACAGGGCTGGGCAGGCATCGACCACACACCCCTCTCATTGCAGTTAAGTTAAAATGGGAGTACATACCTCTCTGGACTCTAGTTGCTATTACATGTGACAAGTCTCAGCCAGCAAGGGTTTCTATGGACGGGGTCCCTCCCCCTTCCAATTCTCTGGGCCCATCATTGGCCATTTGAGGGGGGAGGGTGGGTTGACATAACCATATATGGTCATAGCACCCAATAAATTTTAATTTTTAAAAATATATTTATTAAAAATTAATTAACTTCCACCCCCTTGGCGAAACCCTTTTGGGGCCATAGAAAAACTCCATGGTTTCACATAAACCCTGTTGAGAAAGCTTGGGATCGAGGACGGATCCTGGTTCAGTGTTAGAGCATCTGCTTTCCATGGGGAAGGTCCCAGGGATGACCCCCAGTATCTCTTCTTCAAAGGGTCAGTGATGTGAAAGATCTTTCCCACGATATTCTGAAGATCCATTGCTAGACATACCAGCCTAGATAAAGAAGTTATCAAACTCAGCGTAGAAGACAGCGTCATGCCTTCTCATATGGGTTTTTGGGTTTTAATAACCGTAAAACTTTCATAGCTGTAAACTAGGGTTGCCAAGTCCCCCTCCCCAGCTACCAGCAAGGCATGGGGGGTAGACTGGGAAACTCCTGGAGACTTGGACATTGAGCTTGGGCAAGACAGGAACTTCTGTAGGGTACAATGCCCTCCAAAGCATCCACTTTCTCCAGGGTAACTGTTGCCTGGAGACAAGCTGATGTTCTAGGACAGGGGTAGTCAACCTGTGGTCCTCCAGATATTCATGGACTACAATTCCTATGAGCCCCTGCCAGTTTTTTGTTGGCAGGGGCTCATGGGAATTGTAGTCCATGGACATCTGGAGTTGTAGTCCATGGGAATTGGGAATTGTAGTCCATGGGAGTTGTAGTCCATGGGAATTGTAGTCCATGGACATCTGGAGGACCACAGGTTGACTACCCCTGTTCTAGGGGATTCCCAGGACCCACCTGGAGGCTGGCATCCCTCCTTTAATTGTAAAACTAGGAAGGCAGCCCAGAGCACATGAAGATGTCTTCTCAGACAATTGGTTCATTCAGTCCCTTTCCCCTTATCCCTTGAGGTCCTTTGAAAGAGAGACTGAATCTAGAATTGTTGGGTGTTTGTCATTTTTTTCTAAAGCAAGCATTGTGCAGAAGTGGCCTGCCATTGATTAAACCCTGGATATCCTTGGAGGTCTCCCATCCAAGTACAAACTGAGGCTGACCCTGCTTCGCTTCCAAGGTCTGACAAGACCAGGCTAGAATGCTGTACATGGTCCCTCGTGCTCTCAGTCTTGACCGGCTCCTCTAGTGAATGGTTGCCTTCCACATCACTACCAGCTTCTGGATGACCAGCAAGCCTCGCTCCCCACAGAGCTCGTTTCATGATCCTCCAGAGTACAGAAGAAATCTATTCCACAGAAGCCTGTAGGGGTCAAAAATTGTTGGCAACAAGGCAAAGCTTTCCTGGCACTGATTCTGCAGATATCCTGGAATGGGGATGACGGACAACAGAGATCTGACTCCCCGCTCATTCCTTGGGCCAGGGCAAGCCCAGCCTAACAGCAGGGTCGCTCATCAGATAAGAATCCAGTGTACTGTCCAGCCCGTGGTGTGAAAACCCCAAAAGCCTAGGGACTGTGCTTCAGAAGCCATCCCCTGCACGTAAACGACTGGCAGAGAGCACTCCTTTCGGCTCCAAGGTCAGCACAAACAGACACCGAAGAAGGAGGCCGTGCAGCAGCTGGCAGATGTAAAATGTGAAGAGTATTGACATAGCTCTCCCCCTTTTTTTCTCCCACAGAGTTGGTCTCCAAATGAAGGAAGGTGCTGAGGGTCCTAATGGAAGCCGGGGTGTACAGGCTGCACAAAGGTGTCGTTTATCGAAATGCGCTCAACCCCTTTTTGTTCTAGGCACGTTCGACAGAGCAGAACCCTGGACCAAAGGGGTCAGGAACGCTTAGCCGTGCTCACCCCAGGAGAGCCAGCAGGGTGTAGCCACTAGGGTGTTGGATCTGGGAGACCAAGGTTCGAATCCCCACTCGGCCAGGGAAATTCCCTTGGGTGACCTTGGACTGGTCAAACACCATCTGCCTAATCTACACTGCAGGGTTGTGGGGATAACAGGGAAGAATGGAGTGTGCTGCCAGCTGTGGGAGAAAAGCAGAATCCTGAAGAAGAAGAAGAAGAAGAAGAAGAAGAAGAAGAAGAAGAAGAAGAAGAAGAAGAAGAAGAAGAAGAAGAAGAAGAAGAAGAAGAAGAAGAAGAGATGGTTTTTATATGCTGCTTTTCTCCACCCGGAGGAGTCTCAAAGGGGCTTACATTCGCCTTCCCTTTCCTCTCCCCACAACAGACACCCTGTGAGGTGGGTGAGGCTGAGAGAGCCCTGATATCACTGCTCAGTCAGAACAGTTTTATCAGTGCCATGGCGAGCCCAAGGACACCCAGCTGGCTGCATGTGGGGGAGTGCAGAATTGAACTTGGAAAGCCAGATTAGAAGCCCACACTCCTAACCACATCACCAAGCTGGCTCTCAATACGTCCATAGAGATCCCACTAGGCATGTTGCTCTGCCATGTTTTCCTTTCTTTAAACACATGAACACATGAAGCTGCCTTATAGAGAAGATCTGTGGGGCCCCCCCAGGGGAGGAGCAAGGAGGGAAGGTATTCCACCATGTTCTATCAATGGTGGCCAGCTGTCCCCCCTGTGTTTTGCTATGGCATCTTGCCTGTGCGAATTCATATCGTTCCCCTTCCGGATCTTACAGGTGAGCTGAGGATCTTCTTTTGCCATGATTCACTTGAGGAGCAGAAATGCCTTTCTTGAATGTCGCCCTGTGGGAAGGGGCCCCATGGAAACCAGACAGCTGGTGCGAGGAGGATCCGTCTTTAAAAAGCCACAGGAAAGGCGTTTCGACACGTCGTTTGTCTGCCGATTCTCGGCCCGACGCCCACTTGCCAGCCTGCATCTCGCCGTCTTTTCCAGGATGGATCTGAGCGGATGCTACGAATCTCCATGGCACGGTGCTGCGAGACAGCTGCTGGGGAGGTTGCAGATGTTTCCTAAACTCCAGGCTTGCAATGAAACCCTCACACTCATGGCAAAGGCAACACAGTTGTCAGCTTGGAGCTGGGGCCTGGAGCTGTTTTGGGATTACAGCTAATCTCGGAACTAGAGAGAGCAGCTCCCTGGAGAACACAGCAGCTTCAGTAGGAGTCCCATCCCTATAGAGCTCCATCCCCTCCCCAAACTCTCCCCAGGTTCCATCCCCAACTCTCTGGCAATTTCTCAAGAGCTGGCAACACTACCCTGTTCCCATTTTTGCTTCACTGAGGCCTTGGGATGGCAGCCTCCAGGTGAGACCTGGGGACCCCCCTGGAATGACAGCTGTTCTCCAGATTACAGAGATCAGCTTTCCTAGAGACAAAAGAGGGTGGGTTCAATGGCCTTGTCCCCCACTGAGGTCTACATCCTCCCCAGACTCCACCCCCAAATCTCCAGGATTTCTTCAGCCTGGATCTGGCAACCCTACCCCCAACCCTTGCCGGCTGGTCGTCCTGGGAATCGATGCCTTCTCTGAAATGGTAGGGCTCCTGATGGCACCTGGGTCCTGCCAGCAGGGGCTCATGGGAATTGTAGTGCAGGACCTCTGACGAGCCACCGTTTGGCCACCCCTGATGTAGTAGAACTTGTTGTTCTGGGCAGAGTCTTAAGAATCTTTGTGCTCATTAGATCCAGCCCACCAGCGTGGGAGCTGCCATCATTACAATGTCTGCGATTCCCAAGGGATATTTCGGTAGCCAAATGACTCATTGTGCAGCACTGGAGGGAGAGCCACCCTGCAGGTGGCAACTCGAACAAGAGTTCCCCAAAGCGTGGGACTTCAGGAATGAGTCACAGGAAAACTGCGGGCAAGAAGCTTAATACGATTCGCTCCAAAGTCCTGGAACCATTTGAAAGGAATGCTTGCATTGTTCCTCACTCACTTCACCTGTTCTCCTCCCACTTCTGATAGGTCAGCCTCTATGTACAGCCGGCTTGATGTGCAGATGTACTAGACAAGATGCCATGAAACTCAGAACTCCAATTGTCTCTAGTGCAGGGGTAGTCAACCTGTGGTCCTCCAGATGTCCATGGACTACAATTCCCATGGGAATTGTAGTCCATGGACATCTGGAGGACCACAGGTTGACTATCCCTGCTCTAGTGAATATTGTTTCTTTCCAAATAGACTGTTCCTTGTGGATCAGGCATGGTTTAAGGATTCACGGGGCCCGTAGCACCAGAGCCAATGTAAGGGGTCTCAGGGTCCTACCAGAGTACGATTGTAGAGGGGGCAGCCAGACTGGGGGCAGAGGGGCCTCCACAGTGGAAAAGGGTTGTCACTCCGAGTGTGTCACTCCAAGGGGAAAGAGGTAAGAGGCTATGGCCATAATCCATTGGGGGGAGAGCACTGTGTGGGTTCCCTAGAAATGCAAGGTCCATAGCATGTCCTACATGGATAACTGGCCCTGGATTGGAGGTACCGAATCTTTCAGAGCTTGGTGAACAGGAGAGAGGTTTGCTCTGTATTTCTGCTATGTTGTGTAGCAAGTCTGTGTAGCCTACAGAGGAGACGACTGAGAGGGGATCTGATAACCATCTTCAAGTATTTAAAAGAGTGCCATGTAGAGGATGGAGCAGAATTGTTCTCTCTTGCCCCAGAGGGACAGACCAGAACGAATGGGATGAAATTGATTCAAAAGAAATTCCATCTAAACATCCGGAAGAAGTTCCTCACAGTTAGAGCGGTTCCTCAGTGGAACAGGCTTCCTCGGGAGGTGGTGGGTTCTCCATCTTTGGAAATTTTTAAACAGAGGCTGGATAGCCATCTGACGGAGAGGCTGATTCTGTGCAGGCTCAAGGGGATGTCAGGTTACAATAGACGAGCGATAGGGTTGTGAGTGTCCTGCATAGTGCAGGGGGTCAGACTAGATGACCCATGAGGTCCCTTCCAACTCTTTATTCTATGATTCTAAGTCAGGATTGAGAACGAGAATCAAGAGGTTGTTCCGACTTACCCCTTGGGCCTGGGGCTTGTGAACTTTTGGGTTGGCACTGTGGGGAAATACAGAAGTCCTGCTTTCAGGATGGAAACCCGCGGCCGTCTTTCTAACCACCCATTCCCTGTAAGTGGAGGCTGGCTTCGTGCAGGCACAGAAACTGACTCATATGAGGACCCCAGGCAGAAGTTTGACCTCCTTGTCTCTATTCAGATCACTGACATAATTGGGAAACAGCAGGATGTGCCCCAATAAAGACTTGGGAAAATGAATGCTTCCAACAGCCCTTTTGGTTTTCATGTTAATGGAGGTAGGTGATTTATGCTAATAGAACAGATAGCTCTGACTCCCGGGGTGTTGGATGTCTATGGAAGAACATGGAGCCCAGATAGGCTTCTGGTTATTACGTAGGAGTTTTTTTTTTTGGGGGGGGGCTGTCATCACGTTTTACGGCTTGAAGCTTATTATTATCTTTTTATTTAATTTCATCACTATATCTCTCGAGGCACACAGAAGCCTTGGAGCACAGGAGCAAGGAAACTGACTTTGCGCATAGGTGCGCATCCGAGAAAGAGCTGCATGTATCGACATCTCCCACTTACAGACTCTCCTGTTGGAATGGAAACCACATGCACAGAATAGATGGGAATTTTTAAACAGAGGCTGGAGAGCCATCTGACGGAGAGGCTGATTCTGTGAAGGCTCAAGGGCGTGGCAGGTGACAGTGGATGAGCGATAGGGTTGTGAGTGTCCTGTACTGTGCAGGGGGTTGGACTAGATGACCCAGAAGGACCCTTCCAACTCTATGATTCCATGATTCTAAGAATATCACTCAACATTTGCTGAAAGGGCATCCTTGGCTGCACCCATTCACACTACACGGTCTTGCTGAAGGAAGATGGTCAGCTAGCACAGAGGTAGTCAACCTGCGGCCCTCCAGATGTTCATGGACTACAATTCCCAGGAGCCCCTGCCAGCAAATGCTGGCAGGAGCTAGTGGGAATTGTAGTCCATGGACATCTGGAGGACCCCAAGTTGACTACCCCTGAGCTAGCACACACTAGTGCTAGCTGACTGGTGACCCTGAGGTGGGGAAGGTATGCCCCTACTATTTAGACTAGGGCTGTTCATATATGACTTTTTCATAGCTTTTAAATATTGTCTGTTTTCGTTATGTGTCATTTTCCTCCATCCTGTTCCCACTCATTGGTTTTGATGTTGTTTTGATGCCACGGCACACCATCTTCTATATTATTCATTCTAATAAAATTCAAGGATGTGCAAAATTAAAGAGGGGGGTTTGCTCTGAGGAAATAAACAAAAAAAATGATGCAAAAATACTCACAGGTCTGAAACGACTTTGAAATGAAATTCCAGATGGGTCGCTGTCTTAGTCCGCTGTGGTTAAAACCACCGATGTTCCTGAGGCACCTTACAGACGTAGAAATTTATTGTGGCAGAAGATTTCAGGAGTCTCAGAGGAGTGTGACAGTCGCACTGGAATATTTCAAGTCAAGCCAGCCAGGATGAGAAATCTGAAGTCACCCCTAATTTAATCAGCCGGTCCGTTTAGAGCATTTGTCCTGCCTGCAAATTACAACTTCTTGTGTTATGACCTTGAAGAGTGTTCTAAGGCCTTAAGCCAGCCTTTCTCAACATTTTTACCATTGAGGAACCCCTGAAACATTCTTCAGGCTTCAAGAAACCCCAGAAGTGTCAGGATCATGCAGAATATGGTTGGGAAGCAGAGCTGTGGACACGCCCACCTGGGGGCCCCTCCCTGTCCCACTCCCTTGAGATTCATCATTGGGCATTTTGGGGGGGGGTGGATGGGTCAAGATGACCGTATGTGGTTCTATTACCCAATCAATGTTTTAAAAAATTAAAACTATATTAAAATACATTAATTTTCACCCATTCAGGAAACCCTTCCAGAGCCATCAAGAAACCCCAGGGTTTCACAAAGCCCTGTCTGAGAAAGCTTGCCTTAAGCATATGCAACCCAGGGTGTGCTACTCTGGCTGAAATCCTAGATGCACTTTTTGAGAGTCAGCTTGGTGTCGTGGTTAAGAACAGTGGCCTCTAATCTGGAGAGCCAGGTTTGATTTCCCCTTCCTCCTCCATATGCAACCAGCTGGGCCAGTTATAGTTTCTCTCAGAGCTCTCTCAGCCTCACCTACCTCACTGGGTTTTTGTTGTGGGGAGAGGAAGGATAGATGATTATGAGCTGCTTTGAGATTCCTAAAAAGTGGGAACTTTGCTGCCCCGGCTGTTGTGCAGGAGCACAAATCTGGGGTGGATGAGATGCACTGGGCCAAATGCTCTCCTGTGCAGGAGCAGGAAGAGGTGGGGCAACCTGCCCCAGTTCAAACTCCAGCCTGCAGTCGGACGCAAAGCCTCTGGTGTGGAAACGGACTTCTTCTCCACTTTCCCGGTAATAAGCCCTACTGGATAAAATGGGACACTTTTCAGTAGACCTTCTCAGGTTTGTTTCCTCCCAGTGTTCAATCCCAATTCAAGTCCTAGAGCCCCTGACTTAGATGACCTCTGTTATTCTTGAATAACTTGACTGCACATGATTGTGGCGATGAGACTGTGGTTGGAGCATCCCTTGATCTCACCGAAGAAATATCCTTGTGCCACCTGGGCTTCTGCTCCAGTTGCCAACCAGACCAACCATAAATCTGTCTGAGCTTTTTTAGAAACCAGAAAAGCTCGTGGTGATTTAAAGTTGTTATTCCTGCATTGCTTGGAACTCATATTTTAAAGTCATAAATTACTTAAACATAGAGTCGTAAATACTGGGCTTAAATGCCTGTGGAAGAAAATTAATGAGTCCAGAACAACAGAGAAGGAGGCAGCTGGAGACATATAGCCTTCTTGTAGGGAAACTTTAGACAGGAAATTAAAGGCTAGCTACTTTTTTTTTTAAGTGACCCATTTCTCTGCAACTTTGAAAGTGGAGAAGATCAGCTATCCTTGAAAACCTTCATTTAGATGAAGTTCTTGAGGCAAGAGGTGTAGGAGTTCTTCAGCTCTGCGTCTACTGACTCGTAGAGAGTGAATTTAATGAGCAAAGAGGGACATTGAAAGAAAAACCCACCGAAGAGAACTTTCCAGACGTTTCTCGAAGAAATACTTGGAAAAGGTCAAATAGAATTTTACAGAGGAGGGCTTTCCTTGAGATAGTTCAGCTAGAAGGGATTCATACTGAACGTAAACATGGGTTTAAGATTATCCAAAGGACACACAGATGATTCTCAAAGAAGTACATTCTGTTATATGGTCATGGTACGTTAGATGCTGTTGAGGTTTCAGAAAATAGGAGCAGATTTTCTAAAGATAGTGAATGGCCAAGGTCAAACTGGCTTTAGGATTTTGGGGACAAGATACCTCCCACAGATACTGCCCCTACCCAGGACACTCTCTCTCTTTGTAAATGCCTCCCTTCTGAAACATTCTGGTATCAAGATCCTAAGTTCTAGGTTTGCCAGCCCCAAGTTGGGAAATACTTTGAGATTTTAGGACTGGAACCTGGGGAGGACAGGGCTTGGGGGAGAAGAGGCGCCTCAGTGGGATATAATGCCAAAGAGTCCACCCTTTAAAACAGCCATTTTCTCTTGGTCATTTGGAGATACAACAGCGATAGTGGGAGATCTTCAGGAACCACCTGAAGGTGAGCAGTCCCACTCCTAAGATACCCACAGCTTTCTCCAACTTTAGGGGTGCAGTTGTCTCAGGGAGAGATCTGTAATATGTGGGGATTAGTTGTCTTCATAAATGTAATCTCAAGGCCAATTGTTGATCTGGGAGGAAAGGGCTGTTCCCAAACAACTCAAAATGGCGGACTTGGGGGAAAAACCTGATTGCATGTATTTCCGCATTTGGCAGCCCCAAATTAGACCCCGTTAAAAATGAAACCTGGTTTTCTAGGGATTCCTTTGCTGCGGGGCAAGTGAGGAGGTAATTTGGGTCTGTGCCCGAAGAGGCAAATTTTGGTGCGGAAACAGACATAAACTCAACCCTTTAAAAATGCCAATCCGAATAATAGCCCTGGTGAGGACACAGTCTGATTGGCAGGTGGGGTATAAATCGAAATCGAAGGATTTCACTTTGCAGATTTTTTCTTTAAAATATAGGAGACCATTTCTGAATGCGGCCTGCCATGTCCAGTGTCAAATGAGGCGGTCCATTTTGCCAGCGACTCCTTCCCATTTCCCTGCCTCTGTGAACCATTTTCCTCTTTGTGGAATCAACCAATGCCCGACAGTCTGGATTTGTTAAAGAATTAGACTGCCTTTCCCAAGCAGTTCTGTGCTTTTCCGTGTCCGTCTCTGAAAGTGATCTTAGGTGGGTTTGCTTCTTCCTCTTTAGCACGGCGTGTTACGAACAAGTTTCCTTGGAAGAAAAAGAGCTTAAGCGTCCATGGACTACAATTCCCATGAGCCCTTGCCCGCGAATGCTTAGACCCTTAGCTTAGACCATGCTCCCTCAACCAGGGCTTTGTGAAACCCTGGGGTTCTTTGATAGCCCTGGAAGGGTTTCCCAAATGGGTGGAAGTTAATTAATTTTTATTCTTTAAAAATTTGTTAAAACGCTTATTGGGTGATATGACCATACATGGTCATGTCAACCCACCCACCTCACCAAAAATGGCCCATGATGGGCCTGGGGGGGAGTGGGACTGGGAGGGTCCCCGGGTGACCATGTACACAGCTCTGCTTACCAACCATATTCTGCACAATTGTGCCACTTCTGGGGTTTCCCAAAGCCTGAAGAAACTTTCAGGGGTTTCTCAATGGTAAAAAGTTGAGAAAGACTGAGTCAGAGTCTCTTTTACCTCCATATATCCTAAACAGAGGCCTGGCATCAATTAAACCAAATCTGGAAGAAGAATACGTTGTTACACCCCCACTTTTCACTACCTGAAGGAGTCCCACAGCAGTTTACAAACACCTTTCCCTTCCTCTCCCCACAAGAAACACCCTGTGAGGCAGGTGAGGCTGAGAAAGCTGTGAGAGAACTGTTATGTGAAAATAGCCCTAAGAGGACTATAACTAGGCAAAGGTCACTTAGCTGGCTGCATGTGGAAGAGGTGTGGGGGACTAGAGGGTACCACTCTTAACTGCTGCACCTTGCTAGCTCTCATGTACATTCTGGTTTTTATTGTATTTTTAGATATAGTATTCTAGGATTGAGCCTCTTGTGGCACAGAGTGGTAAGGCAGCCGTCTGAAAGCTTTGCCCATGAGGCTGGGAGTTCGATCCCAGCAGCCGGCTCAAGGTTGACTCAGCCTTCCATCCTTCCGAGGTCGGTAAAATGAGTACCCAGCTTGCTGGGGGGTAAACGGTAATGACTGGGGAAGGCACTGGCAAACCACCCCGTATTGAGTCTGCCATGAAAACGCTGGAGGGCGTCACCTCAAGGGTCAGACATGACTCGGTGCTTGCACAGGGGATACCTTTATTCTAGGATGGGAGGGCTGTGATTGGCAATTGTAATTTAACTCAAAATATAATAAAGCTGGGGTGGTGGGGGTGGGGGTGATGCTTTCCGACAAATGTCCTATATTTCTAAACGCATTTCAAAATGTCATGTTGTTCCCCTGGCCTCGTCTGTGGCTTTGGGATCGCCTTCCCATACTGAGCAGAGGTCTTCCCTGAGAGCCCGGCTATGATTCCTTGGTCCCCCGTCCCCCGTCCCCGAGGTTCTGCCTAATTCAGAGCTCATCCGTGTTTACAGCTCGCTTAAACTGTGCCACCTGCCTATGCTGCAATTTATTTACTAGCTGGCTGCCCAATTACTCAGCCTGGCTAAGTCCTCTTGGAGTTCTCCTGCCAATCCTCCCTGGATCCTGACTAACCTAAAAAATGTGGCTTCATCAGCACCTGCCTGCCACCCCGCACTTCACCTCTGGCAGGTTAATAAAGATATCATCATTGCAACGAACAGCATTATTGGACTGTTTTCCCCTGGAATGCAAATAGGATGGATATCTCCGGAGGTTAACACCGTAAGCAAAAATTTTAAGTTACCAATATAGATACAACCCTGATCCCCAGGGCGCCCGGCTATTAAGCTCTTTTTATTGCCTTTAAAATTGGCAGCATTTATGATAATAAAAATGCTTTCCTCCTACGAGCGGCATTTCTTTTAGAAGCTTTAAATTCCCTTCTCTTCCCTCCCCCCCCCCCGATTCTTCAGATATTCTTACCAAGGGGTGAAGGCTGAGACGCAGAGAGGAAGCTGGCGAAATGTATCCATTTAAAGACTAAGTGCCCGTAAATTAGGGCCGATAATTAAGTAAATCCTAGCTGATTATTCAGAATGATTTTTGCTGATGGATGAATTGATTGAGGCGTATGCTAGCGTTTTAAAAAGAAAACGGGGCAAAAGAAAAAGAAGAACGGGCTGGATCCTCTAAATCCATTCCATTAACAAGAGGTGGTTCCCCTAGCAATAAGAAACTTCCCCGAATGAAGGGTTCCTCCAGGGCTCTTGTGTTGGAGAAGACTCCGGCTGCTGGAAGAAAGCAACTTTACTGGCAGAAGGGATGTGCGAGTTCACCTAAAGTTGCCAACTTCCAGGGGGCAGCTCGAGATCTCCTGGGATTACAACTGATCTTCTGGCAACAGAGATCGGTTCACCTTGGGAAAATAGCCGTTTTGGAAGGTGGACTCTAGTCTATGGCCTTATGCCGCACTGTAGTCACATGTAGCTTTCTTCTACTGAATCAGACTCTTGGCCCATCAAATCCAGTATTGTCTACTCCAGGCTTTCTGACCCAGGGTTTCCTGCAAATGTGGGGTTTCTTGGTGACCTGGGAAGGGTTTCCCAAAGGGGTGGGAGTTGATTAATTTTTAATATATTTTAAAAATTTGTTAAACATTTATTGATTGATATGATGATATCTCTTGTGGTGCAGGGTGGTAAGGCAGCTGACATGCTGTCTGAAACTCTATCCATGAGGCTGGGAGTTCAATCCCAGCAGCCGGTTCAAGGTTGACTCAGCCTTCCATCCTTCTGAGGTCGGTGAAATGAGTACCCAGCTTGATGGGGGGTAAACGGTAATGACTGGGGAAGGCACTGGCAAACGACCCTGTATTGAGTCTGCCATGAAAACGCTAGAGGGTGTCACCCCAAGGGTCAGACATGACTCGGTGCTTGCACAGGGGATATCTTTATCTTTACCATTGATGATATATGGTCATGTTGACATGCCTTGCCTCCCCAAATGAGCAATGATCAGCCGGAATGGGGTGGGGAGGAGCCCCGGGTAGGCGTGTCCACAGCTATGCTTCCCAACCGTATTCTACACGATCGCACCACTTCTGGGATTTCTTGAAACCTGAAGAATGTTCCAGGGTCTTCTCAATGTTAAAAAACTTTAGAAAGGCTGGTCTACTCAGGCAGTGTCTCTCCAGGGCCTCAGGCAGAGATCTTTCACATCACCTCCTGCCTGGTCCTTTTAAATGGAGATTCCAGGGATTGAACCTGGAACCTTCTGCATGCTAGGAGATGCTCTACCAGTGAGCCACAATCTTTCCCCTTCCCAAACCCAACCCTCCTTAGACTCCACCCCCAAAACCTCCAGGTAGTCTCCAACCTGGAGCTGGCAACCCTGGGCACAGCCTTTATTTTCTGACATGTTGCTCCAGGCATATGCATGTGTTGTCTCATGCCTCTTCTAACATGTGGATTGCCACCTACGCATGGACTCCAGCATGTACGCATATTTTGTTTTGAAGTAAACATCTACAAGCCTACTAGAAAACCTTCACCTGGGAAACATGCTGCTTCTCCATGGGAAAGCCACTGTTTGACACATTGTACAGCTGCAAATCCTGGGACTATGGCAAGCATACCTGAATTATACAGGTGTTTGCTAGACAAGTGGTTGGGTTGGATCCAACCAGCTTTTCCACTGCTGAAAAGGAAGGAGGGGGGGAGATACTGCTTGACTGCAAAAAAGGTAGGCTGAGGATCTTGGTTGCAAAGTATCAGTCTGTTAGTATGCTGTAGTTAATTTTTTTTAGCGGTGCTTAAAAGATCAAAGACTTCAAAGAGAAGAAGAAGAAGAAGAAGAAGAAGGAGAAGGAGAAGGAGGAGAAGGAGAAGAAGGAGAAGAAGGAGAAGAAGAAGAAGAGTTGGTTCTTATATGCTGCTTTTCTCTACCCGAAGGAGGCTCAAAGCGGCTTACAATCGCCTTCCCTTTCCTCTCCCCACAACAGACACCCTGTGAGGTGGGTGAGGCTGAGAGAGCCCTGATATCACTGCTCGGTCAGAACAGCTTTATCAGTGCCGTGGCGAGCCCAAGGTCACCCAGCTGGCTGCATGTAGTAGAGTGAGAAATCAAACCTGATTCACAAGATTAGAAGTTGGCGCTCCTAACCAATAGACCAAGCGCACGCTAATAAGCATTAGTGAATCACTGCTCACTTCCTCAGATACACACATTAAATTCTCTTATACAGAATCAGACCAAGGTCAGTATTATCCACTCTGACTGGTAGGATCTCTCCAGCATCTTGAGGTTGATATTTTTCACACCATCAACCACTTGGTCCTTTTAGCTGGAGATTCTGGGGATGGAACCTGGGGCCCTCTGTTTGCAAAGCAGAGGCTCTCCCATTGAACCATCACCCCTCCCCTTATGCCAGGCTCTTCCTCTTAAGCCAAGCTCTTTCCATGGATATAATAATGGGACGGACATAGACAAAAGCTGGAATAAGGCGAGGCTGAGCAAAAATTTTGGCTGGCTCCAACCCTTTGTTGAATTTACACTTTCTATCAACAGGGGCTTTTCTGAATGTGTTATGTTTCCATATTGTTTTTAAATTCCTTTTCTGCTTCATTTTGCTCTCTCTAGTGGATGCTTTGCTATTTCATCAATAAGGTGCTCACAGGCACCTCAGCCATAAAACAACCAGATACAAAAGGACACAATAAAACATCAGGAAACACTTGGCTGAAGAAAAATGTCTTGTCCTGCTGTCTAAATGACAGTAGGGTAGGCACCAAGCAAGCCTCAATGGGGAGGGAAGGGTTGCCAGCTGCCTCCCAGAAAGAAAGCAAACTCTTGCTCTCTATTGACTACTCTTGATCCAGTGAGCAGCAGAAGATAAACGGAGGGGAGAGGATGATGTCACTGTTCCTGTAATTTCACAGTGCCACCCCCTTGGGATGTTCTAGGAATTGACCAAATCTCTATGGTATTTACCACTGAAATTGGAAGAATTCCTATGCTATTGTGCAGGGCAGTGACATCACTGCTGGATGGTCACCTGGAAGTGACATCACAGCACCAGTAACACTTCCTCCAGGCTTTATCCCACAATATCTCCCAGGGATTGCAGGCATAGGCCTGGCAACTCTGGGGGAAGGCATAGAAAAATTCAGTGCCCTCTCTGAGAAAGTTCTGTCTTTATGTGCTGCTTCTCTCAAGAAGAGCTCATTTATCTGCTTGGTTTGCACCTTTGGGATTCTCCTGTCATTTACTCACGGATTCTTCATTCTTGATTATTTTTCCAATCAAAGAAAATAGCTCTTCTTCACTCCTGAATAGAGAAGACACTTGTCTGTGGTAAACGTGAACACATTTACTAGAGGGCCTCCTGTGGCAACATCTTTTGAGTCTTTAGATTGGAGGCCATCTCTCTCCACTGCTTCAGAAATGATTATTGACTCTAATTTCTCTGCCACCTTTTCTTACATGACCTTGAGTGCTTTCAGCATTTCATTTTTTTTCCTTCTACAAACAAGTCCATTTCCCCTTCTTTGTCAGCCGAAGGTTCACCTAATTCCCCCCACCCTTGCACTGTCTGCCTCTCTCTTTATGGAAGTCAGGCCCTTGGGCCTCTCAGTGGGACCTTCTCTGATTCCTTTGGCCTGAAATCTTGTTCTTTACAGAGCTGAAAATGTGTTCTATTATTTATCTGAACCTGTGTGTGATCTTTATTCTTTATTTTTCTCTTCCTGGGTGCATTCCCCCCCCTACTTTGCCAGCTTATTGTAAACCATTTCACCACCACCCTCTTCCGTACAGGGTCTGATTCTAGCTATGACTTTTGATTACTTTTTATTTTAAATACAAAAAGTGAAGCTATTAAATTAGCAGGAAAGCTTTCTCTTGTTCATTTTTTTCATCCTAGAGCATTGTTCTCCCCACTTGTTGTTGTTAGGTGCGAAGTCGTGTCTGACCCATTGCAACCCCACTACATCCTCCTGAAAGAAATATCATTAGAACAAAAATTCTGTGATGAACCCAAACATGACATAATTCCTCTTTAGGAATTTCTGGCGATTAATAGAGAGGTGTGACATATCAGATGCTGAAGTTTTTTTTAATGCCGATGACATTATAAACTGGTCCATCCATAAGATAACCGTATAAAGGGAACCAGTGTGGAATGATGGTTAGAGTGTTGGGTGAGTGCTACGGAGACCTTGAGAACCAGGTTGGTGCAGTGGTTAGGAGTGCGGATTTCTAATCTGGCATGCCAGATTAGATTCTGCATTCCCCCACATGCAGCCAGCTGGGTGACCTTGGGCTCGCCACGGCACTGATAAAGCTGTTCTGACAGAGCAGTGATATCTCTCTCAGCTTCACCCACCTCACAGGGTGTCTGTTGTGGGGAGAGGAAAGGGAAGGTGACTGTAAGTTTCTTTGAGAATCCTTTTAGTAGAGAAAAGCGGCATATGAGAACCTTGTCCTCCTCCTCCTCCTTCCTTCTCCTCTTCTTGTTCTTGTTCTTGTTCTTGTTCTTGTTCTTGTTCTTGTTCTTGTTCTTGTTCTTGTTCTTCTTCTTGTTCTTCTTCTTCTTCTTCTTCTTGTTCTTCTTCTTGTTCTTCTTCTTCTTCTTCTTCTTCTTCTTCTTCTTCTTCTTCTTCTTCTTCTTCTTCTTGTTCTTGTTCTTGTTCTTGTTCTTGTTCTTGTTCTTGTTCTTGTTCTTGTTCTTGTTCTTGTTCTTGTTCTTGTTCTTGTTCTTGTTCTTGTTCTTGTTCTTGTTCTTGTTCTTGTTCTTGTTCTTGTTCTTGTTCTTGTTCTTGTTCTTGTTCTTGTTCTTCTTCTTCTTCTTCTTCTTCTTCTTCTTCTTCTTCTTCTTCTTCTTCTTCTTCTTCTTCTTCTTCTTCTTCTTCTTTTTCTTTTTCTTTTTCTTTTTCTACTACTACTACTACTACTACTACTACTACTACTACTACTACTACTACTACTACTACTTCAAATCCTCACTCATCTGGGTGATACTTGGGCCTGTCGCTCTCTTTCAACCTATCCATCTCAGGGATAAAATACACAAGGTGAAAGCCAAGTACACCATCCTGATCTCCTTATAGGAAGACCGGGATAAAAATGCAATAGATATCTCCTGTAGGCAAGATTTTGTCAGATGACCTTTCAAACTGGAATACATTATTTCACCATGCCTGGTGGCCATGACAGGAATACTTAGGCCCAGAGTCCTTTGGTTCTGTGACTATGGTCCTCCATCCTTTGGTATAGCTATGACAGTCTTGAACAAGCAGGCTGCAGGGAAAACGGAGCCGGCATTAATCAGGCTGTAAAATGAAGGAGTGCACAGCATTATCTGTACAAATTGATAGAGAGGAAACGTTTTTCACTGAGATCCTTAATTATATCCGTTGTTAATCAACGAAGAACATTTCGGGTGATTTGTAGCAGGAGACAGGCGAAAAGAAAGGATGGAGTCTGAAATAGCATGGCATGCTGAAGATTGTTTCTGGAATTCTTTATTGCCATATTAGTGTTTCCCTTATTTTAATAAAAAAACTGAAACTACTGAGGGATGTTGGTATTGCATGGGGAATATTTAGGGCAGCTGCAGGTGATGTTGGAAGGGGTGCCATAGTGGGAGGCCTCTCACATATTTCGTGAATTTAAAGGGTCTTCTTGTGGAATGAAGCTTTGATGAGCAGAATTGCAAAAAAGCAAAATGAAGGCAGAGCAGGAAACTAGACCAGACGACCTTTGATGCCTGCTGCAGGAGAAAAAAAATTAAAAACTTGTGTGGAATGCACCATGATGTCACTTCTGGGAAAAACCTGGAAGTGATGTCATGTAACTCTAGGAACCAATGTAAACTATGGTTTTACTATAGAATTTTTGGTGATTCTTAGATGTGATGTCACTTCTGCTTTTTCTGGAAGTGATGTCATGTGGCAGGTAGTGCTGATGCCTCTTCAAATCCTCAACCCCAAAGGTCCCTCTGGTTGCCTAGCAGCCCTAGCTATTATTCACTATCTTATGTGAATAATAGTCAACTTTCCCAGCTTCATTTTGTGGAAATGCACACCTAAATATTCTGGTTTCAGAATGTACTTACTGAAGCTAGAAAATACAAGTCTGCCCTGTTCACCCAGAGGATAGTGTATGGTTATTTTTTTTTTAATTTGAGAACAACATGTGAATTCTTATTTCCTTCTGTAACTTAAAAAAATATTTTAATAATAATTTTGTTCCTATGATGCCCATAATCCTCTTGGCTTCCCTGGGTCTTTGTTCATGTTAAGAGAAACTAAGACAATATTGGGGTTCTTTTGCTGTACAACGAGTGCAATAAGGTCTTCAGGTTGCCTGAGGAAACAAATGATAGCAGCTAATATAATTTTTGTTAGTTTTGACCCTTGGCTGAGTCAGGAAATAGAGGAAAATCAGGATCTCAAGCTATACAAATTACAGGAGAGCCCAACAGGGCAACTGAGACATTTCAGATTAATGAGTCAATAGCATTTTCTTTTAAATCCCATTAAAATCCAATTAAAATAAAAATGATAAAGCATCATGGCAGGTCTTGAAGACACTGGCCAACATGTATGGGGAATCATTTTGGGGTTTTCTTTTTTACTTTAGATGCCTTCCTATCAAGTCTGTGAAGCCAAGAACAAGACTTTTCAATGGGCATGCTAATCACTCCTTGTCTTCAATGATGAAGATTTCCAACATCTAACTAGTCATTGTTAGGGTTCATTCATTCATTCATTCATTCATTCATTCATTCATTCGATTGGTATGCCACCACTCCCAGCACAGCTGGCTCATAGTGGCTCACAATCATAAAAATGCATACGCTAAAACAATAAAACCGAAGATTCCAACCCATATTTACTTGTATAAATAATATAGAATCATAGAATAATAGAGTTGGAAGGGACCTCATGGGTCAGTATGTATATAAATGTATTTCTTTCTGTAAATTAGAAGCCTCTGCTCTTAACCACTCCACCATGCTGGCTCTTAGAAGCTAAGCAGAGTTGACCCTGGTTTATATGTAGATGGGAGACCACCACACAGAGGCAGGCAATGGCAACCCATGTCTGAAAACCCCTATGAGGTTGCAGAAAATCGACTGCAGCTTGATGGCATTTTACACAGTAAAAGGTAAAGGTATCCCCTGTGCAAGCACCGAGTCATGTCTGACCCTTGGGGTGACGCCCTCTAGCGTTTTCATGGCAGACTCAATACGGGGTGGTTTGCCAGTGCCTTCCCCAGTCATTACCGTTTACCCCCCAGCAAGCTGGGTACTCATTTTGCCGACCTCGGAAGGATGGAAGGCTGAGTCAACCTTGAGCCAGCTGCTGGGATCGAACTCCCAGCCTCATGGGCAAAGCTTTTACACAGACGTACACCAAAATTAGAAGAATCGCAATCAATGTGCCCAAACTGGCCGTGTGCATGCCCCTCAGCCATATTGAACCCTTGCTTTATTACCACCTTTTTTTTTTTAAGCAGTCAATAGTTTTGAATACCAGTCCAGAGAAGTCATCAGATTGATTACTCTGACAGCTTTAGCTGCGTCAGACTCCAAGGTCAGGAGAGGCTGGCAGAGGGAGATGGAAATGGAAGCTATAAAAACTGTTTATCTTTTCCAAATAATTCTCTCTCAGGGTTTGTTGACCCGGGACAGTGTGTTCAGTTTGCAGCACATGGCGTTTCCCAGTTAAATAATCTTTCATTTGGGAAAGGAAATGTTTTCGTGAAGATTTCTAGTACTTCTCTCAAAGGCAGGGACCGTTTCAAGTGATGTGTAGCAGAAGAAGCCAGGAAGACAGCTCTGAAAGGAGCATAGGATGAGGAATTAACATTCTCTACTCTTCACGTCGTATTTGTCTATTTCGACACTTATACCTTGCTTTTCTCCCCAGCGGAGCTGCTAAGCAGCTTACAATATCATTTGCCCCTCCTCTGTTCTGTCCAATTCTTAGTCTGATGTTCTAATCCAGAGGTCCCAAACCTGCTACAATTTGCCTTTCTTCATAGGGAAGGTGTTTCATACCCTTAATTGGTTTAGTTGTCTTTTCGGCACCTTTTCCAGTGCTCTAATGTCTTTTTTGAAGTGTGGTGACCAGAACTGTACACAGTATGCCAAGCGAGGCCATACAAGCTTTTATAGGATCGGCCACTTTATTTTCAATCCCTTGTCTAATAATCCCCAGCATAGCTTTTGCCTTTTTGATGCAGTTGCACATTGAGTTGACATCTTCAATGAGTCATCTACCACAACTCCAAGATCTGGCCAGTTGCCTCCAGTTTGGATTGTATACCAATACAAATTATATCCAGGAATCACTGGATCCCACTGATTATCCTCATCCTACTAAATTTATGTAATGCCCACCATGTCTATGTTCTCCTCTTACATTAAGCACTGTAGCCCCTCTCTTTTACTCAAAAGAAAAGGGTTGGCAGGCCCCATGACCACCCCACTGGAGGACCAAAACCTAGTGAATTGTGAACATAGATTGAGTGCCATTTATTTCCTTTATCTACATGTCTTCTTTTCCCCTCCCACTATAGAGAAAAGGAAAGCCTGTTTCCACCTGTGGACAATCCCGTTGCTCCTCTTATTCTGGGAGAGATCCAAAGTCTCCTCTGAAAAAAGTCTTCCACCCTGTTTTTTCCCCCTTTCATTTTGAGATCACATTTCTTTCCATCACTCCCCGTACCGACTTCCCTTCTGGCCCTTCTCAGAATGCATCAAAATAAGATAAATAATGCATTAATAAATGCAACAGTTAAGATTAAAGCTTCTTTCCTGGAACCACAATTAAGCTGATTGAATCCCCAGGTCTGCCATTCCAAGCTGCAACCGCTGCTTTTCTATGGCTTACAATTGCCGCAGGCACAAAACGAACAGCAGTCTGCCGGACAAGCTTAGAATATGATACGAAAGCCCATGTGTACTCAAGCACAGAAAAGTCCTATCCTGAGAATTTCAGGCAAAGTATAAGGAAGCCAGTGTTGAGTTCTAAGTCCTGTTGATTTCACTGGGAGATACATATGCATCTTGGTAGCGGAAAATGCTGTCAAACAGAAGTGGTTTATCCTAGTACAGGGCTGGCCAAAGCACGGCTTTCCAGATGTCCAGGGAGTACAATTCTATGTGCTGGCATAGCAGGGGCTCATGGTAATTGTAATCCATGGACATCTGGAGAGCCATAGGTTGGCCGACCATGCCCTAATAGTACATGTCGCACATACTAAGAGCCTCTTGTGGTGCAAAGAGCCTCTTGTGGTAAGGCAGCAGACATGCAGTCTGAAAGCTCTGCCCATGAGGCTGGGAGTTCAATCCCAGCAGCCGGCTCAAGGTTGACTCAGCCTTCCATCCTTCCGAGGTCGGTAAAATGAGTACCCAGCTTGCTGGGGGGTAAATGGTAATGACTGGGGAAGGCACTGGCAAACCACCCCGTATTGAGTCTGCCATGAAAACGCTAGAGGGCGTCACCCCAAGGGTCAGACATGACCTGGTGCTTGCACAGGGGATACCTTTACCTTTACCTTTATCTTTAGCACATACTACAGGCTCCATGGCTCCAGGACCCTGCAGTGCTGTACAGTTAGGGGGGGGGGGCTTCACACTGTGATTGTTAGGGAGTCTTCATACTTACACAGCTTGTGGACCATAAGGCATGCTCTATTAGTAACTGAGCATGCACATCACTCATTGAGCATGCATGCAGACCACAAGCTGCACAGGCGTAAAGGTTCTTTTAGATATTGGGGCATTGCACTTGAGCATCCCACCTAGAGTTGAGAAATATTTTCAGGAAAGTAAAGCTGTCAGTTGGCTCCAAAGTTCCACCCATCTCTGGGAAAGGTGCCCAGTTGTTACCTGTGCAGCACAAGTGACAGCATCAGATGTGTTCTGCTAAGGCCCCGCGAATCGTTAAACGGCTTCTGGTGCTACAGTCTCCCCAAATCCTTAAAGTGACCCTGCTGTTGATTCACAGCCTATTTCTGGTGACCCCATAGTGTCTTCTAGGAATGTATTTTTTTGAATTGACCTTGTTTAGCACTGTGCAACAAAACATGTATTTAATAGATTTTTTTTTTGAATAATAATTTTTACATTTCTCAACCTTTTTGCTTCCTACCTCCAAAAATAAACCTTTGTCCCTGCGGAAGTTAGGCCAGAGAATGAGAATTCTGTGTTTGGCTTTCCAGCAAGCCGAGTTAGATACGATCAACAGAACAGTTCTTGCAGTCAAGGCCCGTGCTTATTGTGCCGATGTGAGCATCATTTTTGAATGGACCAGTGATTTATTCCAAAGACGTCCTCGTTTCATAAATATTTCCATGAAAGCTCAGAAAGCTTAATTATACGGCAATTTCCCGCAGCACCCCTCCTCCCTTCCTGGGAGCGGTAGAATTATAACAAGCTTCCCTTCCCTTTGCTCCGCAGCCTGGTGATTTCTGATCATGCCTCTAATTGCTGAGAAGTAGAGCTTGCTCTCCTTTAAATGATTGCTAAATGATTCAGGAATCATATTTATTCAGAGCAATTGTTCCAGTGATCTTTGCAAAGTAGGGGGAAAGAAGAGTGCACACACGCACGTACACAAATCAGAGAAACGTAATTCGTTTTGCAAATGTAACTTTTAAGTCCTGCATTGGTTCCTCCCTGAATAAAATGTGTATCTTCTTTAATTATGTCATTGGGTCATTTGGAAAAAAAATTTCTCCAAAGACAATGGTGCTAATTGCTATGCAATTGCACAAGTAGTTAGTCAGAAATAACCGTTGCCTGCCTGGAAGGGAGAGCCGGTAGAGGAGGCTGCTGGTAATTGGAAAAGCTCAGGGGAATATGCAGCTTAAACATCTCTGAATGAGTGTTGTGGACCTGATCAATATTTAAGCCTCTGCTATGACCTTCTTCTCCCCCCCCCCAGCATGTTTCACCTGCAGCTCAGCAAACCCAGAGATTGCAATATGACCCCCCACACACACACACACACACACACACTCTTCCCCTCTCCCCCTTTTTTGTGTATTTTTACTAAGTCTTCATTGCAAAAACAAATTGGGGAATTTTTCTCAGAGCTAAAAAAAAAATCATTAAAACTATTTCGCTTCCTAGTTTCTTTGTCGAACTATAAACAGAATTCTAGATGGATGGCCTGGCCTCGGTCATGAATATTTCTTGATGAGGATAGCTTGGCTAAGGCACTTGGAGTTGCAGTGTGGTAAATTCTCTGGGACTGAGAGGGTAAGGTCAGCAAGATGGTGGTTTTGGGGTTTCGGGGAGGGGGGGAGGGACTGCTTAGTAGAGCTGTGGCATTATTATTTATTTTATTCTTCTGGTATTTGAAACATTTGCATCCCGTGCGCTTTGCCGTATTGTGCTAGAGCAGGCTTTCTCCACTAGGGACTATTTACAACCCTGGAAGGATGTCCTGAATAGGTTTTTAAGCAGAGGCTAGATAGGAATCTGACGGAGAGGCTGATTCTGTGAAGGCTCAAGGGGGTGGCAGGTTACAGTGGGTGAGCGACAGGGTTGTGAGTGTCCCATATAGTGCGGGGGGTTGGATTAGAGCAGGGGTAGTCAACCTGTGGTCCTCCAGATGTCCATGGACTACAATTGTAGCCCATGGACATCTGGAGGACCACAGGTTGACTACCCCTGGACTACAGGACCCAGGAGGTCCCTTCCAACTCTGTTATCCTAGGATTCTATGATCGGTGGAAGTTAATTAATTAAAATTTATTTTTTTTAATTTATTAAACCAATTGTCTCCTCCTATGTCCTGATTGGCTCCTTTGAAGCTTTCCTGCTCCTTTGAGCACTTTCCCTCCCTGCTTACTTCCATAACAGACTGAATGAAGACAACAGGCTAATCAGGACTCTCACTCCTCTGTCTACACAAACGTGTTCCTCTTCATAATACATCCAGTTTGCTTTTTTAAGCAGTTTGGTGTCCTGCTCCTCTTTGCACATTTAAACCCTCCCAACACGAAAGAGGGTGGTCAGTGAAGAAACAGAAGCCCCTTGCTGTTGGGCCTGAGGAAGAGGGCCAGAAGGGGAGAGGGACCAAAAATGCTTTACCAAATCCCCTCCTTCTTATTCTGAAGTCACCAGGCACTCTTCCTACTGACCCAGGGTCATCGACTGAATAGTGTTTCTTTAAACAGAGGCTGGATAGCCATCTGACGGAGAGGCTGATTCTGCGAAGGCTTAAGGGGGTGGCAGGTGACAGTGGATGAGCGATAGGATTGTGAGTGTCCTGCATGGTGTAGGGGGTTGGACTAGGTGACCCAGGAGGTCCCTTCCAACCCTATTATTCTATGATTCTATGATTCTATGATTCTAGTGGGGGATGTCCTCTGCTTCCACTCCCGGGGTTCTTAACATTGCCTGACAATGCAGATCTTCCAGGGCTGGCCCTGCTTTCTCATCTCCACCTGGTGACTACTACCTGTATCACGAGGTAGCCCCATCCTTCAAAAAGCTACCTGCAGTGAACGGCTAATAACTAGGCTTGATTGTCGTGGTTTACAAATATTTCCTTCCTGGGTTAAGTTCCTGCTAAATGCTGTTGTCTCCCCGATGTTAAGTTGCAATGCAAGGGTGCCCTCCCCCCCCCCCCCCCGCCAATGCGCACAGCAGCAAAGACACCCTCCCCTCTAATTGCATGCTGAGTTACTGCTACCGTGACTCCGACAACAGTATTGCTTCTTGAATACCCAGCCTTGATGAACTATATATTTTTCTCTTGTGACAGGTTTATCCCTTTCTTGAAGAATTGTTTTAAGAGCTATTTCATTGTATATTGCAAAGGTGTAATTGGGTCGTAGCAGGTTTATTTCTTTAATAGGTTAGGCAATAATTATATGTCACCCTCTTAGTACCCGGAGCTTTTAGTCTTTTTTAAACATGCTGATAGCTTTATCAGGCAGCCAGTTAACAGCTTGGCTCCGAAGCTCCCTTCTCTCACCATCTGAAGGGAGGGGAGAGACGTGTATGGATTTGTTCTTCTGTCAAATGCCTGAGCTAATATTTGAAATGGCAACCGCGGCGTGTTGATTAAAAATAAATAGCTCAGCCTGGATGAAAGAAGGCAGAATCCCCCATCTTGAATGTAGAATCCACCAACTGAGAGGGTATCTTTGCACTCCAAGCTTGATTTGGTTTAATGGTCATTCTTTCCCTCAAGGAACTCTGGGGATTGTAGTCCTTTAAGAAGGGGCCCTGAGATGTCTAACAGAGAATTCACATTCTAATACAAAATTCTTATGAGAGATAACTTCATCCCAGAAAAATTGAAAGAATGGACATGTCCAAAGTGTATGTTTAAGGGATGCGCCCTGTGAGTTACAGTGCCAGCAATTATATACTTAGAAGCTACTGTGGTCCCCAATATAATCCTGCGGAGCGGATTAAATAAAGGAGTAAGGGCTGTCTGGGAGGAGTTAGGGCAGGCCCTGTCTGGGATAAAAACTCGAAGGCCCCAATCAGGAGCTGCGAAGCCACTAAGGCCATATCCCATTGTTTTGGCAAAATAGAGCAATCTAGCTCCTTGTTTCATTCATTTCTGAGACTCTGCATATCTTATTTATTAATCGACATCAAATATTTATGCACAAATGTTGTAGGTTTCATTTTCTGCATCGATTCAATTAGAGTGTCCAGGAGTGAATGGGACTCTGAGACATTTAATACTGTCGGGCCATATTTAGATTCCACCAGATATCGTTGTAAATATTGCCATTCAACAGGAGTCCACACATCATGTCTAGGCCTCAGGTGAGAAAAGGACAGATCCAAGCGAGGGTCAATCAGAGCCCATGGGGCTCCAGTGGATGGGTGGCAGTGAGCCTGCCTCAGCTTAAGCGTGGGAGGAAACTTTTTACTTCAGATGGGTTATTTCATGGCTCTGGATAAGAGTATCCGTTTAACTAGGGCCCTTTCTGCTCGCACAATTTACTTCTGAATATCACTGAATGAAAGTCAGTATAGCTTTAAGTAGCTTCAGTGCAAATCAAGTCTGTTTGGAATCCTGGCGTAAATGTTCTATTCCCCAACAAGCAAAACAGGACAGATGGGCCAAGCTCAATTTTATTATAGCCCATTTACAGCCAGAGGTTTCAGCCTGCATAGATCTTCAGCGATCACAGCTCCTGCATGTTCTCTTCCTTCCCCTACCTGGTGTTTCACCTGTAAATTGGCTGCAAAAGGATTACTGCTCCAATGAAAAGCAAACCAGCCCGTCTTTCCAGCAGTGCCAATCCTTAAACAGGTTACTTTCAGTTTCTGCAAGTAGCATAGAGTCAAAGCCATCTGTAAAAAGAAAGAGAGAGAATGAGAGAGTGTGTGTGTTTAGGCATGTCACTCTTCCTTGGCCTCCCAGGGTGGGGAAAAGGGCCTGTGGAGGAGGGGGAAATTTGATAGAAACATTTCTGCTTGTATGACTTCACTCCCAAGGCCAAGGGAAAGGGAAAAATCAGTGAAACTGAACTTTTCAATAAACCAGAGATATAGCAAAGAGAAAACAAAGTGGATGCTGAAGGGAGCAAAACCCATGCAGCGGGGAAATGAGATCCCGAAGCCCCTATGAAGTGACAGAAAGGAAAAGGACACCCAACAGAAATGCAGGATACTAACAAAGGGAAACACTAGAGCAGGGGTAGTCAAACTGCGGCCCTCCAGATGTCCATGCACTACAATTCCCATGTGCTCCTGCCAGCGTTCTCCCTTCTTGTTCACCTTGTGAATGTCCAAGAGGACCTATTCAGATTCCTCCCATGGAAATAAATGTTACAGCCAAACACCTTTTCCCAGGAGAAAAATGGGTGAAGGGGATTACCATGCACCAACAACATGAACCACTAATGGCCATCATCACACCAGGGTCACTTTATTACTCCACTAAAACTCTAGGCTAAACCAATGGAGTACTAGAAGAATAAAAGCTTTTTTTTTTTGTACCGCACTTACTACCCCACTGTACTACCCAAAGGAATCTCAAAGTGGCTTCCAATCACCTACTCTTCCTCTCCCCACAATAGACCCCCTGTGAGGTAGGTGGGGCTAAGAGATTCCTGAGAAAAGAAGAAGAAGAAGAGTTGGTTCTTATATGCCGCTTTTCCCTACCCAAAGGAGGCTCAAAGGGGCTTACAGTCGCCTTCCCTTTCCTCTCTCCATAACAGACACCCTGTGAGGGAGGTGAGGCTGAGAGAGCCCTGATATCACTGCTCGGTCAGAACAGCTTTATCAGCGCCGTGGTGAGCCCAAGGTCACCCAGCTAGCTGCATGTGGGGGAGTGCAGAATCGAATCCGGCATGCCAGATTAGAAGTCCGCACTCCTAACCACTACACTAAACTGGCCCATCATTAGGTTAGTGATCAATAAAAGGCCACCCCCATTCGTTTTCTATCACTCTTATTCCATCCTTATATAGTTCACTGGTTTTAGAGTCTTCTTGCTCTGGTTTATTTTTGTGTGCGGCACATTATGCTAATGCCCGAAGATGTACACATTCTGTGAATACACATTCATCCTGTCTCATTAACACCGATAAATATGGATGTGTGTGTAGCTGAAACCTTAATAGACCTGCCACACCGATTACATTCCGCTCGATTAGATTTGCAAGCCCCCAAACTATCAAGCCATCGCAATAGAGCAAGCAAGTTGGAGAAGGCCGTGGCTTTCCGGCATTCCCGCTTTAATCAGCTCCAGGAGAAATAAACATGCAGTGAGCCTGCAGCTGACACGACAAATATTTTTTTTTCACAATGTCGAAGGGAATTAAAACATTTGAGGCATATGGTGCATTAGCCACATGTTTAAATGTTTCCCTCTCGCTGCACAAATGCGCAACTAGTGGAATGTGCTGAGCAAGTTCCACGGATAGTCTCCAAAGGCAGGAGGAAGCTGCCTATTTCCCATGTACAATCGGGGGATTAAGAACATCAGATGCCACAAGAAGCTCTACCTCCGCTCCACCTTGGTGCCATGGCATGAATGCACGTACAACTGCCCGACTGCTTTATTACCCAGCACTTGTGATAACTTGTCATTTTCCACATGTGGAAGCACAGAAGATAAACAGCCTTGCCTGAATTGTTCTTCTTTGGCTTGATCAGGAGAGGCGCCGGATCACTTGTCCACATCCTTTCGACATTAGCATGAAAAAAAAAAGAAAGCAATGACTACAACCTGAATTTGACTACTGCTCACGCTCGCCATTACAAAACACTTAGCGCTAAACACATCCCGCAGGCGTAACCTATTTTAAAATATAATGTTTGAATGCAATTTGGTTATTCGGTGAAGAGGTTTCTGCTTCGCTACAGATGGCTCATGAACCTCTTATTCTAATCACAGTGTGCTGCGGCATTCTATGCCGGGGACCTTCTGAACTGCTCAGATTTCTGATGCGGCGGTCCTGATATGCATAAACGAGCATTACATTTGTGATGCTGGGCGGTCACAGATTCCTGACTCTTTTGAAGTGCATCTTTTAAAAAAAGAATAGAAGGTGAGAACTGATAAAGAATTTTAGGTAAACATTTGTTAGGAGCACCAGACACACAAGGGCAAGGTTGGCTGTCACAGTAGACTTAGTTGATGTACTCGAACTGCTTCTCCATGGAGAAGGTGGCATGGTGTAGCCAAGGCTCATCAGATTTTGGAAGCTAAGCAGGGAACGTAGCTGGAAGGGCTATGCCCCAAAGAAGGGCTACGCCCCACTTCTGCTTCTTACTTGCTGGGGTCACCATAAAGTAGTAGTAACGTGGTGGCATACACATGTTGGAGGGAGCAACTCAGTATGCCTGAACATTAGAAGGTGCTACAACCCACTAGGGTTTATGGGTGATCTCCTTGAATAGGATGCTTCTTAACCAGGGAGTGGCCCACTGACCTCTCCCCCCACACCACCCTCTCACTAGGGCCTTTTCTGCATGGAGAATTTGCTGTGGAGCTCATGGGGCTTATTCCCATTTCCTGACAATGTCGACACCAGTCCAGGGCAATCCCTGTGTTTGCATGATTCTGGCACATTGCAAGGGAACATGGGGAAATCAATGGTGCTATATGGAGGATGGAGCAGTTCTTCTCTCTTGCCCCAGAGGGACAGACCAGAACGAATGAGATGAAATTAATTCAAAAGAAATTCCATCTAAACATCCGGAAGAAGTTCCTGACAGTTAGAGCAGTTCCTCAGTGGAACAAGCTTCCTCGGGAGGTGGTAAGTTCTCCATCTTTGGAAATTTTTAAACAGAGGCTGGATAGCCATCTAACAAAGATCTAACAAAGATTCTGTGAAGGTTCAGGGGGGTGGCAGGTTACAGTGGATGAGTGATAGGGATATGAGCATCCTGCATAGTGCAGGGGGTTAGACTAGATGACCCATGAGGTCCCTTACAACTCTATTATTCTATGATCTATGATTCTATCTGATTCCGTTTCTTTTAATTACATTTGAAAACGTGTTTTCCAAATAGCTTTGTTGCATTTCTTCAATGGCTCAGCTTTAAAAAAAAATAGCATAGAAGGTCCTCTCCATTTTGATTAATTCCAGCAAGTTGTTTTGGGAGCCACAGTCCAGCAGATCAGAGGAAGAAATATTATTTTTCCATACTGCCTAAAATATTTACTGTCTGCCAGTGACAGCACTGTGAGTGATTTGTGAATATTACTCTGACAGTGGTGTTCGAGGACGCATTTTCTCTTATGTAGAAGCAATCACCAAAGGAGCATGTCAACTCCCCTCCCTTTAAAAAATAAAGCACACTTATTGATCATATTTGAAATAAATGAGTAATGCTCAGAGGTGTCCATCTTGGCTAAAAAAAAAACCCAACCCAAGCCCTATTCCCCTCTCCTTTCACTGAGTTTTTCCTTTGGGGTCACAGCACTCAAGGCAGTTCAGACATTTCCTTCTCAGATGATTCATATCAATTTCCAAAGTTTCCAAAGACAGGGCAGAATATAAAGTTTCTGAAGAGATGGTGGAATATAAATCCCCAAAATAAATAAATTCAGGATCAACATTTTTGAGAGCTACTATAATGTGATCAAATGAGCCTCTTGTGGCGCAGATTGGTAAGGCAGCGGACATGCAGTCTGAAAGCTCTGCCCATGAGGCTGGGAGTTCAATCCCAGCAGCCGGCTCAAGGTTGACTCAGCCTTCCATCCTTCCGAGATCGGTAAAATGAGGATAGTTATAAATGTTGAGGATAGTTATAACTAAGCTTGCCACCCTCCAGGCTGGGAAAGACCTGGAGATTTTGATGAAGAGCGGCTTTTTATACCCCACTATTCTTGCCCCAGACCCTCTTGTGGCGCAGAGTGGTAAGGCAGCAGACATGCAGTCTGAATCTCTGCCCATGAGTCTGGGAGTTCGATCCCACCAGCCGGCTCAAGGTTGACTCAGCCTTCCATCCTTCCGAGGTCGGTAAAATGAGTACCCAGCTTGCTTGCTGGGGGGTAAACGGTAATGACTGGGGAAGGGAATGGTAAACCATCCCGTATTGAGTCTGCCATGAAAACACTAGAGGGCGTCACCCCAAGGGTCAGACATGACTCGGTGCTTGCACAGGGGATACCTTTACCTTTACCTATAATGTGATCAACAGCACTAGCTCATTAGAACATATTTACTTAGAAGTAAGTCCTGTTAAGTTAAATAAGATTTGGCTGCCTTGTATTATAAGAGACTGGGATAAATATCCAGTGAGCCTCTGCTTCCAATCTCATCTTTACCGTGAATTCAGTAGATAAGAGCCAGCTTGGTGTACTGGTTAAAAGTGGCGGCTTCTAATCTGGCAAGACAGGTTTGATTCCCCACTCCCCTACATACAGCCAGCTGGGTGACCTTGAGCTAGTCACTGCCCAGTGCTGTTCTGACCAAGCAGCAATATCAGGGCTCTCTCAGCCCCACCTACCTCATAGGAAGTCTGTTGTGAGGAGAAGAAAAGGAAGGCAATTGGAAGCCACTTTGAGACTCCTGGCAGAGAAAAAGTCGTCTTCTTCTTCTTCTTCTTCTTCTTCTTCTTCTTCTTCTTCTTCTTCTTCTTCTTCTTCTTGCAACTGGTGCCTCAATTCTACACCTACAATATGGAGTAGATGTTTTGTTAGAACAATGGACAGGAGTGGAATTAGGAAGGAGGTGAGGCATCTATTGAAGCTTGCTGGGTGACCTTGGGCCAGTCACAGTTCTCTCAAAACTCTCTCAGCCCCACCTACATCACAAGGTAGTGGGGAGAGAAAGGGAAGGCTATTGTAAGCCACTTTGTGCCTCTTTAGGGAAGATAAAAGTGGAGTATAAAAATAAGCTCTTCTTTTAATGACTTCAGAAGAGCCAAATATTCGTTTGTTGCTCAAAGAGAGAGGCAAGCCTTGTGCCATAATATGCCTGAGAGCTGAAGATTAGGACGGAGAAGATAATGATATTAGGACTTCCAATTTTTTATTAGTGGGAACAGGCTAATGTTGCCCTTGAGACGTTTCTCTGGCTGATATGCCTTGTTTCCCTTCAAACCCTTAATAGAGTCTAGCAATAGAAAGTTACGGGTTTTTCCCCCTCCCCTCCTTTCCAGTGTAAAAGTGCAAAGGCCCCTTTGGCTGTCAAAATTCACAACATATGTGCTTTTCATCTAGACTCCCCTGACCTTTCAAAAAACCCGCAAATCATGCTCATAGGTCATAAATCCCACTGTATATATAAATGAATATCTACACCAGGCACGATCAAATCCAAATCTTATGCTTTTAAGTCCCATTGGTTTAAATGAGCGGGAATTCGACATATACCGTATATACTCGCATATAAGCCAAACTGCATATAATCCGAGACAGTTAAGTTTACCACAAAATCTGGGCAAATTTATTGACTCGCATCTAAACCGAGGGTGGGAAATGCTCCATCATCACAGGCTCTCCCATCCAGCCTTCCCCCCAAAAAAGCAGATATAGAAAAGTCAAGAGGATGAATAGTTGCTGGTTTTTGTACCCCACTTTTCACCCACAGAAACCAAAAGAATAGTTTGGAATAAGTGATTAAGAAGAGGAAGAAGGGAAGGCAAAAGGAAAAATAAGATCAGAGTCCCTCAGTCAAACCGTTGATGTCCTGCAAGCTGCCAGAGCAGCTACTGGCTGGCTGGAGTTGGTTCTTATATGCCGCTTTACTCTACCCGAAGGAGGCTCAAAGCACCCTGTGAGGTTGAGAGAGCCCTGATATTACTGCTCAGTCAGAACAGTTTTATCAGTGCCGTGGCGAGCCCAGGGTCACCCAGCTGGCTGCATGTGGGGGAGCGCAGAATCGAACGTGGTATGCCAGATTAGAAGTCCGCACTCCTAACCACTACACCAAACTGGCTCTCTAAAGGGATTGCTTGGATTGTCAGGGTCAGGCAGGCTGCTAGGACCCCGGGTAGGACCACTATTGACTAGGAATGCGCATGAACCAGTTGCCAAGCCAAAATTCAGGCTGAACTTGGAGTGCTCCACAGTGCGGTTCTTGCTTGCCTCAACATGCCAGTGATTAGTGAACAAAATAATTAAGAATCCTTGTTCCTTTTCTCCTTCAGATCTGATGTCTCATGAGGGATAACGGGAAGGGTTCGCATGAGACTGAAGGCTGAACAATCCCCAAGTACCTCAGTCTGCTGTGACACACATCCGCTGCACACATCTATCAATTTAGCAGTGCAATGTTCTTTAAAAAAAAATCAAAAAGGCAGAGTGCAGGAGATTTTTTTTTTTTTAAAACTTCAGTTGCAAATGAAACATCTTAACTCTGGCATAAAATGGCACTCTCTTTCATTTTCATTTAACGGTATTTATCATCATTTGTGTTGGAATATTTTTAGAGCCCCTGTCCTGTAATTAATTGTAGTTCCAGGGAAATTATTGCCACCCCATTGGGGACTCATCTTTCATACGAATGCCTTCCTCAGCTTTTAATAACCTTCCTTCTTGACAGCTTCCTCCTTGACACTGCTGTTGCCATCCTTGCTGGAGTGTACGAGACGTTCTGGCTTGCCCTCATGGCACAGAAGCTGCTCTCTCTGGCCTGGGTCTGTGCCATTTCGGCACGCCAAGGAGGGGCTGCGTGACTGAATGCTCCCTGATTTATTTGCTAATCCCTGCATGAAGGGGAAACATGGCCTGTCCCTTTAATAGAGGCTTAATGGTATGTGATGCTATTTATCAGGAGATGTTCTTTATATCAGGGCCAGGAAAAGCTTCAGCTTCTCATTTCCACATACCAGCCTTCCTGTAAAGAGAAAGGATATTTTTCTCCAGGCCTGACAACCCTATATCAGTAAAATCAGAGTCCAGTAGCACCTTTAAGACCAACACAGATTTATTCCAGAGTGTAAACTGCACAGAGCTTTTATTCCAACCCCAGATCGATTCAGTCCCTGCCCTCTACACAGAATGCGATTTCCGTTTGGATTTGGGGCGATTTAAAATTTCCTTCTGCAGCAAGAAGGATTGATCCGGAGTGACCCTACCTTTATTGTGCGATATCTTAGCGTGCTTTTAATCCTGAATATATTATAAAATCGCATTGCTTTGAATCGGGGCTCTCCTCCGTGGTAGAGGACCCGTGATTGGCCACGGGTGGTCATGTGACGAATTTGCCTTAAAGGAGAAGCCCCTAATTTCTCTCAACTTCTATCGGTCCTGGATTTCCCCCCCCCTTCTCTGCCTTTTTCGATTTTCTCCCCCCCCCTTCAAGAAAAGAAAGAAAGAGGCTTGCCCCCCCCTTCTGAACTACCCTAACCACGTGCAGAAGACTTTCCTGTTTCAATGGGGAGGGGGGAGGAAGAGGAAGATCCGAGTTTAAAGCAATCTGAATTCAACAGGATTGACAATGGAATAAACAAAGTAAGTGCAGACTCTGCCCAGGCGTGAGCTTTTGAGCGCAAGACTATGAACTGATCATCATGACAGTGGGAATATATAAGCAAATGTTAATCCTGTTACATTCATAAACTGTGTCACAGCATCCAAATACCGTCATATGATAATTCTTTGGTCTACCAGCCAATCAGACCCTCGAATTCAGTTGTAGTTCACAAATACATATGAGAAATACAAATACATATGTCTATGCCAGTGATCAACAGCCTCCACCCCACCGTTTCCTGCTTGTCCCATCTGTCTCCATACTAGTGTGAAACATTCCTACAAGTAGAAGCTGAACTGGCAGCTATCTTGTCCTGGGACCAGAGAGCTGAATTAAAATTACATTATATATTACTAACAGTCACATAATCCAAATTAAAATAAATTGTGAGGAATGTGGATACACGAGTTAAACAAGGTTAGCATGCATAGTGAGATTAAAAAGGAAATGGAAATGGAAATGGAAATCATTCACATGGAGAAAATAGCTGCTTTAATGGATTCATGGCATGATGCCCCCTTGATGTCCCTCCTCTCCCCAAAGTTGGCCCTCTTCAGCCTCCACTCTTGAAATCTCCAGGTATTTTCCAACCTGGAGTTGGCCACCCTACAAGGCAGCGAGGCTGGGATTGCACACCGATGTTATTGACAGCACTGCAAATTTTAGTCAGCAGATTCATTCATGAAAAAGTTTGTGATCTTTATTGCGTGGGCCACATTTAATCAGCACAGGCAAAGGTTAATAAGTGTGGCTGCAACCCCTTGTTCAGGTTCCAAGGCTCTTTCGCTTCTGATGTGTTCCAGTAACGGGGAATGAAAAGGGCAATATTAAATATGTATAATAAAATATTTATTTTGGTCGTTTTTGACCTCCTAGCTGATCCTCTAGCCGGCAAATAACGCCTGAAATAAGACTTCCTTTTCCTTCATGAGAGGAGAGATTCTCCAGGGACTGGCATGAAGAAAGGCAGAGAGCAGAATCCGAGCTATTGTTGTCCTGCTGTGAACTTCCAGGAAACGGAGCACTTGGTTACAGGCCAATAGTAGATGGGATTCCTGGACCCAGGAAAAAGTAGCTGATGTTTCAAAATGCCGTACTCAGGCAGTCGCTCAGAACTGTGTTTGAAGCATGGAGAAACACACACACTGTGCCTGATATGAGTTGTCTTGTGTAGGAAGCCAGTAATGTTAGGCAGTGGGGAAAGTGACCAGCAGCAGGCTATGGATTCGGAAATGGGACAAATTTCTGAACAATATTAATGGGAACAAAAAAACGTCATGGCTTCTGAATGATTTTGTTTTTAATTAAAGATTGTTTAAATTTTATTAAATGCCACTGTGAAACTATGATGAATTACTTGAAGAGCCTCTCGATTTGTAATTAGTGATTATTGGGTGATATGACCATATATGATCATGTTGACAAGCCCCCCCCTTCCCCCATGGCCAATGGTGGGCCTTTGAAAAGGCTGCCATATAGAGGATGGAGCAGAATTGTTCTCTCTTGCCCCAGAGGGATGGATCAGAATGAATGGGATGAAATTAATTCAACAGAAATTCCATCTAAACATCCGGAAGAAGTCCCTGACAGTTAGAGCGGTTTTTCAGTGGAACAGGCTTCCTCGGGAGGTGGTGGGTTCTCCATCTTTGGAGATTTTTAAACAGAGGCTAGATAGCCATCTGACGGAGAGGCTGATTCTGTGAAGGTTCAAGGGGGTGGCAGGAGACAGTGGATGAGCAGTTGTGAGTGTCCTGCACAGAGCAGGGGGTTGGACTAGATGACCCAGGAGGTCCCTTCCAACTCTATGATTCTATGATTCTATGTTTCTAGGGGTTGGGAAGGGGAGGGGCCCCAGGTGGGCATGTCCACAGCTCTGCTTCCCAACCCTATTCTGCATGATTGAGCCACTTCTGGGGTTTCTCAAAGTCTGAAGAATGTTTCAGGGGTTTCTCAACAGTAAAGAAGTTGAGAAAGACTGCCTTAGAGAGCTGCTGCCACTTTGAGCAGGCAATGCTGACCTTGTTGGACCAACAGCCTGATTCAGCATGAGGCACCTTTGTGCATGAGCTGAGAGAGAGAGAGAGAGACGCATTGCGTGAGGAAGTGGAGAGCATGTAACTCTGTGGAACACCGCATATTTCTCTTCACTCTCCTGATCCTTTAAAGCTTGTGTCTTCTTAACGCACACAATTCCCCTGATGAACGACCATCTGTAGCCTGAAACATGTTGCGCTTTTTGAGCTGATTTGTCTGCTTAAAAAAAAAACAACCCACAAATCCCCCCCCCCTTCAAATAAATCTATTTCTGCACTCTTTTACAGCCTGTTCTTGTGCTGTGTTGGTTTCGGGATCTTCCCTCTTGCTAGATTATATTTAGGTTTCGGGAGGGTTTGAAGCCCACAAATGACACATATTGAGAAAATTAATGTCTTTTCTCACTGGCGTGTGAGTAGGCGGAGAGGGGCGCCCAGCCCTTGGGATGAAACACACAACGCAAAGACACATAACGCACTTAAGATTCCATTTAGCATTATTTGATACATGGTGAAATATAGTCATTTAATTTAGCAGCGGGTTCTAAGAAGATTACCCATGCTGGCAAAAAAATTGGTCGGAAAACAACAATGTTAACAGGATACAGTAAATTATTTGACGCTCCGCCGTCGCACGTGGGGCCGCCGTCATTTTTCAATATTTAATTAAAACAAAAACGGCGACAACTTGAAATGCAAGGCCCGTCAGAAATAAATTAATTGGCTACGGAGCCCAGCTGTTGGAAATGTTTGGGCGTAGGCTTCGTGAACTCATCAGGGTTGGCTCAATCGCTCTTGCAGGGACTAATTCTGAAGGACTGACAATTCAAATGTGGTGATGAATCTGGGAACACAGATGCCTTGGATTGTCTTGCCTAGATCAGAAACATGTTTTTTTTTATTTTATTTGCAAATTATTGTCAAATCTGCTATCCCTGCTTAATTCCCAATATTAGCACAGGCTGGACTGATCTCAGCAGACCTTGGAAGCTAAGCTGGGTCAGCCCTAGGGAGTACAGAGACCACCAAGGGAGCCAATGGGTGCTACGCAGAGGCGGGCAATGGCAGACCACCCTGAATGTCTCGAAAAGCCTCTGTGGCTGTGGGTTGGAGACAAGAAAGAGGGCTGTGAGGGTACCTGGAAGATGACCTGATTTACGGTGATGCAACCCCTGAGCTTGGTAGCGGTTAAGAGTGGCAGCCTCTAATCTGGAGAACCTGGTTCGATTCCCTGCTCCTCCTCCATGTGTGGCCAGCTGGGAGACCTTGGGACAATCACAATTTCTCTCAGAGCTCTCTCAGCCCCACCAACTTCACAGGGTGTCTGTTGTGGGGCGAAGAAGAAGAGCTGTTTCTTCAGACCTGTTGTTGCCCTCCAGAAGAACTGGTTGGCCACTGCATGAGTTAGGATGGTTGACTAGATGGATTACTGATCTGATCCATCAGGGCTCTTCTTATATTCTCATCATCTAACACAGTGGTCCCCAACCTTTTTATCACCGGGGACCGGTCAACACTTGACAATTTTACTGAGGCCCGGGGGAGGGTAGTCTTATGCCGAGGGATGTCGCCTCTGCCGCCTAAGCCGCTGCTCCATTTGCTTTCCCACAGTGCCACGACGAGGGGGAGCCGCAGCTATGGCTGCCACTGGAGAGCACCAAAGATGAGCCATCAACAGAGTGGCAGGGCAGCCCCCGAGGCAACAGCCAGGGAGGAGGATGTGGAGGAGCCGTGGCCTGGTACTGACTGATCCATGGACCGGTCCCGGTCCCCGGACCGGGGGTTGGGGACTACTGATCTAACAGTCTTGCTGAAACTCAACTGATCTGGTCACTACCCGGACAGGAGACCTGCTGGGAACTCCAGCTAAGCTGCCTTGAAGTATAGGATGGGAACAAAGGTAGGAAGCAAAAAACCGCAGGTGATCATGAGAGGCAGGTGTGCACAAGGGCCAATAGCATCCACTTTGCATCCCTTTGTGCTCCCTGTAAAAATGCTGCTGTTCATCTCAAGTCGGGCTACTCAGCTGAGAGGACATTGTTATTTGCGTTCAGCTGGCGAGCTCTGTCAAACTGACAGCACAAGACGGTTGCCCTATCACTAACATCCGTAAGCGAAGCTCCCTATAACGCTTGATCACCTTTTGTTGTGGAACAACTGCTAACCGTGGGCTGGATAGTCTCCCCGGGGTCCTCCCAGCTGTTCCCTTCTCTTGTAGCCCACCTGGAATGATACAATGGCCCGTGAAAGCCACTGGAGCAGAAACAAGTTCAGGGCTCGCCATCCGGACCGCCAAACAGCTTCCTCCACATGCACATCTGGTCCTCGGCTTGACAACGCCGTCCCTGGGCAGAACGTCTCCTTCCACATACCTTCTGCTAAATTTAATGATTTATTTAGCAGCTTTTTCGCTCACAAGCTTCTGCCAGAGCGGTAATAGAATCCTGCAAGAGGCTCTGTGTGTGCGTGTGTCACCAGATGTTCACGATTTGTGCTCCCTTCCTGCAGCAGAGATCTTATGCAAAGGAAAGGGAATTACCATAATAAGTTCCATGTTCCTTCCCCCACCCCCTACCCCCACCCCCATCTCCTCAAAGGAAGAGAAGAAAGATGAACCAGTAACTGGGCTGCTGCAATGAGGTCTCGTGAGAATGGCGGTGGAAAGGACCATCAAGTTGCAGACAATTTATGGCAGTCCCGTGGGGTTTTCAAGGCAAGAGATGGATAGAGGTGACTGGCCATTGCCTGCCTCTCTTCACACGGACTTCCTTGCTGGTTTCCCATCTATGTACTAACCAGGACTGACCCTGCTGAGTTTCTGAGATTTGCCAAGATTGAGCTAGACTGGGCCACCCAGGGCAGGGGTTCATGAGGATAAGATGCTTTAGTAGCTACTGTTGTGATTATTCTTATGATTTCTGCTGGTGGGTTTTCCCTTCCTGTGAGGCTGTCATCTGATGACCCCAGCAGGGGATGGCTGTGTCAGGATCCGCCCTCTCACCTTCAGTGTGCCTACCCTCATTTTTGGAATACAATAAAGCTGCTGGCCCTGTTTTTTGGCAAAACATATCTATGGTGTTGTGTTCTTTGTGCGCTAGAATCTGCCTTCCTGCCCTGCAATGAAGTCAATAATGAAGTAAATAATACTAATACTTTGAGTTGGATGAAATCTGACACTTTGCACACAAAGCACATGTTCTGCCACTGAGCCACAGCCCCAGGTGCTTCGTTCGAAACTTCAGGATCTATAGTGTGCATGATTCAAAGGGATATGAAGAATATCCTACTGGGGGCATCACAGAAGATGTGTGTTTAGCATTGTTTGATTAGGAACGTGCTGATATTTTTCAAGTAATCTCCTCCAATGCTCTGATTGGCTCAATAGGAGACTTCCTGTTCCTTTGAGCACACTTCCTCTCTGCTTGCCTCCAGAACTCTCTCCTCTCCTCTCCTCTCCTCTCCTCTCCTCTCCTCTCCTCTCCTCTCCTCTCCTCTCCTCTCCTCTCCTCTCCTCTCCTCTCCTCTCCTCTCCTCTCCTCTCCTCTCCCTATACAACAGTTTGCTTCTCTTCTATTTTATTCTTTTAACCAGCTTGATGCTTGACTCCTTTGCATATTTAGACTCGGCCAACAAACATTGTTATGATTATTAGAGTTGTTATTATTCCCAAGCTCTCGAGAACACATGCAGGCTGTTATCACTCACACAAACCCAGCAGCAGCAAGAATCTTTCGGAAGAATCTATAAACCTCCCGCCGAGGAAACCTTGTACATTACGATTTGTGTTTGTGCGTGCGTGCGTGCGTGTGGCTATGCTTTGAATTCACACAGGATTGCTCGTGGGGGGGGGGGTGAGAGGCAAAAAAGGTCAGATGTAGCTGGAAGCAATGATCTCGGTCACTGAAGCCCTCTCTGCCTAATCTCAAAGGTTTAGATGCTGGCTGCAGTTATGCAGGGGTAAGTGGGAATACTTTGTACGTTACAAAGGAAAATCTCTTCATTATTTATATCTTCTAAGGGCTAAAACACAGGCGGGGGGAGAGCACACTGATAGCTTCTCTCTTTAAGACCTGCAAAACTCTGGCATCAGAGCTTGCTTATATTTTTATTCCTGGCCATTTGACCTCTTTCTACGATTTCTCTCCCGCCGGCTCAATATGTGGAAGAAAGTTTGCTTTCAAAGACAAATAAGATTCAGTACTGTTGAAGCCTCATTTTTTTTGACCCTGCTTTTCACTACCCAGAGGAGCCTCCAAGTGGCTTACAGTCGCCTCCCCTTCCTCTTCCCACAACAGATACCCTGTGAGGTAGGTGGGACTGAGAGAGCCCTGAGAGAACTGCTTTGTGGGAATGACTCAGACAGGACTGTGAGTAGCTCAAGGTCACCCAGCTCTTAACCGCTACACCCACCATTTTGGTGGTAGTGGTGTGAGTGCATGAGAGGGGGGGGGAATCTGTTGTGGGGAGGGGAAGAGAAGGTGATTGTAAGCTGCTTTGAAATTGTAAGCTGCTTTGGGTAGTGGAAAGCGGGGTATAAAACCCAACTCTCCTTCTTCCAAGCCAACTAGAGCTGCCGGTGCTAAGGTAGCCCCTCTGGTTTGGGAAATAGCTGGAGATTTTGTGGTTGGAGCTTGAGGAAAGCAGGGCTTGGGGTGGGGTGGGAGTTCAGTGGGGTATAATGTCATGCAGCCCACCTTCCAAGCAGTCATTTCCTCTAGGTCAGGGGTAGTCAACCTGTGGCCCTCCAGATGTTCATGGACTACAATTCCCACGAGCCCCTGCCAGCGCTTGCTGGCAGGGGCTCATGGGAATTGTAGTCCATGAACATCTGGAGGACCACAGGTTGACTACCCCTGCTCTAGGTGACAATGTCTGTCATCTGGAGATCAGTTACAAGTCAAGGAGATCTCCAGCCACCACCTGGAGGTTGGCAATCGTATCAAGCACATCATGTACTTTAAAATGGGATCATTTACATGGAGAAAATATTGGCTTTTCCTGCATGGAGGCTCCGAGTAGGGCAGAAGGACAAGTACGCAGATTTTGTAGGGCTCAGGAAAGGGAGGGGTGCCTTTGTTCCATTATGATGGGGAAATAAGCAGTAATTACTTAAATTCGTTTTTCTGCATCCATCGAGTGACCGGACAAAAATCCCCAAAGCGTCTGGCATGTTCAGGCTGATTAATAATAAACAGAAATATGTCACATTAGCAAAAATATATAAACCCCAGCTGTGTACTTTGCACAGAGTACCGAGGATGTTGTCAGCGTATTAGTAATCATATTTTACAGCTTAAATAACTAAAGTAAAGGGAGGGGGGTGGGAGAGAGAAATACCTTTCTCTTTGGGAAGATGAGAGACTGGAAGTTAATTCTTCAGAGGAGACAAGGAGACCTTTTGAAGACTAAGTTATAGGCTGCTTCAAAGATCCATTTCCACAAACAGCTTCCTGTAGGTGAAGGTCCCAGGCCAAGGGTAGGGTGCAATAAGAAACGGGTTACACTGGGAGTGGCGGTCTAAAATTGAATACATAAATACATACAAATAAATCAATCTCAGACAAGCATAGGGCTGCCATCTCTGGGTCAACATACCAGGAGATTTTGGAGGTGGGGCCTGGAGAGGCTTGAGCTTGGGGAGAGACTTCAAAGGGGCCCAACACCAATGTCCACCTTTCAAAGTGTCTGTTTTCTCCAGATGAAGTGATCTCTGTGTACATGGAGATTGGTTGTGTGTGAGAGAGAGAGATCTCCAGGCGCCACCAGGAGGTTTGCAGTAAAGAACGACTCGTCAGTCCAAATTTCAGCAGAGAAGAATCTGATGATGGCTATGTGATTAACCAGTTTATTAAAAGCACCAAGTCAAAACAGGTTCTGAGGTAATCACCTCGTTTTCGTATTTTCTTCCTCAGTGAATCAACATAAGCATTTTCTTCGTTTCAAATAAAGTCTTTCTCAGTATGATGTATAAACTATAGTCACCATCTCTCCAACGTCTGGTTGAAAAGACAAAGACCTTTTGGGTGTGGTTGATATTATTAAGACAGAAAATACTGACAGCTCAATTTCTACTGAGAATTTCCTTATTTGAAAGTAAGAAAATGCTTATGTTGAGTCACTGAGGAAGAAAATACGAAAACAAGGTGATTACCTCGGAACCTGTTTTGACTTGGTGTTTTGAATAAATTGGTTAATCACATAGCCATCATCAGTAATACCAGGAGGTTGGCAACCCTAGAAGGGAAGCCAGGGGTATTCTCTCAGAGTTCTCAAGATGAGGTCTCTCCCTCAGCTAGTTGATTCTGTAAAAGGTAAAGGTAAAGGTGTCCCCTGTGCAAGCACCGGGTCATGTCTGACCCTTGGGGTGACGCCCTCTAGCGTTTTCATGGCAGACTCAATATGGGGTAGTTTGCCAGTGTCTTCCCCAGTCATTACCGTTTACCCCCCAGCAAGCAAGCTGGGTACTCATTTTACCGACCTCGGAAGGATGGAAGGCTGAGTCAACCTTGAGCCGGCTGCTGGGATCGAACTCCCAGCCTCATGGGCAGAGCTTTCAGCATGTCTGCTGCCTTACCACTCTGCGCCACAACAGGCTCAGTCAGTAGATTCTGAGGGGGCACCAAATTAAGAGGAAACACATATTTGCTCTCATGGTAAGGGAATAGGGTGGCGTCTGTTCCTGAGAGGATTGGGCCCCATCTTTGACTATGGTGGGCCTTTGAGGGGAACTGTGGAGAGACCTTCCATTGAAAGAAACAATTTCAAGGCAAATAGTAGAAGAGCTGGCTTTTATACCCCACTTTTTACTGCTGCTTTTTATTGGCTGAAGGAATCTCAAAGTGGCCTTCCCTAACTCTCCCCACAACAGACGCCCTGTGAGGTAGGTGGGAGCTCTGAGAGAAACTGACTGGCCCAAAGTCACCCATCTGGCTATACGTGGAGGAGGAATGAGGAATAAAACCTGGCTCTCCAGATTACAGTCCACTGCTCTTAACCACTACACCAAACTGGAATTACAGCTCATCTTGCACGACACCTGCGGAATTACAGCTCATCTCCGAGCTACAGAGATCAGTTTTTTAGGAATTGCAATCAATAAGTTATTTGGTGAAGTCAGCCTTGAAGGGCTGTTGTTAAGCTGTCTAAGCAGCTGAGCTTAAAACTGAAACTGATTGAAGAAGATGCCGGAGGCGGGAGGAGTAGGAGAGAAGGGGCAGGAGGGAGGCCCGATCCTTTTTGGAGATATAATTTCTTGGCTGGCCTCAACCATAAGGCCAGTGGAAGAACTCCCATCTTGCAGGCCCTGCAGAACTCAGTAACATATATCTTCACGATATAATTATAAAAATAAAACATGCAAAATGACCTACCAATTCTCCATCTCAGGGGAAAAGAAATACTGGCAAGGGAGTGTGCATATTTTCAGATTCCCTCTGACCTCAATCACCTCTTGCCCTGTCAAGGCAGTGATATGATGAAGGGAGGCGAGTCTTTTTCCTGGCCTCTCTCAGAGGCATTCACTAACAAGCTGGCTGCCCCTTTATCTTTCTTGCCCATCTCCCTTGCGTGGAAAGAAGAATGCATGCCTTGGGTCTGGGGGCTGAACATGATGGGAGGTTCAGGAGGCTTGGGAGATGAGACAAGAGGCCTGCAGGCCGAGCCGAGCCAAACGCAGGGGCCTGTCAGCCATCATCTCTGCCTCCTGACACACATTGTGGCTTGCTGCAATCATGTGCCCCAGCGAAGGCTGAACTGGATGCTGCTATTAATTAGCAGTTGTTCCCCCCATCCCTCCAGAACTGCTGTGGTGTGTGGTCAATGTCTCTGCCTCCAAGAGATGTTCCATGGTATTAAAAGACAGAGAGAGACAGAGAGACAGACAGAGAGAGAGAGAATGTTAGAGATGAAAAGCACAACAGAGAGAGACTCTGAAAAGTACCAGACGTCAGTGCCTTCAGACAGCATTAGACCAACGTTCTCCTCTCCACTTACATAGCAGGGCAAGCATCCCAAATATGCAGGGCAGGCTGAGAAGCCCCCAACCTTCCGTTCCCATTAGCATTCTCCCTGGGCGGAGAGCGTGAGATCATCGTTCTCTGGGTCCCACCAAATCTGTACCGAGCCGTGCCAAGTAGGGAACAAAAAAGCTACAACCCCCTGAAAGATAATGCTGCCGTGTCTTGTGGCATATCAAGTAGGGACAGGTCCTTCAGCATCCATGGCTGAAATCAGACAAGATGAGCCAATTTGACAATGTGTAGCTTTGGTAGATGACAGGCACAGGTTCAGAGGTTCAAAAATGTATTAAAATGTATAGCAAAAGACCCTGTGCAAGGTAGAGGCATGAAACTCACGGGAGACCTCCTCTGGCTGCTCCTCTATATGCTCTCCAAGTTATGGGCAGCTTAGATTTATGTGGTCTGAGTTATGACCTGCCCATTAATAAGATGCCTCTCGGGCTCATTATGCACAGCTGTGCATAATAGGCCTAGGAAAGTACATTTGGGGGAAAGGTCAGGCACAGGTTCAAAAGTGTATAGAGTGGACCTCCTGCAAACTACACAAACTAAATGCACAGGAAACTTCTCCCTGCTTTTGAAGTTTGATAAACATTTTGATTGAATGGAGACAGTCTGGAAATGTATCCGTTCACGAACTACTTCGAAGCACCTTGAACTACTGCGAACCACTATTGACATTCATGGGAAGTTTGTGCTAATTGACCTGCCGCTAACTTCAGTTTACAAACAATGTATGTTGTTGCAGAACAGAGACACTATGGGACTGAGCTGGGTTTCCAATACGGAGTGCCAGAAACCCTCTCTCTTCCTGATCACCTCACGCCCTGCTCATTCCAAACTTATCTGCAGTTCTGGTTTTCATTTCCTTGTTCAACCCAGTCATCAAGTTTTTAAAACCAAAGGGGGGAAAGATGGAGTATTGGAATGTTTCCCCTTTCTCTTGGGTATGTGGTGGCGTCTTAAGAATTTGGATTGAACTGTGCCTCATCAGAATAACCCAGAACAATGTCAAGAGCAGCCTCAGGGTGGCTGTTTTTTTTAATGGCTGTGAAATGTAGGATATTTAGTTGTGCCTCTCAAGAACAAAGGGGCAACTGGTGACCCAATGAGACCAACAGGTTTGTGCCACGAATCATGAAAACTCTGCAGGGGCCTGTTTGTACAAAAACATCACAGTGCACGTCACCCCAGAGAGCACAATCCTGTACAAAGTATTTTTATTTGACATTTTCTTCACAGCAAAGTGCACATTTGATGATGCACAATGATAATTGGACCAAGGGTTACAGACTCAGTTGGTTTCATCATAGGAGCTTTTTGCATCCCACAATGATCAGTTCCTCAAATAGGACACATTCATCCAAAGGTTTTGACTTTTAAGGCTCTTCCCAGTCTGGGACCCATATATTTGAGTGACTGCCTATTGCAGAAGAAGAAGAAGAAGAAGAAGAAGAAGAAGAAGAAGAAGAAGAAGAAGAAGAAGAAGAAGAAGAAGAAGAAGAAGAAGAAGAAGAAGAAGAAGAAGAAGAATGCCGCTTATATATGCCGCTTTTCTCTACCCGAAGGAGACTCAAAGCGGCTTCCAGTTGCCTTTCCTCTCCCCACAACAGACACCCTGTGAGGTGGGTGAGGCTGAGAGAGCCGTGATATTACTGCCCGGTCAGAACAGTTTTATCAGTGCCGTGGCGAGCCCAAGGTCACCCAGCTGGTTGCATGTGGGGGAGCGCAGAATCGAACCCGGCATGCCAGATTAGAAGTCCGCACTCCTAACCACTACACCAATCTGGCTCTCCACAGGGCTTTGTGCTTTGTGGGTATCAATGTGTTGGTCATTCCCAGCCCCTCAATGAGGGCCCAGGCCTTTTTGGTCCTGGCCCCTACCTGGTGGAATGAGCTCCTGGAGGAGCTGCAAGCCTTGGGAGAGCTTTTGGCCTGCAAAACAGACAAGACAAGCAGCCTCTAACAAATTCTGGATTATCTTTCAACAAGAGTATATAGGATCAATGCTCCTTTAAGGGGCAGAGAGCTGGCAGAAAGTGGCAAGCGGAGCTTTTCCCAGCAAGGAGCCACAACAAATGTTTGCTTTATATTCATGGTATCATTTATCACCTCTGTAGCAAGCCCTTTTTCCAACGGAGAGCACCAGGGACTAAATATTTATTTATTTGCTTAAAGAATTTATAGCCCCTCCCTTCCCCCCCTCTAAAATAACCTGTTTAGGCTGAGAGATAGTGGCCAAGGCCAGTGAGCTTCAGGGATGTGAGGGGATTTGAAATCAAGTCTCCACAGTCCTACATATCTGCCATCTCACATATGCTTTCTTCCCCCAGCTTGTTATGCAGCTGTTAGAAGCACTGCTGCTGCTTCCAACTCTGTCCAATCAGATTCCCTTTCCCATTTAAGCAGTATCTTGTCATGATACTGCCCCTGGCAAGAAAATAGCAAATTCTAGCCAAAAATATGTATCAGAAAATTGTTATATATATATATATTTGTACAGAGAAGGATGCTACTTTCAGTCTCTGATACCTCCTGGTTTAGATCCTAAATTGCCATACTGTCAACTCAACAACAGCTCCTCGGATAGAACAGCATTTCCATTTGAGGGGAAGGGTCCTCTTGCCAGTGTATTTGAGGTTAAGTTCAGAAAGGTTCGGTCTGGAATATGAAGATTCTATCAGACAGGAGACAGTGACAGGAAACCAGTGGCTGGTAGCATGTAGTAACATAGTGACTTAAAAAGAAGCAGGGAATAGATATCACAAGAAATGGCTTGATGGACAGTGTAGCACGTAGCAGAGTCAGGGTGAAATCTACAGGACCAAGGACAGCTCCTAGGAAAAGCAGACATTGCTCTGAGAAGAGACAGAACTCAACTGAACTTCATATTCTGGCAACCCAGCAGTTAAAAAAAAAAGGGGGGGACAATATGTTAGCTTGATACTTCCTCACCAAGCACATCTTCTTATGGCCAGTGAGAGTCACCATGTTGAGCCAGGTTTTGGAACATTCATCTAAACAACCTTACTGCCTGCCACTGTCCCATTCTTCGTTCACAGTTACAGAGTCTGGATCAAGCTTGGAGCTTGAGTGATCCCTAAAGCTGACTCCTCCTGATATGTTTCAACAGAGGCTTCCTTGGCTTCTGCAGGCTCAGAGTCCTGAGCTCTCCCAGGCAAGAGAGGGGTCACTGCTGTGGATTTGTTATTGATTCCCTTTTTATCTCGCCCTTCCTCCAGGATGCTCAAAAGACCATGCCATTCACTTTATCTTCACAACAGTCCTGCAAGCTAAGTGGGGATGAGAGGGAGCGACTGGTCGAAGGGAGGTCAGTAGTTAGCCAGGGCTTTGATCTTTGACATTTCTTTACTGTAGCCAGTGACTGGTTCATCCTTTACTTTATGCTGAGTCTCAGAGTCATTGGGTAGATGTGTTCTGCAGCTGCTCTTTACATAAGATAAGCTTGCAATGTTTTGGCAAATAATGTGAGTGCTTTAAGTGCAAAATGTCCATTTCCTGTGAGGAAATGGGTGGGTACATGTCAAATAATGCATAGAATGAACCGTCCTGGAAATTACAGAGTAGCGATAATGACCCCGGAGGTCCCTTCCAGCCGCATGATTCTAAACAGAACCATTGATTGATGATTCTTTCCAGAACACGGCTAAGCCAGAATATGAACATGTCAGCAGCACTGACCTCCTTACCGATGTGTAATGCTCACCGCAGATTTGCTATCAGTGTGGAAAAATTTCCCTGCCTGTATGGCTCTCCACAACTCTTAACCCCGGCAGCGAATCAAAACTCATTTTAACCGGAACACTCCAACACACTTCTCTTCTCTGAGGCTCTCTCTCTTTCTCTGCCAAGTTTGGTTTTTTTCCCCTCTCCCACCCGGAGGCTTTCATATTAGAGCTGTTAGGGGGGAAAAATAGGTTGCATATTTGTAAAAAAAAAATATTTTTTAAAAATTGGCTGGCCAACTTATTCCCCTGACTGAGGGAGGGACGGGGAAAATACAGCAATGGAGTCAGTGACCAATTGCCCAGCTCAGCATTTTGCTAACAGGAATTCCCATGGTTATATTCAGGAATGTATGTATGTTATAATTCCATTCGGGTGCAGGGAAAGTGCAGAAATGGGGTAGTGGGTGTAGCTTCCTAATAATCCCAATGTCCATTAAAAAAAAATATATCAAGGCTTGGTTCCTAACATTCCTTCCCATGTGCACTGGTTTCTTATATCTGTAGAAGAGGAACAAGACCAGTTTTGCTGACCCCTTCCCCCCCCCCTTCACATTGATACTTGCTTCAGCTTCTGGTGAGGAGAGTGGAGACGAAGACACAATGTTGAGGTCAAAGAAGATCATGAAGGAAGACAGCAGTCAGGAAAGTCGCTGCTTATATGAACAAGTTCCACTCAGGAAGCCTAGGGCCCATTCCGCACACATAGGATAATGTACTGTCAATGTGCTTTGGCAGCTGGATTTTCCTGTGCGGAACAGGAAAATCTACTTCTAAAGTGCATTGAAAGTACATTATCCTATGTGTGCAGAATAGGCCTAGGATGGGAATGAGTCTTCTGTAACATCCCTGTCCCCATAATTAGCAGGACCAGAACACAGTTTGCATATATCTGCCAAATCAGTGACAATATGTAGATAGGGCCAGATTTTATAGGATATACAGGTTGCGGGGTAATGCTTTTCTTGGGGCAGAATTTGCCTTGCTTAAAGTGAAAAAATTTCGATTGTGTTTCAAGTACCCCTCCCTCTCATTTTGGCCCTCTTTCCCTGGTGAATGCAGACCTGGTCTTGGGGACAGGGTGGACAGCTTGATGAAAATTATGATGCCATTTAGGCTAAGGGTGAAAAATGCTTTGCAACGGATTGTTAGAAAAGGTGTTGAAAACACAATGGGAAAGTCTAAAGAAGGGTTCGCTGGCAGGGGCTCATGGGAATTGTAGTCCGTGGACATCTGGAGGGCCGCAGTTTGACTACCCCTGGTCTAAAGTGTCTGGGCTTTAGAGAAAGGCAAACGGGGTGGGTGGGAGGGAATATTAGACATTTATAAAAATTTGCATTGTTGGAGAAAGTGGATAAATGGAATTCTCTCTCTCTCTCTCTCTCTCTCTCTCTCTCTCTCTCTCTCCTTTTTCTCCCAAATACCATAACTCATGGACATGCCAGAATTTGATGGGCAATAGATTCAAGACACATAAAAGGAAGTGCTTCCCTGCTCAAAGAGCAATTAACTTGTGAAACTCCCTGCTACAGGATATAGTGATAAGGCTTTAAATAGGAGAGTAGATACATTCGTGGAGGACAGGTCCTGCCAAAGCTATTTGCCCTAACAACTAAAGAGAACAAAAGTTAATGTCAAGAGTCCTGTAGGCCTCCTGAAGGCATCCAGTTGGCTACTGTTGTGACCCAGGATGCTGGACGAGACGGACCATTGCTCTGATCCAGGATGGGTGATGTTAGGTTTTATATTTGCAGAATCCACACATGGTTTTTATTTAGATCGGCAAATGGGTAGTCTTTTCTGGAAAGAGATGCTTGACGTTGGGTTGCCAGTTTCAATTTTAGTTTTTAAAAGTCGGGGGAAACTCCAGAGCTGCAATGTGAAATAAAGGACACACATTATGTTTAGAGAGCCATAATGGTTGAAATAGAAGCCAATCTCTTACCATCAGGGGAATCCCATCCTTCTGCTTGCCTTTTGAAATACCTTGTCTGAAACAGATACGTTGGGCAGCAGACTGAGACCAGCCTTTTTCCCACAGGAAAGAAAAGAGCTTTTTTTTTTCTTTGCTCTCTCTGCTTGCATTCCTAAGAAACACGCATACATCTGTTGGCTTGGAGTACATATAAGCAGGCCCGTGTGGAGAAGGGGACAACAGCCAAAGGGAACTGAGCCCCTGAGGTATGCTCAGCAGCAGGAAGTAATGCAACGGTGAGCAGTTTTACATCGGGGTCTGAGTTTAGAATTGGGAACGCTGGGCAAAGGATTACCTTCCAAAAGAAGGCAGGAGGGGACATGGGGAGGGGGTGAATGTTAATCAGCTAGCTTTACCAAAAGGTTTGGATAGGTTTCCGAATTTGTTGCCCTCTAGGACCCAGCTCCGGGCTGATGGGAAACTATTCCACAGGACAAACCTTGAAGGCAGTGGGTTGGACCTTGTCGACCGGTTCTGTTAGAGGCGTGGCTTCCCTCTGATATAAGGAACTGCCCACTGATACACGAGGTTTGGAAGATCACCTTAGAAGAAAATGGCCTGTTTTTTTTATACCCCACTTATCACTATCTGAAGGATTTCCATATTGGCTTACAAACACCAATCATTTCCTCTCCCCACAACAGACATCCCGTGAGGTAGGGCAGGCTGAGAGAGTTCTAAGAGAACTGCTCTGCAGAAAACAGCTCTAAGAGAACTGTGACTAGCCCAAGGACATCCAGCCCGTTGCATGTGGAGGAATGTAGAGACAAACCTGATTCTGAAGGGTGGGTTAGAACAGATAAAACACACAATTCAATTTTTTTTACAAAAAATTAAATATAAAAAATTAACTTTACAATATATTTAAAAATACAACTATCTCATCCAGGCTCTCCAGCAGCCCCCAACCTTTTTGGTATGGTGCCCTCCAAGTCTACATTTACGTGGTATGTTGACCCATTCAGGGCTACCCAAAGGCTTTTTGGTGCCCTAGGCAAACTATGAACTTGGCACCCATTGGGTTAACCATTCCATCTTCTGCAGTGGCTAACTCACAACACTGTACAAAGAGCACAATAGCCGCCATTATGAGCCACGAGCAAGTGGCATTCTGACATACACAGCCTTTGCGTATGGAGGTTACATTCCAGCCTTGGATCACCTGCTCCTTCTCTGTTAGTCACTCTAAACCAATGAGACCATTTCTGCACTGGGAACCTCACTGCTTGGCTCCTGCCCGGGGGCATATGAAGTGACTGAGCCAAATACTCCCCCATGAGTGAGCAGGAAGTGGTGGGGAAACCTACCCCTGCAACTCAGCATGAAGCCTCCAGTGTGGAATTCCCCACAATTCCTAAAACTACCTTTGTCACTTTCATTTTTTTAAATCCTCCCTAATCAGGAGATGTGATACTATTACTGATGCTGATATTGCTGGGTTTTTAAAAACATATCGCTGGATTTATATTGTTAATTAGGGGATTAGTTCTAATCTTTGATTTTTAATTTTAAAATGATTGGTCCAAATTGTTTACACTGTCCTGAGCTGCCTTCCTGGGAGGGTAGTATATTAATTTAATAAATATTAAACAGTACCTAAAGGTAACATGGTTAGGGTTGCCAGCTCTGGGTTGGGAAATACCTGCAGACTTTAGAGTTGGAGGTGGGATTGAGCAAGATTTGGGGCGGGGAGGGACCCCAGTGGAGTATAATACTATGGGATCTACCTTCCAAAGCAGCCATTATCTCCAGGGGAACTGATCTCTGATACCTGGAGATGAGCTTTAATTCCAGGGGATCCCCAGGAATTAAACACCTTTGAATTGGCCTCCTTAAACATAGTGTTGCATGCAATGTTGTACCCCCCCCCCTTGCTTCTACCCACTGCTCACCACGATCTGGCAACTAGAGTAATTCCTGGAGATCTGGGTCTTACCTGCCCTGGGCTTTTCATCCTCAATCAGCTCAGATTTTAAAAAGCAACCTGTACCTGATCCGATCTCCAGTTTGATTTCAATCGCTTTTATTCTTCCATCTGCAATATCCCAGAACAACTCTGAAGTCATGCCGCGTTTTCCCCGAGATATCCAAGAGTGGATATAATCTGTTTAATCTGAGAAGCCTGGGGAGTGTGGGGATTTGAGGCACCTCAGCAGGGTATAATGCATCAGAATTTACCCTCCAGAGCAGCCATTGACTGCAGGTGATCTGATGTCCTTTGGGTGGATATCAGTTGTCATTCGAGAAGATTTGATTCATCGATTATATTTTTAAGGCTCTGCTCCTGACAACTCTCCACAAAATGCATATTAAACAGAGGCAGAACCAGTGGCCATTGCTGGAGTTTGTTTTGTCAGAGTGGTAGTGCATGCCTTCACAATGGCTTGTGGGGGGAGGCTTTTAGTGTTGCCAACTCTGGCTTGGGACATTTCTGGAGATTTGGAGACATCAGAACTTGGGGAGAGGGTGGAGCTCATCCAGAGTGTAATGCCGTACAGTCCCCTTCCCTCTGATGTCTGTACTATGGAGATCAGTTGTCATTCTGGGGAGAACTCCAGGCAACCCTAGGGCTGGCCTTTCTCGTGAGTGGCCATCTTAGGGCTCAGCTAACCACAAATAACTGTGGTGAGGACAGGGGATAGACACAAAATGTTGGGAGGTCCAAAGGTATGCGTCATCCTCCTATGATGGGAGCCGCTTCTTCTGAATGGGTGCTTCCTGTGGGCATCTCCTGGGCTCAACAGAAGCACCTCCAGTTCCAGCACAATGGAGGGACACCAGTACTTTAGGAGAGGACATAATACCTGGAAGCCCATCATCATAGTGCCCAAGGGTGCCACATTGGGGATTGTGGCTTTAATACTTCTATACATAGAGTTGCAAATGAACCTGTGAACTGGGTTTTCTACATGCAATAGCCATGCGTGCTCATTGTTTGGTGCTTAGAAGGGAGGCTCTAAAACACATGAAACTGCCTTATGCTGAACCCTTGGTCCATCAAGGTCAGTATTATCTACTGAGAGTGACCTCCTACCTGAACCTTTTAACTGGAGGCGCCAGGGACTGAACCTGGGACCTTCTGCATGCTAAACACATGTTCTACCACTGGACTATGTCCCTTCCTCTAATAATTCTAATAGTTTTTCCCCCACACATCCTTGTGACTTGGGGTCCCTTCATACATTACAGAGCCTTTGCAGAGGCAGATTGGGAAAGCCCATAATGCCAAATGGCACTTAAAGAGGGAACTGCCGGCCCTTACCATCTGCGTTAGCCCAATGGCGTGGATCGGCCTCCCGTGAGCCATCAAGGCTTCACAAATGCAACAGCATTCCTCCTCCGCAGTGCCCTCAAGCAGCTTCCGTAGAAAAACAGAAACACAATCAGTTACAAGAATAGGATTGGCCCCCAGAGGCGGCTTAAGCTTGCGATGGCGTCTCTGCATTCGAGCCCTTTTGTGCTTCGATGGCCGTCCTCGGTCTCATTTGGCAGGAAACTCAGCCGGAGCATCGGATGCCGTGACCCACTCCAACGTGCTCTGAGCTATCCTCTGCAGAATGCCAAATCCTAGTCATTGTGAATAATTTGGAGTACCCTCCTTGCCAAATGTGGGAAGCCGCCAAGGCCTGCGGTTTCAAAAAAGCAGCAGCTGTCATGCGCAACAGTGGCAAAATGCATTGGGTTCCACGGTTAACAGAGCTTGCGAATTGCAGAGGGAGGATCCTAATCCCTCCTGGCAACACGCGAATCGTATGTGCAGGAGTTTAGCTGCCCTGGAACCTCCGCAGGCCCGTATTCACTTCCAATCCTTTCGTTTCCCGGCCTATTTAGCTGAGCATCTTTTGTGCCTTTGAGGTGCGGTTGGTTGCTAAGCGTGAAAATAGGCCTGAGATCGGGAAAGGGGATTGGCATAAGGGCCGCTGAAATCACCAAGACACCGTTGGCTTCCCAAAAGGAGAGGGAAAGCTGCGGCCCCTATGCCATTTTTGGGTTCCAAGAGCTCTTTCCCAAACATGGGGTTGCCCAAATATAATGGATACCCTTCTGTCTCAGATCTCCAGCAGTACCACCTAATGCCAAAGCTTTTGGGGGCAGAAGGTAGAAGGCATTCAGGAAGGCAGGAAGACAATTGGAATGTTACAGTTGAAGCTATTTGGCAGGTGGATATCCCATGCTGAATCCTGTATCGGTCCTTCACAGAGTGTCTTGCACTACCTTCCTTTTGCAAACATTTGTGCCCTTAAGAAAAATCTTTAGGGATCAATATGCTATTTGAAGGATATTTTCCATTCCGGCAGAGGGCACTGAAAATTGGTCTTATATGACATCTACTGACTACTGGGGAGTATCACACTTTCACTTTGCATGGATCGCCACGTCCGTGTTTGCGTCCAGAATTTGTCAAGAGAAGAAACTGATGCCCTGCCGGGTGCGGATGAGCAAGGCAGCAAAATCAAGCTAGTTTTGTGCCATCCCGATTCCAGTTTTGTCATTTTTCGGTCAAGTCACAGCTCATATCCTGTAGGGTTTTCAAGACAAGAGACATCCACGAGAAAAGGTTTGCCATTACCTGCCTCTGGGTAGAGACCCTTGGTGGGCTGCCACCCCTATATTGACTAGGGCCAGCTCTGTTTAGCTTCCAATACCTGACAAGATTGGGCTAACCTGGCCTATCCAGATCAGGTTCCAATTCCAATAGTTTTCATATATTTGTGGTTACGGGAAGGATGCTGGTTGTCTAGTTGGAACTAGGCACTGTCCCAGTGGTTATGCTTAGGGTTGCTGATTTCCAGGTGGTGGCTGTAGATCTCCTAGGATTATAACTGATTTCCTAGAATCATAGAGTTGGAAGGGACCTCCTGGGTCATCTAGTCCAGGGGTAGTCAACCTGTGGTCTTCCAGATGTTCATGGACTACAATTCCCATGAATTCATGGGAATTGTAGTCCATGAACATCTGGAGGACCACAGGTTGATTACCCCTGATCTAGTCCAACCCCCTGTACTATGCAGGACACCCACAACCCTATTGTTGACAGTGTAATCTGCCACTCCTTGAATCTTCGCAGAATCAGCCTCTCCATCAGATGGCTATCCAGCCTCTATGTAAAAATTTCCAAAGATGGAGAACCTACCACCTTCCAAGGAAGCCTGTTACTGGCAACATCTGGCTGCTCTGGAAGGTGGACTCTGGATGTTTTGAAAGTGAACTTTGTGGCATTACACCCCGTTGAAGTCCCTCCCCCTCCTCAAACCCCGCCCTCTATATAGGCTTCAATGCCCACATCTCCAGGAATTTTTCAATCTGGAGCTAGTCTGGAAGCCCCCTGGTGAACTACACCATCTGGAGCACCAGTACGTTTAGAAGAGATGTGCAGGCTCCATCTCAATCACACTGGCCCACCAAAACATTCATCTCTGGTAGCCTCAGGACAGCCGTTTTTTTCGAACCTTAAGTTCTCAACTGCAATATGCAGAGAGACTGTCCTGCCACGTAGCACAGACAATTTTGAAATGTTCCTCCAAGCCAAGGGGCCATCTGCTAATGGAATTGGATGTTTTAACAGCCACTTCCTTAGACAAAGGCTCTTTGGACTGGAAAAAGGCTTCAAATTTGCCCCAGAAGAGGGGCGGGTCACTAACCACGATCAATACAATAACTCGCATGATTTTGCATTACATGAAAAATGCTGTGAGCATCTCAAAGCTCTAGGAATGTTGAGGATAGTTATAACTAAGCTTGCCACCCTCCAGCCTGGGAAAGACCTGGAGATTTTGATGAAGAGCGGCTTTTTATACCCCACTATTCTTGCCCCACACCCTCTTGTGGCGCAGAGTGGTAAGGCAGCAGACATGCAGTCTGAAGCTCTGCCCATGAGGCTGGGAGTTCAATCCCAGCATCCGGCTCATGGTTGACTCAGCCTTCCATCCTTCTGAGGTCGGTAAAATGAGTACCCAGCTTGCTGGGGGGTAAACGGTAATGACTGGGGAAGGCACTGGCAAACCACCCCGTATTGAGTCTGCCAAGAAAACACTGGAGGGTGTCACCCCAAGGGTCAGACATGACTTGGTTCTTGCACAGGGGATACCTTTACCTTTATTCTTGCCCCTGAGGAGTCTCAAAGCAGGCTACAATCACCTCCCCTTCCTCTCCCACAAGAGGCATCTCGTGAGGTAAGGTGGGGCTGAAGTCAACCACCAGGCATCATGAGAAAGAGGAGCATGGAATCCAACCCGGTTCTCCACATTAGCTCTTAACCTCTACACTATGCAGGCATCAGGGGGGTGGAACCAGAGTAAGGTAGAGTTTGGGGAAGGGACGAACTTCAAAGGCGGATGATGCCATGGAGCCCAGCTTCCAAAGTGGCCATTTTCTCCATGTGAACTGATCTCTGTCAGCTGAAGATCCATCATAAGCCCATGAGATCTCCAGATACTACCTGGAACAGGGTTCCATGAACCGGAGGTTTCTTGGTGCCATAGGAGGGTTTCCTGAATGGGTGGGAGTGAATTGATTTTTAAGATATTTATTAAAAATTGTTAAACATTTATTGGTGATATGACCATATAAGATTATGTTGAGCCTTCCTTCCAAAATGGCCAGTGATGAGCCTGGAGGGGGTGGGTAGGGGATATGCCCCAGGTGGGCAAATATACACTATTTGCTGGCAGTCTTCAAACAAAGGTTAGATACACACTTTTCTTGGATGCTTTAGGATGCTCTTGGCTGATCCCGCATTGAGCAGGGGGTTGGACTAGATGGCCTGTGTGGCCCCTTCCAACTCTATGATTCTATGACTATGTTTCCCAACCATATTTTGCAAGATCATGACACTTCTGGGGTTTCTGGAAGCCTGAAGATTGTTTTGCAGGTTTCTCAATGGGAACAAAGTGGAGGAAGGCTGCCCTGTAGGTTGGCCATCCTGGTTATCAATGCTGTATCCCATTAAAAAGAATTCCAAAGAAAGTGTCCTGTACTCAGCTGCAAAATGCATAGAATCATAGAATCATAGAGTTGGAAGGGGCCACACAGGCCATCTAGTCCAACCCCCTGCTCAACGCAGGATCAGCCCTAAGCATCCTAAAGCATCCAAGAAAAGTGTGTATCCAACCTTTGCTTGAAGACCGCCAGTGAGGGGGAGCTCACCACCTCCTTAGGCAGCCTATTCCACTGCTGAACTACTCAATGCATGTGTGTGTGCTTTTTTTTTAAAGCTCCAATGTAATCTGATCGGCTCTTGCTGTCTGTACACCAGTCGGGCGAGCTCAGAGGTTAACGCAGCAGCCCTGTGGTATTGAGCGCTGGAGAGGAGCATAAACGATAGGCTGAACCAAACTCCTGTATTCACACCGGCAGTCCCTCCGGGCTGCCAAGCATTATACCCCCAGTATGTGAAGTGAAGAAAAGTGTCTAAAGGGCTGGCTTTCTTCTGGTGGAAGAGTTTGGCAGACTGACACAAATTAGAAAGCTGCTGTGGGCAGATTGGTCCCTGCTATTTTTTGATTTTATGCAGATCAGGCAGAAGCAGCATGCCAAACGATCTCTGCTTGTGACTGACAGGGGCTGACAGTCCCACATTGTGCTGACATCTGGGGAGGGGGGGGGACAGAAAACCCTCCTTTCCTTTAATAGACTATAGAGAAGGACACGGACTAAAATGTTGCTGAATGAGAATCATCGGATCTGCGCAGCATCTGCCAATTCAAAGAGACGTGGATGCTGACATTTTCTGCTAATGAGCTATTTAGACAGGTAGATTTTGCTCCTCCAGCTCCGCCACGCCCAGAGCACAGGGAATGAAGTCTGGTTGTGTCATCTGCTGAACTTTCCCAGCTTTTGCTTCTGTTCTCAGGGCTTAATGATGTGTTCTCATTCTCTCATATTTTGCCTGGGTCTGAACAAGCAGACATGGAATTGCCAGAGCTACGGGGGCAAATACCAGGAGATTTTGTGGGTGGGACACACCACTTCTGGATGACTCTTTATGATCTTCCCCCATCTCCACGATCATTCCTAGAGTGCTACTCTGAAGGTCATTCGGGTCATTTCCCCCCCCTCCTGCTCCTCAGTTTCTCCAGGATGGGGATCTACCTGCTGCAGGCAGGCAGCAGGCAGGTGTAATCTAACATGCATGGCATAATCCATCCTGGGGGTTTAGTTCCCACCCATGTGTGGGCCTAATTCGGACTGGGAACCTTGCTTGTAGACTTATGTTTTTTCATACTCCACTTTTCACGACCTGAAGGAGTCTCAAAGCGGCTTATGAACACCTTTCCCTTCCTCTTCCCACAACAAACACCCTGTGAGGGAGGTGAGGCTGAGAGAACTCTAAGAAAACTGTGACTGTCCCAAGGTCACCCAGCTGGCTGGATGTGAAGGAGTGGGGAATCAAACCCTGTTCTCCAGATTAGAGGCCACTGCTCTTAACCACCCCATTGTCCAATGTCCAATGTGTGCAGAATGTCAGCATAAAGGTAAAGGTAAAGGTATCCCCTGTGCAAGCACTGGGTCATGTCTGACCCTTGGGGTGACGCCCTCCAGCGTTTTCATGGCAGACTCAATACGGGGTGGTTTGCCAGTGCCTTCCCCAGTCATTACCGTTTACCCCCCAGCAAGCTGGGTACTCATTTCACCGACCTCGGAAGGATGGAAGGCTGAGTCAACCTTGAGCCGGCTGCTGGGATTGAACTCCCAGCCTCATGGGCAAAGCTTTCAGACAGCTGCCTTACCACTCTGCGCCACAAGAGGCTCTTCATAATGTCATAATGTCAGCATAGCAACCCTCAATTTGTCAAAACACTATTTGTTAGGTGAAAGGGGAAAGTATTTATTTGTTTGTTTATTTGTTTATATGCCACCCTTCCCAAAAGCTCAGGGCGGCTCACATAAAACAGAAACAATACAGATAACAAAGAAAGAGAGAAAGAAGAGAGAACAGAGATACGTAATTATTGCTGCTTTGTTAATTATTTAGCAAAGCCTTGCAACAGGTGGTGGCATTGTTCTCCTGCAAAAAAGATGAAGTTGGTTAGAGAAAGGAAATAGGTTTTGCAGGTTTTTGTTGTCTCTAAAAAAACTTGCAAAACCAGCTTGTCCAAAGATGGAACAAAAACAACGTTTGCACACACCATGGGAAACGATGCCAACCATTTCCAGCTCTCAGTCTCCAGCCAAAGACTTGTCAATCATCATGTTTACATTAGTCTCAACAAACTGGCATTTAATTTTAGCTGCTGCCACACGGAGCAATTCAATCCTTCTGGTAATCAATCTATCATTCCCTATTAACAAGAAAGAAAACTGATGGGATGTGGTCCAGAAATCAACTCTATGAAAGGATACTAACATGGAAATATTGGAGAAATGGCTCAGAAAAAAAAATAACCAAGAATGCAGATACGGGGAGATTATTATGGAAGGAGGGGCAGGATTTGGCCAACCCCATGGGCTTTTCAAGGCAAGAGACATTCCAAGATGGTTTGGTATTGCTTTCATTCCCACCACAATCCCGGTATTCTTTGGAAGCCTCTCTTCCAAGTAGAAATTAGGCCAACCCTGCTTAGCTTCCAAGATCAGATGAGATCAGCCTAGCCTAAGCCAACCCAGTCCGGGCCATTATCCCCATAGTGATTCAAAACACAAACAGGCCAACAAAAGCCCAAAGGGCAGGACTCCAGTGCTGTGAAAACGAGTTATGCAATATTTGCATGTAAGAGGCTATCTCGAGAAAGAGATCTGCATGGGTTTATTATTTTTGAACTTGATAGCCCATTTCCTCCTGTAGCTCACATGTGTGAGAAAAATATGCAAGAGCGCCTGAGATTGTTTAGAAAGCTGTATCCATTTGAGAGCGGCTTTCCTCAGAAGGCAAGATCCCAGTTCTCCGTTGCCAAAAACACTGCAGGACATCATTAGGATCACATTTCAGGGCCAGCTCTCCAGCGTCACCCCCATGACTCCAGGCTTCAGTGTCTCAATTAGCGATGGAGGCTTCATCCGCTCTCGCCACCAGACTTAGACCTCGATGTCGCAAAGTCAATGGCAAGATCTGGAGAGTCTCTTAACGCCCGAGCTGGAAGTGTTCACAAAGGCAGGAGAGATCGTATCAGGTCTTGAAGGCAAAATGACAACTTGCAAATACATGTCAGCCGGGACCCTAAACAAGGTTTCGATTCACACTCCTGGATATACCATAACAGGAACTGATGTTCAGACATGGCTCCGGCATGTCCCTTGTATCAAAAGCGCATTGAGGCTTTCAAACGCTTTCCCACTCTTTCCAAGTCAGTGCTTATTTGAGAACCAGCGTGGTATAGTGGTTAAGAGCGGCAGCTTCTAATCTGGTAAACGGGGTTTGATTCCGTGCTCCCTCACATTATGTGACACTGGTATTTGGGCAAAAATACTATGGTAGGAGCTTGGTGCAGAGAAAGCCAGCTTGCTATAGTGGTTAAGAGTGTGGACTTCTAATCTGGCGAGCCGGGTTCGATTCTGCACTCCCCCACATGCAGCCAGCTGGGTGACCTTGGGCTCGCCAAAGCACTGATAAAGCTGTTCTGACCGAGCAGTGATATCAGGGCTCTCTCAGCCTCACCTCCCTCACAGAGTGTCTGTTGTGGGGAGAGGAAAGGGAAGGCGACTGTAAGCTGCTTTGAGCCTCCTTCAGGTAGAGAAAAGCGGCATATAAGAACCAACTCTTCTTCAGTAATATAAAGTCTCTCTTAGCCTCACCTCCTTCACACTTCTTCTTCATAATATCAGGGCTCTCTCAGGCTCACCTCCCTCACAGGGTGTCTGTTGTGGGGAGAGGAAAGGGAAGGTGATTGTAAGTCACTTTGAGACTCCTTCTGGTAGAGAAAAGTGGCATATAAGAACCAGCTCTTCTTCTCTATTTGGTTTCCGAGTGAATTAGGGCACTTTCTGCTACCCTGTTCCTCCGTTTGGTACATGTGGGCCTCAGCCTTGTAGCACCTTTTCAGTGTAATGTTTTTAGGCCTTTATGAAATGTGGGTTTGTAATATTTCAACGTAGCGTGGCATCTAAAAGCCCACGAGTAGGAGCATCCAGCTGAGAGGAGCTAGACTGAACTCCTGCTGGCCCCGTGTCTGACGAGAACTAAAGGGCTTATATGACCTGTCAAATGAATAATATTTTTTCTTTACACTGGCAGGACTGTCTATATGCATTCCTCATGCTCAGGGCATGGCTTAGAACGTGTTGGGTGTAAAACGCATGGAAACACCCTGTATGGCTAACTGGAAAGGAACAGAGCATCGATGCCAGCTCTTGAATGACATGCAGAGGATGCCAGGAATTACATGGGGGGATGCCATGCAAATCGGTCTTGCTTGCTCCCCTGCACAGAACTGTTTTGGGCATAAAAGTAGTCAGAAAGAGAACTGGCCACAGTAGATGTAACTCTGATGTTTTCTCTTGGTGGGTAGTTGAAGAAAACACCAACAGCAAATCTTTTTGACACAAGACATGAAGCTGCCTTCTACCAAGTCAGACCATGAATCAACCGGCAGTGTGGTGTTGCAGACCGAGTGTCAGACTAGGATGCTGGGGGACCTGGCCTTGAATGTCCACTTCTAGCATGGAAATTCACTGGGTGACCTTGGGCCCATCGCATACTCTCAGCCTGGCCTACCTTGCAAACAGAAAATAGAGGAGAGGGTAAGCAACATTCTCAGCTGTTTTGAGTCCCAACTGAGGCGGAAATGGGGATATAAATAAATTTATGTATGCATCTACCATCCCTCTTCTTACCTAGGAGGAGGATAGGTAGGTCATTAAAGATGAGATATTTTCTGTGGTGGTATCTTCTATAAGAACATAAGAAAACCCCTGCTGCATCAGAACAATAGACCATCCAGTCCAGCATCCCGTCTCACGCAGTGGCCAACCAGCTCCTCTGGACAGGGCAGAGAGGCCGAGGTCTTCCCCTGAGGTTGTTTCCTTGCTCTGGAATTCAATATGTAGTGCCAAAGGTTTGGTGAGGCAGGACTCCCTCTTGCAGAAGCCATGCTGTTTTCCCTTTACCAGGCTTTTCCCTTCAATGTGCCTAACAATTCTGTCTATGGAATGCCTGATGGGCATAGCTCAGCCTAGCCCAGGGGTAGTCAAACTGCAGCCCTCCAGATGTCCATGGACTACAATTCCCATGAGCCTCTGCCAGCATTTGCTGGCAGGGGCTCATGGGAATTGTAGTCCATGGGCATCTGGAGGGCCGCAGTTTGACTACCCCTGGCCTAGCCTGATCTTGTCAGATTTGGATACTGAAAGCGGGGTTGGACTGAACCAATCAGGAAGGGCAAGCTATAAAATTATTTATTTATTTATTTATATTTATATACCGCCCTCCATTTCAGCTTAGGGCGGTTTACATTGTAACTTTTGTAAAGCCATTCAGTTGTGTCTGACTCTTGGAGATCTGGTGGGTCAGTAGTTGCCATGTTTTTCGATCTTGCACTGATTCTCTTAGTTCTCTGCCCAGGGTCCAATTCGATTGTATCTAACCACCATGTTCTTTGTCAGCCTGGTTTCCTTTTACCACTGACCACTCCTAGCATAAATGCTCTCTCCATTGAGTTGTATGGCATGATACGGCCAAAGAAAGGGAGCCAGAATTTTGTGATTTTGTCTTCCAGTGGTATATCAGGCTTTATGCACCGTAACATTCCTTGTTTGTGACTTTTGCTGTCCATGGAATCTGCAGAAGCCTTCTCCAGCACCAGCGTTCAAACAAATCAACACTCCTCTTGTCCAATTTCTTCATCATCCAAATTCCACGGCCATAAGTGTCTATTGAAAATATGATAGATCGGACTAGTCGACATTTGGTAATGAGGTTTATGTCCTTGCTTTTCCCTCCTCGGCTCAAGCCGATCATTGCACAGTGATCCAGAGCAATTTGATGTTTAATTTCCATACTGCAACCACCACCCTGATCCATTTGTGATCCGAGAAAAATTAATTCCTCAATGCATTCGCTCTCTTCTCCATCAATTGCTACTGTGACGTGCCTGTTTTTTGCAGGGGTCGTTATTTTTGTCTTTTTAATGTTTAAGAAAAGGCCCAACTTTTTCCTTTCTTCACTGATTTTTGTAATCAGCTGTCCTAGGCCTTCCTTAGTTCCTGACAGGAGGATAGTGTCATCAGCACACCGGAGATTATATTCCTTCCCCCATTCTTAATTCCAGTGTTTGAGACTTTGAGTTCAATCTCTCCCATAATGATCTCAGCATAAAAGTTAAACAGGGAAAGAATACAACCTTGGCACACTATTATTAATTATTATTATTATTATTATTATTATTATTATTAATCATAGAGTTGGAAGGGACCTCCTGGCTCATCTAGTCCAAACCCCTGCACTATGCAGGACACTCACATCCCAATCGCTCATCCACTGTAACCTGCCACCCCCTTGAGCCTTCACAGAATCAGCCTCTCTGTCAGATGGCTATCCAGCCTCTGTTTAAAAATGTCCAAAGATGGAGAACACACCACCTCCCGAGGAAGCCTGTTCCACTGAGAAACCGCTCTAACTGTCAGAAACTTCTTCTGGATGTTTAGACGGAATTTCTTTTGAATTAATTTCGTCTCACTGGATCTGGTCCATCCCTCTGGGGCAAGAGAGAACAACTCTGTCCCATCCTCTATATGGCAGCCTTTTAAATAATAACTGATTATGATTATGATTATGGTTATGGTTATGGTTATGGTTATGGTTATGGTTATGGTTATGGCTATGGCTATGGTTATGGTTATGGTTATGATTATGATTATGATTATATTTGGATGGGAGACCACCAAGGACCATTAAGTCTATGACATGGAGGCCACACTGAAAACGGTACAGGGTTGCTATGTCAGATGTTACATGGCAAAAACAACCGCCGTCTACGGCACTCCCATTGACAGGTCCTTTCTTGAATCCAAGGGGAGCCCCCCCCCCCCGCTTCTCAGATGAATTTGGGGAACCTGCGGGGTCGAAGATATCAGCCTTCCCCCTCAGTTACAAGAAGGTAGGAAGGTTTTGGGTTGCTGCTGTAAAGTTTTGTTTCGAGCCTGATGAGTTCAGAGAACACCGAAGCAGGAAGTTTAATAAAACAACAAAGAAAATTTATTCATGCTCAGGTTATGTGATGAATTCTATTTAAGGCTTGTAGATAGCAGGTCTGCTTATTGACAGAGACAGGCGTCAGGACTCTGTCTTCCCCCGGGGGGTAGAGGCAAACCATTCTGCTACACTACCAGGCAGGGCTACAGATAGAATTGAGAAACCTGCCAAGGCAATTCTCCTCTTCTCTCTGCACTTTCTGTTCTCCACTCTGGAAGGTCACTGGAGGCTGGGACAGCATCCCCATAGGCTCTTGCACCACAGGGGCAGAGCAGCTTCCTGTCTGCCACCGTATCCATCCTTTTGTGTTTGAGATACCAAGGGAGGAACTGTTTATTTCCCCAGGCATTTGGCAATTACCAGCATTTTTTACCTGGCTCTATTAATTCTCACGCCTAACCATTTTTAATTAATTTCTTCTGCTGCAGGTTCCTTTTTGACTGGCGCTACAATTATCTTTTCATTCACGTTATATAATTACCATTATTAGAATAACTGGTAAATGTTAGAATGGCTTTTTGACTTGGGGTGGGATTACCAAGTCCTTCCAGCCAAACAGCAGGAGATAAAGAGAGGGAACTTATAGGGAAAAGGACGGAGGCCCAGTCAATGATGCAGTGATGTGTCTACATGATTTCTGACATGACCCAGAAATGACATCACCATACAGTGACACTGGGGCACCATACAGTGTCACTGGTACCTGGGCAAAAACTCTATGGTAAACTGGAAGAAGAGTTGGTTCTTATATGCCACTTTTCTCTATCTAAAGGAGTCTCCAAGCGGCTTACATTCGCCTTCCCTTTCCTCTCCTCACAAAGGACACACTGTGAAGGAGGTGAGGCTAAGAGAGACATGAAATTACTGAAGAAGAGTTGGTTCTTATATGCCACTTTTCTCTACCTGAATGAGTTTCAAAGTGCCTTACAATTGCCTTCCCTTTCCTGTCCCCACAACAGACACCCTGTGAGGTGGGTGAGGCTGAAAGAGCCCTGATATTACTGCTCAGTCAGAACAGTTTTATCAGTGTCGTGGCGAGCCCAAGGTTATCCAGCTGGGTGCGTGTGGGGGAGTGCGGAATCAAACCCAGCTCGCCAGATTAGAAGTCCACACTCCTAACCACTACAGCAAGCTGGCTCTCTCCACACCAAGCTCCTACCATAGTAGTTTTGCCCAAATACCAGTGTCACCTAATGTTGCTGACATGATGACGTCAATTCTGGGTCACATTGTTCATCTTCTGGGTAAGTCTCCTCTGTTGGCCGGCTGATCAGAGGCAGGGCAGTGGGGCATGATGACAGGAGGCCCTACCTTCACCAGTGGGTCTAGCAACCCTAGTTTTGGTAAGGTCTTACTATTGGGTTTGATCCTACAGATCTGTTCTGCTAACTCTGGTGCTTTCATCTAGTGCAAGAACCCATGGAAAGATACAGCAGGTATCAACATGAGGTCTCTCATGCAAGAAAGATGTGCAACAGATAGTGGGATGGGTCTTCAGCACCCAACTGAACGTCTCAGTTTGTGTACGATGCCTCGGTTACAAGGCCATCTAAAGAGGCAGAAATATGTTTGTGTTTTAATCCTTAAGTATTGCCCAGGACATTGTTAAGGTAACAATGCAGCGATTTTGTGTGATATAAAACACAGTGACAACAGGCTCTTGTACAACGGGCCTCCCTGATGCTTGCAGACATTACTATCTGTCAAGCATGTGCCTTACCATTATTTAGTCCCCCAAAGAAAGTAATTTCAAAATCTACATGCGCTAAGTGCTAAAGGACGGCTCTATAGAATAAATGAATCTGAGACCCATTGAGATGGATGGCTTTGTTGTGATGAGAGTGAAATTAATAGTGCCAGAGTCAAACGGCAAATTCCATTTGAGATTTTAAAAATTAAAATTGTGCGACATTGACAGCGGCCCCGTGACCATCACCAAAGTTAATTTCTACCTTGCAATGACTCCGTGGACGCGGCCATGACAACGATGCACATTACCGAATTCTCTGGAAAGGCTGTTAATTACTTTGAATTTTGATTTCTTCCTTGTCTTCCGAGCCAACAACGTTTAACGTCTAACAGACGTCAAATCGTGAAAGGGCAAATAGTAATCACTCCAGCTGGTGCCAGAATCCAATGTGGAGAAAGACTTCGAGAATCAGACCAGTGAACCATTTTGTCCAGCATCCTGTAGCATACAGTGGCCATCCAGTTGCCAACAAACAAGGCACAGGTGCTGAGGCACTGGTGCTTAGAGGTTTGTTGTATATAGATGATCATGTCCGTCACTGTGGCTAATAGTCATCAATGGAACAGTTGTATATCAACCTGTTGAATTCCCAGATAAGGCCATCCATGCTTATGGCTATCACAACATCAACTGGCAGGGAATCCCCACAATTTACGAAAATCCTGGGTGTGAGAGACACCTGAAATATGAAGCTTCTTTGTACTTAGTCCTTGGTCCATCAAAGTCAGTGCTGTCTACTCAGACCAGCAGTGACTCTCCAGGTCTTAGGTAGAGGTCTTTCACATCACCTTTTAACTGGAGATGTTGGGGATAGAACTTGGGACCTTCTGCTTACCAACCAGATGCTCTACCACTAAGCCACGGGCTAGCCCCATGGAAGAGATCCCTGCTCTTATTCAGCCTTATACTGAATCAGACACTTTGGCCCATCAAGGCCAGTATTGTCTACTCTGGCTGGCAGCAGCTGTTTCTCTCACTGTATTCAAAGGCTACTTGAGCCAAGACTCAAAGCAGCTTGTCCATCTTGTGCATCCTCCTCTCTCGAACTCAGTACACTGGCAGAGTCCTGGCTTAAGACCAGAGTCCTGGCTTAAGAGATCGGTTCCAGTTGGCCGTCTTAACTATAGTTATTTCGCACCCACAAACCGGGATTCCAAGCCTATATTAAACTATCTTTTAAGACCCTAATCCCTTGGGGAAGGAAGACCTCATTCCAAAGAACCCAGCAAGGGCAGTATAAAAATTGAACTATTGTTAACATTATTATTATTAACAACAATACAAAATGAATGTGGACTTCTGGATCTTGTGCCAAAATGGCCGGGACCAGTGTTCTATGGTTCTGAAGGCACCAAGACTTACTCCTAGGCAAAGATGCACAGGACTTGAGCTGTATGTTGCCTAATGACCATTTGTGAAGTACCATCTGTTTTCCTCTACTATTTCATCACTTCCTTCGTTGCCTGGAACAGCATAAAATTAGCTCTCCGTGGGTTGTTTACCAATTTCCGTAGCACTGCGAGGCATATGATCCAGACAGCTTGATTTGCACATCCTTACTCTAGTTGCACGTAGAGGGGAGACGGGAAAAATCTTCCAACACATTGCCTATTTTTAACGCCTCAAGAAAGGCCTCAACTACCAGAGAGAGAGAGAGACAGAGACAGAGAGACAGAGACAGAGAGACAGAGAGAGAGCGAGCGAGAGAGAGAGAGATCCTTGCTTCATGCGTCAAAAGCACATAAGCAGTAGGTGTAGGTGCCGGGGAGACTAAGGTTCGAATCCCCACTCAGCCATGAAGCTGTCTGACCTCAGCAGAGCACCCCCTCTCAGTGTTCATTTTCTCATGGAGCTGCTATGAAGAGTAACTTGCCGCATGTAAGTTGCCCTTTGATAAGGACGCAATAAAAATGTGACAAAGACAACAAAGCCTATTCCAGAGGGTTCACAGGAATAGAAGGAACTTGAAGATTATTTAATCTAAATCCAAGGTAGGTTCATCTATATTCAATCACCCCTAGCGCCTCTGCTTAGATCATCTATAGATAATACATCAGACGCTAGTTAGGTGCAGAAATGCCTGGAAGGAGAATGCTCGCTAAAAACAGACCCAGACGGTTCGGCGCACAGACCAAAGGGCTCCATATCCAAATGGAAAGCCAGAAGCTTAAGGTTACCAGTCACAGCTGTAGGACTAACTTTCTGGCTAAAAAATCAAATCCTACCCTCCATGCCAAGAGATCACACCTAATACATATTCAGAAGTTCCAATATAGTTTCCTAACCTTTTTTCAGCCTGCAAGAATGTTTGGAATTCTGACACAGCCACAAAATGGCAGCCTCAGGAAGCGGAGCCAGACGCAAAATGGCTACTGTAACCAACCTTCAGACATAAGGAGAAGACCTCGCACTGGGGTTGGCAACTGCTGCCAAAATGTTTTCACAAATCTGCACAGCCAATCAAATCTTCAACAGCCAATCAGAAGTCCTGTTGGGCAAAAGCCCCACCTGGCTCCTTCACTTTCTGAAAACACTTAGGGGATGCCAGGAAACATTACTGGTGGGTGCCATGGTATCTATGGGCATTACATTGGAGGACCACTGAAAAATATATGTAATCCTGACTACTTGTTACTCTTGCAAGGGGTGGAGTGGGGGGCAGGAATCCAACCAAATCCACACGAACCAGCTAACCCAGATAACTGGAATTCATCTAATGGGATTAAATGAATTCAAAAGAAATTCTGTCTAAACATTCGGAAGAAGTTCCTGACAGAGTGGTTTCTCAGTGAAACAGGCTTCCTTGGGAGGTGGTAGGGTCTCCATCTTTTGAAATTTTTAAGCAGAGGCTGGAGAGCCATCTGATGGAGAGGCTGATTCTATGAAGGTTCAAGGGGGTGGCAGATAGGGTTGTGAGTGTCCTGCATAGTGCAGGGGGTTGGAGTAAATGACCCAGGAGGTCCCTTCCAACTCTATGATTCTATATTACGGACACATCCCCAACATGGAAGCATGAACGAATTTAGAAGTCCAAAGTCCTCAACATATTTTTAATCAGTTTATAACAAACAAATACTGCATTCGACACAACACATTTTTACACACACAAAGTGTGTATAGGTGTAAACATAGATATATTATAGATCTATAAAACAACTTTTATATTGTATGAAATAAATTCACTGGGGGGGGGGGGATGGGAAGGATTCTTGGAAAACATTTATTTTCCCCCTAAAGAGAAAATTCGACTATCGTAATAAGAAAAAAACATATTTTAGTTTCTCATTGCCAACATGGCATTGATGTCCCAAATGAGATTCCGTAATTGATCCATAATTTGCTTCAGCTGTTGATTCTTCTGTTTCAGTTTCTGTGGAAAGAAAAAAGTTTGTCAGTGTTGTCTGATCTGTTCAGGTTGTGTGTTCTGAATTTTAATTAGAACAACTGCAATGTGCACAGAAGTCTGTTAGGCGGTGCTGAAGAAGCAGATTGTTAACGGAGGATGACCGCAAACCAATGTCTCAATGGTTTAAGACACTCTACAACAGCCTTTTTCAACCTTTTGACTATGGAGGAGCCACTGAAATATATTTTCAGGCTTTGAGAACCCCAGGAAGTGATGTCAACTGGCCACAACTTCCTGCCACACCCTGGAAGTGACATTCACCAGAAGTGATATCACCACCCGTATCTTTCAGCCTTTTTTTAGAATCATAGAATCATATAATCATAGAGTTGGAAGGGGCCATACAGGCCATCTAGTCCAACCCCCTGCTCAACGCAGGATCAGCCCTAAGCATCCTAAAGCATCTAAGAGAAGTGTGTATCCAACCTTTGCTTGAAGACTGCCAGTCTTTGCTCCCTCCTACCACCTTTACTACCACTACAACAGCTCCCCCTCATGTAGGCCAGAAAGAAGGGCAGGAGCTAAGAAAATAGCCCCGACCTCCCATACCATACCACAAGCAACGCCTTCCTTTTGATTTTTACACCCACGGCCTACCCAGAGCCCTCCAGGTAGAGGGTGCCAGTTCCCTAGCTTGCGGCCAAGTCTAGTCAGGCAGGAAGGGAAAGGCCATGGGGACCCATGGATGGGAATCCCTGCTCTATAGGAATAGAAGACAGTGCAGTGCAGTGGTCAGAGCGCTGGTCTACAACAGGGGTGGCCAAACTGTGGGTCTCCAAATATCCATGGGCTACAGTTACCATGAGCCCTTCCCAGTGCTGGCAGGGGGCTCACCTGGGGAGCCACAAATCTAGGATGTGGGAGACTCAGGTCAGAATTCTCATTCTGCCCTGAAAGACCACTGGGTGACCTTTAGCAAGCCACACACTTGCAGCCTAGATTGCCTCACAGGGGTTGCCATGAGGATAAAAATGAGAAATAGGGAAGTGGCTTTGAGTCCCCACTGGGGGGAAAAGGAGGGTATAAATGAAGCGAATGAATACCCTCTAGTCTGACATATTGTTCAACTGAAACTTGATCTCCCAATGGCAGACTGCATAATTTCCGATCTGTAGCCCCAACAATTATGCTGCTCGTCTCTTATTTGATCAAGGCCACCATTTCGGATTAGTAAACATACCTTGATTCCGGAGGAAAAGACATACTGATGCGAATCTAACCTGCTTCGGGCAAGAACGATATTCAGGAATTGGAAAGATTACTAATGGTAGGTGGAGCCATGGGAAAAGAGCCCTGCCAGCTCCCCAAATAGCTTTGCCAATACATCCCGGGCTTGATTTATAGCTGAAACCAATCCCCTTGAGTGAAAATGCCTCACCGTGTTGAATTCTATTAACTTTCGGGAGGTCCACAAATAAATCTTGGGATAAAAGCAGAAAGCTCATCTGTTCAGGCTCCGGTCACCGACACCTTCGCTGATAACGCAAACAACTAATACCTGCGTTTACTCATTAATATCTGCATTTATCATGCGCGGACTAGATAGTTTATTACGGAGTGCTTAAACAACCTAGTCGCATGTTAAAGCAACCACACGCACACAAACTTAGCCACAGCCAGGCGAGCAGGAATTACGATGACGCTTTCTTGTTATAAGGTTGCTGGTCAACTCACACAGAACAATCCTGCTGCCACCGTGATTATGGGAATAAGTCATCTCAGGGACCCGTGCTGCCATGAATTAAAACTCGTTGCCACAGAGTTGTTGTTTTTACATGACCATGAAATGATATCAAAGAGCTTTTGGGCATTGCCAAGGCCAGGGAATTACCGCTTGGCGCCTGCTGCCACCACAATCGAGTGGCGAGGAAAGGGCTCAAGTGCTTCGCAATTTTCTCTCTCGCAGCGTGATGTCACTTAGGTCCTTCGGTATAAAAAAAATGTAATCTCCATTTCCCCCTTTCATATTCAAGCCCCCAAACTAATAATGGTCCATTTGGCCGGGCTAGTTCCAGTGCCTCTTAAGGTTAGCAAGCTCCATTTGGATTTGCGGTCGAAGATAGGAGCCCGGCCAATTCCGGCACATTTGACAGGATGAATGTACTTCCTGGGGAGTCACTCTTCAGATATTAGTGCGACACACTGCGTAGCTTTGCCTCTGAACTGCCCCTATGGGATTGAGGTTGGGCTCTGAAAAGGATCTGACAGCGTGCTGTGACTTTTTAAACCTCCTGGCTTCCTGTGCTCTTTATTTTGTTTTTGTTTCCCCCGTCCCCTCCGCCCGAATATTTGACACAGCCCACAATGTGGAGAAAACACTTCTGCCATGCGCTCTGTGACGGCAGTGGAGCTGCAGGCAATTCTACATGGGATGTATTTTAAACATATTCTGTTTAAAATACTACTTGCGCCGGGGGGGGGGGGGGCGTTACCCATAAAATCCTTGGTGAACAATAGGGGTGGGCATTTTTTTTTAATGGTACTTTTTGGGTCTATTGAAACTGAAAACATCTCACAATTTCCCGAACAACCTCAGATCATAATACCATTATGGTTTTCGGATTCGGGATTTACTGGAAATCCTGGGGTTTTTTTGAGTCCACTAGACATAAGGAAAATACGAATTTCGGCATGGAGAACAGGAGGAGGGGCTGGGAACTTGGCAGTTCTCTTTAAGTATTTGAAGGGTTATCACCGGAGGAGGGCAGGGAGGGCAGCTTGTTCGTCACATCCTGATGGTTTCGCTCCGTCTCCATAACCCCCCTTGAGGGTTTGCGCATTAGCCGGCGGAAGGCAAGCGCCATAATACGTAGCAAAGCCATCTCGAATACACGTTTGAAAAGTCGGGATATAAATATTGTAATCAAATACATTTTTTAAAAACGACAGCGAAGCTGGCACTTGGCAAACTTGCTTCCACATGCCTAATTAGGCGGGAGAAGCTTCCTGAACATGGCTGCGGCAAGCCGGAACCCCCTTTTAATTAAAAAAAAAAAGAAAGCTTCTCTTGGAAGAAGGAAACTGACACATTTTAATTATTCAGATGATGACAGCAACATCTCAGAAGGACTTCCAGATTTCTTTTCGGATTTGCTTCTAACTGCTAGAACTGTAAAACAGCCCCAGTCTTTTGGAAAAAACGGGGGAAACACCCACGCACGCAGGGTAATATTTCTGTCCCTCATCAGCATATGAACAGTACTGCTGATAGTGAATGAGCCAATCAAGATTTATTGAGCCAGCTTGGTTAGGAGTGCGGACTTCTCATCTGGTGAGCCGGGTGTGATTCTCCGCTCCCCCACATGCAGCCAGCTGGGTGACCTTGGGCTGGCCACAGCACTGATAAAGCTGTTCTGACCGAGCAGTAATATCAAGGCTCTCTCAGCCTCACCTGCTTCACCGGGTGTCTGCTGTGGGGAGAGGAAAGGGAAGGCGACTGTAAGCAGCTTTGAGACTCCTTTGGGTTGAGAAAAGCGGTGTATAACTCTTCTTCTTCAGTAATATCAGGGCTCTCTCAGCCTCACTCACCTCACAGGGTGTCTGTTGGGGGGAGAGGAAAGGGAAGGCCGCTTTGAGACTCCTTCGGGTAGATAAAAGTGACACATAAGAATCAACTCTTCTTCTTATAGAACTTTCAGATGCGATTGAAGTAGTCTTGCGTCAATGTATGGAATAAGGAATATATATATTTATATCTGACATTTTGGGGAAAAAATCATTTGCTTCTGCTATCCTACCTGCTGCTTAGGTGATGTGGCTTTAAATGTAGCACAAAGTGTTGAATTCAAAACATTTTAAAAGTTGATGACAAAGCATCATGCAGCCTGGCTTTTAAGCAAAAGGCAATTATGACTTCCAGTTAAATTAGTGGATTTCACAGCGTAATTGGATCAGGCCCTTTCATTGGCGGAAAAGCACAAATTAAATATTGACCCAGAAACTGTAAGTACAGTCTACTTATGCCACGCATGCTTAATAATGTTCCTAATTGATAAAAGTTGGACATTTCCTGTAACAAGGGGCAATAATTGAGATTTCTGTCCATCAACAGATCTATTTACAAACTGGGCCATAGACAAGATCATTGACAGAGACACAAAATGGAGATTGGGGGAGTCTCTCTACAAATGTCCTGGCTATGGAGACTGCCAGGAAAGGGAAAGGGAGCAGTGGAGAAAGGGAAGAGAGAGGAAAATGAGATGGCATCCAAAGTGGGCATCTCACTTTTCCAGCCCGGATTGTGATTCTAGGTTCTAGTTCTAGGCTAATAAAAATCCAAAATGAGGCACTGCTCAAAATGAGGCACTGCTCAGTTAACTTTGAAGCACGGTTTGGATCCATTGTCAGAAGCTAATTACAAACTGTGGCTCACTACAGTTAGCAGTCAGGAACGCAATTTTAACCTCAGCACTGAAGTGCAGAAGTTCAAGTGGGAAAAGAAGAAGGCGAGAGGGAAAGAATAGTTTAGCCTTTCCAATGGAGAAAATATCATACAGAACAGTTTTCATTTGGAACGCTGAAGTTGCTGGGGGGGGGGGGAGGGATTTTTCTCTCACATTTGCCCAGTTTTGTTCTAGGCCAGTGGTTCTCGACCTTGGGGTCATGACCCCATTTGGGGTCGCTTGGTCCCTTTGCCAGGGTTGCCATGCTGCTGGCTGCTGTGGCACCTGGGGATCCGCCCCTCTTGCCTCCACCCCCTTCAGCCATCTTGCTGAGGCTCGCTCCCGTTGCTCATGCCGCCCACCCACCGCCGCCAAAGTTGGGGTCGTGCCCCCCAAAAGGTTGAGAACCGCTGTTCTAAGCAATAGTAAGAAGGGGAATTAGATGACATTGAGTAAATATGGTGTGAGCAGACCCTTTTGAGGTTGTAGAGAGAGGGCTCTCCACATCTTCAGAGGAGTCTGCGGGGGAACATTTAAAGACTCCGCCAAGCAGCTGATTCCGTTTGATGGGATCTTTCTTAATCAGCCAAATCAATGACAAATCTATTTGAGCTCCTCTGATGCAGCTCATTTAAACTGATGGGAGGTGTGATTTGGCTTGAATAATCTCAAAAAGTATTAGAATCAGTACTGATATTCACGGATGGTTCACCATTGTCCGCCTCTGTGTAGGAATCCTTGCCTGTCCCTCATTCAAGTACTAACCAGGATCAACCCAGCTTAGTTTTGGAGATCAGGCTAGACTGCGTCATCCAGGATCTGAACAATGGCACCCAAAATAACTTGGGCTTTCCTAACCAGAGATTATCAGAGCAGCACTTTTCTGGGAGTAAGCTCCATTGGACAGGCTGAGCAAGATTCTGAGCAGACCTCCTTAGGATTGCTCCCAGAGGGGCAAGAAAAACCTGAGTACTGCTTAAATTCAGGAGTACAGCATACCTTTCCCATGATACTAAATGATTATTAAAAGATTACAAGGATCTCCTGACGTGTACAAGCAGACGGTTGCAAGAAAGATAACAGAAAGAAGTATTTTTCAAACATTTTTCAAACGCTTCCCAGCAAGGAAAGATGGAAACAAAGGGAGAAACTTCGTCTATCGAGCAACAGGGTATTTTATGCCTGAGTCAAAAGAAGAAAATATATATTATCATTGCAGTCCATTGTAAGGATTTCTCTCTGTCTCTCTCATGCATCACTGCAGTCAGGCTAAATTCCAACTAGGGAGAATTATTGCAAGGTATCTTCTTTATACATTAATAGGCTAGATATCAGGGGGGGGAATTCACAGTTCAGCAGTGGAATAGGCTGCCTAAGGAGGTGGTGAGCTCCCCCTCACTGGCAGTCTTCAAGCAAAGGTTGGATACACACTTTTCTTGGATGCTTTAGGATGCTTAGGGCTGATCCTGCGTTGAGCAGGGGGCTGGACTAGATGGCCTGTATGGCCCCTTCCAACTCTATGATTCTATGATTAATAAATATTCATTTGCAGCCCAGACTCAAGAAAATTCAAAACTGTCCTTAAAAAAAAATTTTTTTTTAATGGAGAATATAATAGTCTTTAAAAAGTGCAAAGAAAGCTGGTTGGAACTGATGCTTCAAGGCACACATCTCCATGCAGCCAGACTCCTGCACTAGTTCTGTTTGCTGAAGGAGGAAGAAGTTAGGCTGAGTCATAAACATTTATGAAATTCCTTTTTACAAGATCATACCAAGGAGGATGATAAACAAATTAGCATTCAAGCTACAACAACAAGGGCAAAAAACATGCCATAAAGCTATCAATACGCCCCACGAAAAAAACAGACAGTGAAAGCATATTAACCGTTGAAGGCTGCATATAACGGAGGATAAATTCATGTTATATTAAATCTTCCTATATATGTGATGTTATACCATTCGGTTAGAGAAAACGGGGGTGGGGGAGTGACAGTTGCTTTGCTTTTAAAATTCACATCCTGTAGCCATCTTCCCCGCACACTCCCCCCCCCCACCGGGCCCAGGCACACTGCCTGTATGGAAAGCCTTTCATAACATTCGTTTCCTCGCTAATTGGCAGCGACAGAAGCAGAAAATGTCAAAAACTTCTCTCTTTTTTTCAACACTGAGCTTCAAGTCTCTCCCCCCCCCCCAAACTTGACTTTAATTACTTAAACAGATATAAACACAAAAGTGAGACCCGGGGCGGCACCTCCAAAAAAAATCAAAACCACAGCGAGTTTTATTGCAGCATAAGCTTTTATAAAATGCAACCTGCTTCATTAGGTGCAGGGTTTGTTCTCTGCTGCTTGTTTCCAATTCAATTCCGATAGCATCTTACTGACCAACAATTTTTTTGGGGGGGGGGTAGAAGAGTTAAAGGTCCCTTTGTCACCTCCTGCCGCCCCGGCCGATCCTGGGCTGGCTCCTTTTGCAGCTCAGAGGACCCTGGCCAGCCCTAGTTGTGGCAGTGGGGAGCTTTCAGGTCCCACTGCCCCAGCTGATCGACTTTTGCAGCTCAGAGCTGGGGATGGCTTGTCTTCGGTATAGCTGAATATACCGGAACACAAGTCAAAACATTTGGCTTTTATTTGGGCTCCGATGTACCGGTAGCTCCTTTGATTTCTATCCAGCTTAAATAATACTTGAAAAATACCATTAAGGCATTTTGGGCTTAATTTTTGGCTCGGTCTTTGCCGAATGCACACCCCTAGTTTCTAGGGTTCTGCTGGACTTGAATCTAGTTCTTCTACGGCAAGTCAACAGGGCTACCCTCATGAAACTCTGTTTCCAAATGGTTCCACTGAGAAGTAATATGGGGGTGTCCCATTTGACTGTTGCTCAGAAAGGTCACCGACTCTAACTCTGGAGCTGCATGGCTGTTTGTCCCCACTATTCAGACATTCCCCCCCCCCTTTATATACTTTATATCTGTCAGCAAAGGATAAGCCTTCCATGCATCCAATGAACAGGCTCCAGTCCATGAAAGCTTATGCTGCCACCTGTTAGCCTTTTAAGATGCTACAAGCCTTCTCTTGTTTTCAGCATCACCAACTGGCTCTACCACCCTAAACAGAGGAACACCCTAAACAAAGTCCATGGACTTTGAATGATATAACCCCGCTTAGGATGACACTGTAACTTATCTTTCCCTTGGCAAATCAATAAAGGCTATTTGATGAGACTGAAAAGGGAAAAGATCTTGGGGTCTTGGTGGACAGCTCGAAAGGCAGACTCTACATTTGAGGTTATTAGGAACGGGATTGAGAAGGAAATAGCCAATGTTGTAATGCCCTTGTATAGATCTATGGTGCAGTCTCATCTGGGATACCAGATACAATTCTGAGATCACCGTATCTCAGAACATTGCAGAGTTGGAAAAAGGACAGAGGAGATCAACCAAGATGATTAGAGAGCTGGAACATCTTCCATATGAAGAAAGACTGAACAGTTTGGGCTTTTCAGTTTAGAAAAGAGATGACAAAGGGAAGGCAAGCTAGTGGTAGGATGGAAATTGTTAACAAATAAATATTTTACCCTTGCCCAAAATGTTAGAACTTTAGGGCATCCAATGAAGCTGATGAGCATACAGACAATGATTAAATTGCAGAATTTTCTGCCAGAAGATGGCCAAAGGAATAAATGGCTTTCAAACTGGATTAAATAGACTTATTTTCAAAGGCTACTAGCCTCTGAAACCCAGTGCCCGGAGGCAAACATCAGGGAAGGTCTTAACCCCCATGCCCCATTGTTGGCCCTCCAGAGGAACTGCCTGGCCACTGTGTGAGACAGGATGCTGGACTGGATGGACCACTGGTCTGATCCAGTAGGCCTCTTATGTTCTCATTAAATCAAATTTACTATCCAAATCAAAGAACTTATTTTAGACATTTCTATCCTGTACACTCAACTCACAATGAATGGGGCTTGAAGAGAAGAAGATCTGTTTTTCTATACCATGCCAATAAAGGTGCTTTGACTCTGACTGCCTGAAGGAGTCTCGAAGTGACAAACACCTTTCCTTTTCTCTTCACACAACAGAACCCCCTAGGAGGTAAGAGAGGTTGAGAGCTCTAACAGAACTGTTCTGCAAGAACAGCCCTGCAAGAATTACTCCAAGGTCACACAGGGGCTGCATTGGAGGGGGAATGGGGAATCAAGCCTGGTTCGCCAGATTAGAGTCTGTTGCTCTTAACCACTATACCTCACTGGCTCTCTGAAGAACAGATGTTCCTACTGGACTGTGCTCATAGGCGTTTTGCCCACGTTTTGGCACCAGGATCAGAAATTTTCTAATTGTATAAAAATCTTGCCCAGTCTTCCTTCTGCATCAGCTATCGCAAGCTGAAGGATAAGTTGCATAGACAGACAGCTCAACACGTTGCCCTGTCAACCAATCTGGATCCTCATAATAAATGTTAATCTGTCAGCCGCATTCACTCAGATGATAATTTGCAATTGTAGATTTACACTGAAGCGGAAAATTCGATTCCATCTTTAGCATAAAGGACACATTTCCCCCTGAAACTCTGATAGAAAGGCACACAGGCTTACCCCTCGCTGCAGACTCAACTGTGCTTCCTCACGTATGTTTAATGTTCAAGAAAGGTGCTTGCTTTATTACCGCTTTAAGCACAAAGCTTCTGCTCAGCCACTGAACAACGTGATTCAATGCTTTTCAACCCGAAGAAGTCACGGCTTACAAACATGGCCTGACATGTTTTGGGCCACAAGTGGATACCTTGGAAAGACCGTTTATGCACTGGAGGTTTCATGCCGGGCTGCAGGCTGGAGTTTTAGTCGTGGCAGGTTGCCCCACCTCTTCCTGCACCCACATGGGGGAGCATTTGGCCCGGTGCACCTCATCCACCCCCGATTTCTGCTCCTGCACAGGAGCTGGGGCAGTGAAGTTCCCAGTGCTTAAACGGTCAAAGAAAAGCAAATTGTAGTCTGCTCCTGGACCCCACAAGGTGTTTGGGCCTTCAGCTGGGAACCTGTTAGCCTGTGGCTTGAACCTAACTAAGTGATCTGTATATGCTAAGGCAGGCAGGCAGGAAAATTAAGATTTGTATGGCAGAAAAGCATCCATATTCTGTTATCTGTCTTGCCAATTAAAGAAGTCCGGCGGGCATGTGAGAGAGGGCCTTTTAGGTGGCAGCCCCATGATTACAGGACAACGTCCACAAGGAGGTTCACCTGGAACCTGCACTTGAAATCTTTAGGTGGCAGCTGAAAATGGTTTTCTTTAGGGCAGTGCTTGACTAATTTCGCTTTCCTACTTATTGGCTACCTTCAATTCTGATTTTTAAATTGCGATTTTAATGTACTATTATGGTCATTGTTTTGCTTACGTTATAAACAGCCCTGAGTTCTGTATGGTAAAAAAGGCAGGTGATAAATGCTTTAATAAAGAAATAAATAAAACTAAAAGCATTCTCCAAACACAGAAGTGATCAGGAACGTGCACCGCTAGTTCCTGCAAATAGGAGGCAGTAGGAAGTCTCTGGAGCAGCCAGGCCTGGCCAGCCACCCTCCCAGAGTCAAAGGGCAATACCGTCTGTCAGCTGCATTTCAGCCTGCCACTGACCACAAGGATCCTGGGGCTAGTGAACATGGTCTTCCAGCCTAAATTTGGGCCCACAGCCCTGGGAAGGTACTCACACAGAGTGTGGATCCTATTCACAAGGTTTTCTCTTGGTCTTCCAGGGACATATGTAAGCAACTAACTGATATCGCTGGGCAGTATCCATAGTGTGGAGTCCGGGCTCATGCCTAAACTCTTGAAAGTGGTTGAGGTTGTCAGCTGGATCCTGTCAGGAGCTGGTACTTGTAGCCCCTCATCTGGGGTTTGCAAAACCAGTCAGAGGATCTCCATCTTAGCTGGATGTAGCTGCAGCTGGTTTCGATTGAGCCAACCTGGCACTATCTCCAAGCAGCTGGTCAGTACACTCGGTGGCTGTCCATTAGCAGAAACAGCTGGGTGACATCTGCATACCGGTGACACCTTAGCCCAAATCTCTGGATTAGCTGGGCGAGGGGGTAGATGTATATGTTAAATGACATTGGACAGAGTATTGCTTCCTGTTGGACACAACATGCTGGAAGATGCTCTTCTCTGCTGTCACCCTCAGTCCCTGATCTTGTAAAAAGGACTGTAGCCACTTCAAGGCAATGTCTCTTATCTCCGGTTTTGCCATTTGGGTGGAAGTTAATTAATTTTAATAGTTTTTTTTTAATTTTTAAACATTTATTGAGTGATATGATCACATATGGTCATGTTGGCCCACTCCCCCCTCCCAAAATGGCCAATGACGTGCCGGGAGGGAGTGGGAATGGAATGGCCCCAGCCATACAAAATCCTTGTGGCCAAGGCTCATTGCACATGGTAGCAACTGGAATCCAGAGAGGTAAGCAATCTCATTTTATTTGTCTGCCCTGGAGACCAAATTGAGAGGAGACAGAGAAATTTGGAGAAAATATACCCCCCACAATGTATCTGGGGAGGGGTCCCAAGTTTGCAGAAACACCTGTTTTGGGTATGCGTGGCTCTGATCCATAGATTTAGATATCTGCAGATGGGGACCACTCTTGAGAAATAGATATATACGGTAGATGTGATTCACAGATGTATTTTATCCTCCCAAAGTAAATTTCCATTAGATACATGCTAAACATATGTATGTCATATATGAGCCTCTTGTGGTGCAGGGTGGTAAGGCAGCAAGTCTGAACCTGTCTACCCATGAGGCTGGGAGTTCAATCCCAGCAGCCAGCTCAAGGTTGACTCAGCCTTCCATCCTTCCGAGGTCGGTCAAATGAGTACCCAGCTTGCGGTAATGACTGGGGAAGGCACTGGCAAACCACCCCGTATTGAGTCTGCCATGAAAACGCTAGAGGGCGTCACCCCAAGGGTTAGACATGACCCGGTGCTTGCACAGGGGATACCTTTACCTTTAAACATATGTATGTAAATTGCTACCTTGTTCACTTCCATGATTTCCCTTCTTTCTTCACTAGCAAAGTGAAGTTGACTGGTTGCTCCACGGTCGTCGTGCTTGGAGCCGTCCTCTTCAACGTAAGGAATGAGTTGCTAAAATGAGAACAAAGCTTTTTATAGAAAACATACCGACGACTTCTCGTAGATTTCGAAATGAAAAATGAAGTTCATTTTTCAAAAACAAGAGAGAGCTAGGGAGAGACAGACAATTCACCATGATACAAATGCATAGGAACTCCAGCGTTTAAACTGTACGGTTAACTGTTCTCAGATATTTTAGGAAATTTGACAGCTACTCTTTTGCAAATAGTTAATTATTCTTTAAAGCTTTATATATATCATTACATAAGCGAAAGGTTAAAATATGTTGAATTTTAAAAGCACTTCGGTTAGAGCAAGGAACAAAAGAAAATGGTTCTCGCTTTGGGTGGAACTACATATTATGTGCAATTCCAAACTCTTTTGTACGGAGTTCTTATTTTTATACAGTGCAGTTACTAGAAAAAACTGTAATTTAAAGGGAAAACTAGTGTGTGTGTGGGGGAGGGAGCGTTTTCTTAACCCTTTCCCTTTGCCCTCTTTTCTTGCTGCAAATCACCTTCCCATCCTTGCTTATTTTTGCCTGCCAGGGAAAACTGGCCCTGCAGCCATAAAATCTCCCCAGTGGAGCCAAAAGCAGGTATGTAAGGACACTTTCCCTGCCAAGGAAGGAAGAAAATTAAGCCAATGCTACCATACAAACCTTCTTTAAACTACAGCGCCAGTTGAACTGAACCAAAAGAGCTGATTTAAAAAATGGATTGCAGAAATGCATACACCCTATGTCTTCATGTTCTGGATGTATAAAGCACAATTCCAAACATTTAACTCTGCAGGAGTTACTTCTCTCTCACTTACCTCTATGGGAATAGGATCAAGCCCTGCACAGTTCTCGTTGCATTTGTCATATACTAATCTCAATTTCCGAAAAAGTATCGAAAGTTGACGGAGATGCTCTTGCAGCTTCCCTAACCTGTCTTGATATGTGCCTGTGTGATACGTTACGCCATTTGGAAGCTGGAGAAATCAAAAAGAAATTAGAAAGAGACAATAAAAGCCAAGGTCATCTTTTATTCATTCTCCAAAACAAATTAATATTGAAAAATACCAATTATCTTTCTTTCAGCTTGAAGCATTCCTGGAGATGTGCAGCAAACACACACTTGCCTATTAATGCTAGTTGTAGAAGTCATATCCAGGAGTTATTTATTTTTGCGTCACCCTTCTTTGAAATAAAAACACCCATCAGTCCCAAGATAAACAGCTTGAAAATAGTCATGGAACTTAGCTTTTATACATGATAACAGCAATGAGATTATTATATGCTAAGAATTGGAAAACTGCGAGAATACCTACACTAAAAGCCTGGCTGTTAGATGCTGGAATTTGCAGAGATGTTAAACTTATGTCTTTGATAAAAGCCAATTTATTTTATGACTAACTAGAAGCCTCTTGCACAAAAGGGAAAAATGTTTTGATGATCTGTGGTTTTAAGGACTAAAGAAGATAATCTCAAAATAATTTAAATATAAGTAAGTAATATTGTTATAAATGGATGAATTTGAATTATTTGTTGTTTTGCTGCTTAGAAAAAAACATTTTATTGTGATTAATTTAACTTGTCTATTCTTTGCTTTTCATTCTTTTTTCCTCCTATACTTGTATCTTTTTGTATTAAAAACTATTAATAAAACTTTTTAAAGAAATAAAAACAGTCATAAGAGATAAAAGCACAATAAGAAGCAGCTATTAAAGATTAAAAGCAGTTGCTTCAAAAGTTACCGAGTTATCTGAAAGGCATATCTAAATAAAACATTTTTAGTTGACACCCCCTCCCTGCCCAATAAGCTAAAAGCAGTTAAGCAATTGTAGGTTTATTATAGGTAAGACCAAAATAATTCCTAATCCCTGCAGATGAAACCTGGAAGGAAGTTTTGTGAAGAAAAGTACAGTATGGGGTAATGTGGGTGCTTAGATATTTAAACAGTACAAGTACTGACTACTTGTGAGCACAACCAAATCAATCCACCCTCTTACAGAAATCATTCAGTTATTTAAGATATTTAAACACTGTTTCCAGAGCAGCATATCATTAAAAACAAAACAGAAATTAAAAACAATTTATTTTAGTTTATTTAAGTTAAACAAACAAACAACATCCACCTTTCTCCCCAACAGGGATTCAAAGTGGCTTACATCAGCCACCTCTCTTCCATTTTACCTTCACAAAAACCCTACGTTTAGACTGAGAGGTTGTGGCTGGTCCAAGGCACTCAGCAAGCTTCCCAAGAAGAATTGGGATTCGAACCTGGGTCTCCCAGATCCTAGTCCAAATATTCTAACCTTTATAATGGGTCTCAATAATAATTTAAAGACTTATACCTCATCGCTCTCCCCAGGAGAGACCAAGGGTGGCTTGCACCATTCTCTTCTCTTAATTTTATCCTCAAAACAACCTTGCGAGGTAAATTAGGATGGCAGACTATGCCAAGCCCAGAGTAACCTAGCGACCCTGCACAAGTGGGGATTTGAACCGGGGTCTCTAAGATACTAGTCCGACACTCTTAACCACCGCAGTGGACTAGCTCTTATTACAATAACAATAACAGTTGCACTTCTGTTTGGTGCTAGGGAGACGTTTGTTCAACTGCTTCGGAATATTATTTTAATAAGTTACAGGCTGCCGTTTCCACTTCTTTACAGAAGCTTCTGCTTGAAACCAGTTCCACCCAACATGATGTGAGCTATTCATGCCTGCCTGGCATTCAGCACAAGACACAGATAAAGCATCCCCAAGACTGGAGCCTGAAAACCTTTCCCCCTCCTTAACATCCAGCCTGATAAAGGGTCCTATAGCAGGACTCAAAAGATCGCACCTGTTTCGTATTATATCGGCTGGTCCTAAAATATGGCTTGGATTCTTGAACTAAAGGGGACCGGGGGAGAGAACAGCGAAAAACATACAACCAGCAGGTCCAGTTAAAACCAGAGTTAAAAGTACACAGGAGAGCAAACAAAGTATCCCAAACTGAGGGAAATGAATCAAAGGTTTGGGCGAACAAACCTCATGCCTTGGCATCTTGTTTAAGGAGTTGATGAATTCTGCGCCCTGAGAACTACTCTCAAGAGGTGTTCCCAAGCTTTGGCATTACATCGAAAACGAACTTGCGCAGCACTCAGGATCTTATGCTTAGATCTTCAAGACAGGTAAGCCTCATGGAATTCTGTGGGACCAATTCCCATGCTTAGGACCCATGTTTAGGATCAGGATATTACATGTAAATAAATTCCACTGAGCTCACCAAATAAATATTCTTTGACTAACTGTGTCAAAAAAGGAAAGAAAAAAAAAGGATCAAAGTAAGCCAGATAATCCACTCTCTCACACATTCTCATTAAAAACAAAAATGGTAGAAACTTTGCTGCTAACATCATCATTTTAGTTTGGGAGGGTAATGGTGAGAGGTTACTCGTTGCTAAGAATTTGCATTGCAAAGACAGGATCAAAGAAACTACCAGATGTCAAAGGCTTGTGAGAAATGCTGAAAGGGAGTTAAACAAACAAACAAACAAATACAACATTTCAAAACATTCATCCCTCAACAGGTTCATTACTAGGGAGTTTGCAAGGAAAGAGAAATAGTTCCCCCCACCCCTGGATTCAGATATAATGGATGCAAAAAATATTGGTAATTCCAGACATTCCCAAACCCCAATACCATCATGGCATTCTGATTTGGTAAATATTCAGGAGTCCTGAATTTTTTCCAGGTCCACTCTACCCTAAAGGGCCCATTAAAGTTAACAGCAAATCCATATATTATTCAGTGGTCTGGGGGGGGGGTGGTTAAGGTAGAGGCACCAAATTTGCAGAGTAGCTGATGTAGCCTCTCCTGAAAAGTATCCCCAAGTTTCAATTTTATAGGCACCCAAAGAAAGTGACCCCATCCTTCCAATGCGGGGGGGGGGGGGATAGTAAGGCTATACAAGCCCAGCAGAATGTCAGAGGATCTCTGCAGTAGAAAATGAAGAGTGTACATGTATGGGTGGGGTGTCTGGAGGGGTATTTTTGCAAGACCAGCAGCAGATCCAGTGCAATGTGCCCGGCAGAATCAATGTCACTGTAGCAGTGTCAAACCCCAACAGGACTAAGGTCAAATTTGAGAATCTCTGAAGTAGAACCTGGAAGGGAGGCATTGTTGCAATGACAGCAAAACCGGGGCAATATATGAGTACCCAGCAGAACCCATCGCCAAACTACGTGTCCACCAGCAAAACCGAGCTAAACAGGACTGATGTCAAACACAGGACCACAATTGAAGTGAGGGGGGTTGCAAGGAGAGCGGAACTAGCAGTGCAATAC